>NC_080686.1:93759843-96159843 GCF_030445035.2 Dasypus novemcinctus
TTTCAAATCACTACATGATATTAGCCTCAGGGACCTGCTGTAAACGAGACCTTGTGATTTCTATCGAGAAATACACAAATAACTGTTATTTCTCCTGCTTTCTTTTGGCTCTCTAGTCTCAAAACGTTGCAAAATTGACTTCTCTGGAGTAAGCCAAAGTACATGATCTACTTAATAATGTAGTTTTTTTTCCCTCAATAATACACCAGAATGTTTTATTTATGAGTATTGCAACACTGTTTTGTTCACTTTTATAATTGTCTTAGAGCACCTAGTAGGTGCTCAATAAATACTTATTGGCTGAATATATTATCAGAATTAGATAAAAATAAACAAGTATTTATTCATCAGGAAGACTTCTATATGACATGTCAAACTGGGAAACGGGGGGTTCCTTTTAAATCTTAGGGAAATAGTCACATGACCTAAACCCAACTGTCCCGCCATAGAAGAAATTACCTTTGCGTCCTATCCTGGGAAGCCCATGACCAGGGAGCACCATGACGGAGCAATCCCAATCCTGAAACTGCTTCCTTCCTTCTTAGAAATGTTACAAACTATAAACCTAAGAGGGCCTGCCAACATCTACTAGACTTCTTTTTAAATTCTCCAGAGTCAAGACTTTTTCCTTCTAATGAGGTTTTGAATATTTTCTCTTTTAACAGCTGTTTGTCCCCAGGGGGGTAGCTGGGTGATACCTGACAGGTGCTATGGCTGGGTGACACTGACTCACCGCAGATGGAGGCCACTCCTGTTGGAGGAAGAGCCGCCAATATCAGCGTGCCCAGTGAATGGAAGGTCTCTGGAAATCACCAGTTGGGCACTACATGATTTTTAAGGAAAGTAGCCCCATACTCCATCTCTTTTTCCTTTCCAGGGAAGATTTCTGGGAAACCAGAAGACCCTGTAACTAGTATAGTACCTGACTCAGTAAATGCCTGTTGAATGAACGAATGAATGAATGAATGAATGAATGCCTAAGCAAACACCTCACTCCGAGACTTTCTGGGCACACTGTCATTTCCCATCAAAGTCCATGTCCCAGTGGCCAACCAGTCAACACCAGCTAAGCAGTGCCATGGATTTCCTGCCAGCCTCTGGCTTGGCGACTATCTCAAATGTGGGCTGCCCTGAGCATCCTGGGCCTTCTGTGAACCACATTTCTCTTAGAAATCTAGGCTTCCCAGGGACCCCTATTTTTCCTGAATGACGAAGAACCATGAGCAGCTGAAGTGAGCTGCATCAGTGCACCGAAGGGGCAGGAGCGTGGCCTGAGCCTACAAGCTTTGGATGCTTGTAGTGAAAGTCAGCTGGCTCCTCAGAGCCTCGGGGGCCACACTGGCCAGGTGAGGATCACGACACCCACTTCCACGACCGTGGTGAGGTTTCAGTGGGAGCCAGGAAAACACAGAAGAACGAACTTCAGAGGCTTCCCATTCTGGCCACATGGTGGCTTGGCTCACATGGGTCCCCCCACCCCCTTACAAACACATAAAATCTTGAATGAGTAGGACCCAAATGGTTTATATTCACAATTCATCTCCACAGTGGAAACCAAGGGGTACCACATGCTAGAAACCAAGGCCACAGCTCCCCATGCCCACGTCCACATCAAGCTGCACATGTGCACACACACGCACAACAGAAGGGGGTGGAGACGGCAGGGCAGCTATTCCGTGGGCAGATGAGAGGGAGGCTGTGCCGTTCAGCGGCCGTTACAGAACCTCGTGCGCTGGGGAGGGACATTCCAGCGTCGGCTGCTTCCTCTAGAAGCCGTTTCTAGGATCGCTCTGTCACAAGAGGTGAAGGCGGAAAGAGCAGTCTCCTCTTGGAGACCCGGGATTGTGGTGGAAAGGCGTCATCTGAATCACGCAGGCCTGGGGTGCCAACTCTGCAGAAGCCACGCCCAGACTTCTTTCATGGGACAGAAAAACTAACAAATACTGGCATGGGGGGGGGGCGGCATTTAGGGGCCAAAAAAAATTGCAAAGACCAGGGAAGTGGACGTAACTTCAGGTACGGCTAGATTCAGGAACAAGTTATTCGCTGTCTCCTGGCTCTGCAATCCTGGGGGTAGGGGAAGGGGGGTATTTTTAGGCTTGCCCCGAGGTGGCCCCTGGCTGTCAGGCTTATGTCCAGAGCAATCCCTACAGAAGGAAAGCCCCTTCTTTCCCCGACAGTTCTGATAGACGTTTCAGGGTTGACTCTGACTCTGTCTGTATCCGGTCCAGTCTCTGTGGCCAGGGGGACGGAGCAGTCTGCCTGGCTAAGAATTGCCCAGGTGCCCACACGTGGTACAAGGCGGTGGGTCAACTCCATGGCATCAGATAAACTAAGGCAAGGGCAGTTGCCCAATGAAGGAAATAAGAGCAGGGCAAAAAAAAAAAAGGTGTTAAATACAGATAGTCTTTATTATTAAAAAAAAAAAGTAGCAACCAACCTCAGTTTTAAATAAAACAAAGAAAACAGGAGCAGACAGCTTTTATGACTCTCATTTTTTAACAGCTTGAGATATACTTTATATACCATATAATTCCCCCATTTTAAAGTGTACAATTCAATGATTTTTAGTATATGCACAAAGTTGCACAACCATCGCCACTGTCTAATTCCAGAACATTTTCATCACCCCAAAATGAAACCGGGTACCACTAGCAATGACTCCCCATCCACCTCTCTACCCACCTCCAGCACCCACTCATCTATATTCTGTCTCTACAAATTTGCTTATTCTGGGCATTTCATGTATGTGGACATAGGTGGTTCTTTCCCACCCCCACCCCCATTCTTTCTTTTGAGGCAAAATCTATAAAGATGCTCTTTTCTGAACTCCAGCCATCCTCGCTCCCCTGGCATCACTACTCAGGAAGAGGCTTCGGGTCAGCCCAAGCGAGGGACAGCAGGGTCTGGGAGACCCCGGGAGGAGGCCCAGGAAAAGGGACGCTGGCTGCACAGAGGGTGCCGGCCCGGCGTGGCTCGACCCGACCTCAGGCCTTGCAGCAAAAGTGCAGGCGCTTCCAGGACTGGGCTGGTCACTTCTCGTCTCACGCCGCTTCTCGCCTCACCCCCGGCTGGGTGCACGGAGCCCGGAAATCGTGCGCTTTGGATAAACAGATCCGCCTTTGGAATCCCCAGGGAAGCGGCCCTGCGAGGTTTTCACCCCGTCCTTCCTCATTCCTGATTTCATTCGGGATCCCCCTTCTCTCATGAAGCATGATGTGTCCCCTCCAGCAGTGGCCCTGACTTCCTTTTTAGAAGGGGCATGTGACCCAGTTAGGGTCAATGAGACACAAAGCTGGAGGTTGTTGGGAACGCTCTTTCTCGACCTCCCAGAGAAGGTTTCTTGAAATGGGGTCTAGCTTCCCTTGAGTATTAGAATAAAGACGTGAAGCTAAAATCTGCTGCGGCTGGTCTCTCAGCCTCAGGGCGAAGCCAACACACGGAAGAGGAGAGACCCAAAGAACTGCGAGAGAGCGGAGCCAGGGCTCACGGCGCGCTGCTCCTCCGCGTGCCCTCCCTCTGCACGCCCCTCCCGCCTCCACCCTGCTCTGTGCCCCAGACTGACCTCCAGAGGTTCCCCGGCCCCCTGTTTTCAGGAGGTTTTCGCCAACAAGGTGCAAAGGACCCTCTCTGGGGGTCACGGTGAACGGGTGCCACCTACAAATCTTAGCTCCGGTCAGCGATGCCCCACGTTCCAGGAACCACTCCCGCCCCCAGTTCCCAGGCTTAGGCACGACACCAGAATCTAAAGCTATTTGCCCCCAGCCCTGCACCCACCCACACCTGCCTCAAGGACCCCTTTATGGGGCCACCAAGCACATGAAAAGCTGCCCAGCATCACTAGTCACTAGGGAATTGCAAATCAAAACTCTAACAAGAGGGGAGCAGATGTAGCTCAAGTGGTTGAGCGCCTGTTTCTCATGTACTAGATCCCGGGCTCAATTCCCAGCACCTAAAAAAAACAACCACAGTGGGATACCACCTCACACCTACTAAGAGGGTTATAATTTTTTAAAAATTTTAAATAAAAAGAAAGATGTGGAGAAATAGGAACCCTTAGGCTTTGCTGGTGGAAATGTAAAAAGACAGCTGCTATGGAAAACAGCTCTGTCGTTCCTCAAGAGTAAAACATAGAATACTGGCTGACCCAGCAATTCCAGCCCTAGGTACATACCCAGAAGAACTGAAAATAGGTACTCAAACAAATCCTTGTACGAGCCCTTTTCAGAAGAGCCAAGAGGCAGAAACAACCCAAACATGTAGCAACAGATGAATGAAAAAGCAAAATATGGTATATCCATACAATGAAATATTATTCAGCCACTGAAACGAAGGAGGTTTAGATACATGCTACACGTGGGTGAATCCTGAAAACATTATGCTAATGAAAGAGGTCAGAAAGGCCATATAGTATATGATTCCATTTATATGAAACATCCAGAATAGGTAAACTCAGACAGAAATTCAGAGAAAAGGAAAGACTCGTGGCTGCCTGGGCTGGGGGTGGGGCAGGGGGGAGTCGCCGCGTGATGGATACAGGGTTCCCTCTTGGGTGAGGAGAACGTCTAAGAACCAGATAAAAGTGAGGCTGCACAGCACTGAGACATACTAAAGACCACTGAACTGTGCGCTTCAAAATGGCTATTGGTTAGTTTTATGTCATGTGAATTTTACCTCAAAATCACAAAGACCCCTTCATCATGAGATCGATTAAGCTCTTAAAAAGTGAGTGCCACCTCCATGCGCCTTTCCCCTGGGCCAGGGGACAGGGACAAGGCAAAGCCCTCCGTGAGAGCACAGCCACCGAAGCAGGGAGGAGCCAGGACCTGTGAATCACAACATGGAGGAAAGCCACCCGCCCAACCAGAAAAGCCCATTTCAAAATTTTACATAAATGAGACAAAAGCATCTAGTGCGTATGAGTCACCACATAGAGGGAGGACTATTTGTTACGGCAGCTATTATTACCCTGACAAATACATTATCCTCATCTCCCAACTGTGGAATATCGACTGAATTAAATGACACAGTGTGCTGTATACTACTATGTGCTGGATTCTGTGACTCCAAATAAAAAAATGGTATAATAGGCTCTGCTCTCACAAAATAGTAAGGGAGACAGATGGATAAACAAAACGAGACATTAGAACGTTTCTGATGCCGTAATAAAAGCCCGCACAGTGTGGAGCTGGTCTAATCCGGGGATCGGGCTGGTCAGGAAGGGCTTCCTGGAAGGAGAGGTACTCAAGCTGAGACGTCACAGAGCAGGGGCTGCTCAGGGAGAGAAGGCGACAGGCGGTCAAGGCAGAAGGACCCACCTGCGCAAAGGCGTGCAGGCCTGACACAGGAGGGAGGTGGGGAGGGAGGGGCACATCTCAGCTTAAGTCTGGAGGAAAGGAGGAGCGCAGGTAAAGGGGAGGGGGCAGCAGGAAAGATGAAGCTGAAGAGCACGGGCCTTGCCGGCAGGACAAAGGCTGTACAACTGTATGACTATTAGGGGGAAAATGTTATGTTCTGAGCTAGCACCTTCCAGAAGAGCCCTGACTTCCTAATTCTTTGATATGAAGTTAAATTTCGAGAATCTGACCACGCAGTACTCCCTGGCTCCATCCGACTGCTCTGAGGCCCAGCTTCTCTCTTACACCGGATGTTTTCCTGTCTTCTCACTTACCTTGGGCTTCTCTGATGCTCTCCCTAAATTCCCGCTGTCCAGACGCACTCCATTGTCTTTAGAAATCCAGGCATTCCCCCATAGCCGTTGTACTTCCTCCTTCCCTGTGCCCCCAAAGCTCTCTCCCACCATCAACCTCTCGGTGGGGATTCACCAACACCACAGTGCAGACGGCCCAGTGACCGCCAAGCGTCCCAGCAAATCAAGGTCTGATGCTCATGAAGAGCGAAGGAGAGAGCAAGAGGCCTGGAGACACAGGTCCTGGGTTTGAATCCCAGCTATTGGCTCTGAGAGCTCAGGCAGGTTGGCAAGGAAGTCGGAGCCTTAGTTTCCACAAAATTGCTTCTCTCACAAAGTGAAAGTAGGATTGTCAGGAATAAGGATTTATAAGGATGGATGGACTTGAAAGCAACGCCAATTTGCATCTGTTCCACCTCCCACACTATACAAGGCTAAGCAAGTGGCTGGAGATCACAGGTGACAGCAAAGTCACGTCTAGAATCCAACTCTATAGAAAAATGCAATATTAGGTAAAAGAATTAAATTGCCCAAAGTGGCTTAGGTCAGTTAGCAATAATTACTATAGTCCATATTTATACCACTTTCATTAGTTTGACATTCCAATTATCTAAAGAAACACATAATGTAATATCTAAAATTTGATTATTCTAAATAAGTAGAGGTGCTACCAACAGCACCACAGTTACCATAAAATCATAGAATTCTTTTTTTCCTTTACTTTGATTCCATTAGTTAACCTTCTCATTAGACAGATTAAGAACACTAAGGTCAGAGAAGGAAAGTGATGATCCTAAGGATACAAACCTGTCTCGGGCTAACTTGGGTATGCGAACCCAAGCTTTTTTTTCTCAAACCACAGTTCTTCCATGATAATATTGATTCACGCCAACATATAAGCTCTTAGGTATCCCCAATAAAAATATATACAGCAATAAAGTACTGAAGTGGTGGTTGGCGACCTGAATATATAAAGAACTGCTAGAAATCAACAAGAAAATATATACCAGATAAATATGAGCAAAAAAATATATCGGAACAATTCAAAAATGAGGGAAAACCAATGGCTAATAAACAGATAAAAATATGTTCAAAAAATGTAAAACATTTATCTTTTGCCTACAAGCTATGCAAAGATTAATAAGTTGGATAATGTCCAATGTTGACATAGGTTTGAGGTCATGTGCACTCTCAAAAAACTGCTCTTAGAAATATAAATTGGTGAATCTTTCTGGAAGGCAACTTAGTAATGGGTGTGACACTTTAAAATGTGTCTACACTTTGACCCGCAATTCTGCCTTTAGAAATTTGTCAGAAGTTTTGTCAGAAGTATATAAACATAAAAATTAAAAATAAACTTAAAGGTCCATAAATAAGGAAGTGGTTAAATAAATTATGGTACATTCAGGTCCATCAAAAATGATAATGTAAATCTGTTTTTATTCACATGGAAAGAGAATCCCAATAAAGTAAGTAAAAATAATCAGATTATTAAAGAGAATGTAAAAGAAAATGCTATTTGCAAAAAAAAACTATGTATCTGTGGGCATACTTGCATAGACAGATAAGAGTGGTTATCTCAGGGTGGCTACATAATTGTGGATGAACATTGCTTTCTTCACCTTTTTCTGTCTTTCTGAATTTTGTGTTCTGAGTATGTATTATGTATATTCAGAAGCAAAAAGAAGAAATTGTGCAGAAAGTAGAGTAGGGGCTGCCTAGGGCTGCCTAGCATTGACACAGATTTGAGGAACTGTGTGCTCTAAAAACAAAGAAACAAACTGCTCTTAAAATTTTATTTTGAAATTTTAAAAAATCAAAAAACAAAAAATTAAAATTAAAAAAATTTAATTTGATAATTCTTTCTGAAAGGCAACTTGGGATACACTGGGGAGTGATGACTCATGACCATGAGACTTCTTTTGGGAATTGATGAAAATGTTCTAAAGTTGATTGTAATGATGGTTGCAGAGCTCTGCATCTACTAAAAACCACTGAACTTTGCACTTTAAATGGGTGAATGATAAGAATTGAGAATTATATCTCAATAAAGCTGCTACCAAAAAAATAATTTTAAAAGATTTTCAAAAAAAAGAAAAAACTGTGAAAAGCCTTGAGCTTTAAAAAAGAAAATCAATAAACTTGAGCTGAGCTGGGCAATGGGAGAGTCGCATGATGTTCCTTCCCAGGATTGTGGCCATCCATTCTCCGGCCGACACAGGCAGGCCCAGCCAACCAGCATTTCTGGACACTCTCCCAGCCAGTCCAGACTGCCCAGCCCGTCAGTCTGGTGGCTAAGTATCTGCACTCTCCAGAAGCAGTTATCCACATGCCACCGCCGTGTAGACAAGCCTTGGAGAGCACTCCACTTCTCAAGGGCCCTTCAGCATGCTCACTCATGCAGCACACCTCTCCGTATGTGCTCTTCCCTTCAAAACACCCAAAGGCCAACTTGTAGGCTCGGGCCTGGTGTACAGTTTAATCCTCCCAGTGACATGCTGGGATCGGAACTGACACTGGCCGTTTCCAGAGACAGTCTGTGCATATGCCAGGTACATGGCTACAGGAACTCATTTTAACCTTCACAACCTCTGCAGTGGCTATCAGCAATGCAACTAAAGAAGCAGGGAAACTGAGGCTCAAGAATGCAAAGCCAGGGACAGTGCTGGGATTCCCACCCAGGGCTGTGACCCAGGACTATGTGATACCCAAGTTCAAGTTCTTTCAAGCATACCCCACTAACTCTATAGCATGACCGTCTCACACTGTTCCTCTTTTCATCCTTCCAGATTGGTGTCCCCCCCCTTCGGTTTGAATTTCTTCTCAACACAGCATGCAGGGAGGCCAACGTATAGCTCAGAGATGAAGGAGTTCTAGCTGAGCCGTCAGAGTGGAGTTTCCAAACACGGAGCCCACAAATCTCATCTTCCTGGTGGCAGGATTAAAGCCAATCTCCTTCTCAATCTTGTGCTGCTCAATTCTCCAGGCTCGTTGTCTCCGCTTCCCATCCCCCGGCTCCTGCCTCTTGCATACCCTCCTGGATCTGCGCGCAATCTCTGCCCTTGGCCCCCCTGTCACCTATCTGCATGGTGACTCAAAGGCCACCCACTCAGAGCTCTTTGTGGATCCCCCTTCCAGCACATTAATGAGGCAGATCAAAAGTCACTTCACCCTCTTGAGGAACTGTCCCTTTAGTGTCAGTCTCACCCTCTAGACTAGGAGTACTTACTTCTAATCACCTGCTCCTAGTACAATACCAAGGAAGTTCTCGATACATGCTATCTGGAGACATGCCTGGCACACAAAATGGGAAGGTACATTCGTGCCAGTGTTAGCTGAATCAATGCCACGAGGCTGAATACCATCAGCCACATGTGACCATGGTTTTAGTCAGAATCATCATCATCATCATCACCATCATTATCACCATCATCACCACCACCATTATCATCAACACTATTATCATCATGACCAGCATCCTCACCATCACCGTCGTCACCACCACCATCATCATCACTACCACCACATCACCATCACCATCCTCATCATCATCAGGATTGCTAACGCTTCTTCTCCCAGTTACCGTGTGCCCTGCGCCATTCTCACTGCTCTCTGTGTATTATCTCATGGAATTCTTACCTACGAGGTAGACGTTTCCATTTGACAGGTAACAAAACTGAGGCTCAGAGAGGTTCGGAACTTGCCCAAGGTCAGCAAGTAGCCAGTAAGTGTTAGGATTCAAAGTCTTGGAGTCATTCTCAAAAGAGGATCCAAAAGTCTCAACCAGAAGTCTACACCACAACAGAAGCTTCATTTCTGGTAATAAGATAACCATCTACAGACTTCCGGTCTCAGCTCCATCAGGATTACCACCAGCAAACAGCTAACACAGTAACCTTCTTAAAACTAGAAGTTGAAAATATCATGGCTAAAGTCCACTTACCCAAATCAGCTCCCAATTTGTTCCAGGATGGGAGCAGACGACCCCATTAAGATTCTTCCAGAAAAGTGAATTTTAAAGAGCAACACAGGTAAACTTCACTGATAAATCCAAGCAACCCTGCTTAAGCAAATGCCTGAATTTGTTGTTCTCCACAGTAGCTGCCTGGAGGGCCCACGCCCTTTCACAGGATGATACATCCTGGAACTGGGCAATCTGCCCCAGTACGTGGTTCCAGATTGCCCAGGAAGCCACAGGGCTTGGAGTCAGGAAGCCAAGGCTCAAGTCTCAGCTCCTGCTTCCTCCTCCACTTGAATTCTCCTGTACACCAGGGCGGCACTCGTTCTGGACCTCACAGGACAACTCAAGAGAGTTTCTCAAGTTTAGCAACAAACTGATTGTCAAACTCTAAATTAAAAGAAGAACGAAGGCATCATTTTTTCATTAAACACAAAACAAATATCTGGGCTACGATGGGGCAGGGGCACTCTGCCAGGTGGGCACTAAGCACTCACTGAGATGTCTAAGACCGAAGGTAAAAAGAAAAGCGGTATGTGTGCATATGTGCACACCAGTGTGACTATGTACACTTTGTGTGTGTGTGTATGAGTGTGTATGCGTGTATGCATGTGTGTGTGTTAGGAGGCATGTTAATGGATTTTCTCACTCACTCATCACTCGGTAAGGCAGTTCATCCCCTAGGGAAAGGGAGGTTTAAGAGTTAAGTGAGGGAAGTGGATGTGGCTCAACAGATAGGGCGTCCGCCTACCATATGGAGGGTTCAGGGTTCAAACCCAGGGTCTCCTGGCCCATGTGGAGCTGGCCCACGCACAGCGCTCTTGCGTGCAAGGAGGGCCATGCCACGCAGGGGTGTCCCCGTGTAGGGGAGCCCCACGCACAAGGAGCATGTCCTGCAAGGAGAGCCGCCCCGCAAGAAAAAAGCACAGCCTGCCCAGGAGCAGCGCCTCGCACACGGAGAGCTGATGCAGCAAGATAACGCAACAAAAAGAGACAGATTCCCATGCCGCCTGACGAGAATGCAAGCAGACACAGAAGAACACACAGCGAATGGACACAGAGAGCAGACAACAGAGGGAAGGGGAGAGAAATAAAATTTTAAAAATTAAAAAAAAAGAATGTGCCAAGTATTCATCACTTAAAAAAACATAAACTTAATTAAAAAAAAAAAAGAGTTAAGTGAATTATCCAGTGAGGAAGCAGAGAGCCACAATGGAGCCGCAGGTCTGCGTGGCTGAAGAGTTCAGATGGTTTCCTCCTCACCAGACTGCCCAGGCATGGCGATGGAGACAGACACCCTGGCAGCAGCTTGGAGGCGGACTGCGAGGAGGGTGAAAACTGGGGGTGGGTGAAACAGTGGATTAGGGCAGGGCTGTACGGTCCAGAGAGCGCAGGAAAGCCAGGGCCAGGGCAGAGAAGCCAGAGGCAGGGACAGTGGGGATAACCAGAGGGGCCACACCAGAGAGGCTGGAATAGGTTTACTGCGGGTGGAGACAGAATTGGTTTGGTTTGGGAGAAGAGTAAGAAAGAGGGGCAATGGGCAAAGGGCCCTGTCTCTTCTCAAGGCTCAGACCTAGGAAGGGAGGACACCAGGAAAACCTCATCACATCTTCACGTGCTGTTCCAAAGAACCAAAGAGCTGAAGGCGTTGGCGAAGACAAGACGGACATGAGGGGCAGACTTGCTTCTTCTCATGCCATCTTCTGTTAAATCGGGAACTGTGCATGCTAGGGGACACAGGGCCTGGGAGGCCCAGAGACACGTCACCAACACGCCAGAAGGCTCAGGATCATGAGCTGCCCGCCCCCCAACTCATGCCCCTGATCCACCAATCCCTGAGCTGGCTCATCCCAGTACCTTCATATCTTCCCTCTCCATCGCCTGGGCCATGTGCTCCAAAATCCTATAAGGGGCCCCTACCAGGTGTCCCTGCTTTCAGTTCTCGTCCTCAACCTACCCAATCTATTCAGTCCAATGTAGCCAGAGTCACCTTTCTAAAGGGCAGGGACCAAGCACATCACTCTCCTGCCTTAACCCCTTCAATGGCTCCGCAATGGCCTGAAGATAAAAGGCCAAACTTCTTAGAACTTCAGGATGTGGCTCCTGCCTTCCTGTCCAGCTTCAGTGCCTTAGGTCCCAGCCACGCTAACTCACAGAGCTGCTGGCACCTCCCATGCTACTTATTCTTCCGCCATCTCCATCCTTGTTTCGACGGTTCCCTACCCCTGGAACTGCCTTCCCTTCCTTCCCTTCTTTCCTGGCTAATTCCTCTTCCTTATTTAGGACTCAGCTCAAGGGCTACACTCTGTAGGAAGTCTTCTCCAAACCTGCCTGTATGCGGGTGTCAAGAACCTCTCCAGAGGTGGCCTGCCATATCGTAGTCCAGCAGAGACGGTGCCAGGACCCAGCACAGCCCCTGGCACACGGTAAGCACTCAACAAATAAAAGTTTGAATAAATGAGGCAACAAGTGCTATGGGCACTCAAAGAAGAAAATCACTGCAACAAGGACCATCAGGAAAGGCTTCACAGAGAGGGCGTTTCTGAGGCAAGGCTTTAAAGAATAAGTTGGATATTTAATACACGAAGAAAGTAGGGAAAGAGCAATTCAGGTGGGAGGAACAGCAAGAGCGTGAAGGTATAAAAGTAAAAGATTCTGGTGGAGCACATCAAACAGCTTGGTGGTCGGTGGGTGAAAGCATAGGGAGAGGGGGAAAGAGGGCACAGGGGACCCAGAATCATGTTGGCACCGCACGAGGTGGCCATTCTCTTCTGTATTACGATGGCTTTTGGCTACAATTAACAGAAAATCCACCTCAAAATAGTCTAAAGGTGGGGTGTTCAGTGTCTTATACCTTCCTTCCTTCTAGTCTACCATCCTCAGCATGTTCTCCTGAAGCAAGCTGCCCCCCCCACCATGGTCCCAAAGTGGCTGCCACAATTCCAGGTATCACATGTCAACCCCACTACTATGTCCCACAGTAGAAGAGGGGCTGTTTCTTCTTAAATGCCTCTTTTAAGAGGGATGAAAACCTTTCCCCAAAGCTCCCATCCCCGGCCCCACCAACAATCTCCCCTCATGTCAGGGTGGCCAGGCCGTGTGACCTACTCATTCCTAAACCCATCATTACCAAGGAGGAGAGGACACAGCGATCCCTCCCTGGGGCTGGGGCACCTCCCTCAAAGCGCCTGGAAGGCTGGCTTCTGAGCAAGTTCAATATTCTGTCAGCAAGGAAGCGGGGAAGGACCGCGGAGCAGGCAACCAACAGAGTCTGCTACAGCTTGTCACCCACTCGCCTCCCCAGCACACCGCCAACAGAGCGTAATCTGAAAATATCCTACATCCCCACCCTTCCGCCCTGCTATTTTAGGTCTGAGGAAGTAACTGTCCTAGGAGAGGAAACTTGCTGAAGGCTATTATGGGAAGGCCTATAAACAACACCACAGTTTGCTTTTCTAGACGAGGAGCTCTGTGACAGCGGGGGGGATAGGACACAGTGATGAGCACATTCCAAAGAGAAACCCAAATGCTGCTTTTTGTTAACCAAGAATTTTACCTTTCTCCTTAAACAACTGTCTTCCTTAGACCTCCAGAAAAGTCGCCAGCACATTCCTACCCCACGACTTTGATCCAACTCGACTCAGGCTTTAACATCCTTCCCCGCTCTCTCCCACACTCTTGAAATCCTGCCCACCCTCTGCAAAGCTTTCTCTAACCCACCATCGGAATGACTCTTCCTTCCCGGCATGCCCATGGCTGCCGCTTTGTAACATCACTCGGCACAGACTGACACTGGCCCCCAGTTATAAACAGCCCCACGCCTCTCAGCCCCACACCTCTCTCTTCTACCCCACTGCAGAGTATTCCAGTGCATGGACTTTGATTTTTCATCTTTGTATCCTAAACATCTGGCACATAGGAGGATAGGCTGAAGACGTTTGTGGAATGAAAATTCCTTCAACTGAATTGAGTTTGCACTTTCACATCTCCTCTCCCTACTGATAACGCGAAGGAAACTCTTACCCAGTTTCAGAACTACTTTGGTGTAGAACTAATTATATAGCAAGCCAGGCTTAGCCACCTTCCTTATATTCTGCTTCATTTAACAACTTTGGGGGGGGAAATCTTGCAGGATTTTTTTCCAATTTACAGAAGAAGAATCCGACGCTAGGAGAGGCTATAAGAAAAGCTAAGGGCAGATTCTGCCCTAGGAGATGGAATTCAAATTCAAGTCTTTAGAGGCAGTACTGCACCATGGTTAAGTGTGGGCACGGATCACAGATGCCTGGCTTAAATGCTTGCCACGTACGGCATCTGCCCTTGGTTAGTTAGCCTCTGGGCAGCTGTTTCTTTAGGGGTAATGCGGACCTTAGGAGTCTCTATTTCACTATGAGGACTAGAGCTATACAGGAAAGTTGCTTAGAACCGTGCTTGGCACATACTGATGTGCAATAATCTATAATTATTGATTCCAAGTCCAGTCGTTTTCCCATGACATCATGACAACACTCCCACCCTCTAGCCACCAAATCACCTCGGGCAAGAAAGAGTGGCCTAGCCAAAGGACAGGCCGCGGGGACACGTGACAACCACCCTCCAGAGCAGCAGCCTCTGGAAGGGACAGGTAAGTGAGGAGAACGACAATATGATGTGAAAGTCCCACCCCACAACAGGTGTCACCCACAGCTCACCTCATTTGCACAGCCCCAGGGCACTGCTGGGGAAAGTGCACCCCCCAGGGATAGGCATCAGCTCAGCAACCCGGTGCCTAACTGACCACGCTCCGAAAAGCAGCTCCTTGGTGTGCGCAAGTTGAAAGGCTTGTGGTCCTACCCCTGAAGACCCAAGGCCCACAGTGACACTGGAAGAGGCAGAGAGTCCCTAAACAGCTAAGGTGCCCACTGGAAATACGCTGACATCCCTGAGGCACTCCTCAGGTCCCCATCCTCCCACGTTCATCATCCCACTGTGACAGAGAAGAGGGACAGCCAGGACAGGGGCTACCACTCCCTTTACACAGGTAGGAGACTGAGCTTCAAAGAGGCTAAGCAACTTCTGTGTAAGGCCACATAACTAGTCAACATCAGTTCCGCGACTACAAAGAACTTAGACTTCAGAGTCTCGGTTCAGTGCTAGTTTTCATTCTCTTAGGTCTTCTGCAGCAGGTTTTATCTCCTTCAATACATAAATTTCTTTCTTCCTTCTCTTCCTACTTCCCTACCTCCCTCTTGCCTACCTGCTTGCTTTCCTTCCTTCCATCCTTCCATCCTTCTATCTTTCCCTCCTACCCTCTCAAACATTTATTGCCTTCCCTATGAAGAGCCCAAACATACGACAGCAGGCTGGTGTTGCAATCTTGGTGCCAGAAGATAACATAGAAATATAGCAGGACCCAGGAAACCGTCAGGTCCTCAGCTCACACATAAAACCACTCTGTAGAAATACTTCTGCTACCCAGGTTAGGTGGGACTCTCATGGGTTGTGTAAACCAACACACGCAAACACCGGACAACACAACACAACCAATGGGAGAACTGGTACCCCTAGAATCAACATACCAGGACAATCAGAAAAAGAATATCAGTATGTTTAAGACAAAAATATTATATAAAGACCAAAAAAAACAACAACAACGAATGAAAGTATAGGGTACAAGTATATAAAAGGCCAGCTGATTTGAAAATGATCCAAAGTAAATGTCTAGAAGTAAAATGTTCAGTCACTCAAATTAAAAGCTCAATGGTGAGAAATTCCACCAACATGGTAACAGAGAAGAGCCACTCAAGCCAATGCACCTCTCCTGCCCAGACCTGCCCTTGGCTGGACGAGAGAAATGAGAGGAGGAAGGCACGGGCCCTACCTCCAGGTGCTCAGCCCACAGAAGAGGCACGCAAACGAGCAGTACCATTCCCCACACGCGCGCTGGGACGATGGCCACCCACCAGGCATCCCTGGGCTTTTCCTGCAGCATCTCAGCGAAGGGCAGAGACAAAGGAAATCACGAAAGGGAGAAAGCCTCTCTCGGCTGCGGGCAGTAACGGATCCCAGGTCTTCAGGTTTCCCGTCCTTTCTCGAGGACTCTAAAGGCATGGTGGAGCCATCTTGCTATGTTCCTACTGGAAAGGATAACTATTTAGATAGAAAAAGGCAATGAAAAGGGAACGCTGTGGAGTGACACAGGGGTAGAGTTGTGGAAAAGCAGGTGCCTTCATGGAAAATTCGCCATCAGCAGAAGCCCTGAGGCTGTCTTGAAGCACTTCCCAGTCCTGCCCGCAGATCGCCGCACCCAGCTTCCTTCTGCACAACTCCCTGCTGTATGCAGGGGAAGTTCAGGCCGGTGCTTGGTCCCCAACCAGACTCCAACTGGACCGGCCACGGGAAGGACATGGCTTGCTAACTTCTCGGATTGGCTAACTCTGTGCCCCTTCACATCTCCTGACTCAGGGTGGTGCGGGGAGAGGAAATGCCAAAATTATGACAAGGGGAGCGTTTCCAAGGGAGGGAAATGGAAGGGGCTGTCAGGGAAACCCAGAGCAGCAACGGCTTCTGCCTCTTCGCATCCCAGCGTTGCTCCCGAAGTCCTTAAGGTCTCAGGAAACTGTCTCCTTCCTGCGAGTATCTGGGACGGGAGCCCATTTCTTCTAAATAACTGAGAGGGCTTCAGAAATGTGGTCTCAATTAGCCCTTGCAGTGGCATGGCTGCTCCCCGCCACAGGCTGCCAAGCCCTCAGTTACTTTTCCCCTAGTGGGTCAGAGGGATTTGTCGTGCTCTAGCCACACTCTCCCCCTAACTTCTCCTGCAGCCAACAGCCCTGCTTTAGGGCCTGGCTGTGGCAAGGGACACTAGCTGTGTGGAACCAAGTGCTTAGCTATGCAAAAGGCATATGTGCTCGGGGGGTTCATGCTATGCTGGCCTCAACCACAGTAGACTTTAAATCGGGGTACCAACCCCTCACCCTCCCAACCCTCTTCCAGGATGGATGCCAGGGTCAGTGGACAAGCAGTGTCCACGGGCTGGTAAATTTAATTTCTTCATCAGGCAGGGTGGGAAGAGTTAGTGTCCCTGGGTTGAAAGTGAACAAGATGCTCTGCAGCCTGAAGAATGCACAGTGAAATGGGTCTTCCACTCGAGCCTCTCGTGAGAAGCCCGGCACAGAGCAGGGTTTCAGGGAAGGAAGGAATAAATGGATGATCCTTTTTGGGAGGGCAGGGAGGACAAAAAAGAGAACCAGCGAGATGGCAGCCTGAGAAGGACTCAGCCTCTCGTGCAGGGAGGAAGGGGCTGTGAGCCAAGGAATGCTGGCGGCCTCCAGAAGCCGGAAAGGGCAAGGGAATGGATTCTCCCCCAGGGCCTCCCGAAAAAATGCAGCCCTGCTGACTCCTTGATTTCAGTCCAGTGAGACCCATTTCAGACCTCTAACTCCCAGAACTGTATGGCAGCAAATTTTTGTTTGAAGCCACTACATTTGAAGTAACTTCTTACAACAGCAAAAGGGAACTAATGTACCATCTATCACTGCATTTATTCTAATGAAGCACACTTTTTATTTATGGGCCTGTCTATGGTGCCCATCACTAACAATAATGACAATAATATTTGTTCAGCACTTACTATGTGCCAGGGCCTGAACCAAGTTTTTCAGACATGAAAGATACTAAAAAAGATAACTTCAATTGAATGTCCTGCTGAAGGTAAATCCAGGCATCTGGAGTGGGAAAGGGAGTAGAGGCATCTTCAAGGTGCATTTAAACAATGAGTAGGAGTTAGCCTGGGAAGGAAACAGAACATTCCATCGGAAGAACAGAAGCAAACGCTATGTCTGAACCAGCAGAATGTGTGCTTGCAACTCAGGGGTTGGTGGCTCAGCTTCAGGCTGCTGAGTTCCATGTTGATTTCTCCAGCCTGTAACTCTAGGTGCAGAGTCATATGCCCTCCCGCCTGCCTGAAGTCTCCATTTGGAAGCTTCACCGACCCATCATACTTAGCATGGTCGATACAGAGCTCTGGATTTCCTCCATTAATGTATACTTCCTACAGCGACTCCCACATGTACCACACTGTTCAAGCCAGAGCCCTAGAGACCAACCTGGTTTCTCCCATCCCCGCAGTCCCATCGATTCTACCTCCAAGATGGAAGCAGGGTCCATCCACTTCTCTCTACCCCCAGGCTATCACTCTGGTCTTTGGGAGACATTTCCCTCCAGGATTCTTGCAAGGACCTCCAAATGTCTAACTGCTTCCCCTCTTTGCCCCCTGTAATCTCTCTTCATAAAACCTTCAAAGCGATCCCTTCAAAGGTCAATCAGATCCCATCATCACTCCAGGGGGCTTCCCTTTGTACTAGATGGGGGGATCCCCCAGCCATGCCTAAAGCACCAGTGTGGGCCGGCCTTGTCAAACCTCACCTTGTGCCATTCTCCCTCTCAATCCCCACTATTTGTCCTGGACCTCCCTCCCTCTGTGGAACACTGCAAGTTCTTTCCTGCACATTCCAATCCCTCGGCCTGGAAGGCCCACCAGTACCTTCTCAACTTTTCGCTCCTAAAAAGGCCTTTCCCTAGCAAAAATCAGCCCCCTCCCTTTGAGTCCCTTGCTTCTGCTTGTTTCCTTGGTAACAAGCATCACAATCACTCACTTTTTAGGTGTTGCCTGCTTCTTTCTTTTTTGACTATCTCCTCCCCTGCAATCTACGCTCCACGAGGGCAGGGAGCAGCTCCATCACTGTCTCACCAGTATTTCACACAGTGCTCTGCACATAGCAGGCAGACAATGCAGTTGTTGAGTTGATTAATTTAAAAAGAAACTGTGGCGCTGACATTGAAGGATGAGGCTAGAAAGAGAAGGCCTTGAAAACCAGTGCCTATTTATCTTTGCCTGACACCTCCCATGGGGGAAGAACACGGGACAAATGTTTAGAGAATGAATGAATGAAAGAATGATTCTGGATTCCAGGGTTAAAGCTTTCCTCCTTGGGACTTCTTAGGAGGTAACATGTGTCTAGGCACACAACAAATGCTCAGTAAATGCTAAATGGCAATGTCACGATTGCTCATTTGTGCAAATGAGCAAAACCTTCTAGAGCCTATTCCAGATGTAAGGGCTGTGCAAAAAGGGAGAAGAAAAAACACAGCAGGGCAAAAGGAGAATGGGGCAGCAGGATTCAGACGAATCCATTCGAGAGCTTGCTGGGTGAAAAGCAGGGACAATACTGTCCCAGATGACGTGTCCCCTTCTTTCCCTGGGGGTGCAGCACAGAGATGCCAGCTGCGAGGTGGGTCCTCACCAGACAGGCTCCGTTTGAATGCACACATTCATTTTTGGGCCTGCAAGTCTCAGAATGATTTTGAAAATCTGGTCTACTGTGTCTGGTGAGGACTGGTGAAATGTAAGGAATTTAAACTTTCCTCACCAACAGGCAACCTGGCAAAAAAGTCCTCTTCCTCTCCGACATTATCACATACTAAAAACGAAGAACCAGCCATTCAGAGCTCTCATGAGGAGAAATTAGATGGGCTGCCCAGCTCACAAGAAATAGGGGAACTGAAAATCAAGGCAAGAGAACATCATGCAGTATATATTATGTGCTAAGATACTGCCCTTTTTTGGACTTGGGAGTTTCTATTTTTAAAAAATAAATGGGATGAAGGAAATTCCGCATATAACAAACCACCCATTTTATATTTCAAATCCATTTGTTGGCGGAATCTCAGAAGAGTAGGGTTTAGCAAATTTTTTAAATTCCACATTTCAAAATATGTAGTTTGAGATAAGTGCATATCTCAAAAATAGCAGCAGATAAGCTAGAACAAGAGAAGGCAATAAAGTGATGAAGGTGATAATGCAAAGTAGATATATTTCCAAAGCCGGGGTCATGGCTGATAGACCATAATCTGGCGCAGTAGAAAGAGCACTGGACTGGAGTCTGAAGCCTTGGTCCCGCCACTAACTGGCTGTGTGACCCCAGGGAAGTCACATCACCTCTCTCAGCCTCATCTCTGTAACAATCTCCAATTACAAGATGCAAAACCCTTGGGGTGAAAGTAAAGATAAAATTGGCCTAAAGACGGAGTTATATTTTACAATCCCAAAACTTTACTCAGCAATCCATGCCCTCCTGACACCCCAGACTCACTCGTTCTTTCCGATCAGCACAGGTAAAGCTGAGGTCAAGATAACGACGCTGGGGAGTTGGCTATCTTCTCTGCGCGCCCGTGGAAAAGAAATCATTCAAGAAAACCGCGGAAAGAGTGCGCGAGATTAACTCTCCGCACACACTACACCGCGGAGCACCGGACATCGGTGTGGTTTTTTTCTTTTAAACTTTACGTTGCCCTCCGAAAATGCAGCAGACCCCAAAACAGTGCAAGCGGAAAACACAAGCCACTTCCCATGTTTTCCCGTGAGCGAACGCCAAGCCCCAAATGGGCCCCCCCGCCCCCGTATCATTTTGTTTCGCTCGGTTGGCTTCAAGCAAGTGGCCCGGGGCCTGCCAGGCAGCGCCGGGTCCAGGCGGGGGTCGGCGATCGTGGAGGCGCGGGCAGCGGCCGCACCGGCCCTTCCAGGAACCGCGGGGAACTTTCCTGCGCCGCGCCAGCGAGACAATGCCGCGACCAGCGCCCGCGCCTCCGCGCCGGGAGGGCGTCCCATCGGCGGGTCGCGGGCCGCGGGGCGCGCTGTCCCGGCTCTTCTCGGCGTGGGGAGCGCAGAGGGGCGGCCCCGCCCGCCCCCGCCTCGGCGCCTCGTAGAGCAAAGGGGCGCCCGGCACCTCCCCGGAGAAGGGGGCGCGGGACCCCACGGCGGCCTCGGCGGCCCTGCAGAGCCCGTCCCCGCGCCCGCCCGCTCCCCTCGCCGGGCATGGAGCCGAGATCCCCCGCTGGCGACCCCGGAGAGGACGCCGAACGACCTCGGGCGACCCCGCCCGGCCCCGCCGAGCCGTTCCGGGGGCCCCCGCAACTCACCGGGACCTGGCGGGCGGCTGGGCATTATTCCATCGCGGGCCGGCGCCGGCTCCCCGAGCGGCGGCGCAGAAGCCCGCGCCTCGGCACCCCCCGGCCGGGCGTTCGCTCCGGGCTCCCCAAACGACCCCGAAACGCAGCCGGCTGCGAGCCACTGGGCGGCGGGCGCGGGCCCCGGGCTTCCCGTGCGCAGAGTGCCCGCCCGCAGCGGCAGCCGAGAGGCGCGGGAGCCGAGCGCGGCGCAGGAAGGGGCGGGCGACCATGTGCGGAGGGGGAGGGCGGCCGCAGCGACGCGCGGCGGCTCGGACGAGCCCGCTGGGCGGCGGAGGGCGCGGGTTGCAGGAAACCCAAACACTTCGGCAGGAAATCGGAATCCTGACTAAGCATTCCCGGCCCGGCGGCCGCTCGGGGCCGGGGGGCTCCCGCCTGGCTTAACCCTTGGCCCGCCGACCCCGGGCGGGGAAAAGGGGGTGGGCGCGCGGGACACCGTGGGGGGTAAGGGGGGACGCGGCGACCCAGGCCTGCACGCCCAGCCGGGGTCCAGCGCCTTCCGCCCTCGGCCCCGCACTCGCGGGCCCGCCGCCTCTGCACCCGGAGGCGGGAGGGGTGGGATTCGTGCAGATTGAGCCTTGGCCTTGGGAGGCCCTTTCTAATGCCCGGGACGCCGGGAAAGGGCCTCGGCCTCTCTCCCATCCTGCAGAGGTTGGACTTGCAATGTCCTCTCCTTTTCCCGGAATTTCAGTAGAAGAAAATGACTTCTCCCAGCTGCCTTGTGTCACCTCTTCCTCTCTGCTAATTTCCTCATTTTTGCCCAGTGCGAGGTGGGCAGGGCCTTTCCGGATCAGGATAGGGTAGTGGTTAAGAGCGTGGACATAGGACCCGACCTGGGCTGGAATCTGGCCTTTTCCTAACTGTGCTCCCTTGGGCCAGTTACTTAACTTCCCTGAGCCTAGGTTTCCTCAAATGGGAGAGGGGTGGCAATACCTCCTTCATAGGTTTGATGTAGAAACCAGTTACTTAGACGGGGACTGACCAATGGTAAACGCTCAAATAATCGGTAGCCTTCGCTGAAGTTAGTATTGTTTTTAAGAGAAGTTAGAGAAAGAAGGATTTTAATTTGTGGGGTTTGCAGGATGCAAATTTGTGCCTACTTACAAAGCCAGGGACGGTGGTCTCGCCCTTAGAACTTCATTTTCCCTCCTAATCACTGGGTGATTTATTTTTCTTTGCAGGGTTTCAGAAACTGCTCTCTGCAGGAAAGGTGAGTGGCTGCTGTGGCAGACTCAGTTCTGGTGAAATCTGAAACCCAGCAAAGCTGGTGGAATTTGGGATTTTGCTCTTAACCTCAGAGTCAGGACATTGGGAGATTTGTTCAAAAGTCCGGAGAAGATTTATAAACTTTGAGAAAACCAAAGTCAACCTCAACCCAGTCAAGTCTGGACTGGGTCACCAGTGGGAGTGGTTCATCGTGGTTTCCCATGGAAATGCCACATTTGGGGGGTTTCCACGTGGAGATGCCACTTGGTGGTTTTGCTTATGCGATTCAGATTCCTTTGAAACTCATTCAGACTTTGAAGAGGGAACAGGGTTCCCATGAGTGAAAACAAAAAATTTAAATGAACCTGCTGAGAACTGAAAGTTGGGTTATTACCTACTGTTCTCCAAGCAGAAACCAAGCCTCTGCTTTGGATCCAGCTCTGTCATGTTTTCTGCAACTCTCTTTCCGTATCAATGGGACAAGCCCGGGGCTGCGCAGATTCCTGCCTCAGGCCCTTTGCAATTGCTGCTCCTTGTGCTTGGAAGAATCTCCACATGAGTGATTCTTGGCACTCAGCTCTCAGCCCTGACAGCAGCTCTCCAGCGGGGCTTTCCCAGCCATGTGACTACTTGTCCTTGGCACCTCCACCTCCACCTCTCCTCTCCATTGCATACCCTGCTTTGTTGCTTCACCCTTGCTGCTATTTATCTTACTTAATCTGTCTCCCTACACATGGGTCAGCTGCATCCTTGTAGGACTGCTGCCTTTCTCGAGTGTCCCTGGACCCCAGTGCCAGGGACAGTGCTAGCCCATAAGAGGCCCTCCATGAAGACAATGAATGAAAGATGCAAGCAAGCCTAGAGTTGCAGGTTCGAGTCCTCCTTAAAGTGGACAGATTTACTCCTTCCCTCGATCCCTGTTCTTCCTCTTTGACAGAGAGGTTCTCAAATAGGACCACCTACGTAATGGAAGAAGCTCAAAACCGCTCTAGTAATGGATCTGGAAAGTTAAAAGTCTAAGTAATTAAGACTGGCAGTCTTATTGGTAAGGCTGCAGTTAATTGCTCCCTCCTGTGTACCCCCCCAACACAGGCTCATTTAAAGAACTTCTCACATGGCATGCACGCCAAGTGAGCACTCTCCTAGTTGAGTTGGATGGCAAATTCTTTGAGTTGCAGAGAAAGTGGGAAGAAAAGGAACCTGTATTTATTGAACACTTCCTTTGGGTTGGATGTGGAGCAAGGTGAGTTTGAATCCCTTTATTTTTTTTTAAGGATTTGTTTTTATTTATTTCTCTCTCCTTCCCCCACCACCACCCCAGTTGTCTGCTCTCTGTGTCCATTCACTGTGTGTTCTTCTGTGTCCGCTTCTATCTTGTTGCTTCATCTTGCTGTGTCAGCTCTCCGTGTGTGCAGTGCCACTCCTGGGCAGGCTGAACTTTATATTGCACAGGGTGGCTCTCCTTACAGGGCACACTCCATGCATGTGGGGCTCCTCTATGCAGGGGACACCCCTGCATGGCAGGGCACTCCTTGCATGCATCAGCACTGCGCATGGGCCAGCTGCACACGGGTCAGGAGGCCCGGGGTTTGAACCGCGGACCCCCCATGTGGTAGGCAGATGCTCTATCCTTTGAGCTAAGTCTGCTTCCCTGAATCCCTTTAGAGACATTTTTTAAGTACCTAGAATGTGCCCCAAACTCCTCTGGACACTAGATCTCAAAGCTGAACCGAACGGTTCCTGCTCTCCAAGGAAGACTGGCAGGAAAGCTTAGAAGGCAGGGAGGTAAGTATGATTGCAGAGAAATGGCCAGCGGGTCATGCAGGTACAGAGCACAGGCGGCAGGGGTGTACTCCAAATCAGCATGTGGGGAGAGGATTCAAAAAGTGGGTGCTCTTGAACTAAATGTTAAGGAAGGGGTGGCACTTACCTAGTGGATGAGGGACAGAGACCCGTCCCGCAGAGCTAAAAGCACATGTGCTGTTGATGCCCTGCGCCGTGCCCCTGGGCCTGTGCCTCACTTTTCCCACAGTTGCGGATCCATGCCGTCTGTGTCCAGGAACTGTACCTGCTCGCCCTGCTCTTCCTCGCTGCCTGGGGGAACATGTACAGCCCGGAATTGCCTAATGGCCCAGGGCAGTCTTCAACCAAAGAGGGACAGCAGTCGGTGGCTAAGTGCCCAGGCTCCCCATCCCTAAGGAGGGGCGATTCTGCCCTGAGCTGAGCAGGGTTCACCAGCGGATCCCCAGTGGGCTTGAGTCCCAACTGTCCCAGCAGTAACTCCCTCTCTTTAACTCACTCTTCATGCCTTTTCTCCCTTCCCTGCTTCACTTTCTCATTCTCTCAATTGTTCTTCTGGGATCACGGCCCAAATAAACTACCCTGACCCACCGCCTTGTCTCAAGGTTGGCTTCTGGGGAAACCAATCCAGGATCGTTTTCCTTCATTCACAGATCTCGTCTGGGCACCTGCCATGTACCTGAGCCAAGTCTGAGCATGTGTGCGTCCCGAGGTTGGGCGACTGGAGACTCAGTGCGGTCTGAGGACATGGCACGTGTTCAGACATGGAGGGCAGTAAGGCTAAAAGGCTCTGCACAGAGGTGTTTTTGAGTAATTTGCCCAAGGTCAAACACTTAGAGAGCAGAGGAGCTCTGGAGTGCCTTTCCTAGTGGCCAAAGCTGTGGGTGCAGGCTGCTGGTGCAAAAGGTGTAAATGTGTAAATGGGAAGATAATGGGATCAAGACAGAACCCTGGGGACACCGTAGGCGACAGAAGAAGAGGTGTGCACAGAGAAGACAGAGAGGGAGTGGGCAGAAGAGAGAAATGGTAGGAGATCTAGGTGAAAGTGGAGTCACGGAATGAGATTGCTTCTAAAAAGAGGGAATGGCCAGCACTCTCAAATGTCCCAGAAATTTCAATACATAAGGATTGAAAAAGCAAGTGTCCATTTAATCTGACAACTAGAAGGCTGATAACTCTCCCCAGAGCTGTCTCTATGAAGTGGAGGGCCTAGGAGCCAGATTGCAGGGGGTTGAGGAGTGAGTGGGAAGTGTGGAACTGGAGATAGCAAGTGTAGACAACTCTTTCCAGAAATGTGGCTGTCTAGCAAGTGGGTAGAGGTGAAGGCTTCTTCTGAAGATGGGTGGGGCACCCACCTTTGTGCGTTGCTGGGAAGGAGCCAGTAGAACTGGAGAGGTTGGAGAGGGAGGACTGGGGCTATTCATGGAATAGATCCTGCCGCCTTGTCCTCTGGAGTACAGGGCCGAAGAACTTTGAAGTTCCACCTTGAACTTATCCTGGATTCATAGACAAGGAGCTAGCTAGGTGGTTCTGAACCCCCTACCCCCACCCCCCCAGTTTAATTCCTCATAAAATTCATACTCTGGGCAATAAATGTGGATGAATGAAAAGGGAGCTCATGACTGGAGGAAAGATAGGGTGAAGAGCTCTTTAGGCCCAAAGTGGGGTAGTGAGGTAGGAAAGGAGAGCATGGCAGGAGGGGCTTTGGGTAGTCCAAGAGATACATTGGCGGCTGCTGGTGGGACAGTGGGGGAAGGAAGCGGTGGTGAGAACGAGCAAGGTGGGGATAATGGTGCTCCCCCTTAAGGAGGAGGAGGCGGTATTTTTAACCGAGATAAAGAGCAGGAGAAGGTTTTGAAGAAGGAGATAATGAATTCCTGTTTGAGCAGGGAAGGCAGTGTAGGTGGTGGGTAAGAGCTTTGCCAAGGCTCAGGGGACCAAGCTTAAGGATGGAGGGAACTGGGGAGGGGAGGGTCCTGCACAGTCGGTGAGGGGGGCGTAAGCCCCTAAAACTTTCTCCCAGCCTTGCTTCGTCCTGGTTCCCCTAATGCAGGTTTTCTCCTCCCTGGCACTATGGACCTTTGGGCTGGATAATTGTTTGTTATGGGGGGTTGCCCTGGACATTGTGGGGTGATGCCAGGAGCCCAAATGTGGCAAGCAAAAATATTTGCAGACATTGGCAAGTGTCCCCCGTGCAGGAAAGGGCACAAAAAGAAACCCTCCCCTATTTGAGAACCACTGCTCTCACACCTTTTCCTCACATCACTTTAAAATTACGTAAAAGGTGTGCTTTGGGATAACCTCTTAGGGGAAGCTACTCCTAGTTATAGAGTCTGTCTGATTGCCTGGGCTCAACTTCTGGCTCCACCACTTCCCAGGTACATTGACCTTGGGCAGCTTTCTTCCCTTCTCTTGGCACCTGTTTTGTTGGTGGTGTTTGGTTTTCTGTCAAGAGGGGTTTTTGAGAGGATTAAAGTATCCATGAAAATGGCTCACTGGGTACCAAGCACCTGGCTAGCATCCAACATCGTTTGCTGCTATCTGTGGCATTCGTGGTGTTTGGGCACTGGTGAGGTAGCTAGCAAGCATGTGGAAATTCAGGCCTGAAAATAAAGTCTTCTGGGACCTGGAGGTAGACTTGAGGATGCAGAAGTCTGTCAGACAGGCGTGGGGAGGGAGTGACTAGAAAGTAGAAGGGAGGTTTAAGCAAGAACTCCAGGAGCAACTATATTTACTGAGCAGATGGGGAAAGAGAAATCTGTAATTGAGAATTGAGGGGTCAGAAATGTAGACGGGGGACCTAGGCATGCCTAGAACCTGCTGTGTGTCTAGTCGGCCCTAATCCTGGAGCCAGTCCTTGAGCCCGGGTCACGAAAATGAGACGCTGTGGGGCCCTTCCCACAATGCTGTTCATGACCCGCCCTCTGTGCCAAGTGTAAGATGAACACCCAGCGGCATTTCCTCCGGAGCTGCTGAGCATCAAGGAAAATGCTTTCCGCCCTCAAATGATTAACTTTAAAAGCCTCATTCCTTTGTGATAGTGCCAGACCAATGGGTCAGTGCAACAATCCCCCAAGGAAGTAAGAGCCTTTTCTGTTTTGTGTGAAATTGGGAAGGACTTCACCCTCTCCTCGGCCTGGGAACCTTTCTGGGTTGGTCCCTCATCTGCGCTTGCATAGCATCCTGGGATCGGTGCTATCAGCTCCTTACATCAGGGCACCGTGTCTTTCCACTGTGGAAGTCTCTCCACTATAGACCATGCCTTGGTTTGCCTGAGCCGCCATCACAAATTCCACACAATGGATCGGCTTAAACAATAAGGATGTATTATCTGATGGTTTTGGAGGCCACAAGACTTGCTGCTCCCTGGGGCTGCCTGCCTTACGGTGCTGGCTTGCCACAGTCCTTGGGTTCCTTGGCTTCTCATCTCATGGCAACGTCTCTCCTTTCTCTTCCTGTCTGCTGACGTACTGCTTCCTGCCCTTGTGTGGCTTTCTCTTCATAAAGCCTCAGTATTCATCTTTCAGCTGGCCACACCTTAACTGAAAATAATAAAAATAATCAGAGATCCTGTTTACAATGAGTCCACACCACAGGACATGAAATAAGATTAAGAATAGTCCAATTTGGGAACATAATTCAACCTATCACAACCCACCATCTAGGGATGGAAATGGGAGTGACACCACTTACTATTACCCCCAATAATTCCCTAGAAATGGTTTTGCTTCCTGCCCCCACAACCTTAAGTTCCTAAAGGAGGAACGCCTCCAACAGGAGACTCAACATGGCTCCATTGAACTGGAGGTTAAGACTGCCACCAGGCCACTCTGGGCCCCTCATGCCGCTGACTCAACAGGCCAAGAAGGGAATTATTGTATGGCTGAGGTAATTGATCCTGACTATCAAAAGGAAATATGGGGAAACGGACTTGGCCCAGTGGTTAGGGCGTCCGTCTACCACATGGGAGGTCCCCGGTTCAAACCCCGGGCCTCCTTGACCCATGTGGAGCTGGCCCATGTGCAGTGCTGATGCGCGCAAGGAGTGCCGTGCCATGCAGGGGTGTCCCCCACGTAGGGGAGCCCCACGTGCAAGGAGTGCACCCCATAAGGAGAGCCACCCAGCGCGAAAGAAAGTGCAGCCTGCCCAGGAGTGGCGCCGCACACATGGAGAGCTGACACAACAAGATGACGCAACAAAAAGAGACACAGATTCCTGGTGCTCCTGATAAGGATAGAAGTGGTCACAGAAGAACGCACAGTGAATGGACAGAGAGCAGATACCTGGGGTTGGGGGAGAGAAATAAATAAAAAATCTTTAGAAAAAAAAAAAAAGAGGAGATAGGACTGCACCTACAAAGCAGAGATAAAGAACAGTATGCCTGGAATACAGGAGATCCTCTAGGGCGTCTCTTAGTACCACCACGCCCTGCCATTAAAGTCAGTGGAAAAGCAACTCTAACCCAGGCAGGACTACTAACGGCCCAGACCCTCAGGAGTGAAGGCTTGGGTTGCTCTGCCAGGCAAACAACCACAACCAGCTGAGGTGTTTGCTCAGAGGAAGGGGAATATGGAATGGATAGTGGAAGAAAGTAATAATAAATGTTTACTGGGTGACCAATTGCAGAAATAAGGACTGTAATGGTTATAAGTGTTCCTTCCTTGTTTAGTTTTGAAAATGTTTTTATAGATGCATAAATCAAATATCATTGTCTTCTTCCCTCTCATCCCCTTATCATTTAGGTTGTATTAACTTCTATTAACTATGTCATAGTATTTTATTACCTTGATTTAATATCAAGGGTAAAAGTGAATAAAACCAGGAATTGCATTCTCTTCTGGGGAAGGGTTAGAGGTTTCTGGTTGTACAAAGGACAGTTGTATTTGTTAGGCCAAAGTATGACTATGTTATTGTCATTCTTTGAGATTGAGTGTTATGTAAGGAGATATGTGTGGGCACCAAGTTGATAAAGGGAGAACCGTGATGGTTAAATTCATGTGTCAGCTTGTCTGGATTATGCCCCATTGTTTGGACCTGCAAGCTCTGGCCTGATTGTTACTGTGAGTGTATTTCACAGATGGCTTGCATGTGTAGTCAGTTGATGGCATCTGTGACTGACTGCATCTACAATCAACAGAGGACATTGCCCTCAACAATGAGGGGAGTCTCCTCATCCAATCAGTTGGAGGTCTTAAAGCCAGAACTGAGGATTTCAGAAATCAGAAAGAAGAATTTCTATCTCCACTTCAGGCCATCCAGCTTCTCCTTGAGAAGTCAACATCATCAGAGTTTCCAATTTGTGGCCAGTGTGAACCGATGTCTATAATAAGTCTCTTAAAATTTATACACAGTTAGATCCTGTCAGTTCTCTTTCTCTGGTAGAGCTCTAACACAGACCATGAGGCCAGGGATTCTCCTTTTCCCCTCTCAACTTACCCTAGCACCTAGCAGAGTCCTGACACAGGGAGTGCTCAGGCATGTCTCATGACTGAATGCTTACATGCTTTATAAAATTTATAGAACCTGAGCAAGCAAAGAGTGGGTAGGGAGGATTTCTGAGTGGGCTTCACAAACTGGGATGTTGTTCCGGATGAAAGCAAATAACATTATTATTTTAATAATGATGATCATGATAATGCCCAATCGTTAAAATTTATCGCATGCTTATTCTGTGCCTGGCATTACCCTAAGCACTTTCTAATAATGATCTCATTTAATCTCAAAATAAATTAAAGGCAACCTTTAGGTTCAACTGTTAATACATACATTTTAGAGATGAGGATACTGAGGCTCGGAAAATTTGCACCCTAAGGATCTTTGGAGCGCTTAGGCTCTCTTGCTGCAAACTGAGCTCCAGCGGCCAAAAGAAGGCATGGAGTTTGCAGACTCCAAATCTAAGGAATTTTTAGTGTCTGAACCATAGATTTGTATTGTAAAATAACAGGCCCCTTGCATAGGCCTACTGTTTCAGAAAAAGCAGAAAATACTTCCCCAGTGATTTTGTAAATAGTCCTTAATTGAACTCAGCATTGATATCATTACCACCAAGTTCTGCAATTAACCAGCCTTAGAGTTTGCAGTGACAGAGATATTTACATATCCATGTTTTAACTAGGCAAGACTTTCAGCCTGTAAAATTGCTGCTCCAGCCTCAATTATAGCTGCTAGGAAACTGCCTGGGGCCATTTCAAGGGAATGGGAAAGCAAGAGAGGATTCCCCCAAAGCAGCTATTGCCACCCCAGAATAATAACACTAAAAATGAACATTTATACAATCCTTTAAAAATGGCAAAACGTTCTCATATGGTGGCTTGCCTCGCGTTTCATTCTCAGGGTAGCCAGGAGGAGAGAACTGGTGTGAGGGTTAGTATTTTAGAGATGAACCCACAAAGTGCTGATTCTTTCATGGTTATAATATAGTCATTCATTTTTTTTAAAAATTCCATGAGCACCTACTATGCGCTAGGAACTGGAAAGTAATGATGAACAAAGAAAAACAGATACTGGCCCTGGGCTCAGGAATCTAAATAGTCTAGTGGGGAAGAAAGACCATAATCAAATAATCACACAAATAAATGTAAATTAACCACTTCTGTCAGTGTCACCAGAGGGGTAAAAATTGCAATGAGGGGGAAACGGACTTGGCCCAGCAGTTAGGGCATCCGTCTACCACATGGGAGGTCCGCGGTTCAAACCCTGGGCCTCCTCGACCCGTGTGGAGCTGGCCCATGCGCAGTGCTGATGTGCGCAAGGAGTGCCCTGCCACGCAGGGGTGTCCCCCGCGTAGGGGAGCCCCACGCACAAGGAGTGCGCCCGGAATGAGAGCCGCCCAGCGTGAAAGAAAGAGCAGCCTGCCCAGGAATGGCACCACCCACACTTCCCGTGCGGCTGACGACAACAGAAGTGGACAAAGAAACAAGACGCAGCAAATAGACACAGAGAACAGACAACCGGGGGAGGGTGGGAATTAAATAAATAAATAAATCTTTAAAAAAAACAAAAAAATTGCAATGAGGGCCGAAAATGGATTTAACCTCATCAAGATCAGGGAAGACTTTTTCTGAGCTGAGATGAATAAGAGGTAAGTAGGCAAAGAAAGTGGAGAGACTGTTTTATGCAGAGGGAATGTCTTGTGTAAAGGGCCAAAAGCTTGGTATGAGCTTTTGCTGCATAACGAGCCACTCCCAAAACTTAGTGGCTTAAATGACCATTTAGCTATTAAGTCTGTGGATCAAGAATTCGGCTGGAATCGGGGGTGGTGGTTCTTGCTCTGGTCTCAGCTGAACTCTTCCGTACACTTGTGGTCAGCTCCCAAGTTAGCAGAAATGCCTGATCTGTGCTTGCGTGCTTGCTCAGCCTTCAGCAGTTCAGTCCACGTTTGATGACAAAGCAGCAGCGGCCAGAGAGGAAACTTCAAGGCCTTTTACACATCTGCCACATTCTACTGGCCAAACCATTTTTTAGGAGGATCAATGGGACATAGAATTGTAGTCATGGAAGGGATTTCCAGGACGTCCAGTCCAGCTACCAAATAGTAGGCGCTTACGGAATGTTTGAATGAGAGCGTGAAAACACCACATGCCTGTCCTCAGCGCCCCCAGACCACAGATTGTTATCCTGATGGCTGGAACTGGTTTCTCTACTTTGGATTCTTTGTAACTCCTTATCCTTTCCCCCTCTGCAGTGGGGTCAGAGAGGCTTATTTACAATGCAGAACAGACCTTGTAATCTTCTATGTTTCCCAATGCTTGCCAAGCCCGTATGTACATCAGAGTCACCAGGAGAGGCTATTCAATACACAGACTTCTTCCTTCCACCCTAGATTCACTGAATTAGAATATATATATACACCTATTTAAAGGCTGCTCCAGAGGGTTAGCTGCAATCATTTCAGCTTTGGGAGCCGTTGGCTATAGGGTAGTTCTGAGTTTTTTTTACAAAGAAGATATTTTAATATTGTCGATCTCTTCAGCTCAGATACTGTCTCCTTGAAGAAAATTTTTTTTAAATTTTTATTTCCCCTTCCCCATCCTGCCCCCCCCCAGTTGTCTGCTCTCTGTGTCCATTCACTGTGTGTTCCTCTGTTTCCACTTGTATTCTTGTCAGCGGCACCCAGAATCTGTGTCTCTTTTTGTTGCATCATCTTGCTGCATCAGCTCTCCGTGTGTGCGGCACCACTCCTGGGCAGGCTGCACTTTTTTTGCATTGGGCAGCTCTCCTTACAGGGCGCACTCCTTACATGTGGGGCTCCCTACGCGGGGGACACCCCTGCGTGGCGCGGCACTCCTTGCGCGCATCAGCACTGCGCATGGGCCAGCTCCACATGGGTCAGGAGGCCCTGGGTTTGAACTACGGACCTCCCATGTGGTAGACGGACGCCCTAACCACTGGGCCAAATCCGCTTCCCTTGAAGAAGTTTTTAACCCTCCCATCTTCACCACCTCCAGAACTGATATCTCTCTTCATTGTACAACCACTATATCCTATACAGACATTTTACCATATTATTATTCAAAATACATGATTGAAATCTGTTTCCATATATGCCATCTTTTCCCTTGCCCTCCCCAACCCTTTCCTCTACTCCCCATTAAGCCCTGAGGTCCCTGAGGGTCTTATTCATCATATTAACTTCAGCACCCATCAGAGGAACTGGTCCAAATGGAACCAGTGAAAGGACAGATGGTCACCAGGCTTTTGTGGGACACCTCCAGGCTTGGGGCAGTCCCTGACACAATGCCTTTGCCAGAGACCAGCACGTGGCCTCTATTAGAACTTGGATTCCTTAGAGATAGCGGCTCTGCATATACTCCTCAGAGCCAGCAGAGGTTGGGCCATGCTGCTAGCTCCCCATCGGTCTCTACCTGGCCCCGGAGGCCTGACCCCTCTCTCATTTTCTACTCCATTCCCACCTGTAGTCTCGGGCTCATTCGCCCTCACAGACCTGGTGCAGCTCTGCCCCATTGCCTGCTCTGGCCCCCACCCCCTTTGCTTGTCCAACCTGCTCCAGGCAGACCAGGAGATTCAGCCCGCAGCTGAGACCAGCTTCCTTGGAAGAAGGAATTCAAATAGAACATTCTTTCTTAAATAGAGTCAAGACCTCTTCCCTTACAACTTTCGTTTCTATGGTTCAAAGTCTAACTTCTGGAACAATATCAAGCCATTTCATTGTCTTTTCACACACATCAGCCCTTCTAACATTCAAACGGCAGCTCTGATGATCCTCCCCAAGTATCCTCAGATCTTCACTTTCTTGGGTAATATGATTTCTAGATCCTTTCCTCCACCAAGCTGCCCTTGCCTGACCTCTCTGCAGTTTATTTATGTCCTCTTGGCTCTCAGAAATAAATTCTCCAGATGACGCCTGACCAGCCCAGAGAAGAGCACACAATTATTATTTCTGTGATGTGGACCCAACTTTGCTGAATCCTGAAAGGAATCCAAATAGCCATTATGTTTTTAAAACTTAACTATAAACCCAAAGTCTGCTTGTTTAAACACATACTTCATACATCAACTCAAAGTGAAATCAAACCAATGTCCTTAAAGCTTCAGATTAGCTGAAATATCTTACTGCAAGAGTGGCCATTGAGCTATTTCAGTTGTTTTAACACCCGTTCGTTAATTTGTTTAAAAAGTTATTTTGCTGACCTTCTGATACTTAGGGCAACGTGGATGAACCTCAGAAGGGTCATGTTGAGTGAAATGAGCCAGACACAAAAGGATATGATCTCACTCATGAAATAATTAGAATAAGCAAATTCATGGAGTCAGAAACAGGTTACCAGGAACCGGGGAGGTATTAGGAACAGGGGAGTTAATGCTTAAATTGTATAGAGTTTCTGTTTGGGGTGATGGAAAAGTTTTGGTAAAGGATGGTGGTGATGATGGTAGCACCACATTGTGAATGTAATTAAAAGCACTGCATTATATATATTTTAAAGATTTATTTTATTATTTTATTTTATTTATTTATCCACTCCTTTGCCGCTTGCTTACTGTCTGCTCTCTGTGTCCGTTCGCCATGCGTCCCTCTGTGTCTGCTTGTCTCCCTTTGTTGTGTCATTTTGCTGCACCAGCTCTCTGCGAGCACTGGCCTTCGGCTCTCCGTGGGCAAAGGTCATCAGTTCTCCATGGGCACAGGCCAGCCTGCCTTCACAAAGAGGCCCTAGGAAGTGAACCCAGGGCCTCCCAAATGGTAGACAGGAGCCCAATCGGTTGAACCACAGCTGCTTCCCTGCATTATATTTCAAATATGGTTATGGGGGAAATTTTAGATTGTATATATGTTACTAGAATAAAATTTTAAAAACCCATAGGACTGTACAACACAAATAGTGAATGCTATTGTAAGTTGTGGATGATAGGTAATAGTCTAATTATTATAATATTGTTTCAGTTGTAACAAAGGCACCACACTAATGCTAATTGTTAAAAATAGGGAAAACTGTTTATGGGGGGTATATGGGACTTCTGTATTCTCTGCATGATTTTTCTGTAAACCTACAACTTCTCCAATTTAAAAAGTGCTTTAAAAAAGAATATGAATACCTACTTCCAAATAAAAAAGTTAATTAATTCACACATGAGGTCGGAACTTCTCCAGGCCTCACCGGTTTTTAGGTAAAAGTGAGTTCTCGTTTGCAGTCGTGACTCACATTTCACAGGCAGGTTGTCCTCACTTGCCTGGGCAGGGTCTCGCTCCCTTCCCTCAGGATCTCACCCATTCCTGGGATGCCCAAGGGGGTTTCAGTGGGCTCTGAGCAGGCCTCTCACGTTGGTCTATTCCAGCCTCTCTGTGGTGGCCCCCTGCCCCAGCCCCTCACTCCTACCACGTACCTGGCCCCAGGCCTGCCTCCAGAGCCCTCCAAGCTGCCAAGAGGCCGCTCCTGAGAAGGGCTAGTGTCTGAGAAATGGGCCCAGATTCTCCCACCATAGCTCCCCCTGTCCGCAGCCTGTGGCGGTTCTGCGTGTGCCTTTTTCTCACAGATCTCTTCAGCCAGCAGTCCCCTTCTGCAGCCTTGGCCACGAGGGTGTCTTGGAGGGGCTTCTGCTCCCTCAGTCTTCTTCAGTCACCCCAAATCAAAATGGACTGCATAAAGTGACGCATCTTCAGACTGCTTTGCCTTTTCTGTTGAACTCTAACAGAAACTAGGCGATGGCAGTGTGACTGCCGTGCAAACGTAGCTCTGAAGCCCTAGAGATGGTCTAACACATCTTCCTGCTCCCTCCTCACCCCCATTCTGCACAGATGAGAAAGCTGAGACCCAAGAGGGAGAGTTATGTAAGCAAAGAAATAGTGTTAGAATGTTAAAGCTGGGAATAAATCCCCGTCCCTTCAGACAACCAGGAAAAGCGTACCAAAAACAAAACAAAACAATAAAAAGGCCCTAACAAAGCTAAGCACATCCATGTCATGATAATTTTATGGAAACTACAAGACATATTTTAAAAAGTCATTGAGGAATTATATTTTGTGTTAAACCCCTAACAGTTCATCACATTCATTGCCCTCCCATCGCCCCAATCTTTTCCTGTTATTTTCCAGTAGATACCAACTACATTTCAGTCAGGAAAAGATTGATGAAAACCAGCAGTGATGTGATGTGATTTTGCCAGAAATCACAAATTCTTTTTTTTTTTTTTAGCTGTAAACTGAGCAAGTTTTTCCTCAAGGGCAAATTCTAAAAAGAGTTAAGCAGATAAAACCCGCATTTTTCTAAGATTGAGAGCTGTTTCTTTCTTACTAGATTTGCTCTTTTCCCTGACTTGGGCTCTCTGTCCCAGGCTACTCCTTGAAGTGTGGAAAATCATCACTCCCATCTGTGCCTCACTTTATGCATGAGTAGAATGTGCTTCCACTGTGTCTTTAATGACCTCTGAATGGAAAATGACAGAATTCATTCCATCCCTCCACTGTTCCTCCATGGATTCATTTACTCATCATGTATTTACTGAGCATCTCTTGGGCTCATTTGGCCAACTCATACTTACTGAGCACCTACTATGGGCCAGACATAGTTCATGGTGTTTAGAATACCTCAGTTAACACAAACAAAAGAGATAAAAATTTCAGCCCTTGTGGTGCTTGCATTTTAGCGGGAAACAATAAGCATAAAAATGTAGCATATGACATAATATGTTAGAGGTGATAAGATACACTGAGAAGGAAAAAACAAAAAAATAGAGTTGAGTAAGAGGAGATCAGGACAGATGGGATGGAGCCAGGCTGCCGTTTAACTAGTCATCAGGGTGGGCTTGCTGGAGAATGAGTCATTTGGGACAATACTAAGGTGCCATTCTGAGGAAAGAAAAGCAAGTTTGAAAGCTTTCGGAGATAGCCTGCTTGACTGTTTGAGAACAATGTTCCAGAAAGGGCCGGAGCAGGGAAGAATAAAAGACCTCAGAAGACATGTGAGGCACCCTGACCACAGAGCTCCTTGAAGGTCATTGTAAGGACTTGAGCTTTTCCTCTGTGAAAAATGAAGAACCACCATAGGATTTTAAACAGAAAAAGTGATGAGATCCAATTCAGGATCCAGTTGCTCGCAGGGCTACACCAGAGAACAAGACAAGGACTCTGCTTTTAATGAGCTCACAGGCTGATTGGTTTGTTCCTTTGCAGCAGGAAGGAGAAAAGTGAATGAGCAGTTGTAATGTTTATAGTTTCAGGGCTCCAAATCAACGTGTGTGATTGTAGCGTGGCTTCCTTAAAGGTGGCCCATGCCCTCAGGCAACAGGACGCATTTACCTTTGAGCATCGTGTGTGTGCTGTGCTGGTCGCTGGCAGTAAATGTGACCCAGGGGACGTTCCTGCATTGTGACACGGAATTCTGAGGGTGCTTATTAAAACGCAGACCCCTGGGCCCTACTTCAGATGTCTGAAGCAGAACCTGGGTCCTAGAAGAATGCACTTTGAAGCGGAGTGATAAACAAGTCCCTAAAGTATTTTGTTTTTTGCTTAAAATAACAGAAATGAATTTTCTCACAGTTCTGGAGTCAAGGTGCCAGCAGAACCAGGCTCCTCCAGAGGGTCTCTGGAAGAATCCTTTTTTTTTAAAAATTTTTAAATTTATTTTTCTCCCCTTAACCCCTCTCCCCCCCAGTTGTCCGCTCTCTGTGTCCATTTGCTGTGTGTTCTTCTGTGTCCACTTGTATTCTTGTCAGTGTCACCAGGAATCTGTGTCTCTTCTTGTTGTGTCATCTTGCTGTGTCAGCTCTCTGTGTGTGCGGTGCCATTCCTGGGCAGGCTGCACTTTTTTTGCACTGGGCTGCTCTCCTTACAGGGCGCACTCCTTGTGTGTGGGGCTCCCCTACGTGGGAGACACCTCTGCATGGCACGGCACTCCTTGCACACATCAGCACTGCACGTGGACCAGCTCACCACACGGGTCAGGAGGCCTTGGGTTTGAACCCTGGACCTCCCATGTGGTAGGCAGGTGCCCTATCCATTGGGCCAAGTCCGCTTCCCAGATTCCTTTCTTGCCTCTTCCTGGTTTCGGGTGTTTTCCGTCAATCCTTGGTGGTCCTTGGTTCACGTCTGTCCGGTCTTTCCCTCTGCCATCTGTTCTCTGTTCGGTCATCCATAATGACGAAAGGTCATGCCGCTGCCATAGGGATCTAGAATCATGCCAGTGATAGGGCAACGTGGTTGCAAACATGGTAACTTTCCTTCCCCTGGCTTCGTAGTGCCATGGAGGGGACTCTTAGAGGAACATTCCTGACGTCTTCCCCACCTGATGGATGGGTAGAACTAATCAGAAAAGTCTGCAAGTGCTGAAGCAGACCAGGCCAGGCAGGTGGGGTGGGATGGTGGGCTTGCTGCATGGCCCAAACCACCCTGCCTCGACGGACCCGAGGAGAAACGGACACCTCTCTACTTGCTCGGGCCAGGCCCTGTGTGGGGCACACAACATGCCCTCACTTCTATTTTCATACCAGGTAAATTTATTTCCCCACATGAAGAAACAGAAGCTCAGAGGTGAAGCCCTTGCTTAAGGCCAGGGAACTGCCAGATTCCAAATGGAATTCCCGGGCACTATGACCTCCCACCAAGGCAGGTTCAGTCCTAATCACCCTCCGACCTGCAACGTGCCCTTCAGTAAATAGGATCTTTGACAAGGTCATTAGGTAACATGAGGCCAAACTGGGAGAGGGTGGGCTTTTAACCCAGTATGACTGGCCACCCGAGCAGGGGAGACTTGGACATGGAAGGAGAGAAGGAGATGGAAGGAGACCGAGGGCCATGGGTTGGAGGTAGAGATTGAGGGTGGATGGCCGACAAGCCACCACCTGACACGGCCGATTTCAGAGACAGCGCGATCCTACCCACACCTTTATCTTGGACCTCTAGTTCCCAAACTGTGAGAAAATAGATTCCTGTTGTTTAAGCCAACCAATCTGTGGGGCTTTGTTATAACAGCCCTGGAAAACTGACAAGGTGCGTTAGGAACTGCCTTGGGACAGGCAGGGAGAGGGCGGGGAGCCTCTGGCTTCACATGAGTTCAAGGCCACCTCTCCACTTGTGCCTGAGCCACAGCCCTGGTTATCTGTTTTGTATAATTTGTCTCAATTCTAGAACGCGTTTATTTCCCCACAGTTGAACATTTCTGCAGTACCAAAAGAAACTCCCCATCTCATTCTTTTTCCCCAACCAAGTAGTATTAAATCAATGGAACATTCTATCATCAATGTCATCTTAGGACCAAGGAGTAGGTTATTAAAATTACATAGAAAATTCTATTTACAAAATGTTTTCATGTCAAAACAAAACAAAAAGATGGGACCAGCACTGCCCTGTGTGTGCCACCTCGCCCTTTCCCATGCCCTGCCACTCCCCCACCCTATATTCCAGATCTTTCCTTCTCCCTGCTCCCCACTAAGGCTCCTTACCTTAAACACAGCCCCTTCAGAGCCCTGGGGTTGTGCTGGGTTCTCCAGTCCCACAAGCACATTTGGGGTGAGGTCTCACTGACCGTGTAGGACATCAAAGATTCATAGTTACAAGAACACTTTTTTCAATCTCCTCTTTTACAGATAAAAAAACTGAGGTCCAGGGAAACGGACTTTGGCCCAGTGGTTAGGGCGTCCGTCTACCATATGGGAGGTCCGCGGTTCAAACCCCGGGCCTCCTTGACCTGTGTGGAGCTGGCCATGCGCAGCGCTGATGCGCGCAAGGAGTGCCGTGCCACGCAAGGGTGTCCCCCGCGTGGGGGAGCCCCACGCGCAAGGAGTGCACCCGTGAGGAAAGCCGCCCAGCGTGAAAAGAAAGAGCAGCCTGCCCAGGAATGGCGCCGCCCACACTTCCCGTGCCGCTGACGACAACAGAAGCGGACAAAGAAACAAGATGCAGCAAATAGACACCAAGAACAGACAACCAGGGGAGGGGGGAGAAATTAAATAAATAAATAAATAAATCTTAAAAAAAAAACAAAAAAAAAACTGAGGTCCAAATTTATTAAGAAGAGGACTTCATCCCAAGTATGTAATACGAGATAGAGAGAAAGGACCAGGGCATAAGAGGTGAAAAAAAAAAAGGGGAGTTCAGCAGAGCCAGGGCATCAGAGAGGAAGGGTCTACCTACCACACATCAGATAGGGATTTAGGCCTATTTAACTAATCTCCAAAGATGGGTGGCCTCAACTGACAAGTGAGTGACGGTAAATTATAGCTTGCATTCTTTTTTGGTTAATTCCTTAAAATGTGATATAATAAATATTGTGCTATAATTATTTACTTTTCTGGTTTTCTTGCAAGGCTTAGAATCGTCCTTTGAAATGTAAACAATCAAGAAATCTTTTGAAAATGGGGAAGAACCACACAGCAAGGACAGGTTTGTGTGTCTATGTATGTGCTAGAGTCTTCTACCATGATTGTGGATTTGTCTATTTCTCTTGTTAGGTCTGTCAAATTTTTATTTATATATATTTGATGCTATATGATTAGATACTTATACATTTAGAACCGTGTTGTCTTCCTGGTGGATTTAACTTTTATCACTATGAAATGCTTTTTTTGTCTCTTGTAATGCTTCTCGCCTTCAAGCCTATATTTTGTGATGCTAGCAGAGCTACACTATCTTCCTTTTCATTAGTTTTTGCATTGTATTTCTTTTTCTTTCTTATTATTTTTAATTTTTTTTGTATCTTTAAAGTGTGGGTGGGCCATGCTCTTGGCTCAAGATCTCTTTGGTCTAGATCTCGGCTTCCATGATTCTGCCCTTGAAATAATTCTCCTTTCAATTTGTTCCTTCTCTGTTCCTTTCAGGCATTTCTTCGCTTTCATACAGATTTTTCAAAAACGTTGTTGGCTTTGTGTGCAGTTCACAGGGGTCCAAACTATCAGACACTAGAACTTTCCACAGGTCCTGGGTAACTGCATTTCTAGTCCTGACTTCACTGAAATGGCTGACTGGAGCCAGGTTCAGCCACATCCTCTGCGGCAAAAGGCTGTTCAGCTAAGCCCCTGGGGCACTCAACTTCCTGAGAGATCAAGGAGCTAGTCTCCGAGCACACTATCTAGACAGGCTGAGAAATTTCCAAATCATCAGTTGCTGTTTCTTTTTGTGTGTGTGCTTAATAGTTCAACCCTCAGTTTATTTTTTTCTTCTCTTATTTCTCTATAAGCTGCAAAGAGAAACCAGGCTGCACCTTCTACATCTAGCTTGGAATTCTCCTCAGCTAAATATCCAAGCTCACTGCTTTTAAGTTCTGCCCTCCTTTCAACATCAGAACACAATTTTGCCAAGTTCTCTGCTACTTTATAACAAGAATCACATTTCCTCCAGTTTCCAATAGCACACGCATCATTTCCTTTTAGGGTTTCACCATCCATATTTCTACTGTCAATCTCTACTAAGCAATCTGGGCTTTTATTAAAAAAAAAAAAACACCTCATAATTCTTTCAGTTTCAACCCATTACCCAATTCCAAAGCCGTTTCCACATTTTTAGGTATTTTTCATTTCTAGTACTAAAAATTATTTTAATTTCCAAATTTCTAAGACAGATACCATACACTGGATTACACAATGGGAATTTATTGGATCAGGTTTTCAGAGACTTGCAGGCTTGCTTCCTTCCAGGATCAGTATCTTCTGGCTGGCTGGCAATCTTAGGATTCCTTGGCTCTTCTGTCGTATCGCAACACACATGGTGGCATGTGCTTTCTCTTTCGGGTTCCATTGATTTCCAGTTTCTGGTTGCTCCCCATGGCTTCTCTCTTGGGCTTTTTCTATAAGACCTCCAGTAATAAGATTAAGACTCCTCCTGATTCAACTGGATACCACCTTAATTGAAGCAACCTCATGAAAAGGGTCTATTTATAATGGGTTCATATCCACAGGAATGGATTAAGGTTAAGAACATGTTTTTCTGGGGTGCATAGCTCCAAGCCACCACACAATCTTTATCTTTTAATTGGAGTATTTAGTCCAGTTATGTTTAATGTAATTATTGATATATTTGGATTGTGTCTATGTGTGCTTAATTTTTTTATCACCCCCCCCCCTTGCCCCAGATGGCTCCCTCATCTGCTCATCTTCTTTAGGAGGCACCAGAAACCGAACGCAAGACCTCCCATGTAGGAGGTGAGTGCCCAGTCTCCTGAGCCACTTCTGCTCCCTGCTGGTTGTGTCATCTGCTGGTTGCAGTGGCTGCTGGTTGTGGTGTCTGCTTATTGAGGCATGTGCTTGTCCTCTTTAGGAGACACTGGGAACCAAACATGGGACCTCACATGTGGGAGGTGGGTGCCCAATTCCTTGAGATATAGCTGCTCCCCTGTGCTTAATTTTTAATTGAGCCAGAGGACTGGCTTCTCATTATGTTTTTAAACTCTGCTCTTCGCTCATTGTTCTCCTCTACTAGAAACTGGAGTTGATGCGGCCATAGAAATTTTGAGAAACAGAAATGAGTAACCCTGCCCAGAAGTCATTTGCTTTCTCACAGCTGGCCGGGATGCCAGGAAGCCAAGGGAACTGATGAAGGGCTGGAATTTCAGTAAGTGTGGGCAGGTAAGCCTTCTCCTCTGGGCAGTGTGTACTCAGAGCCAGTCTGGACTAGGATAATAGAGTGATAACCAAAGTTCTCTGAAAACAAAAGAAATGTTCTTTAAGGATTCTCTGGTTCTGTTCCTGGTTTCTATATTTTGCTACTGGAGAGAGGGATGTTCTGTTTTAAAGTAGAAAAGACCAGACGCTACGCTCCATAAATTTAGAGACTATAACCATCCTGCTGACTACTTTTCCTCTGCATCCTGGCACCTATTAAATTCTCATTAAATATTTGTTGAATGAATAAATGAACAACACGAAAGACGCAGCTCGCACATCTTCATATTTCAACCATTATGTTACTGTCTGACCTTGGCAAGTCAATTCCTTAATTTATTTGTGAAAGGAAAGGTTGGACCATTCCCAGGATGTCAGATGCATTCTCTGATACGAAAATAAGGTGATGTGAAAAAAAACAAAACCACATGGCGAGAACATGTGAGTCTCTGTAGAAGGCAGCATCTGCCTGATTCTATGGAAGCTGATTAGAACAGCCTTTCTCTACCCCATGGCTGCTAGGCAAGGGCAGGAGCTCTGGGCTGGACCAGTCGAGTGTTTCCAGGATTTTTACATCTGGAGGGAAAGATGCAGCGACCCAACAACCAGAGGTATCATTCACAGGGGTGGCAGGAGAGGTAAAAGCCCAGAAGTGAATGTCCACTAAAACCAAACACATGCCTACCTCATGACCCAGCAACTCCACTGCTGTGAGTATCCTTTAGAGAATTTAGTGCATGTGTCCTCCAAAAGATGTCCACAAGCCTACTATAGCATCTTTACCTCATCATTGCCCCAAACTAGCAACAACTCAAAGGTCCATAATAAGTGGACTAGATACGACATTTTAGTATAACCACACAACAGAGTTCTATACTGCAATAAAAATAGTCAACTAAGAACTACTATTCCCACCAACTACATGAATAAAACTCACAGATATAATGAGCGAAAAAAGCCAGATCCAAAAGGGTACATAGGGTAGATACTGCCTGGTGTCATCTACCTAAAGTTCAAAATAAGGCAAAGCCAGTCGATAGTAATTGAGATCAGAAAAGGGATTATTTTGGAAGGAATAATGTATCACCTGGGAGGAGGGCAGAAGGAAGCCTTCGGAAGTGTTAGAAATAGTTGATATCTTGGTTAGGGTGGTGAGTATGCAGGTTTATGCCATTAACGCTCATAAATTTCACCTCCTTTGAAAAGGCAAAAGCAAGTTTGGCAGCAGCAGCAGTGTCCAGGGTGGGTCTGACACCCCCTTGGCTGTGGATCAGCTGCCCAGCCTCCCTCAGTCCCTGCCTGTTGGCTGAGCCAGGCTCCCTGGTCTGCCTGCTCTCCTGCCAGAATCTTCTTCTGCTGCTCAAGTTAACCCAAGTCAGTCTCTGCTGTTTGCAGTCAGGTCCCCTGACCGGTCCACCTGAGAATAACGGAGGTCAAGATGCCTGCAGGGGTCCGCCCAGCTCTGACCTGAGGTTGTGCTCCCCAGGTAGGAGCCCACTTAGTACCTTAAGCAGCACCCTAAAAAACTGACAAGTGGAAAGATGCTTTCAAATGGGGAGATGGCACTGTCTTCGTGGTTGTTATAAAAAGTCTAACAGTGGGTGATATTTCCTAAGACTGCTTTAGGGCTTTTTTTTTAATGATTACATATCAAATTATTTCCATGTTTTGCTTCTTTGTTTGTTGTTGTTGTTGTTTGCTTGTCTGGTGGCCCTGCTTTGTTAGTTACCTAAACTCTTTCATACCATAAAACTCAGGTCTGGAAAGTAAGATTAAATTAAAAAAAAATTTTTTTTAAGTGATTGCATTTTTTAAACTGTAAAGAAGCAAGGTACACAAAAGGCATTATTATTAGTTCAAAAAAGGCAAAGGAAATTGATGTATGAAATGCTTGGTTGGGTTGAAACATTAGAATCATTTAAAACCATGCTTTACAAGACTCCCTAATTGCAAAAGCTATAAACTCTCTTGGGAAAACAACCATAAAAAAACCCATGACATTTCAAAATGTAATACAAGCCAGGACCAAGTATCTCATGATGGTTATTGTAGCAGGATTGTTATTTTGGTTTAATGGGACACTTAAAAAAATACGATTAGATCTTTAGACTCTCGCAGAATAAAAGCACATCATGAAATGAAGACAGCAGGTATATTGGAGGATAATGTTACATAAGGAGAGTATTTTGGTGAACTTTATTTGAATCAGGATGATTCATAATTGTATAAATAGATAACTTCAATTTAAACATGAAATGCAGTAAATTATACAAGTAGCAAACAGAGCATCTCTCCCTAGTAGTTTTCAATGAAATCTATTGAGACATTGACATTGGAATTTTCTCCAGACAACAGATTGTGATTAGTTGATAGTCTGATGTCTGCAAGCATTTCTTCTTCGGTTGAAACATGATCATTCCGGGTACCAGATTCTTTCTCCTATATTCATGCGCCAATCCTTGGGGACGCAGTCTCCTGGAGAGCTCATAGACCGCCCCAGCCTTGGAAACTTGGAAGTCCCCAAGTGACCACATGAACAGTGCACTGTGGGAACAGCTCACACAACTGCTGGGAGATACTGGAAGGGCCTCAGACTTCCCTGCCTTCTGACCTTGTGCTCCCTGCTGGCTTCAGTGTCAGAATCCCAGGCTGATGCTTTCCCTCTGGAATCTGGCTAGCTTGCCTCTTCCTTCCCCCCCGGAATCTTTGTTCACTGGAGATTTACTCTGGGCAGAGGCACATCTGTTGCATAAGAGATGGCTAACTCACTAATTTAGAATTAAGCATTTGGGTACAGTTTTACAAATTGTACAGCCCCATTACCTATACTGCCTCGTTTGAGACTTCACTCTTTTTTTTGCAGATGAGAAAACCACAGGGGAATGCTGACTTGCCCAAAACTGGCATAAGCAGGATCAAATGCAGGTTCAGGATCAGCTGCGTAATTTGTAGGGTCCAGTGCAAAATGGAAACATGGAACCTTTATTTAAAAACATGGGGAGCAGATGTGGGTCATGCGGTTGAGCACCTGCCTCCCACATGGGAGGTCCTGGGTTAGGTTCCTGCTACCTCCGAAAAGCAAAAAAGCAAGCAAACAGACAAAAACCCAAATCAGGAGAGTTGATGTGGCTCATATGGTTGATCGCTGGCTTCCCACATGCGAGGTCCCGGATTCTGTCTCCCGTCCTAGTATCTAAAAAAAAAAATAATAATAAAAAATTTCAAGATGGTGACAGCAGAGCATTACACCAAGAGCAGGGAACTTCTAGACTGTGGGGCCCTATGCTACTGCCCAGGTCATGTGTCTTTGCAGCTGATTCTGCTCAGGTTCGTTGGATTCCAAATTCCAGCTCTTTCAAGAATGACATTGAGTTTGAGGCGGCCTCTCTTCCTTGCCTGAGTTCTAAAGCAATTGAGAGAACCAAGATTGTCAGGCAGACAGTGATAAAAAACATGGGCTTTATTTTGAGTCATGGTGAGATGAGAGATTGTGCCATAGGTGCAGAGTGGGGCCTAATTCTGAATCCAAAATGAGAGGTTTGCCCCCAGTACTAGTACTTTTCTCGTACTAGAAAAGGGCCAGTTTCCCCAAAGAAGGGCAGAGTCTTTACAGCTAAGCTGCCAGCATGGCTAAAAGCAAAGCAGAACTGGTTGGGAAGTGGATGTGGCTCCGGGGACTGAGCACCCGCCTCCCACATGGGAGGTCCGGGTTTGGTTCCTGATGCCTCCTAAAGGAGACAGCAAGACAGTGAGCTGACTTGATGGGCTGGCACAACAAGCTGATGCAACAAGCCGATGCAGTAAGATGTCACAACCAAGAGACACAGAGAGGGAACACAATGAGACACAACAAAGCAGGGAGCAGAGGCGATGAGGTGCCTCCCTCCCATGCAGGAGGTCCTGCGTTTGGTTCCCGGTGCTTCCTAAAAAAAAGAAGACCAACGCACAACAAATGGACCTAGTGCATGCAAAACAACAAAGGGGTGGGGGGAAATAAATAAATAAATAATAAGTCTTTAAAAAAAAAAGTAGAACTCTGCAGACCTCTGCAGACCGTTGATCCCAAAGAGGAAACGAGAAGGAGGGGCAATCCAAACCACACAGTTCTTGTTCCCAAAACTCAGCAGAGAAGCCACTTCTCCTCTCCTGGGGAGGAGTGACTGAGGTGGCAACTGCCCGGGGTAAGCTGCTCCCAAAGTGGCTCCCAGGGATTTTGGCCTCCTGGCAGCCACACGCTTGTTTGATCCCCTCCCTCTGAGTGTGGGCTGGACCTAGGGACTTGTTTTTTTGTTGTTGTTGTTGTTGTTTTTTTTTTAAAGATTTATTTATTTATTTAATTTCCCCCCCTCCCCTGGTTGTCTGTTCTTGGTGTCTATTTGCTGCGTCTTGTTTCTTTGTCCGCTTCTGTTGTCGTCAGCGGCACGGGAAGTGTGGGCGGCGCCATTCCTGGGCAGGCTGCTCCCTCCTTCGCGCTGGGCGGCTTTCGTCACAGGCGCACTCCTTGCGTGTGGGGCTCCCCCACGCGGGGGACACCCTTGCGTGGCACGGCACTCCTTGCGCGCATCAGCACTGCGCATGGCCAGCTCCACACGGGTCAAGGAGGCCTGGGGTTTGAACCGCGGACCTCCCATATGGTAGACGGACGCCCTAACCACTGGGCCAAAGTCCGTTTCCCAACTAGGGACTTGTTTTGAACCAAGAGAAGTGATGAGATGTCACTTCTATGATCAGGTTACAGAAAATTGTGACTGCTGTCCCACTCACGCTCTCTCGCCCTCTCACTTGCTGACGCTGGCGCAGCGGCTGCTGCGCTGTGACCTGCCCTTCGGAGAGGAACTGACCCTGTCGCCCCGAGCCTGGGAGAGCTCAGGAGCCCGTCCACCCTGCACCGCGCCTTGGGATGCATTAGCCCCTGCTCACAGGTCCAGGGACTGCTTGGGAGAGATGCCTCTTCCTTCTCCTCTCTGCCTCCTTCCTCCTCCCCTCCTCCCTCTTTCCTTTTCTGCCTTCTTCTTCCTTATGCTCTCATCAGGTTACCTGCAGATCAGTGATTTGCAATTTTTGTTTTTAATCGAAGGCATTCTATTTTCAGATAGAGTAATCCATGGATGCAGCTGCTCTGTGAAACTTAGGTCTCCTTATCTTCCAGGCAATGCCCCTCTTGACCTCGGGCCCCAGAGGCCTTAGCGCTCCCGCTCTGTAGAACACAATTTGAAAACCAGCAACCGGGACTAGCTCCGGAGCCTCATTATCAGTCTTTCTGAATCAGCTATTGTCCCTCCAAATCCATCTTCTCTCTTCTTGCCAGTTACGTTCCTGAAAACAAAAACAAAAACAAAAACCAACTTGGTCTTTCTTAAACACCACTAAGTCCCCATTCCCTAGGTAAAAGCCCAACCCCTTAGGCACACTCAGGTCATTTCAGAATCCAGTCCAAGCCAGCCTGGCCCCCCTGATCTGGGTGGAAAGGGCAGGGGCCCACTCCTTCATGGGGACACCACTGAGACACTCTTCTAAGTATCCAGGTCCTTAAATAAAGTCCTGCACTGTGGAGTGGCCGTGCTCCTGAGGATTCTAGGCTAGCTCATTCGTTCATTCATTCATTCATGTCACAAATATTTATCAGCCAGGCACTTTTCCCCCTCCCTCCAACACAGGAATTTATTGTTGCTCAGCTGCAGAGCCTGGAAGACTAGCTCGCTAGGTTCCAGAGCTTGCTGGTCCTGGCTTGCCACGATGCATGGGGGGGGGGGGGGGTTCCTTGGCTTGAATTCTTGCCGCGTGTCCCATGGGGATGTCCTCTCCATTCTCCCTTCTGTGAGCTCTGATTGCTTTTTAGAAAGCCTCCAGTACCCTGGATTAAGACTCACCCTCATTCATTTGGGTCCAATTTAACGGAAAAATCGACATCTCCAAGAGGTTCTATTTATAGAACCTTTCCACGGGGAGAAGGACCAAGATTAAGAAAATATCTAATTGAGGTACGGCACATAATTCAATCTTCCAAGAGTGTGTAAGTGTTTCAGGCAGAGGTGGGAGCATGGCTGGCGAACTCCAGGAGCAGCTCAGTGGGAAATGTAGCTTGCGCAACAAACAGCTCAGGGAGAGAAGGAGGGGAGATGGTCCCAGAGGCCACTGGGAAGACCTTTGCTGAGTGTGTTGGGGAGCCAGGGGAGGGTTTCTCCCAGAGGAGGGACGTGCTCTGACTCTCGTTACATTGGGACCCCTCTGGCTGCTGTAGGAGGAAGACACCATCGAGGGCGAGAGGCAAAAGCTGTGGGACAGGACAGGAGGTTGTTGCAGCCAGGTAGGTGAGAGGTGAGGGCATCCTGCTCTCAGTGGAGAAGGTGAGATGGTCAGACTGTGGAATCTGCTTTGAAGGTGAAGCCAATCAGCGTTTGCCTGTGGCCTTGACCAGGTTCTTTTCTAGGCACTGAGGTGCATGAGCATGAGTGAAATAAGTCATTCTTGCCCTTCTGAGTTTACATTCTATTGGATAGCAGCTAAATTCGATGAAGAAAAAAAATTAGGGTGGGGCTGAGATGTGATGTTGAGAGGGATTTTAATTCAAAACAGGAAGGTCAGGGTAGATTTCCATCGTGTAAAGTGAATTTAGTCACAGGTCTGAAAGAGGTAAGGCAATTAATCATGTGGATGTGAGGATGATTGAAAGCCTTGAGGTCGCTGAGTACTGGATGTGCTTAAAGGACACTGAGAAGGCCAGTGTGGACAGGGCCAGGGAGGCCACCTCCAGGGCCTGGTTTGCTGAAGGAGAAATGGCGCTTATCATTGAAATGGAGCGTGTCTCTCCTGTCCTGACCAGATAGGAAGCTTTGGCAAGTCCCCTTGCCTCGTAAGCCTCAGTTTCCTTCTCTGAATTATAGTGGCACCTACCTCAAAGAGTAGTTCTAAGGTTTAGAAGAGATAACACATGTAGGTAGAATATTTATCCATTGATTCTGTCCAAAAGTATTTACTGAGTGCCTACTATACACCACTGACTATACCTGGCTCATAATGAACACCAGCAAATGTGGGCAAGTGTTATAAAGAGAGAAGTTGGCAGGTGAGCTTTATCATACCTGTTTTCAAAATGACAACTGCCACGTCCTCAGCCTGATTTATTAGGGACCATGGGAATGACACAGCTTTATGCGTAATTGTAGGTCTCTCTTATGCCCGTTACTCATAGGCTTACTTTTCACTCAAGAGACCATCAATCTTACCCAGCATGAGGTCATCTGGCAAGAGTGCCCCAGAGACCTTTGGAAAACATGATGCTACATAATCAATGATGGGATTGCCAACAAAGGCACTATGATACAAAATCTTGTTCCTTCCAATTTGCAGTGTGAGTCACCCACTGGATTTCCTTCCCCTGAGCCTGGTGCAGGGACCGGTCAAAGAGCTCCAATGCATGAGAGAAGAGACCCTTCATGGTTACAGACTCCAAGGGCTGGACATTTCCTTGAATGGGTCAGCAAATCCATCACCTGCTTGGGTCCTCTCATTCTAAGACACATGCACTGAACCCCACTGGAGAGAGAGATGGCTGTCTACACTGGTCAGAAAAAAAAATCTCTGAATCCAAAGATGGACGTGTGTCCCCTGGATGAGTCAGCTGAATTTAGTCTCTTTCCAATTCAACCAAATCTAGTGTGGTGCCTACCAGGTGCCAGGCATGGTACTAGGCATTGGAGCGTAAAAAGGAATTAGACAGAGCCTTTACCCTTGAGCAGCTCACAAACAAACAATGATAATGCACCCTGACAAGGGTTATAATAGATGTGGATGTCAAGTGCGGTGGGAAAACGGATAAGAAAAAATAATTCTGTCTGGGTGTGTGTGTTGTAGAGGGGCGTCTGTGAATTCAGGAAAGCTACAAATGTCTCCAAGACATCTGAGTGTGAGCTGCTCCCTGATTTAATAAGAGCTTTTGGGTAAACATTATGAATGCTGCCACGGTAAATGGTCACATCGATTGCAAGAGGCATCCCAATGGTAACATTTTGAAGATAGGCTGTTTGAGCTCCCTTTTTGCTAAAGCCTGCATCTCCTACACGTGGGTGGGGATTCTAAAAGTCTGGGGTGGGGGTGGGCAGAACTGGCCTTCCAGTTTAGAGCTTAGGGGGACCTGGAAGCTGAGCACCCGGGTCTGCTAGCCAGAAGGTAAGATATAACCAGCCAATACTGGCGATGGAAGAAGAAGGAGGAAATTATTATTATTTGCTAGAATCGCTTCCAAGCAGAATACAGTACATGTTGGAAGAAAAAATATTTTGATAATACTCAAGCTCAGGCTGTAACTGCCTTCCAAGGAGGCTTGTGAGGCTCTCATTTTGCAAAGAGAAATGTGGAAGCTGAGGGCCAGAGCCAAAAAGCTGGGGACAAAGAATACAGTGAGGGCTGCCACCAGCAGGCCTCCTGCTCTGTCCCACTCCTCTCCTTTAAATAAACGTTAAATGAATATTTAAAGAATATTTGAAAGGGCACGTGACGGTTTGCCCGTCTGGAGGCCCCCTTGTTTCTGGGCGGCTTTGGATGAAAGGAGGCTTTCAGAATCCACAGCCCAGGCTGGCAGGGGGACGAAGTGTCAGCCCCAAGAAGCTGGCCTGGGAGGTGGAGCCTGCGAGAGGCGCTGTCAAGGGCAGCCCAGGCAGAGCAGGCTGCTTCCCAGGGGAGCTGCTCCCAGGCTCTGGAGCCTACTGCAGGGGCTTCACAGGGCGCTAAGCCCCTCCCCCCATCCCACCCCCTCCACACCTGCAACCTGGGTGGGGAAAGAGCTGTTCAGGGTGCTGAGGCGATTTATTGATTGATTGATTGATTGATTTTTAATTTCTTTTTCTTTATTTTTTAACGTTACTTTCAAAAAATATGAGGTCCCCATATACCGCTCCCCCATCACCTCACCCCACTCCTCCCATAACAACCACCTCCTCCATCATCATGGGACATTCATTGCACTTGGTGAATACATCTCTGAGCACCACCTGGTCAATGGTCCACAGTATAGTTTACGCTCTCCCCCAGTCCACCCAGTGGGCCATGGGAGGACATACACTGTCTGTTAACTGTCCCTGCAGTGCCACCCAGGACAACTCCAAGTCCTGAAAATGGCCCCACATCACATCTCTTCCTCCCACTCCCTATACCCAGCAGCCACCGTGGCCACTTTCTCCATGCTGAGGTGATTTAGTCGACATCCACATTTGGTACTTGAACTTTGGGGCTTCTTAATGACCAAATGGTCAATAATTGCTTCTTTTGCCAACCGTCTCTCCGAGTCATTGGCTTGGCCAGAAGTGGGGAGTGGGGGGGATAGGGAAAGGGGGATGAGGTGGGGGTAGAGGGAATGGGAGCAAAATAACTAGAAACTACCAGAACCAGAACTACCCTGAGAGGAACTGGGGTCTTGGGTAATGGAGAGCAATGGCCCAGGGTGGCTGAGAGCACAGGATTTTGAATCCCACAGGCCTCTGTTTGACTCAGCACTGACCTTTGTGGCCTTCGGCAAGTCATATAATCTTCACCAGTTTCAGACCCCTGGCCTGTAACATCTACCGTGAAGGATGGCGGAAAGCTTTAGATGAGATGATGTGTTATAGAGCACCGTACCCAGCACGTGGTTCATGCTTACTGAGTAGCAGTGTTGTTGTGGTTGTATAAATATGTTCACATTATGACTCATTTTTGGTTTCTTTGGCTGAAACCAAATGCTAAGCCAACTGCACTGAGCAGTCAAAGGACCAAAAGACGCTATCATGGATTTCCAAGCAGGAAATCTCTTCACTGACGTCTCAGCAGAGTGCGGAGGCGCCCCTATTCTCCTGCTGGAAGAACTTGAGTCAGTCACTTGAATCCTGAGTGCAACTTCCAATTCAGGAAATGGAGACAGCCGTTCATGCTCAGTGTCTTCCCAGGAATGCTGTGATTTTCCTTATCCATGTGATGGTTTTTCCCATATTTAGGTACAAGCCAACACTGCCAGTGGCCCTGCCCACTTGCACTCGTGTGAGTTCCAAGAAATCCAGCTGAACAGCGCCTTCCAGGCCAGCACTGGGGTCTTTGCCAAAACAGAATAACTCAGACCCCAGCGGGCTGGGAAGATACACTATGACCCTTCTCCCCAGAAAAGGGGAAGTTTGAAGAGTATCTCTTAGGGAAGCGGATTTGGCCCAATGGATAGGGCATCCATCTACTACATGGGAGGTCCAAGGTTCAAACTCAGGGCCTCCTGACCCGTGTGGTGAGCTGGCCCACGTGCAGTGCTGATGCGCGCAAGGAGTGCCGTGCCAGGCAGGAGTGTCCCCCGTGTAGGGGAGGCCCATGCGCAGGGAGTGCACCTTGGAAGGAGAGGCGCCCAGCGCGAAAGAAAGTGCAGCCTGCCCAGGAGTGGCGCTGCACATATGGAGAGCTGACACAACAAGATGACGCAACAAAAGAGACAAGGATTCTCGGTGCCACTGACAAGACTACAAGCGGACACAGAAGAACACACAGCAAATGGACTCAGAGAGCAGACAACTGGGGGGGGCGTGGAAGGGGAGAGAAATAAATAAAAAATAAACCTTAAAAAAAAAAAAGAGAGTATATCTTAGTTAGGGAACCCTGACATTGCTCCTCCAGTCAAGGCTGTTTCCTAGTGCCTCTAACTGGCTTAGAGTGGGCACCATGGAGATAGCTCCATGTTGAATGACTAAATGAATAGATTAGCCTATGCATCCTTTTATCCACCCATCCATTCAATAAACACACATGGTCTGGACAAAATTTCTTAGCACTTGGGTGCTCCCAGCCTCTGGCCCCTTGCATCAGACCCAGCCAGCTGCTCATGCCAAGCATGTCCTTCCAAGAGAGATTTGTCTTTTTGCCAGCCTACTTCCCCAGGACTTGGGGAGGGCTACAAAATGGAAGAATGGGTCAAGAGAGGCAGAATATCAGAAATGAGACAAAAAGGGGAAAGTACTCTTGCTTAAAGTAGAAAATAAACAACAACTAGGAAGAAAAGCTGAAGTGATCGATGTAATAAAAATGGGGAGGAGTGATCAGTGAAAAGGGCGGAAATGAAGTAGATATGGCTCAAGCAGTTGGGCACCTGCCTCCCACATGGGAGGTCCCAAATTCGGTTCCGGGTACCTCCTAGAGAAGATGAGCAGATGCAAAGAGCTGACAAATGAGCAGACACAAAGAGCAGACACAAAGAGCAGGGAACAGATGTGGTTCGAGTGGTTGGGCACCTGCCTCCCACATGGGAGGTCCAGGGTTTGGTTCCTGGTGCCTCCTAAAGAACAGTAGCAGAGACAACCAGCAGATACAGCAAGCAGACAATAAGCAGACAGACCAGAGTGTCATCCTGGGGGGAAGGGCATAAAAAATAATAAAGGAAGGAGATGGAATGAGGGCAAACAAGCCACACAAGCTGGCTATAGAGAACTTCTTTTGCGTGAGGGGGAAGGTCATAGTTTAAGGGAAGGGAATGAAGGATTGGTGCTCAGAGGCTCCAGAAAATTTTCAGAGTATGAAAGAATTGAGACGGGGTGCAAAGGAATTTTGGAAGAGTGTCTGCTCTCTGTGTCCATTCACTGAGTGTTCTTCTGTGACCACTTCTATCCTTATCAGCAGCACTGGGAATCTGTGTTTCTTTTCATTGCGTCATCTTGTTGTGTCAGCTCTCCATATGTGCAGCGCCACTCCTGGGCAGGCTGCACTTTCTTTCGCGCTGGGCGGCTCTCCTTATGGGTGCACTCCTTGCGCGTGGGGCTCCCCTACGCGGGGGACACCCCTGGGTGGCACGGCAGTCCTTGCGCGCATCAGCACTGCGCACTGGCCAGCTCCACACGGGTCAAGGAGGCCCGGGGTTTGAACCGCTGACTTCCCATGTGGTAGATGGACGCCCTATCCATTGGGCAAGTCTGCTTCCCTGTCAAGAGTTTCATATTGCATTCTCTTTAATGTTTTTGAAGGTGCATAAAGAACAGGATTCCCTTTTCATGACATTGGCTGCTGGATGGTGGTTCCTTAAAATCAGCTGCACCCAGAAATGAGTCACATGGGCTGTAGAATTTATTACCACTATGCAAGCAGGGAGCATCTACCACATGCAAGGATATGGAAGAGGAATCAGGGATACAGAAATAAATAAGACAGCAGTCATGCTTCCAAGGAGCTCATAGCCCAGAGGGAGCCCCAGATTTTAATAAACACACACACACACATACACTGAGCTCACTGTAAATGATGCCTGTAATGAGTACTATGCTTCAGAGTTGTACAAAGTGCTGTGGAGGGAATCAAGGAAGGCTTCACAGAAGAGTTGCCATTTGAGTTGGGCTTTGATGAGAAATATGCCAAGTAAAAGGGTCAGGCTCTTGTCAGGCCCTTGAGAAGTTCCCAGCCTAGAAGGAAATATAAATGTGTATATGGGTGTAGGAGTAGTAATGTTTCTATTCAGTATGGGAAATGATCTAATGAACATATGAATGAGGTGCACTGGGGACACAGAGTAAGGAAGGACTGAATCTGCCTCTGGGAGTCAGGGAAAATTCGCTGTAACCCTTCATCTGGGTTTTGAAGGATACATAGGAGTTCATCAGGTAAAGACTGTGAGGAAGGGCATCAGAGTCTAGGCAGAGGGGCCGTAGTTTCTTGGTCCCCATACATGGGCTGCACAGCCATCCTGAAGTTTTGTCCTGGCCTGGTCATGCCTGAGAAGCTGGTTCTTTGGTGTTTCAAGGTGGACGACAGCAGCTCAGGGTATTTTGTCGCAGTGAGTGGTCTTCTCAGCGATGGGCACACCCAATTCCTTTCTGGTGATGAACAACGTCACAGGTGACGTTGCCTTTCCAAAAAGGTAATACACCTGGGTTTGGCGCTTCCTATCTGTATTAGTCAGGGTTCTCTAAGGAAACAGAATCAACAAGCGATATCTGTCAAGAGTGTGCAGTTTTATAAGAGTCTCTCACAGCCGTGGGGAGGCACAAGTCCAGGTTCCGCAGGCAGGCTGCAACCAGGGGCTCCAATGAAAGTCCAGTGAAGGTTCTTGACAAGTTCTGGGAGACGTTGGCTGTCCAAAGACGAGCTGGGAAGTTCTCACTCAATGCTGGACTCACGTCCTCTTTTAAGGCATTCGACTGATCGGGTTAAACGTTACTCACTGCTGATGGCAATGATTGACATAATTGTAATCAGCTGCCTATGATTTACCCCTGCAGTAAAGTCAATGGTGACTAAAGTCCATAAATGCCCTTGTATTACAGTTAACCCAGTGCTTGCTTCACCAAACAACTGGGCACAATTACCTGGCCGAGTTGACACCACAGCCTAACCATCACAATATCTACCCAGCTGAAGGACCCATTGTCTTTCAAAGAGAGAAGCCACTGAGGTTGATAGGAGCTGCAGCTCTGTAACCCGAGTGCCTCTTCCAATTAGTGGGAGTGGGGGACCCTGTGGAAAGGAGCAGCAGCTATGGGATGGGGCCAGCAGCTTACCTGCATTGCATAATATGCTTTTACTTCTTCTGGTTTCAGGTGCCTATCTCATGATTGTTCAGATAATAGTCTTTAAAACAATCTAGAGGAGCTAGAGGTGGCCAGGCTGGGGTGGCCAAGAACAGGCCTTGGGTATGCTGTGACTTGCGTTGGGTTCTGAGGATGGGGAGTATTTGGACACATGCTTCAGAAGTGGGTAGACTCCTTAGCCAGTAAGTTTACTCAGGCTTGGTTTGGTCAGTTGTGAACTGGGCATCATTGTATTATTTTATAGAGTTTATCTGAGGATTAAATGACACAATATGCTTCTACTGTGTGCAAGGAGGTAGACCATATCGGCCTCAGTTTATAACCAAACAGAAAGACTTGGCACATAGTAGGCACTCATTAAAACAGCAGTGGTGGAAATGGACTTTGGCCCGGTGGTTAGGGCGTCTGTCTACCACATGGGAGGTCCGCGGTTCAAACCCCGGGCCTCCTTGACCCGTGTGGAGCTGGCCATGCGCAGCGCTGATGTGCGCAAGGAGTGCTGTGCCACGCAAGGGTGTCCCCCGCGTGGGGGAGCCCCACGCGCAAGGAGTGCGCCCGTGAGGAAAGCAGGTGCTCAATCACTGGAGCTGCATCCAGTCCCCAATGAGAGTTGGGTTTTTCATTTGTTTTTAGGAGGTACCTGGAATGGAGCCTGGAACCTGGTACGTGGGAAGCAGGCACTCAACCACTGGAGCTACATCTGCTCCCCAAGAACCCTGTGCATTTTAACCCATGAGGTCCTGGGTTCAACCCCCAGTTTCATTTCCTGGTACCTCTGAAAAACAATGCACAGGGTTCCTATTTGGAATGAGGGAAATGTTTTGGTAGTGGATGGCTGTGATGGTAGCACAGAGTTGTGAATATATATTTGAGTATGATTAAAAGGGGGAAATATTAGATTGTATATATGTTAACAGAATAAAATTTTTTAAAATCCATGGAACTACACTACACAAACAGTGGGCCCTTAGTTAAACCGTGGATGTTAGTTAGTAGTACAGTCATAAAAATGTGCTATCATCAGTAGTAACAAATGTTCCACGTCAGTGCAAGGTTTTGGTGGTGTGGTGGTATATGGGAATCCTATATTTTTGTGCATGTGAATTCTATAAACCCACAACCTCTCTAATAGAGAAAAAAAGATGGGAAGCAGATTTGGCCCAACGGTTCGGGCGTCTGCCCACATGGGAGGTCCAAGGTTCAAACCCAGGCCTCCTGACCCGTGTGATGAGCTTGCCCACATGCAGTGCTGATGCGTGCAGGGAGTGCCGTGCCACGCAGGGGTGTCCCCTGCATAGGAGAGCCCTACGTGCAAGAAGTGCAACCCGTAAGGAGAGCCACCCAGCCTGAAAAACTGCAGCCTGCCCAGGAGTGGCGCCACACACACGGAGAGCTGATGTAGCAAGATGATGCAACAAAACAAGACACAGATTCCAGGTGCCACTGACATAAGTGGACACAGAACAACACACAGCGAATGGACACAGAGAGCAGACAACTGGGGAGGGGGGCAGTGGGGAAGGGGAGAGAAATAAATAAAAAATAAATCTTAAAGAAAAAAAGATTGTGCCTATTTAGTAAGTGCTCAGTAAATGCTGGTTTTATGACTCCTGGGCGGTGACAGAATGTCTGACCAGAAATCCTCACATTGGTTTATTACATATTCATGGATTTGTGGGTTGTTTTCCCACCATATGTTGTTGTTGTTTTTACACTTTTTAAATTGAAGTTAATAGATCACAAAGAACATTACATTAAAAAACATTAAAGAAAACATAAAAAACATAAGAGGTTCCCATATACCCCACTCCCCACCCCCCACCCCATCAATTTTATAGATTGTATTTTTTTGAAGATCTATACACAACCCCAAAAATTTTACATTAAAAATATGAGGTCCCCGTCTACCCCGCAGCCCCCCACCCCACTCCTCCCACACCAACAACCTCCCCCGACACTGTGGCACACTCCTCACACTCGGTGAACACATTCTGGAGGACTGCTGCACCACGTGGATAATAGTTTACCCCGTAGGTCACACCCTCCCTCAGTGCATTCCGTTTTTAGAGCATCCCCTCCTCTGAGGTCCATGGCCTGAGGCTGTTACGGTGACCTCTTCCCGGGGGGTGGGCTGGTGGTCTCGAAGGAGGGCGGTAGCGTGTGCAATGCTCAGTGCAGGGTCGCTGGCGAGGACCCTGACTGAGTTTGAACGCGGGCTGTGCTGGCGACTGTGTGGCCTTGGGCACGTGATTTGACTCTTCTGCACAATGGGGACTAGTAAAGCAGTAGTGAAAACAAATCCCTGGGTGGGGCAGCAGAGGACAGCCTCCTGCGCGGAGCTAACTTCTGAATGGGTGGCTTTGCCTCGGCAAGATCCCTGGGGCCGCAGCCACCGACAATGGCGATTTAATTACACTGCTGGCAGGAGAAGATGCTGGAGCCTGCGGTTCTCATCAGGCCGGCTTTTTGGAGGTGGAGCTAAGAGGTTGCTGAAAGAGACACCTTCAGGACGCCTTCCTGACCTCACTCCTTGTCGCTTTTCAGTCGGGTTTGTTTTCTGCCAAAGTGCACCTCCACAGAGAAGAGGCTGACACGATCTCCCGACAAGGAACACATCTTCCGGCTTGCGCAGCACACAGGGACACGCTCAGGCCTTGGCTGTCTTGACAAGGATCCTGCTGGCTTTGGCAGAGAGGGCCCGTCTGGGGGCAGGTGTGGCAGAATTACTAAGCATCCTACTTCAGCAGTTCACGTCAGCCAACGTTTCCTTGGCATCTCCTCTCCGTGCTAGGCATCGGGGAGGCACAGATGAAGACATGGCGCTGCCCTGGAGGGATCACGGCCGAGGGGGAGGGCTACAGCGGCAGCGGAAGCCCTGAGAGCAGGACCTGTGCTGAGGCTGAGGAGGCAGGGCCTGGCCTCTCCCGGCGGGAAGGCGGAGTCCAACTTGCTCTCACGGTCCTCCAGAACTCCCAGTTTCACCTCCTCGAGCAGTGCCTTTTGTCCTTCTGAACCCTGGGACCTCAGCCACCTTCCACCGTGTGTCCTAGAGAAGCCAACTGTGCCTTTGAAGGCGACTCAATAATATTGGGTCTTTAGGTACATATTCTCATTCATTCAGCAAATATTTATTAGGCCTTTGATTTTGGCGGACACGTGGCAATGGACAGAAATGGGAAAGGCCAGAGACACCCTCGGGGAGATCAACTCACCCAAGGGGAACTGAGGAGGCCCTGGATCGAGAAGCCTCCCGGAGGTGGGGATGAGGGAGAGAGTCGGGGATCTGAACCAGCATCCACAGGGGCCGAAGGCAGATGTGCACAGAGTGCAGAAAAGGCAGGGGCTGGCCTGGGCTCCGGTGGGCTTATGCTGAGTGAAATAAACCAGACGCAAAAGGACAAATCCTGCATGGCCTCACATATATGAACTAAATATGAAGAATTAACACCCAGAGTTAAAACCTAGGGTATAGGTTTCTAGGAGGTAGGATGAGAGCTGAGAAGGGGTACTGATGCTTAATCATGTAGAATTTTTAGTTAGCTTGTCTAGAAAAGTATGGAAATGGATAGAGTTGATGGTAACACATTACAGTGAGTGTAACTAATGCAGCTGGTTTATGAATGGGATTGTGCCCGAAAGGGGTGGTCTAGGGATGCAAATATCAATGTAAAGAAGCTAGAGAATAATCTAGGGGCTGAATAACATAGTAAGCACGGAGATGGATGAGGATTGTGGTTAATAGTACAAATATAAGAATGTCCTTCTATGAATTAGAACAAATGTGTATAACTATTACAAGGTGATAAGAATATAGTGATGCATGGGAAACATACAATTAATGTAACTTGTGGGCTATAGTTAACAGCAATGTTGTAATATTCTTGCATCAGTGTCAAAGAAGGTGCTGTAGCAACACTAAAGGTCAATAATAGGGGATATGGGATTTTTGCTTTTGGACTAAGAAACATTTTAAAATTTTTTCAGCAAAAAGCAGAAGCTCCCAGCCCTCCAGCCTCAAGGAAATGAACTCTGCCAAGAATCTGTGTGACTCCATCCCTGGTCGAACCTCCAAATGATTGGTCAGTTTTTTATTTTGATGAAGTCAAACATATTGATGTCACCTTTTATGAATACCACATTTATGTCATACAAAATAAATCTTTGCCTTACCAAAGTCACACAAACTTTTCCTACATTTTTTCCTCTGATAATTGTATAGTTCTAGTCGTTAGACACAATTCTGTTGTTCATTTTGAGTTAAAATTTTTTATATGATGTGAGGTAAGGGTCTAAGTTCATTTTATTATTTATTCATTTATTTATGAATGCTTTGTATGGATGCATATGTGAATATGTATATTTGTCTTTTTCTCACATGGATATCCAACTGTTCCTCCAGTGTTGTTTGGAAAGAGTCCTTTCTCCATCGAATTCTTTAATACTTTTGTCAAAAATCAGTTAGTTAACCATACAAGAGGGTATATTTCTGGACTTCCTATTCTTTCCCAATGATCTATATATCTATCCTTATGCCAGTATCACATTTTAAAAATTACGGTAGTTTCATTATAAATTTTAAAATTAGGCAGTCCTCCAATTTTGCTTTTTTTTTTCCTTTTCAATACTGTTGTGGATATTTAAGGCCTTTGCCTTTCCAAACATATATTATTATCAGCTTATCAATTTCTAAAATAAAACAGAGGGGATTTCATAGAGATTATATTGAATCTTCAGATCAATCTGGGAATAATGTTGTATTATCAATATTTATTCATCCCACCAATGAGTATACTATTCCTCTCCATTTATTTAGATATCTTTAATTTTTCTCAATGACATTTTGTATTTTTCAGTATACAAGTTTCACATCTTTTTATTAAAACTATTTTTATTATTTGATGCTATTGTGAACTCAATTGCTTTATTAATTTCTTGTTTGGATTATTTTTGCTAGTTTATAGATATATAATTGACATTTTACTTTGATCTTGTATCCTGAAACCTTGCTAAACTTCCTTTTTGGTAGGTTTGCTTTTCCTTTTTTCCCTTTGGTAAAAAGTCCCTTTAGACTTTCTAAGTAAAATAAAATGTCACTAGAGGGAAAAAAAATTGCTGAGGCGATGACTGCACAACTTTGATGAAAGTGAGAGCCACTTAGTGTACACTTTGGCTAGACATTACAAGGCATAGGACTGTATGACACAAGGAACCACGTGGTGGAAGATGGACTGTGGATAACAGTACAAACATGAGAGTGTCCTCTCCTGAACTACAACAAATGTGCAATACTAATACACGGTGTTCATAATGGGGGATATGAAAAAATGTACCAAATGTGCACTATGGACCATAGTTAGTGGTAATAGTCTGATGACATTCTTTCATAATCTGTAAGAGATGTTCCACAACAATGTAAGGTGTTGGTGGAGGGGTGTTGTATGGGAATTCTGCACATTGTGCCAGATTCTTTTCTAAGTTTACAACTTCTCTAATTAAAATAAGTAAATATATATATATTTATTAATATATATTTATATATAATAATATATATTTATATTATATATATTTAATAATATATATTTAATATATATTTATTAATATATTTATTATATATATTAAAATAACTAAATATATATATATAGTGTATATATATATATACACTAAAAAAAACACAAAGTGACAAAGAGAAAGACAGGGACTTTCTCCCCTTCATTCCTTCTTGTACCATCATAAAGAAAGTTTCAGTTTGGGTTTACTAAGTATAACACCCTTCCGACTCTTCCTAAAATTCCTTTTGAATAAAGAGTAAGAGGGCATCAGGCTCAAGGGGGCGACAGTATTTTGCTGCAATTTAATGACGTTTCGTTTTCACTGTAGTTATTTCCTTGTTACCTTTATTTATGGCAGCTACTTACCATTTTCTGTCTCAAGTCCCTTTGCAAATAAGCTTATTTAAATTTAACAAGGAAATCAAAAGGAAAGAAAGCAAGCAGATACTAGAACACACATAAGGCAAAAATTGAGCAGGTGCTCCTTAAATGACCAGGGGTTAGAGAAACGCACCCCCTGCTCCCCCCTCCCCGTGCCATGCTAGCCATTGTGAACATCGTGAGCATCCGGAAGAGATTAATGCACGACCATGGTGGAAATGATGTCCTCACCAGTCACCAAAAGCAGATTATCCTGATGGAGGGTAGATGAACAGCCACTTCTACCTTACAAATTGTAATCTTATTTTGCACTTAAATAAATTAATGTTTCCATTTATTTTCAGGGAGTAACATATCCCCATAAATGCGTAAGTAAAGAAGGAGAGGAGGGGTATTGAAAGGAGAGGGACAGGCAGACCACAGTTCTTCCTGGTGTAAATATGCACCTTCATTTGTACAATACTTGTGCGCTTACAGCAATCACACACATCCTACTATTTCATCCGAGTCTTTCATTGATTCTGACTTTGTTACTGAGGAGATGAATAGAAATGACTGAGAATGGGTCGATGCTTTACCCATGATAAACAGGAAAAATAACAGCAACATGCATTATGTGTTGGGTGCTGTCTGAGCACCGTACAAATGCTGCATTAATATTTAATCCCCCTAACATCCCTGTGAAGTGGAGTCGTCTTCATTCCTAATTGAGGGATGAGGCAACTGACGTCATGTAACCTGGCCAAGGCCCCACACGCGGCAAGTGAAGATTCAGGATGGGGCTGTAGGCAGCCTGGAGACAGGCGCACACAACGACTCTGCTATATAGGGTGGTAGCTGGAACTTAGACCTGTGACCTGCATCCTGCGATGCGCAAACATTTATTGAGCACCTCCTGTAGGGCAGGCACTCCGCTAGGAATGAGGGCTACAGAGATAAGTAAGACTCCGTCCCTGCTCTCTCGGCTGGAGAGTCTGACGGGGGAGGCAGTTAGACATGGACAACCTCAGAGGTAAGAGCAAGACCTGACCAAGTCACAAAGGAAGGACTGATGACTCAGCACTGCTAACTCAGGGAAGGTCTTGCTGGGTAGGGGCTGCCGGGTTGGCCTTGACAACTGCATGAGAGGTCGTTGGTGGATGCATGTGGGAAGTCATGGTGTGGCGCGCGCTGCCTCAGATGGAAGAAGCCGTGAGCGCAGATAGCTGCAGAGCAAGATGGCATGTTTGGGAAACTGGTGTGGTCTGGGGGAGAACACTTGTAGGGGTGAGGGAAGAGCAGGCGGTGAAGCTTCAGAGGAAAGTGGTTACCAGAGGGAGGTCTCCTTAATACACCTGGTTAAGTAAAAACACTCCCCAAACCCATCCATCATGAGGTGTCAACCTGGTGAGACTTCCATTCACCAGGAAAACCTGAAGGAGCCCGCAGCAAAATGCAGACCAGCTAACACAACCTCAAGGCCGCAAGTGGAAACACGAGAGGGAAGTAGATGCATTAGGCCTCCAAAGTGCCACAAACTCAAGTTCCATCAGCACTGAAAAGACGTCTCTGCATAGCTTTCTTATGGAGACCCCATGGCATGTGTCATTTCTCCATTTCCCTAATAAGATCATTGCATTTAATTTCCACTCTCTCTGAATTTAATCACCCTCCTTTGAAGAGTGTTGGTGCAAAACAACTCAGATGGAGCCACCCAATTATGCTCAATATAGGGAGCAAATTATCATCAGAACAACCTGCCCAAAAAGCCACATGTTTACTCAATTCTATTGCCCCAGAAATAATCATCTCTGGCATTCATATTCGCATAAATTCAGTCATTTTGAACAGAGTGATGAGCATCATGTTTTGTATGCACAGACACATAATTACAAATTATTCTGAGATGTCTGAGATGACAGTCAACACTATTCACTCGGCTGGGATGGGGCACCTATAGGGTACAAGGCAGCCTTTGCTAAGAGCCAAGGGGCAGGAGGGGGAGAGAGATTCAGAGATTAACGAAGTGTGCAACTAGATCAAGGAGCCTAAAATCCATTACGGGAGAGAAAAACTATAAATAACTGCTACACACGCAGACAGAGATGAGGACCTGAAGGGAGTCAGAAAGGACGGCTCTGCCATTCAGAGGAAGATTATTTTCAGCTCAGGGAACCAGCGAAGTTTTGTGGGATGCTTCCACCTAGACGGAGCTTTTCAGACAAGTGCTCAGCAAATGTGTGCTTGCTATGGGGTCAAGAATTTTGCCAAGTGCTAGAGACATGTAGGTAACACTGAAAAAGCAGAAAAGGCACTTGTTCTCATGATGCTTATATTCTAGCAGTGGGGAGGGTGACAGATAAAAGTACAAATGAACCAAAAAAGAACAGGAGAAGTTTGGATAAGGCCTACAAAGACAGTCAAACAGGTTGATGTGATAGATTGTGCCTTGGGCATTTAGGGCTACTTTAGATTGGGTGGTCAGGGCAGGTCTGAAGGATAAGCAAGGATCAACCTTAAAAGGTTTTAGGGGAACTGTTTGAGGGGGAGGGAATGGCAGTGCAAAGGCCCTGAGGACTAAGCTTGGTGCATTTGTGGTTGGAGAGCAGAGGGCAGAGTGGAGGGGGATGAGGTTGGAGAGGCAGTGGGGTCAGAGCATGCAGCCCCTTGTGGAGGATGGGAAGGAGTTTGGATTGTATTGCAAGTGCAAAAGGAAGTCATGGGTGGGGGGTGTTAGCCAGGGGATGGGAGGGCTTGTCACCTGAAGATGGGGTGGGGATTGTTCCAGGCAGCATGACAAGCATGATACCATTTGGGGACCTATAAAGAGGTCATTTTGGAGAAACATATTGGGAGTCACATTGGGGCTCGATCAAGGAGACTCTTGATTGACAGCAGGCTGGCCTTTGGCTTTGGAAAACAACCATAAGGGACTCCATTCTTTGGGATCTCAGCCTTCCACCTCCACCTTGTCTCTGAGGCAAACAGCCCCAGGGAGTTATTTCCTCTCCATAAGCGTGTCTCTATAGACATGCTCGGCACCCCCAGAAGTTTGACTTTTCCTCCAAACCAGTGAAGATGCCCCCGATTTACACCAGCATGAGACATGGTGTCAAGTCCCTCTCCTCAACCCCAGTGAGTCTGGGCGTCGCGGGAACCCAAATACCCTTCCCTCCTGGGATGCCAAAGGTCCAAATGGCACAGACTCCACCTCATCTTGTTTTGGGGCTTCAAGGACTTGCTCCTCCTTCCTTGCAACCCACAGCCCCCACTCACCACCTCTCTGAGCCCCGGCTTGCCATCTGGGAAAGAGGGCCCCTCTGCCTGCTGCTGCCATCAAAGGGCATTGGGATGCCATGAAGGGGAACGAAGTTCTTATTTTTTTTTAAGATTTATTTTTTTTTTATCTTTCTCCTTCCCCCCCAGTTGTCTGCTCTCTGTGTCCATTCGCTCTGTGTTCTGTGTCTGCTTGTATTCTCGTCAGCAGCACTGGGAATCTGGGTCCCTTTTTGTTGCATCATCTTGCTGCATCAGCTCTCCCTGTGTGTGCAGTGCCCCTCCGGGCTGGCTGTGCTTTTTTCACATGGGGTGGCTCTCCTTATGGGGTGCACTCCTTGTGCGTTGGGCTCCCCTACGTGGGGGACGCCCCTGTGTGGCACGGCACTCCTTGTGCATGGCAGCACTGCGTGTGGGTCAGCTCATCACACGGGTCAGGCGGCCCTGGGTTTGAACCCTGGACCTCCCATGTAGTAGGCGGATGCTCTGTTGTTGAGCCAAATCTGCTTTCCTGAAGTTCTGATAACATGCTACAACATGGATGAACCTTCACAACATTATGGGAGCCGATGTGGCTCAGTGGTTGAGCACCAGCTTTCCGTATGTAAGGTATGGGGTCTAATCCCTGGCCCTGGTACCTCAAACAAAACAAAACAAAACAGCATTATGCTCAGTGAAATAAGCCAGACACAAAAGGCCACATATTATATGATTCCACTTACATGAGGTATCTAGAATAAACAATAGAGATGGAAAGTCGAATCGAGGCTACCAGGGGCCAGGGGGAGGAGGGAATGGGAAGCAATTGCTTAATGGGGGCAGAGTTTCCTTTTGAGATTTTGAGAAAATATTCTGGAAATAGATAGTGGTGAAGGTTACACAACATTGTGAGTACGCTTCACGCCACTGAATCATCCCCTTAAAAATGGTTAAAATAGTAAACTTTCTATTGAAACTATTTTTAAAGGAAAAAAGCCCACCATCGCAGGAATACTATACATCCAGCTGGGGTGGAGAAGGCAGAGCAAAACCAAGCAATGCTGACTACAGAGAAGATGGCCCTCTCATCCCAAAGAGAGGGATTTGAGCCCAGGGCCCTGCTGGCTTGGCCCCTCCGTCTGAGCCTGGGTGCGAGGGGGTGCTCACGCATGGCCCATGTCCAGGCCGCTTCTCCTTCCTCCTCTGGCAGGAAGGGGGAGCCCGGGGAAGGGGCAGGCAGGAGGCTGACGGGGTTCTCCCTTCTCCCTGCTTTCCCTCAGGAGGAGAGGCTGTGGTAGGTCAAGGGCAGAGGTGGCTCAGGACACAGGACCTAGGTCAGATCCGGCCAGTTCAGGTTTTTTAAAAAGCATCACAAGGGAAGCGGAGGTGGCTCGAGCAGTTGGGCTCCCATTTACCATCTAGGAGGTCCAGGGTTCGATGCCCTGGGCCTCCTGGCGAAGGCAAGTTGGCCTGCCTGGCAAGCTGGCCCGTGTGGAGTGCCAGCCCATGCTGGAATGCCGCCCCATGCAGGAGTGCTGGCTGAAGCGGAGAGCTGGCACAGCAAGAGGACACAACAAAACACACAGAGAAGAGACAATAAGAGACATAGCAGAACAGGGAGCTGAGGTGGTACAAAAGAATGATCACCTCTCTCCCACTCTGGAAGGTCCCAGGATCGGTTCCCAGAGCAGAGTAATGAGGATATAAGCAGACACAGAAGAACACACAGGGAATGGACACAGAGAGCAGACAATGGGGGTGGGGGGGTGGAGGGGGAGAGAAATAAATAAAATCTTAAAAAAGAAGTTCATCTTAAAAAAAAAAAAAAGGCATCACAATCCTGCACTCAAAATGGCTCATATGCTACATAGACCCTGCAAACATGATGCTAAGTGAAGACCCAGTCACAAAAGACCACATAGTATATGAGTTCATTTAAATGAATATGTCTGAAAAATGGAACTCTAGAGACAGAAAGAAGATTAGTGGTCGTTTAGGGCTGAGGGAGAGGCTGGGGCATAGAGGGCTGAGAGCTACAGGGTGTTGGGTTCTCCTGGAGATGGAAAAGTTCTAAAATTAGAACACATATGATAGCTGCCCATATCGTTGACTATACTAAAATCCCTCCAATTGTACACTTTTAATGGATGAATTGTAGCATATGTGAATTATATTTCAGTCAAGATGCTTACAAATTCTAGTTGGTAACCAGGCCTCAGGTTTTACTGGGACAACCCCAGAGAGGGAATGAAGACCCAGACAGGAACTTAAATATCCGACTCTGTGATTCCCTTAAGAGTTATCAATGCCTTTCTCCCTTGCCCACTACCTCAATATAGACAAGCCAGATCTTCACTTTCCCAACTACCTTTATAGTTAACCGTGACCATGAGATCCAGTTCTGACTATTAATATATGAGAAAATATCACCTGGGAGACTTCTGGGAAAGAACAAATGAGAGAGTCCTTTCTTGTTCATTGCCTTATCCCCTAGTCTTTCCCCTTACACCTCCCCTTCCCCCTCACTGAGTCTTTGTGCCTGATAAGAACATGGTGACTGGAGCTTAGGCAGCCATTTTGCCACCATGAGGTGGCATGCTTTAGAATGAATACTGAGCATAGTAGGGTGAAAGCAATACTCGTCTTTGGTGAAATCAATTACCAAATCAACCCTGGAATTACCTGCCTCTAGAATTCTTAAGTAAATAATGGACAAACTAATGCTTTAGCCACTGTTAGTTGGCTCTTCTGTTACTTGTAGCTGAACACATCCTAATGGATCCAATGTTCTAGTGGCCTTAAGTATTCCAATCAGTACTAGGAAGAATGAGAGATATATGTACAGTATATCGGAGGTGGACATATTCCCTTCACTGTTAACTTTTCCCTTCAAAGCTCTTTCAGTTTCCTCATTGGTAAGTAAGTGGAACCTAGTTTACCATTAGTAATTACGCCACTTCCCTTCCATTCTTCTCAGATACAGGTTCTTTATTCTTCCCTTCTACATCCCACCTTGTGGAACAGGGATCTAGCTTGTCTTTGTGTTAGAATTTATGTTTGACTTGTAATAGAAGCCAACATAATGGCTTAAACAAGAGACACATTTATCTCTCTCTTGCAGTAGTCAGGCATTGGCAGTGCAAGGCTTATATGGCAAATCTGTGGGGCAGGGACCCAGCAGTGGAGTGGAGGAAGAGGTGGTAGAAGGGGGAAACAGAGCCCTGTCTCCTCCCTTTAAAGCCACAACCTGGCAGAGTCCCATATCACGGCCAGTATCACTGGTCATTTCACTTGCTATTGGCTGTAACTCAGTCAGATGACCACACTAACTGTTAGGGAAGCTGGGAAATATAGACTGACCATGGGAGGAGGGGCAGTTGTATCTTTTTTTTTTTGATGTTCCAGGGCCGGGATTGAATCTGGGACCTCTTATGTGGGAAACCAGCACTCAACCATGGAGCCACATCAGTTCCCCTGAGTTGAATTTTTCATTTGTTTGCTTTGATTTTTAGGAGTCAATCCCCAGTGCCTCCCAGTAGGAAGCAGGTGCTCAATTGCTTCAATCCCCAGTGCCTCCCAGTAGGAGGCAGGTGCTTAATTGCTTGAGCCACATCCGCTCCCAAGTTGTGCCATTCTTTATCACTGGATCCACAGCTCCTGGGAAAGTGTCTATTTATGCAGTGAATGACTAAATGTGTTATGATCATTTGTTCCCTGCCTATCCCACAGACAGTGAGCTCCTTGAAGCCAGGACTCTCTGCCACCTGAGTGTCTAAATCAGTATTTGATACAAAGTAGGTCTTCAGCAACTGCATATTGGAGGGATGAATGAATGTACAAGATTCAGCATTTTATTCACCCCTCATCCCTTCCTGATCATTGTCCGACCGCCATTGGACATTTGAAGGTCTGACCATTGACTTGTTCCATCCTTGGCCCCTCATCATAGTTGTGATCTGCTTTTATCTTTTTTTGGCTTTGACTCAATCAATGTAGATTGAGCACTTTTGCAAAGGGTATCGAGTTGGGCATCAAATTTACCAGTGAGTAAAGGGCTGACCCTGCTTTCATTTCTTAAATAGGTTTAGCTATTGGGTCCTGGGTGCTCTCTCCACCCTGACCTTACCATTCTGAAGGAGTTGGTTTTTTTTTTTAAATAAAGATTTATCTACTCTTTATTATTTTTTCTTCATTTATCCCAACCCTTCACCAGGTGGTTCTCTTGTCTGTCTGCTCATTGTTTGCTCACCTTTTCCAGGAGGTACCAGAAACCGAACCTAGGACTTTCCATATGGGAAGTGAATGCCCAACTGCCTGAGCCACATCTGCTTCCCACAGGTTGCGGCATCTGCTGGCTTGTGACACCTGCTTGTTTTGGCATCTGCTTGTTGAGGCAGTTGCAGTGTCTAGCTCTTCTTCTTTAGGAGGCACTGGGACCCCAACTGGGACTTCCCATGTGGCAGGCAGGTGTCCAACTGGTTGAGTCACATCTGCTTCCCCCTTAGGGAGTTTTATATCCCAAGTGGTGAAGCAGTCTTGTGGGGGAAAGTACATAGTCTTTGGAGTAGGAGAGAACAGATTTCAAGGGTATTTACATTCTGAGAGACAGTGTTGTATAACGGACAGCATTTTGACCTTCGATTTTGGTGGCAATATAACGTGGTTGTTAAGCACAAACTTTGGAGCTGGATAGATCTAGGATCAAATCCCAGCTCTGGTGATGAAACTGTTCTAAAATTAATTGCACTGATGGTTGCACAACTCTGTAAATACATTAAAAACCACTCAACTGCACACTTTAAATGAAGATTGAATATGTGAATTATATCTCAATAAAGCTGTAACTAAAAATAAAATCCCAGCTTTGCTTTGTTGTGACTTTGGACAAATTAATAAATCTCCCTGTATTTTGGCTTTCCCCTCTCTGAGATGGGGAAACTAACAACTATTTTATGGGAATTCTGTAATGATTCAGGTAAATGTTGCAGTAAAGCTCTCCACATAGTACCTGGCACATAGTAGTATACGTTATCTGTAACATTAACTACAAGACTTGATTTTTGGTAACAATTCTGCTGCTGAATAGCTTTTGGGACTTTGGGCAATTCCCCTCCAAACTTGCTGGGCCTCAGATTTCCCGTTTGTAAAGTGAGATTTTTCTATGCTCCTCTGGTAGTTTGAGGCTTTCATGGGCCCCAGGTGAGACCTTTTGATTAGGTTACTTCAGGAGGGTGTGACCCAGGGTGGGTCTTTACCCTCTTTCTGGAGTCCTTTATAAAGGGATGAACATGAAGAGGGAGACAGAGAAGAGGGCACAGGAGCAGAGAGAAGGCTGGAGGAAGCCAGGAGCCAAAAGCACCAAAACCTGGAAGACAAGGGAGAGACCAGCGGGTGTCGCCAAGTGTCTTGCCATGTGAAAGAGTAGGCCAGGATCACCAGCAGTCTCTTCGGGGTGAAAGCATTGCCTGATGATGCACCAATTTGGATATTTTTCTCAGCCACGATACTGTAGACTTATAAGCTAACAAATGCCCCCTGTGAAAGCCAACCCATTTCTGGCATCTTGCATTTTGGCAGCCTGGCTAACCAAAATAGTTCCCAATACATATTTTACGGGTTACTATTTAGGCTCAGACAATAAAATGACGTGAAAACTCTTCCCAAAGGATTCTATTCTGTGGTATAAGAGAGTGATGTTCTGAGAAGCTGTTGAAGTGTTTGAGAAAGTGGACACTGCAGCAAGAGCAAGTTTCCTGTTTGTAAAACGGGAATGACACTGTCTCCTTTCTCCCAGGATTGTTGTGGGGATTCCATGGATTAGTATGTACAAATCACTAGGAGAGAAATAAATAAAAATAAGAAAAACAAACTAACAAGCAAAAAAAACCACTAAAAGAATCCATTAGGACTGAGTCAGCATTCAACAGATGCTTGCTATTACGATGATAAAAAACCAGGTAGAATTTGATGGGAATGATGGAGGAAAAGTCTGTAGGTATACCAGAAATCTACTAGCAGTAGGCAAAGAAAAGCAAGGCAGCGACAAGCTCTAGCCACTGCTAAGTGAAACTCGCTCAGTTCATGGGATTGTGCCCTCAAGGAGCCAGGTGAGCTGTTTCATGGGACCCTTTGCAAGGGAATAATTTATCCACTGGTTGCTTCTATCTTGCATTGGTCAGTTTCACCTCATGAGGCATTAGCTGCACTTCAGGCTTGTGCCTGCGTGGAGGTGAACCTTGAGAGGATGCTCAGACAGGAGGCAAGAGGCAAGTGGCACGGGCAGGAGGGAAGGCACTGCCAGGTTACATCTGTTTCAGGTCCCAGCCCACACAGAGCTGGAAGAAGAGCCAGGTGAGGCTGTCTGACATACCACTTAATTGAATAGTAATTCGTAAGATGAAATCTGGTACTAGAAAATTCAAGGCATATCTTTTTCACCCGGCTAATTTTTAACATTTTTCTTTGTCTTTGATTTTCCAGCATTTTACTAAAATATGCCCACATATGGTTTCCTTTGTATTTAACCTGCTTGAGGTTAAATCCGTGGACTTTCAACAGTTTTGGAAAATTCTCAGCTATTATTTCTTTAAATATTGTTCCTGCCCCATTATCATTCTTCTCTTTTCTGGGACCAATTATATATGTATTAGACTTCTTTTAAAAAACATATTCTGCATGTCTCATGTTTTACAAAAATATTTTCTCTTTATATTGTCAGTCTGGACTTGTGTTTCAGTTTGCTATTTCTATCTTCTGTCTAATCTGCTGTTAAATTCATGCTGCAGTCTTAATTTCAGTTTGGTATTTTTCAGTTTTTGAGTTTCCCTTTGATTCTTTTTGTTAGATTCTAGTTCTCTGATGAAATTTTCCATCTTTTATCTAATAATATACTGAACCCATTAATTGCAGTTAATTTAATATTTGTGTCTGATTTATCTGCTATTTGATCATTTGTGGATCTGTTTCAATGGTTTAGTTGTTTCCTCTTGGTTTTTGGTCACTGTTATGTCTGGTAATTTAGGATGGAATGCTGTACATTGTATATGAAAAATTGCAGAGGCTCTGGATGATGTTTACGTCCTCCAGAAAGGATGCAATTTTCCTCTAGCAGGAACTTGTCACATGGGCAGATTACCTTGGTTGAATCAGTGAATGGGATGCTTTGGGGCTTGGGAATCAGTAGTTTTCAGGGCTAGTCTCTTTCTGGTTAGCTCTTACTCATAGGGTGTAGCCTTTCAGAGGTCTCAGCTAATAGCTAGAGTGGTTTTACTAAGAACCCTCTTCCTTGGCAGGCTGTACCTGCCTCTGTTTGTGGCTTGAGTACCATAAGATTACAGAAAGCTCTGGGCAACCTCGTAGCTGCTTCAATTTACCTTTTTGTTTGGCTTCTTGGCCTCTCATTCCTTTGTATCTTTGGAATTGAAAAATATCTCCAAGGGGAAAAGTGTACAGAATGTGCGGCTCACTTCTTGGCAGCTAATTTTTCTCCAGGATCTTGGGTCCTCAAGCCCTGATTATCTTGGTAGCTCTGAATTTCATTTTTGTTTTTCACCCCAGTGCCGTGACACTGGTAAAAACTGCTTTCTACCTCTTTCAGCTCACCAGCTCATACAAATCCTCACTGCCTCGAGGGGGAACGCAGCACAGAATGTCCAGCTGACCACAGGGCTTGCCTTCTCTCCAGCGTCCTGGCCCATCAAACCCTGGCCGACGTGGCGGTCGTCCTCTTCACCACTATTCAGAGCAGTACTTGGCCTCACAGCACGGCGTCATCCGTGCCCTTGTTAGGAAAGCAAATGCAGGAGCCCCACCTTGACCTACTAAGTCAGAATCTCCGGGATGAAACTGTTTTAACAAGCTCTCTTAAGTACATTAAGTAAGCATTAAGTACTTTACTGCATTTAGATTCAAACTTTATAGCTGTTTTCAGTAGGAGTGGTGGGGTGGTACAAAAATACTCTCTCATATCCAGACGTGGAAGCCAACAGGGCCCTTTTCTAATGGTAATTCTCAAGAACTCAGGGATTTTTACTCACCCTTATAACTCTAGCACCTGGAATGATGCTTGGCACATAGTAAGTGCTCAATAAGCTTTTGTCAAATACGTGAAACTTTATGAGGTAGTTTTATTACTCTCATTTCGCAGATGAGTATACAGATATCCAGTGATTAAATGACTTGCCCAGCATCACTCACTAAATGACACAATTAATATTTGAAACCAAAGATTCCAGGTGTATTAAGGTGACACAGGAGCCCTGAGCATCGGACAAGACTGAGCTGGATGACTTGGGGGACACTCCTGAGTCAGGGTGCTGGGGGCCCACCCTGGGGTGGGCGTCCTGCGTTCTCTGGAGGTAGGGTGGAGGGTGTGGCCCTGAGCCTGAGCTCTGCCAAGCGAAGGGCCCGTCTGGTCTAGACCTTCTTTTGTGAGGTTTAGTCCGCTGGTGCTTGGGGGCCAGGCTCCCAGAGAAGGGATGATGGGAACCCCCCCACCGCCTCCTACTGGTAGGAAAGGAGGGCTGTGCAAAGAGACGAAGCTGGCACGGTGTAGGCAGGGCCAGGCTCAGGTCGGGCTGGTTTCCCAGCGCAACACCTCAAAGCTCCCCCTTTGCCCCAAAATGGCCCAGAGGCAGCCGGGATGGGAAATTCCATGTTCCCTGGATCCAGGAAACTGCGTCACGGAGTGCTGGCTTCCTGGGGAAGGAAGGAAATGCCAGCAGCCTCCTGCTCTGTCCCTTGTCTCCATGGAAATGGCAAAGAGGCCCAAACAAGAGGGCTGCTTCCTCGAGAGAGGAGTGCTGGCCCGTCGGCAGAGAGCTCTCAGCCACCGAAAGCAGCTCTGCATCACAGCTTCTCTGCAGGACACCGAGCTGGAGCTGCCGGGACCATCGACCATCGGGGGAGGGCGGGGACTGGAGCTTGGAGCAGGGCGGGATGTCCAGGTGGGGTGTGGGAGGCAGGGCAGGAGGGATGGTCTGAGAAGGAAGCTCAGAATGCCTGAGCTGGAAGAGGCCTCCGTGGGACATGTCTGGGGAATCTGGGGCCTAGAGGTGAGCTGTCTTGCCCAAAGCCACCCAGGAAATTCTCTGTGACCAGGACTTCTGACTCTTAGCCTAGTAGTGCTTCTTCCCCTACCGCAGAATGGCCCGTCTTTTAGGAAGCTGCAGCGCTGATGGCGTCTTACATTTACAAATGCTTCTCACGTGCCAGGCAGAGCGCCAAGCCCTCTCCACGCACCAGTGCAGTGACGTGCCCAATGCTCCTGCCGGCCATGAGTTGGTACCCCCACTTCACAGCCAAGGAGCTAACTCTCAGAAAGCCTGAGCCACTCGGTCAAGGTCATATGGCCTACCGGTAGCTGAACTGGTCCACAAACCCAGGACACTAACAGCAGGCTCTGGGCCCTTAGCTGACACACTTTACCTTCCGAATTCTGGGCCTTATATTCCTAGTGTGTCCCCACTCACCAGTCCCTGTGACGTGCCCAGGGTGGCTCCTAATATATGAGCCCAGCATCTGCCAACTTCTGATGCTCAGGTGTCTGTTGGGTGCCGTTTCATTGTAGAACAGGATAGCAAGGAAGAAGCCATAGGCCTTTTTTGAAATAGCTGCCCAGATTAATAAAATATTTCTTTTCTGATTACAAAAGTAATGTAACTGCTTATTGCAGAGCACTGAGACACTATAGATGAGTGAAAAGAAGGGAGGAAAAAAGTCTTATCTATTTCTTGGCTATCTGTTTCTTCTTCTGGAAATTGCTCATGTTCACTTATCCACTGCCGAGTCTTACGCTTTTCTTATCAATTGTGGCAGACACCTTTTCTTTTTCTTTCCAGCCTGTGTGTTACTGCTTTAAGGAAAGGTTTGTGGCTGTTGGAGGTGGCAGGCTGGGCTGTAGCTGATGGGTCCTGCTGTCTTGTAGACACCCACTCGAAGCGTGGGCGCTGGCTGGCGGGCAGTGGCAGGCTCACTGGCCAAGAAGCTAGTGGCAGTGAGGGTTTGCCCAGGGCTGTCAGTGCTCCTGTCACCAGCTTGACCTGAGAAATGCACGTCTGTCCTCGAAGGCTCCAGCGTGTCAGCTGGAAATGTCATTACCATTTGTTTTCTTTTCCTGGGACATGCAGGGCTCTGCTTTGGGGACTGAAAACCAGCACTTCAGAGGCAGGGACAGTCCATCTGAGTCCTAGGGGCCTGTTGTACAAGCCCTGGGGGCGGTTTAAAAGAGAAGTTTCTTGCGGCCTCTCTCTCCATGTACACGGCTTCATTCAGTTTCCGTTTGGTTAGAGCTCACGTCCTCTTTCCAAATTCCGTTCGTGTGGCTGGGGGTCCATTAGATGCTTAAATATCTTCCATAATGGTAACTCCCCCTGTTGCATTGCTGCTTACAAAAGGTGGTTCTCACACCCATCCCAGGAGGTTATGGCTAATTCATTTTGCGGGTGAAAACCTCCAAAGGATGGTGGCAGGTCTGGGGCTAGAATCTGAGCTCCAGCGAGCTTGTCGTGATGAAGGGAAAGATCCTGGACCTGAGAGGCATAATGGGAAAGGGGGCTGTCTGAGACCTGAGAAAACGAGCAGGGGTGGGCATCCCTGTGGGTAGGCAGGCTGGAGACTCAGGAGCCACCTGCTTGGCTCATTTCTCTGGGTCTCTTTTGCTCTCCCTCTGTTCCCTAATGCCACCTCGCCCTCACTCCCAACTGTAAAAACAACAGGCCAAACTCGGGGCAATGTAGTGGGCGACCCACACATACCATACACGTAATCATGAAACCCAGGAGGAGTGCCCATATAACTAAGGGTACCATGCACCCATCATCTCCACCATTACTGGACAGTGGCCGTCAGGTCATGACTAGAAAAGAGAAAGAAATAAGAGATGTAAAAATTAGAGAGGTGGCAAACATTACAGCTCTGACTTTTGACCTACACCACCCCAGATAGTCAACATAAAAGTTTGCCAATAAATTAGGATTCAGAAAGTGTCTGGATAACAAGGTCAAAAACTTTCCAATATAATAAAGAGACAAAATAAAACAGAGGGAAAAAGTGCCTTTACAATAGCTACAAATAGATTATACCTAGGAATATAGTTATCAAGTTATGTGGAAGAGTGATATGAAAAACACTTAACAGCACTATCAATGAAAATATACAAATATGTGGATAAATGGAAAAACGTATTCATAGAACGGAAGCCTCCATACTACAATGATGCCGACTGTCCCTAAATTAATATTTAAATTGAACATAATTCCAATGAAAAGATAGGATTACTTTTTGCGTGGGGTTAGGTGGGAGGTAGGGAGTGAGACATGCTAAAGGTCACATGAAAAAAGAAGATAAGAATAAGCTAAAACTTATTTTAAAGTTTAAGAAAATGGAAGAGTTTGGTACCAGTCCTTACATGCATGGATAGATCAGGAAATCAATATAGAAACAGTTTAGAGATAGACTCAAACATACAGAGAAATTTAGTTTGTGATTGAGTGAACATTATATATTGTGGAGAGAAAAGGGCATTATTCAATAAATGGTATTATGTTTAAGCAAATGATAACCATTAGAAAATTTGGACCTTTTTTTAGACCAAAATAAACTCCAGATGGAGCAAAGACTTAAATGAAAAAAAACAACAACAAACACACACACAAAAACAATAACCCTAAAAATATTAAAACAAACACAGGAGACTTTTAAAAAATACATACAAATGGGGAAAGACTTTGTCTTTCTAAACATGACACAAATCCAGAGTCCATATTAAGAAAAGACAAATAGGATGTCATCCAATTAACATTTTCTGCATTGCAAAAATTGCTATAAAGTCAACAGACAAGGAATTAACTTGGCTGGAAAAAAATGCTTCAAACATAAGACACACAAAGACCTAATTTCCTCAATACTTAAAGAAACTGCTATAGATGAATGAGAAAAAAGATTAACAATGCAAGAAAAAAGGCAAAGGGTGGAGAGCTCCAAGTTCACAGAAAAATAAACAATAATGGCTTTTATTTATTTTTTTATTTTTTAAAGAGTTGTTGGAATTTTTTAAAAAGATTTTTAAATTTTATTTATTTCTCTCCCCCCACCCCCCTGCCCTGGTTGTCTGTTCTCTGTGTCTATTTGCTGCGTCTTCTTTGTCCGCTTCTGTTGTCAGCGGCACGGGAATCTGTGTTTCTTTTCATTGCATCATCTTGTCTTTTAAATGCATGGAAGGCACTCACTCTCCCTCCTAAAAAAGTAAAGCAGATGAAAACTCTAGTGAGATTCTATTTTCACCTATTAAACTGGCAAAAACGAAGATGTTTGAGAACATGTTGCTATGAATGGGGGACACCAGTGTTCTTTTTCATTGTTGAGGGAGTCACAACTGGTCAGACCTCTTTGCAGGGCCATTTAGCAATGGTTCCAAAAATAAAAAATGCACACATCTTCTGACCTGAAACATTTACTTCGAAGAACTTCTCCTACACGTACACTCACACAGTTTTGCAATGATGTATGTATAAGGATATTCTCAGAAGAAGATTGGAAATAACTTACATATATATCAACAGAGGGCCAGGTAAATAAAGTCTGACCACTTATACTAGGAAATACTCCGCAGTCAAAATCAATGTGGCAGCTCTATAACGACAAGCCAATACACTAAGTCTATGGCATTGTCTGTAACTGGGGCTCTCAAACTTTTTTTTTTTTTTTTTTGAGGTACTGGGGCTGGGGATTGAACATCGACTCCCCTGAGTTGTTTTCATTTGCTTGCTTGTTTGTGTGTGTGTGTATGTGTTTTGTTTTGTTTCTTTTTAAGGAGACCAGGAACTGAACCAGGGACATCCCATGTGGGAAGCAGGTGATCAACTGCTTGGGCCACATCTGCTCCCGCTTTTGCGGCGGCTTGCTCGGTCGGTAGAGGTGGGGTCTGGCTGCGGACGAGGGGTCGGTCCAGCTCTGGATGAGGGGTCAGTCCCACTTGGGACGAGGGGTAGGTCCCACTTGGGACGAGGGGTCGGTCCGGCAGCAGACGAGGGATCGGTCTCACAAGGGGTTGCGCGGTTCGGCTGACGGGGTCGCCCGGCGAAGCCGGCGACGAAGGGGTCGCCCGGAGAAGCAGGCGACGAACTGGGGACAAGGGAGGCCAGGCCCTTGTCAGGGGCTCTCAGGACTGGAGGGCGCACGGCAGAAGAACTACCGCGGAGACAAGGTAAACACGCAAGTCCACTTTACTGAGGGAGAGGCAACAGTTTTATAGGGGCTGGGGAAGGCTGATTGGTCGAAGCCACGCCCTGTTCTGATTGGTTGCCGGCGAAAGGTCAGTGGGCGGTACTGGACGGGGGAGGGGTGGTGGTTAGGGATTGGCTGTCGCTGTTGCTGGGGGAAGGGGCAGGGTTTAGGGATTGGTGGCTGCTGTTGCTGGGGTGGAGGGCAGACTTGAGTTTCCCGCCCACGCCTGGCTGTGGCTGCTGTCGGGTGAGGGGAAAAGGGCGGGCTGGATTTTTCCGCCCACACCTGGCTGTTGCTGCTGTCGGGGGAGGGGAAAAGGGCAGACTGGAATTTTCTGCCCTGCGCCTGCGCAGGGAGAAGGAAGAAGAAGGGTGCCGCCCCACAAGGCATCGGGTGGCGCCATCCGGGAGGAGGGGCGGCCGCGGAAGCATGGCTGCCGAGAAGGGGAGACCCGAGGGCACTCTGCGCCCATGCCGAGCTTCCTTCAGGGGTGGCGGTGGGCCCGACCAACCACCCTATTATGGGGGCAGCGGAATTAGGCCTACCGCGGCCGCTCCCCCGCCAGGCCAGCAAACCACACTTCAGCCGGAGGGGTGACCGCATTTCCCCCTTCTTTTCAAATAAGGGCCAGGATGGCAGCAGCAACAAGTAGCCGAGGCCCAAGAGGCAGTAAGCAATGAGGGAAGCGGGGCTGAAGAGGGAGGTGAGTATGACGGGGATACAAATGTACAATTTAGGGGGTGGTATCTTGCCGTTGCAAGCAAGGGTGGCCAATGTCCAATTCTTGTTGATCTCGGCGGCTATAAGATCCATCTGTTGTTAAAAGTCCAGGATGATAGCGCGTTACAGGTGGTTGATCTCTTCTTGGCGGCGAAGAGCGGTAGAGGCAGACTGTGTGATGGTCTGGAGGATCGCAGCGGTGAGGACAAGTCGCGTCAGGGCACCAGCGACGGTGGTGGCGGCAGCGTTGGGAGTGGTGGAGACGTAGGCGAGGACAATAAGAAGGCCAAAGTCTCCATGGGCGCGAGAGAGGCCGATGTTAACGGGGCGGGCCGACATGGGGCGGCCCAATCTGCAACGCAATGGGGGTTCAAGCAAAAAGGGAGGGGGGCGGGGGACGAGAAAGGACGCTTTGGATGGCTGAGAAGAGGAGTGAGGTTGAGACAGGAGGAAGCTCTGCAGAAGTATGGGGAGGCAAGAGCAGAAGCGTTATTGGATGCTAGAAAGCAGGCCGCGGGCCGGGGAAAGCGGGTTGCGGGCCGTTTAGCAGGGCTGGAGCTGCTTGAGAGCGATGGCGGCATGGGGGGCCGTGGTTACAATCTTCTGGGGTGGTAGCGGCTAGACAGATGGCGGAAAATAATATCAAGAAAGCAAAGGTTATGAGGAAGAAATAGAGTATTAAAGGCTGTGGGGGAAGTGAGAAGATCATTTAGAGGATAGGGTTGAGAATGGTATGTTTAAGACAGAAGCTTTGTGGTTTGTAGGAGACTGCTTTATAAACGAAGGAGAATGAGGGCAGTAAATATAGTAACGATAGATAGGAAGATGACAGTGAGGAGGAGTCTTTGTTTAAGGTTCCAATCGTCCGGCGCAACAGTGGCTAGGCCGATAGCGAGGGGTGTTGCTAAATAGACAATGGCTGCAAAGACAAAATCATCTTCTGTTTCCTTAAGAATAACTTTTCTTTAAATACTTAGTAGCATGCAATATTAGAAACCGTTTCCTAAAAGCAAGTTGGCAGGGGAGCTTGGTTGCTGTTAATCTTTCCTGTTATAAAATTACCTTTTATTATTATTATCATCAATTCAGTTTTATATATATATATTTAAGAATGACCTTTTGGAATTAGCCATTTAATACCTTAATGTAAACTATTGAAGATAAATTTTATCTCTACAGAGCACATTCCCTTACATAAAGTTATCACAATACCTTTTACACTTGCCGCATGCAAATTAAGTTTCAAGAGTTTATGAAAAATTAGCCATCTTACTTTAGGACAAAATACGTCTTTTTGCAAAACTTATTACATTTCCGCTAGCATTTTTACAAACTTTTAACCTTTTTAATATTCATATAAGTTTTACATTCTTTATATTATCCTGTGAAGAAAAATAAGTTATTCATTTTAATCTAGGCAAGAACAACTTTTTATGAAGACGTACAGTTAATTTTGTTAATTAAGACTTACAATTTTTTTTTAAATTGTAGATATCTTATTAACATTTAAACTTATGTATTAATATAATAAACTTAAGTATTAATATAAGCGCTTATTTAATTTTTGGCCATTTGAATAGAGCTCTTTTAAAGATTTCTAGTAATTTATATTTACCATCCGGAGGTATCACAATATACGTTGACATTGAACGAACAGACAGACAAACACAGAACAATTACAACACATTAACAGAAATATATAATTTATTTACAGTTGACTCATAACTCTTACTTTCTTGGTATAGCTGCTTTTAAATCCTTTTTTATATAGCATATCATAGATTATACCCTTCAAGATTTCTTCTGGACTTCATGTTGCCTATAATATGCCAGGAGGGAATCTTTTACCTTCCTGCTCCACAGCAAAAGTGACCCTATCTATAAGGCGAGTATAGGTGTCCGGGTCCCAAAGCTGACACGTGGTAAGCCACGGATTAAAGGGGAGAAGAAGGTCCCAATATACTTGAAGCTGTTTGAAAGAGATCTTACACCGGTGAGTGTCTAGGAGACCGGCGAGGGCCCGAACTTGTGGGGCTTGCTTAGCAGATAGGATGTTACCCATTGCTAATGGCCTTTTGGAGCCGATAAGAAAAGGGGCCCTTACCTTGAGAGCGCGGCGATGGGAGCCGAGGTGTGCGGTGAGACGAGGGGTCGGAGCCGGTGGGGCTCCGACGGTGGTCGCGGGCCAAGAGAAGGCCCCGACGAGGGGAGGGCGGGACGACAAGCAGTGGAGCAAGGCAAAGGGGAGCAAGCGCAGAAGGGAGGAGGCAGAGGTGAAGGCAGGGGTGGAGGTGCTCAGGCACGTGCTCCTGAGAGTTTTATTGGCGCCTCTTAATCATAGCGGGTCGGTATGAGCCCCCGACATGGAAGGAGAAAGCCATCCAGCGATTCTCCCAGACCGCCGTGGATCATATGAGGTCACCAAGGTTCAGGAGCAGCAATGCAGAGCGAAAAGATAGGGGTGAGAAGAGAGGAGAGTGTAGGGCTATGGTAGGGTTACTTCAGACGTGCAAGCGCGTGCTCCCGAGAAATCCAAGGCTCCTCTTAATCATAGCGGGTCGGTATAAGCCCCCGACATGGAAGGAGAAAGCCATCCAGCGATTCTCCCAGACCGCCGTGGATCGTATGAGGTAGCCAAGGCTCAGGTAGCAGCAATGTTGCACGAGAGAAGTCCCAAGGTGAGAAGAGAGGAGGGGGTAGGGCTGTGGTAGGATTACTTCAGACGTGCAAGCGCGCGCTCCCGAGAAATCCAAGGCTCCTCTTAATCATAGCGGGTCGGTATAAGCCCCCGACATGGAAGGAGAAAGCCATCCAGCGATTCTCCCAGACCGCCGTGGATCATATGAGGTAGCCAAGGCTCAGGTAGCAGCAATGTTGCACGAGAGAAGTCCCAAGGTGAGAAGAGAGGAGGGGGGGGCTGCCAGGTTATGGAGTGAGGCTGTGGTGGGGTTGCCTTGCCCCACGTTGGGCGCCAGCTGCGGCGGCTTGCTCGGTCGGTAGAGGTGGGGTCTGGCTGCGGATGAGGGGTCGGTCCAGCTCTGGACGAGGGGTCAGTCCCGCTTGGGACGAGGGGTAGGTCCCACTTGGGACGAGGGGTCGGTCCGGCAGCAGACGAGGGATCGGTCTCACAAGGGGTTGCGCGGTTTGGCTGACGGGGTCGCCCGGCGAAGCCGGCGACGAAGGGGTCGCCCGGAGAAGCAGGCGACGAACTGGGGACAAGGGAGGCCAGGCCCTTGTCGGGGGCTCTCAGGACTGGAGGGCGCACGGCAGAAGAACTACCGCGGAGACAAGGTAAACACGCAAGTCCACTTTACTGAGGGAGAGGCAACAGTTTTATAGGGGCTGGGGAAGGCTGATTGGTCGAAGCCACGCCCTGTTCTGATTGGTTGCCGGCGAAAGGTCAGTGGGCGGTACTGGACGGGGGAGGGGTGGTGGTTAGGGATTGGCTGTCGCTGTTGCTGGGGGAAGGGGCAGGGTTTAGGGATTGGTGGCTGCTGTTGCTGGGGTGGAGGGCAGACTTGAGTTTCCCGCCCACGCCTGGCTGTTGCTGCTGTCGGGGGAGGGGAAAAGGGCAGACTGGAATTTTCTGCCCTGCGCCTGCGCAGGGAGAAGGAAGAAGAAGGGTGCCGCCCCACAAGGCATCGGGTGGCGCCATCCGGGAGGAGGGGCGGCCGCGGAAGCATGGCTGCCGAGAAGGGGAGACCCGAGGGCACTCTGCGCCCATGCCGAGCTTCCTTCAGGGGTGGCGGTGGGCCCGACCAACCACCCTATTATGGGGGCAGCGGAATTAGGCCTACCGCGGCCGCTCCCCCGCCAGGCCAGCAAACCACACTTCAGCCCGAGGGGTGACCGCACGCTTTCAAACTTTTCTGACCGTAATCCACCTTAAAAATCATTTTATAGCAAGATCTGGTTTACTCCTTTTCTTTCAACAAATATTTGTTATATGCTATCTGTCAGACACTGGGTTAGGCACTCAAAATGCAAAGGTGAACAAAGCAGATGAAAAAAATCCCTGTCATCCAGGAGTTTAGAAATATAAATATAAACAAAAACTATTTACAGCTGAAACAAGCAAACATCTAATGACAGAGGGCAGATAGGAGGTTTTTGAAAGGCTGATGCAGAATATGGGACTGAGTGCTGAGTGGCACCAGGGAACTTTGTGGGGTGAGGAATTGTTCTATGTCTTTATAGTGATGGAGGTGACATGACTGTGTACATTTATTTGTTAAGACTCATCACACTGTAACCTTAAAAAAGGTGAATTTTATTGCATACAAATTATATCTCAATAAACCTGATGAAAAGGAAAAACTGAAACTGAAGTTTGACAAAATAATCCTGTATCTTTCCATGTGAGATATACTTTGATCCATTCCATTCCATTCCACTCCATTCCACTCCACTCCATTACAGTCCATTCAATTCCACTCTGTCCCATCCCATCCCATGTCATCCTTTTTTTTTTGTCACAGCAAAGCAAAGAAACAAGCAAAGTCACAGCATGAGTGACCACATGAATTGATTTCACAGTAGAGTAATGTGTCATTGTTCATAATTTGAAAACCTCTGTCTATGGATGTTACTGTTAGTGTGAGTAAAAGGTAAATATCTTATATGTGTATATACAGATGTATTGGTCAGAGTTCTCTAAGGAAACAGAACTGACAGGAGATATATGTAAATACTATGAGATTTTTATAAGTGTCTCATGCATGACTGTGGGGATGGGCAAGTCCCAATTCTGTAGGGCAGGCCATATGCTGGGAACTCCAATGAAATTTTTGATGAATTCCCCAGGAGAAGCTGGCTGGCTGAGGTAGAGAAGGAAGTCTCTCTCGACTGCTAAAATCACTTCTCCTCATAAAGTGTTCAACTGATTGGATGAGACATCTCATTGTTGAAGGCAGTCTCCTCAGTTGATTGTAGATGTAATCAGCTGTAGATGCAGTCAACTGACTGATGATTTAAGTCCGTGAAATATCCTCACAGTAACAATCAGGCCAGTGCTTGCTTGATCAAACAACTGGACACCCTAACCCAGTCAAGTTGACACATGAATTTAACCATCACGATAGTCATAGAATGTCTCTGGAAAAATATATGTGTAAATGAACACAAATATTAACAATGTCAACGAACTGTTTATATGCAGGAAACTGAGGGACTGAGGATCAGAGAAAGGAGTGAGAATTACTTTTTACTGTATATACTTTTTAAAAAAAGATTTATTTTATTTATTTATTCCTCCCCCTGCCTGCACTCACTGTCTGCTCTCTGTGTCCATTCACTGCACATTCTTCTATGTCTTTTGTCTTCTCTTCTCATCTTCTCTTTAGGAGGAACCAGGAATCGATCCTGGGAACTCCGACGTGGGAGAGGGGCACCCAATCGCTTGAGCCGCCCCAGTTCCCTGGTTTGTTGTGTCTCTCATTGTCTTTCCTATGTCTCTTTTTTGTTGTGTCGTCTTGTGTCAGTTAGCAGTGCAGGCTAGCTTTGTCTTCACCAGGAGGCGCCAGGAACCGAACTCAGGGCCCCCCATTGATAGATGGGAGCCCAATCACTTGAGCCACATCTGCCTCCCTTTACTGTATACACTTTTGCAGTTATTAATATTTTAAAACCATTGGCCTATGCTACTTTAAAAAAAATTGTTTTAAAAATGAAAAAGAAAAGAGAAAGCCTGAGAGGAGCGTTGGTTTCAAGTTGTTGTTTGAATTACCTGTGTGATATTGGTTAAGTTGCTTAATGTGTCTGGGCTCTTTTTCCTTATCTGTGGTATAATAATGTTGGTCTATATGAGTCCTTAGGCCGTTGCTCTTAGCTATTCCAATTTCCCAGTCATCCTTTGAGTAAACTCCTATCTACTTGGGCATGCTGAATTATAAGATGTAAGAAAGGAAGTGATGTAGTCCTTTATTTCTTCAGCTGACACTTGGCATCTACAGCATGCAAAGCACCCGCTAGAAATGGGGGGTACAGTCTCTGCCTTGACAGTCAATTGGTTGTGTTTATTTACAGGCCCCTGTAAATAAGCAATGTTCTTCTATGTATCAGTTGTTGGCAAGTTCACGAGATGCTCCAGGTCCACAAAGGAAGGAAGGGGCGAGAGCAGGGCTGGATCTTGTGGGTGCAGCCGAGCTTGTCAGTCAGAAGGGGAAGGCAGGTGCTGTAGGTGTGAGCCCTGCACAGCCAAAGGTGCAGAGCCCTGCCGACGTGCCCCTGTTCCAACCCACGCCCCAGCCTAGCACGCCTCTTCTCCTCCTTGCTCTTCAAACCCTTGCCTGCCTGGAGAGCTGCGCCCCAAGAGCATGGCGAATGGTTTCATGTGGACTTCCTGGGGGGACTGAGTGAGGCAGTGTGTGTGTGTAGGGGGGGAGCAGGAGAAGTGGGAAGGAACTGGTGGGAGAGGCGGTCTGAACTTGAGCCTGAAGGCAATGGGGAGCCATGGAAGGGAGATGAGGAGCAAAGCGACACAGTCCCAATTTGCTGAAGGAAGTGGACCCCGGGGTCCGTGTGCAGGTTGGAATGGGGGGTCCTGACCGAAGACTCAAGGCCAGTTAGCAGGCGCTGCACCAGCCTGCCGCTCCCTTCATGCCCTGATCCCAGGGCAGGCTGCTGGTGTGATCAGACGCCCACAGAGAGCAACCCCCACTGCCCAAGCCTGGTCTCTTTCAAGCTCCCCGAAGCCCTTGGAAACTCTCCACTGCGATGCTGGGAGCACTGGCTGGGCGTGGGTCAGGGTGGTCTCAGCTTACCCAGATCACGGCCGTTCCGACTTGGAAGGGTCCTCTGTGAGGCGTGGACAGGCCCAGCCCCTCTTCCACAGCGCAGACAGGACGTGAGGGGCAGGCGAGGGGAACGGGGAGGGCAGCTCTGGGCCTGGGAGCTGCTCTCTCCCACACAACTCCGAGCTCTCCTTCAGGCGGTGACTCCCCCTCTCCGGTCCTTGCTGTGAGGCGGGCTGAGGTGAGGAAGCCGGGCCTCACAGGGAGTTTCTCGGTCGTCAACATGCGCACAACCCCCTGGGACTCTTGGTAGAAAGCGGATTCTGCTGCAGGTCTGGGTGGTGGCCTGAGGTTCTGCCCCCAGCAGACACCTGTGTTGCTGGCCCGCAGGCCACACCGAGTAACCGGGGCTTAGGCCACATTGTGTGCCCACGGCAGTGTTGGGATTTGAACCCAGGCCTGTCTGCTGGCATTTATTCTTCCAGTCATGCATTCATTTTTTTCATTCAACAAATTCTCATTTGCTTTTGTGTATGTGCTTGTGTTTATTTAATAAACACATATGAAGTGCTTACTATGTACCAGGCATGGTTCTAAATGCTTTACGAATACTAACTCCAATCTTTACGGTAACCCTATATGGTAGGTGCTATTATTATCCCCATTTTACAGAGAAGGAAACTGAGGCACAGAGAGGTGAAGCGACTTGCTCAAAGTCACACAAGTGGCGGGTGGCCTAGTGAATGCCCTCATTGCCAAGTGAGCAGTAGTGCTCACCTTCCTTTCCACGGCACCAGACTAATGTGGGTCCCTGGGTCCCTACACATGGGTATCCATGAGTTTACAAAATCCAGACATTGTTTTGTAGTTTGGCTTTATCAACAGAAGCGTAAGCATTCTGCAGCTCCATCCCAGCAACCTCCCGTACTCTTTTCAGCTAGATTCACTCAGCCAGCTCTGTCTTCTGCAAAGTTGCTGATGGTTCCTCAGTTTAAATAAAAAGAGGCCTAGGGAGGCTTAATCTGCCCTTTCTCCAGAGACCAGGAGAATGCTGAGTCTCCCATATTTCTGAGAGGCCCACTGAGTTGTGGACAAAGGCCCAAGGCCTCCGACAGCCAGTGACACCCACAGCGGCTCAGAAGACGGCCTGGTTGAACCCCTGATGTCGTCGCTTTCCAGCTGTACAGTGGGGAGGTTCCTTTACCTTTCTAGGCCTTGGTTTCCTTGTCTTAACACGGGGACCATGTTAATAGCACCTACCGGTAGTGGAGACTGGGCTGGTCCACCCAGATCCCCTCTGCCAAGCTTTCCAGTGCTGGTGGCTAACAGCTCAGAGAAGCCCTTGTCCAGCGAACTGCTCAGGCAGAGCACCCTATAATGGGGAGTCCCAGGTATATGGATGCTAACCAAGGCCTTGGAGTGGTTGAACCTGCCAGGAAGCATGTGTTGTGATGAGAAAATGAGTAGTTAGGGCTGGAACAAGGGGGAACAGCACCATTTGAGAAACAGGCAATTGAAGAGGGAGTCCCAGAAAAGATTTTATTTATTTTTTGAATACTTAAAAAACAACAACAAAACTTTAGATTATGTAAATGTTACATAAAAAACATAGGGGATCCCCACATGCCCCACTCCTTTCCTCTCCCACACTTTTCCACACTAACAGCATCCTTCATTAGTGTGGTACATTTGTTACAATTGATAAACACATATTGGAGTAACTAAGTGTGGATTATAGTTTACATTATTGTTTGCACTCTGTCCCAAACAATTTTGTAAGTTATGATGAACTATATAATGGCAATGTCATTCAGTACAATTCCAATGTCCTGAAAATTCCCCCATGTTATACCTATTTTTCCCTCTCCTCCCCTCAGAATCTCCAGGGGCCACTGCCTCTACATCAATGATAAAAGTTCTTCTATTGCTAGAATAACAATATGTCTATAGTAGAATAAAATTAAGTCTGGTCTAGTCCATCATTCATTCCCCAATCTTGAAGATTCTGGGATGGTGATGCCCACTCCGCCTCTAATTGAGAGGGGGTTTAGATCCCATGGGGCAGATGGATGGGACTACCTTGCTTGCAGTTGTAAACTCTCTCTGTCCCATGGGATGAGTGTTGTCCATCATCATGTCCTCATTAGTTACCTTCGGTGAGTCAAATGAACTAGAGAGTCCAATGAAATGTTGAGATTCAGGGCCCACCTGGCACATGGACAGCCGAAAGATTTAAGTCTCTTGGACATACATCTTTCAAGACTAATACTAACTATAGGTTCAAATAGAAGGAGTAGAAGAGCCATGTGTAGGGAAACCACAAAGTCCAACTCTGACATACTGGGGAGCATAAAATTCCAAAGCAGGACCCACTGGCAGGGTGCCAAACTTCTGAGCTGTCTGCCCTGCCTATAGTGTCTGGATGTCTCTAGAGCACTCAGGAGCCCCACTATTGGAGGCAATATTTACTGTGACAGTCAATGAGATCCCACTGAGACGTGCATAAGCATAACCTCGAATGAGCTCCCAACTCACTTTGAAATCCCTTAGCCATAAAACTCATTTATATTAGTCCTTTCCCCCTTTTGGTCAAGGTCTTTTTCCAGGTGCATTGCTAGTTGGCATTCAGTAATAATCCCTTGGTGCCAGGGAGGCTATTCCCCAGGAGTCATGTCCCACACTGAAGGGAAGGTAATGCATTTATATACTGAGTTTGGCTTAGAGGAGTCCACATTTGAGCAACAAGGAGGCTCCAGAGAATATTTTAAAAGGATGTTCAGAGAGGGAGGAAGAAAACTGGGAGACTGTGTGACAAGTATTTCATGATGACTGCAAACCAAAACACCAGGTAACATTCTCTTGAGATGTGGACAGTTTATTGTCCAAGGTTAGTTGAAAGAAGAATTACATCACTGGGAGCAGTTTTCAGTTGGCCCTTCCCTTGTTTCCTGTACTTATGTATATTATGCTGTTGCCCATCTGCTTTTTTGGCAGGGATCTCTGTATAAACAAGTTTACACATATACATACACATATATTTATTGGCACACATACATATAAATCAATTCAAGTGACATTTATTGAGTCTTGTTTATATGCAAAGAACTGCGTGCCCCAGATGAGGGTTTTACCTAGATGCATAGTGTTGTGCTAAATACTGAGATCCATAGTGAGCAGAAACAGACCATTCTGATCAGGGGTTTCCCTTAATGCAGTGTTGACCAAACCTGCTTCAGAGCTATAGGTGAGCTACCTTCCCCTAACCTCCTGCCGAATGAGAAATAAATGAGTTCTTGTCTTGTTTAAGCCTCCGATGTTTGGCCTCTGCTAAAGAGTATCAGTGGGTTTCCTAACTGATACTCTCGGATGGGCGATCAAGGAGTATTTCAGAGAAAGGGTGACAGTGTATGAGGAATATTCCTCAGAAGCGACATGGGATGGAATCTCAATGTTGTGACTCTGTTTATCGAATTGGCTTAAACTCATGTTTGTGTCTGCTTGGCATGCCCTCCCTGCTCGTGCACCTGCTGCTCCTGCTTGCCTGGTGGTGGGGCAGATGGCACGTGCAAGGCACAGGAGCAAGGCACTTCCTGGGGAGTGGAAGTGGTTCAGTCCATGCACGTGCAGAGCTGGGGAGCTGACAGAGAGGTCGAAGGTCAAGATGCTTTTTTGATGGAGTTAGAACCAATTCTGCAGGGAAAGCACAATACTTTTAGATAGACTAAGGGTGACTCTTGATTGGAGAGGGATGTTTCCCAGTAGAAAACAAAAGAGAAGGGGAAAAAAGAGTATCTTCCATTAAGTTTTATTTTGGCCCTACCAGTCGGAAAAGAAGTTGGATGTTTGGAGAGATTTCTTCCAGGATAAGGGAATATCTTGATCATGCATCCATGGGGGATCCACATGACCGGGCAAGGCTGAATTTATGCCTAAAAGATCTTTTCTGGGGGGGAGGAAGAATTAATTTTTCTTAGTTAATTTTTTCTATTTTATTTTTAGAATTTTGTTGTGGTAACACACATATACATAATATAAATTTTTCTGTTTTCATCATTTTAAGTGTTCATTTCAGTGGCATTAGTTACATTTACAATGGTTTGCTACCCACACCACCATCCACTATCAAAACTTTTTTTGCCCCAAACAGAAACTCTGTATCTATTAAGCAGTTACTCCCTATTCCCCCACATATACATACGCATATATTTGTTGGCAACCCCGGGTAATCTCAAATCTACTTTTTGTCTTTATGAAATTTTAATTCGATTTTTAAATTTATAATTATGGAGAAGCTGCATGAAGTCACCTCCATTCCCTGGTCATGAACTCAGGGCCAATCCTGCCTTATTCATTCCACCCACTCCCCTCCCCCTTATTATTTTAAAGAAAATAAGGCACCATATAACATCATCTGTTAAGTATGTCAGTATGTATCTCTTAAAAATAGGAGCTTTAAAAATCATAAAAACAGTACCGTATGATACTAAAAGACGATGTGTTGATGTTCAAATTTTTAATTGCCTAGTAAATGTAAATTGCCTAGTAAGTGTCATATTTTTATTTACATTTTTTTGAACACAGATCCAAACAAGTTTCACATGCTGTGATTGGTCAACATACCTTTTTTTTTTCTTTTTCTTTTTTTTTACTTTCCATCTATTTTATTCAGGAAAAAAATCACCAATAATAATAATAGTTAACATCAATTGCATACCAGACACAGTGCTCACTATTCTACTTGTGTGTCTTTTTATGAATCCTGGGAGAAAGTACCATGACTAACTTCATTTTTTAAAAATATATTTTTATTTATTTTTGAAAGATGCTTAGATTACATAAAATATTACATAAAAAAAAATAAGGGATTCCCATATGCCCCATTCCACACACCTCCCACTTTTCCATTAATATACATTTTAAGGATCCTTTAATATACATTTTCCCCATCTCTCTTTGCCATTCTGGCAATTTATTTGTTGAAGATTTATTTATTATTTTTTTGCTTATAGAATTTCTCACAATCCAGATTTTGCTGGTTGCATGCCCATGGGACAGTTTATTTCCTCCATATTTCCTGTTTGATCCAGAGGTGCACTGTCCAAATGCTGTTGCGGCTAACCATGGGAGGCTAGTTAAATTTAGATTAATTAATTTCAATAAAATTAAAAATCCAGTTCCTCAGTGGATTTAGCCACACTTCAAGTGCTCAGTATATAGCCACATGGCTGTGGCTACATATTGGACAGTGCAGCTATAGAACATGCCCTTCATTCCAGAAACTTCTTTTGGGCAGCTAGAGATCTAGAGGCTTAATCAATGTAAATTTGATTTTTGGGGGGAAAACTTCATGGGTGTGATTGTGAATATTCAGTAGAGACACATAATATCTGGTTGTCTCTCTTTTATGATGCTAGCAGCCTTTAATGCTAGATCCAGTAGTTCATTAATGAGAAAAATTTATCTTTAAGTGACCCCAAATTTAAGTGACCTTTCTGGTGTTTGCTGTCCATCTCTCCTGTTCTACAAATTGGAAATCTCGGCACCATCCTTGATGCCTCCCTTTGCCTAACTGGTCATAGCCAAGCTGTCATCATGTCGTGTCTATTTTACCTCCTAAGTATCTCTGGAATCAGGCCCCTTGTCTCCATTTTCAGAGCCAACACTGCGGTTCAAGTCACATTCATCTCTTAGAGATGCCTGGTCTCCCCATCCTGCCTTCACTTCATCTCCTTCTAAAGCCTTCACCGTGGACAGCAGCCCCTCCCCAAAGGCAAGCCCCTCTGCTTAGAGCACCTCAGTGCTCCTGCAGGGCCAGATAAGGACCATGCTCCCCACTGCAGCCTGCCTAGGACCCCCTGCAGGGTCTCCTACCAGCCCAGTACCTATCTCAAGCAATCATACTACTTAACTGCAGGTTAGGCAGGGTTAATTCTTTTTCTTTTTCTTTTTTTTTTAAGATTTATTTTATTTCTTTCTTTCTCCCCCCACTCCTCCACCATTATTTGCATTCGCTGTCTGCTCTCTACTAGTCTTTTTTTTTTTTTCAGGAGGCCCGGGGAACTGAACCTAAGACCTCCCATGTGGGAGAGAGGCACCCAATCACTTGAGCCACCTCCACTCCCTGCTTGTTGTGTCTCTCATTGTGTTTGCTCGTTGTATCACTTCATTGCATCAGCTTGCTGCGTCAGCTTGCAGCGCCAGCCCATCACATCAGTTCTCTGTCTTGCTTGTCTTCTTTAGGAGGCTTTAGAATCCAACCTTGGACCTTCCATGTGGTAGGGTCCTAGGGGAAATTCAGGCCAGCTGGGGGTGGGGTACTCAGTGGAGGCTAAATTTATCCAGTTGAAGGAAGTATCTCTGTGTGTTAACAAGCTATTCAACACTAACAGCACATTTGGTGAATTTCCACCTGTGTACACTATCCTCCCTTACTCTGCTGTACTGGCTTTCTTCTGATTGCTGGAACTTTCCACACTCCTTCCTGTCAAAAGAGGAAAATGGATAACACTCAGCAATTGGGCACCCATCTACCATGTAGGAGGCCTAGGGTCCGATACCCAGGGCCTCCTGGTGAAGGCAGGCTGGCCCACGTGGACAGCCGGCCCACACGAAGTGCTGCCCCGCGCAAGAATGCTGCCTACGCAGGAATGCTGCCCCATGCAGGAGTGCTGGCCCACGTGGAGAGCTGACGCAACATAAAGAGACACAGAGGAGAGACAATAAGAGACATAGCAGAACAGGGAGCTGAGGTGGTGCAAGAGAATGATCACCTCTCTCCCACTCTGGAAGGACCCAGGATTGGTTCCTGGAGTCACCTAATGAGAATACAAGCAGACACAGAAGAACACACAGCAAATGGACAGAGAGAGCAGACAACTGGGCGGGGGTGGGAGAAATAAATCTTTTAAAAAAAGACATTCTCTCTCCCCCCTTTATTTCAGTTATCACTTACTCATCCTTCAGGTTTCAACTCCAGGCTCGACCACCTCCCAGACTCCTCCTTCACCCTCTCAGGAAATTGTGCTTGTTTCCTTCTTGCTTTGTTCGTCAGATATTTGCTCCTGATGGCGCCTGACATGGTAGTCCAGCACCTGGTATGTGGTACGAAGCTCGTGTACAACGAACACTGGTTGTTGAAGGAATAAAATGAGAACTGAATTAATAGACTGAACTTTTTTCTATCTAGGTTGTATAATGGACTTTTTGGTGCATCTCTTCGCCTCGCCGTGTGGGGGCCTGCGAGTCTCCGCGCTGCGCAGTCACTGCATAGGTCTGGGACATTTTTCATCTTTTTTTTTTTTTTTACTAGGAGGTCCCGGGGATTGAACCCGGGTCCTCCATATGGTTAAACAGAAGTTCAATTAGTTGAGCCACAGCCACTTCCCCAGACTGCACTTTTAATAATATCTGAGGTAGTTTGTTTGCTCTGCGGTGTTTGCTCATGTTACTTTGCCTTTATTTGGTATTGTTAATTTATAAATAACTGTGTGCCTTTACGGACATGCCGTGCCTGTGTCTAACTGGTTACTCGGAAGCTCTGGCTCAGGGCTGTCCTACAGAGGTCATCCTGATGAATCATTGCTAGTCGGGCTCTTGGTGGCACCTGGTGACAGCTCAGTCGAGAGGCTACATATGTTCCCAGTATGGCCTATAATTTGGATAAGAATCATCAACAAACAGGCATGCAGAGGAGGGCACAGAACTCCGGGGGGTACCTGGTCCAGCAGAGGATAGTGGAGGAGCTGGTCAAAAGCTTCATTTACTGAGCTGTCACCTAGTCCCCAGGTTGTGGATGGGATAAGACAGAGCAGGCCCCTCCCTCAGCGAGAGTATGCGTTGGTGAGGGAAAAAGACGTGCTGTGATCAGGTAGACAAATGAGCAAACGCAGGTTGTGAGGAGCTTCGAGAACACCGCGCAGAGTGGCCAGGAGCGGGAAGCCGCTGCAGAGGACGGCCAGGGACTCGCAGAGGAGCTGACTTCAGGCTGAGCCTTAAAGAAGGACGGGCAGAGCACGTGCGCTCCCTCGTGCCCACCTGCACGCACAGGTACGCGTACTCCTCGGAGCATACTCGCAGCACCCACGTGGGGGCTCGGCTGCAGGTGGCTCAGCGCCCAGGCCCCGCCGCCCTGGGGCGAGGGCAGCTCTGGCATTGAAGGCGGCCTGGGGAGGAGCCGCTGTCCCAGGCACCGCGGAGGCCGCCTCGCTGCATCGCCGCGAAGCCTCCTCTGGAGTTCCCGGGCACCGCTCCCCAGCGAGGCGGGAGCCCGGTCCGCAGCCAGGACCTCGGGGAGCGCGGGTTCCAAGCCAGGGCGCAGACAGGGGGTGAGTGTGAGGTGAGAGTCACCTGTGGCAGGGGTAGGAGCAGGTGTTTCCTTGGGGGAAACAGAAGAAGCAGAGAGAAGGCCTGCGGGAAAAGCAGAGGCGTGGGGGGGGGGGGGTAGAAGTCTCAGGGATGATTCAATCTCTTTTCACATCCAGGACTGTCTCCCAGGCCTGAGAATTTGACAACTTTCCTGAGTGAAGGGGAGGGGGAAGAGAAGGAGGAGGGGGAAGGGAGGAGGAGGAAGGGGGAAGGGGAGGGGGAAAGGGGGAGGGGGAGGGAAAGAGGAGGAGGAAGGGGAAGGGGGGAGGGGGAAGGAGAAGAGGGGGGGGGGGAGCGGTGCTGGGTAGGTGTACTAGCGCTGTTTCTGTTTTAAAATCTTCCCCACCTCAGGTACAGCAGCACCATCCTTCCAGTCGCTCAGATCTGAAATGGGGAGTTATCCTTGACTCCCCGCATCAGATCCATTGGGGAGTTCTGTCAACTCCACCTTCAGAATCCACCCAGAGTCTGACCAATCGCTTCTCCCTGCCCCCACTGCTGTCCCCTTGGTCTCGACCTCCCCTGCCCCCACATTGCCCACGTGGGTGGATGAAAAGGCCTCCTTTATTTATTTATTTTTTATAGTCAACTGATTTTTTTTTATTATCTTTTTTTTGAAGATACATAAATCACACAAAATGTTACAGTAAAAAACATGAGAGGTTCCCATATCCCCCACTCCCCACACCTCCCACTCCTCCTACATCAACTTCTTTCCTTAGGGTGGCACATTCACTGCTTTTGATGAGTACATTTTGGAGCACTGCTGCACCACATGAATTATAGTTTACATTGCAGTTTACACTCTCCCCCAGTCCATTCAGTGGGTTATGGCAGGATATATAATGTCCAGCTGCTGTCCCTACGATATCATTGAGAACAAATCCAAGTCCCCCAAATTCCCCAATATCACTCCTCTTTTTCCCTCCTTGTCTTCAGCAACTCCCGTGGCCACTGTCTCCACATCAATGATATAATTTCTTCCATTGCTGGAGTCACAATAATTCTATAGTAGAATACCAGTAAGTCCACTCTATCCATATTTTATTCCTTCATCCTGAGGACCTGGGATGGCGATGTCCACTCCACCTCTAAACCAAGAGGGGGCTTAGATCCCACACGGCTGGTGGATGTGATTCTCCTGCTTGCAGCTGTAGACGCTCTTTTGAGTCTCCCATTATAGCCTAGACCCAGTACGTGCCCAGCAGGTACCTGTTAAAAAGTAAATTAGGCTGAGGCATTCCTCTAAAGGATGAACGTGGCACTACCGAATGGCCAGTCACTCCACTCCTAGGTAGGTGCCCAAGAGAACAGAAAACTTATGTTCACACAAACACTTGGGCAGGTGTTCCAAGCAGCAGTATTCACAGGAGCCAAGTGTGGAGCCCACCCACAGGCTCATCACCTGGTGAATAAATAAGCAAAATGTGGTATATCCATACAAGGGAAAAATAGCCATTAAAACAAATGAAGTTCTGCTACATGCTACGATGTAGGTGAACTTTGAAAACATTATGCTAAGTGAAAGAAGCTAGTCATGAAAGGCCACAAATTGTATAATTGCATTTAAATGAAATGTCCAGGACAGGGAACTCCAGAGACAAGAGAGTAGAGAGCGACTACTAATGGGTATGGCATTTTTTGGAGGGGTGGTGAAAATGTTCTGAAATTTGACAGTGGCGATGGTTGCACCACTCTGTGAATATCCTAAAAGCCACTGAAGAGTACGCTTTAAAAAGGTGAATTTTATGGTATGTGAATTTTATCTCAGTTAAAAACAAGAACCCAGGGCGGTGGACTTGGCCCAGTGGTTAGGGCGTCCGTCTACCATATGGGAGGTCCGCGGTTCAAGCCCCGGCCTCCTTGACCCGTGTGGAGCTGGCCCATGTGCAGTGCTGATGCGCGCAAGGAGTGCCGTGCTACACAGGGGTGTCCCTGCATAGGGGAGCCCCACGCGCAAAGAGTGCACCCCATAAGGAGAGCCACCCAGCGTGAAAGAAAGTGCAGCCTGCCCAGGAACGGTGCTGCACACACGGAGAGCTGACACAGCAAGATGATGCAACAAAAAGAAACACAGATTCCTGTGCCGCTGACAACAGAAGCGGACAAAGAAGACGCAGCAAATAGACACAGAGAACAGACGACTGGGGTGGGGGGGAAGGGGAGAGAAATAAATAAATAAATCTGTGAAAAACAAAAACAAAAAAACAAGAATCCAGGCAGAGGTGAACTTACTGTGGAGCTCACAAAGCTTAAGCTTCAGGACCCCTCACTTGCAGAATCACGAAGCTCTGGGAGAATCTTCAGAACATCATCCCATCTCCACGTATTTTTGTAAAATCTGCAAAAGCAAGAGCTTTAAACTGTAATTATTACGACTGCTGTCTCTTGCCCCCTGATGGTTTCCCTTCCTGGACTGCCCCTCAGGGTGGGTGGTGTGGAGTGGCTGGGGGCTCTGCCGACTGCATGCATTGCGTTGGGTGGTGGAGTGGGTTAGGTGGGTCACAGCAACCCCTGTCTATGGTACATCTATTGCCGGCCGCCCCAGGGTGGCAGCGGTTTCCAGAACTCCCACCCCTTGCGGCCGAAACTGAGGCTGGAGGCGACACGAGCAGGTGGCACGGTGCCCAGGCTCTCTCTGCGTGCACACCCACGTGGGCGCGTTGGGAGGCCACTCTCCAGTCCCGCGGCTGCAGGATTCACTGCCAGGGCCCTGGGGACATGCTTGAGGTGCCCGATTTCGAAGTCGCTTCAAAAAAACCTCCTTTTTATTCGGCACCTTGCCTGGGCTTACCTTCCCCAAGCTGCCCGTGGGAGGGTGGGATTGTGACGAGGGGGTGTGTCTGAGTTTCCTGGCCCGCCGTGCAATGTACCAGGCACTGGGGGGCTTAAAACAGCAGCAGTTCATTGTCTCTCAGTTCTGGGGGCCAGAAGTCCAAAATCACGGAGTCGGCAGGCATGCCCCCCTGACGTCTCAGCTCCCCTTCTTTTAAAGACATCTTCGGCTTCACGGGCCCCCCGAGTCACGGGGCCATCTGTGCCCCTCTGTGTCATCTCTCCTTCTTTTAAAGACCCCAGACTTATTCACAGCCCATCTACTCCAGTAGCACTAATTTTTAAAAATTTGCCTGATTCCATATGCAACGACCCCATTTCCAAGGAAGGTGACTTTCTGATGTCCTAGGGATTAGGATTTTTGGAAACACAATTTAACCCATAACCGTGCCATGGAGAGAAAAATTCTCTGGGGAGGAGGAGCTGGTTGGAAGCATCTGGCGGAATGGGAAGCAGAGTAGGTGTTTTTCTTTCAGAGATGATCATCTATTTAAACGTTTATTCAGAAACTACGCAGTGTCTTCAAGGGCGGCGGGTGGGCCCTGGTCTCATCAGGGGCTCATCTCCTTTCCAGTCAGGGAAAGTTCAACGTCTGTTAACCAAACATCTCCTGTGTTCCAGAGTCCGGGTGGAGCACAAGCCCCAGCCTCAGCCCCAGCTGGGCTCCTCGGAGGGGGTCCACACGAAACCATTAGCCACACAGATTGGGGCGCTAGCGTGCGGTGGGAGATGGAGGATTCAGGGCAATCCAGGAAGGCTTCTGGGAGGCAGTGATGTAGGCGCTGAGACCTGAAAGATGCACAGGAATTAATTAAGTGAAGACTATTTTAAGCAGAAGGCGCAAGGCCTGTGCCAAGGGAGCAGGAGTGACTGAGTTTCCAGAGAGATTGAGAGAGGACAGAAAGGGGATGAGAGGGGTTGGGGTGGGGAGAGGGAAGGCAGGTGGTAACAGGTAGGAGACATCGAAATTATTAGAAGAAGAGCGGCATGTAGGAGCCATCGAAATTATTAGAAGAGCGGCATGTTTATGGAAATCCACATACCATGTGACTGAAATCGAGGATTACTCCAAGAAAGCAAGGGAGCTTTGAATCTGACATTACAGAATTTAATTTGTTTGCTCTCTTGTTCTCACGATAGATTGTCAGCTCTTTAACTGTCCTGTTTGCTGGCGAATGCCAATTGCCTAGAACAGTGCCTGAACCCTCGCTGGTCCTGGGAAAATATTTGTTGAGTGACTGAATGAAGACAAGAACGGGTCAGTAGCGTATCAGAGGAGGAAGCGATTACGCTGACGGGTTATGTGGAGAAGGTTGAGTCAGGACTGACTATGTAACTTATGGGGCCCAGGGGAAAATGAAAATGCAGATCCCCTTGATAAAAAAGGATTGAGAATCAAGATGGCAGAGCATTAAATCAAGTATATGGGGCCTCCCTGAGCTCGGGGCTCTGTGTGATTGCATACGTCACCTGCCCATGTAGCTGCCTTGGTTGGAGTGGATCCTGGAAAGCTTCGTGGAGGAGGAGATCTGAAGTGGATTAGATCTGGAGCTGGGTTGGGTCAGCGCGGATGTGCTCAGGAAGCAGCAGCTCTAGCTTAGAGCCAGAGAAGTGGGCTGATATTTTTTTTACTATTAAAAAAATATATATAAGAAATAACAATAATAAAAGTGACAGTCTAGGCCTCATTCCATCTGTTTTGGGGTTGTCTTTCACTCATAACAGACGAACTCTGGTTCTAGTGTATCAAAGGTAACTTTCATTTTCATCAGCGCTTGAGAAGGCCTAAGTACCAGGGAGAAGCCGGCTTCTGATTGTAGCAGTTCTTTTACGTTTCTCTCCTACGCAACCGGTCAAGAGGCAGCAGCGGGGCGGGCTTTGCTTGCACACCTGGCTCGGGGTCTGCCCCGTGAGCAGCTGTGCCGCTGGGCCTCTGCCGTGGGGAGGTCGCCGGAAGCATCCCGCCTGGTGTTTTGCCGCACTAGAGAGGGTGGCAGTGGCCGAGGGGAGAACATCTGATGGGGAAGGGGCAAGGAGGTCGCCTTGTCAGTTTGCTCAGGGAGGTGGCACTGGCAGCGTTACCTTGTCCTCCAAGTCTCCTTTTCTTCGAAGTTATTAGGAATCGTGAGAGACACCTGCAGCCCGCACTTGCTCTTCAGGTCGGCCAGGTGTGCTGCGGGGGAGACTATCTCCCCAGTTTGCAGTTGGGAAAAATTGAGGTAAGAAACCTTTTCAGGGAAGTGGATTTGGCCCAACGGATAGGGCATCCGCTTACCACATGGGAGGTCCGCGGTTCAAACCCCGGGCCTCCTTGACCCGTGTGCAGCTGGCCCATGCGCAGTGCTGATGTGCACAAGGAGTGCCGTGCCACACAGGGGTGTCCCCCGCATATGGGTGTCCCTGCGTAGGGAAGCTCCACATGCAAGGAATGCGCCCCGTAAGGAGAGCTGCCCAGCATGAAAGAAAGTGCAGCCTGCTTAGGAATGGTGCCGCACACATGGAGAGCTGACGCAACAAGATGATGCAACAAAAAGAGACAGATTCCGGGTGCCACTGACAAGAATACAAAAAGTAGACACAGAAGAATACACAGCGAATGGACACAGAGCAGACAACTAGGGAGGGAGAGAAATAAATCTTTTTTTTTTTTTAAAAAAAAACCTTTTCAGGGGCAGCAGAGGACACACATGTGGCTGTTAACACTTAGGGAAAAGTCAGGAGTTAAGTAGTGGGAGGAGAGAAGGGAGGTCAAGGGCGAAATAGGAGTGGAGAAATGAGATCGGCCGCACACCCAGGGAACGCTGCCTGATCAAACCCCGCCGGTTTTGGGGCTTAACCCAAGAGCACCACCTTAACGTTTATAAAGGGTTGCCATGTGCAGGCACGGGGCTGAGTCCTTCACGCCTGTCCTTTTATTTCATGCTCACACCCACCGGTCCCACGTCGAGGGAGGGCGCGTGGGCTCTTAGAGGTGGTAAGTGGGGAAGCCAGGACCCGCCTCCAGGCATCCAGCCTCCAAGCTCACCCTGCTCAATGCTGCCCCGTTCTCACCGCTGGCAAAGGTGGAGACCAAGGGTTCGAGCAGTCAGTAACCCTCTTCGGGGGTTACGTGGGGGGGCTAGAGCTCAGCATCCTGGGTAATGGGGAGGGGGTGCCGCTTGCTATGGAGGTACCTGTCAGGTGGACTGGAGACGTGGGTTACAAAAGACGGCAGAGAATGGGATGCAATTTGCCGCACGGTAGGACCAGGGGTTGACAAGCTTTTTCTGTTAAGGGCCAGATAACAATTGTTTTAGGCTTTGCAGCCCATTTGGGTTGGGTCACAACGACTCCATTTACAGTACACAAATGTGTGAGTGTGTCTGGCTTCCAATAAAACTTGGTATTGACACGGAAATTTTGAGTTTTATATAATTTTCACATCATGAAAAATTATTTTTCTTTTGAGTCCCCACCACCCTCACCATTTAAAAAAATGTGAAAACCCACTCCCAGCCTGCGGGCCATTCAGAAACAGGTGGCAGGCTGCATCCGGCTGGCTCGTGCTTGTTGGGGAAGCACAGGAGGAGTTTGCCTCGTGGGTGGGATACAAGGGAACAGGGTGAGGCCACGTGTTTTTCAGACAATGACAGGGGTGGGAGGGGACCGAGGGAGGGAAGGGATGCTTGAGGAGTGGGTTTAATCTAGCGAAGCCCCAACAGCCCTACTATTCAAACTGTGCGACAAATGTAAAAGGATGAGTTGCAGAGACTCCACCTTAGGAGCCCTGAGCCAGGTGTGCAGATAAATGTCCCCTCCTCAGCTGTCAGCTGTCACCCAAACTCCTGCTACCTCCTGCGGGGCCCTCCAGCAGAGTGTGGTGATGGCAGGACGGAGCTGGGTCCCTGAGCCGAGAGCACAGAGCCTCTGCTCCCCACCAGTCCCCGGAAGATGCCGGGGAAGGTGGTGGAGGCTGCGATGCTGGAACCCACTTTTGCTTTTCCCAGAGCCCAGAAGGAAAGTGTTGGCGGCGGCAGCTGTTGCATGCTGGGGGAGGTCTGGGCCGAGTGACGCTAGCTGCTTGCGCAGATCACAGAGGCCTGTGGGTGTGGCGCTGTGAGTGGGGGTGTGTGGAAGGCACGGATCTGCAGGAGCCTCACTGCTCTTCACAAGCCAGGAAGCTGGAGAGAGAGCCCATCTCCTCCGTTTTCCAGATGGATTCACGTTGTCATTTCTCCTGCGTCCAGGGCCTTTTGGACAGAGGAGGATGAAGAAGGCTAACTCCTGCCAGCTCTAACACTAACTAGCTGTGTGACCCTGGGCAAGTTGCTGAACCTCTCCGAGCCCCAGTTTCCTCTTGCAGGAAAAGAGCGCAACCCTCCTGTGGTACGGTTGTTGTCAGGATTAAATGGGATGATGACGCGGGCCTTGCACAGCCTACCATCTGCAAATGGTGGCTGATGCAATGATATGCCACCCATCTGCAAACTCAGGCACAGCATTTGTGGTCACTGAAAACCGGTGCCTTGAGGGAAAATCCCTTCGCCACCCAGTCTGGGAGTGAAGTCTCTTCCTCCTCCTAGGCTGCCAGGCGCAGGGGAAGGTTGATTTTGTCAATTCCCTTTGAGATGCAAAACCCAGACAGCTGTCTTGGCCGCACCCCGCTCCTACCCCATCCCATTCCTTCCACGGGCAGACTCGGGAACGCATCAGACATTCGAAGGCGAGAACTGCACATTTTAAACAATTGAGATGCAAAGGGGAAAAAAGAGAAAGAAATTAAATCCAGCAATTAAGTTCTAATTGCGCAATTAGTTCACTTGGTGGCTCCATGCCAGGGTTGGGAGATTTGCTTCCTTCCACAAATGGTGTTTTTGTGCAAACTAGGGGAGGGGGAGCTGAGGGAGAGGGGCTAAGGAGGTGATATCTGGGGAAGGGGAAACAAAGGCACTTCTACGTGAAGACGTCTTGCCAAGAACCTGATGACGACGTTCTGACAGGAAGGGCTGTAGGGTGGCCCGGGAGCCCCGGGGAGCCCTGGGGCCTTCTCAAAAGGAAAATCAGCAGATACATGGAGCGCTGGGCTTCGCTGAAGCAATGCCCACTGCCCTGCCTTCCAGCGAGAGCCCCTCTCGGCATTCCCGCAGCCGCGGGGGGTTGGGAGTGCCTCTTTAGACCTGGGGTGGGGCGCCCTCTCTGCAGGGGGGGCATCTGGGGGCCTTGTGGGGGGCGCGGGGTGTGTGGCTAGAGAGCTGGAAGGCGGCCAGTAGTTTCTGCCAGGTGGGTGCAAATGTGTGCACTCAGAAGCTTTGGGGAAAGGAGCTTCTGCGACAGGCAGTGGATTCTGAGAGCAAGGCTCCAGAGCTTTCTCTCTGCCATTCAGGCACTCATTCATGCATTCATTCACGTGTGGGTTTTCTCTCACTGCTACTTTTTCAAATAATATTTATAAGGCACCTGCTTTACACAAAGCATTCTGCTTGGCCTTATGGGGGAAAACAGGAGATTCGATGACTTTACCTTCAAGGAGTAGGGAGATAAGACATTTAAGATGATCTGGTATTTCCTGAGCACCTATTAAGTGTCAAGTGCCCCCGGGTGCTTTACACAGGATATTGTTCAATCTCACAATGGCCCTCTGGGGTACAAATTACCATCATTTCCGTTAAAATGCCCCCGTCCTTAGGCCACAGATTAGTCATTTAGGGAGATCTTGGATGGAACCCAACTGAGTTTTGATTCTGAAGCCTTTGAACTTCTCATGCCCTCAAGGTAGAAAGTGACCTGCGTTCCAAGAGCGACATTGTCCGCTCTCTCTCCTTCCTCTCAATGGACTAGACCAAAAGTGAAATGGGAAAATGGAAGAGGATAGTTTCTGGAGCCCTCAGGAGGGAGGCTGGTGGGCTTGGCCTCTCTGCGAGGAGACAGGCACCCTGGCTGAGCAGCTGGCAAGGCAACCACGGGGCGCCCTGGGCTTGCAGAACCAAGCCCCTGGTACATCACGCGAGCGTGCCCACACTGTGCTTCAGTGGGCTGCCAGAGATAGAGAATTGCTTGGGGGAGAGATTCCATATTACATGTTGCAGCCAATACAAGAGCTCTGGAACTCCAGCCAAAAATGCAATCAGACACTGGCAGAAGAACTGCCTGCTCTGGTCACTGGAAGCTTCGAGTCACAGAAGGGTAGCAAAGATGGAAAATGAGAATTGCGGCCTCCCGTGGTCATCTGGCCTCCCCTCCTTTTCCAGCCTCCTCATAAGTTGCAGCTGCTGCTCCCCCAGGTGCAGCTCCCATCTCTACCTTCCACCTTCTGGTTCCTGTTCTGAAGGCTCTTTCTTTTCTTATCCACCTGAGAAGCTCCTTCTTCAAGGGCATGCTCAGGAATCACAGCCCCTGGAAAGCCTTCCCAACCATGCCCTTCCCTAAGACAACGTATTGCCTTCTTCCTTATGACCAGCGCTAGGCACAGCTCAGCTCGTCTGAATCCCATCTCTGCCACTTTCTGTGACCTTGGCTAAGTGACCTTACTTTTCTGAGCCTCAGTTTCCCCATCTGTTCCTGTCATGAGATAATAATGAGACCTGCCTCACAGGGTTTTCTCAGCATCTATTTACTGATCGCCTCCTGTATGCCAGGCACTAAAAGCTGAGGGTCCGGTGACCAAAAAGACAGGCTAGGTTTTCCTAAGGATTCAGAGCAGTAATTTCCATACAGGGCATAGCTCAGCTCCTGGAGCTTAGTAAGAGCTCGATAAATCATTAGTTATTGTCATTGGCCTATAGGATGTTTCAGGTGGCTCTGTTGTAAATTATTGCACTGTATTGCAATTCTTTGTATGCGTGTATTCTTCTGCATAATCTGTGGGCACCCCGAGGGTAGGGACCTTATCTTTCTTGCCCTTGTTTATTTGGTTCCTGACTTGTGATCAGCTCACCATCAAGTTTTGTTGCCAGAAAGTACGATGGAAGATGGCCACTCAGCAGCTATCAGCAATTTGGCTCCAGTGGGGGCCTGCAAAAGGAGGTCTGAAGGCTGTGGGTGGAAGAACAGTCATCAAGAGACCAGTGTTGCTAAATTTCCCCATAGGGTTTGGCCTGATGCCAAAAGGGGTTTTTTTTTTTTTGAATTGGAACTGGATTGAATCTGTTTGTCCTCCTTTCCTCTCTCTCCTGCCTCCAATCTCCCGAGATGTTGCACATCTGGGTGGACCAGAGTTGCTCTAAGCAACACTCCAAGGAGAGGAGAAGAAAGGAAAGAGGGAGGGGGTCGGAGGAAGGAGAAGCGGGAGAGGCAGGGAGGAAAGAGCAAAACTAGAAGGTGAAAGGGAAGGCGAGAAAGGAGGATAACAGTAATCTAATGTGTCTGAAGCACGCACGGCCCTCACGAGCAGAGGCCACTGGTCCTCTGGGAGGACGGCAGCGTCGCTCCTCCACCCCTGCCACTGCCGCCTGACTTGGCCCTCCCACATCGTGCCCCTCCAGCCTGCAGAACCTTTCTAGGATGACATCCTCCTACCATCCTGCCGTCACTCTACAGGACTGTCGCTGGCTCCCCATTTGCCTTAGAATAAAGTCCAGGCCCCCGGTAATTTCACTGAAAACTGCTGTGGCTCCTGCCAAAGCCGGGCTCAGGTCCCCCCTCCCTCCTCTGCCTCCCCTGGCACCCTATGCTCCTGGTGTCCCCATCCTCCTGGAGCCCCTGGAGGCACCCCTTGGTACTCTCGCCCCTGCTGGGCAGGCGCCTACTCAGTTTTCAAGACTCTGCCCAGACATCATGGTATCCTCAAAGCCTGTCCTAACTCCCGTATCCTGCTCCTGTGTAATTACCCCTTGGAACCGTACAAGCTTCCCCCACAGCGCCAGCAATGTGGAGTGCAGTTCGCGCTGGCAGCTAACCCTCGCCCGTCGCCTACTGGGTACCAGCATCGAACTGAAAGCATTTAGTTACATCATGATTCAGGTTATGCCCCACCACCATCCAGGTAGGCAGGTGCTGTTAGCATCTTCATTTTGAGATGAAGGAGCCAAAGGTCAGCAAAGGTGACTAATGTGCCCAGGTGTGCGCATCTGTGAACTCAGAGACCTACGTCTGTCTGATTCCAAAGTCCATGCTCTTTTTTTTTTGGTTATATGTTTTAAAAATTTTATTGTGCTAATATACACATAACTTCAAAGTTGCCATTTTAACCGAGTTTAAGTGTACTATTCAGTTGTGTTAGCTAAATTCACAGTGTTGTGCTACCATCACTACTATCCACTACCAGGACCTTCTCATCACCCCAAATAGAAACTGCACCCATTAACCGGTAACTCCCTGTGCCTCTCTCCTCCCAGCCCCCTAGCCTCTGGTCTACTCTCTGTCTCTATGAACTTTCCTATTCCAGATATTTTGCATAAGTGGGATCATACAATATTTGTCCTTGTGTTTGTGGCTTATTTCACCAAGCATAATGTTTCCAAGTTTCATCCAAGTTGTAGCAGGACTTTCTCCCTTCCCGCCTCTTCCTCCCCCGCCTCCTTTTTCCCAGTAACCTCTAATCTGAAAAGGCCATACTCTTTACCATTCTTTCTTCCTCCCCCTCCCCAGATGGTAGCTCTTTAAAATTAAGGATGTTTTTTTCTCTGATTTTGTGTCCTCAACACCTAGTAGAGAATCTAGAACCTAATTGTCACAGGAAAAATTAAAAATTATTTCAATGAAGTGATGATTATTTTGCCTGTTTTATAGCTAAGGAAACTGGGACTGAGCATTTTAAAATAACTTGCTCGAAACCACCCCATTAGAAAGTGGTTAATCTGGATTTAGGATTTAAGACTGTCGGTGTGAAAATGGTGCTCATGCCCGCCCCCCCCCCCCCACTGCCTACTGGGGGCTTCTTCCTCATACTGGGAAGCCATTATTTGAGGCTTAAAACAATATCAGTAACAAATAATCACCACCACAAACACAGGAAAACTCCGATTCTCATCTCCAGCTCTCATGTTTGGGAAGCATTATGGAAACAGAGTGAGCTTCCGGGGGGGGGGGGGGGGGGGTATAAAGGGAGGCCACAGCCCAGTGTCTCTGACGTCACCGTCAGCATCAGCACTCTCGGCGTCCTCTCCAATAATGATTCTCTGCTCGGTTAGCAGGAGCTCACTGAGCCTCTACCCCTGGGGGTACTGTTTGAATCACGATTTGCAGAAGAGGGGACTGAGGCTTAGAGAGGTGAAGTGACTTGCCTGCAACTGGTGGAAACCCATGTATGCCTCTCTGGCCCAAGAGCCTGTGCTCTTAAGCCATGTGTAGACCACCTTCTTTCTGCTTTTCTTTTGCCTCTGCTGGAGCTATGACTTGCCATCAACTGCTCGGAGCCAAACTATTGGAGATTTCCACTCACATAAAATGAGGGTGCCGTCTTTAAAGTGGGTGCACTTGGCCAGTGGTTGACCTTGACTCCCCAAAGCACCGAGAGAATCATGGCTCATGGGTATACTGCTTTTGTTTTGAATCTACCAGAAACGCCCTATGGAAATAAAACTTGGCCAGTCTTGGGTAAAAGGGGCAGCGTGTGGGTGCTTTAGTGGCTGGGGAGATACTTGGATCATAAGGAGATGGAAAAACAGGAAACAAATATTAGGCAAGCTCTGATTACTTGTCATTTCTAAAAGCTGTCCAGAAAAAAATATTGAAAAAGACCAAAGGAGAAAGAAAATATAGTGATTGATGTCCATCCAGTTAGATTTTCCAGGGATGACCCGGGTAGGTGGAAGTAGCTCAGGGCTGAGAAATTCCTGGTCTCTCCTCTCTCTCATTTAAATAAAAGGAAAATAAATACACTCTCCCAACCTACTCACTGATTCTTGAATTTCCCTTGCCCTGGGACACAGTCTATCTTTTCACTGTTAGAGATAAAGTTCGTTTTTAAAATTAGTGTTGTGGTGGTGGTGTTACCAACTAACCGCAACAAAGAAGAGTGGATGCACTTGTAAAAGAAATTCAAACAGCCCTGAGATGCCTACAGAGAAAAATAAGACTGCCTTCTTAATCCAGAGGCATTGCTAATAGTTTCTCGTGTATATGTTAGGAAGTTTTCTTTACAAGTAGAAGCACATATGCACTCTAAATTCCATGCCCGATGTAAAAGAACCAGGGCTCCTTGGAGGAGTGACTTATTCTAGGTCTGGGGAAGGTAAATACACAGGACGGGTCTGGGAGTTCTAGTTGCTTATGAAGGAAGGAGGTCATTAAAGGTTAACAGGGTCATAGCCAAAGGACAAAGGAGCTCATGTGAAATGGTTCCCATTGGCCAAAGATGGGACAAGTTAAGCATCAGCAAGAATAGTGAAGGCAATTGTCTGAAACACCTTTTATATGTTAGAATCAGATGAGTCAGTCATGAAGTATATGTTAAAGAGAGAAATCCCAAAGCCAAAGAAAATGAGCAAGGAACCCCAAATGAACTTACTAGTTACCACTAGAAGTAACTAGGATCTCATTCCTTACTCTAAAAATAGGCAATTATGAAAAAAGAAATGAGCACATATCCTGCCTTTCAAATAACCACATAGCCCTTGTTGATGAAGGAAAGATCTTTATGGAAGAAGAATTGTAGCTAATAAATGTGGAATGAATGATAGAATTAAAAATGGCCATTTTGCAATTATCAAAGGATAATTAATTGTTGAAACCATTTGGTTGATTGGAGCTATGGAGGAGAGATCAGACTATCACCACCACCTGAATTCACTTTAAAATCATTCCACAAATTTTCCATACTACCCACACTCTTTGGCACGGTGCTTGAATATTTTTCTGTAGAAGTACAACTAGATCTACTTCGTATCTTTTTTTGGCTCTATAATGTTCCATAAAACGGAGGTACCAAAATGTATTTATCTAGTTCCCTAGTGATTGATAATTCGATTGCCTCCAGTGTTTTGATATTACAAACACTGTTGTGAGAAGGCATAATAGATTGCTAGATCTCTGTGGTGTTTTGCTCACCTTCTCTTCATCCCATTGGTGAGGGAGGGATTTCTATCTTAAATGAACACCCAACAACCAACACAATGAGGAGACTGACGGCATTTTATTAGTCACATATCCTCCTGCCCAGGGAGACGGATACCGCGCCATGCAGGGCCATATGGGTTCTGCTTGGGAACAGAGTGAACGAGCAGGAGCTGTGCAAGGCAAGCCGAGGGTGAGGTGATCCCTGGTTCTTGCAGGAAGATGAGATTGGATTGTTTGAATAATTCCACAGGCTGCCAGGACTCTGAAGCCAGCTTCTTGGGGATAAGTGTGAACTGTACCCAGTCTCCTTGATAACAAGCATTGTTTGGTTAGGGGACTTTATCGGTAGGAATGCAATGGGAGAAGGAACTTGTAGTCAGGCCTCGTGTCCCTCCCTACCCCCTGGTTTTGGATGGCAAGGCAGCACATAATACTCAACTTAATTTTAGGCCTTCCCCCCATGTAGTTCTGAACTTGGGCTGCCTGCATCTGTAGCAGACTCTAAAGAAGTAATTTGATCCTCCCATGTGGTTATGCTGCTCATCAAAAATGTCATTCATTTGCTCATAGCTGGAATTGTACAGCTTCAGTGAGGTCATCCTGATCGACAATTGTCAGTTTAATGGAGTAAATATTGCTCTAGCTATGGTCAAATCAGAATTGCCTGGGCTGAATGCTCATGCTCAACTTCCATGTCTACACTAACAATCCGACCCTGTTCCGAAGACTTCAGCCACTCCCGCTGATTTAGGGTGAGGCACCCCTGCCTCCTTTTCTGGAGCATCTTTAGCTGACCAGTAGAGTTAGAAACACAGAAATCTTGCCTCCAGGAGCTTACTGGCTAGGAAAGGAGTCAGTCATTCTAACCAGCAAGCCCAGCTGTTAGCCTTATTAATTAATAATATGGAAACATTCAAACATTAAGAACAGGGCCTGGCCCATAGTCAGGGATCCGTAAATGATAACTTTCATTAATATTATTGTCTATAACATGGCCTCAGCACGAGGGTCCAGCTTACTTTTCCAGTCCTATATTTTACTACTCATATGGCAAATGACTTCTCTCATTTTCTTTGGGCATGTCCAGTCTTTCCAGTCTCTATTCTTTGCCTTTGCTTGTGCTGTTTCTCCTATTACTTGGACCTCTCCCATAATCACCTATTAGATGTCAGGTTGAATTCTCTGTTTCTGTAAGGTTGTTTTGGATGATCCTGGACAGCTCTGATTTCTTCCCTTAAACTACTTAGCATTCTTTTTAATCTCTCCTGTAACACTTAGAGCTTTCTGCTTTGAGTTACGTGGGATATTATTATATCTCCTCTTTTTTTTGTTGTTTAGAGAAGTAGGTTTCCAGAAAAATCGTACCTAAGATGTGGGGTTCCCATGTACCATCCTATTATGAATCCCTTGCAGTGGTGTGGTACATTTGTCACAATTGATGAAAGCATATTTTTATAATTGTATCATTAACTATCTTCCATGGTTTAATTTAGGGTTCATTATTTGCATTGTGCAGTTCCACAGATTTTTAAATAAAATGTTTATTCTAGTAATGTGTATAAAACCTAAAATTTCTCCTAACCATGTTAAAATATATAATTCAGTGCTGTTAATTACATTCACCATGCTGTGCTCCACCATCACCACCATCCATTACCAAATTTTTTCCATTATCTCAAATAGAAATGTACATTTTAATTTTTAAAATTTTAAAATTTTAAAATTTATTTCTCTCCCCTTTCCCTCCACCCCCCCCCCCCGCAGTTGTCTGCTCTCTGTGTCCATTCGCTGTGTGTTCTTCTGTGTCCACTTGTATTCTTGTCAGTGGCACCAGGAATCTGTCTCCTTTTGCTGCATCATCTTGCTGCATCAGCTCTCCATGTGTGAGGTGCCACTCTTGGGCAGGCTGGACTTTCTTTTGCATGGGGTAGCTCTCCGTATGGGGTGTACTCCTTGTGCGTGGGGCTCCCCTACGTGGGGGGATAACCCTATGTGGCACAGCACTCCTTGCACACATCAGCACTGTGCGTGGGCCAGCTCATCACATAGGTCAGGAGGTCCTGGGTTTGAACCCTGGACCTCCCATGTGGTAGGCAGATGCTCTATCTGTTGACCAAGTCCGGTTCCCAGAAACTGTACATTTTAAGGCTCAACTCCCTATTTCCTACCCCCAGCCTATGCCCCACCCTATGCCCTATATTCTAGGTTCTGATTTATTGAGTTTTCTTATTCTAATTCTTTCATATCACTGAGATCACATGGTATTTGTCCTTTGTGTCTGACTTATTTCACTCAAAATGATGTCTGCAAGGTCCATGCATGTCACTTGTATCAGAACTTCATTTCTTTTTATGGCTGAATAATAGTCCTTTTTGTGTACACACTACATTTTATTTATCTTTTCATCAGTTGATGGACACTTGGGTTACTTGAATCTTTTGGCAAGTGTGAATAATGCCACTATGAACAATAATGTGCAAATATCTATTCGGGTACCTGCTTTCAGTTCTTTTGGGTATAGATACAGAAGTGGGATTACCAGGTTATATGGTAATTCTATGTTTAACTTTCTGAGGAACCACCAAACTCTCTTTCACAACATCTGCACCATTTTACACAGATGCCAGCAATCAATTAAAGCTCCTATTTATCCATATCCTCTTCAACACTTATAATTTATTTTTTTGAATATTAGCCATTCTAGTGGGTATGAAATGGTATTTCATTGTGGTTTTTTATTTATTTTTTATTTTATTATTTTTAAAAAAATATTACATTAAAAAAATATGAGATCCCATTCAACCCCACCGCCCCCACCCCCCACTCCCCCCACAGCAACACTCTCTCCCATCATCATGACATATCCATTGCACCTGGTAAGTACATCTCTGAGCATCACTGCACCCCATAGTCAATGGTCCACATCATAGCCCACACTCTCCCACGTTCCATCCAGTGGGCCCTGGGGGGATCTACAATGTCCCATAATTGACCGTGAAGCACCACCCAGGACAACTCCACGTCCCAAAAACGCCTCCCCATCTCATCTCTTCCTCCCATTCCCCGCACCCAGCAGCCACCATGGCCACCCTCCCCACACCCATGCCACATTTTCTCTGTGGACATTGGATTGGTTGTGTCCATTGCACATCTATGTCAAGAGGAGGCTTAGATTCCACATGGATACTGGATGCACTACTCCTGCTTTCAGTTGTAGACACTCTAGGCTCCATGGTGTGGTGGTTGACCTTCTTCAACTCCATGTTAGCTGAATGGGGTAAGTCCAATAAATCAGAGTGTAGGAGCTGAAGTCTGTTGAGGCTCTGGGCCTGGGTATCATATTGTCAGTCTAGAGATTCAAATCCCCTAAATATATCTTAAACCCCAGCACCAACTACAATTCCAGTAAAGTAGCATGCAAGTCTTGTGAAAAGAGATCCCCTCTGAGTCCAGTTCCATCACGCAGAAACACCAGCTCCAAAGAAGGGCCATCTGTCATGGCAGTGAACCCCATCTGCCATGACCATAGAACCCGTGGGTCTCTTTATCCCTCAAAAGAACCAATACCTGGGGTTGTATCTACTTTATCTGTCTCTTAGACTCTGCTCAGTTGTGCATAAGGGCATTCCTTCTGACAACCTCCAGACTCTTTTTTTAGAGACTCGTAGCCTTATAAACGCATTTCTCCTTTCCATTTCCCCCTTACATTAGGTCAAACAGCATTTTGAAGTCATGTTATTATATGTAGACAGGGATATTCTGCTGATCTGCATTGTGGTTTTGATTTACATTTCTCTAATGGCTAATGATATTGAGCATCTTTTCATGTGCTCTTTTGGCTATTTGTATATCTTTTTTGGAGAAATGTCGCTCACGTCTTTTACCAATTTTTAAGTTGGGTTATTTGTCTTTTTGTTGTTGAGTTGAAGGATTTATTTATTCTGGACATTAGCTCTTTATTGATTATGTGTTCTCCAAATATTTTCTGCCGTTGTGTAGGTTGTTGTTTTGCTTTCATGATAAAGTCTTTGAGGAACAACAGTTTTTCATTTTGATGACATCCCATTTATCTATTTTTTACTTTTGTTGCTCTTGCTTTGGGTGTAAACTCTAAGAAACCATTGCTTAACCTAAGGTCCTGAGGATTCTTTCCTACTTTTTCTTCTAGGAGTTTTATACTTCTGACTCTTATATTATATTTAGGCCTTTGATCCATATTGAGTTGATTTTTTAATATGCTGTGAGGTAGGGTCCACCTTCATTCTTTTGCAAATGGAGATCCAGTTTCCCTAGCATCATTTGTTGAAGAGACTATTCTTTCTGAATTAAGTGTTGTTGCCACATTTTCAAAACTTAGTTGGCCACATATGTGAGAGTTGGGGAGTGGATATAGCTCCGTGGTTGAGAGCCTGCTTCCCATGTATGAAGTCCTGGGTTCAATCCCCAGTATCTCCTGAGAAAAATGGGAAAGTTGATTTCTGAACTCTCAGTTTGAGTCCATTGGTCTACATGTCTGTTCTTGTGCCAAAACCATGCTGTTTTGATTACTGTGACTTAGTAATAAATATTAAGTTTGGAAAGTGTGAGTCTTCCAACTTTGTTCTTTTTTAAGATGGCTTTGGCTCTTTTGGGCCTCTTACTATTCCATATAAATTTGATGATTGGTTTTTACATTTCTGCAAAGAAGGTTGTTGGAATTTTGATGGGATTGCATTGAGTCTGTAATTCCCTTTGGGTAAGTTGACATTTTAACAATATTTAGTTTTCCAATCAATGAACATGGCATGTCCTTTCATTTATTTAGTTTTTTTATTTGTTTCTCTCCCCTTCCCGCCCCCCCCCTCCCCATTGTCTGCTCTCTGTGTCCATTCTGTGTTCATTCTTCTTTGTCCACTTGCATTCTTATCAGCGGCACCGGGAATCTGTGTTTCTTTTTGTTGCATCATCTTGCTGCGTCAGCTCTCTGTGTGTGCAGCGCCATTCCTGGGCAGGCTGCACTTTTTTGGTGCAGGGCAGCTCTCCTTGAGGGGCACATTCCTTGTGCATGGGGCTCCCTTATGCAGGGCACCCCTGCGTGGCATGGCACTCCTTGTGTGCATCAGCACTGCTGGTGGATCAGCTCACCACATGGGTCAGGAAGCCCTAGATTTGAACCCTGGACTTCCGTGTGGTAGGTGGATGCTCTATCTGTTGAGCTAAATCTGCTTCCCTTATTTAGGTCTTCTTTGGTTTCCTTTGCAATGTTTTATAATTTTCCATGTATAAGTCCTTTATGTCCTTTGTTAGATTTATTCCTAGATATTTGATTCTTTTAGTTGTTATTGTAGATGGAATTTCCCCCCTTCATTTCTTCTTCCAATTATTCATTACTACATATAGAAACACTACCGATTTTTGGGTGTTGATCTTGTATATCACTACTTTGAGGAATTCATTTATTAGCTCTAGGAGCTTTGCTGTGGAGTTTTTAGGATTTTATGTATATAGGATCATGTCATTTGCAAACAGGGAAAGTTTTAGTCCTTCCTTTCCAATTTCATTGTTTTTTATTTCTTTTTCTTTCCTAATTGCTCTGGTTAGAACATCCAGTCAATGTTGAATAAAAGCAGTGACAGTAGGCATACTTGTCTTCTTGATCTTAGAGGGAAAGTTTTCAGTCTTTCACCATTAAGTAAGACATTAGCTATGGATTTTCATATATACCCTTTATTACATTGAGGAAATTTCCTTCTATTCCTAGTTTCCTACATGTTTTTATTAAGAAGTGGTGCTGGGTTTTGTCAAATGCCTTTTCTGAATCAGTTGAGATGATCACGTTTTTTTTTTTTTTTTCCTCTTCACACTGTTAATGTGGTATATTACTTTAATTACTTTTCTTATGTTGAATCACCTTGTATACCTGAACTAAATTCCACTGGATCATGGTGATATTCTTTTAATGTGCTGTTGATTTCAGTTTGCTAGTATTTTATTAAGGATTTTTGCACTGTATTTGTAAGAGATACTGGTCCATAATTTTCTTTCCTCTGGTTATCTTCATCTGGCTTTGGTATGAAAGTGATGATGGCCTACTTGTAGAATGAATTAGGGAGTGTTTCTCCACTTCAGTTTTTTGGAAGAGTTTGAGCAGGATTGGGGTTAACTCTTCTCAGAATGTTTGGTAAAATTCCAGTGTAAAACCATTTTGCCCTGAGCTTTTCTTGTTGGTAGGTGTTTGATGACAGAGTTAATCTCTTTTCTGGTTATTGTCTTGTGGAGAGCTTCTGTTTCTTCTTGTAGGTAGTTTGTGTCTTTCTAGGAATTTGTCTCTTTCGTCTAGGTTGTTGAATTTGCTGATGTACAGTTTGTTCATAGTATTCTCTTATGGTCCTTTTTATTTTAGCAGGCTTCGTAGTGATGATCCTCCCTTTCATTTTTGATTTTAGTTCATTTTTGTGTCCCCGTCTTTTTTTCTTTTTTCTTCATCAGTCTAGCTAAAGTTTGCAAAGTTTACTGATCCTTTCAAAGAATGAACTATTATTTTTATTGTTTCTCTCTATTGTTCTTTAATTCTGTTTCATTTATATCCACTTTAATCTTTGTTATTTCCTTTCTTCTGCTTGCTTTTGGTTTAGTTTGCTCTTCTTTTCATAGTTCTTCCAGTATTAAGATTTGACCTCTGATTTGAAATCTTTCTTCATTTTAAATGTAATCAATTTGAACTATGCATTCCTCTCTCAACACTGCCTTTGCTGCAGCCCTTTTACTTTTCTTTTTTTTTTAAATTAAAGATGTACCAGGAATTGAACCCCAGACCTTGTACATGGGAAGCAGGCACTCAACAACTGAGCTACACCTGCTCTCCCCTTCTGTTTTGGTACGCTGCGTTTTCATTTTCATTTACCGCAGGATATTTCCTAATTTTGCTTGCGATTTCCTCTTAAACATGTTGATTTTTAAAAAAGGGTACAGTGTTTCATTTCCACATATATATGAATTTTCCATTTCCCCATCTGTTATTGATTTCTAGCTTTATTCCATTGTTGCCAAAGAAGATACATTGTATGATTTCAATATTTTTTAATTTATTGAGACTTGTTCTGTGATGTAAAATGTGGTCTATCCTGGAGAATGATCCCAGCACACTTAAGAACAATGTATATTTTGTTGTTATTGAGTGAAATGTTCTATACATATCTGCTAGGTCCAGTTGGTGTTGAGCACGGGTTCTTAACCTTTTTTGTTCCATGGACACCTTTGCCAGTCAGGTAAAAACCATGGACCCCTTACTAAGTCCACGGTATACTGTGTATTATTTAACAAATACATCATACCTGCACCAACATGCCCCCAAAAGAATAATGTTTTTTTGAACTTCAATTTAATCTCATGGACTCTTTGTTAAGAATCCCTGGTTTAGAGTGTTGTTCAAGTGTTCTATTTCCTTACTGATCATCAGTCTTGATGATCAGATTTTGGAGCAAGATGGCCCTCCCTGGGTGCTGAGTTTGTTCTTCTGTAAAACAGGAATAATATTAGTATCCATTTCATAGGAGGATTGCAGCAGGCTGGATTCCCCCACCCCCAAGATTCTGCTATCTGGAACAAAGCTTCTGGAAGCAAGGAAAAGCCCCAGATATTCCCCAAGGATTTTATCATTGGGTCCTCACTGGGGGATTGATAGGTGAGGTGATTAATCAAAACAACAAACAGCTGGAACCCCTCCCCTGCCATTAGCAAAGGGGTGGAATAATTAATAGTTTATAAAGCAGACGGCGAGGTCTGAGCGCACTCCCGCCCTGTTCTCTTGCCTCTTGACCCGTTCCTGCCCTCTGCATACTGCTATCACCATTTTTCCTCTGCCATGTGGCCACGCAAGTAAATCTGGGGATTTACAACCTATAATGGGGAATTGCAGTCTGTAAAGCAGCCCTCTTTATCCCTTTTCACCCCCTTCCTCTCTACCTGGGACCTCTGATCTGTAATTTTCTCCCATTTCTCTTCCCACCCTACCTGAGTGAATTACTGGCCCAAATCACCCGGTGTGCTCTTGAAATTCTCTTCTGCAGCATAACCGAGAACCTAAACAAAATCCAGGAACACATTTGGTCAGCCAGACAGGAGTTTATTGGTGAGTGAAACTATGGCCTACAGCCTGTTTAATGCCTTCCTCTCGGTTCTCTATTTTAAACAGGTTCATCTACAAGCTCCCACAGGAAGTAATCCCGGGAGGGAAGGCGCCGGGGCACCGGAACTCTCTGTGTCTGCACTGCGGGCGGCCAGACTTGTTAGATCTGACCCCAGTCAGGAGAGCTGGGGCACAGGAGAGGAACTCACTGTGCCGTGCCTTTGTCTTCTCCCACGCTCTGCCCTAGAGAGTGCACGGGAGTGACAGAAAGCCGGAGAGTTGGGGGCTTTCCCGGTCCATGCTTTGCAAGGGGCCTTCTTATCTGACCACACCCAGGTCCTGGGCAAAGAAGCAGGAAGGCGGCGGCAGAGCCAAGATGGATGCCACGGGAGTTCCCCTCCCCAGGGTGGGTACAGGCCAAGATACGTTTGCATAATTAATCTTTACCCATGTCTTTACCTTTCTACTTCTTGATACTGGATTTCTCTTTACAGGCTTGTGTTAGAATGCTTTGGAATGTTTTAATAACTGTGAAACTGGAAAAGTGCCTTTGTCTAGTAAAGAAACTGTTGCCTCAGGGCCCCAAGGCCTGTTAGTGGAGCCATTAATCTCTAATCACTTAATGGCCTTTTGAAAGCTGGTTTGACTGGGGAACTATCAGACAGTAAAGTCATGAAACTAGGATGGCTTTATTTTTGCCCCTTCTCAGAAGAAGGAGCAATATTCAAGGAAGAAGCACTATTCGGCTTGGCAGCTCCAGGTTGAAACCCATTCAGCCTGTCTCCCAAGTCCAGGCGGCCCTGGGAATGCCGGGCGGCAGGGGCTCCATGATTCCCTGGGGCGGCGGGAATCAGAGAGCAATCAAACGCTTTCTGAGATTTAACACAGGAACTTCTGTTTGGTTCAGTTGGTCTCAGATCCTGTAATAGTCAGGGGTACTGCAAACGAGAGCAGTACACTGAATGGTCCCCATGCCTTGGGCCCATCCATTCAGAGAGCAGCCAAATAGCCCCTGAAAAACAGATATCTTGGGCACTTTGATTTGAGGCTGCTCATGCCCCACCAGTTCGGCCTGGGAGCACTGATCTGGTCACTGGAGGAAGCATCAGACATTCCCCAGGATGAAGGTTGCCCACTCAGGAACGCCTTTGGGCCAGGCCAGCTCTGAATATTGAAATTCTCAGGATGCCGAGACAGGGCTTCAGCTACAAATTACGTGGAGTGGTGAATTCTAGTCAAACGAGGACCCTGGGATGCCAGATCAGTTGACTATAAAGGTGTTTCTTCATTCTTCCTACAATAATAAGCATGGTCTCTAGCATACCAACAAACTCCTCATAGAAGTCTCTTAGGAATCAGGAAGTTCTGCCTGCTGCTGGTCTTCATAGCCACAGTATAGCCAAGAGCAGCCTCTGTATAGCACCCTGAATTCCAGTTAAACCTGTGAAAGAAAAGAGAACAGATAAATCTGAGGCCCAGAAACCTCATGCCATGTCTCCGTAAGTAAATGAGGAAATATACCTCAAACTTCCATTATTTGAACTCAGTTTTGCCTCTAAAAATTGTGATTAGAGATTAAGATCCAGACTGCTCACCAAACCTCTCCTGGAAACTAAGAAACCTCATGTACTGCCAATTAACATAAAATAGTTCCTAGAAATGCTAAAGGTATAAAATTCTCTCTTCTCTTTTACTCTGTGCTTAATTTTGTGTTCAACTTTGAAATCTGTTTAATTTTGTCAGTTTGCTTGTGCCTAGGAAATCAGATTTGGGGTTCACCTGTTACAAATTGGATAACAGTGAAGGGTAATCTGAAAATGAGTCTTTAATGGTTAATACTGTCTTGCTAGTGGATTTAATGTATAAATCACAAGTGGAATTTATTTAATTGCTGGAAAAACTGAGAAACTTCACAAAGTTGTTACTAATAAAATTCTTGTGGCTGAGTTAATAAAGGTACCCAATTCACCTTAAGGTAAAAACTTAATAGAAACTGTAACTCAGAGTTAAGATTATTTATAGATGCCTTTATCTTATAAAACAGCAGAAGGATAACACTGAAATTATAACTGGGTGGATTTAGCCTAAACCTCCTATTGTAGGTGTGAATTCTAAACTGACCTTACCTTCGTTTATGGTCACTTCAAGCCTAGCCTCACCCCTTGCCTTTGCTTATGGTCATTTCATAACAGTTTCTTCCCCTACAGCTCAGGAAAGCAAACTTGAAACATCCCTTCTCCTGTCCTACTCATATTAGTAACCCTGCTTTCTCTCATGGCTCCAAGTGTGTACTAAATTGATGCCTGGTGGAATTCTTGACCCTCAGGACTGAAAATTCACTCTCCCAGTTCAGCAGCTGCTGGAGTCCTTTTATCTCCAAGGACCTGGAAGTGATGGAGGCCTCTGCCTTGACTGTTGGGGTTCCTAAAAGTGGCAATTCATGAGAGAAGCCAGTTTCCCTGAGCCTCAGTGAATATACATATAATTAGTCTTGCTCATCCAAAGTCTGCTAAAGTCAAAGTAAAATATAAAGTTCTGAAACAAAGGAAAGTGGTATTAAAGCATTGGGAACATTTTAGTTATAAGCCATTAATTAAGGAACAAAATTCTTGTGCAAAACTGCATGGTTATAGTGCAAATTGCAGAAAAAAGCCTTCAAGGAAATCTTTCAAATGTTGTTTTACAGTTAAACTTGTTTTGTGAAAGAGTGAAAGTCTTAAGTAAGTAAGTTGTGTTTCTGTGTCAAACTATTCATGTCTGCCCATTTGCTCAGTGTATACTTCATGTATCAGGATAATAATATCAAATTAACAAATGAAAATTCTAAGTTCATATCTATTGAAATTAAGTTAAAAAATGTAAATCTGCCCTCTCTTAAATTCATAAAGTAAGTTCTATTGGTTACTAATTGAAGTCTAAGGTAAATTAACCAGTCTATGTGGTTGTGGTTAATTATAAAGAGTTTGTGAAAGCATCTTCCAAACAGAAGCATTTAAATGGCTAGTTCTAAAAAGCCATTATTAACTAAAAACCTAAATTGATATTAATGGTAAAACATAACTTCATAGCAATGAAACCTGTCTGGAAGTCACCTCAATGTGCATATTCAAGTGGTGGTAATGAAAAGTTACCTTGATTCCATTGGGTATTTTCAGTTTTAATTTTAAAAATAGTAAAAGTAGTTTTTCCTCTACTGCTAAAGTAAAATACCTGCTAATTAACATCTTCATGGTAAAAGTGTAGAAGTAAAAGCAAAGCTCTGAAAAGTTAGGTTCATTTGATATGTAACACATTGCAATGGAAATGTTTAAAAAATGTATAAAATTCAAGAGATAGACTCCAGTATTGTCAGTCTCTCTTGTGCATTCAAACCAGGCCTTGAATACACTGCAGGCTGCCTCTCCATGAGTTATTGGCTAGGTTGGTCACTGACCCTTAAACAATAAAGGTATCTACTACATCTCTGGTTGTGTTCCTGAAGTTGATGGAAACTATGTTGCAGTTTCAAATCCCTGCAGCAACCAATGATGACTTGATACAGCCAATGTACAATGGATATTGCCTCCAAACTGACACTGTTTCATTGTGCCAAAGAGCACTATGCACCAGGCTGGTGGAATACTGGAAACTACTTTCTTAACCTCTCTCTAGGATCAATGATGCTGTGGCTTGCTCACTGTGTGAAGGATGTACCAAATGGAGCCATGATCACCAGAGTACTATAAGTAGAACCTAAACACAAATGGCATTATGACCAGCTCCCATGGAGAGATAACATGTAAGGTATTGCAAACCTGAAACTTAAATCTATTAATTGCAGCTCAAAGAGAAAGTTAAGCATTAGGCAGTACGTTAATTAGTATTAAGTATTGTACCTGTATTTTCTATTCTAGATCATTTGCAAACATTGAACATTTTAAAAGTCCTGGTAAACTTCATTTTCTAAGTGGTTAATGAATGTGCTTAATCCAGGTCTCCCTCCTAACCCTTATTCCAGAACCTGTCCCATTCATACCCTGGAGAGGACTGGCAGATCCACATGCCATCCTACCAGGGCTAAATGATTTCCCACCAGAAGGGAAACCACAAACAAGGTGGCTAGGACTCATTTCAACTTAGCCCCTGTATAATGGTCCATAGACAACCTTTCCTCACCAAGGACCTGCAAAGCAAGTTGATCAAAGCTTGGCAAGAAAACAAGCTTCACCAAAATGTAGGGAACTTTAATCACTCTGTAGTTCTGATTACTCCTACAGCTATTAAAGAAATTTCCAGCTTGGTGCACTAATCCTAAATGAAGTCAGTTGCCCAAGAAAGTGCCAGTTCACCAGAAGCACCTGATGGGATATACAAATGCCAGTCATTGGACAGCCTGAAACACCTCTTCAAGAAATAGAGCTAGGCAGTGCCTATGTCAAAGTCAGCTGTTCCCTCTAACTCTAGCCCAAATGCCTATTGCTAGGGGGAGAACAAACCAGACACTCCTTTAAAAATACCTTGTCTGCTTTCATCTCCTGTACCTTAACTAAAAAGGGCAATGCCTCTTCCTATTCCTCTCTCCTACCATAGAAATTGAAATTGGCAATTTATACCTAACCCCATTGTCTATTGCAATTTCTCTCTAGAGTTAACCAGCAACATAAAATAACTCAAGAAAGAACACTGTTTTCCATCAACTTTGGGAAAATGCAGACTTTACAGGCACCTGGTCTTTTCTACTTTTGTGGTCCTGTGTCCTCTCAGTGGGACCATATATTCTCAAAATTCCAATTAAGTTTATTTCTTCCAGAATCAACATCTTTTTAGCCATATGGGGACTTCTTCCAGCTTCACACAAGATGCCAGATCCATCTTCCTCCAATCAACATAGAATAGCAGGAGAGTTCTACACCTTGTTAGGTAGGGTCTAAGCCCCTTATCAGCAGGAAGTAGCTACAGAAGAAAGATCATCTCCCTTCTGCACCCCTTTAAGATGAAAGGTGTAAACTCCCTGAGGGGGGAATGAAGCAGGCTAGTAAGATAGGGAATTAATAGCCAGATCTGGAACCTGGCAGAGAGTCCATGTGAACATCAGTAACCCCCAAGATGGCTGCTGGAAAACTCCCACCCAGAAGATTCTGCTATTCAGAACAAAGACTTTTTCTGTAAGCAAGGAAAAGCCCCCAGATATTTCCCAAGGACTTTATTATTGGGTCCTCACAGGGGGATTCATGGGTGGGGTAATCAATCAAAACAGCAAACAACTACCTACCATCAGCAAAGGGGTAGAATAATTAATAGTTTATAAAGAAAACCGCGAGGCTTAAGTGCGCTCTTGCCCTGTTCTCTTGCCTCTGGACCCGTTCCTGCCCTCTGCGCACTGCTCTCACCATTTTTCCTCTGCCACGTGGCCACGCAAGTAAAACCTGGGCATTTATAACCTATAATGGGGAATTGTAGTCTGTAAATCAGCCCTCTTTATCCCTTTTCACCCCTTCTTCTCTACCTGGGACCCCTGATCTGTTATTTTCTCTCATTTCTCTTCCCTCCCTACCTTAATAAATTACTGGCCTAATTCATGCATGTACTCTTGAAATTCATTTCTGCAGCATAGCCAAGCACATAAATAAAATCCGGTAACACAAGGATTGAATATGTTGACATTGGCAAAGAAATTAGAACAGTGCCTAGCCATTGTGAGTACTATTTAAGTGTTTGCTCCATGAATTATTATTATTTTTAAAAGATTTGTTTTATTTACTTTGCTCCACTCTCCCATTGTTTGCTCTCGCTGTGCTCTGTGTGTCTATTCACCGTGTGCTCTCTGTGACAGTTTGTCTTCTCTTTAGAAGGCACTGGGAACCAAATCTGGGACTTCCCACGTGGGAGAGAGGCACTCAATCACTTGTGCCACCTTCACCCCCTGCTTTGTTGTCTCTCTCATTGTGTCTCCTTCATTGCATCATCTTGTTACATCAGCTTGCCGTACCAGCCCATCACACCAGCTTGCTGTCTTGCTCGTCTTCTCCTGGAGGCACTGGAAACTGAAACAAGGACCTCCTGTATGATAGGTGGGAGCTCAATCGCTTGAGCTACATCTGCTGTCTGAATAATATTTTTAAAACCTCATAACAACTCCATGAGGTAAATGTTATTTCCATTTTATAGAGGAGGAAACTGAAGCTTAGGGCAAACAGATAAATATTTGATTTCACTTCCCTGTTCTAGAACTCTGTTTCCCCATTTATTTGGACTATTGCATTTTCTAATGGATCGTTCAACTAAGACTTCTTGAATGTTTTGTGACACCCTTTAAAGAATTGGGTGATAAACAGAAAGTCTCCATTTCTCTTTGCAGGGGCAAACTCACTGGCACTTTGGGTTCTGACTCATGCCAAGTTTGGTGATTCTTTGGGAAAGCTGTTCACCCTGAAGAGATTCCCTCATCCAGGCTATCTCCATTTGTAATGTCTCCATCTCAGCCCATGGCTTCCAACATAGCCATGACAAGTGGAAAAGAAAAGCAGGATGTGCATCATTTTCACTCACACCCATTGACACAAAACACGGCATCAGCTTAACTGTGGAAGAGTCTGGGAACTGTGATTGTCCTGAGTGCCCGGGCATTGGAAAATGGCACAACATTCAGTGAGCATTTGGCATTGGCTTTCCATAGATCTAGATGTTAAAGCATATTTTTGGAGGTAGTTTTGCTTGACATTTCTCTGTCATGGAAATTTGTCTAATTTTTAACATTTGGGTTTGTCATTTGTTTTGCTCTTGCTGTCTCCTCCTCTTTCCCTCTCCCAGTGCTCCACTGACCCTTATAGGCTAGGAGAGCCAGAGTCACTTGTTTACCTTGCTGTTTCATCAACTGCTGTGATAGCATAGGGACGCTGGGGAAAGGAAAGCCACCGTTCCATGACAAAACCGAAGGAACAGCTTTTCTGTAATTACAGCTATAGGGCCAGCCTTCCAGGAGATGAAGAGGGATGGTGAATTAAGGGCCTTTGATCAGAGGTGAAAACTGTACCAACTCAGTTAAAGAGAGAAATTAAGGTCCAAGGAAGACTTGTTGATACCTGTAGCAGATTACCCCTTTTATGCCTATAAGCAAGTAGTGTGACATCAGGGTTTCGGGGAGCTTGATGTGGGCATCTGCCCAGGCTGGGCCTCTGTCAGTGCTGGCGTGGGGTGGCAGGGGATTTTCAGCAGTCTTGGATCCTTACTGTGGAAGCTTGGGAGGTGTTGGTTAAGCATTTATTAGCACTTTCTGTATGCACAAAGAAACACAGCAGGTGCTATGGAGAAGAGAGAACTATATTTATTGAGCACATTTGACGGGCTGTGAATAAATACCCCGAGCTGTCCAACCCCTATTAGAAAAGCAGGTTAAGTTTCTTGTATTCCAAGTTCCCTAACCCTGTCTGTCATCTTAGGTGTTTTGGAGTGAGGTGCAGGAAAGATTTGTTGCCATGACATCCAGGAGAAAGTCGAGGTGCTTGATATTTATTGTTTACTAAGGAGGGAAAAGAGGAATTTCTCGTCAGAAAAACGAGTGAAATTTAAGGCTAGGAATTCTGAGTTGGTATTCAAATAGAAAAATATTGAAAATAACTGTTATTTGTTGATGATTTATGTACTGAATACATAGCAGTTATTCAATAAGTGTTTTTTGAATGCAGATTTTTAAAAATTCATTTGCTCAGCTAATATTTGTTGAAGATCTCCTTTGTTCCAGGCCTTGTTCTGCACTTTAGGGATTAAAACTGAACAACACAGTTGCCCCTGGTGTGCCCAAAACATACCCTGGGTCCCCCTTGATTTCAGGAGTGACTCCTGCAGGCTCAGATTTGCCTCAGGCCACCTAAGGCTCAAACTGTTGTGGTTTCCATTTTTTCCCCAATCCAGTGGGAGCTCTTTGACCTGGGAAAAGTGCAGCTCAGAAGGGTGGGAGCGTTTACACCCCTGGGAGCAACCCTCACACACGGGCGGGGGGCTGTTGGCCTCCTCAGAGAGACAGTTCTGGGAGGAATTCTGCAGCTTTTCTGGACGCCGTGGTGACCTGGCTAAGGCAGCTTCCAGCCTCTTCTTGTTTGCGGTCTCTCCCCCCACTTCTTCCCTCCTGCTTCCGGGAATCACATTCCAAAATAAACGATGAGCTCTCGAGTCTGGTTGAATTTTCTAGTAGCTGCTAGTAATGAAAAAGTAAAGAAAAACAGATGAAATTAATTTTAATGGTATGTTGTAGTTAGTCCAATATATTCCCAATATTATCATTCAGTATGTAATCAGTACAAAACATTCTTAATGAGATATTTGGCTCTTTTTTTGGTACAAGTCTTCAAAATTCAGTGTGTAATTTATACTTAGAGCACATCTCAATCGAAATGCTAAATTTTCATCGGAAATATGTGATTTGTATTTAGATTTCATGAAATTTATAGTTGAAAAAGTATAGTCCTCTCCCAAATTGAGGGAATGAACCGCAGCAATTTCACTCCAGCCCCACCTTGGTTCCTGCGACCACTGGAGTCTTGACTAGGGCAGGCCTGTCCCCATGACCTGAGTTAAAATAGCTTTAGTTGCTTTGTTAATAAACAAAAGTGCCCAGTTTGTTTTAAAGTGAAAATGAAGCTTGAAACTGTAACAGAGTTAAGAATTGACAAATAACTATGATTACTGAAACACCATATGAACGCTTTTTCTTTCTTTTCTACTATATTAAGAATAGCCAGTTAATACACTGACATTACTAAAACTCGCTAAACTGACCTCACCTTTGTTTATGGCTATTTCAAAACCAGGCCCACCCTCGTGCACCCTTGCCACTGTGATGGTAACCACTTTACCCTCCCCTGTTTGAAGTCATTAGAAACTCCTGCTCCCCTAGTTCAGGGAAGGCAGATTCGAGACATCCCCTCTCCTGTCCTTCTGCTGGTACTAATAAACCTACTTTTTCTCATGACCATCCCAGTGGGGACTCCAATTCATCTGCTCTGAGCGAGAACCCAGAGGCATTCCTGTGGGGTTTCTGTCATGAACACACTTAAACACACTTAAAAGTTTTATAAGAACTAAATTGAATAGTAGTTTTAAAATTCAAATTTAAATAAAATTGAATAAAAGACTCAGGTCCCTATTTGTGCTCGCTGCCATTCAAGAGCCCAATAGCCACGTCTGTCTAGTGGCTATTACGTGGGCAGCACAGTTCTAGAGGGTGTAGACCTTCGTAAACAAATGAGACATAGTCTGTTAGATGGCGATAAATGCTGAGGACCAAAATAAAGGCAGGGAAGGGAGATTATGACTATCAAAGTGATGGTTACCATTTTAGTTAGGGTTATCAGATTTAGCAAATAAGAATTACAGATGCCTGGTTAAATTTGCATTTCAGATGAAAATAATAATTTTTTTTTTTTAGAATAAATATGTCCCCAACAATGCATGGGACATACATTATAAATTTATCTGGCAACTCAGCAGTGACCTCACTGAGAAGTTCTCCTCTGAGTACAGACATGAAGGAGGTGAGGGGAGCTCAGGGTAAGGAATTTGTCTTCTCTTCTGAGTGAGATGAGAAGCTAGTGGAAAGTGGAGCGGGTACTCATGTGGGCACTGGCTTGCCACGCAGGCATGCTTTTTTCTTCTTTTTCACCAGGAGGTCCCAGGGATTGAACTCAGGTCCTCGCACATGGTAGGTGGAGGCTCTATCACTTGAGCCACATCCTCTTCCCTGCACCATTTTCAAGTGTACAGTCCAGTGGCTTTGAGGGCATTCCCCGTGTGGTGCTTTCTCCGTCTGCAGAGAGGTCGTCATGGTTTGCTTGCTCACCCTTCAAGACTCTGCTAAAATGCCTCCCTCTATGCAAAATCCCACCCTTCACCGCTCTCCAGCATTTGATCCTGCTTTGTTTTGCTTCAGGACATTTATCACTATAGTTATTTGCTCATCTCTAGAACAGCATTTTCACTGGAATATAAGCTTCGGCCGGGCAGGAATTTTTACCTGCAGAGTTCACCACTCTGTCCCTGGCACCCAAACGGATATTTGCTGCATGAACTCTGCTGAGGCCTGAGAGGTTTCAGCTTTGAAATCTTAGGGTCTGAACTGCATGAAGTCTGAGTGAAATATAAGTGGAGTCCTGGCCCAGAAAAGAAGGAGCAGGAGAAGCAGTTCCTTCTTGCTGTTGACTAACTTGCAAAATAGTTACTTGTAACCTGCAACTAGAGAATGATTCAGATCTTTTGAAGGACTGACTCAGGTGAGGAGGGTTGATGAGACAAAGAGTCCCTGGAGGCTGCAAAGCTCTGGTCCAGGAGGCAGAAGGTCCAGTTTGAAGTCCAATTTGATCACTTACTAGTTGTTTAGTCTTCAGCAAATCACTGACTCTCTCTGTGCTTCTGGTTTGTTTAAGACTGGTGGATACAATGTGTGTGAAAATAATCCATAAATAAAGTCCAAATCAAAGCTAATTATTCTCATAGTTTTTATTTAAGTTTCTTCTTGATGCTGAATAGAAAAGTTTGAGTTCATTGGGTGTAAGCAACAGAAAGAGGACGCTGTCTTCCTTAAATGAAAAGTGACTTTATTGGAAGGATACTGGGCAGCAGTCATGCAGAACCAGGCCTTTAAAACAATAGGGACCATTTCAACTCCAGTGATCTGGGGAATAAGAGCCAATGCAAAAGCTTGTGGTGGGGAATCTACTCTGTCCCTATTTCAGGAAGAGAGTGTTAGCTCAGTGCCCACCTGCTGCTAGGTGAGGGGTGGTTCCCCAAAATGGAATTGGCTGATTGTTACCAGAAATGAAAGCTATCCGTGCTGGACAGGAAAAACAAGAGATCTCTATTAAAACGATCAAGGCACAAGCATTTTCTGTGTACCTGGCCCTGTACAAGACTCTGGGGAGTGAAAGTAAAGAAGTCCTGATGCTGAGTTTATCAGTCAGTTTCTCCAGATACCTTCTCTCTTGTATTACAGGAATCAGCCCGCATGGCTGTGGGGACTGGGAAGTCCAAATTCCATAGGTCAGGCTGTAAGCTGGAAACTCTGAAGAAGGCATACTGGAATTCCCCAGGAGAAGCTGGCTGGCTGAAGGAGGGGCAGAAGTTCTTTCTGACTTCTGAAATTCTCAGTTCTGGCTTTTAAGATCTCCACTGATTGGATGAGAAGACTCCCCTCTTGCTGGAGGTAATCTCCCATTTTAAATTATAGATGCAATCAACTGTAGATGCAATCAACTGACTGTAGGTGCAAATCTATTTAGGAAAGAGCTTCACAGTAATAATCAGACCAGTGCTTGCTCAACCCAGCAGCGGGACACCATAGCCTAGCCAAGTTGAAATTAACACTGAGTATTTTTGATTTTTCTTGCAGGTGGCACAGACTAATGAGGGAGTTGGACTGGCGGATTTCTAAACTTGGACATTCTTTCATTCCACAATGTGTTGGGACTGCTTGTTTGCTTAAAGCTTTCTCTTCATAATTAATATGATTAATTAGGCGAGCCTTGCCATGCCACATGTGGTACAGAGTCAGAATGTTCTGTCAGGTCTCCCAACCTCAGCGCCCTGTGTTCCTCTCTCACTCATGGAGGGGCGATTCTCTGCAGAGCAGACTGGCGGCTGCTGGCACTCACAGTCTTGCCTACCTCAGGCACTGCTGGAGCCAGAAGCCCCTGCTGAGTCACCCTCCGTGATCTCACCCTGAGACAGTGGCAAAGAGTTGATGCTTTTTTCTTTTCTCAGAGCACGTCCTCAGATGAAAGCAAAGGGGAAAGGACATGGGTGCATTTCTGTTTCCTTTGGGCTTATAGCTCCTTTGCCCAGATACTACTTTAAAAATAACTTTTATGGTTGATTCTATGATTGGAAGTGAATATGGTCTCATTGTGGAGAACTGAAAAACCCTGACAAAACAAAAAGAAGAAATCAGATATTATCCTGAATCCTATCCTGATCCCACCATGCAGTGTTATCATTTGGGGGTCTGTCCTTACCACTTATTTCAATGCACATATATGCAAATGGCACATCTTTGCATGTGGCAATTTTTCTAATTTTTGGTCTTTATAGAGTCAGTTGCCATTGGTGAAACCTTACCACTGCATACTGAATTTGGTGGAACTGAGGATCACCTCTGTTGCCAAGATGGAAAATTAAAACCAAGGTAGCAAGACAGCAAGCTAACATGATGGGCTGGCATGGTGAGGTGACAAAACAAGAGGATGCAATGTGAGGATGCAATGAGAGGATGCAATGAAGAGACACTAGGAAGAAACATAATGCGAGACAAAAAGCATGAGAGGACTTGGCTCAAGCCATTGAGTGCCTCCCTCCCTCATGGGAGGTCCTTATTTCAGTTCCTAAGGCCTCTGAAAAACAAAAAAAAATAAGAAGACAAACACATGTTGAGCAGACACAGAGAGCAGACAGCAAGTGAAAACATTGGGAGGGAGAAATAAAAAATAGAATAAATCTAAAAAAAACAAAACAAAATAAAAACCAAGGTAGAATAGCAAAATGGTTAAGAAATTGAGGTCTGCAATAATAATAGCTAACATTTACTTCTGTACCAGGCATTTGTAAATACATTCATTTATTCTTTATAGCACCCAGTAAGGGAGGAATGCTGATTATTATCCCCATCTTACAGATGAGGATGTTAAGGTCATGTAACGTGCTAAAGAACCCACAGTGACGAAATAGCAGAGGTGAATTTGGCCACCTGGCTCAGAGTTGTGCCCTTCATTGTCGTGGGCCATTGGCTCTCTGGCTAGAATGGGAGATTCTTGAGGGTGGGGACTGTGTCCAGTCACTGCCCCATCCCACCGACTAGCACATAGTAGGTGCTCAGTAAATATTTGTTGGCTAGTTGAGTTGGTTTTAAATCGTTCCTCTGTCCCTTACAAGTTGTGTGAGCCTGGGGACTTGGCTTAACTGCTCTGAGCATCTCGTTCAACCAGCGGCAAGTTCCCCCGTCTCTACCTTCAAAATATCTTCTGGATCCAACCACTTCTCACTGCCTCCACCTGGCCATCTTGGGCCGAGCCACCATCACTCCTTCTCCAGGACTTCTGCTGTGGCCACCTGGCTAGGCTCCCTGTAGTCTGTTCTTTGCCAGCAGTCAAGAGAACATAACACAGATCAAATCTGCTCTCCACTTAAATCCTCCAAGAGCTTCTGATCACACCTGGAATAAAACATGGGCTTACCAGGTCCTCCACAACCCTTCCGGCCTCCCCAACCCATCTCAGCCCCCCCTTGCTCACGTTCTCCAGACATTCAAGTTTCATCTCAACACAGCCTTCTGTGGTCTCCAAGCCTTCGCACGCTCTACACGTGAATGCACCTTCCTAGAAGCACAGAGAAGGCAGTGAGGCCTTCTGTTAACACAAGGAGCCCGGTGGGAGCTGAGGGGCCGAGGGAGGTCCAGCAATGGTCTCTTTGGAGGCCATGGTATTGCGTAACTGCTTTTGGTAAGCCTGCCTTTCTTTTGCGGTTTTTAAGAGGAATTTAATAAAGAGAAGAAAGAGCCCTTTCCTCAACTGGCATCCTCTCTTAGCTGTGGACATGCTCTCTTCCTCCTTCAGAGGCCGCGTGGCTTCCCGTCTCCTCGTCGCGCACTCACGCCCCAGCCCCCTGCAGTCCAGTCTCCAGGCCCCATGGCTGCGCTGGCCAGTCCAAAGGCCGCCTGTGGACAGGGCTGGTGACATTTGGGTTCTTATCTCCGTGGCCCTCGCAGCAGAATCCAGCGCGGTTGACGGCTCCCTTCTTTTGAAACGGGGTTTCCTTAGCCTTAAGACACTCTGCTTTTGTTGTTTTCCTTCCGCCGGCACCCTGCTGTTTCTCCCCCTTTTGCCAACTCTTCCTCCTCGGTCTGGCCCTGAAGTCTTAGTGCCCCTCAAGCTTTGGCCTGGGCCCTCTTTCTCATTCTCCATGTCATCCACTCCCCGGATTCTAGTCACTCCTTTGTGTTTTTAACACCAATAATAATAGTGAGAGTATTAATAGTAATAACAATAATAGCTAAGTATGGATCACTGCGTGTTTACTCTGTGCCAAGGACTGTTTGCATACCTTATCGTTATTACCTCCTTTGACCCTCACACCAATGCTGACATTGACATTATTATCCTCATTTTATCATGAAGAACCTGAGGTGCAGTGGAATTAGGTAACTTGCCCCAGGTTGCACAGGTAGGAAGTGGGAGCAGGGATTTAAACCCAGGCCATCTGCGTGCAGGGCTTCTGTTCTTAACCATTTACTTCTTTTTTTAGTTGTCTTTTTTTTAAAAAAAGATACATAGATCACAAAAAATGTTACATTAAAAAATATAAGAGGTTCCCATATACCCCACCTCCCTCAACCCACTCCTCCCACATCAGCAACCTCTTTCATCATCGTGGCACACTCATTGCATTTGGTGAATACATCTTGGAGCACTGCTGCACCGCATAGTTTACCTTGTAGTTCACGCTCTCCCCCAGGCCATTCAGTGGGTTAGGGCAGGAGATATAAAGTCCAGCATCTGTCCCTGCAATATCATTTAGGACAACTCCAAGTCCCAAAAATGCCCCCACATCACACCTCTTCTTCCCTCTCCCTGCCCTCAGCAACTACCGTGGCCACTGTCTCCACATCCATTTATTTCTATTTTCTCTCAAAAGCTGTCTCTACAGCCTAGTTCTTGCTCTTGAGCTGCAGAGGTGTTTCTCGAACAATGTATTTGACATCTCTGCTTGGTGCCTGAGGGCAGGGTCGGGTCATGGCGCCAAGACAGGCGGGACTGGGGCTAGGTAAATCATTTCAGGACCGAGCCTGCCCTGGGTACCAGGCTAGCAGGCAATGCTCCAAACTATGCAGGACATCTCACACAGAGGTGTTGCCAACAGAAGACTTTAGTCTGTGCGCCTAAAGAAGATTTCCACGGGACATTTTGGAGATGTTACTGTACATTGCCCATTATAGGTAATTTCTCTGTCTATACAGCAGGCAGTATAGATACACTCGGATTCTATCAAGGGCGAAAGGGTGAGTTGTCCAAAGGGAAGTTGGGTGGGCACCAGTTTGGGTAAATACAATGTGTCTAATGCACTAGAACGTTAGCTTGTTTATTCGTTCATCCATTCAGCAAACTTCCTTGAATGTCTACTATGTTCCAGGGACTGTGCTAGGAAGAATAACAGTGTATTTAACTTTCTTACTCTACTTTTCTTGTCCAAACCATCTCCTAGACCAATCCCTAGAGCCCAGCACAGTGTCTGGCATCAAGCCGGCACTCAGCAGAAGGAGAGCAGAGCAGGGCAGCTAGGAGCACAGGCTCTGGGGGGGCTCACTCCTCGCTCCACCTACTGGCTCTGTGACTGCAGGCAAATTACTTAACTGTGCTGTGCCTCAGTCTTCTGGTCCATAAAATGGGGAGAGCAATGGCTTTATAGGGCTGTGAGACCAAAAGAATTAATACATCTAAAGTGCCCATAATAGTTCTTGGTTCACACTCAGTGGGCCATATGTTAACTATTAACAAGTGTTTGTTGATTACTTGCAGACATCATTCCAGCTTCTTTCAACAAAAAAGTAAATCCATTATGGAGGGCAGTAATTTTTTTGTTTTTATTTGTTTATTTTTTGTGGCGTAACATGAAGCCCCAGAGTTCAGAGAAGACTCAGGATGTGGCCAGATGGGGAGGCTGACAGGGTAGGACTTGTCCCTCACTGTACTTTGAGCAAGGCAGGTTGGCTTTTTGCTCTTTGCTATTCACTAGGATTTAGCTTTTGATTGTTTTCAAGCTGAGTTCTGTTCTTTTAAAAAAAGAGGTTGGCAACAACTCAAATTAATACTATTTATGCACCATGTCCTATGTATTAAAAGGGAAAGAAATAAGCCTGTATTACTTTAAAAAACAATTTTTTTTGTTTTTTTAGGAGGTATCAGGGATTGAATCTTAGGGACCTCATACATGGAAAGCAGGTGCTCAACCACTTGAGCTACACCTGCAACTGTATTACTTTTATAATCAGAAAAAATATGTTAATAAAAGAGAGAAAACGTTAGGAAGTGGATGTGGCTGAGGTGATAAGGCCTTCACCTACCATATAGGAAGGACCCGGGTTCAAGCCCTGGGGCCTCCTGGCGACAAAGAAGAAGAGAAAGTATGCCTGTGCAGAGCCAGTGCCCATGCAAGTGAGTCATGCAGCATGACAATGCAACAAAAGAGAGACGAAGGGGAGAGTCAAGGTGAAGCACAGCAGAGACCAGGAACTGAGGTGGCCCAATTGACAGGGAACCTCTCTCCACATCAGAGGTCCCCAGGATCGAATCCTGGTGAATCCAAGAGGGGAAAGACGCAAGAGAAGACAAAAAGAGAAATAGATACAGAAGATCACACAGCAACGAATAGAAACAGACAGTAAAAAAAAAAGAAGAAAAAGAAAAAAATGAGTGAGAGAATGCTTCATAGTTTCCTAAGTACCTTCAGTTAAAGTTCACACTCCCTGGCAGGGTCCCCAGGGCCCTCCAAGCTGGCCTCCACTCTCATTTGCTCCCTCATGTATACGTTTCATTCCAATGTTGCCAAACTGCTGTCACTTTCTGAATACACTCTACACGCTCTCAGCTCCTTGCTTTTGCGCATGCTTGCCCCACTTTTTAGAAGCCCTTCTTCTTTTCTTCTTGGCCCAGTCCTACACACCCTTCAAACCCCAGCTTGGCTAGTCCTTCTTTGAAGATGCTGCCGCTAGGTAGGTGCTCCTTGCATGTACCTTCTGAGCGGTGCTAGCTCTGTCTTGCTGCTATCAGGGTGCTCGTGGGTGTGACCCAATGACTTATGGCTAGAGTATGTTCTGAATGGTTGAGCAGTCATTCCAATTGGTTGGCTTTCATGCCCTTACAGTTGTAAAATATTTTGAGTATCTTGCATATGATTCTCTGCTAACTTGTCTTTACCTTCCAACCTTGAGACAAGTAGCTGCTTGAGGGCAGGAACTATGCTTGACTCAGCTGTATTTCCCAAGACTTCAATAAATGCTCAATGAATGACCAAGTCAATCTTGTTCTTCCTCTACAAGCAAAGAGATCATTTCCTTTCAAAGACACTTAACCCCGTGTATCTCTATGTTATTTAATATCCTTGGCCTTACTTTAGTCTTTGTTACCTTGGTAGTTTGTGTGTGTATGTGTGTGTGTGTGTGTATGTGTTATTCTTGTGTAGGGTTAGCCCTGTCCAGAGAGTCCTGCCCCATGTTGAACATGTGACCTGCAGATCTGGAAAGTCAAGGATCTGGGTAACGGAGACACAAATGCTATTGTGTGTGTGTGTGCGTGTGTGTGTGTGTGTGTAGACTGTAACTGACTTCTATTGCTGACACATAGAAAGCATTCAATAGGTAAGTACTCATTGTGTACCTGAGTATCTCTTTTGCAGGGTCATTATGAGAATGAAATCTAATAGTCTAATAAACACATGCCCCATTGTGTTAGCACAGTGTTTGACACAGAGAAGGCAGCCATCAAGCGGCCACTCTCATTATCATTGTTAAGAGGCACAGCAAGTGGCTGCAGAGCCCCACGGGATGGAATGGATGGAATTGGTCGTGGTCACTCACACTGCTCTGTCTGGCTTCTGTGGCCAATCTGGCTGCTGTCTTTGTCCGGCTGCCAGGGAACTGGCCTGTGATTTCTCATGCCCATGTGGCAACTCACTGAGTTTTGAGGCTGCACCACCAGGCTGGGCTTGGTAATTACCCCCTGGAGGATATAAAAAGATCGGAAATCACAGTCTATGTCCCTCTTCTCCAGCCCTGCTTTCAATGGTCAGAGAAGGCACAGGGTCCTCTGGGTTCTGCCCACTTAAAATTCCCTTAAAACTGGGAGCTGCCCCGCCAGTTGGAGCTGCCTGTTGAATCTTCAACCCCTGATCCAGATCCCTTATCAGCCATTTCTAAGCTAATCCAAGAGATAGTGACCCCTTGCCTCCATGAGGAAAACAGCTTGTGTAGTGGGCACCCCTCGCTATTCCTGGCCCTCCCATGGCCATATTTCCAGCTTCCACAGAGACCGGGGAAGAGGGGCTTAGGCTGGTCTGCAAGGCATGCTAAGTGCTCTCCTCTCCTCTCCCCTCCCCTCCTCTCCTCTCCTTTCCTTAAATCAAATCCAACTTGTCACCCATGTGCTGGGCTCAGGCAGAGCCAGTTTCAAAAGGAGTAAAGAAAAGGCCACACTTTTCCACAGCCCTAATTGCTTTCAGGTAGTGTGGTCCTAAAATGGGCTCTGTTTGGAAGCTGGCTGTAGCAAGAAGTGCCTCCCTGAGGGTGAGAGTATTGTAGGAGAGGAAGGAGGAACAGAGAAAGGGAATAAGGGAGGGGGGAGAGAAAAGTAACAAACATATAAGTAGCCTGGAAGTGATCTCCTTTAACCTTTGCCACACCCCTGAGAATCATCACTAAGCCTTCCCAGCTAAGAACAGGTAGAGCATCTAACCTACCTCTGTCTGTCTTCAAAACATGGGAACTCTAGTGGTATTCTGTGGGAGAAGGATTCCACAGTCAAATAATTTTGGAAACCATGGAGTACTGAGGCAGGTTAGCCAGGGAAACAAGGAGAAGATGAGCCACAGCATGGCTGACAGACAACATGGCAGCAAAACCCCACTGAGACCTTGAGTTTAACCCCAGATATTCAAACAGACCTCACCATTGGCTCCTATCACTGGTGGAGTAGCCAATAAAAGCTGGGGCCTTTCCCTTTAGAATTAGCAAGGGGGAGGAATAAAATTAATAGTTTAAAAGGAAACCACACAAGGCAGAGCTTGCTCTCTCTGCCTAGAGGAGCCCACACCAAATCGTGGTGTGTATTTCCTTCCTTCTCTCCCATTTCTCAGCAAGCTCTGTTCTTTCCCCCTATTTCCCAATAAATTCTTTTTACTGGCCTAACTAAACTGGCATGTTCTTAAATTCTTTTATGCAACATAGCCAAGAACCTAGAGGAATCCAGCACTTTCCTGTCTTCATTACCATATCAATGCATTGGAGATGCACAGTTTTCTTTAGGAAATTGAAGATCTTGAGGAACCCTCTTGAGCATCAACCTCAGATGTGACTTATTTTAGTTTCCTGGCTGCTCAAGCAAATGCCATGCAATGGTTCAGCTTAATCAACAGGAATTTTTAAAAAAAGATTTATTTATTTATTTGTTTATTTACTTATTTCTCCCTCCTCCCTCCATTGTTTGCTCTCTGTATCCATTCGCTGTGTGTTCTTCTGTGTCTGTTTGTATTCTCATAGGCAGCTCCGGGAACTGATCTGGGACCTTCTGAAGTAGGAGAGAGGCAATCATTTTCTTGCGCCATCTCAGCTCCCTGAAAAGCTGCTTCTCTTTTCTCTCTCCTCTGTGTCTCTATTTGTTGCATCACCTTGCTGCGCCAGCTCTGCACGGGCCAGCACTCCTGCACGGGCCAGCACTCCTGCACAGTCCAGCCCTCTGTGTGGGCCAGCTTGCCACATGGGCCAGCTTGCCTTTACCAGGAGGCTCTGGGCATTGAACCCTGGACCTCCTATATGGTTGATGGGAGCCCAACTGCTTGAGCCACATCTGCTTCCCAATCAATGGGAATGTAATAGCTTATGTGTTGTTGTTGTTTTTAACATTGAGGCTAGGCTCCCTGCCTTCTTCCTCCTCCACTGAAAGAGGACTTGTAAGTTCCAGGGTTCTCTTGGTCTGCCTTATGCAAAAGAGGGATTGAAAACTACAGCTTTTTTACTAGCTCCATACTCCTTGGAGTGGGAACTGTCCCTGGGAGGGGTCGGGGAAGCATGTGGTGGTCAGGTGATGGGTGGGCCCTTTGCCATGTGTTCTCTTCTGGAATTAGGCCTTGGGCCCCAGTTCATGAGCAGATGATTCTCCACAGCAGGTAGGTGTTATCTGATGGTGATTTTCCATTGGTCCTCCTCCTTTGCTGAGTTATCTCCCTTCCCCTACCTTCCTGTACCTCATTCCTTCTCAGAGAATTCCATCCCTTGTTCTTAAGGGGTAAAGAAGGAGGAGGATCTATCTTCTGTAACTACTTCATTTTGTTATTAGAACATTGTCCCTGCCTATCATGGGAATGGAATGCTCTGCCTAGTAAATCTAAAGATCCCAAGGGAGCCTCGGCTGGGAGGTTTTTGGTTGGGACTGGAGAAAATTCTAGCATGACCATCATCTTAAAGTGGAGCTGCTGAAGTCTGGAAGATACAAATTTAATTAGTAGGTTGAATAAGCAGGGCCCAAAGATTAAATGTAGAATGACCAGAACTAATGGCTCAAGGAGGGGAAGGAACCAAGTGAGAGAGGGGAGAGTGGATTTTAAGCCTCCCAGATGGACAAGGAATCAAGCCCTAGTTTATTGGTAATTTGGCTGGCTGTTTCTGTATCGCCAGTAGCAACGATAGAAAATAAGTTTTTAGCAGTTCCCTCTTTAGAGGAAGTATTGAGAGAGGGAGATGAACCCCAAAAGAAATGGTACAGCAGGGGCTGAATTGTTTTCAACTATTCGGAGTGTGTGAAAGGATGCATGCATGGTAGCTGTCCCGTCCACCCACGTGGATGTGTTTGTTAAGTTGTTGCTAATAGAGACCTTATCAGTGAGGTGAGGGTTGGCATGGTGTATCAACACTCTGTCCTGGGTTGTGGCTACAGTGGCAGCCCAGTTGAGAAGATGTTAGAAGAAGCTGTGTGAATCTGGAAAAGAACCTAAGGGTGTAAGCACAAATGTTGAGAAGGTGCCCAGAGGGGGAGGTTTCTCTGGTGAGTAAAGTAACAGTGGAGGGAGTGGATGTGGCTCAAGCCATTGAGCATCTTCTTCCCACTTTGGGGGTCCTGGGTTCGGACCCCGGTGCCTCCTAAAAACAAAAAGGCAAACAACAAGCAAACAAATGAAAAAGCCACCTCAGGGGAGCTGATGTGGCTCAGTGATTGAGCGCTGGCTTCCCACATGCGAGGTCCTGGGTTCAATCCCCTGCCCCGCTACCTCAAAAAAACCCACAAAAACCAAAAAACAAAACAAAACAAAAACAGTAGAACTTTCTCCCATAGGCCCAGGGACATTTGCTTAGAGTAGGAGAGATTCAGGCTTACACTACCACATGTTAACCCCCCACAGGTGCCGGCCGTAAAGCCAATTGTGTTTCTGTAGGTTCTACTCAATCACTCTGGCAACCATTGCTCATGTAGGTATGTCTTTCCTGCAGTTGGCTTACTGTAGTAGTGTCAGCCCTTGTCAGAACAGCAAGGCTGGCTCTAGTGTGCCGCTGGCCTGTTGCATAGCACCCTCTGGCACTAGGAACCAGAGCCAGTTTGGAGGCAGTGTCCACTGTAGGGCTAAGGAGACCGAGTCATTGCTGGCTGGCAAAGGCTAAAGAGTCTTCAGCAGCTTCCATCCACTTTGGGGCTTGGCTGGGTGATGTAGCAGATACCTTTACTATTTTAGCAGCCATACTAACTGTCCATGCCGGTACCTCAAATGGAGAGACACTGTGTGTAGCAATTTAATATAATTGATGAATTCCAAAAAGAAATATTGGATTATGCTTGTAATCTGATCTGTACCTAGGCATAATTGAGTTATGATTAGGGCATTGAGTCCCCACCCACGGGGTGGGGACTCACAGATAAAAGGCATAAATGCCCTTTGTAAAAGGTATAAATACCCTTTATAAAAACCAACCAATCTCTGGTATTTTGCATCAGCATCCCTTTGGCTGACTAATACAGAATTTGGTACCGAGGAGTGGGGAAGTGCTTTTATAATTACTGAAATGGTGGAACCTTTTTATAAATGAGTAAGGGGTATTTTTTGGAGGAATTGTGAGATGCTTCATGGAAAAGGCCTAGATTGGTTTGAAGAGACTGTTGATAGCAATATGGATGCTAAAGAGACTTTTTATGATGCCGTAGCAGTAAATGATGAAACTATTATTGGAAACTGGAGGAAAGGCAATCCATGTTCTGAAGCTGCAGAGAACTAAGCAAGATTAACTCCTGGTGTTGTATGGAAGGCAAAATTAGAAAATGGCAAACCTGGCCATTTAGCTGAAGAACTTTCCAAGGTAAACCCAGAGAATGCAGCTTGGCTTCTGCTTGCAGCTTCTAGCAAAATGCTGGATGAGAGAGATAAGCTAAGGACTGAACTGTTTTGCCAAAAGCAAAACAGAGACTGATTCCAGAAGTTCCAAACCTTTGGAAATCAAGTTCCCAGATGAAAGCGCCCCATTTGAGGACTTAACTAAACTTGGAACTGGTAAATCAAGATTGAAGATGCAGTTATCTAGGAAAGACTTGTGGAAAGTCTTACTGTCTGATGGCTTGGACCCCCGCTACCTGCATGCTAAACCAACAGACTTTTTGAGAGAGCTTTATGAACGAAACCACTATCAGCCTCCAATAGAAAGGACATAGAAAGAGATTGAAGGAGAAACAGCTTCAAGAGGAAAACTATGGAAGCTGAGATCTGGAATTAGGACATCAGCTTGGTCCAAGAGAAGAACCCTACCCACATGTACAAAGAGGGTGAGTTTGCCCCAGCAGTTGAAGCGGGTGGATGTTCCTGCCTGATGTTCTGGGAGAGTTTTGCCACCCCATTAGAGAGAGGGTGGAGTACATTCTGCAAGGATTAGGGCAGTTAAGGTCAGCATCCCACAGGTCTGAGAGGGGTGGGCCTGTCCCCCAAAGCTTAGGGAAGGCCAGGAGGTCTACACATTGCTCTGAGAGGGTTGAGCCTATATGCCAAAGGTTAGGAGGAATGTTGTCTTCAATTTACTGTACTAGGGGTGTTAAGACTCTAGCCCAAAGATTGGGTAAGGTGTGGCAATCACCCCAACACTCTTGAGGGAGAGGTCTGGAGCTTGGTCAACACCCAGATGCTTGATGAGGGTGGAACCAAGAAAATGGCCATTGGGCAAGCACATGGAATGGATTGGTTCCCATAAGGCACCAAGGGGAAGAAACTATCTTCTTAAGAATGACTCTCAGAATTTGAAATCAAATGGAGGATGCCCTGTAGGTTTACTGAACTGTAGAGAACCCATGATTCATGTTTCCCTCCCAATTTCTCCTTATTATAATGAAAATGTTTATCCTATGTCTGTCCATTTATATTGGAAGCAGATGAATTGTTTTGTAAGTTTCAGAGGTCTATAGCAGACAGGGCTTTGCCCCAAGACAAACTGTATTCCTTTAAATTGATTATGATATGATTTAGTACTTGTGTTGTAACTGATTTAAGGCTTTTTTTGAATACTGTAATGACTTTTTGGAATTCAGAGGGTGGAGTGTAGCAGTTTGATATAATTGATGAATTCCAAAAAGAAATATTGGATTATGCTTGTAACCTGATCTGTACCTGGGCATGACTGAGTTATGATTAGGGTCCCCCACCAGGGGGTGGGCACTCATAGATAAAAGGCATGGGGAAGACCAGAGATGAGGGTTTCTGATGTTAGAGTTTTGATGTGGAATTTAATGCTGAAGACTTAAACTGGAACTCTGGGAAGTCAGCACACAGAGGAAAGAGAAGCCAGCCCCAGGAAGGAAGGAACCTTGAACCCAGGGAAAAGCAAGCCCCAGGAATGTAGGAACCCCAGAAGCCTGAACCCTCTCAGACATCAGCGGCCATCTTTCTACAAATAGACTTTGGTGAGGGAAATAACTTGTGCTTTATGGCCCGGTATCTGTAAGCTCCTATCCCAAGTAAATATCCTTTATAAAAACCAACCAATTTCTGGTATTTTGCATCAGCACCCCTTTGGCTGACTAACACAGTGTGTGTGGTAGTTGGGGCCTGGTCTAAATGCATGAGTCTATTTGCCTGTTCCTTAAGGGCATGCTGGTTTTGGGCACATGCCCACCGCTGTCAGGAACTGACCTTGTTAACAGGCCCACAGTCTTGTATAATATGAACTTATGGTAGAAATTTTTGTTTTGCTTTGTTTTAACTTTACGCTTTTACTAAGATTGTTAATCAACAGGTAAAACATAACTTATAGACTTGTCTTGCTTCTCCTAAAAGACCCTTTTTGTTGAACAGAAGCATCAGAGCAGAACAGTGTAATCAATAAGAGATTTGGTTGTTTTCAAAACATCACATTTTTCTAAGAATAACTAAAACTATAGCCAACAATATCATCCTGCAGAACAGTATTAGGCTAAAATAGACAGTGAGAACTTTTAAAGTCTTTAAAGGATTTTTTACAATCCCCCAATATATAAGTAAATTACACATTTAATTTCTTCTTCATGTTTTCTCTTTTGGAAAGATACTGTTTATCACAAAAAAATATAATCAGTACCAGAAGAAAACTTTTTCCAAAATTATAGTGACTCTCTATTTTTTTAAACCATTGAGGATATGATGATGCCATTCCAATAAAGCACAAATTCTGTGTTCTTTATATATGTATATTGATGATTTCAAAATGATTTTTATATCCTTCCTTCAAAACAGACCAACCATTTAAGAAAACTGTGTTACTTTAACAGAGAATGTCAAATTTTAGTTTTTCATCAATACACCATTCGGTAAACAAATCTTAGTTTGCATAGATCATAACAGGTTTTTCTGCTATAGAGTTACTTTTTGTTATCACTATCAACTTACAGAGTTTTACTTACAGTTTGGCAATTGGATTATTAATTACTCTAATCCCAAAGGTTGTTAAAAAGTTTTAAATTGGGGAATTACAGGACAAACTATGCAAACTATCATTCTTAATTTTCAAGTCTAGTAGATAGAGTCCTAAGTGCACTTAAACATTTCCCGGTCTTATGGTGCTTAGCCCTTCCCCCAAAGCTCTCTCAAAGAGAAGGCCCTGGGTGGGCGTGGTGGGCAAGGTAGGTCAAAGAGCCTAGAAAAAAACTTTTTACTTTTTCCCGAAAGTTTGTATATTCGGGTTTCTATATGACCTTGTCATCCTGCTTGGCTTTTCTAGAGGGGTATGAGCATAACAAACGGCAGGTCCCTTGGAGGTCAGGGTTTTGATATAATGCCATGAAGGTCCTTTTTTCCTGTCACTACAGCAAAATGCTGATTGGAGTATGGTATTGTAATTAAGCGTTCTATTTTTGGGTTACGTTTCTCCATCCTCCAGTTTATGTTGTGGCCACGTGGTATTACAGAATAAGATGAGGTTCTTTGCGTTAGGCCGCCCAGCTAGGAAGTGCGCCCATGTTTTAAGAGGCACCCGAGGCGGGGTCTGTGGGTGCAGAGGGGCATCACCCATGTCTTCTGCTCGGCCCGTCTTGACCTACGAAAGGAAGAAGAGAAAGGACAGATTCAGCGGGTCCTCACGGAAGGTTCCCGAGTGGGTGTGGGGTCCCTACGACGACTCCCCTTCACTTCCGGGGTTCCAGTTTGAGACCTAGCAGCCTAGGTCTTCACTGGCCAGGGGCCCCCAGTGTCCCTAGGGCCCGACAACTGCTCAAGAGTTTCGAAGTTTGAGAGAACAGGAAAGTCGGAGGTGGAACTGGAACACTCAAATGGCTGTCCAGTCGCTTCTGATCAAGAGATAAGGTCAGAAGGTTTTCTACCACAGAGAAGAGGACGTGGCCCTGGAGGGTGCTTCTGAGGGTATCTGAACATCTTTAGGGTGGTACATAAGGGTTTGGAGGGAATGTGCCTTGGAAGGAGCTGGGTCCTATCCCATGACCAACACCATGACTGGCTGTGGTCAGCGAAATGGGGAGGTAGGGGATCGTGATGACAAAGGAGCACAAGGCAGGAAAATCCCAGCTAACTTGTGTTAACGGGTTACAGGGTTGGTTAAGGAGAGATCCACGGGCTCGACTGTTTGTAGCTGGACCATGGTTTGCCACAGAGAAAATGAAATCCCCCTGAATGGTGGAATGGGCAGTGGGGACCTGCGATGTGGAGGAAGAAGGGTGTCATTTCAGAACCAAAGGACGTATCCAAGCTGTGAGAAAAGTAAGGTCATGAGGCGTAAAAAGAGAAAGCAGCAAAGAGAGGCTGTTGTGTGACGGTGTGACAGGAAAAGTGACTGGAGAACTCCTTGACTCGGGTAATTTCCCAGTCAGAACCTTATGGACGGTGTCAGCAACAAGTCCTCCGCCGCCTCCTGGGGAGGGGAGCCATGGTTGGGGCAGGTCAAGAGTATGTTCTGTGCCCAAGAGGAGAGAGCACAAAGGAGTAGGAAGGAAAGGTCGGGGCACATGGAAAGGCTGACAGGCTGATACTTACTTTTCCTGTCCCTTCATTGGTCACCAAAATCTGATGTCAGAAAAGTCCTGGGAGGTCTTGGAGAGAGACCTCAACTTAGGATAGGAGGGTTCTTGACACAGGTGCAAGAAAGAATTAAAGGACCAGTAGCAGGAGAATTTAAGGTACAGTGAAAGCACACACTCCGGATGGGAGCACAGGTGTTCTTGTACCCGTTGCACGAGTCACCAGCTTATGGTTTTGAGGCTAAAAGAAAGTCCAAATCCAGGCATCACCAAGGCGACGCATTGGTGGGCTGGCTGCTGGCGATCCTCAGTCCTTTTTGTCACATGGCAGGGCACATGGTGGCATCTCCTGGTCTCGCTTTCCTTTTCCAGGTTCCATTGATTGCAGGTTTTGGCTGCTGCTTCCATGGCTTTCTCTCTCTGTCTGAGTTTCACTCTGCTTAGAAAGACTCCACCAGTAGGATTAAGACCCACCCCAAGGGGTGAAATTGCAATGACAGATACAGGTCATTATACTTTTTGTCATAACTTATAAAATTGTGTGGGGCAGAGTGTAAACCATAGTGTCAACTACAGTCCTTGGTTAATAGCAATGCTTTACTATGTGTTGATCAGTTGTAACAACTGTACCACATTAATGAAGGATGTTGTTAATGTGGGAAGGTGTGGGAGGGGGAGGGGGTGAGGCATATGGGAATCCTCTATTTTTTTAATGTAACATCTATGTAATCTAAAGTTCCTCTAAACAACAACAGCAACAACAAAAAACCCAATACTGAATATTTCAATATATGGGAAAAAGAAAGACCCATCCCTAATGAGGTGGACCACACCTTAACTGAAGTAACCTCCACAAAAGGTCCTTCTTAAGGGGTACAAAACCACAGGATTAAATTCAAGAACATGATTTTCTGGGGTTCATATGGCTCCAAACCACCACAGTGCCTAATCCGCATCTGCTTACAGGCATCTCACGCCCATCAGTGGAGACCTGATCTCCTGCAGGGGCCTACCCTCCGCTTAGCTCCCTAGGTGAATGCCGCTCAGCTTCCCCTTGCTCATCACCTTTTTTAAAAAAAAAATTTAAAAAGATTTATTTATTTATTTATTTATTTCTCTCCCCTCCCCTCCCCACCCCGGTTGTCTGTTCTGTGTCTATTTACTGTGTCTTCTTTGTCCGCTTCTGTTATTGTCTGCAGCACGGGAATCTGTGTTTCTTTTGGTTGTGTCATCTTGCTGTGTCAGCTCTCCGTGTGTACAGCGCCATTCCTGGGCAGGCTGCACTTTTTTTTTCATGCTGGGCGGCTCTCCTTACGGTGCTCCTTGCGCGTGGGGCTCCCCTACACGGGGGACACCCCTGCGTGGCAGGGCACTCCTTGCGCGCATCAGCACTGCGCATGGGCTAGCTCCACACATGTCAAGGAGGCCCGGGGTTTGAACCACGGACCTCCCATGTGGTAGGCGGACGCCCTAACCACTGGGCCAAGTCTGCTGCCTGCTCTTTGATTCTTTCCTTCTCTCTCTCCCACATCTACTCAGGCACCAGGTCTGTTTACTATTCTTCAAATCCCTTCATCGAATTCAATTCTCCCAATCTCCAGTGCCATTTCCTTAGTTCAGAATGACACGCTTTCTTAGCTGAATCCCTGCAATAGCCTGTTAGCTGGTCTACTTGCCTCTAGTTTTGATCCCCTACAGTCCTTTCCATAATGAACTCAGAGAGGTCTGCATAAGATGACAATCTGATCATGTCACTCTCTGGAACAAATACCTTTGACGGCTTTCCACTGCCCTGGGGATGGTATCCAAAATCCTTAAGAAGGCCCTGCGTGATCTAGTACCCTTTCCTTCTCATTTCTCACCACGCTCCCCTCCAAGCTCTGGGCTCCAGGAACTCCTTTCTGTTTCTCAGACAAACCATGCTCCCTCTTGCCTGTGGGCCTTCACATGCCCCTTCCTCTTTTCTAAGAACATTCTTCTCAGACCTTTGATTGGCCTATTTCAGCTAATCCTAAGTCTTGACTGAGGAATTCTGGGAAGCTTCCCACACCCTGCAGGGCTGGGCCAGGTGTATCACTGTGTGCTTCCTCTATTTTAGTAATTATGGTCCTGTACTCTAATTTATTATTTAATTGTCTATTTCCTGCACTGGGTTGCAAACTCTTGCAAAGATGGGCACCTTGTTTGTTTCACTTTTTGTGCTATCTCCCAGGGCCTAAAACAATAGATGCTCACTTAATATTGGAATGGGTGAATGAAAGCTATGTTGGCACAATGTCGTACTGAGTGCAGATGATGTAATTAAACTAGTGTACCAATGTTATTAGAAGATGGAATTTCTTCACTTTGGTTTGATTGTCCTTGACATGACTTGACTTCATTGGGGGATCCTGGTTACAATGTCATTTACTATTATTAAGAACTATAGGGGAGCAGATGTAGCTCAAGTGGTTGAGCACCTACTTCCCATGTATGAGGTCCCAGGTTTGATCCCCAGTACCTCCTAAAAACAAACAAAGAGATGAAAAAGCCAACTCTGATTGGGGAGCAGATGTAGCTTAGTGGTTCAATCCCTGGTGCCTCCTAAAAAAATTACAACATATTATTACCGTTTTTAAAATTTAAGTTCTCTTGAGTATGATGGGATATACCAGAATGAGAATGATCTTTGGATTAAGACAGAACTGGTTTCCAGTCCTGGCTTCTTTCCTTCCTGGTTGTATTGATTAACCTCTTTGAGCCTCAATTCCTTCAGTGGAAAATGGCAATAATATTACCTGTCTCGTAGGTTTGATGTGAGGAGTGAATGAAATAATGCATGGAAAGCACTTAGTACGGGCCCTGGCACAAAATAAGTACTTTAAAAATGTTTGCCATTATGAGTATTACAATAAGCATAATAAAACCTATCTTGCCCGGCAGTTAGATGCTTGACAAATTGTAGCTGTTGTTAGTATTACTATTATTATAAAGGAATGCTGTGGTTTAATGTAATGACTCTGAGATGGACTGGCAGGAAGCTGTTCTCTGGGGATTCAGGGAAGGCAGAGAGCCAATGCTGGGAAGGTTTTTCCTCTGGTTTTCTGGAGGTGGAAGGAGGGGTGGTCAGTTCTGGTTGAACCCAGCCAAGGGAGAGTTCTGGAAGGGAAGCCTTCAAAGGTCAGGACCTTCTCTGGCAACCTGGTTTCTCTGGGCAAAGCACAGCACTGCACTCTGGAGAGGTCCTTGCTTTTTGGAGTTTGGAATCTTTCTTCTGGTGAGGGGCATTAGCACCTCCTGTGCTCAGGCCTGTGACCTGTGGTGACTTGGCAGGGGTGATGAGCACTTTAGCAAGCTTAGTGTGTAGGACGAGGCTGGGTTTGGGGGCCAGGGCAGACTTGAGCTGGAACTTTGGCTCTGCCCTTCATGCCTGTCTTTTCTTGGTGCTTCCAGTTCTTCTCTGAGCTTGGGCTGCCTCATCTCTAAGTAGGGATCCTATCTTCCCCTCCAGGTGCACAAGAAGTTTAAGTGAGATGACTGACATGAAAGTGCCTGGAACATAATGGGCTCTCAATAATGGCTTGAGTCATTTCTTTGGTTCTTACTGTTCCTTGCCAGTGGTGCTGATGGAATTTCTCCTGACAGAATTCCTACCACTCATCACCACCCAAGAGGCCACCTCCTCCATGAAGATTTGCTGTTTGCCTAACAGGGTGGGATCACCTCCATCCTCTGAGCACCATGACACCTCGTTGGTCCCTCTCCTTTCTTTGTGCCTTGTGAACCGTGACATGTGTGCTCATTACTCTTTCACTGAAAAGAAGAAAAGTCAGAACTGAAAGAAGAGACTATCAGTCATAACTAACTAGTCCTCCTTTGCATGGAGCTTTACAATTTAAAGATTCCTGTATCCAAACTGTACAATCTCCAACAAGTTACTAAATGTGTTGGGATATGGTTGGATGGATCAAAAGTTTGATGGGTGCATGGGAGGGGGTCTAGGAAGGAAGAGGAAGAGGAGATCTAAGTGCCAGCCAGGGAAGTGATGTCATTAGTCAAGGACTCAGACTCCCAACTCAGCTGCTCCTGTGACATTTTCAGGAGTTCCAACTTTGAAGTTTAAAATAGGTGATTCCCCCAGAGTGAGTTAGCTGTCCCTCCTGTGGGCTCCCTTAGCACTTCTGCTTCCTTTATTCACTCCGTATGAAATCACCTAATTGCCTGACTTCTCAACTGGACTACGAACTACTTGAGGAAGGAGACTATGGACAGTGCAGCCCTATATTTCCAATCCCCAGGGGCACAGGTTCTGGCCCTGAAGTGTTTACAAAGGATAAAGGGAGGGAAGAGAAAATGGAGGACAGAATGGCATATATACCCACCTGAGCTTGCCATCCTGGTAGACTGTGCTTTTAGCACTGTGTGGAAAACGGAGCCCATAGTTGAGTCAACATATTTGAGTTCTCTACTTTGTTAATTGCCAGTTGAATAACTTTGGGCAAGTCATTTGGCCTTTCTGGGCTTCAGTTTTCAAATCTGAAAAGTCAGGATTAACACCTGCACCACCCATTTTGCTAGGGAAGTAAGGAGATCAATGGGAAGGCAAGTGTAAAAGCATTTTGTCAAAATGCATGTTGCTTTCTCAAAAAGCATTTCCAGCAAGTCGCTCCTCCTCTATGCTCCCTTAACATCTTGCTTATTTCTCAGTTAGGTTGTTTGTCAAACTAGGCTTGAGGTTCTTAAATTGTAGTGTGCACCCGAACTCCCAGATTGGTGGGTGCCACACCCAGTTTCTGATTCAGGAGGTCTGGAGTGGGGCCAGAAAATCACATTCCTGACATGCTCCCAGGAGATGCCACTGCTGCTGGTCCTGGGACCATGCTTTGAGGTCCACAGAACTATGTGGTCATCACTTGTTTATGGTCTGGATCCTGTACCATGTGATCAGTATGATGATGTCAAGGACCTTGACATATTCATTTTGTATCCCTGTCCCCAGTTCCTGAATTCATCAGTGCTCAATAATGTTTGCTAAATGATGAGAGAGCATCTTCTTGAAATGAGTTCTATGGGAGCTTGAGGTGCAGGTGGTGAAGTTAGTGCACTGACTTCAATGTAAAGAACAAAGTTGTGCATGAGACAATAGTATTTTGCAGCCAAAGGTATCTCTCTGTTATACAAAGTGGTTGGTGATGCACTTATTGCAATAGTTGTTGTGACTTCCTGCCCTGGGACAGCAATCACAGTGACAAGCACATCTTGTGACTATGCATGTTTTTCTTTTCTTTTTTTTTTTTTAAAGATTTATTTTTATTTATTTAATTCCCCTCCCCTCCCCCGGTTGTCTGTTTTCTCCGTCTTTTTGCTGCGTCTTGTTTCTTTGTCCGCTTCTGTTGTCGTCAGCGGCATGGGAAGTGTGGGCGGCGCCATTCCTCGGCAGGCTGCTCCCTCCTTCGTGCTGGGCGGCTCTCCTTATGGGTGCACTCCTTGCGCGTGGGGCTCCCCTACGCGGGGGACACCCCTGTGTGGCAGGGCACTCCTTGCGCGCATCGGCCAGCTCCACACGGGTCAAGGAGGCCCGGGGCTTGAACCGCGGGCCTCCCATGTGGTAGACGGATGCCCTAACCACTGGGCCAAAGTCCGTTTCCCTGCATGTTTTTCTTTAAGAACTCCAAGGTGATCCAGGACTCTCAAGCTTTTATGTTGGGGGGAGGCTGTAGCAGTTTGATATTATTTATGAATTCTGAAAAAGATATTTGGTTATGTTTTTAAACTGGTCTGTTCCTCTGGGCATGATAACCTTTCATTGTATTAAATCCAAAGGTTACTTTTACTTGATTAAATTAAGATTAGAGCTTTGATTCAATGAAGTCATTAGAGTACAACTCAGCTTTGAGTCCTAGCTCCCTTGTTAAGCTGATCAAATGACTCTCATGTGGAAGTAGATACATAGAGAAGAACACAGAGGAAGAGAGACAGCTCAGTAGACATGGCAGAGGCCCTGGGAAGAGAGATGAGCCTGATGGTCTACAGTTGACCTTGTGATGAGACCAGAGCAACTGAGCCCAGAAAGAAAAAAGCCCCGGAGAAAGAGATGAGCACTATGCCAGCCTGCTGCTGAGATCAGAAGAAGCTGGGACCACAGAGCTTTATGAGGGAAGAAGGAAGGCTGAACCCTCATAGACATCACCCGCCATCTGGCTTCAATACATGGCAACTGACTTTGGGTAAGGAAGTACCTCTTATGGTACCTTGAGTTGGACTCTTTAGGGTTTTGTGACTATACACTTCTACCCTAAATAAATACCCTTTATAAAAACCAACAGATTTCTGATACTTTGTATCAGCACCCCTTTGGCTGACTAACACAGAGGCATATAAGAAAATGGGTTTTATTATCCTCTGATAATGTTGCTGTCCTCTCAGGGGTAGTCACCTGTTTGTTGCCAACAGTAGGTGTTATTACAGAAGCTTCATACTACAAGCCAGTCCAGCCTGTGCATGAGAAGAACACTGAGTTTAAAAGAAATAGAACAGTCCTAGATAGTTAATCTTCTAAATACTGAAGGATAGACACCATCCCCCTCTGCCAAAACCACAGTTTCTTATTTGGATAAGACCTTAGCATGGATCAGTGCCCCCAGGTCTAGCCATTCATTCAACCAGTGTGTCCTGGCTTACACTCTGCTAGATGCTAGGAACAGAGTGATAAAAGACACAGCCCTGATGTTGTGGAATAGAAGATACAATAGAACAACTATTCCATTCATTGAACAAGCTGGACTTGGTAGGGTGTAAGCAAAATGCGATTTTATCCTTTCTCATCAGAGCAAACCTGCTCTGTAGACTCATTCCTCTCCATCCTTGGATGAAATCCTGGTCAAATTCCAGTTTTTTTTTTTTTTTGGTTGTTGTTGTTGGTCCCTCTAAAATAATGAAAAGGCTTCTTGTCTCTTTTAGGCAATCAAGTGCCGGTCCAGTCTCACATCAAAATGGTAGACTCTTGTCCTATTTAAAGCATTACTCCACCTCCAGTGTAAGTCTCCCCCAGGCTAGGAAGACTGGGTGGGAAAGAGAAACTGGCTGGCTTCTTCTCCCTCACTGCTGCTCTTCTTCCCTGCTGCTTAGGGCCTTCCAAGGCAGGGGTAGGGAGTAGAAAAAAGAGACAGAAGAGTCTCACTTGACTGGGAATCTTGTCTTCTGGTGATGGGGCAGCTGAGTATGATGGGCCCACAGGTGCCTGCTCCTTCTTTTTAAAATGTATTTATTTTTTATTTTTTTGGCTCCTTCTTTTGAAGCTGTTTTTATTTCTTTTGGCTCTTTCTTTTGAAGATGTTTTGAAGCTGTTGGTGATCCCTGCTCTGAGGACCTATAAACTTGCTTCCTGGAGTGAGCGGAACTTCCTCCAGCTGGCTGATGCCCCACCATTAGCTTCTGTACCCAACTGTCCATTCGTACTCTCTCCACAGAGGCTGTCTCAGCTCTGCCAGCAGGCATTCTTGGGCAGGGTCCTTTTTAAGATGCCTTGTCACTGACTCCCTTTGGCCCACGGAAGACACACACCTCTTCTTGGCTGTCCAAGGAAGCCCTGAGGGCTTCCACCGTGCCCTCTTCTCTCTGCCACTCCAGGTAAGCCATGCACAGAGCCTTGGCCTTCCCACTGACCCCCAAACTCCAGAGGATAAGATAAAATTTGGTACCTTTTCCCAAAGGTGATGGGAGCAATGAAGCATCCTGAGTATAGAGGCCACAGGAAAAGCACTTGGGTTATGGATTTAGAGGCAGGAAAGGGGGGCAAAATGGAAGGCAGGAGACAGGTAAGAGGGCGGCTGGTCTTATCCCTTCTCAGCAGCTTAAAGGCCTTCCCTAAACCAGGCTGCCTCTGCAGCTTTCTTCCTTCCCTGAGATCAACAGAGGTGATGAGGTCCCCTATGGTTTGGCTCTCCCACATGTCCACCATTGAGGTGGCAGCCCTTGATCTCTGAGGAATAGTGGACATAATGCTCCCCAAGCTTTCCTTTTCTTAAGTACTTTGTTTTTAAAATCCCTTTTCTTATAGCACTCTGTTTAAGAAAAGGCTGGTTTTGAGACTGGGGCTGGGGGACTGGATTACTTCCTAGAAGACTCGGTCAGAGTAGAATGCTCAAATTATGGATTCTGAGCAGGGTCCCAACTTAGTCCTCCCAACTTGAGCACAGACTCTAAACACGGATCTGTTTATCAGAGTGTTGAACTGCAATTAGAATTATGGCATCCTGGTAAGTGTACAGACTCTGGAGGCAGTCTGTCTGGGTTCAAAACCTGGTTCTGCTAGCTCCCAGCTGTTAGCCTGGGACAAGTGGTGCAATCTCTAGGGGCCACACTTTTTCTCATCTGTAAAAGGAAGATACAATCCCTCATGGGGTTATTTTTTTTTTTTTTTTTTTTTGGCAGAACCAAGGCAGCTTTATTTTGGAAGAGAGAAAAGTGGCTTCCAGTTGGGGACAAGAGCATCAAGGGGGTGGGCCAGGCACGGGGCGGGCAGGGCTGGAGCCAGGAGGGGCGGCGGTGGCAGTTCAGTTGCTCAGGACATCGGAGGACTCGGACACGAGCTTCCCGTCGCGGGTCTCGATCTTCTTCACCACCAGTGCCTTGTTGCGGATCACCAAGCCGGAGCCCCCAGGAGAGGCTAAGCCCTGGAAGGGGCTGGAGCCTAAGTTGAGGCCCACCACCGGGCTCAGTCCACCTGAGTGGTAGCCGCTTGAGCTGGTCCTTGTGTGAATACTCATGTTCTGCATGCCAGCCTCCAGCCTGCCCTCCTCGCCCTCCAGCAGCTTGCGGTAGGTGGCGATCTCGATGTCCAGGGCCAGCTTGACGTTCATCAACTCCTGGTACTCGCGCAGCTGCCGCGCCATGTCCTGCTTGGCCTGCTGCAGCGCGGCCTCCAGCTGGGCCAGCTTGGCATTGGCGTCCTTGACCGCCAGCTCCCCACGCTGCTCGGCCTCAGTGATGGCCGCCTCCAGGGAGGCTCTCTGGCCCTTCAGGCCCTCGATCTCAGCCTGGAGCCGGCTGATGCTCCGGTTCATCTCGGTGATCTCCGTCTTGGTGCGGCGGAGGTCATCGCCATGCTTCCCGGCCAGCGTCTGCAGCTTCTCGTACTCGATCTGGTACATGCTCTCGGCCTCGGCCCGGCTGCGGTTGGCGATCTCCTCGTACTGGGCCTTGACCTCGGCGATGATGCCGTCCAGGTCCAGGGAGCAGCTGTTGTCCATGGACAGCACCACGGACGTGTCTGAGATCTGGGCCTGCAGCTCAGCCAGCTCCGCTTCATACAGGTGCCTGAGGAAGTTAATCTCCTCAGTCAGGCCTTCCAGGCGCGACTCCAGCTCTACCTTGTTCATGTAAGCTTCATCGACATCCTTCTTGATGAGGACAAATTCATTTTCCATGTCTGTTCGCTTGTTGATCTCCTCCTCATACTTATTCTTGAAATCCTCCACCAGCCCCTGCATGTTGCCAAGCTCTGCCTCCAGCTTCAGTTTCTCCTGGCCCAGCCCTTCCAGCTGCCTACGAAGGTTGCTGATGTAGCTCTCAAACAGGCTGTCCATGTCGCTCCGAGAAGTCTTCTGCTGCTGCTGCAGGAGGCGCCACTTAGTCTCCAGCATCTTGTTCTGCTGCTCTAGGAACCGTACCTTGTCGATGAAGGAAGCAAACTTGTTGTTGAGGCTCTTGATCTGCTCCTTCTCCTGCATGCGCACGGCCTGGAGGTCGTTAGTGTCCATCAGCTTCACGGGGTTAAGCAGGCTCTGGTTCAAGGTGACGGCCGTGATGGTCCCTACACTGCCTGCCCCGCCGTAGCCCAGACCCAGACCCAAGCCGGCGCCCATGCTGCCTCGGAAGCCGCTGCTGCCCACCCGGGAGAGGGTGGAGAAGTTGATACGGGAACTTGGCCCACTCGTGTACGAGCGGCTGCTGAAGGTTCATGGGGTTATTTTGAGGATTAGTAAAATCAGTGTGTATCAAGAGCTTAAAGTAATTCCTGGCACAAAGCAAGTGCTTGGTAAAATGGCAGCTGTTATTGTTATTCACCGTCTAGACTGTAGGGCAGAGGAATTCCTTTCACAAGCACACACACAATTCCCTTAGAATTCCTTAGTGTGGCATCAGTTCCCTTTCAACACCTGATCCCAGTCTAACTTCCCAGTCAAATGGACCACTGCAGACCTCCCATGGAATGTGGAAAACCAGGCAAATTCCTCACCTCAATTTGTTTATCCAAGCAACACATCCCTGTGCTTGGAATGTCTTTTCTCCCTTTACCATTTAACCTTCTGAAAGTTAGGTGAAACTGTTACTTCATTCATTCATAAATTCACCTAATGCCTATTGAGCACTTACCATGTTCCAGCGATTAGACTAGGTAGGTTTCAGTTTGCAAAGATGAAGAGGACATGGTCCTAGCCAAGAAACTAACTGGTTACCAGTCGGTCTCCTTTCTCAGCAAGTGTTGTGAAAATAGGAGAAATCATAAATACTCTCCCTGGGGTGTCTTCCACATCTATTCCCCATGCCTACCATATTCCAGGAATGGTCTGTCAGATAAGTGAATGAATGACTGCTTATGTACACACATACAAAGATTATACGAACGGTGGAACTCAGTTTAAGACTGAATTCAGCCCCCTAGAATTACGTAAGGAAGCATACAGTAAGTGCTTACTAGATGCTCATTTCTCCTTTTGGTCCATAACTCCCCTTCTGATTTTCTTTATTGCCTCTTTTTAGTGTAACCTGTTTCATCTCCTTTAAAAACCCCATAGATGGTTATTCCTCATTTGAAGCACAGGCCCACTGAGAGATTAGAGCAGACAAAGGGTTTTCCTCAAGGTCATGCAGTGAGAATGAGAGCAGGATCCGCACCACAGCTCAGCTGAACAAGCCGCACTGTCCCTTTGGCAATGAAACTCCAGGAGTTCTGTCCTTTCTGGGCTCCCCTGAAGACAGGGGCCCTGGAAAAGTGCTGTGCCATCCCTGCAAGCTCCCTCTGCACGTGACCTCTTTACCTACCCATCCTGTTTTTGAGGTTGGGTGGGTGTCTAGGTAGGGGATGGGGGAGTGGGGCAGGAGTCAGCTACTGCTAACATCTTTCTCTTTCAGTGACTTGAGTATCAGATAAGAGAGTTAGCAAGTTTGATGAGTGACTTGCATTTTTCCACTCTCAAATGCAAATGTTCTTTTTCTCTTTTGGCTTCTCCTGCCCACGTATTAGTTCATTCCTACATCTATTCGTTCACTCTGGAAGTTTGATCTTAACTGAAGAGCAGAGTTTGGAATAAAGTGAGTCTGCCGTGGGCTCTGTCTGAACACGTTCATTAATCCCTCTCTTTACAGGGGTCTTTAGAACTAAAATTACAGGGAGCCTCCTGTGAACACTACCCATTGTACCCAAATCAAACCTCTGCCTGACGGCCCTGCCACAACCCCTAGGAAGGAACACAGGCCCGGCTCCAGGCAGCCAGCTCTTGCACCACGTGACCGCCCCCACCTTCCGCAGCATCTGATTGGACTGGATGGGGGTGAGCCTGGTCCTGGAACCCCTAAGCCGTAGGCTGCCCAGGGCGGGGACCACGGCTGTGGCCTGCCAGGCGCGAGTGCGCTGCTGGTTGTTTTTTCCCCCTATGGTTAAGTGTTGTCATGATTTCTGGGCTTTAAGTTTTACTGCTCTTCTGGCCACTCTGGTTAATAAAATTGAAAAGGAAACTACAACCCTGAAAAGCCACTTAAGACATGGAAGTCCCTCTCGAATGCTGTTCACCTCCCCAGAGAGGCTGGGTCTTGTGTCCCCTCTGGACATGTCCGACAGGGGAGGGAGGGGGGAGGAATAGGAAGAGCGGCCATTTCCTAAGTATTTCCCAGGAGCTGGGCGCTGCTCGCTTCCTCATCATCACATTTCATTCTCGTAACATCCTCGCAGTAGATGCCATTACTTGCATTTTACAGGCGATGCAACTGCAGATTGTTAGAAAGAAAGCCGCACCTGTAAGAGAACAAAAGCTCACCCGATTGTGGAGGAGAAAAGAGTTTTATTAACGATCTTGCAAGATCAGGCACATGACCTGGATGAAACCGCTGGCGGGCCAAACGGCAACAATGACATTTAACTTCAAGGTGCTGGGGGAAAATAATTGTCAACCCAGAATTGTTTTCCCCAAAGTGAAGTGAAAATAAAGCATTTTCAGACACACCTAGACCAAGAAATTTTATCTACACAAACCTTCATTCATTTGAAGAACTATGAACAGACACACCATCTCAAAAAGGTAATTGAAACCAGAGGAAAGGAGTGGAATGCAAGAAACATCAGTGAGGATGGAAAATATTGATGGTAAACATTACTAATTTGTACCTGCCAAGTGGGTAAATTATATTAAGTTCCTTATCTTATTCTGCAATCTCTGGAAAACAGCAACATTAACATTAGAAATAATTAAAAGTCACATTTAGGTAAGAAAGTAAAAAAATTTAAGTGTGGGAGTGGATGTGGCTCAAGCAGTTGAGCCACTGCTTCCCACAAGGGAGGTCCTGGGTTTGGTTCCCAGTGCCTCCTAAAGAAAACAAACAAACAAAAACCAGACAATAAGCAGACAATGAGCAGACAAGGAACAACCAGCAAAAGAAACAAGCAAACAGATGAGGGAGCCATTGGGGGGGGGGGGGCCAGGGGGCTGGGAGAATTTAAGTGTAACTTTTTAAAGCTAGAAATATGTAATTTGTCATTTTCAAATCAGATGAGAAAAGAGGAGAATGAAGGAAATATTATTTACCCAAAAGAAGGCAGGAAAGGATAAAAATAGAAAAAAAAACCCTTGATAAATATAAAATATTAAAATACAGTAGAAATAAACACAAATATATTTGATTACAAAAAATTTAATAAATGGACTCACCACACCATAGTCAGAGGCCCTCAAATAATATTAACAAAAAGCTACATCCTGGATCCTCATAAAATTAAACATAGAAATAACATTTGATCCAACAATTCTACTCCTAGATCTCCACCCCAAAGTATTGGCACTCAAACAAATAGATGAACATGCAGAAGCGCTTTCTACAAAAGGTGGAAACAGTCCCAACGCCATGAATGGTTGGATGAATGGATAAACAGACTGTGGTATAGCCATACAGAGAAATATTTTTCAGTCATAAAAAGGAATGAAGTACTGATACATGCTATATCCTGGATGCACCTCAAAAATATGCTAATTGAAAGAAATCAGAAGCAAATATAGCAAAGTATAAAATGTCGGCATTTATTCCATTTAGGTGTTTGTTATATTATTCTCTGAAATTCTGAAAAATATTTGAAGTGTTTGGTACTTAAAAAAAAATACTTCATATCCCCCTTCGTTAGTACCTCATAGTAAGAGTCAGATTTACTCTGAAGCCAATGATGCTCAAGCTTCAGGGCCGCTCCCTTGCAAGGCCCTTCCCACAGCCCTGGGAGGGGACCTGGCGACGTGTTTCACAGAGTCAGAGGTTTTGTAAAATTTGCAAAGGTGTTACATTAATAGCAAGCTGCTGAGACTATTGCCTCTTTCTATTCTGAGTTCCTTTCTGGCACTTTTTGGGTCGAGTGACACAGAATGAAGGAGGGCATTTTTACAACCCGGCTAACGGGAAATTTGGTTAGGTGTATGCTCCATTTGGGTTTCATGGAGGACTCTCATCTGATTGTAGTCTCTTCCATGTACAGGTAAGTTATAGCTAGTTATCCTCATGCTATTCAGCAATGACTCCCAGAAGTGACTCGCTTTGCGTTGTGACACAAAGGTCCAAGTCCAGACAGAGGTTGTTTCGTGATATAACATGTCCGTAGGTGTCCAGCTCTGGAAATACATGGGAAAGGAAGGAAATGTTGAAATGAATGCGTGGAATCAGAAGTTAGTCTGTGGGAAAGTCTTCCAGTCAACCAACAGGTAAAATTGTAAGCCAAGGATATTGTTCTCATTGAACAGGCAGGTTCTTCCCTGTCAGGAAATACTTATTAATACTAATGAAGGACATACAAGTAAGTATACTCTCCCCTCCTTTTTCTTTTTAATGGAACTTATGCAAAACAGAATTTCCTGGGTTTTAGGACATTAACTTGTAGCTGTACTGCAGTGAGTATAAATGTGTGTATAGTCACATGTCTTAAGACTCTCTGTAATCAATAAAGAACAACAAATTTTGAACAACCACACTAAGCGAAAGACTGCATATTTCTATTTGTGCTATAGAAAATATTACAAATCATTGTTATACAAAGAGGTGATCAAACACATGAAACCGAAATAAATAGGGAAAAAAGTATTATAGAAGAATGTCAGATGGTTACATAATAAATGTTTTATTTTTGTTTGTTTTGTGACAATCATTGTACTTATTATTAGCTCTAAAAAATGTGTAATTTGCTGTCATTTTTCTCATTCTGAATATTTACTTTCATTTATAATTTTACATTCTTTTTCTTATTGAGAGCCCCCCAAATTGTATAGATTCAGGCTCCACAAAACTTAGGTCTGTCGCTGACATACGCATTTATTTGTTAATAGTTGATTGGGTATCTCTCCTTGGGACGGAGTGGCAGATATTCATAGCAACTACACCCCAAGAAATGGTGGGTATGTCGGACATTAAGTTTTAAGAACATTTATTTAATTGCTACTATGAGCTGGATGCCCTCCTGGTGGATGTACTGAGGAGGTCTCATTTAAGCCAGGTGGCCAAGTTTAATGACACCTCTCCCTAATATGGCAGCTACATTATGAATAGGGATTTCAACCTTCACCTGATCAGATTCCCTAAGATCAACCAAGATATCTGAAAGAGGATAGCAGGTGGGCAATGTTCTTAGGTAGCAGTTAACTGTGACACTGCTGTAACCATTGCACAGTCCAGCCCATTCTGCAAATCTGTGCTCCTCTACTATACTCTGGAATGGAGTGTGGCTTCCAAATTTCCCACATTTGGGGATGCCAGGAAATTGCCAAAGTACCTCAGTTTAAGAGTGGACCCTCCAAGTGTTACTTCTAAATGCTCGGAGCCTTCAAGAGGGCCCTTCTGGACATCATTAGCCCATCATATTAAATGGACCAAAGACCCCTCTTTGGAAGATGTCTATATTTATAGAAATTAACTCCACCATTACTGAACCTTCAGTTTTGAGCACTGCAATCAGAAAGAGATCACATTAAGTAGTTCTCTGTACTTCAGAGTAAGACTAGATTACAGAGGACCAAAGGATAAAAGAATTACTTTAAATAAAAATGTCAGTCTATCAGGAGGCATGGAGAATATACTGAAATGTGTGTGACTGTAGTAGCTCTGTTTTAAATTGTAAAGTTATCTTGGTTTTACAGATACAAAGATTGTACTAAGTCTGAAATAAAAAACAGTTTTCAGAAAATTCAGGATTTGAATTTTCTACTTGCAAAGGTGTCCTCCAAATAAGCAAAATTTATGGTGAAAAGCAGTTGATTGATTTTTTGTTGATTAATTTTTATTTTGAATAAAGTGTGTGGAATTTTAGCCAGGAAAACAAAAATGACAATAATGTCTATATAAGAAACTAAAAATGACATGAATCAAACTGCTTTTAACTAATAATACTTTTTGTCCTAGTAAAGTTTATTTTTAAAATTAACATAATGAAAATTAACTTTTTTGGTGTAAAGTTTAACATAATGAAAATTAACTTTTTTGGTGTAAAGTTGTATGAATTTTGATACCTGTATAGATTCATGTAACCACCACCACAATCAGAATAGTGCCATTATCCCCCCAAATTCCGTCATGCTGCCCCTTTGGGATCACTCTCAACCTGCCCCTAATCATTGACAACCACTGATCCGTTCTCAGTTTGGCCTTTTCTGGGATTTAAAATAATGTCTGACATAGAGTATGAAAACTTTTGAAACTGGCTTCTTTTATTCAGCATAATGCCTTTTAGATTCTTCCATATCCTTGTGTGTATCAATAATTTGTACCTTTATTTTTACCTATATTGTACCTATATTGCTGAGTAGTATTCAGTTTATAGATGCACCACTGTTTGTTTATCCATTCACCTACTGAAGGATATTGGGTTGTTTCTAGTTTGGGGTGATTATGAATATAGCTGCTATAAACTTTGTGTATAAGTTTTTGTGTGAACATACAATTTTAGTTTTCTAAGGTAAACATCTAGCTGTATTATTGCTGATCCATATGATATGTTTACATTTAACTTGATAAGAATCTACTATATTGTTTTCCAGAGGCTATATAATTTTGTTTTCCCATTAGCAATGTATGAGAATTCTAGTTACTGCACATCCTTGTCACCACTTGATATTGTCACATTATTAAATTTTAGCCATTTTAATAAACATGTAATGAAATCTCATTGTGGTTTTAGTTTTTGGATTTCCCTAATAGCTAATGATGTTGGCATCTTTTGATGTACTTACTTGACATCTGTATACCCTCTTTAGTGAAGTGCCGATTCAAGTTTTCTGCCCATTTTTTATTGGGTTTTTGTTTTCTTTCACTTGATTTTTGAGAATTCCTTAATATTCTGGGTACAATTCTGTCAGGTATGTGATTTGCTAATATTTTTTCCTAGTCTATGATTTGCCTCTTCATTCTCTTTACTATGGCTTTCATAGAGCAAATATTTTAAATTATAATGAAGTCTAATTTATAATTTTTATTTTTTTGGATCATTCTTTTGGTGTCATATCTAAGAACTCTATGCCTAACTCCAGGGCATGAATATGTTTTCCTATGTTTTCTTCTAAAAGTTTTATAGGATAGCTTCTATTATATACCACAAATTTCATTAAGTTGTATTTTCATTTGTTCGGTTCAAAATATATTTCTAATTTCCCTTGAGATTTCCTCTTTGACCAATGCTTATTTAGAAATGTGTGCTTAAGTACCACGTGTTTGGAGATTTTCCAGTTGCCTTTATGTAATTGGTATCTAGTTTAATTCCATTATGGTCAGAGATTGTACTTTGTGTGATTTCAATTGTTTTAAATTTGCTAAAGATTGTTTTATGATCTACCATATAATCTGTGTTAATGAATATTCCATATGCACTTGAAAAGAATACGTACTCTGCCATTGTGTGGGATGTTTTATATGTGGCAATTAGATACAATTGGTTGATGGTATTGCTCAGTTGTTATAGTCTTGCTGACCTTCTCTCTCCTTTTTCTATGTTGAAAGAGAAGTGTTGAAGTCTGAATATTAATTGAGGATTTGTACATTTCTCCTTGCAGTTTTTGCTTCATGTATTTTGAAACTCTCTTATCATGTGCATACACATTTGGAAATGTTATGTCTTCTTAGTGATGCAATCATTTGAATCATTATGTAATTTCCTTCTTTATCCCTGGTCGCTTTCCTTGTTCCAGAGACTACTTTGGCTTGTATAAATATAGTCATTAAAACTTTCTTTATTTGATATTTCAAGGTATATGCATATGTATTTCTATTCTTTTAATTTAAATGACGCTTCTGTATAATTATATTTAAAACTGGTTTCTTGTAGCCAACATATAGTGGGGACTCTTTTTATCTCTTTATTTTAATTGGTGTCTTTAGACTTTTGCATTTAATGTAATTATTGATATGTTTGGATTTAGTTCTACCATTTTAACATTTATTTTGGTTTGTTCTGTTTTTCATCCTCTGCTTTTTTCTTATGGCCTTCTTTTGAATTATTTAAATACTTTTTAGTATTACATTTCATTTTGATTCATCTATAGAGTTTTTGACTATATCTCATTGTATTTTTTTTTTAGTGGTTCTAGGCATTATAATATACATACATAAAATTTCACAGTCTACTTAAATCAATATATTATCATTTCTAGTAGAAAACAGAAATCTAATCATCTTACAGTTCCCTATAGTTGTCTACTTTTATGTTGTAATTGTAATATATATTTCACATGCAGACATTGAAAATCCCACCAGACAATGTTATAATTTTCACTTTCAACTATCATAAATGTTTTAACAAACTTAAAAGGAGAAAAATAGTCATATAAATATTGTGTCATTTTTCTCTGGCTGTTTTCAGATTTTTTCTGCTTTTAGGGTTTGGCAATTTGATTATGTGTCTGGCTATGTAAATATACCTGTTTGAAAGGATTTTTTTGACATGAAGAATGTAAGAACTTTATACATTATGACTGCAAGTAAGACAAAGCCACATAAAATTATCCAAAATTAAATAGGCTGTAATATTAAATATCTTCTAAGAATTTTATGGTCCTAACTATGAAAGAATGCAAAATTCCATCAGATCTCAATGTTTTAAAAATTATGTTTCCTAGTATATTACTAATTAAAAATAATAGCTTTGGAAGAATGACTTTTGCACATTGGGGAACTTATCAACTAGAGTGGGAGCTTCAGACTTCTGATAAGAGAATTGGGCAATGACTCCCTAGGATATGGGCTGGATGATCACTCTCCTCTCGAAGTTATAGAATAAATAATATTTAACATTCATAAATAGGGTCACAAACAAGAACCTAGAAGACTGCCCCATTCACATTTCTGTTAGTAGATAAAACCAACTGCAACAAAAAGCAGGTCTTGATTGGTTTGAGGCCCTGTCAATTGTCATGATGAAAATGAGGATTGTAATTCAAAGTAACTGAGGCTGCAGACCAGAGGACACCATGGGGCACAGCTTGTGATGGTTCCAATCCCTGGAAGACACACCACTATCCTCATCTAAGACACCCTTCTGCTCCAGTTCCTTCTCATCTGAAGTGTGAGCTGCCAAGACAACACTGGACTTCATGCAGCCCAGTCATTTCAGCCTGGAGATGGAGGCTATGTAATGGAAATCTAGATAAAGCACTGCCTCACATGCAGATGGATTGTGCCCTGTGGAATTTTATTTTATTTTACTTTATTTTATTTTTTTAGGTACTGGGGCTGGAGATTGAACCCCAGACCTCGTATGTGGGAAGCCGATGCGTAACAACTGAGTCACATGGGCTCCTCTGAGTTGGTTTTTTTGTTTGTTTGCTATTATGTTTTTAGGAGGCATGGTGACTGAACCTAGGACCTCCCATGTGGGAGGCAGGCACTCAGCCGCTTGAGCCACATCTGCTCCCATTGTCGAATTCTATTTGACACCCTTGCAAGATGACTTTCTGCTTTGAAGTCAGAGACCCGTGGACAACAAGCCACAACTATACCAAAACATCACCAAAACAAGGCAAATTACTAATATTTGAACTTGATACCCTCAAAGCCTAGAAGGGAACTCCTAAGTTTTCATCACTCTACATCAGCTTTAAACTATAAGGAAAAAGAGGGTACCCTATACAACATACAGAGTGCCTCATGTGATTCAAGACGGCTACTCTAGCTCCGCCTATCGTATCTGCATTCAGTTAGGTAAAAAAGGAGCAAAGGAAAAAGGAAGGCTTCTCTTTCCCTTTGTGAGTGAGAACATGATTTGCTCTCCACCTTAAAGTCACCCTACTATTGGTGGTCTGCATTAACATGAGTTTATATTCTGATTACTCTGATTCAGGAAGATGAAGTTGGGGATAACTTTATAGTTGGTTTCAGGAGCATCCCTCAAATCCATTTATCAAAACAATGGACTACTCAAATAGTCCTCATTAGAATACATACCTCTTCTCAGGATAGTAGAACACTCAGCCAGACTCATCAAAGGAGCGTTTACTATTCAAAAATGCTTGCTTTTCACGAGGGTCTCGCTCCCTCACGGCGTCTACCAATCCTGACTATTATGTCACAAACTTTTCATAATCCCAATCAAGTCCCCTTCCTCCATTGAAAGACTGCCTTCAACTAGACCCTCCGAAATGATAAATACCTCTCCTTTACCTTCTCTACTCAGAGATGCTACAAAGATTTTGTTAAGGTAGTGGACTCCCTTACTGTGATAAGTGATAAACTCAGCTGTGCTATACCTACAGATCATTTTCATGGTTGTTTCAGGGATTCAGTCGTATCTGGAATTTTCACACATAGCTTCCTATTGGTCAGAACTTGGTCATGCGATCACATCTAAATGCCAGGGAGATTGGTTGAGTAGGTATATGCCCAGTATAAACTTCTATTACTATAGAAAAATTGGAAAGCAGATAATGGGGAATAACAGTGTTGGCTACAAAAAACCCAAACAAATATCAAGACGAATACTAATAGCCAACATTTACTGAAGCTTCCTAATGTCAGATACTTGAAAAACACTTTTCCAAGGACTGCACAACATCCTGAGGTAAGCACTATTACTATCCCTGCTTTACTGAAGAAATTGAGGCACGAAGTACCTTGGCCATGTTTGGTAGCTGGTCAGTGGTGGAACTGAGATTATAACCAGGAGGTTGGCTACACAGCCCAGGGAATAAGATGAGGGAGAGGAATAGTTGATGCTCACTGAAATGTCCTGAAAGCAACACTGGGTAGCATTGTTTTTGGTTGTTGTGTAACAAATTATCACAAACTTAGCAGCTTCAAACCACACCTTTATTTTCCCAGTTTCTGTGGGTCAGGAGCCTGGCATGTCTTATGGACAAATGGGGCCTGGAGATCCTCTAAGTGTCTTACCAAGCAGCAGTCAAGGTGCCACTGGGCTGCATTTTCTTCTGAAAGCTTGACTGGGGGAAAATCTGCTTTCAGTTCATGCTGGTTGTTGGCTGAATTCAACTGAGCACCCTGGCCTTTTGTTAGCTCTTGGGTGGAGGCCACCCTCAGGTATGAGAGGCTTCCTGCAGTTCCTAGAGCTGGACTTCTTAACCTTATTTGCTCCACAGACCCCTTTGCCAGTCAGGTGAAAACCACAGACCCCTTACTAACTCCACACTATACTGTCCATTATTTAATGAATATATCACACCCGCACCAACACATCCCCAGGAGAATGTTTTTTTTGAATTTCGGTTCAAGCTCATGGGCCCCTTGTTAAGAACCCCTGTCCTGGAGGCTGTCCACAGCCCCCTGCCATGTGTCCCTCTCCACAAGCTGTTCACAACAGGGCAGTTTGCTTCTTCAGAGCCAGTCTGTGTGCCTCTCTTCAGTTTGCTAGGACAGAGTCATAGAACGAAACACAGCCAAAGGAGTGATATCCAATTTCCTTTACCATGATCCAGGATTGATATCCTATCACCTTTGCCACATTCTGTTGATGAGAATCAAGTCACAGGTTGTACTGGAAGACAATGGAAGGGGATTATAAGAGGGTGTGACTCACCAGAGGTCACTTTTGTGTTTGTTTTCCACACTGGGTTATGAAACAGATGACCTACATTTTCCCCTGACTCTGTCTTTACTGGATACCTGTTGTTGAGTGAGCCATTTCATTTGTCTTGAGATGCAATTTCATCTCTAAATTGGAGCTAATAATTTGTTCCCTGCCCATGTCACAGAGTTTCTGGGAAGATTAAATGAGATAATGCATGTGCAGAAGATATAAAACCAAACGATTATAATGTACTAATGAACATAAGCTGATTAACCAGATGAAGTCCTTATGAGAGCCATTTATCTTCCTTGGAATTGAATAAATGTTGGGTTGCATACATTTCTGATCAATCTATTGTCAGAGGTTTAAAAGTACTTAAATAACAAAAGATATTATAGAGGTGTTTAAGTCTTAATTACGGTGATGAAAAATATATATGCAAAAAGCCTTACTGCTAAGTGATCCTCTTGAGAGTACTTTTTCAGAATGATTTTAAACATCATAAATATAGATTATAAGACTTTTGTTTAATATTCCGCTAGACAGAGATGTCTGCCAAATAAATGCAGGTCTGGAGTCATGCAATGAATTATGAGTTGAAAGAAAAACTTTTGGGTTTGGCACCACCACTGAATGGCTCTGTGACCTTGGGAAAATGACTTCACCATGCTATGAACCTCAGTTCCATCATTTGTGAAAATGAGGAGGGCGAATTCAAAATCGCTTAGATTTCTTCCAGCACGAAGAGTCTAAGAACCAAAGTGACAATGCCTTGGTTGTGTCCACAACCAAGCCAAGGTCCACAGGAAGGAGGAATACAGTAAGGATTAGAGTGGACTTAATGATATCCTATTCATGAACTATTGTGGTTAATAATCGAGAAAATGTGGCATTGGTGTGGAAAAAGTGGCCATGGTGGCTGCTGGGTGCGGGGAATGGGAGGAAGAGATGAGATGTGGAGGCATTTTCGGGACTTGGAGTTGTCCTGGGTGGTCCTTCAGGGACAATTTCCAGACATTGTATGTCCTCCCATGGCCCACTGGATGGAATGTGGGAGAGTGTGGGCTATGGTGTGGACCACAGGCCATGGGGTGCAGTGATGCCCAGAGATGTATTCACCAGATGCAATGGATGTGTCATGATGATGGGGGAGAGTGTTACTGTGGGGGGAGTGGTGGGGTGGGGGCGGTGGGGGTGAATGGGGACCTCATATTTTTTGAATGTAATATTTTTTAAAAAATGAATAAATTAAGTAGAATTTGGAAAAAAAAGAGAAATGGATGCAAAAAGCAGAAAACTTATAAAATTCAAGCAGAAATCATTGCAGGAAAAGTTGATAGAATCAGAGTATTACAAAAGCCTTCTTATTTCCCAGGAGCATAAAGCTCATGATATGGGGATAAGAGCTTTGATAGCTGAGAAAAACCTATTTGAACTGAGAAAAGAAAACACATCGATGGCACAAAAACTAATCGAGGAAGAACATAAAGTTTCTGAAAATTATCATCCCACCTCTTATGTTCCAAATGGAGCATTTGGCAGAGTTCTGGAAGCACAGCCAGGAACTCTCCGGACCAACAATTCCCCAAGGAAGGAGGAAGATGAGGCTGAGATGGTAAAGCCATGCCCTGTTATCAACCAGTTACCATACCCTGGGGTGCCTGCAGGTGGACCACCCCAACCGGAGCCAGCAGGTGCCACAGGAGATCAAGACAGATCTTGTTCTGGAGCTCTTCTCACAAGCAGAAGCAGCTCAGTAGAATCTTCTTATTCAACCCTCTTACCTGAGAGAGGGGAGCAGCCAACCCAGGCTCTGGTCCTCCTCATTGCCCTACTGTCAAAAGTCAGATGTTAAGGAGTCCCAGGAGGAATGTTCTGAGAAGAGAACATGCTGTACTTCCTGCTATTCTGGAAAGTGAGGAGGAAGCTCCCCAAAAGTCCATTTGCTAAAGGACTTCCTTGGCCCAACACTAATCTCTACTGGTAACAAGAATGTAAACACATGGGAAACGGACTTTGGCCCAGTGGTTAGGGCGTCCGTCTACCATATGGGAGGTTCGCGGTTCAAACCCCGGGCCTCCTTGACCCGTGTGGAGCTGGCCATGCGCAGTGCTGATGCGCGCAAGGAGTGCCGTGCCACGCAAGGGTGCCCCCGCATGGGGGAGCCCCACGCGCAAGGAGTGCGCCCGTGAGGAGAGCTGCCCAGCGTGAAAAGAAAGAGCAGCCTGCCCAGGAATGGCGCTGCCCACACTTCCCGTGCCGCTGATGACAACAGAAGCGGACAAAGAAACAAGACGCAGCGAATGGACACCAAGAACAGACAACCGGGGGGGGGGGGGGGGCGGGGGGGGGATTAAATAAATAAATAAACCTTTAAAAAAAAAAAAAAAGAATGTATCAACACCAACCTCCTGACTCCAGCTTCTGTTTATATAACCTGTAAGCAAATGTAGCACCTGTTGTATGGATCCTGCTTCCAATGAGTCTACTTTGAAGACCCAGAACAACAGCAAATATTTTTGTTTCAACTGATATATTTTATTTTTTTCTTGTTTATTCTATTGAGATTATAAAAATGGCTAAATTTGATATTTGACAAATTATAACTGTTAATTTCATAACTGTAGATTATATATTATGAATCTTTATGTTTATTTTATTATATTTAACTGTTGTTTATTCTGGTATTCTATTAAATTTTAATTATATTTCTAGGTAGGTTTAGCATGTCATTTGTAACATCAATTATAATAGAGTTTCATATGAGAATGTTTGTTTCTATATATCAAGGGGTCAGTACCTTCTAGTTGTAACATTAATGAAATTTACCATTATAAAATATGGATAATAAAACAAAGCTCATATTTAAAAAAAAACAAAAAACAAAAAAAACCACAAAGTGACAATGCCATTTCCTGATTCCATATTTTTTTTCCTGATTCCACATTTTTTCCCTGATTCCACATTTTTACGGTGCTTGGTTATAGTAATTGGATCTAACTATCGTGGACCTGCCTCATAAGCGTCAGGCTGTTTACATGGCAACTTAGATTGGAGGTTTGGTGTAGACAGTGGTCTCTTGTCAGTGTTGGCTGCTAGTGGCTCACAGCGGAATTCCCCCTGAAGAACTGCTCTCAGCTGAAGATTGCTGCTTGGCTCAAGATCATGCCTCCCCTCTGGAACAGCCCACATCCAATGTCTGGTCCATGCAAGGGTCATAAAGTAATACAGAGGCCTGGTTCCCTTGCCTCAGTTGGGGCAGCTCTGATGGTCCATCCCGGCCCCAGAGCTCTCCTTGGTTAGCTGAGGACTCTGTTGCACTACACTGCACTTCCACTCTTTCTTCTGCCCAGTCTTGCTACCTTCACTATCTCCCAGGTGTTGATCCTGAGGGTACTCCCCAATGAACCACTGTCTCAGAATTTCTTTGCCGGGGATCCTGACCTAAGCGCTATCAGTTATTATCAGCTTCAGGTCCCAGAAAACCAACCAAAAAGTAGGATTGAAAAACAGAGGTTTAGGGTTAATTAATTCAGTGGCTCAAGAAGAGCATCAAAGATCCAGGTGCTTTACAACAATTCATTCTACCAGCGCCAGAAAGTGTGAAAATGGGGATTTTTTAAATGTGTGTAGACCAATACAAACATTGATAGTCTTTAAAACCTCTTTTTTAAAAAAAAATTCAATTAATTTCTATTTAACTACTAAATTGTGTTCACTAGATCAATGTAGATACAACCACCATTTACTGAGTATTATTACCCCTTTTTACAGATGAGGAAACTGAGGCTCAGAAATATAAATGATATGCTCAAAGTCATATACTATTGATTGGCCAAACTTAGGTCTCCTGTCTCCTAAAAAACTCTTGAGTTCTTCCCATTAAACCAGCTTAGTTTATGTAGCTGTTATCCCAGACAACTAGAAGGAGGGCTTTTTGCTTGCAAGCAACAGAAACTGATTTTGGTGAGTAGAAGCAAAAAAGGGATTGTTGGAAGTGTATTGATCAGGTTTTGGTGCAATAAACTTCTTCAGGTATTTTAAACAGAAAAGGGTTAAATATAGAGGAATTCGTTGTTTATGAAATTGTTAGAAGGGCTGAGGGAGAAGATTCTAGGCTGAGCTTCCAGAAATAACTGCAGAACAGTCCAGGAATAATTCAATAGGAGTTATTCCTTTTGAGGCCACCACTGGAGCTAATCTGGAATTAAGAGCCCACCACCATCTGCTGCCACCACCACAGTCACTGCTGCCAAAGCCACAGAATACTGGAGAAGTGACACTGAGATGCTGCTGCAGAGAATTTTCACATCTCCCCATTCTTGCTTGCCAGAAGAAACAGTCCAAAAAGGGAAGGATGATTTGCCTTTCAAATCTCACTGGGTGTATCTAATTGGTGGAACTAATTTTAATACCAAGTCCTAGCTGAAGAGGAGTCCGGGATATATAGTCCCATTAGTAGGAGGTTAAGTGGGCTAGCCTGTAACATTTAGCTTGCAAAGATATGGGCTAGCTCACAAAACTAAAGAAAATTAGAGAAACCAGTTCTTGGAAAGGATAGGAACTAGGAAAGCTTGATGAATTTGGCAGCAGAAACTAGCGGAGAGCTTTGCTGGGATTCAACTTCCTATTGTTTCTGCTTTTAGCTAGAGGTTGGCTAAGAAGTCACACCAAAATAAAGATGTATTCTGGAACATCTGCACGTCACTCAGCATAATAGTAGGCAGTGAATGGGGGTTGTGGTATCAATATGAAAGCGGTCTAAAGTACGAAGAGGTTTCTACCATGAGGAACTTAGCAATTTTGTTGAATTGTACCATGAAATCTCTAACTGAAAGGAAACTTTATGGAGTATCATTGGAACAGGTTACAGGTATTTTTATGGGCAATGGCAGGAATTTGAGATGATTGGTTTCCATTCTGGTGGTTATTTATAAGTAGTTTTCTTAATGACACCTTTCTATCCCAAGGTTCTTCCAGCCTTTACAAAGACTTGCTTCCTGGATCCTTGTGCTGCCTCTCTCTGTGGCTAGCAGGAGGTATGCCCTATGGCCATCAGCTTCTAGTTAGACTCACAGTGGTATGGCTGTGACCCTCTGCTTCCTCCTAATTGTGCAGTCAGGTCTTCATGGCACTAGGACCTGCTAATAGGACCCAAAGCAAAGCAACAACCATGCCCTTCCTTCTTCTGCTATTTAGGGCAAAGAAGGAATTTAGTATTCATGATGGCCGAAACTTGCCTGGACAAAACTCTTTAAACAGAGGCAATAGGTTATTGATTTTCTTCAGACTCATAGTGAAATGCAAATAAGCAAGTGTTGAGACTTAAAGGGCAAAGAAATAGATTCTCAGGACAATCCACAGGAATTTTGATTCAGTAGGTCCAGCATGGGGTCTGGGAAAGAGTATGTTTAAACGATTCGCAGGTGATTCTCATGATTGAGGGTTGAGAACCACTGGCATAAATATTAAGTTGTGTTCTTATCCTCTTAACATGAGAACCTAGTCATTTTTCCTGGTCTTATGGAAGGGTCACTTCTTATCTTTGCAATGGCTGAATCAAGTAAATATATCAGAATTTCTTTCATCAGTTCTCTACTATTGAAGGTTTAGATGTTCACCATTTTCCCAAAGATATATAGCACCATAATGAACATTTTTTTCTTTCAAATTATTTCCTTAGAAGGGAAATACTAATGTAATTGCATACCTTTAAAATTCTCCAAAATAGAAAATTAGCACTAATCTGGGTATATTTTCTTCATTTCAATAGTGTGACTGAATTGAGTTTTAGAAGAAAGATTATTTTGTATGCATTTTTTTGGTTTGTTTGTTCCCTAGCCCAAGGTTAAATATTGTGGCTTCCTCTTTTCTCTGGCTCATACACATCTCAGCATATGTGTTGAAGAAGTGTTTATTAGAGGCAAAATAACAGAGTGGAGAGTATGAAATCTAGAGGCAAAAGCCACATGCTTAGATTCTGACTCTAGATAACCTTGGGTAATTTATCCACTGTGTTGCAGAGTTACTCTCATCTATAAAATGATAGTGATAATGCTTCCCTACTTTCTTTGTGGGATACTGTGAGGATCAAATATCATAATGCACGTGAAGATGCTTTGTAAATTGTTTTACAAATACCAGTTGCTTTTATTTATGCCAGACTAAGGTTTTCCCGACGTGAAATATGCATACCTCAGGTAATGTACAAGGTAATCCACTGGGCACCAAAGATATTAAAACTTCTATTTATAGTTTTATATTTTAAGAAGTGAAATATCATTAATATTTGCTCTAATGCTTGACCCTGGCACCATCACAGGTTCCATGAGTCATAGAGTGAAGTGGCTTCGGGGAGAGTGGCAGTTGCAAAAGCTAAGGAGTCATTTGTTACTTCCACCATCCTGGAAACTTTTGCTGTTCGCATGTACTCATGCAAATGACTCTATAGGTTACATTAAATTAAAAAGTAGAATCTTTCTAATATTTTGTAATGTAATGTTGAGTGACGATGAAAATTTTTTGAACCACACAGAGGTTCACTGGTCATCTCATGGCAAAGCATGAACAGCAGTCAAATGTATTAATAAAGATGAGTCGTGCATTTTTCCTTTATGAAAAACAAGTGTTCCATGTTTACTGATGTTCCTGGGATAATAAGTGATTGCCAGTAGTGTCCCAATCAGCCAATACTGAAAACAAAAGCAAAAAAAAAAACCCCACAAAATATGTTCAATGTATCCTTTGGTTATAAATTTTAACAATAATTGAGAAAATAATTTCTTTTTTCCCCCCGAAAAAACTCATGCTTTGGGAGAAACATTTTAAAAATGGGTATTTAGAGATATCTCCACCAGTTCATGATTTTTTTTTGGTCACCAGATATAACCTGTGACACCTATAAAAGGCTCTTAACTGTGAACTTGATCTTGAAAACAATATTTTCTTATCTGTTTTAAAATCCTCAAAATAAAGTGATTTGGTGGATTTTAAATCTATTCCTCCTCTCCAAATATAAAAAGTAGTACACTCTCTGATTTGTAAGAACCACTGGTTGGGACTAGGGAAGATGGAATTCTACTAGCCAAATTTTATAAAAAATCTTTGCAAAATTGGGGCTAGAATGAAAAATGACTATCATAATGTAGCTAATATAGTAAACACCAGACCCCTTTGATTGGGTTAATGAATCCTCTGGAGGTATCTTGGTTAGTTATAAAGGTCATTAAAATCCAGTATTGAGCAAACTGAATTGGACTGGTTGGTTACCAACATATGGATGGTACAACTCTGAAATTGTATAATTCTGCAGCTGAAACAGGACCCTTATTATGCATTTTGAATCTCTACTAATTGAAATGTCTCAACATTTCCTGCATTTTGGTAGAAAATAAATAGCAGGCTATTTTTCTCACTGCATAAATATTTTAAATAAAATTAAAACTAAGAACTTATTCAAAATTTCATTATCAAAATGTATTTAGGGAAGCAGACTTGGCTCAATGGATAGAGCATCTGCCTACCATATGGAGGGTCCAGGGTTCGATCCCCAGGGCCTCCTTGACCTGTGTGGAACTGGCCCATGCACAGTGCTGATGCACGCAAGGAATGTCCCCCGCATAGGGGAACCCCACGCACAAGGAGTGTGCCCCCGTAGGAGAGCCGCCCTCTCCTTATTGGAGCATGAAAGAAAGTCCAGCCTGCCCGGGAATGGTGCCAGACACATGGAGAGATGATGCAACAACAACAACAACAACAACAACAACAACAACAAAGGGACACAGATTCCCAGTGCCACTGACAAGGATACAAGCGGACACAGAAGAACACACAGCAAATGGACACAGAGAATAGACAACTGGGGAAGGGCGGGGAGGGGAGAGAAATAAATAAAAATAAATCTTTAAAAAAAATGTATTTAGCTACCTGGAATATTTTATCTGTTTTATTAGTAAACATGAGCACTCTATTTACCCTCTGGCTTTCATGTTACAATGCATTTTAATTAAAGTATTTAGACAAAAACAAACAAACAAAAAATCCAGTATTGAAATAAACTGAACTTTAAGTCAGATTTTCGATATTCCAGTTTACAATGTTAAACTAAGAGTTTCAAAATAAGGAAGCATATTCAATCACATTGCTCTAACCAAAAATATATTATTAATTTTATTTTGGTGAAATTTAGGATTTTTAAAATCATTATTAAGAAGTAAAAATGGTCTTCCTTGTCCATTGTGAACTGTGACTTGAGGGGCTGCCATTTATTGGCCCCAACCTGGAACAGTTTTTGGCCACCCTGGGACACTGGCCTTGATGGGACTTCTTTCCCTGCTCTCTTGAATGCTTTGTTCTAAGCATATGTACTTTGGACTCTTTTGTAGCTATCTGAAAAGTAATTGAATCCCAGCTGGTGTGAATTCCAGTGATCTTCTCTTAAGGACTTCTGAGAAGATGGAGGATTTAGAGAAGTGGAAGGATCACTTATTTCCCAGAAAAAATACCTAGAGGACAGGTGGAGACTGTCTGGAAGACTGCTCTGGGGCTCAGAACACCATGGGAAGGCACCACCCAGTCTCAGCTGCCTGAAAAATCCAGCTCTTCCAGCCTGAATTCTCAACAAAATACTTACTTGCAAATCAAATCCAACAGCATATAAAAACAATTATACATCATGATCAAGTGGGTTTTATTTCTGGTATGCAAGGGTGGGTCAACATTAGAAAATCAGTTAACATAATATACCATATTAACAAATCAAAGGGTAAATGCTATGATCATCTTGAGTGAGGCAGAAAATGCATTTGACAAAACCCACTGTATTAGTCAGCCAAAGGGGTGCTGATACGAAATACCAGAAATTGGTTGGTTTTTATAAGGGATATTTATTTGGGGTAGGAGCTTACAGATACCAGGCCATAAGCATAAGTTACTTCCCTCGCCAAAGTCTATTTTCATGTGTTGGAGCAAGATGGCTGCTGACATCTGCAAGGGTTCAGGCTTCCTGGGTTCCTCTCTTCCAGGGTCTTGCTTCTCTCTGAGTTCAGGGTTCCTCTCTTCCTGGGGCTGGCTTCTGTTTCCTCTGTGAACTTACTTCCTGGGGCTCCAGTTTAACACTTCAGCATCAAACTCCAGCATCAGAACTCCAACATCAAAAACCCTCAGTTCTGTCCTTTGCCGTGCCTTTTATCTGCGAGTCCACCACACCCTAATGATGTGGCCCAATCAAAGCCCCAATCAGAACTCAATCACTCCTTGGTACAGACCAGATTACAAACATAATCCAATATCTGTATTGGGGGGAAGCAGATGTGGCTCAACTGATAAAGCATCCGTCTACCATATGGCAAGTCCAGGGTTTAATTTCGAGGGCCTCTTGATCCCTGTGGTAAGCTGGCCCATGCACAGTGTGGCCATGCACAAGGAATGCTGAGCCATGCAGGGGTGCCCCTGTGTAGGGGTGCCCCACACACAAGGTGTGTGCCCCTCAAGGAGAGCCGCCCTGCATGAAAAAAGCACGGCCCACCCAGGAGTGATGCCGCACACATGGAGAGCTGATGCAGCAAGATGATGCAACAAAAAAGAGACACAGATTCCCAGTGCTGCCTGATAATGCAAGTGGATGCAGAACACACAAACAAATGGACACAGAGAGCAGAAAATGGGGTAGAAGGGGAAATAAATAAATAAAATAAATCTTAAAACACACACACACACAAAACATCTATTTTTGGAATTCATAATCACATCAAACTGCTACATCCAGCATCCTTTTTTGATAAACATGCTTCAGAAGAAAGGTATAGAAGGAAAGTTTCTCTACATAAAAATGGACATATATGAAAAACCTACAGCCAACATCATACTTAATGGGGAGAGGTTGAAAGCTTTCCCTCTAAGGTCAGGAACAAGACAAGGATGCCCACTGTCACCACTGTTATTCAACATTGTGCTATAAGTTCTAGCTATAGCAATTAGGCAAGAAAAACAAAATGCATCCATTTTATTCCATTTACATTAGCAACAAAAGATGCAAATATCTAGGAATAATTTAACCAGGAATGTAAAGATCTGTATTCAGAAAACTACAAACATGCTAAAAGAAATCAAAGAAGACCTAAACAAATGGAAGGACATTCTGTGTTCATGGACTGGGAGACTAAACATTGTGAAAGTGTCAATTCTACCCAAATTGATTTATAGATTCAATGAAATACCAATCAAAATGCCAACAGTCTACTTTACAGAAATTGAAAAGTCAGTTACCAAATTTATTTGGAAGGGAAAGGGGTCCTGAATAGCCAAAAACATCCTAAAAAAGAAGAGGACTTACATTCTCTGACCTTGAAGTGTATTATAAGCTACAGTTGTCAAAATATTGGCAGAAAGATAGACACATTGATCAATGGAATCCAATTACCTCTGTGATCAGCTGATTTTCAATAAGTCTGCCAAGTCCACTTTTCTGGAACAGAACAGTCTCTTCAATAAATGTTGCTGGGAGAACTGGATATCCATAACCAGAAGAAGAAAAAAGATCCCTATCTCACTTCCTATACAAGAATCAACTCAAAATGGATCAAAGACCTAAACGTAAAAGCCAGAACATAAAAACCCTAGAAGATAATGTAGGGAAACATCTACAAGACCTTGTAGTAGATGGTGGTCTTTTAAATCTTACACCCAAAGCACAAGCAATGAAAGAAAAAATAGATAATAGGACCTACTGAAAATTAAATATTTCTGCACCTCAAAGGACTCTGTGAAGTGGGTAAAAAGTCAGCTTACTCAATGGAGAACATACTTGGAAGTCACACATCTGACAAGGGTCTAATATCCATGATATACAAAGAGATCCTACAACTCAACAATAAGAAGTCAAATGACCCAATTAAAAAATGGGCAAAAGACCTGAATAGACATTTTTCTTAAGAAGAAATTCAAATGGCAAAAAAAAAAAAAAAAAAAAAAAAAACCCACAGAAAAACAAACAAACAAACAAACAAAAACCATGAAAGAATGCTCAGCATCACTATTAGGGAAATACAAATCAAAGCTACAATGAGGTATCATCTCACACCTACTAGAATGGCCAACTAGTAACAGAACAGAAAACTACAAGTGCTGGATAGGATATGGAGAGATAGAAATGCTTATTCATTGCTGGTGGGAATGTAGAATAGAACAGTCACTGTAGAAGTCAGTTTGGCAGTTCCTGTGGAAGTTAGATATAGATCTAATATGTGACCTGGCAATATCACTACCAGATATATATCCAGAAGAATTGAAAGCAGTGACAGGAACAGACATCTGTACAGTGATGTTCATAGAGGCAATATTCACAATTGTCCCAAGATGGAAACAACCCAGGTGTCCATCAGTTGATGAGTGGGTAAACAAACTGTGGTATATACACATGATGGAATATTATGCAGCAGTAAGAAGAAATGAAGTCATGAAGTATATGACAACTTGGATTAATCTGAAGGATATTATGTTGAGTGAAGCAAACCAGGCACAAAAGGGCACAAAATATTGCTTGACTTTGCTGTTATGAACTAAATATAATGAGTAAACTCATGGAATTAATAACTAGAATGTAAGTCACCAGAGAAAAGAATGTGGTTAGCTGAGGTTTAATCTGTGCAGAATTGGTAAAAAGTTGTTTAGAAATGAATAGAAATGGTGAAAGCACATCATAGGATTTGTAATTAGTAGCACTAACATACGGGTATCGAACTGATGAATGCACAACTTGGTAATTACACCAAATGCCACTGATTGCACACTTTAGATAAATCGTATGGGTTTTTAACAAAATAATAGGGTGGGTTTGGGGAAAATACACCCAATGTAAGATATGGACTATAGTTAGTACTAATATTCTGATGTTGTTCTTTCATAATTTGTTACAAATGTTATATAAAAATGCAAGGTTTTGTGGTGGGGCAACGTACGGGAGCCATGTATGATGTCATGCATGTTTGTTTTGTAAGTTCACAACTTTTACTATGCACTTATTTATGTATGTTCATGTATGAATGATATACTTCAATAAATAGTTTTTAAAATGAAAAAAGTAGTGAAAGTTATTTATAACTTATATACTTGTATATAATATAAATAAATATGTATACATTGAAAGTACATGCTCAAATATATAATTTTCCCTGATGGAAGAACACAAACAAGAAAATTAGCAATCTGCTATACTTGACAGCTCCTCAAAAGTGAGGGCACATTGTATTTAATGCTCCATCTTGAGTACTTTCAAATAGATTTTGTTGAAATAATTAATAAAAGTGAGTGAGATAAATAAAAAATATATTTTAAAAAAGTGAGTGGGGCTATTTGGGTTGGTTGTAAAGTTTTGGTAATGAGTGGTGGTTATGGTAGCACAGCATTGTGAATGTTATTAATGGCACTGAATTAAATATGTGAATGTGATTAGAAGGGGAAATTTTAGGTTGTTTTTATTTTATTAGAATAAAAATTTTAAAAAATCATAGGACTGTACAACATAAATAGTGAACCCTATTGTAAATGATGGGTTATAGTTAATATAAAATTATAAACATATTCTTTCATGAATTGTAACAAATGTACTACACTAATGCAAGGTGTTAATAACAGGGTGGCATATGGGAATTCTGTATTTTATGCCTGAATTTTCTGTACGCTATAATTTTTCTAATAAAAATACATGAGTGGAGAGTTGAAGTAATTGATGGATGGATGTCTACTGGATAATAGATGAATATGAAATGGAAGGATGTGCGGATAGATAGAGGGCAAGCCCAGTGCTAGGCATCAGGATGGGATGTGAGAGCAATGTGAGTCATGGTACCCCTGCCAAGGAGCTTACTATCCAGCTGGGGAGACAGGACACATGCAGGAAATAGTTCCATAAAGTATGAGGCACTTGGTGATTAAATGTTCAGGTAAACAGAACGGGCATAAATACAATAGGCTGTTCTGTTTCATTTGCTGAACCTGGAGTTAGCAGTTGGAGGCTTTCTTTTTCCACTCACCAGCGTTGCATACCAACGACCGCAGAAACCCACTAGGCATTGGTGGCATTAATCAATGTCCCAGCTCGAGAAACTAACTTTCCTTGCTGAAAGAATGGTTCCTAGTTGCTGCTTTAATCATTTCCATGTGTTTGGTCAGCGATTTTCCTTTCCATGACTATAATTACAGCTTTCATAAACTCAAGTCTGGGGATACCTGCAGGTGATTCCTAGCCTTTCATATTGAGGAATTGTCACAAAGGGAGGGCATTTTGAATACCTATTGAGCATACTCATAAATTTGCCTGCCTAGGAAATGTGCAGGGAAGATGGACACTCCCTTGGAGTTGTACATGTCAATGTTGCTCACTAGTTCATCAAATATCACCTTTCATGTGGCAGCAACATGCTTAACGCTGGGGATATTCTGACTGTTAAGCAAGCCATTATGACATAAAATAACTTTTGTAAAAGCATAAAAGGGTTTTGACATTTTTGTGCCAAGCATGGTTCAGAGTGCTGGCTAGGCCGCACCTGTTCGTAGGTACGTGCTGTGTGCTAGTTCTGAGTACAGATCACAAAAGTCTAGAGTGTGCATGGAACCAAGGCATCTATTTGTTCTCCCACTGAAAAATCCTTTAAATGACAGAAAATATACTTTTGAGAAAGAATACAGCTGACATAAAGACAGACTAGGTATTAATAACCAACCATTCCACCGAAGACAACTAGAAAAGCTGGGCAAAATATAAAGAAAAAAATTTTTTGAATGGAGTAGAGAGCTAACAAGATAGTAAAAATATTACCATGTCAGTATCCAGGAAAGGGTGGAGACCCAAGGAGATAATTTTAGTATCTGGGGCTATTTTTTTCCTCAGAGGAAGTATGTCACTTCAGGATAGAGAGATCAAAGAAGCTTAGGGGGGCTACAACCCCTTTGCCTCTAAGGATAATGGGGAGGAGAGCCAGGGAATATCCCTAACTTTTGAGGGGACCCTGAAGGGATGTACTCTAGAAGAAGGAACTGGATGTAGAAACTCTCAGGGTCTGAGGCTCAGTTTCAAAACATTTTAATCCCTGAAATTGGATTCAGATGATCCTGGCTGACATCTCAAAGTGACTGCAATAGCAAATATGAATTTCTGCAGGAGAATAGAATCATGCTGGATGTCAAATTAATTTTACAAAGATTTTAACAAAAATATGTCTGGGGGGAAACAGATGTGGCTCAACCAATTGGGCTCCTGTCTGCCATTTGGAGGTCCAGGGTTTGATGCCCAGGGCCTCCTGGTTAGGGAAAGCTGGCCCACGTGGGAATGCTGCCCCGTGCAGTAGTGCTGCCCTGTGTGGGAACGCCGCCCAGCACGGGAGAGCTGCCCCACACTGGAGTGCTGGCCGATGCGGAGAGCTGGCAGCAGCAAGATGACGCAACAAGAGACACAGAGGAGAGAAAATAAAAAGATGTAGCAGAACAGGAAGTTGAGGTGGTGCAAGAGAGTAATTGCCTCTCTCCCACTCTGGAAGGTCCTAGATCAGTTCCCAAAGCCACCTAATGAGAATATAAGCATACACAGAAGAACACACAGTGAATGGACACAGAGAGCAGTCAACAGGAGGAACCGGGGGAATGGGGGGCGGCGGGGGTAGAAATAAATAAAATAAATCTTAAAAATGAATATGGTGAGTGGGTGTAGCTTAGTGGTCTGAGTGCCTGCTTCCCATGTACAAGGTCCTGGGTTCAAGCCCTAAAGAAAAAAAAAAGAAGGAAAAAAGAAGAAAGACCACGTGAATGAAAATCAACAACAAAAAAATTAGATGAAACAGACCCACAGTTGACTTCTTTTTAATTAGAGAAGTTGTAGCTTTATAGAAAAATCATGCAGTAAATACAGTGTTCTCATATACTCCCCCTATTACTAACACCTTGCATTAGTGTGTTACATTAGTTACAATTAATAAACATTTTATTATAATTGTAGTAATAATTGTAGTTCATGGTTTACATTAGGATTCACTGTGTTGTACAGCCCTATGAGTTTTAAATAATTTTATTCTAGTAACACACAACCTAAAATTTCCCCTTTTAGCCAAATTCAAATATGTAATTCAATGCTGTTAATTGCATTCACAATGTTGTGCTACCATCACCACCATTCATTACCAAAACTTTTCCATTGTCCCAAATAGAAACTGTACAATTTAAGCATTAAACCTCCATTCCCTACCCTACCCCAGCCCTTGGTAACCTGTATTTTAATTTCTGACCCTATGAATTTGCTTATTCAAATTATTTTATGTCAGAGAGATCATACAATATTTATCCTTCTGTCTTTTTTTTTTAAAGATTTATTTTATTTATTTCTCTCTCCTTCCCTGCTGTTGTCTGCTCTCTGTGTCCCTTTGCTGTGTGTTCTTCTGTGTCTGCTTGTATTATCAGGTGGCACTGGGAAACTGCATCTTTTTTTGTTGTGTCATTTTGCTGCATCAGCTCTGTGTGTGTGCAGGTCCACTCCTGGGCAGGCTGTACTTTTTTCACACTCTCCTTGTGGGGTGCACTTCTTGCATGTGGGGCTCCCCTATGCTGGGGCACCCCTGCGTGACATGGCACTCCTTGTGTGCGGCAGCACTGTGCATGGACCAGCTCACCACATGGGTCATGGTAGGCAGGTGCTCTATCAGTTGAGCCATATCTGCTTTCCTGTACTTTTGTGTCTTGCTTATTTCACACAGCATGATGTCTTCAGGGTTCATCCATGTATCAGAACTTCATTCCTTTTCATGGTAGAATAATATTGCATTGTATGTATATGCCACATTTTGTTTATCCATTTGTAACAGTTGACTTTCAAATAACCACATGTATCATGATCAAGAAGATAAAAGACAAAATTAAGAATATCATGTAATATTTATCCTTCAATGCCTGGGTCGCTTTTGAAGGACAAATACTACATGACCTCAATGATATGAAATAAGTAAACCAAGCTGCCTCAGAGAGCTAGATACTGGATGATAGGCTTACAGCAAATTGGGGGGTAGAAGAAGGATGTAAGCTGACACCTACATGGGTGAAATCTATGATAAGCTGGAGGTAAGTATTTGTACAAGGAAGGGATAAATGGGGGCATAGGGTTACCTTTGGGTGAGGCTTTGAGGGCTTGAGGGGGGCTAGGGATGGGAGGATGGGTATATTGTCCAAGAAATTGGGGGGAGGGTGGGGCAACATACGAACATAGGAGATTGTCAGGTATTTGGTTGAGAGTATAATGCTGAAAAAACCTTTTCAAAAATATAAGGAAAGTTACCTGTTTAAGATGCTTAAAGGGGATAATCTGACACAGGATAGGCTCCTAGGGAATATGTGAATGCTCATTTTGCCATAGTGGGTTATACCATTGGATAGAGACCCATATAATGAGAGTGAAAGTATACCCACATCCTGGGGAGCACGGATGCCATCAAATAGAGGGAATTGTATCTCTCAAGAGAAATGGTGGCTCCCAATGCATTAAGGCAGTTGAGCATGTCAAGCCCTCAACACTGTTGTAAGTATCTCTGACCATGGCCCTTCAAGCAATGAAGATTGACTGTCACTGTGGGCCCTAAGGGGAGGGGGAAAGAGGTATCGAATACATGGAACCAGTGTAACTGTGTGGGCAATAGAAGTGTTTCACAAAGTACACAAGGATGGATATAAGTCATGTAAAATTACACCAAAAATATAAAGGGGCTGATAGGCTAAAATGTAAATCATAATGTAAAACATAAGACAACTAAAAATTTAGAAAATTGTATAGTCTAAAATATAAACCACAATGTAAACACAAATGTTACCTTGTTTGAAAGCTATTGTCTCAATATCTGTACATCAGTTCCAGTAAATATAGTATGAATATGTAAAAAGATGATTGCTGTGGAAGGGAAAAGGTTTTATGTTGGATATGTGGGAGTACTGTATATTGTACATATGAATTAACTGTGATCTAAAATTCTTGTGAAGATAAGCTTAATAATTAGAAAAAAGAAAAGAAAAAGATAGGATGTAGACACTGAGGAAAAGACGGAAGTAGTTGCCTTGCCAATTTGCATACAGTGCAACACTTATTGCAGTGATGGAAGGCAAAACATCGAAAACAAAGCTTTTGCATTTTTAAATTTTTTGATACCCCAATTTATTTTTACCTTAATTTTTCCAAATTAATATGTATTCTATACCTAACCTTTAAACTCATTGCTATATTCCATTTTACTATTAATGGAAACTGGCAATATATTGTGCTTCACTTTTCAGGAAGTTTTGGATCACAGAGAGGTTCAACAATGGCAGCGGAAGAATACTGGTGTGGGATGTTATTGACAGGGGACACATGGTTGGCAGGGAGTTCTACAGGGCATATATTCAGGGTACATAAAAATGTTTGGATATTTTCATAGTGGATACAATCAAAAACAACAACTGAGGGAGTGCTGAGTTCCTAGCCAGGGGAGCTCTATCACAGTCCCTAAAGGAACAGCAACAATCCCCCAAGTGCAATGGCAATGACCAAAAAGGAATGAAGGTCCAACAATGAACCCTTGACACTAATGACAATGCTTGTGAGCCTGTACACCTGAAATAAGAACAAGGCCTAGAGCTGCAGGGTGCCTAAGAGTTATCTCCCGAGAGCCTCTGTGTTGCTCAAATGTGGCCAGTCTCGAAGCCAAACTCAGCATGTAAATGCGTTGCCTTCCCCCCAGCGTGGGACATGATTCCTGGGGATGAGCCTCCCTGGCACCGAGGGATTACTACCAAGTACCAGCTGATGATGTAACTAGAAAATGACTTTGAATAAAAGGTTCAACTCGGACCAGCAGAATATCCCAGTCTACATATAATGCCAGGAGTTAAAAATGCTTTTTGACCTGAATAAAAGGGGGAAATGGAAAGGACAAATGGGTTTTTATGGTTATGAGTCTCCAAAAAGAGCCAGGAGTTTAACAGAGGGGTCACATTTATGCACACCTCAGCAGAGTCCCAGAGACAGATAAAGTAGATACAACCCCGGGTATTGGTTCTTCTGAGAACTACAGAGACCCACAGGTTCTATGGTCATGGCAGATGGAGTTCAGTGCCATGTCAGTTGGCCCTACTTTGGAGTTTGTGTTTCTGTGTGATGGAGCTGGACTCAGATGTGATCTTTGTCCACAAGCCTCTCCTGTTACTTTTAACGGATCTGTAGTTGGTGCTGGGGTTTAGTGTATACCCATGGGACCTGAATCTCTGGACTGACCATATGATAACCAGGCCCTGAGCCTCAACAGACTTTAGCTCCTACACTCTGGTTTGTTGGACTTACCCCACTCAGCTAACATGGAGTTGAAGAAGGTCAACCACCACACCATGGAGCCAAGAGTGCCTACAACTGAAAGCAGGAGGATTGCATCCACTATCCATGTGGAATCTAAGCCCCCTCTTGACATAGATGTGGAGTGGACACCACCATTCCAAGGTCCACAGGTTGGAGGAATAGAATATGGATGAGAGTGGACTTACTGATATTCTATTCATGAACCCTTGTGATTAGTAATTGAAGAAAATGTGGCATTGGTGTGGAGAAAGTGGCCATGGTGGCTGCTGGGTGTGGGGAATGGGAGGAAGAGATGAGATGTGGAGGTGTTTTCGGGACTTGGAGTTGTCCTGGGTGATGCTGCAGGGACAGTTCCCGGGCATTGTATGTCCTCCCATGGTCCACTGGATGGAACTGACCATGAGGTGCAGTGGTGCTCTGAGATGTATTCACCAAATGCAATGAATGTCTCATGATGATGGAGGAGATTGTTGCTATGGGGGGAGGAGTGGGATGAAGGGGGTGGGGGGTATATGGGGACCTAATATTTTTTTAATGTAATATTAAAAAAATAAAGACAAAAAAATAAAAAAAATAGAAGAATATCAGGAGAGAACTGGAAACCAAGTGGAAATTCTAAAAATGAGAAATTCAACAAATAAAAATTAGAGGTTAATGGATGGAGTTTAGCAGGACATTAGGTAACTAAAGGGAGAAAGGGCAAATTGGAAGATAGTTCAGAAGAAAATATTCAGAACGAAGTAAGAGGAAGCAAAGGATGGAAAAATCAGAAGGCAAGAGCCATAACAAACTGTGTGGTCTAATTTATTTTTAAAAAATGTAGCCTTAGTCAAAAGAGAGAATGGGATGTGATATTTGAAGTGAAAATCACTGAGAAATTTCAAAACTTATGAAAGATTCAAACCACAGAGTCAAGTTCTAGAGAACTTAAACAGGACAGATACCTAGAAAATACACCTAGATACGTCATAGAAATACGATTGAAAATCGAATCAGAGAAGAAATCTTAAAAGCAGTTAGACAAAAAAGACTGCATACCTAAAAAGGAGCAAAAATAAGAAAGATGGATGACTTATAGAGCCTAGCGAGCAAGGAATGATAGCTTTAAAGGGCTAAGAAAATGAAACTCAATCTGCCAACAAAATATACTGTATTCACTTAAAATACCTTACAAAATGAAGACAAAATAAAGGCATTTTCAGAAAAACAAAAACTCAGTTTAACACCCACAATAAAAAATACGAGAGTGCTCTTCAGAAGAAGGAAAATGCTCATTTCTATGTGTGACTAAAATTACACACACACACACGTCTAAAATACACAGTAACAATGGTATATACATTGAAAAGATATTAAAGCAGGAGTTTTTAATGAGAGAGCCGTGAGCTTGAATTGAAATGTTTCAAAAAATGTTGAATAATGTTTCAAAAAAACATTATTCTTGTGGGGACATGTTGGTGGTGTGATGTATTTATTAAATAATAGTCAGTATAGTATGGGCTTAGTAAGGGGTCTGTGGTTTTCACCTGACTGGCAAAGGGGTCCATGGAACAAAAAAGGTTAAGGGCCCCTGTATTAAAGTATTCTAAGAACTTTACATTGTTCAGGAAGTGAATAATATTAGACATAGATAAATCAAGGATGCATATTGTAATCTCTAGAATAATCACTTTACTACCTACAAAACTGTATATAACTTCCATGCTAATAAAGGGAGATAAGAAGTAATAATAATTAAAATTCTTTTCAACCAATCTTGAGGTAGTCATGAGAGAGAAAAAAAAGAATATGAGTAAGTGGTGGTATGCATAGAAATAAAATAGTAAGATAAACTTAACTTAATAAAATAGTAAGTTAAAACCCAAATATATCAGTATTCAATGCCAACTGAGTAAATGTTTCATTTAAAAGACCAAACCTCTGATATGTGATCATTAAAGAGTCACATCTAAAGTATAAGGCCACAGAACAATTATAGCAGAAGATTGGAAAATGAAAAGGAAGTTGATATGGCCATATTTATATCAGACCAAACAGACTTAAAGGCAAATAATTGCATGATATAAAAAATAACATTTTTATAATAAAAATAGGTTCCATTTTCCAGGAAGATGTAACAGTTCTAAATTTGTGTACAATTAACAACATAGTCTCAGGTATATAAAGTTAAATCTGACAGAACTACAAGGAAAAAAACCCAAATCTATAACTCTCATGGGAGACAGCAACACATTTCTCAGTAATTAATAGAACAAGCAGGCAAAGATTTTGTTATATTTTCTATGGAGAGAATATAAAGGCAATTCAGTCCGTTCTCCAGCATGGTTGATTGAAATTTGCTTTTTTTTAAATTGATGATAGCACACGAAAATTTCTTTCAATGTCACAATCCATCGTTGAGAATGTCAAAGTTGGGAAAAATCTTTATTAAGTTCCTTCTATATGTGAACCGTAAAATTAGGAGGAATTTTTGCACAGACTTGATATTGTATCTTTGTTTTCTTCCCCTACTACCTACTTATTATTATTATTTTTTAAAGATTTATTTTATTTATTTCTCTCCCCTTCCCCCTGTTGTCTGCTCTCTGTGCCCATTTGCTGTGTGTTCTTCTGTGTCTGCTTGCTTTGTCAGGCAACACTGGGAAATTGCATCTCTTTTTTTTGCGTCATCTTGCTGCGTCAGCTCTCCATGTGTGTGGTGCCACTCCTGCGCAGGCTGCGCTTTTTTCACATGTGGTGGCTCTCCTTGCGGAATGCACTCCTCATTAGTGGGGCACCCCTATGTGGAGGCACCCCTACGTGGCACGGCATTCCTTGGGCACGGCAGCTCTGTGTGTGGGTCAGCTCACCACACGGGTCAGGAGGTCCTGGGGATAGAACCCTGGACCCTCCATATGGGAGGCGGACGCTCTATCAGTCGAGCCATGTCCACTTCCCTACCTACTTATTTTTGATGTCATGCGTGATAGAACTATTCATGTCTCAGTGAACACTTTGTAGTGCCATTCATTATTTGAATCATTGCCTCCAGGAAGGTCAGCATAGTTGACAGTAAGAGTATTCCTTTACACCTCTCTGGTATAGCTAACAAGAGCTAAACTATACATGGAAGGGACTGCAACCAGAAATATATCCCACTAAATGAATGCACATTACAACTTAAGTAAGATCCCCAAAATACCACAGCCATCAATCAAGTTGGGGGAAAGTATGAGGGAAGGAAGGCTGGAGTGGAAAGAGATAGTGGTCTTAACCAGTTGTGGATAAGATATTTTTACTTTGGTGTACTTTATAATCTTATATGACTGTCTGAATCTGTTCTCAGTGCCCCTCCAGGATCTTGGAAGAGGCCCGTGCAAGTGAGAGCCCTGAAACTTTGATTCATTAGCTTCACAGCAAATCTGCCCTTTCCTGGGGCATGGTAGGAGCTCAGTAAATATTTGTTGAATGAATGAGTAAAACCTGTAAGACTCAGAAGCTTACCAGTTAGAATAGATACTAGTCATAAACAACTGGGACAGCTATCCTGGTGAGGGCCAATGAGCTTTGGTGAGGTCCTACTTCACAGTGACTGTCTCCATGAAGTCTTACAATGGGTTGTTTTGGCCCCAGAAACTGCTTGTTAGGAAAGGTTTAACCCTCATACGTAATCAGGGTCTGTGCCAGCTTGGGACCACATCATAGAGGGTGACTGTTGAGTTTGTGAACAGATCACATGGATCCAGGGTTAGTCCCTCCACAATTACTTCCTTGGCCCTGAATGCAGGATGGAATTTTGGAGAGTCAATTTAGCATTGCCTAATTCTAGCTGTTTAAAGCCAGATCCTCACCAGTGCTTGAAAGCACATGGAAAACTCAGCGGCTTTGCAGATAAAACCTTTTTTGTATTACGTTCCGTCAAAATCCATTCGTCTATCTTGCACTTTGAATGGCTTTTTTTTTTTACCCATGCATGATTTGGAACAACATGCATTGGTCATTTGGAAAACACTGACTCACTGAATTATGCAGATCTTTTATAATGAAAGTGTTAGCATATTTCATTATACAATATCAAAAAATCATATTCATTAATGTTAACATGAATTTGATTGGAAAAGTCATTAAGTATTAGGAAGTTGTTTGAAATCTTCACTTAGAAAATTCAATTTTATCATTGGCAACAAGTACTCTTTTTTTTTTCCTTGAAGTGACTGGCTTCCTTCCTTCATTTTCAATAAAATGTCTGCCAAATACTCACATCTGAATAACCGTAATTTGTCTGTGGGTGTTCGTTCAAGTAAAGTGGGTGTTCCATGAATAAAGCAGCCGTTTCAACTTGCAAAGCAAACAATTGCACATGTGCTTTTCCCTGAGATAGCTATTGTATACTGCTGGGAAGTAGAAGTGCTTTATACTTCCCATATTATCACACAGAATAGGAAAGATGCATTCAAGGGTCAAGATTTAACATAATTAACAGTTTTTCTGGCTTCATCAAGGACAGTCTTTAATGAAATTTGCCTTTAAAATGTTTAAAAATTAATTATCATTTTATTGAGAGTTTATGGCAGTGAAAAATACAACGACTGCTACTACAGTTCTGTGTTACTGGCCTGGTAACTGATAAGGTGTCAGCAGTTTTACCCATTTACCCTTCAGTGCCAATGTCAATACATGAATGAAAAAGGTAACTAACATAGGGGATGCTCTCCAAAGCTTTTGGGATCCTCAGTGGCCACAGACCACACTTTGAGAACTGCTGCTCTAAAGATATGTGGGGTCTTCTTCTGTCGTTGAACCCCTCAGGACACCCCAAACCCCCCTCCACAGTCTCTGGTACAGGGTAGAGAAATACAAGTGACCTGAGTAGGAATCATCCTCAATTCTTGGGCTTCCCTGAGCACCTGGCCCTATTTGCAGAGCAAATACACAGATTCTAAACTTACTTAAATGTTAGTCACAAGAATGTGCATAGGGTGAAACATTTGATGATATTAGCAGCCTCCTAAATCTAGTGGATTTAGTGCTTCAGAGTTCATCTAGAAGCATCTGTTAGCAGGCATCACTGCTAGGGCAGCACAGCCCAAACGCTTGGATGGTCCATCATCAACTGATTTTACGCATGGAAACCAAGCAACTGAAACACATCCTAAAGAATATTTTTAATGGGGCATGCAATATAGCCTAGAGGAAGAGAATGGCAATAGGAATGGAAACGGATCTCCTGTTTCTAGAATGTTTAATTGCACTAATTTATTCCATCATTACCACACCCGATTCCACAGTGACATTTCTATCAACTGTAGACTTAAGTTTACAAACTCACTACCTAAGATGTTGTTTGTTTGCTGAAGTGTTTATAATTCTGATTTTCCAGACCTGCAGCTGCAGGGGCTTATTATCCATGCCTTGGGTGGCAATTGTTTGGCAATTTTGAGGCATCTGGGTTCTCTTGATCCTACCTTGGCTTTCTGCTTTTTTCAATCAACATGCTCCATCCTGGAAAATGTCATCCACTTTTCAGGTTTTAATTACCACTTCTATTTGCCCCCTCATTCTGTGCCCTTAAGTTGAACTGTCCTCTTAGATCCTCAGACAAGGCATGCTGAGTTCCATTTCAGGGCCTTTGTACTTTCTGGGCCCTTTCCTTGGAATGTTCTTCATATTCTCCAATCTCTCAACTTTTTTATCCAATTAATTCCAGTCCAGCTCTGCTCAAATGATACTTTTCCAACCAAGCCTTCTGTGACATCCCAGAGTAGATGCCCTAGTCGTAGTCTCTGCCTAAACTATCCCCCACCCATCAGACATTCTTCCGTCAGATGCTCTCTTCACACCAGACCACATCTGGACCAGCAAGTGCCTTTCCTAACCACCCACTCTACAGTAGGTAACCAGTCCATCTCTGCCACATTATTCTTCTTAACTCATCACCATCTGGTATTTTCTTGTTCATTACATATTTATCTAACTATCATTTGTCCTTCTCACTCTGCTAACAATTTCTTTTTATGTTTATTCATGTGTCCTCAGAATCTGGTGCATAATAGATGCTCAGTCAATGCCCCAGAATAACACTTGCCCCTCTTTAAGTGTTCCCTACATCATGATAGTCCCATGCTCCCCACAATGTTCCAGCCAAAACCCTAGAAGCCATCCTTGACTCCTCCTTTTCCTGTAGTGCCCTCATTGGCTCAGTCTCTAGGTTCGGTAGGCTTTCATTTTAAGAATTACACATATATATCCTTTTTCTGCATTCCCTCTGCTGTCATACTGAATCTGGGTTATTCATTCATATAATCAGCAAATATTTATTGGGATTCTACTAGATACCTAGACTGTTGGGCTAGGCTTGAGAAGTTCAACAGTGAAAACAAAACCAGAGAGCTTACTTGCTAATAGCTTCCCAACTGAGACTTTCTGCCTTTTATCCAATACCTTTCCAACCCATCCTTTGTAACAGACAAAAAAATTTTTTTAAACAATGGAACAGAGAATCTGTGATTTAAGATTTGCTGCTTGTTTTTTTAGGTAATGGGGACCACAAGTCAACCTGGAGCAGACCATCTTTTTGGCCTAAAAGGACCCCTAGAAAGACCCCTCTAGGAGGGGTGTCTAGGAGGCAAGTGGGGACCCAGTGCCTTGGGAAGGGAATCTATAAGGTATTCTCGGTGACATGATACAGGCTGGACTCTAATATCCCAAAGAAGAGCTGGTCCTGAGACAGAGGGTCATGTGCACATTGGCATGAGAGTCTTCAGGGGCAATGAGATGAAGGCCCCAAGTTGATTCCTTTTCAGGTACAACATTATTAAATGGTGGCTTGAAATGGTTTAAACTAATTGGAATGGTTTTCAATTGGCCAAAAAAGGACAAGGACATGCAAGTGATACTGGGGAAGCATGGATCTGGTTTGATGGTCTGGGGTCTTGGCCATGGTCAAGATTGTTGCGGGGGAAGAGTCTGTTGGGGTGAGGCTCCCCTGAGATAGCCTCCTGGTGGAATGGGCTTTGCAAGAGATGCTGAGCTTTTAAGTTGGAAGTCCCTGTGGAGCACTCTCAGCCAGCAGTAATCCTGAGGGATGGGGCCATCCTCCATCCTCAAGTCACTGCTGCTTCTGCAGAGGCCAGTGTGGCACCATCACCAAAGTGGGCAACGGGTTTGACGGCCACACCACGAGCAGCAACAAAAGTAACAGGGCCTCCTCTTGAACTGATCAGATTCTTAAGTTCTCTCTATCTTTACGCAGATAAAGGAGCAGAGCCTCATAGAGAGAGGAAGTCCCCGAGGTTTTGGACAATTCAGAGGTAGGTGGGCGACTCAGGAGAGAACTGGACTTCCTGTAGTTTTTTTGCTTAGGAGATGGACTAAAACTTCCTGTAGTTTTTTGCTTAGGAGATGGACTAAAACAAAACAAAATTCCTTGTGACCTTGTTTGTATTCCCAGGTGGCAAAGGAACAGATACTAGTTGTGTCCCCTTACTTAGCACTCAAGGCCTGCCTATCTCAGGGTGTCCCCTTACTTAATTGTGTCCTTACTTAGCTCTCAAGGCCTGCCTATCTCAGGGTGACACTTGGATAACTTGACACTCCTGTAGGATGTAGAAAGACTGACTCTGACCCTGCTCGTGCTCACCATGTTTCTTCCTGGACTATGGTGTGCCTCCTCCTGGGGAGAGACCCACTGCAGGGCCTCACATGCGCTTCAGGTGAGAACACACCCATAGAAGCCCGACAGCAAGCTCTAGCTCCTTGTGACAAAATCGGCTTCACTTTCTTACAACCCCAACTCCCTCTATAATTATCATAGGATCTCTTCAGTGAGACTTTGACACATAACTTTTTGTGTGGCCTTGTGCAAGATAATTTCCTTACTATGATCCTTGTTCTCTTCATTTATGAAATTGGGCATGTTCTGGTTTAGCTGGTCTTAAAATTCACTATGCATACAATCCCCTGGGGAATGGTAAAAGTTGTCAATACCCAGGCCAGTTCCCAGAGCAATTATTTAAGTTATATTTAGAAATGAAGCCTGGTATCAGTGTGTGTATATGTGTATGTATGTGTGTGTGTACACACACACATATGCTTTGTGTGTGTGTGTATATATATTTATAATGGAATACTGCTCAAAAATAAGAAAGGATTAAACTCTTGATATATGCAGAAACATGGATAAATCTCAAAAATCACAATTGATTTGTCCATTCTCCTGCTGGTAGGTATTTAGATTGTTACAAACATTTTAATTATGAATAGTCTTTATAAGTTTTGGGTAGATGCATCAATGATTCCATTTCTGTCAGCTAAGTACCTAGGAATGGAATTGCAAAGCTATAAGATACATGTATGTTTACTTTTCAAAGGAAAGGAAAGGACATTTTTCAAAGTGGTTGTACCAATTCACGTTCCCACCAGCAGCCCAGTTGTTCCACACCCTTGCTAATATTTAGTGTTTTTTAGTCTGCCAAAGAGGTGCTGATGCAAAGTACCGGGAATCAGATTGCTTTTATAAAGGGTATTTATTTGGGGTCAAAACTTATAGTACAACTCAAGGTTCCATAAGAGTTACTTCTTTGCCAAAATCTGTTGTCACGTGTTGAAACAAGATGGCAGGAGATGCCTGCGAGGGTTCAGCCTTCCTTTTTCTCCTTAAAGCTGTGTAGTCCCAGCTCCTTCCAATCTCACCTGCAGGCTGGAGGGCTCATTTCTTTCTGGGTTCAGCTGCTCGGTTCTCTTCACAAGGTTAGCTGTAAACTCTCAGGCCATTGGTTCATCTCTCTTCCTGGGGCCACAGGATCCTCTTCCTTGTCTATGGGACTCCCTTCCTCTGTGTATCTTCTGTCTCCTTGATTGAGTGTCCATTCATATAGCCTACCCTGCATGCCCTAATGATGTGGTTGAATCAAAGCCCTAATCTTGATTTAATCAAGTAAATGTAAAGCCTTTGATTTTAAATCAATCAAAGGGTATCATGCCCAGAGGAACAGACCAGTTTACAAATATAATCAATATCTCTTTTTGGAATTCATAAATAATATCAAACTGCCACAAAAGTTGTCATTCTTTTTAGTCTTACTCATTCTGGTGGATGTGTAGCAGTTATCTTATAGTGGTTCTCATTTGCATTTGCCTGACTAATGGTGTTTTATTTTTAAAGATTTATTTACTTTATTTATTTTTCCTACTCTTTTGTTGTTTTTCACTTGCTATGTCTTCATCTTCCTTGTTTCTTTAGAGGGCACTGGGAGCCAAACCTGGGACCTCTGATATGTGAGGTTGGGAGGTACCTAATCACTTAAGCCACCTCTGCTCCCTGCTTTGTTGTATCTCTCATTATGTTTTTCCTCCCTGTGTTTCTTTTTGTGTCATCTTGTTGCATCAGCTCGCTGTTTTCTTTTGGAGGCACTGGGATCCAAACCAGCAACCTCCTGTGTGATAGGCAGGAGCCCAATTGCCTGAGCCACATTCACTTCCTCTGACTAATGGTGTTGAGTACCTTTTTCATGTGCTTATTGGCCATTTGTGTATCTTCCTTTGTGAAGTGACTTTAAGTGTTTTGCCCATTTTTAAGTTGGTATATTTATCTTTTTTTACTGAATTGTATGAGTTCCTTGTATATTATGGATACAAGCTTTTTGTCAGTGTATGTAGGACAATATTCTATTTCCATGTGTAGCTTGCCTAATTTTTTCCTGAAGGAAGTATTTGGCATCAGTTGTTTTAAAAAAGTATGCAGGTAATTCTAATTTGAAGCCAGGGTGGTGAACTCTGACGTTCTGGAGAAAGTCTGGTTGGCCTTGTTGCTCAAAGTGTCATCCCTGGGTCAGCAGCTTTGCCTTCACTGGGACCTTACTGAAAATGCAGAATTTCAGTGCTCACCCCAGCCCTACCAAATCAGAACCTGCATTTGAACAAAATCCCCAGGTGATTTCTACATTACAGTGTGAGAAGTAGTGCTGAAAAGATCTCCTTGGGCCATTGTTAAAATTAAAAATAGTAGGGTGAATTTGAGAACCAGGAATCAGAATTTCCAAGACCATGAGATGCTGTATATTTAACAAGCTTTCTGGATTCCTGTCAGGGAAAATTGGGAAACACTGTATCTAGATGATCATTAAATTCCAGTCAGCTTTATTTACTGCTTGTGTGTGCACAGCATTATCTTAGGGACTGGGCGATACAAAAATGAGTAAAATCCAGTCCTGGCATTTACAAAGCTCAGATGCCAGTGGGGGCAGGCCTGGAACCCAGTTTTTTCAGCCATGCAGTAAGCACAGGGCTAAATGGGAGGGTAGCATGGGGAGAAGAGCCCTGGCATCAAATCCCAACCCTGCCAATCTGGTATGACCTATGCCAAGTGGTATGACCTTGGGCAAGGCACTGAAATTTCTGAGCTTCAGTTTCCTCATGTGCAAAAATGGGGCAATACTGCCTGGATTGAAGATTAACAAGTGAATATATGTAAGCCTGCAGCTGCTCAAGAGCAGCTGTGATGCTTCAGCTGCTGCTCAGGGTGCCGAGGGGGCCCTAGGAGAGCAGCGAGGGTTCTACAGGTGGAATATTCTATTCATGCTTTGATAAATGCTACAGGCAGCTAGAAAGAGGGCAAGTCGATAGTGGCCAGAATTAGAGAGAAGCGTCTTGGCAGAAATGAGATGTAGAGTTTGAATTAAGTGGAACTTGAAGATTTTGAATCTAGAGAGCTGGGGAGAGAATAAGGTGCATTGGGTAAAGGAAATAAGCATTGGAAACCCACTTCTACTTTTCTGCTTTTCAGTCAATAAAGGAGCCAGTTTGTCAATTTGAATCTAGATCAGCGAGGCTGTCATTCCAATTGTTGTGAAACTTTGTTTTGGGGTTGTCCATAGCCCTGTTGGGGAACCATCTGGAATTTGTAGGAGGTGGCACCTTTTATAGATAGGCGAAGAACACCAGAACCCTGAAGCCTGGGTGGCTTCTTTGCAAAGGAAAACTAGTGAAGAATGAAGAAGAGCAATTCACGGTTGCAGATGTCATACCCTTGGGTTTAGAAGTTACCTTAGAGGGGCATTTGGCACAGGTTCTTGCTTTGAGTATGGAAGTATGTGACAACTACTGACATATTTACCCTTGAATGTGCAGTAAATTCCCCATGTATTTGCTTTTTAGTTATACTTAAAATTTCTGAAAAGGGCTGTAGCTCATTACCTGCCAAAAAAGAAGTAGTCTACTCAGTGATTAGAAATAAACATGGAGTCCAAAAGATGATGGAGCCATTGCTTTTTCCCATTTGAGTCATTTTGCCCTCCATGCAGAGTCTGGCTTAGAAGGGAGACCAGGAATCTTCCCTTTTTGCTGTGTTCTTTCCCTTCTAAAGACTATTTGGGCTATTCTAGGATCTTTGCTTTTCCATATAAATTTTATCGGGAAAGAGTGCTGTATTTTGTCAAATGCTTTTTCTGCATCTATGGAGATTATCATGTGATTTTTTTCCCATCAATCTGTTTATGAGGTGTATTACATTGATTGACTTTCTTATGTTGAACCATCCTTGCATACCTGGGATGAAACCCACTTGGTCATGGTGTATAATTCATTTGATGTGTTGTTGAATACGATTAGCAAGTATTTTTTTTTAATTAGCAAGTATTTTGTTGAGGATTTTAGCATCTACATTCATTAGAGAAAATGGTCTGTAATTTTCCGTTCTTGTGACGTCATTGTTTGGCTTCGGTGTTAGGGTAATGTTAGCATCATAGAATGAGTTAGGCAATGTTCCTTCTACTTCTATTTTTTGGAAGAGTTTAAGCAGGATTAGTGTTAGTTCTTTCTGGAATTTTTCGTAGAATTCGCCTGTGAAGCTACCTGGTCCTGTGTTCTTCTTAGGTGGGAGTTTTTTGATGACTGATACTATCTCTTTACTTGTGATTGTTCTGTTGAGCTCATCAATTTTGTCTTTCGTCAATGTAGGTTGCTTGTGTGTTTCTAGGAATTTGTCCGTTTCCTCTAAATTATCCTTCTTGTTGGCATATAATTTTTCAAAATATCCTCTTATGATGTTGTTTATTTCTATGGGGTCAGTGGTGATATCTCCTTCCTCATTTCTTATTTTGTGTATTTTCATCTTCTCTCTTTTTTTCTTTGTTAGTCTAGCTAAGGGTTTGTCAATTTTGTTGATCTTCTCGAAGAACCAGCTTTTGGTTTTGTTTATTTTTTTCAAGTGCTTTATTTTCTATTTCATTTAGTTCTGCTCTAATCTTTGTTATTTCCTTCTTTTTACTTACCTTTGGGTTAGTTAGTTGTTCTTTCTAATTCCTCCAGGTGGGAAGTTAGGGCTTTGATTTCAGATCTTTTTTCTTTTTTGATATATGCATTTACAGTTATGAATTTCCCTCTCAGTACAGCTTTTGCTGCATCCCATAGGTTTTGATATGTTGTGTTGTCATTTTCATTCATTTCAGGGTAGTTACTGATTTCTTTTGAAATTTCCTCCTTGACCCACTGTTTGCAAGTGTGTTGTTTAACTTCTATATCTTTGTGCCTAATCTGGTTATCTGGCCCTTACTGATTTCCAGCTTAATTCCATTGTGGTCAAAGAAATTACTTTGTATAATCTCAATCTTTCTGAGTTCATTGAGAATTTTTCTGTGGCCTAGCATGTGGTCTATCTTGGAGAATGATCCATGTGAACTCGAGAAGAATGTATACCCTGCTGTATTTGGGTATAGTGTACTGTATATGTCTATTAGGTCCAGATCCTCTAACGTATTATTCAAAGTCTTTGTTTCTTTATTGATTCTCTGTTGAGATGTTCTGTCTAATGGTGATAATCCATATAAATTTTAGAATCAGCTTGTTAATGTTTACAAAACAAGTCCTTTGATTGGAATATCATTGACTCTAAAGAAAAGTTTGGGGAGATACAAGCATGATTTGCAGCATTTCCTTCCATTTGCCTTGGCACCCAAAAACATGCCATAATGCATGACCCCCTACAAATGCTTTCTTTGTCAAGAAAGATTACATTCTGCTGGGTAGCAAACAATTAAAAAATACAAATGGCTTAAAATAACAAAAGGTTTTCTATGCCTTTCATGGATTGTCAGGGGCATCAGCAACTCAAGAGTCACAAGTTATGCAAAAAACCTGAATATATTGGAAGGTGTGGTGGAAAGTCTCCAAAGATGCTTGCATCAAAAGAGGGGAGTGGGGGAAACGGACTTTGGCCCAGTGGTTAGGGCGTCCGTCTACCATATGGGAGGTCCGCGGTTCAAACCCCGGGCCTCCTTGATCCGTGTGGAGCTGGCCATGCGCAGCGCTGATGCGCGCAAGGAGTGCCGTGCCACGCAAGGGTGTCCCCCGCGTGGGGGAGCCCCACGCGCAAGGAGTGCGCCCGTGAGGAAAGCCGCCCAGCGTGAAAAGAAAGAGCAGCCTGCCCAGGAATGGCGCCGCCCACACTTCCTGTGCCGCTGACGACAACAGAAGTGGACAAAGAAACAAGACGCAGCAGCAAATAGACACCAAGAACAGACAACCGGGGGTGGGGGGGGGGGGGAAATTAAATAAATAAATAAATAAATCTTTAAAAAAAAAAAAAAAAAGAAAAAAAAAAAAGAGGGGAGTGGATGTAGCTTGGTGGTTGACTCAGTAGCTCCAAAAAAAAAGGCGGAGTATATTTTTTCTCCTCTTGAAACTGTGCTGACTTTGTAATTTGCTTTGGCCAATAAAGTGACCAACAGAAAGTGACTCCAAGCCTTTAGGCGTAGCCTTTGAAAGGAATAGCAGCTTCTGGTTCTTTCTCTAGAAACCAGCGGTCACATCAGACTCTCCGACTACTCTAAGACCTTTTTGCCGTGAGGAAGTGCCAGCCAGTCACAGGGTGAGGCCACTGAGAAGGTGAGATGCTCCAGTGGAGGCAGAACCCATATGGGGCTCCCAGCCTCAGCAGACACTGCCTGCAGGAGCAGAACTGCCCAGGTCACATTGCAGAACTGAGAAGAATAAGAAATTCTTCTTACTTTAAGCCACTGTGTTTATAGTTTTTTAAAAATACAGAAATAACATAAGTTAAACAAAAGAATATGGGGTAGTCACAGATAAAACAGGTATCTAAACCCATGGTAGCTTCAGGGATCCAGATCAGATCAAGGCTTCAGTTCACTTGATGTGCTTTTTCTTCCTCCCCATATCCTCTTCCACAAGCCTTTACCCAGATTGGGTTTTTGTTTACTTAACCCTAAGTCTGTGTGCAAATACTATCCATTCCTTGGTAAAGGGGCATGCCTAGTACAGCATCCAGTCCAAGTAAACCCTACGCTAAATCTTACCTAGTGGATATAAGGATGAAGGAATATATGGATGAGGTATGGAGGTCAAAGATCATTCCAATGGACATGGACTCTCCTGTCTTTGAGCCAGCTCTGTGTCTGCCCACCTGAATTCACACACTTCAGGAAAAAAGCACAAAAGTCAAGAGAATCCATATTGTTAACGTCTCACACCCTGCAGTTAATTAACCTTCATTATTACAGACAGTATCTCATTAGAGGAATGACTTGGGACATCATTATACAATTCATGCCAGTGTGTCCTCTAATCTATCTTAAACTACTTACTCATATCTATACTGGCCTCTAAACCCTGGATCACGCTTCATCTTTCCTTGCTTAGGAATCCCAGTTTTCCTCAAGAAAGTGAATACATTGCCTGTGTCCATGATGAAAGCATGCAGCATAAGATGCATTAGTTTTCTGAAAATCTCCTGGATGTTGACGTTGTAATGTTACCATGCTGAGCCCAGGAAAGCCAGGGTTATCTAGAGTGTTCTAGTACCTATGACCAGAATAGCTGAACAGACCACAGAGAAGGGAACAAGGTATGGAGAGTCAGTTCTCTGTTGGTCTTTCACATTTCTGCAAGTCTTGTGAGCAGAGCACTGGTAGCTTTTGCTCTAGCTTTCTTTTCAAGAATGTTTGCATAGCAAATAGCCCACAGTGTCTTTCTGGAGAAGACAGATTTGATGGTGGATTAGTTATGTCCTCTCCAGGGCAAAGGTGATACAGGTTTGCCTACAGTCCCTTCAAAAGATTGGGATTCCTAAACTTGTCATTCCTTTCCTGTAACACACCCACCGCCTGTGTTCTGGTTACTACTATTGCCATGTGTAATAAGCTGTCTTTGTCTCTGACCCAGGAGACTGCCATCTTCTGCCAACATCCATGGATTTGTGGTAGGCTAACTTGTTAGCTTTTAGGTAGTGTGAACATCCTTCACAGTTCTTACTATAAGGTGGGAGCCAGGGCTGCGTAACTTCCTGCTGCTACCATGACCAACTCATGTACAAGAATAAGCCTCAGCCTCAAGCTGAGTACTATGTGTGTGTGTGGAGGTGGGGGTGGTAGTGGCGGGATTGAGGATGGAAAGTAAGAATAAAATGGAAGCAGGGACTTTGAGAGAGGAAGTCATTCCTTGTTGCTGGTGAAAAATTTTCATTAAAACAAAATATAATGGGGAAAAAAAAAATATAATGGGGGAGGGAAGCAGACTTGGCCCAGTGGTTAGGGTGTCCGCCTACCACATGGGAGGTTCGCGGTTCAAACCCCGGGCCTCCTTGACCTGTGCGGAGTTGGCCCACATGCAGTGCTGATGCAGGCAAGGAGTGCTGTGCCACGCAGGGGTGTCCCCTGTGTAGGGGAGCCCCACACGTAAGGAGTGCACCCTGTAAGGAGAGCCGCCCAGCACGAAAGAAAGTGCAGCCTGCCCAGGAATGGTGTCGCACACACGGAGAGCTGACACAGCAAGATGACGCAACAAAAAGAGACACAGATTCCTGTGCCACTGACAACAACAGAAGCAGACAAAGAAGAACATGCAGCAAATAGACACAGAGAACAGACAGCTGGGACGGGTGGGGGGGAGGGAAGAGAAGTAAATAAATCTTTAAAAAATATATAATGGGGGAAAAGTGGTGATAGAGAGTCATGAACAAATTCTGGGACTACTCTTTCATTCATCCAAATCTTCATATTATTCTCATTGTGTGGCAGTCATTAAGGGTCTGTTGTGCTCCCTCCTCCAAGTGTTGTCGTGAGGCTCAGATAAGATGGTGTATGAGGAAGTTCTAAAGCAAGAGGTGAAGTATAGGGATGCCATTCTTATACATGCCTGGTGTTTTGTTAATTGAAATAATTAAATCCAGGGCTAGGCTGAGTATAATAATAGGTAACATTTGTGTGGTACTTCCATGCTAGACACTGTTCTAAGCACTTTTCATTCATTATATCATTAAATCCTCATAATAAGCCCATGAGGAAAATATTATTATCCTCATGCTAGGGATAAGGGAAATGAACACGTGGGCTCAAACACACAGAGAGAAGATGCAGTTCAACAACTAGGAAATGAGACAGAACCATGGCATGCCTGTGAATGCCTTTCCCTATCTGTACCTCCTTATTTTCGGGCAGCATGTTCCAGCTCCCCTTTCCCACCCCTGATGAGATGCAGCAATAGGAGAGAGGTCAGCAGCTTGGCCAGCCACTTGAAAGGGGCCCTCTCTATCACTGCTTGGTTGTTTCCTACCTTATCAGCCCTGATCAGGAGCACTGAGATTTCCTTATCTGTTTCCCTGTCTTTCCCCCACCCAGTGAGCATCAAGAGGGTATGGACTGTAATCCTACAAGTGAATGTCCAACAAAGTCAGGAAGGAACTCCTGTGCAAGACTGGGAGGTAAGAAAAGAGCAGTCAAGCTTGATTCAAAAGGTTGGTAAGAAATAGTCATAAAGTGGAAAAAAGGATATCTGTTATTGGTCTTTGTACCCTGTGTTAGTCAGCCAAAGGGGTGCTGATGCGAAGTACCACAAATCTGTTGGCTTTTATAAAGGGTATTTATTTGGGGTAAAAGCTTACAGTGACAAGGACCTAAAGAGTCCAACTCAAAGTTGATTTCTCACCAGTCTGTTGCCATGTGTTGAAGCAAGATGGGAGCTATCTCTGCCTGGTTTCTCCTTCACTCTTCCTCTTAAGACTCCTTGGGCCTAGCATCTTCTGATCTCAGCTGTAGGCTGGCATAGGGCTCATCTCTCAGGGCTTCCTATATCAATCTGGCGTAGGGCTTGTTTCTTTCCAGGCTTTATCAGCTGCTCATCTACAAATTATTAAGCAAACGGCTCAACTCTTCCTGGCCTTCAGCTTTTTGAGCCTTCTCTCCTCTGGCATCTATGGAGCTCTCTCTCTTCCCATGTGTCTTCTTGAGTGAGTTTCCATTTATATCAGTCCACCAACAGGATGGGGATTCAACCAAAGCCCTAATCCTCACATAATTTAACCAAAGGCACCTTAGCTGAATCTAAGACAATCAAAGTGTGTCACACCAAGGAATAGATTAGTTTACAAACATAAGCCCTCTTTTGGTAATTCGTAAGTAATCTCAAGCTGCCACACACCCACTAGGATTCAGGATAGCTTGAATATAAGAAGAAACGTCTGCTCCAAAACCCACCACCTATGAATGGAGTAAGAGAAAGTAGGCGATGAGGGTGGGTGTTGAGGAATGGAGACTCTTCCTCTTTCTGTAACTTCCTGAAAAGGACAGAAGCTGGTCTGCCATCAGGGGCTGTTTCTCCTGCTGTATGGTCAGAGCATGTCTGGAGCCTGGCGACAGGAAGAGATAGGGGCAAGAATGGATGGGAGTGCACAGAAGGGTGAAGGTTCTCCCAACCCTGCTACATGAGGAGGTGTTGGCAGAACTGAGGGAGAGGAGACAGGGGTTATATGATCTTAACAGACCTATTTGAGGAGGGGCAAGAAGACCATTTTGGGGTGTCCTGTAGGCAGAGAAGATACAGAAAGGGAAATTTAGGCCAACATCCATAATTCTTCCCTGTAGAGTACTCCTGGAGTTGTCTTTAGGAGTGAGTTCCCATCCCTGATGGTTTTCAAAGAACGATAGGATGACTGACTACTAGTTGTGAAGATAATTTGGTGTGGGATTTGGATTCAGATAGATATGTGCTTAAATCCAGGTGCCAACACTTTTAAACTGTGATTTTGGATTAATGCTTTGACTTCTTTCTGGGCCTCTATTTCCTTGTGTGTAAAGGAGATAACACCTGCTTTACAAAAAGGTAGCTCACTTTTGACTCATGTAAGTAAACTGATTCCTAGATAGATGATCTTTATAATTGGTAGGTATACTTAACCCACATGATTCAGGAAGGATCTTAGCATTGGGGAGTGAGGGTGGGTGGCTGGGTGGGAAAGTGTGCACCAGATAATCTCTAGGGTTATTGTCTGGTATTCCAAGCAAATGATTTGAACTTCTAGCATGACCCTGGACAATTTACACTGCCATTTCATGTGCTATCATCCCCATCTAATATGATTATTTTCTAGGTATATTTATGCTCCTTATCATCCCAAAAGTGTTTGGTTGGCAAAGAAGGGAAAAATACAGATATGTCCTAGGAAGGGAAACGTGAATAAATTAATTCGTCCATGAATTGATGGTTGTAGGGTGACAGGTGCTGTGGAAACACTGAATTCAAACAGGCATCTTGGACCAGGCTTCACGTCCAGTTGGCAGTGACTGTCTCCTTCTCCACGTCTGTCCCTGGTGCCAGTTGGCTGCTGTGTTTGGTGATAGAAAAGACCCCATTTGGCTTCATTTCAGACAAGTTGAATGAACATCATTAGAGAAATGTAAAAGGGATGATGGACGACTTGGATGAAATCACAGAAAGAGTGCTGATTGAATTTGCATTTGACTCAAAGCTGGGAGGGAGAGCTGAAGCACTGGGTGACATAATCAAGATTCTAAATGATCTAGGCAGGCTGCAACAATGAATTGAAATTAACTGGGTCAAATGTAATAGGGGAAAAAAATATCAAGGTCCTGCTTCTAAATTATAAAATGAGTCAAGCTTTGTAAACATGATAAGGACAGGATCTAAAATGGAAAAGATTTATAAATTTTTCTCTATTGAACTATAAAACATGTGCATATGAAAAACACTATCAACAAGATGAAAAGGCAAACAGTAAGTTGGAAAAAATAATTGCAATATATATAATAAGAGAGTGTGTTGACATGTTTAAGAGGTCTTTCAATCAATCAATAAAAAAAAAACCCTCGATTTGAAAAATGAAGAATGAATGTAGAATGAGTGTAAACAAACAGTTCAGCAAATAAGAAATCAAAATGGTTAAACAGCATGTGAAAAATGTTTAGCCGCAGAATTTTAAAAATTCAAATAAAACAAAAATGGAATACGTTTTTTTCCTCCCTAACAGCTTAACAATGAAGACTTAAAGGAATAATGATAATCAATGTCTGTAGAACTCAGGAAAAACTGACATGCTCATCCACTGTGGGAGAGTATGAGTTAGAACAGCCTTAATGGAGGCCAGTCTGACAATATGTATCAACAGCCTTAAACATATCCAAACACCTTGACCTAGCAATTCCACTTTCAGTAATTAGTTGGGGGGGGGGGGGCGGGGAGGGAGCAGGGAAGGATCAGAGAAGAATACAAAAATGCAATCATTAGACTATTCATGGCAGCATTATTTAGAACAGCAAAAAATTAGTAACAACTTAACTTAATGATCAACATTAGGGATTCATTAATTAGGGTGATTGGAACAATTGCCTATTTCTGATGCAACCATAAGAAATACTGGTGTGAGGGAATATTCACAGTGTATCACTGTGGGGGGTGTAGGGATGTGCTGCTTGGGTCCCCCTCCAAGGAAGGACTCTACCACATCTGTTAGCTCCTGCAGGGTTTGCCGCAACTGTACAGAGTAGCCTTGGCCAAGGGCACATGCTTCCTTGGGTGGTCCGCATCCAGTGGTTGAGGCAGAGGTATAAAAGCCCAGCCCCTTTGCCCAATGCACAACACTCTGGTGCCCCACTGACACACCAGAGCTCCCCCTGAGGTTGGCTGAGCTTTTATCAAGCCTGCGCTTTCCATGTTTTAGTACGGTCCAGGATTTCTGAGCAAAGATCAGCAGTTAAAAGCTGATCAAATGGGAAAGATTCTCAGGAAATTAGTGATAGTGTATTGCTCAGATAAGATTTAGAGATTTTGCTTTCCTGGAGCTGTTTATGCACATTCTAGTGCAATAGGCCTGGAGATAGCATCCCTTTCCCCTAGAGACATATATATGTATAAACACATTCCAGAGTAAAGAGCTCTCTTTTTCTGCACGGGAGGATGGGCAGTTTTTAGCTACCCTATATAAGCCCCAAGTCTCATAATTTTGGTGTTCCTCTCCTGTGGTGCAACAATGCTGAACACACAAGTCATATGTGGCCTTTATTGCATTGTCCTGTGTGTGTGGTGGTGGTGGTGGGGATGGGGGACCAGTGCTAAAATGTTCTGTAAGTAGCAATGGTCAATTCTCTGTATTTGTTTCATATTTCCTGTAGAACCTCTCTCTTACAGATATATATATACACACACACATATATATACTTAACTCACACACATTTAACATCTGCACTGCAGTTTGACTGAGTGTTGATCTCCAATAAGCAAACTCCAAATCAGTGTTTGCTTCTAGAGACTCAGAAGTAAATAGCTGCCATGTAAAAGTCTATCGAACCAACTGTATATAGAGCACGGTGGGATTTTTTTAAACAAATCAATTTTATTGATACATATTAATAAAGCATGCAATCCATCCAATGTGTACAATCAATGGTGTTTGGTATAATCACATAGCTGTGTATTCATCACTACAATCATTATTAGAGCATTTTTATTATTTCAATAATAATAATAAAAATAAAAATAAACAACAGCAAACAAAAGATTCATCACTCCCCTGCTATACCTGCTATTTCTGACTATTCTTGCTTATTTATTAAGCAAGGATTGAACCTGGGATCTTGTTCATGGGAAGCAGGCATTGAAATCACGGAGCTATATCTGTTCCCATATTTATTTATTTTAAAACAGTTTTATTGAAATATATTCACATACCATACAATCTATCCAAAGTGTGTAAGCAATGGCTTTTAGTATAATCACAATGTTGTACATTCATCACCACAAAACATTTTAGATCAATTTCATTACACCGAAAAGGAAAACTCTGCATCCCTTAGCCGTCACCTCTCAATCCCTCTATCCACCCCCAGCCCTACATAACCACTAATCTAATTTCATCTTTATAAATTGATTTATATTTACATTTTATATAAATGGATTCATACAATATGTAGTTCTTTGTGTCTGGATTCTTTCACTTAGCATAATGTTTGCCTATTTTTGTCTGATAACATCTTGTAATATTAACATACATTTGTTCAGTTTAGGAGAAAAATGGTCTTAGATATGCAATATTACCTGTATTCATACTTCAAATAAGATTTTACTATGCTATGCAGTCCCAAGTGACATTTTTTAGCTTTCCTTTTAGTAATATACATGACCTTAGACTTTCCCTTTCAACCCCTGTCAAACCCATATAATAGTACTGCTGGTTACAAACATTGTGTTGTGCTTTCACATTTTCTATTTATTTCCAAAGATTAATACACACACATTTTTTTTTTTTATTTTGCCAATTCTGAACAAGTTAACCCACAGCTTTCCATTCTCTAACCTCATTTTATTTTCTGGTGACCCATATTTAAGTTATTAACTCCATGAGATAACACATATTTTAGTTCATAATAGTGGAATCATATCACATTTGTCCTTTTATGTCTGGCTTGCTTCACTCAATATAATGTCTTCCAGGTTTATCCATGTTTTCATGTTTCAAGACTTTTCTTTCTTTTTAAAGATTTATTTCTTTATTTATTACTGCCCCATCCCCGCCCCTCCTGCCCACGTCCATTTGCTGTGTGCTCTGTTTCTGCTCATCTTCTCTTTAGGAGGCACTGGAAACTGAACCTGGAGCCTCCCCTGTGGGTGGGAGAGAGGCTGTCAATCACTTGAGCCACCTCAGCTCCCTGCTTTCTTGTGTCTCTCATTGTCTTTCCTCTCTGTACCTCCTTGTTGTGTCATCTTGTTGCATCAGCTCACTGTGCCTACCCATCTCGCCAGCTTGATGTCTTGCTTGTCTTCTCCAGAAGGCACTGGAAACTGAACCTGGGACCTCCCATGTGGTAGGCAGGAGCGCAATTGCTTGAGCCACATCTGCTTCCCCTTCATTCCTTCTTAGAGCTGCATAATATTCCATCTTGTGTATACATGGCACTTTGTTTATCCATTCACATGATAGGACTTTTGTATATGATATGAGGATGCACTGAAAAAGAGACAAATGACAAAACTACAGGATTAGTGATGGCTATCTTTTGGTGGTGTAAATAGGAAAAACAAATTTTTTTGTCATCATGCTTTTCTGTGGTTTTCAAGTTTCCTGCATTGAGGATATTGCTCATCATTACAGGTCCTGCCAAAATGCTATTGCCATAAGCCATCTTTAGCAGCAAGTGAAGGTGGGGCCAGGGCTATGACAGCTAACATTTATAGACACTCACTATGGGGCTGACACTGTTTCAAGTACTTCATGTTTAATTTCTCCTTAAATCCTCAATACAGTCTTATAGGGGAGTATTATTATCCTCTCCCCGTGATCAGATGAAACTGAGCCCCAGAAAAGGGAAACGGCTTGCTCAGAGTCGAGCAGCGAGGCCCTGAGCCCGGGCTGCCTGTCCTCAGGGCCTGTGGAATAGCCTGTGCAGGCTCTGCAGCCAGACTGAGTTCAAATCTCAGCTCTTCCTTTGCTAATAGTAAAACATTGGGTGAGTTAGTGAACTTCTCTGTGCCTCAGTTTCCACATCCGTAAATGGTTTACTCAGAATGCTGTCTGGCATTGTAAGGAGTGCCCCATCAATCTGTAAAATCCACAGTGCAGGGACTTCCCCCCCCCACCCCATACTTCGAACTCCTAACACAGTACCTGATACATCACAGAAGTGCAATAAATAGTTATTGAATGAAGAATGAGTGCAGAGACTTGGCTTCGCTGATAATGCTTACTGAGTTCTAATGCTTAATTTCTCTATATATCCAGGACTGCACTGAGAAAACACCTTCTTTTGTCCTAAGGTTTGTACTTCACTGGAGGAGAGAGCAGATGCAAGGAACCTGGCCAAGGCTCTGCCTTCGTGAACTGCTGATGGTCTAAGCATTCTCTTTATGGAGCAAATGAACTCAAGCTCTGATTCAAAGTCAACCGTTCCAAATGCTTTTTTGTTGTTGTTTTTCACTCATTAGACTTAAACCTTTGAAGTGAGATCGTTTTGGAAAACCATTCCGCAGGGCCATATAATCCATCCTCTTGCCAGGGTCAACACCTAACACTAAAAGAGCTTCAGACACTTTGGCTTTATTTCTCCTCTTTATTTTTCATGGGTGACACAGTCTTTCAATTAAAGATATTTCTAGCATTGTAATTGTACCATGCCCATATTCTGTTTTTAACCATGATCTGCTTGCATTCAGAAACTGTTCCTTATTCACAGTGCGTGGCACAAAGTCAGCACCCAGTCAGTCACTAAATGCTGAGTTGCTGAATGAATGAATGAGTGCACGAACTAATTGAAGTTCACTAAGAGTAGAGACATGCCTTATGCATCCTTGTATCCTCAGCTGCCCTAACGCAGCGCTATGCACGCAATAGATGCTCAATGAATTCATGCATTCCACCGTTTCTCAGTCACTACTGAGTGCATAATAAGTTCCAGGAGAGTTGGAACCTACTCTGTCGGAGCTATGGGAACAGTATGAACCCCACAAATATTCATGCTGCCCTGGCAGGAAAGCCTGGGTGGTTGAAGGAATGAATGGACAGCTTTGCTGATCTGGCACTCTTTATCTGCATAGCAGCAAACACCACTCTCAATCCGCAGGTCTCCTAGGAGCCCTGCTTCCCTCAGAGAGAAGCTGGGGTACTGATAGAGATCGAGGGACCTGTACTGAGCTGACAAACAGAAAAAAGTGCAAGAGTTAGACTGTGATTAAAAAGGAGCAGGGAAGGATTGGGGTTTGAATGTAAAACAAAATCAGAAGAACCAAGAAAAATTGCAAATTTAACAGTGTGGCCTCGTTCACCAAGAAACTGTTTGGGGTCAGGAGGGGTCAGGGCAAAGGAAAGGGTGGCGAGACTCTCAGGAGTGGGAGCTGTTGGGGGTGAAAGCCAGAGCAGGCGATTTGGATTTGCTCTTCCGCTGTGTTCACAGCGAGATCACATCCCTTTAAAGTGACAGTGACGAGGTTCCTCCACGTGCTGCATCCTTCCCCAAAGCCACTGTTATCTCACCGGGAGTTTCAGGATTCAGGGCTTTCAGACCGTGCCCCTGAAACAGCCGTGGGGAAGTCACTGGTCGCAGGTGAACTGCAGGGCACCCTCCGGCGCCTTCCTCGAGCTCCTGAAACACTGCTCTTACCACAGCCCTGGCCCACGTTCATAACACAGTGCTCTGGACGCTGGCTGGTGGAGCCACTGCCTGGAGTGTCCCTTCAGGCCCCCAGCTGCCCCGCCCGAGCCTGGACCCTCAGGAATGAGGCTGGGCATGCCAGGGGCCTCCAGGGCTTTCCCTTTGATTGATGCCCTTTTGATACTAATGGTTAAATATTTTGCATTTCTCCTTGCCTCTATCACATCAATTGCCTCTCTTACTGGTAATTCTCTATTTCTGTGTGTCTCCCCACCCTAATCCTTTCTCTAAACTGCAACCAGGGTTATTTTTCTAAAACATACATCTCACCACACCTTTGCTTAAAACACTTGGAAGGGTTTCCATTAGCCTCATCAAAGCACCCAGACTATGGGAAGTGGATGGGGCTCAAGCAATTGGGTTCCCATCTACTATATAGGAGGTCCAGGGTTTGATACCCAGGGCCTCCTGGTAAAGGCAAGCTGCCCCACACGGCGAGCTGGCCCATGTGGAGTAGGGTCCCACACAGGAGTGTCGCACTGCCCAGGAGTGCTGGCCAACGCGGACAGCGGATGGAGCAAGATGATGCAACAAAAAGAGACACAGAGGAGAGACAATAAGAGACATAGCCGAGCATGGGGCACAATTAACTGCGCAGTGAATACGTATTGCACCTTTGAACAGAAACAGACAGCCTTTGAACGGATGCAAGAGAGCCAGATTAACCCCCTGCCTGCCCCTTAGCTCTGTGATTTTGAACAAGTCCCCTTATGACTTGGTTCAATCGTCTTGCCTGTAAACTACGGTGGTAACAACTTTGTAGAATAAATCAAAGCGATCGTTAGTGCCCCTCATAAGCATGTGCCAAGTGCTATTTTATCTGATTAAAAACAACTCGTACGCAGAAAATGTTATTTCATTTTTCTCCAGATGAGAAAACCAACTTGTCCAAGATCCCACAGAGAGAAAGCACTGGGCCAGGATTTCAACCCATCTCCACCTGATTCCAAAGCTCATGGTCTTTCCACTACACTGTATGCCCTCTACGGAAGGTGCAGATGAGGATTCAAGTTGGTATATAAATGTGTGTGTATATATATATATATATATATATATATTTGTATGTATGTATGTATGTTTGTGCACCCGTGCAGAACCTGGCACAGGGTGGGTACTCAGTGCTTGACCACTGGAGACAGTTTAGGTATCTCCATGCTTGGATGCAGATCCTGACCGAGGAGAACCCTCTGGACTCCATCTAGTCCCAAGGGTCCTGCTTGTGGAAATAGTAGGAGAGAAGGCCATGGCAAGCGTGTTTCCACTCAAGCCATTTTTTCTGTCCCCATGATGTCCTTTGCATATTCCTCTAAGTGCAAGGTGGCTGGCTTCCAGCAGGGCAAATATACCACGGGGCATTTATATGCCATTCCTTATTTTTAACATTGATGACCACAGAGCCTCTCTCAGCATCACAGAAAGGAGGAAAGCACATTTACTACTCACTGGCTCATCCTTTTCCATAATCACTTAATAACCACCATTTACTCAGTGCTCAGAGCTGTGCTAAAGCTGTGCTCTTAAAACCCCTTTGTTGTGTGCCACAGTTATAGCTGCAGAGATAGACAGCTTCCTGGCTGACAATGAGGAAACTAAAACACAGAGAACTTAGCTTAGTTGCTCAAAGTCACTTAGCCTCTAAGCAGTTAAACTTAGATTTGGACCTGGTCCTACCTGCCTCAGATCTTTTCACTTTACCATAAGGACAACTTTGGACTACAGCACAATCCCTCATCACCCAGGAGGAGCTGGGGAATGGGGATGTCAAGGATAGACCTTTTCCTGCTGGCCAGAAAGCAGAGCTGCTTCTTTAAGGAAAAGGAAGCTCACTAGACACTCTGACCAAGTTTCGGGTGTAAAACGGAGGTGCATTTCAAAAGCAGATGGATCAGTTAGAAGACCCCACAAGGTCCTGTTTAATCCTTCATACCCTACAGTGGAAAGGAATAGAAAGATCTCTGATTTAGTGTCTAAAATATGCGGGTTCAAATCTCCGCCTGCCTTTACTGGCTCTATGACTCTGGGTGGGACACATCATCTCCCTGAGCTGAAGATAATTCTTGAGCTAGGAATTGAATGATATAATGATGAGCAGGGGTTGGGCCTCGGTAAATGTTTAATAATTGGTGGAAATCAGGAATCAGGTCAAAGAGATCAGCTTGCGATTTGGGCATTATCTGTCAGACGGACAGGCTTCTTGCTTGGGCACACCCCCTCCCCCCTGCGACATCAAATTTCTTTCTTTTCCTCCCTAAAAGAAAACCACAGGCAAGTACAAGACGCATAGAAGCAAAGCAGACTCCAATTCTCCCTCCAGAAATGCCTTGCGAGGGTTATTAGCGCAGTCATTTTCCGTTAACAAAAATAAATCTCTCAGAAACATCTGGGTCACATTCGTCAGGAATCCACCCTGTGCCGGCATTTCGTTTTCAAACCCATAGTCATTTTGGACCTACTGTGACGCCCTTGAGAAAACAGAAGAGTTCCAGAGCCCACCAGAGCCCACACTGGGCCATCTCTTTTCTCACTCCTAAAAAGCTCCAAAGCGACAGCAGCAAAACAACGTTTGGGAGGGCTGGTAGAGTAAATCCATTCTTGGCTGAAGACAGCCCCCTTTCTGCCAGCTCTCAGGCCTGTGTACCTGGCCCCAAACCCTGAGGGTGAGGATCTGCGCTGGTGGTGGGACCTGGGGCTTCAGTGTGTGACGAGGACAGTAGAGCGACGTCTCCAGTTCAGAAGGCATAGGATGGCGTGGCAGGAGCCCTGAACCAAGGCAGGTTTCCCGCCACTTGCCACTAGCTTTCTCACCCCACTGCTCCCAATTCCCAAAACAATCCTCCTAGTTCATTGCAGTATCCATCTGCTGAGGCAGCTCCATAGCTACTCCGAGCAGCTCCCCTGTGGGCTTGATGTGCTGTGACCGCCTGATGCCGTGGGAGACGGTGGGCAGGGGGAGGATGCTGCCGTTGCTCACTGACCTTCACCATGCACGTGGCTTGCCGTGCTCTTCCGGGAGGCTGTAGGAGTTAGAGAATGGACTCAGAGAAATGGAAAGTGACTTTGAGTTCATCTTCCCTGAGGTTCCAGTATACAGACCAGGAAACTAAGGACCAAAGAGGGGAAGGTATTTGCCCAAGTCACATCTCAGAGGTTCAAAACCTCCGTGGGACTCTTGGACTCAGCATCTAAGAGCTCCCATGAAAGACTGGGGATCGGCTATCTCAAGGATGGCTAGCGTGTTAGTGCTAGCATAGGTTCAGCTCAGGCCCTTGAAAATGTTTACTCCTTCTGCGTCCTTTGGTTCAGATATGGCACCTGATCAATCTGATTGCTGAAAAAAGGAGAAGAGACTCTGACGTTGTTTTCGTGTGTTTGTGTGTGTGAGCACATGTGTGTGCATGTGGGAATCACTTGGAGGCAACTAAGAGTCATTGTGCTGTTCCTCTAAGAGGGAGAAGACTGGGCAGGCAGGGCAGGGGTAAGGTGGGGGGCGTGTTTCAAGAGGAGCAGTGCTAGGGGCAGAGGCAAATGTTGGGAGCCGAGGGATCAATTAGATGAATAAATTCAATTTTGGTTTGCTGGGGAATGACTGTTTTCATCGTTTATTCTGCAAAACAGCCTTGGGCCTGTCAAATTCCATCATTCCAAATGTGTATGATAAGAACACCAACTATTGTAGGAATGGAATGAATTACCGCTCACCAAGACAGTCTGACTAGCTTGCTAACCATTTTCTGCCTTGAAATGCCTTCCACCCTCAAAATCACCTTCCTGTCTCTTCCTGCCAGTTTCACTCCTGCTGCCTGGTCAATCTTGATAAACACAGTTTCTATGTGGCCATTTCTGTGTGGTGGTTCCCTGTAACCTAGACAATCAAATCTGGGGGCAAGGACCTTCTTACCTCTGCATCTCCCTGCCCACAACCCCCTCGTAGAAGATGGAGCAACTGTGAGAGTTGTATTTTGATACTTGAGTAAGTAGGAAGTATGTGAGGTTGGGTGCTGAGAACCTAAGGGCCTCCCTCTCGTGATTCCAGATTTGTGCTCACCTAGTCTCCTTTTTGAATTCCCACATAGGGACGGCCTTCATCAAATTCATCAAATGCCCACCTACACCACCTCTTCTCCCACTGTTCCATCCTTGCCCTTCTCCAGGGTCTACCCTGAGGAGCTCATTCCCTGGGGCCATCTTACCTAACCCCAGGCTCTCTACTAGCACCTCACTGCTCCCTTTTTCCCAGTCCTTACTGGTTCTCCCACTCTTCAACCCACTGGGCTCCCTAAGGTCCAACATTATGACATGACAATCCAGTCAATTTGTCCATTGTCCAAACAGCATTTCCCCAGTTGCTCTAATCTGAAACTTAGCTGAAAACTTCGTCCCCCACAAAAGGGAAGAAGTGTGTGTCAGAGGGATGGTGGTGGATAGTCCACAGGGGAGATGGGACCTTGCACTGCCCTTCAAGTTACATCGTGATGGGTCTCCAACCTTTGCTATTGATTCTTGTTTAAGGAGGTGATGGGCTAGAGTGGAAAAAGCACTGAACTGAGAACTGATACTAGGACTTGGGTCCTAGGCTGGTTTTGTCATTCACCTGACTGTGACCTTGGGCAAGTTGCTTTTCATCTCCCTGCCTCAGTTGCCCATATCTTAAAGGAGAGGTTTGGCCTAGATGCCCTTTAAGTTTCCTTCTGAGTGTGCTTTTCTATGGCTCCCTGCCAGACCTTCTGCTCACTGGGCTGACATCATCTGTAAGCTGAGCTCCCGCCCCAAGCGAGGGTCCTGGTAAGTTCCCTATCCCCATGTTGTATAACCCTCCGCAGGTCAGCAGCTGCCCTTAGCTTCACGGGAAAGATTTTAGCCACCACGACCCTCCATCCAGGAAACATGCTCTGGGGTTAATTCCCCTCTGGAGATAAAGGTCTAAAATAAATCCTGCCCTGCCCCCAAGCCAGTCTGCACCTCCTGTTCCTTATAAACAAAAGCAAGACCAAGTGAAATACAAGGCTATTGAGGCTCATGGGTCTTGATGCCTGGGAAGAGGCGCCATGCAGGCATATGGCAAGCAGACCGGCTGTACTCAGAGAGCTCTTTCAAAACTGAATGGAACCTGCTTCAGGCCAGAGCATGGTAGGTGGCCTCAATTTCTGGATCATAAATCAATGGAGGTAGCTATTTTTCCTGGCCCCATTTATGACCCAGTATAATGTTATTGTGATTGGAAGGGTGATGGAGAATGGATTTTTTCCCCCTTTCTGATCCTCAGGAACCCTGTGGTGCACATGTCTATAAATCTTCATACTTTCAGAGTTCCAGGGACCACGTGTGATGTCAATGAGAACAGAAAGGATTGGCCCATCCAGGTCCTGGTGCAAGTTCTCAGCCACTAACTGTCTATATGACCTGGGGAAAATCACTTGTATTTTCTGAGCCTCAATTTTTCTCATTTTTTTTTTATCTCAGAAGGAAGAATTTGAACAAGTTGTTCTCTGTGGCTCTCCAGAGCTAACATTCTGAGCCTCAAAGAGTCTATGAGAAAAGGATGTTCATGAAAATGCAGAGGATCATGTCTGATACTGTTTATTGGCATTCAAGGTCCCTGGTCTCCAATTGTCATTTCCAACTATTGCTCCTTCCACTCCCCTCATCCCACCCAACTCTTGAACATGACTGGTACTTTCATTCTTAACCCTTGGCACATGCAGTTTTCTCTCCTTAGAATTTCCATCTTTAAATCTTCTCTATTTGGTGAAACTCTTTTCATCTTTTAAGCCCAGTTTCAATGTTACCTTCTTCAAGAAGTCTTTTTAATCTTCCTTTGGCTGGATGAATTAATGACTGTGTCTTCTGGGTGATCCCAGAAGTACAGGTAAATATCTTTACTATAGCATCATGTGACGTGCCTGGCAAGTCAGACTCTTTCCAAATAATAGTTCCCATGCCTGTGTGTCTCTAACTTGAGATTGGGGGTCCCTTGAAGGTAGGGACTGTGTTTTATTTATTTTTTTAACCCTGATTTCATTATTTCTCAAAGTAGTTCTCAGGCCACTTGTGAAAGAATCAGTGTTTTTGAAGCCATAGTTTGCAACCCAAAAGTCAATAAAGTGAGACACACCCAGGATATATATGTGTGTGTGTGTGTGTGTGTGTGTGTGTAGGTAGGTATGTATCTATCTATCTAAATTTTAATAAAAGTGAAATAGATGAAAGAAAACAAGAGCATAGAATAGAAAACGATTTGGGTAGCAAATCTTGCAGGTAGTGTGATATATTGAATTGTGTCCTCCGGTTTGGGCATGCTCTTCATCTTGGCCCACATTCTGGCAGATGTGGACCCATTGTAAATAGGACCTCTTCAAGATGTCACTTCAGTCAAGGTGTGGCACCACTGGGTCAGGCTGAGTTTCAATTTGGATTACTGGAGTCCTTTACAGGCACAGTGAAAGTCAGACAAAAAAGAAGGCAGGAGAGGCCGCCATATGCATTGCCGTGCAATAAAAAATCCAAGGACCAAAAATGGACTGTAGCCAGCCCCAGAACATCACATTCTTCTGGGAGAAAGTGTTGCCTTGCTGATGCCTTGATTTTGGGTTTCTCCTAGCCTCAAAACTGTGAGCTACCAGAATTCTGGTTTTGAAGCCAACCCATTGCATTGTATTTGTTTCAGCAGCCAGAAAACTAAACCAAGTGTAAGGGTAATTATTGTTTTATGAAAATTTTGTTTCAGTAGTGTGCACTAAGTCTCGATGTAAAGTTTTTTAAACTGGAATCTGTAATTAATCTAGACAATTTTCCTTATGCACATTAAAATTTGAAACCTACTTTTAGTACCTGATGAGGGTGCTGGCACAGAATTATTACATAATCTATATTTATCGAGTTCACATCATTTTGGTGGACGTTATTTGTATTTTTATAACATGCATAGAACAAATGGAATCACAGTTAAGAGGAATATTAATGCATAATTAACAAAATGATTACTGGGCCGATGTCAGGTCTGTATCCAAATAATTGAAAGAAATTCGAATTACTTGCTAAAGAATACAATAGTTTACGCGTATCTACCATGTGGCAGAAATATGTTAAATACATTATTTCATTTATCTTTGAAACCATACCGAGAGGAGGATGTTATTGTCACCATTTTATTAATGTTGAATCCAAAGCTTAGAGAGGTTAAGTGACTTGTCAAGGTTACACTGATAGGAAATAGCGGAGCCAGGATGCAAATTCAGATCAGCCTGACATCAGCCCTTGTTCTCCTGAGACCCTCCCTGGCCATGGCTATCGATGGGGTATTTGGAAGAAGCCAAGGTCATGTCAGGAGCTAATCTGTCCCCTGACTGCCCCTGGGAGGTTGGATCTCCCCTCTCTCCTTAGAAAAAATGGATTTTCTTCCTTATGAGAGGGGCAGGTAGAGCCCCCCCAAGCACCTCTAGGAGCAAATGGGCCCATACATTTGGGGTGGGCTTGAGAGACACTTAAATATCAAGGACCCACAAAGCCAACTCCTTTCCTGCCACAAAGAAAGTCTGAGATGATGAGTCTCCCTCTTGAGGGTTTGTCCTTTCCCCGCACTCCACAAAGGGGCCCACTGCTTTTGGTTGATGTGGCTGTTGACTGAGAGTCTACTGCATGCTTATAATGTGAGCCAGGTGCTCTGTATCTGTCATCTCATTTAATTCCTACACCAACCCCATGAGGTAGGTATCATTTCCCCAAGGGGTTAAGAGACTAGCTTAGGGGCCAAGGCTAGGCTGTGGACGAGATGGGATTTGAACCCAGGACTGTGTGGCTGCTGCATCTGTGCTCTTTCCTCTGCTCCAAATGGCCTCCTCTGACTGAACACAACCTGTCCCCATGCCCATGGTGACCCAGCTTATTCCAAGGCTAAATCGGGTACAGTGTCTGAGGGAAGGGCTGGTAGATTCTAGGGAGCTGTGAAGGGCTCTGAGGTAATTTCATTCAAGGCAGCGTTGAGCATCTGAACACCAGGTCCCCCACTGCCAGTTTCTCCTTTGTGCGGCTGACTGGGAGCCAGGGCTACTTGCAGCAACTGAGGTTTTTCTCTTCCATTTCCTTCTGAGGCCTCCTGAGGCCTGGAAGATCCCTCAATTCAGAACTGGAAAAACCTGATCTTCTCTCTGTCACTTATCACGAGAAATTCTCTTGGCCCTTCTTTTTTAAATTTTTTTTTCATACTCCCCACCCCCCCACCAGTTTCTGGTCTCTGTATCCATTTGCTGTGTGTTCTTCTGTGTCCACTTGTATTCTTGTCAGCGGCACGGGGAATCTGTGTCTCTTTTTGTTGCGTCATCTTGTTGGGTCAGCTCTCTATGTATTCGGCACCATTCCAGGGCAGGTTGCACTTTTTTCGTGCTAGGTGGCTCTCCTTACAGGACACAATCCTTGCGCGTGGAGCTCCCCTATGCAAGGAACACCCCTGCATGGCACGACACTCCTTGTGTGCATCAGCACTGCACATGGGCCAGCTCACCACATGGATCAGGAGGCCCTGGGTTTGAAACTTGGACCTCCCATGTGGTAGGCGGACACTCTATCCGTTGGGCCAAATCTGCTTCCCTCTTGGCCCTTCTGAGCTTCAGTGTCCTCATCTGTAAAATAAGGATAATTCTTCTTCCTCACAGTGCTATTGTGAAACAATAGGGTTGAAAACTCCTGGTACATATTAAACAATTAATACATGACTTAAAAAACTGAATTAGAAAGACAAAGTGGTTAGGAGATCTGCCCAGAGTATAAGGGGCCAGACAAAATGACTTTGAAATTCAGCCAGGTCCAACTTCATATTCCACCAACAGTGATTACCACCAACAGCCCATTACCACTACTGCCATCACAACCTCCGCTGACATGGCCAACACCACCACCAACACAACCACCACCAACCCATTACCACCACCACCATCATAATTATCAACATTGCCAACATCACTACCACCACAACCTTCAACAACAACCCATCCCACCACTGCCCTCACAACCACCATCAACATTTCTAATACCACCATCCCCATCATTACTGCCAAGTTCCTGCCACCTGCCCCTGCCACCATCACTCTGACACACCACTTCCACTCTACCACCACCATCACCAACTCCATCAGCTCACTATCATCACCATATGATTATGTCATCACTACTTCTGTCCCATCATTGCTGTCTGCTACCGCCGTCACCCCACCCCCACCATGTCACAACCCATCATGAACATTTCCAACACTGCCACCCCATCACTGACCTTCAATCCCCTACCACCCACACCTGCCACCACTGCTGCTGAAATCTTGCCTCTGCTTCTGCCATGGTCATTACCAGTGCCACCACCACCTCCGCCATATCCCTGCCACGTTATTACCATCATTACCACCAACACCAACACCACCACTGTGCCCAACAAAAGTAAGCCACCACCACTACTCCTCCCAACTCCACCACTACTCCCAACTCCACCAGCACCTCCATCCAACCTCCTATCATCCTAACCCTCCCATTACCAATACTGCTAACATCACCTTCACTATCACTCCACCAACATTCCCGCCCCCTCACCACATCACCAATTTATATTACCGCCATCCCACCACCATTACTATCATCGCTATGACAACAATGCCAATACCACTCTTCTTATTACTCTCCTCCAAGCTGCCTCTGCTGTTACCACTACTGCTGATACCACCTCCTCTTCCACTATTATTACCACCAACTGCATCACCGTCCCCATCACCTCCACTGACATCACCACTACTGCCACTGCTATCACTACCACTATTGCCAACACTATCACCCCTGTCTCTTCCCCGCAATCATCTACCATCACCACTCCTACGATATCACCTACCCTTGAGCATAACACACCACAAAGGTCATATTCCAATCCCAGCACAATGCTTGGTACAAAGTAGGTTCTTGGTAAAGATTTGTCAAATAAACGAATGAACAAATGAATGCCACAAATTATATATTCAGACCTGATAGGAAGCGATAGTTCTCATTCCATATAAACTCCCTGTAGATGTTTCATTAGTCAATGTAATCTTTTTTTAAAAGTCTTGGATCCTTGGTCTCTTGGATGGCCAGTCCTCTTGGACCACCACAGAGCCTCTCCGATGAGTAAAAATGAGGAGGGCAAAATACTGGACAATGTAATTGGAGAAACAGGCACTGGACTTGGATAATTTGTCTCTCTGGAAAATCATGGTACTAAATTAAGTGCAATAAAACCCATTTTAAAATTCCAGCAGTTGATTATATGTTTATATGAAACCTCAGGTAATTTTTAGCCCCATCTTGGTCTCCACCTTCTACCTCCTGCCTGTTTCTCCACTGTTCCCCAGAGTCGTCATGTCCAGTTCCCCAGTCCTGGTAGCACTGAGTCCTCCAGCCCCCGTTTCAATGCAGGATCCTAGAAACTGCTCCTCTTCTGCTCCACCCTTGACCTGGTCCTGTTGTGCCTCTTCAGACATGGAGTTTTCGATTTCAACTTGCAGTAAAAGTCAAACATCTCCTGGGGGGTCCTATGATGTTGACTTCATTCCTTCCTAGCAACAACCCTCCCTGGTTGAATTTAAAATGGGTAGAACCTTTGAAAATGGAACATGAAGATCATGCCAGCCCTCTCTCCATCACAGGAGGCACACAGGAAATGAAACCACCAAGCATTCTTTTTGGTTCCCACATCATAAATTGTAATTCACTTGGGTAAGTGGGTGGGAGGTGACCCTGAGGCTGATTTACAGGACAGTTTTCAAACATGGGTTGCTAGTTCATTGCTGAGGCAAAGAAAAGACCCAATGTCAGGTGCTGCTTTCTCCATCCTTCCGGCAATAGCTCCTTCCCCAACAGCAAAGCCCAGCTGTCCCTGCAGGGCCAGACAAAAAGTTTCCTGTGCCTTTTCAGGCATGAGTCATTGGTCCTTTTATGACTGTCCTCTGGATCTCTTTTGGGAACATTGTAATTACTGAGTCTGAAATCATGGCTGTCCTTGGGGTGTTCACTTGAGCCATCTGGTCCCCAAGATGTTCCCAAGTTACCTTTGTCCCCAAACGGCTTCTGTGATTGCCCTGTGAATTCACCTGAACATTCTACAGTTGTCTGCCCAGAGCCATCCATTGTGTCTTTGGCATTTTCTTTCCTGGTATTTCCTGGCTGGGGTTCTGCCTGAGGTTTTGAGGTCATTGCATCAGGCAATGTCCCAGAAACAGTGGTAGTAGTGCTTTTTGAGAGGAGGCTGCTTGATGTTCTGGAAATAGCATGGTGTAGTCAGCAAATCTGGTCTGGGATTTATACTCTGGCTCTGCTGCTTACCAGCTGGGCAAGTGACCTAACATTGCAGGGCCTCAGTTTCCCCATGAGCCCAATGAACATAACTGTACTACACACAGGATTAAGGTGATTAAATGAAATCACCTAGGTAATGTGCTTAAAGCAATTCATGGCACTTACTAGGACCTTCAAAAATGTCAATTGACTTCCCACTTCCCTTGAGCTTGTGGTATAAAATCTTGCATGGAGAGCATTAAAATGCAGTGAGACTGCTTTCATGAGGAGCCATGGAACAGAACTTCTCAAACACTTGTCTCTGAAGGAGAGTCAGCCAGGGACCTAGGATGCTGGATGGCAGCTGACACTGACTTCGGGATCCTTTACGCCTCTGGTGTCTGGGGTCTTGAGTTGAGGGGGGTGCAGATGTAGTCTCCACCAGGTGCAACTTGGTTTCCAGCCTCTGTGTGGTGCCCCCATAAGGAGGACCTCCTGTTTTTGTTGGTTCCCACCAGACAGCTTCCAGTGCCAGGGGAGGAAAGGAGGAAATGGAAGCTCCAGCCACAGCATGTGGTAGGGAAAACAATACTGGCTATGGAGCCAGACAGACCTGGGGTGAATGCTCCCTGATGCCTTGTATTAGCTATACAGCGTTGGCAAGTCACCTCTCTCTCTGAGCCTCAGTTTCCTCACTAAGAAACTGAGGACAATAGTAACTACTTATCTCCAAGATGCCTTAGGGAACAAGGAAGGGAAAACCCAAATCCAAGTGGCTTAATAATAAAGGAGACATTGCATTAAATAACTGAAGAGTCCCAAGGTAGGACTTCAGGCATAGTTTGATCAGGGTTCTGACTCCAGTCTTTGGCAATAATTTCAGCTCTATCCTATCCTTTATGTTGACTTCATCTTAGGCTGGTTTCCTTCATATAGGAATATACATGTACATAGCTCCTTTTTCATAACTAAAAATGTCTAAGGCTTGTATTGGACTTTGCTAGGTAACATGTCCATTGCTGGACCAATCACCAGGACACTCTGACCGTCAGAGCTGTGTATTCAAATCACCTGCCATACAGTGAGAGAGAGGTGAGAGGTGAAATAATTTTGGGAAGCATCTATCACACCACTCAGAGTGGGATTTTGAGAACTAAGGAGCTACCACAATAATACCAACAGTTGCATTTTTTGAGAGCTGACTGTGTCAGGCTGGTGTTATCTCATTTAAGCCTCACAACAACCCAGTATCATCACTGTCACCAGCATACTCTGTACATATCAGCTTCTCCTCCAGACTCCTCCAACTTTTGCACACCTTACAGTCCCCATTCTGGTTTCCATCCATCTGCTGAGACACAGTTATTAATTAATGTATGTGATTGAGTCATGACCCCAAAGATCTCCACCTCCTAATCCCCAGAAGCTGTAAATGTTACCTTATCTATCAAAGGGGACCTTGCAGCTGAGATTGAGTAATTTGAGATGGAGAGAAATTCCTGGGTTATTCTGGGTGGGCTCAATGTTTCACAAGTGCCTTAGAGGAGGGAGGCAGAGAGGCACTGAACAGGGGAGAAGGCGGTATGGGAATGGAAGCAGAGCCTGAGCGATGTACTTGGAAGATGGAGGTAGGGGTCACAAACCAAGGAATCCAGCAGCCACTGGAGACTGAGAAAGGCGAGGGAACAGATTCTCCCTGCAGAGCCTCCAGAAGAAATCACCCTGCTGGTGCCCTGATGTTAGCCAGGTAAACTGATGGCAGGCTTCTGACCTCCAGAACTCTAAGTGGGTACATGGGTGGGTTGAAGCCATGGACTGTATAGTAGTTTGTTACAACAGCAATGGGAAATTAATACAACATATAATAGCGATTATATATGGAGCCAGGCCCTCATCTAAGTACTGTAGTATTATTTCACTTAATTTTCACAAAACCAGTAGGTGGTCAGTATTATTGTCATTCTCATTTTATAAATGGGGAAACCGGGTTAAAAAAGCATTATGTAATTTCATCAGGTGTGATGGAGCCAGGGTTTATACTCGGACAATAGTTATTGACCCCACCATCCACTACTCTAGACTGTCTCCTGTTGGCTCATCAGGGCCAGCATCTTCCTACTCCATTCCTTCCCTCCTGCCAGCTGTCTGCCTGCCCTGGTGCTGGTAACAACTGCCTCCTGCCTCCCTCTGCTAGGCTCCTGTCTGGACCCAAGCAAATGCCCTGGCCCCTCCCTGTCTTCTCCCATCTCAACAACCAAACAACATTTCCCTAGCCAGCTCTGATGATCTGCCATCCAAAACACGTGTTGAAATCCGGTGACACCTTTGGCTGAAGGTTTTACTGAATATGGACTATGTTTAAAAGGCAGTATAATCAGGAAGTGTAAGCAGTGCAAGTAACCTGGCTCATAGTGTGTTGTCTTATTATCCCCATTTTGTAGATGGGGAAACTGAGGCCAAGAGAACATTGGAAAGTCATACAGCAAGTAGGTGGTAGGGCTGGACTAAACCAGGCAGGACACTGTCTTACTCTGGGATCTTACCTACCATCTGCCTCTCTAACCACATTACTCTTAGGTTTGTCTGGTCTAAAGGTAGAACAAAGTCCAGGATCCCCCATAAAATTGCAGAGGAGGTCATTTGGACACAGGCACATGTATGGGGCAAGATCATAAAGTTGCTCTTTCAACTTCTGGGTCATCAATGCCTCTACCTTATAGTGTTATGGAGATTTAATGAGATAAAGCATAAAGCGTTCAAAGCACAATGCCTGGCAGAGAGTAAGTGCTCAAAATCAATTAGTTCACACGTATCTAGTTAATATGTTTATATGTGTAGGTGTATAGACACATTTTTATATACATATATCCATTTTCCATCTATTTCCACATCATTCAGTAATGCCTGGACAAGTTTTCATTAAAATTTTAAGTTTGGAATGATTTGACTTAAGTATTAAATGTGCAGTACCTGTGGAATTAACTTTTGGGGCTTTGGGAAGGGCCCCCGCAAGACTTATCTGGAAATGTGGTACAGAGAGAGGCTGGTGTGGCTGCTGCTGAGGATGGGACACCAGGCATGCCACCAGAGAACCAACAAAGAAAAGAAATACCCAATAAGAAAAAGATGCCAGACACAAGTCCCCCCAAGTCCAGAGCTCTGAGGCAGAGTGTCTCAGTTTTCCAGGTTGCTATAACAAATAGCACACATTGGGTTGATTTAAACAACGGGAATTTATTGGTTTTGAGACTAGAAGCCTGAAATCGAGGTGTCAACAAGGTGATGCTTTCTCCCCAAAGCCAGTCACATTCCGATGCTCGCTGCCGATGACCCAGGGGTTCCCGGGATTGCACCCAGGCCTTCTCCTTTCTCCTCGGGGTTCTGTGATTTCTGACTTCCAGTTCCTCCTGGTGGCTTTCTTGACCACACCTGGTTTCTTCTGCTTCTCAAGGACCCCAGCAGTCCAGAGTAAGACTCACCCTCATTCAGTTGGCCCACATCTTAACTAAAAATAATGTCTTCAAGAGGTCTTACGTACAATGGATTCTCCCACAAAGGACTGCACATTAAGATTAAGAACCTGTCTAAATTGGGGCCCATAATTCAGTCCACCACACAGACCCGCTAACACAGGGGTTGACATGTAAGGTAGCGTCCTCTGGGAAACGGACTTTGGCCCAGTGGTTAGGGAGTCTGTCTACCACATGGGAGGTCCGTGGTTCAAGCCCCGGGCCTCCTTGACCCGTGTGGAGCTGGCCCAAGCGCAGTGCTGATGCGCGCAAGGAGTGCCGTGCTACACAGGGGTGTCCCCCCGTAGGGGAGCCCCACGCACAAGGAGAGCCGCCCAGCGCGAAGGAGGGAGCAGCCTGCCAAGGAATGGCGCCGCCCACACTTCCCGTGCCGCTGACGACAACAGAGGCGGACAAAGAAACAAGACGCAGCAAAAAGACACAGAAAACAGACAACCGGGGGAGGGGAGGGGAATTAAATAAATAAAAATAAATCTTAAAAAAAAAAAAAAAAAAAGGTAGCATCCTCTTACTCAGACAGCTCTAGGCTCCTGGGCGAGGAGACCCAGAGATGAACTTACACAAGCGCCTGCCCCAAGCAGTGTCTGTTCCCACCTGTGAGTGACACAGCCCAGAAGAGGAGCCCGAGATTGGCATCCCTGGAGCCAAGGATGGGGCTGGGAAGGTCTGATGAAGACGGCTGTTTGACCTTGACAGCTAGGTCAGGGTGGGGTTGAATCAGCCACTGGCTGTGGGGAGTGAAGGTAGAACAGAAGCTGGGACAGAAGTGGGAACCCACAATCCGAGGTGAAGAGGCTGCAGCCCCACCGTGCTCAGTGCCCGCTGCATGGGACTGGCCCTGTACATGTATGTTCTGTCTGAGAAGACCAAGGATTCCCTCTTGCAGATAAGACCGACAGATGCTGGGCATGGAACTGCTTAATGAGTCTGAATTTGGAGTTTCACCCAAGGCTTTGACACTGTGCTACTCAGCAGATCGCGCTTTCAATTCATTATGCATTGGTTTAATGCCAATATTTTCTCCACCAAAGATACCTATAAATATTTTCCCACAATGAATTGCATTTTTCAGAAGATCTTCCAATATAGGGCATTTATTAGATTATGCTTTTTGTGTGTTTTCATATGACATAAATAGCTTGCTAAGTGGAACAGATATAATTCCAGGCAACAGGAAAAAATGACTATTTTAGTTAGAAAATGTAGGATATCCTTGCCAGTTTTTTCAAATTGTTAAAAGTAGCTTATTACTTCCTTCATGGTCCCCGGATTAGGAAGCATGAATAGACACTAAAGAAAGAAAAGCAGATGCAGAGTTTAAATAATCTTTATATCTTTATATATCGACACAGATGGACATGTATATTATGTGGATTTAAAGTATTGGAGAATAATGTTCATGAGCACTAAAGGAAGATAAGCTTACTTAGAATCACGTCATGCACCCATGCTCATCTATATGCTAACATCCAATTGTTCAAGACAGTTTGCATCTTATATTATGTATAAGATTTAGGCCCATGATGGGGAGCAGAAAAGAGTGGGCCACTGGGTAAAGCAAAGTAACTGCAGATTCATTTGTGCAACAAACCTCATCATCAAACTTAATAAAAACATCACATGCCCATTCATTTATTTGTTAAATTTGCTTGCTATAAGCCAGGTTCATGTAAGTGATTTTCAAATGAAGATAGATACTAGAGTGTATCATTAAGTGTAATTTGTCCAAAAACTTTTATGAATTCATATCCTTGCCTATTTAAATAACCAAAAAGATTCAAAAGTACAATTATTTTCATGAAGGCATTTGTAATAATTTTTGACATTACAAAAGCGTTCTCATGTTTAGAGATGTTAGGAATTAGCAATAGATGGTACTTGGCTCATAAATATATGAACTATGACACAGAGGTTCTTGGCTCATAACTATATGAACTACGACACTTGAACTCTGATGGCGTTTGAGGGAATTATCAGTCACACCCTCTCTATTTTGATTTCCCATGCAATTGAGTTGTGGAAACTCAGGGGGACGGTAATATCTCCCTTGAAACTAGGTTGTGATTTTAGATCTTACTTTTTCACCTAGTCTCTCAACCTCCAATTTTTTTGCTTTTGTTTTTGCTAAGATCACTTGAGAGGAAAGTCTCTCTCAAGAAAGGACAAGTGCAAGGCAGACCTGTGCCACTTACTAGCTGAGTGACCTTGGGCAGTTCACTTAACCTCTCTGTGCCTCAGTTTCCTCAGCTGTAAGCTGGGGATAATAACAATCCTTATGGGGTTCTGAAAATATCGCATGATGAGCTAACTAACGGCAGAGTACTGAAGCCACTGGGCTCTCAGACCCCTGATCTTTTCATCTCAGGGGACAGCCCTTCTTGCTTTGCTCTTTGATAGAGCAATTAGTGTTTGATGCTAGCACAGCAGTGATCTACATTTCCACCAAATGCAGACACAGCCTTTCGACGTTGCCTGAGTGTGCTCTATCTCGCAGATGGAATGAGGAGGCGATAGCCCATATATCACTGTTCTGTGACCAAGATTGGATGCTACGCTGCTCACGTCCCATTACTCAATGAGATGCAGGGCTTTGTTCCCTCATTCTGCTTCGCAAACAAACATTCTGTCCTACCCAGACAGTTTGCATCCACCTAAAGACAAGATAGACTGCTGAAGAGACTTCCAGAAATGCTGATCAGGGAAAATGAATATGTGCTGTGTTAAAAATAATAATAAATCAACAGTTGACTGAAAAGGCAATATTCAGAATAATAGAAGAGCTAGAAATTTGACCAAGCATGAACAGGCCAAAGGCACCTAATGCATTGTGAATTAATCATCAATACCTATATTGGTAGAAGACAATTTCCACACATATATCAAAGGAAGGGCAGAACAGACTCAAAAAGCCTGAGATAATCAGAATAAGTAAATCCACTTCAAGGTGACATTCACTTTATGGGAAAACATTTAAATTCTCCTAGGCGCTTGGGAGCCCAGAGTATTTCTAGCTCAGAGTGACACAAAGGAGGCACATGATACATTATTTGCTAAATGGAATTGAAAGTCTAGTTAAAGTCCTTATTTGTACTCCTGTGAAGACTTGCTTCTTGGTTCTGGATTTAAAAATTTTTTTTTAAAAATTTTTATGGAGTTAATTGCCCTTTAGATGAGTTGATGAAGGGCAAAGTGTAGGCAAATTCACCACAAAAATACGCATGTTCTCTTGAGAGCATGAATAGAGCATTGAAAGGCACTCTGAGGAAATTCGTATATTCTTTTATCACGGAACATTTATTAAGCACCTGCATATGCAAGTACCACTGTGGTAAATGCTGGGATTACAAAGATAAAGCGAATAGAGTATCTGGTCTAGAAGGAAAGACAGAAGAGCAAGTATCAGCCCCTCGTGGAGGCAGGAACATGTGGGACCACCTCTGCTATGGGCAGGAAGTTCAAGAGAGGGGAGGCCATGTGGAAATAGTGTTAAAAGGTTAATCCTGCCTGTTGGAGGCACTTGGAGTAATGGTTACCAGACTCTTACTACCTCATCTGTCAAATGGTGGGCATTAGAGGGCCATGGTGGAGAGGGAAGATGGAAGTGTTTCTGTGGGGGAAGTTTTCTTGTCGGAAACATGAGGACTGAAGAAGAGAAATCCCTCTAACTATGAGGATCTGTGTAGCCCTAGCATCAGGCAAGTTTCAAATTCTCTAGAAAGCTACCTCTCCCTGGGAAGACGGCTGCTCTCAGTTCTGATCTTATATCCTTCTGACGCGGTAACTTCTGTGGAAGAGAAAGCGTCACTCTCCCTGAGTCCAGCGTAAATCCCAGGGAAGCAGTCGGGCCCTGCTTGAGTCATGTGAGCATCTCTTAGACCAATCACTGCTGCCAAGTGGGTGAAACATGAGGAGTGACCAGACCCGAAGAAGCGGGAGCCCATCTCAGTGGCCTCAGAGGCAAGCTGTGATCGAGAGCTCCACCGGGCCACAGGGAATGAGTGGGGAGTTTCCTCAGTGGAGAAAGTGGTGCTGTGATTAAAAAAAACAGGAAAGACACTGGGAATATATACAACAGGATTAACATAGCACAAATAAAACCCCCAGTGTTCACTTCATAAAAGAAACCAGGCCTATCGAGATCGAGAAATATGGAGACACTTGAGTCTGGCTTCTTTTACTATAATGCTTTTAAGCCAGGGCTTCCTAACATTGTCTTGGATTAGACCGACTCACAGGAAGTGAGCAGTGCTGGGGTATTAGCCGCTCCAGGCCTCACCCTGTTGCCCAAGAGTCAAGAGGATCAATATCGGGGCTACCTATTTTCCACAACCCGAAGATCCTGCTTTATGCTGTTTTTGCCCTTGCTACTCTCAGGCAGGAATACATGAAGCCAATAATGGTTATTGTTCTTTAACCCCAGCCTCATGGTGTAGAGATCGTTGAGGACAGGGAAGAGCAAGGAGAGAATGAACAGTGATCAATCACGTCCCCTAGGAACAGAGGCTTCCCATTGGTTCAGGACAAAAGGTAAGAGAGTCACTCTTACAGTAGGGATATTTGGAACCCAAGGGCAAAAGCAAGGTCAGATCCCAGAGCAAATACTCCGGGCCAAGCCAGAGGAACATATCCCAAGATGATGGCGAGAGAAGTAACCTGAGCACCTTGAAATGAAGGGCAGGCCAATGAGGGCAGGGAGCTGGGCAGAAGAACCAGTGGGTCCCTGCAATCCCAAGGCAGCAGCCCAATTATTATCAGCAACAGAAACTTCTTCCCAAGGTTGGATTTGTATGTGCTTGGAAATATGTTGCAGGGGATAACTGGATGCAAAGAAAAGGCTGGTAATTGAACGGGCACATGGCAGGTTATTTATTTATTCATTTATTTGTATTAGAGCAGATGTAGTTTACAGAAAAATCATGCACAAAGTACAGAATTCCCATATAACAACCCTCCTCCCCTGCAGTTTTCCCTGTTATTAACATTTTGCATTAGTGTGTTACCTTTCAGAAGGCAGAGCTTTGCAAAAAGGAATTAAAACCTTTAGACAATCTAATTGTGGTAATCGTTTTTCTTCATCAATTTCTCTCACTTTCTCACACACACAATGTCAATGCATGTTACATTTCCATTCATATAGTGGAAATTCAGGGGAGACTGGCTAAGACTTAAACACATCTAGAGAGTGCTAGAAAGAACTTAGTGATTGCATACCTCAATCCTTTCAATTTACAAAGGAAAAAACCAAGGCCCAGTAAGGAAGTGACCTCAAGGTCACACGGCAAATGGCAGGTAGAGCTGAAGCTAGCACTGGGCTCTAGAATCCCAGACCAGTGTATTGTTTCTGCACAGGAGGTTATTTCCATGTCTGAAAAGTGAAGGCTGAACCTGAAACAGAGCCTGTCCAAATTACAAGGGGACCTGAATGTGCTCAAATCCCAAGGCTGCTGGCTGTGCTGATCTTGGAGAAGTTACTTCACTTCTCTAAGTTCAGTTTTGCCATCTATACCATAAGAGAATCTACTCAGAGGGTTGTTGTGGGGACTAAAGTAGTGCCTGCAAAAGCAAACGTCATATTTATAATAAAACCCAAGAAAAATAGTACACACACACAAAAAAGAGATTAATCTCTTACAACAGAAGAATATACCACTACCAAGGAGGTTTGTTTTTGTTTTTAGAAATGGAAGGGTGGTTTGATATCAGGAACCAGCAAATAATCCATTTTATCAAAAAATTAGAGGAGAAAACAACTAATCATATCAGTAGATTTGGAAAAAGACATTTTATAAATGAGATAATTTATTAAAGCTCCTAGTACAGTGTTAGAAACATAGCAGGCTCATAAGCAATGGTAGCTATTCACATCAAGAACAGAATTGTAGTTAGCCCCCAGCAGCTGGGTTGTACACAGAATATGACTTTTATGAAGATAATCAGGTATTTCTTGAAGTATTTACTGAGTTGGGTTTCAAATATAAGATTATTTAATTGACCACATTGAGGAAATAAACAGATTGATTTTCTTGGTTTCTTCTGTTCCCTACCTCATCTGCTCTTCAAGCTGGAGGCTACGTTTAGCCTCTCTGAGATAGTGTTTCTCTATCTGTAAAGTGGAAAGGATAATGTATCTTTAACTCTGGCTCCAGGATTAAACTAGAGAATCAGGGAGCTAGCCCTAGGCCATCACTTAAATGCACCTGTGTCACTGGCCGTGGCCTCTGTTTCAGCCTAGTTTCTCCAAATTGCAGTAAGACCCCTGGAAGGCAGTCTCTGGGCCAGGTTTTAATGAAAAGTCAGGAAGCTTCTTTGGTGGAAGGCAATGTGGCCGACTCAAGGTGTAGGTGGCATCAGTTATTATGAGCTTATCAGACAGGTCAAGCTCCAAGTGAAAGGCATTTATGAGCACTTACAAGGGCCATCTAACACAGTGGAAATTCTAAAAGAGGGATGTTGTTGGAAGAGAATTCATTTGATGGTAACGGCAAGCGAAGACTTCGACATGGACCAGAATAGTAAGAAAGACTTCAGAAGTCATCCACAAAAAATCATGTCTCCCCCAAAATGTATGGCCTCAATACTTTTCAAAGGAACAGTTCATCTCTTTATATTTAATTTCGAAACAATTTCAAGCTCACAGAAGAGTAATAAGAAAAGTCTTAAAGAACTCTCCTATTCTCTCCTCCTAGAGATCCATCCACGCTTTGCCAATGTCACAGTGATGTTATGTACAGCAGAAGCCAGTTCAGAATTATGGTTATCCAGGATGTGACAACTAACTGGAGGCACAGTTCTTCAGTCCTGCCTTGACATTTATGACTTCAGCATATTTAAACTCTAAGGGGCATTTATTTTGTAGAATGCCTTTCAATTTGAGTTTGTCTGATGTATCCTCATGATTAGATTCAGATTAAATATTATTGGCAGGAATTTCACAAAATGATGCTCCAATCCGCTCCTACACTCATCAGGTGGCACTGATGCTGCTTTGACCCATTTCAGGTGATGTTCACTTCAATTGCTTGATTAAGGTGGGTTCTGCCAGCAAGTTATGTTTGCCACCTTTGTCATTAATGCGCATTTTTGTTGGGAGATACTTTGAGACTATATAAATGTCCTATTCCTCATTCAAATTCCATCTCTAGTTTTAGCCACCATTGATGTTTCTTGCATGAATTAATATTTACTGTGAGAGTTGGCAAATGGTGATTTTCTCATTTCAAAATTCCTTCTACATTTATTTGTTGGCATTCTATTGTAAGAGAGAGTTTCTATTCTTCCCATTTATTTTTATCAGTATGGGTGCATGGATTCTTATTTTATTCAATGGCATGTAATCTATTATTATTCTTATTTGTTTTCAAATTCAAATTGTATTAGATTTAGCCAGTGGAACCCCTTTGTGAGCTGGATGCTTTGGCATGTTGACATGTTCTTGCCATTCTTTGAATATTTTGAGCATTTCCTAGTTCAACAAGTTGTTCCAGTCTCATCATATACCTTCCTTGACCCTGTCCTGGAATTAGCCATTTCTCTAAGAAGCCCTGGTTCCTTTTAATGGAGAATGTTATTTAGAGACTAAAATCTGAGCGTTGGTGCTCACTGCTTCTGGGGGTCATTACTTCTAGGCTCTGGTCTTGGAGAGCTCTGAGCCTGACTCCCCAGTTTTAGATGTTTGTTACTCCCTTCTGTAACAGTGAGAAACCTGGCTCCTATTATCCTCAAATATTTACTTCCTTGCTCCAAAATTACAGGGCTGACACCCCACTTGGCTGCTTTTCTCACTTGAGTCCTAATTCTCACTGGGCAACCTTCCTCATTCTGGGCTGCCAAATGGATTTCGGACTGAATTATTCAGGAAGGAAGGAAGGCAAAAGGAAAGCCAAAAAAGTATAATAGTTTGAAAACAACAATGTGATATTATATTTTACCAATCTGGTGGGCAAATAAATATGTATTTTAAATAATAATATCTGGTTTGGGCCTGAATTTAGGGAGATGGGCATGCAAATAGAGAGTAGAAGTATACATTTATGTACATTTTCTGTCCTACGATTCTACATCCCTGTATATCCGAAATAGCTGATGACATATATACACCAATATAATCATGCTCTTTGACCTAGAAATTTAACTTCTAGGAAATTATCCTAAATGAATAAGTATACAAATGTAACGATGAAATTACATGAATATTTGTTGCAGCATTTTATATAACAGTAAAAACTGTAAACAACATCAATGTCTAATAAATTATAGTTCATCAATATAATGCTTCAAATAAAGATCGTGTCTATTGTACTTTTGGCATAGAAAATGTCAATAATATATTGTTAAATCAAAAAGTGGCTTACAAAGAAGTAAATATCATGCATTCCCTTTAAATATGCATACATGCACACACATATTTATAATTCTTTTTTATGGAAAAGAATCTCAAAGATGATATATCAAACAGTAGTTATATCTAGATTGTGGAATTTTAGATTGTTGTGCTATTTTCTTTTGCTTTTTATAAATTCAACTGTGAACATGTATTGTGCAGTTAAAAGAGAGGCCAATTTTCTGCAAAATTGGCTTTGATCTGCTAAGCTTGTACAAAATCACACCATCACCATCCCATCTCCCACCCTGCATAATAATTATTGACAATCCTGGCCTAACTCACTGCACACGATTGGGGTGAGAATCAAAGAAAGAATAGACACGGCAGCTGTTGCAATCTGTAAAGCGCTAAAAAAAGTGAAGTGCTATTAAGATCATTGCTGTTTCTATCATTATTATTATCCTATTATTATTATTATTGGTATTGATTTCAGCTCTTTCTACTGATCTCTGTTTTTATGGATTCATAGGGGAAAACATCAGACCTTTGCTTGGCACCTTGGTCGAAATGAGAAGCATCTGGAAAGGGACATTCTCTGAAGAAATGTAAAATCTAGTGCAGAGGGGAACAACCCCACAGCTTCAAACCACTGAGCAGATAGCAGGTGGCAGGCAGTGGTCCCAGGAAAGAGGTAAGCCTCAGATCACTCCTGCCAGCCAGCCAAGGCCGGAGACATCTGGGGGCTGCAGCGTCAGAGAAAGTTTCAGAGGTTGCAATAGCATATTCTTGTTAGACTGTGATTACATATTGCTAATTGCTTTTCAAATGCTGTGACTGGATTTGTTCACACTTCACAATGAGTATGAAATACAAGTTTAGAAGCCAATTAGAAGAATAAAAATGATGCTGAGAATAAAATCCCCTTCATTTGTATTTTTAGAGATCCTGCATAGTTTAACAGTCTCTAAAACTCACTTTATCTAAGACAATAATATCCCAAAGATATATATATGAAAGGGTGGGTTTAGATGTGTCATCCTTTCTGGCTTCTGTCCCAGCATCAGGGAAGAAAAAATATCATCCTCATGAATATAAGCACAACATAAGAGCAGGGATTGTTTCCAAGCACCTATAACTGTGCCTGGCTCATAGTAGGAACTTGATAAATACGTATTGAAAAAATGAATGAGCCCTCATTTTCACTTCTGATATACAAAGTGGTTAGATTTCTTCTTTAAACAGGTTGGACCTAGATCATAGTCTATTAGTGGATGTTAGTAATTGCGCAAATATGGTTGAGAATTTCAGAGGGCTGACAATGCCTGTCCGAGACACCACCTGAGCTTAAGGGGTAAAACCTTAGCCAACCATTTGGCATCTCGCCTCTGTCTTTCAGGGATCAGCTTTTCAAATTCCTTAATTTATTGACTGTTCTTACCCATTTAGGAGGACTAGTCAACATTCTGGCAGAGCTTCTAAAACCTTCCCAAGAAAATGCTTCTGAGGGCTGAGACTGGTAACAGTCCACACTGGTTGTAAAATTTTTTTATCTGTGTTGACCTTAAAAATGCAAGTGAATTTACTTTCTACTCCATATTGTATGTTTGTTTAAATGTAAAGTTAATGAGGCTTCCTCCCCAACTGCTCACCTAAAATTAACACTTCAATGGCAGTTTGTTACCTTCAGGACATAAATACAAATTCCAATAGCAACCATCAAAAGCCGTGCTCTGCCTGCCTCCCAGGCTCGTGCCTCACCCTCCACCACACGCGTTCTTTTTTCTGCCATAGGTAACGACTTAGTTCCTCAAACTGCGCTCCCCTGCCCCCACGGTGCAGTGCCACTGGGCTGTTTTGCTGTTCCCACTGTATGGGACACTGTCTCCACTCCCCTGCCTTGGCCAACTCTTACTCATAATAAGGCCTTTCCCCCTTGGCCCTTCCTGCAAGAAGAGATAAAGATGCCCCTGACATGAGTTCCCAAATCCTTCTCCAGCCAAAACATCTTCAAAATTGAAGCCAACAAAATAACTGAATACAAACTGATATAATAATGACAGTTTTAAAAATAACAAAATACAAAAAATTTTTTTTTAATTTGAAATAATAAAAAAATATAAAATTCCAAAATCCTGCAAATCACTCCACTTTTGTTGTTACTGCTTACGTCATCAGCTCTCTTCACAGGCTGAGCTTTAGGTGGCAGGGTGCCTGTGCTTGCTCTCCATTTACTCTCTGCCTGGCTCAGCGCTGGACATGGGCAGCTTCTCCTTTCCCATACTTGCTTTCTGCTTCTAATCCCTCCCCCTCACTGCCATGCAAGACCTTTTACACCTGGAAGTTCCAGAGCACTTTTTTTTTTTCTTTAACAGAAACGGATCTTCTCTTTGTTTGGGCTTAAACCATATTTGGGTTGAGATGCTCCATCAGCAGTAATTTCAGTAGAAGATAGTTTACCTAAATTATTTCTAGATTAATAATTTTTGTGCAGTTTAGGTATCTTAACACTGAAAAAGCTTAATGGGAGATTTAAAAATTGCCAAAATAGATAAACAGGTAAATGTCTGAGAATGCTCATCACCAAGAATCATCACTAGAGAGATGGGCATGGCCTCTCCACGGTGTATTTCTGTCCTCAATGATACCCCCAATTCAGCTGGCTCTGCTCACCAACTGGGTATGTACCCATCATAAGCAGCATACACCATGCACTGTAGCAAATTGTTCTTCAATGATCCTAATAGCTCATTTTTAAAAAATGGATGCTGTTTTAACAATTTTATTTAAGCGAGTTCTATTGTTTGGATTTTTCCTGTATGTTGACTCCCAGATAAGCCATCTTCTGCTGCAATAGAAATCATCTAGTGCTTGGGGTCTGTCTACAACTCTGATGAGGATGATCATTACTTAGCTTAAGCTAAGATGCTCACTGTTTTCATCATGACTTGTAATTCTGAGATAGTACTGACCGAGGGTAGCACTGCAATACCTAGAGTTTCAAGCAGGTATCGACCGCCTTGTAACAAGTGGTAATGATTGCAATGAACACTGGAGATAGCGGAAACAAATAAGTAAATACATTTGTAGCAGCAGGTACCGTGACCACACTGAATAGTGGAGCAACCTCAGGCCCATCAGCCGGCTCCCGTGTCTCTTTTCAGTGAGGTGGCTTCAGGCTGTTGGAGCCTGCTTTGTCTGTGCCCTGCAAAGACCCAAAGTGCCTGAGCGCCCTTGTCCCCTGTTTGGGACAACACAGGTGTGCCTTACCTGTCCCCAAAGCTCCTCAGCGGGATTAAGGCCAAGTTCCTCTTTGTGATACTTTGCTTGATACTGAACCCTTGCTTTACTGCTTTCTCTTCCCTTCCTATACCTCTGATTGCCTATTGGTTTTTCCCTGGGAACTCTTCCTAATAACTCATTTTCCATGAATCTTTGTGTCAGTGACTGCTTCTGGGAAATCCAGCCTATGACATCACTTTACAATAGAACTGGAAAGAAGGTCCCAAAGAATTGGTAGCTAATTCTCTGCCACGAGTGTTAATCCAACTGTGCTTTTGGTAGGCCCTTACAAGATAGGTATTGCTGATGTGGCAAACCTATAGATGCAGCCAAAGCTATGGGAAATACCCTTTCCCCACCTTGTGTTCCACTGTCACCTACTCAGATTCACCTTCCCTGACCGCCATGTTTAAAACACATCCTGCTGCTCCTTTCTTCTCCATTTTTGGCACCTTCTTGATTTTCTTCAGGGCACTCGTACCTGTGAGTAATTATTATTAGGGATTTCACAGTGCCTCCCCCCCCCAATTTTTGCCTGTCTTCACTAGACCGTAAGCCCCAGGGTCAGGGCCCTTTCCTGTCTCATTTCCTGCTGCATGCCCTGTGCACTGGCCAGTGCTCAGACGCTGTGTATTGAATGAATGACAACCACGTATAACCGCCTGTACCCCTACTCCTTGCCCTTTCCACATCGTGTCTGTCCACCAGGGGACTGACCACTGTTGGGGTTGCAAGCATGGTTTTGTATATCCAGAACCTTACAGGAAATTGGTAGGGGTTTGCTGTGCAGAACTTTTTGGAAAATCCACCTGGGCCAAATAAGGAAAACAGATGAAACACATGTATTTATAGGGATTGTTTAGCCTGTGAAGTACCAGCCAGTAAACAGATTGTGCCTGACAACTATTCATGAAAGGTGTGGAAGTTTTGAAGTCAAAGTGTTGCTGGCATTGATTTGGTTCTTGGAAAACACAAACCCACTTTCCCCTGAGCCCTTTTGCATGGCTGTGCCTGGTGTCTCTGAGTCAGATTCTCCTAAGACAATACCTAGGTCATGGGGAGAGTGTTTTTTGGGTTGTACATGAACTCTTTTGGGCAACTAGACCCTCTCCAAAGTAGTGAAGATGAGATGATTCTAAAATCTTCCACCTACTTAAAGAAAGGGGATAGAGCAGAATTCCTTAAAGTGGGTTCCATAGAACACTACTACCCTAATATGTTCCTAATAGCTACCACAGAAGAAAAGTGCATGCAGGTGGCAAAATGTATTTGGGAAGAATCTCAAATTTGTTAATATATTTTGTTTGTAACCATAGGACATAGAGACCTTAGAATCTTTCCTTCACAGATTATCACATGGGAGATGCTACATTAGACATTGTCTCAAATTGCTTCTTCACCCTTGTTCTCAGGGTTCTGCCTCCCCCTGCCTCCACCCAGGAAAAAGTCCTCATCCTCTTCCAGGTGGACTGTCTCAAGAGCTTCTTCCACCCTGCTCTGCTTTGCATCTTATGCTCTTTCCAAAATCAAAGCATCCACCAACCCATAAACATTCTGTCAACTTTCTCAACTGTTCTGGCTTTTTATTGCTGCATAACAAACCACCCCACACTTAACGACTTAAAATAGTAGCGCTTGTTTGTTTAGCTCAGACATCTGCAATTTGGGCAGGGCTCAGCAGGGAAGGGTCGTCTCTGTCACACAGCATCAGCTGGGGCTGCTGCACGAAGGCTGGAGCTAACTCACATGACTGGCGGTAGGGGCTGGCTGGCCGCGGAGATCCCAGCTGCCGCTGTCAGCCGGAGCACTTGAACGGGGGCTCTCCCTGTGGCCGTGGGGTCTCCTCACAGTGTGCCATGTGTTCTAAGAGCAAGGGCTCAAAGACACAGGAAGAGGAAGCTTGGGCTTCTTAAGGCCTGGCTTGCAGGCTGGCTCAGTTTTACTTCCACTGTATTCTATTGCTCAGGTAGTTACAGAAATCAGATTCCAAGGTGAAGGAAGAGGACGTAGACTCCTCCCTCGACGACAGGAGTGACAAAGAATTTTGAGACCGTGTTGTTGTTTTTTTTTTAAAGATTTATTTATTTCTCTCCCCTTCCCCCTCCCCCGGATGTCTCTTCTCTGTGTCTATTTGCTGCATCTTTTTGTCTGCTTCTGTTGTTGTCAGCGGCACCAGGAATCTGTGTTTCTTTTTGTTGCGTCATCTTGCTGTGTCAGCTCTCCGTGTGTGCGGCACCATTCCTGGGTAGGCTCTACTTTTTTTCGCACTGGGCGGCTCTCCTTACGGGGCTCACTTCTTGCGCGTAGGGCTCCCCTACGCAGGGGACACCCCTGCGTGGCACGGCACTCCTTGCGCGCATCAGCACTGCGCATGAGCCAGTTCCACACATAGACCGTGTTTTAAAATTGTCACACCAACTCTGTGAATTTTCTCTTAAAGTTCTTCTGCCTAGAGCATTCCTTTACCCCACTCCTACTTTGCTGTGCGGGAAACTACTGAGTCTCTAAGGTCCAGCTCCAGTATCGTTCTTCCATGAAAATGTTCTTACCTGTTTCCTTAGCATGATATTTTTATAGGTGTTTTCATATTTAGCACATCATATTAATGTTGGTTGTTTCCTTAGAGGGCAATAAGACATCTTATTCATTCTTTCTCCCAGTTCCCAGAATAAGGCCTGTGTGGAATGAATTAATTGATTAATTTTCCAGATCAACTGTTATAGTAACTACCATCGCATAAATGTTTCCTATTAAGTAGGTTTTAACACATGCACTGTATAAATATTGTCTTATGGAATCATGGTAAGTAGGAAGCTTTTATTATTCCCATTGTAAAAACGAGGAACCTAAGACCTTAGTAAAATTTCCAGTGCCACACACCCTGTAAATGGCAGAACAAGGATTGAAACCCATGTCCAAACAAAATCATGATGTTCTTATTCAAATAGCGAATTAGTTAAAAGGATGGCCTAACAATAGAAAAGCTTTTTGGCAATACCCGCTCTACTCCAGCCAAACACCAATGGAACCCTGCACGTCATCCACACAGCTTCAGCAGGAAGCTTCTCTTCCATGCCCTGCTGGCGGAAGCACCCTGTGCTCTCCTACGCCTGCTGGGGTGGTGTCAGCAGAGCAGTGGGGAGCTCAGTCTCTATCCCTGCCTGCATCAGTGAGACTGAGCAAGGTTGTGCTAAGTGGGGCAAGTCTGTACTCTGCTTCTCTTTCCCCCATGAGTGGGTCCTAATGGGAAACTGAACTTCCACCTCTGCCCGTTATCAGTGAGGTGGTGGGGGGAGGGCTAGTTGGCCTGCTGTTGCCTCCCCCACTCCTCTGGTGACAGGAGGGACCAGCAGGGAGTTGAGCTGCCCCCACCCTGCAGCAATGAAGTGGAATGAGTCAGCCCCGTGCTTCCCCTCTCCCCCGTGGCAGTGGAGCCCCTTGGAGAGCTGAGTTTATAATCCCCGCTTGGAGGCAACTAGGTGGTCTAAGTTGGTGCCCATTTCGCCAGGAAGATGTCAGTAGGGCTGGGGGAGCCGAACTTCCACCCTGCCCACCTGCAGTGAGGCAGCGTGAGTCACCTGGGTGGGGCCCACCAGGAAACTGCACACACACACCCATGCCTTCAGTCTATATCTCAACTGGCAGGCGGCCTGCTACAAAAGTTAAATGGGATCCAGAGTCTCATAATATATTACCCAAGATGCCCGGGATACAATAAAAAAAATCACTTCTCATGACAAGTATCAGGAAAGCCACAACCTGAATGAAAAAAGACAATCATATAGATGCCAACACTGAGACAAATTAGATACAGAGTTATCTGACAAGAATTTCAAAGCAGCCATCATAAAAAATGCTTCAATAATCAAATGAAACAAAACAAACAAATGAAAAAATAGAAAATTGGAACAAGGAAAAATGAGATATAAAAGATTATCAAGTAGAAATTTTGAACTAAAAAATACAATCACCAATTTAAAAGACTCACTGGATGAGATAATAGTGGAATAGGGATGGCAAAACATAGAATCTGAATTTGAAGATAGATCAGTAGAATTTATCCAATATCAGAAAAAATATATTGAATAAAAAATGAGCATAGCCTCATGGACCTCTGGGAAAATAACAAAAGAGTTACTATTTGTATCGTCAGAGTCCCAGAAGGAGAGGAGAGAAAGAATGGAACCAGGAAAGTATTGAATAAAATCATGGCTGAAGCTCTGCAAAATGGTTGAAAGACAAATCTATACATTCAAGGAGTTGAAAAAACCCAAAGTAGGACAAACTCAAAGAAATCCACAACCAGAAACATCATAGCTAAACTTCCAAAAACTAAAAACAAAGAAAAAAATTTGAAAGCAACCAGAGAGAAACAACAGATTACTGATACAGAGAAAACATTTGAATGACAGAATTTCTCATCAGAAACCAAGGAGGCCAGAGGAAAGTAGCACAACAATTTGCAAATATTGAAAGAAAAAAAACTGTCAATTGCAAATGCTATATCCACCCAAACTAACCGTCAGGGTCTAAGGGGAAATAAAGACTTCCTTGGTGAAAAAACTAAGAGAATTTGTTGCCAGCACAACCACATCCCACCTCCCACACCTATGCTTAAAGAATGGCTAAAAGAAGTTCTCTCAACAGAAGGAAAAGTCTTGGAACTTCATAAGGGAGAGGAAAAACATTGAAATGGGAGACCTGGTTCTTAAAATAGCTACTCCCAACATATTTTTTTTTTTCGTTTGAATTAAATATTCTCTGAACTGTGTAGTCAAAACAAAGAGAACTGAACCAGATGTTGGAGCTGATCTGAGAAGGCAACAGTTATCCATCAATGCCTTACAGTTTAAATTCTTATGTTCTAAACAGCCTTGCTCTAGTTATCAGTGACAAATTTCTAAATAAGCACATATTGCATATTTGAACTTACAATACATTTTTACTAACGTAAAAAATGTGAAGCCTAGGACAGTGAGTACAAATATGATACATATTCAACAAATAGCTGGTGAATAAATGAATAAGTGAATGAATGAATGGTTAGTGAAGAAAACAACGGAAATCTCCTTTCTAAGACAACAGCGAATGTGCAATGAAACCTCATTTTTCAACCCAAATAAGTGCTATTATAAAATTTTGGCATGTTACACGAATAAATATTCACATCTTCTAAAAAAAACCTGATTATGGCTCTATACTCTCAGGTATGATATGACTTTTTCAATTTATTGGTAGAAAACCATATTTATTCTGGAAAAAGTTTACATTCATTTTATGTAGATAATAACAAAACTGCCTCATTTACTATTACTAATATAGAGAATCATATTTTTATGGCTTAAATTCTGTGTCTGAAACTGCGGTAAAACACTGCTGCGATTTTCAAACTTTGGAAAATATCACAACTGTAAAGCTATTGGGCCACTGCCGTCCTTGTTGGGATTACAAATCCCTGTAAAGTTCTGGCAAATAAATGTTGAAATAGGCATCTCAAAATGAACCGAAGCAGGGAAGCTGAAATAGAGCTGTGGCAGATGCATTTAAAAAATGGCAGACAAACCTTAGGGGATACAATCAACGTATCAGAAACAGATTTACAAGACAAGCAATAGTTTCAGGGAAAAGCTGTTTTCCAGGGTTGTGGGCTCTTTTTCTTCTAAAACGTGACATGTGAATATACAGTGATGTGACAATGGCTGCAACTCATAGCGGTTTGTGTGGAGACAATTCTCCATGGGGCTGTCCCTCCAGTTCTTGTATGTCTTGCAAGCAAAGGCACTGATTACTTTTCTTCTGGTATCATTACAAGGACTTTTTTTATAGCAGACAACCTTGGAGGATACAGTATCTCCTTCCAGAGCAAGGGTAGGTTTGTTACAGCCTTGGGAGATTGAGTCGGTGTTCCCTCCAGGGCAAAGGGCAGGCACCGTTACTACCCATTAAAAAAGAATTGTGTTCCCTCCGCGCAGGGTTCCTTTCCTGCCCCACAACACACTGCAGGTGCAGGTGTGGCTTAGCCCCGTTAGCATCACTCTGTGGGAATTGAGGATTCTCTGACTCCTGCTGTGAATAATAAAGTCCTTTGTCTCTAGGATGGACTAAAACTTTCTTGCAAAGAAAACTCCAGGCCCAGAGAGCTTTGTAGTGGATTCTACCAACATTTAAGGAAGAAATAATACCACTTTTACCCAAAATAATTCACAAAATAGAAGAGGGGCAAACACTTCCCCATTTATTTTATGAGGTCAGAGGTACCCAGATGCCAAAACAAGATAGTGGCATTATGAGAAAAGGAAACCACAGACCAACATCCCTCAGGAACCTAGATGCAAAAATCCTTAACAGAGATTAGCAAAGGAAACCCCCTCAATGTATAACATGTGAAACAGATCATCACCAAGTAGGGTTTATGCCAGGAATACAAAGATGGCTGAACACTGGAAAATCTCATAATGCATTTCACCGTATTAAAAATAGAAACCAAAATGTCATCACAATGGAATAAAAAAAGTGATTGACACAATTCGACATACAGTCATGATATACACTTGTGCATGCTAACAATGGAAGGAAACTTGCCCAACCTGGTCAGGGAGGTCTTTGAAGAAACTACAGTGAACATCACACTTAATGATCAAAGACACACAGATGTCTTCACCTGCCAAGGAGAAAAAGATGCCCTCTCTCACCAAGTCTAGCCAGTGGAGAAAGGCAAGAAGAAGAAATAACAAGCATAGTTGGGGGAAAACATACCAAATGTAAGATATGGGCCATGGTTAGTAGTAGTATTTTGATGATACTCTTGCCTAGTTTGTAACAAATGTATCGTAACGATGCTAGGCATTGGTGGAGGGGTGATCTGTGGGACCTCTGTATGACGTTATGCATGTTTGTTTTGTAAGTTCACAATGTTTACTATATACTTATTGTTTATATATGTTCATGTATGAATAACATACTTGAATAAACAGATATATATTTTAAAAAGTATACCTTCTGGAAAGGAAGATGTAAAACTTCCTTTATTCACCTATAACATGATCAACTAATTGGAAAAACCTGAGGAATCTACTGACTTAAAAAAAATTTATTTAGTTCTCCTCCAATCCCTCTCGTTGTTTTGCGCTCACTATCTGCTCTCTGTGTCCATTCGCTGTGTGTTCTTCTGTGTTTGCTTGTCTTCTCTTTAGGCAGCACTGGGAAGCAATCCTGGAATCTTCTGGAGTGGAAGAGAGACACTCAATCTCTTGCATCACCTCAGCTCCCTGGTCTGCTGCATCTCTTATTGTCTCTGCTCTGTGTCTCTTTTTGTTGTGTTATCTTGCTGTACCAGCTCTCTGCTTAGGCTAGCTTGCCACATGGGCAAGCTTGCCTTTACCAGGGAATCGAACCTTAGACCTCCTATATGGTAGACGGGAGCCCAATCACTTGAGTCACATCTGCTTCCCTCTATTAGACTTCTTAATTGGGTTTAGCAAGTTGCCAGGATTCAAGAGAGATCCAAGCGTGGTTATGGGAAGGATTTTGTGATTCTGATTAACCAGGCTGAATCACAGGTTCCAGCCCTGGAGCTGAGGGCTGAACCTCCCTCCTCTCAAGCTCTTGGAGTGGAGGAAGGCATGGTTCTACAGCAAAATCCCTGCAGAATTGCTAGAAGCGTGCATAGGGTAAGTAGAAAAAGAGCAAGGATCCATCACAGAGACCTTGCACAATCTCTAGGGGAACAAAGAGGAGGAAACAACTTGCCCAGTGAGGCATGACCAGTAAGTGGCAAAGTCCCCACAGAACCCACGGGTGTCTGAATTACTGCAGAGGCCTTTCTGTTTCACCCATCTGGCTTCTCTAAAGTGCCTGCGCCTCCTCTAACTAATCCCAAGCAGCTCTGAGTCTCTGAGAGCCATGGCCACATCTCAATCCTGAATGTTTTAATATACACTCTCTCACTTAAGGGCACCACAATGTATACATGCGCATGTAAACAAACGTGTAGGAAAAACATCTGGAAGGAGGCGCACCAGCTGTTAAGATTGGTCACCCCAGAAAAGGGCTGGGAGCGGGGACAGGGCAGGGGTTTGCACGCTTCACTCTGTTTTCCAGCCATGTCTGAGCTTTTTACAAGAATGCGTTCCTGTATTACTCCTCCAGCCCCTCTTCCCAAAGTGTCCCGGCCTCTCCTCTGACATCTGCTGAAATACCTATCTTATCATGCCGCCACCCATCTTGTAAATGTCAGGGGCTCCTCGCGGCTCTCAGAATTGAGTCCATCGTCCTTAGCATGGCAAATACGGCCCTTCCTCCCGCCCACCTGGCCAGCCGATGCCCTCACTGACACCCTCCCCTCTTTCCCACAGCCCACCTCAAAGCACCCGCACCTCCCAAACCCAGGATTCCCTAATTCGTTTACTCAGCACGTGCTGTTCCTCCTGCCCCCCATTACCGCTCCTTAGCCACCTGGTGAGTGATGCTCAGCCTTCAGGGCCGCCTCAAGGGCCGCCTCCGTTGTGAGACTTTCCACGAGCCATGCCCTCGTTCAGAGAGGAGTCTGACCTCATCTCTGCTCCCAGCCCCAAGCCTTCCCTCCACAAACCACAGATCCTGAAGGCATCTTACCTGTCTGCTCCTCCCACTGCCCGCGAGCTCCTAGAAGCCAGGTTCTGTCGTGTGCATCTTGGTACCCTCGATGCCTAGCTCAAGACCTTGAACAAGGTAGGTCCTTAATCAGTATTTGCTGAATTAATGAATGAGCCTGGCCAGGGAATTTTCAGGCTATCTGTCCTCACCGAAGAAGGGAGGAGTAAAGGCCAGGTACCTTTTTAAGACTATGCGTGTTAATTCTCTTAGTCTTCATGAACGCTTCATGAGGTAGACACAGTTATTGTCCAGTGCTATCAGGTCAGTAGAGTTTGGGGTAAGTACATGGAGTCTGCAGTCAGACTGCTGGGATTTGGATCTCTGCTCTGGTACTTCAAGCTGTGTGATCTTGGGCAAATGGCTTAATCTCTCTGTGCCTCAGTCTTCCCATATGAAAAAGGGGGATAATGATAATAAATTACTCGACTCATTAGATAGCTGAGAGGATTAAATGAGTTAAAATAATGCTACTGCCTGGCACGTAGAATTATATTCCGTGTGAGCAAACAGAACATTTTACAGATTAGACAACTGAGGCACAGGAGAGGTTAAGCCACTTACCCACTGCCTCAGAGCTAAAGTAGTAGAACCAGGATGGGGACACCAACCTGCTGGCTCTAGAGCCTCCCCCTTTCTGTTCTAGCCCTGGCCTGGTACACTTCTGTGAGACTGAACCCTTTGTGAGTTGAGTAGACTAGTTGGCTGTCATCTAGCTAAGAAGAAATTGGACCAGATTCACAGATACGTGCAACAAAGCTGAGGAATTGACACACTAGATTGTCTTCCCCCACTGGGAGCCACCAAGTCTCTCAAGAGACACAATTCTCTATGTTTGAGAACATCAGGCCTCCCCAGGATGGGGGTACAGCTTCCAACTCATTGTATGGGTCTTCAAGTCTCTGGACTGGCCATGTGCCACTGGGCCCTGAGCCTCAGCAGAGTTGCAACTCCTACTCTCAGGTTCATTGGACTTAGCCAGGTCAGCTAACAGGGAGGTGAAGATGGTCAACCACCACACCAGGGCACTGAGAGTGCCTATAACTGCAAGCAGGAGAATTGCATCCTTCAGCCATGTGGGATCTAAGCCCCTTCTCGATTCAGAGGTGGAGTGGACATCACCACCCCAGAGTCCACAGGATGGAGGAATAACATATGGATTAGGGTGGACTTACTGGTATTCTACTATAGAACTACTGTGACTCTAACAATTGAAGAAACTATCATTGATGTGGAGACAGTGGCCATGGTAGTTGCTTAGGGCAGGGAGAGGAAAAAAGAGATGTGATGTGGGGGCATTTTTGGGACTTAGAGTTGTCCTAAATGACATTGCAGGGACAGATGCTGGACATTATATATCCTGCCATAACCCACTGAATGGACTGGGAGAGAGTATAAACTACAATGCAAACTATAATCCATGCGGTGCAGCAGTGCTCCAAAATGTATTCACTAAATGCAATGAATGTGCCACAGTGATAAAAGAGGTTGTTGATGTGGGAGGATTGAGGTGGGGTGTGGGGTATATGGAACCTTCTTATATTTTTTTAATGAAATATTTTTGTGATCTATGTATCTTTTAAAAAAAAGGCAATTAAATAAAAACATTTAAAAAAAAGAAGAAATTGGGTTTAAGCTGGGGTTCTTCCCACTGTCACCTGCTTCTCTCTGCCTGTGGAGCTGGTGAAGAAATGTAATACCTGACCCAGGCGGAGCAGCGCAGGAAGTAATGCCACACCCCACAGGCGTTCCTGGAGTGTCACCTCTACTGGCTGCCCAAGAAAAACACCTGGGGGAAGGAGGCACGCCCTGTCTGGATCATCTCAGATCTCCTCCTAGTTGTTCCTCTTTTCCAGGCCCCAGCTATGGACCCCCAGGTCCCAAGCTTCAATTGGGAGAACACAGAGATTCAGCCCATTGAGGGCTGAGAACAGGGCCTGTATCCAGAAGGCTTAGGAAGCTCAGGGTTTGGAGTTGGTGTTAGGAAGGATACAATTTAGAGAGACTCGTTCGCCGTTCCTCTCTGAGCGCATTTCTGGAGCTAACTGATATTCTGGGATTGCCTCTCTGTTAAGTAGGTCGGTAGGACTAAAGCCTCAGGAGTCTCCCTCCCCACCCCATCTTTCTCCTTTTTCCTTCCTTTCAGCCAGGAAGCCACACATCTTGTGGTGTTCTGGCTCTGCAGAAAAGGAACCCTGATTTGTAGTGTTTTCCAATTTCTGTGGTGTAAATACTCGCACTGTGGCTAGTTTCAAGCTACCATTGTGATGTCACTGAACCTGGAGTTGGGGAAAGATGTGCACAGTCAGCTCTCAGGAGCCAGTATGAGCCATCCCAGCCCCCACTGCACACGGTGGGACTGTGTGTCCAGGTGGGCAAATGTGGACTCGGTTCTCTATCTAGCATTTAGCCGTGTGACCTTGGGCAGTGTTTTAGTTTGCTAAAAGCTGCTGGGTGTAATATACCAGAAATGGGCTGGCTTTTATAATGGGATTTATGAGGTTAAAAGCTTATAGTTCTGAGGCTGTGAAAGTGTCCAAATCAAGGCATCATCAGGAGCCAGTTGCTGGTGATCCTGGAGTCCTCCGTGGCAAGGCACATGGAGGCATCTGCATCTCTTTAGGGTCTCATTGTTTCAGTTTCTGGTTGTTTGATCTGTGGCTTCCTTTCTCCTGGGTTCTTCTCTGAGCCCTTGGGTCCCTTCTGTTCTTCTCTGTGGCTTTTTCTCTGTGTCGGTGGTTTTTATGCCTCCATTTATAAAGGACTCCAGTAAGAGGATTAAGACTCACCCTGGGTTATGCCCTACTGGAGCAATGGGCTGTACCTTGTCTGTTCTAACCAAAGGTTCACAATAGGTTCAATTTAAGAACATAATTTTCTCAGGCTCACATAAAAGACTCAGACCAACACAGGCAGGTTGTTTAATCTTCCTAGACCTGTAAAGTGGGAATAATAATAATACATACATCATGGAGTTATAGTGAAGAGTGGATGCACAAATGTATATAAAGGGCTTGGCTCAAAGGCCTGACTGGCATATTGAAGTATTCCATGCAGGTAACTACTATTGCTGTTATTATAATATTGACAATCATTAAGTATAATAACTTCTTCCCTTCCTTACTAAATATTGCAACAGACTAGCAGTAAAACTAAAAAATCACTGGCCTTTTAAGAGGTCTGGATCATTTCTTTGACATGTCGCAAGTTGGGAACAAAGGCAGATATGGAAGAAACATGGGAGACCCAGCCTTTGGGGAGCCCACTGGCTGGAAAGCAAGAAATATTGCAGAGATGAAATGACCTTCTCCTCTTCCCTCAGAATAGAATTTTGGCTAGCAGGCCTTCTTTAATGATCCTGTACCAACCTTGAGGAAAATGGATAATTTAAGCCATTAAAGCAGAGTGCATTCTGATACCTGATTTGGCTTCAACCCGAAAGGATAACTTCCATCCCTGCCAGACAGGAAAGAAAGAGGACAACATTTCCTGAACAGACACAGTTAGAAAACGTTGTCACACCACTAACCTGCGTATCCTTGGGCCCACAGTGCTTTGTCCAGTGGCTGCCACATGGTGGCAACTATGTAAACTCTTAGAAAGTGAATACAAGTATGGATGAAGACCTAGTTTGTGCCAGGCATTGTGCTCAGAAATAGGGACCCAAAGATAAAGGGGACACACACTCTTCCCCAAGGAATTTATTGTGTAGTAGAAAAGAAAGACATGTAAATACGTAACTGTAATTCCATCCCAGTGGTGTGAGAATTATGGCCTGGGATCACAGACGCAGTAGTGGTTAAACATGCCTGGAGCACTCATGGAAAAATTTACACCAGTGATGAGATATGAACTTGGTCTTGAAGCATGAGAGACTTTCTCAGTCAAAGAAAGCAACAGAAGCCACTGTGGCAGAAGAATCAGCATTCCTGAGGCAGGATAATATTTCAGGGCTAATAGACTGAGTTGACCTTAACTCTCCAGCACTTGTTGAATCCTCCTCTTGTTCCCAGAGGTGAAGCCAGCTCAGTGATGCATAGAGTGCAACAGGTGGAAGGTGGATGGCTAGCGCAGACAGGAGGGGTTCATGTCTGTAGATAATTAAAACAAAATTACACTGACCACAAGTGGTTAGGCTTTTTATCATCTCTATGTGTCCCTAATTCTAAGCAATGTCAGTGATAAAATACTTTTCCCCATAGGGGTCCACAGACATTTCCCCCTCCCCTACTTTGATATGCCAGTGAACCAGGTTCTTACATATCAGATGTCAGAGCCAGGGGGGAAGGCCTAGACCTGTTGGTGGGGAAGAAACTACTTTAAAAAGGCATCACCCCAGGTTGGATTGCCTTCTCTAGGTGTTTTATAGTCTGATCACTCAATGTCTCGATTGGGTATTTCACATGACTTCCTCTAATGCTTCGTTCTTCATCAGTTTTAAGACCATCACAGTATCAGCAGGATAGGCTGGGTTGTGCTGCAGAAACAAATAACTTCTAAATCTTATTTGCTTGTAATAACAAAGATTTATTGCTCATGCTCCATGTCCATGGCTGGTTGGCTAGGGGTGCTACTCTGTGCCTTTGTTTGGGATTCAGGTGGCTGGAGGCTCCATCTCAATTTGGTCTTTCATGAGCACCCTGGCAGGGATAGGGGGCACGGCAGCACCATATACTGCCATCGGCACTTCTACTCAGAATCAGCACACATCATTTCTCATGATTCATTGGCCAAAGAAAGTCATACGTTTGTGCCTGAGTTGAATAAGAAGGAAATATGCATGCTTAACTGGTGCTCAGAGAGAAGATATCTGAACATTTCTGAACATTCATGATGTCTGTTATAATCATCAAAATACTTGAATATAAAAACAGATGAAAAAGGTCTATTTTTGGGGAATGTGCTTGATGGGAGGTGGGGAGAGAAGGAAAGGATCCCTATGCTTCCCAATCTTCTGGCAGGCTTCTATTTATGCCTGAGGACCTCTGTCCCCCTCTCCTGCCACCACAACCTAGATACTGGCCACCAACTCTGGAATTAGAAACAAAGTTGAAAACCCAGACTTTTACACTCCAAAGCCACAGGGGTAAGTGGAAGAAGATTTAGATACTTTTAAGTTTTTGGTTCCAAGAGCTAATATGCAGTGACACTATGGGCTGACGTATGTATGATACAGCTACGTTGATATAACAGAGGCTCCCATAAGATGCATACTGGTTTCTCTCACATGTAACACTGCAGAGGTAGATGGCCTAGGGGGCAGGACAGCTTTCCCATTCTCAAATGTAGCTTCTACCTCCAGGTCCCAGGTGACCACCTCAGCTGTCACCATCTCCAGTCAGCAGAAGGGGGGAAAGGACTAGAGAAACTCATCCATATTCTTTCCTTGTGGGTCAGTAATTAGTCACATGGTTTCACTTAGCTGCAAGGGAGGCTGGAATATATTTATTCATTTGAGCAGTCAAATGTCCAGCTAAAACATTACCGCTGCGGATGAAGGAGAGATGTAATTGAGGGCATCCTGCAGTCCGCCAAATAAGAAAGCCAAGCACGGATTCCGACAGAGAACACAAAACTGAGAAAGTGTGAGTCTTTACTTGGGCAAGCAGCATCCAACCTAGGTGAGGACAGGTGGGAGGCTGGGCAGTCTTGCTTTGCTGGCCCATGAGGTCCCCCAACGGGGAATGAACATTCCACTGCCAGGATGCAGAGATGTTCATCCGAGACTGCTCAGCTTTCTTCCAACAAACCCTCCTCCCTCCCCCCAGGGAGTCCATGGTCCCCTTGAAGAGAGAAGCTGACATGTAGGGGATGCGATCCAGGGGCAGCAAGACAGAGGCAGTGTAAATGTGCCCACTGAGGCAGGATAGTGGCACCAAACCCCCTTCCTGCTCCAGAGACATGACCCAGAGACTGTTAGGGCAACTTCAGTAGGGTCCTGTGGTTGAGGCCCAGCAGCAACATGGGGTGAGGAGGTAATTGGAGACCAGAGTAGAAGGAGGTAGTTTGAGAAGGGCCTTGTATGTCTTGTGAAATAGAGAGAAAGAATTTTATGGTAGAGGAAATGGGTTCTCGAGCATTCTTAAGCTAGGTGGGACATGATCAGACTGTGTTAGATAAAGATGGTTCTGGATGCAGAAGGGAAGAGTGTCTGGAGCTGGAGAAACTGAAGACAAGTTGTCTAATAAGGAGGTTCTAGTAGGAATCATGAAAGAGGAACAAGATGGTAGCAATAGGGGTGGGTCTTTGAGTCATTTAGGCATTAGAATAGGCCCAACCTTGCTAAGTAAAAGCAAGTGGTTGAGGGTGATTGCCAGGATCCGAGTTAAGGGAACTGGGTAATTGGTGCCTTTTAGGACATCCCAGATATTGGAGAAGGGCTTGGGGAAGATCTTAGTGAGTGTGCCCTTCCCTGGGGCAATGCCCCTGAATCCATCATCCTGTCCCCAAGCACCTAGAAAAGGGCGGGGCCTCCAGCTGGCCTTCAACACAGCTTGTGGAATTTAATTACAACTCAATGTGCTATACTAAAACAACCAGGGCCTGATTTGTCCAGGCGGGGCGGGAGGGGCTCCCACTGCCTGGCTTCCGTCCCTTAGTTCCAGACCCACAGGATAGGAAGGGGAAGAAGGAAGACCAAGTCCCTGCAGAGGGCACGCTTGCAGCCCTGGGGGGTGGAGGCCTGTTTCCGCGTAGGTGTGAGAGCGGGTGGTGCTGCCAAGTGTCCCCATTTCCCGCCTTGGACAGCTGTGTGTAGTAGACATGTGTCTGTCCCCTGCGGTCCACTTCCCGCCTTCCGGGACCCTGCACTGATAGGCGGCTTTTCCGAAACAAAGTCTCCAGGAAGATAAACATCTGGGCAGGGGGAGCTTCCAAGAGACACCGTCTGTAGGAAGGATTTCTGCCTGCGCCTCTGCGCGGCTGCCCTATGAGAGACGTCCATTGAGAGAGTCAGGTTCGACTCCTTCCTGGGAGCATTTCAACTCCTGGGCGTTGCTCCTCTGGCTGGGAAAACAGCAGCCACCTGGCCAGGGGCGCAGGGCCCGCATCGCTGGTGCACCATCGGGTGAAGGGCCTCGGGGGCGCCGCCGGGGAGAGCATTCGTTCCAGCTGTCAGGGCTCAGCTCGCTCCTAAGGCCGGTCTTGGCAAGTAACCCCGGCCGCGAGGACCCGCCGGCTGGGGCGCCTCTAAGGCTGATCGCCATCCCGAGCGCAGGCAGTGCTGAGCCGTCGGGGCCACTGATGTGTGCGTCAGGGGAGGGGCACGCTCGTGTGCCCCAAAGGCGGACACGGCGCACCCTGGTAACAGAACTGCGGCTCGAGAGGCGACGTGCAGCGCAGCATCGGCGGCGTCCCCCCGTGGGTGGAATCCCCCAGTGCCCCGGGGCTCCGGCTTGGGCTGTGGGAGCTCAGACGCGCCCGGGAGCGGGAAGGGGTCGGGGGTAAAGGGCAACGCTCGCCCGGCGCCCACAGTGTCTGGACACTTACACGTTCTCCCGAAGCTCCCGTTTCCTGATAAGCACAAGGGGCGTGCCAGACGCTGCCAAGCAGAGGAAGATGCTTGGCTTTTCACCCTCCTCACGGACCTGGGAGAGAGCTGCTGCTTCCTCATTTTACAGAGGAAGAAATGGAGGCTCGGCCTAAATAGCTCGCCCAAGCCGCCCAGCTGACCATGCCCTGAGTCCGTGCCCAGACTGTCGGTAAAACAGGGCTAATGAGGCCCCTGCTATAGGGTTGCCCTGAGGACCAGCAGATGATGCTTCGAGGCTCTTGGTCCAGAGGCCCCGGCGGCAGGCGCTCAGCCCAAGGTGCCCACTCACCGCGGCAAGGCTAAGCCACCCCTTGGCCAGTTTCTCTCTGGGACAGAGGCCTCCAGAGCCCAGCGCCGTCAGCCCCGTGGGCCGCACCCTCCTCTGCCCCCCGGCTGCTTCCTCCTCAGTCATTCTAGGTTGAAAGAAAATGAGAACCAGGCTTCATGCCAGTTATGACAGCTGGGGCTGTATCTCTCCCATCTCTGTCTTCAGAAGGGTCTGGAATGGTGCAGCTTTGCAAGATAAATAGTTCCCGAGCTGAACCGTGCATTCTTTCAGCCTGGGGGAGAGCCAGGCCTTTTCCTCTCTCTACCCCTCCCTGCGCTTCCAGGAGCATCAACAAACGGGCACCGTCTCGTTCTTGCTTCCAACCCAAGTGGTGGAGGCTCCTAGCCCTGGTTTTATGGTTGAGAACACAGGGCTCAGGGCAGTGCCTGGGACTTGCTCGTCACAGAGAGCAGGACTCCGGAAGGAGCACCCGAGCGCTTTATCATCCTGTGGGTGGCAAGTGGTGGGTGGCGGGGGTGGGGGGAGCTGGAGCCGACCTCCAGACCAATTCACGGTTCGCCCGTTCCTTACCCGCTTTTGTGGTCTCCCGGCTAAATTGCTGCAATATGTGCTCCTTGGCACCAGCCCCGAAGACCACCCAGGTGCGGAGGCAATTGCGAAATGCAGCCCCCAGCCGGGGCCTGGAGCGGTGCCTCTGAGTCGAGCATGCCGTGTGGTCTCCCCGGCGGCTTGGGTCCCCCACCCCCAGGTGAGCGCAGGGCAAGCTCAGTCACTAGACCAAGGTCGGTCCCACACGCCAGGAGGGGGACTGCCGGAGCTGGAGGGGACCCAGATGGCAGCCCCCAAAGGCCGAGCACACTCCCCAACCTCCCTGGTGTCCGCTAGGGTGTTTGGGGTGCCTGGGGACCCAGGTGAGCCCCGTTTTGTACAACCAGTGCCTTTCTGCAGAGCTGGGTGAGCACATGGATTCTTGCACGGTTTCAGAAAGTTTTAAAAATTATTAGGAGAGGTTACCCCTTCAAAGTTATTGTCCCAAAAGCCCTTTGTAAAGACAGTTCCCCCTCCAACACACCCATCTTTATAAATCCTAATGTGTGTATTTTGGATTGGCTTTAGGTCCCATTTAGTGGTGGTGCCGCTCAGGTTAGAAGATGGAAAACCTCTGTGTAGCTCAGGCCTTCACTGACTGACAGTTTGGCCTTGACTTTGGGAGAGCCACTTACCCTCCTAGATTTACCGTGAAACGATGCAATGCCTTGAGTGTGACAGCATACTGCCTGACACCCACTGAGCAGTCAATAAGGGTAGGCAGGAAGGTGCTCCGATTCTCCTTCTCTGCAAAACAGAAACCTTACCTGGTCCACCTCCCTGTGGGGCGTTGAGAGCCGCTGTAAATCACCGTGCGTATTAAGACATTGTTTATTCACTCGTTCAGCACATGTCCTTGAGTGCTTACTAGGAGTTGGTGTTCCATCTGGGAATAAATGCCCACAATGCCACGCAGTTTGGTAATTGTTTTAAGGGAGGTGAGCAAAGAGCCGTGTGGGCATAAGCCTGGTTCTCCCCAGGGAAGTTAAATCTGGCTTCGCAGAGCAGGTCTCTGTAATGCTAATATTTATTGAGTTCTTACCAGACACTAAGAAGTTGTCAGGCAAATAAGCGCAGGCAGAGGGTGAGTCAGCGAAGGAACAGTATGGATAAGGCTCAGGTATCCAAGAGAGCAGGCTCAGGGAGGACTTGATGGCTAGCATTCGATTGTTAATCCGGCATTGCTGCAAGAGCGTGGGAATGGTTCACCTAGAGTTCAGCAGAGCCTCTCATTCTTACTTCTCTAGCTCAATGGCTCTCGATCAGGGTGATCATGCTTCTCAGGGGGTCTTTGAAAATGTAGGGGAGCACTTTTTGACTGACACCATGCTGAGGGCTGGTACTACATGCATCTGATACTCAGGGCCCACAGATGCTTAACCCCACACAGTCAAGAATCAGCCTGTCCCAAATGCTAGCAGCACCTTCTTTGGGCCACCAAGGTCTATCACTGTGTTTGACCCATATTAGGCTCATCAAAGTGTGTGGAATTGAACTGACAATTGTTGGGAACCCCAAGTCGCTCCACATAAACTAAAATGTTCTAGAAAATTGGTCTTGGTTGTGGTAATTTTTCCCCATGGATTCTATTCGGGCTTGGAATCATCGTTTCTTTTTTCTTGCTTTGGGCAGTGTTGGTGAGAAAAGAACTTTATGAAGTTTCAGGGTTCAAGACCAGGCCTGAGCACTTCATTCTCTGGATACTGAGTCGTGGCCACCCTGCAGTGTAAATTCCTAGGAACTGAGCTCCACTATCCCTCCTACGGCCGTGCCCTGGCTTGGGTCTTCCTCCCGAGCTTTGGGTTTCTAACTGGCCTCCCTGACCCTAGGCTCGCCCCACTCCAGGCGCTCCTCTCTGCTGCCAAGGAAATCACCTTTCCCCAGCATAGGTGGGATTTGCTCTTCTGGCCCAGACTCTTCTGGAAGGTAGGAGAGCCAGATGGTTCAGAGCATGGCCTCAGGAGGCAGGCTGCTCAGATTTCCATCCTAGCCCTGCCACTTACTGGATGTGCAACATGGAGTAGTTCCCTGAATCATTCTGTGCCTCAGTTTCCTCCTCTATAAAAGCCACATCATTAATTGTTAGTGGTAGCAAGAAATAAATGCTTTAATTTGTATTTAAAGCACATAGAACAGAGCCTAAATGGAGGCTTCTTACCACTTTTGTGTGTGTGCATGGACCCTTTCTCAGAATAATAGATTAAGTGCATGAAATGAAATATTATAAGGGAAGCCAATTCTATTAAAAATTACCAGAATATAAAAAGCCCTATCACATCTATGAGGCTGAAATCTATGTGCTTTATTGAGGCATTGGATAATAAGATCCAGAGGCAGGTCTAATAAGTTCTGTGGTTTCAAAGACAAGATGAATACCAGCACAGTTTTTGAAATTCTTGCAACAAACCTCATATGAGGTAGAAAATTCAGTGTTTCCTATTGGTGACAAAATCACAGGTAGAAGTGTGTGGGTATTACTGTGCTGCGCTGATGAACGCAGATCTCCTTGTTGCTCCCACCAGCCTTGGTCTGAACCACATCACACTTTTCTTATATTAGTCTTTTTACTTACCTGCCTCTTTCATTAGACCACGAGTGCCTTCAGGGCAAGCTTCATCCCGTTCTTTTTCATAACTTCTTATTCTCTGAGAAAGGGTTTAGTAAATGCTTTTGTTCAGGAATGAATGAAATGAATGAATGATTCAGAGAACATGACTTCTAAGATTTAAAAAAAAATTTCTTTCCCCTCCCCGCCCCCACCAGTTGTCTGCTTTCTGTGTCCATTCACTGTGTGTTCTTCTGTGACCACTTCTATCCTTATCAGCGGCACCAGGAATCTGTGTTTCTTTTTGTTGCGTCATCTTGTTGTGTCAGCTCTCCATGTGTGCGGTGCCATTCTTGGGCAGGCTGCACTTTCTTTCACGCTGGGCGGCTATAAGATTTTTTTGAGCCCAAAGATGATTCTAAGGATGAGTTTCCTGATCCTTTGACAGACTAAGCCCTTGCTTGCAGACCCAGCTGGTACTGGTCCCTGTCGTTGAGTGTAAAATGTGACTAAAATAATGACTTGCTTTCAGATTCTCACAGCATGTCTCCATGAGGTAAATCTTCCCTCTCTGAGGGTGGATTTGATTTTTTAAAAAATAGACACAAATCATTCAGAACTGTTTCTTATAAATAAGAAAGGAGAACAAGATCAGAAACATGATTTTTGGCTTCCCCAAATGAAATGGAGACCCATCTGTGAAGTAATAAGACTGGTTTTCCCACCTGGCTTGTAAACCAGCAGGAAAGGTAATTTCTAAAGGAACATTCCAAACACGTCTTGAGCAACAGTGGCATCATTTGAATAAGCTTAAAGCTTCCAGAGGAGGAGGCCTTGGAAGACCCAGCTTTCATTTGTGAGGTTGAGGTTAAGGCCTGATTCGTTAAAAAATCAGTCTTTTATGTTTTGAAATAAAACTAGCATTTGCAGAGGACTTATGTCTTCGAGAGATTTTTGCATTTATCTCTTTAGATCCTCAGGGATTCTGTAAGATGTTCAGGGCACATGTTAGCAGCCCCATTTGACAGGCAAGGAAGTAGGGGGCCAAGGAGCCAAGGAGCTTCATGGTTTGTCAAAGGTCACACAGCTAGAGGGAGGCAGAGCCACCCTACGCTCACCCAACCTGCCCCACCCACCTCCTTCCAGCAAGGACATTTATGAGCTATGCAAACCACAGGTGTGAGAGTGATGCTTCACATGCTATCTTCCCCCACGCCCAGTAATTGCTCCAGTGCCTTTGGTGGGTCAACATGGCAGGTGAAAGAAGGGACATTCGTATTTCCTGAGGGTCTAAGGTGGGTCACATTCGTACACTTACCTTGAACGAGAAGCATGAGAGTGTAGTGGACAAGACAGCTTGGGTTTCCACCCCAGCTCTACCACTAGCTAGTTCTGTGCCTTTGGCCAAGTTACCTTCTTTGTATTTCACTTTCCTCATCTGTAAAAGAGGGATAATCACCACTCAGAGAATTTGCAACTGTGGTAATATATAAAAAGTATATGAGAAGTGCTTGGTCTGTAATAAGAAGAGTTTGTTACTATTATTTCATTTTAACTTCTTGACAATCCTTTGTTTTCTGTGGCATTATCCCCCATTTTATAGTTGGGAGAACTGCGGTTAAGCCATTTGCCCACATTTACACTGAACGTGGTAGAACTTGGCCTTGGAATGAGAGCTGTGGAGGCAGCTGTACACCATGCTGCACTCTCCTGGTTAATGTACTTTCTCAAATTGTGCTCACAGGTTTAGCAGGTGGCTGTGCTCATGTTAATTATTTTGCAGATCTAGGCAGTAAAGCCTGGTGTTTGCTCAGGACATTCCCTAGAAACTATGCCTGAAAGTCAGTGTTTAAAAGTTATATACTATTCTAAGTCTCATGGAGGGATCTCCATCCCCAGAGGACTACAAAACATAATTAAATCCCCCAAAATACCTCAGTCTTCCACAATATAGTTTTAGAAATGTTTTTTCTGATGGACACATTCTTTGATTTTGTTTTTTTTTTCCTTTGTAAATGAGTATACATTTGACTCTCTTAAGGCTACAGATTCTCGACTTGAAGTATGCTTAATAATTTTCATCTGTGTTACAAATGAGTTAAGTGTTAAGCTCAAGGCTTCTTATTGCTAAAATCAGAGCTATGACTTTTTTCTGATATGGTCCTTTTTTAGAAAATAGTGAATGAAATAAAACCATTCAATGGACTGAATAGCCACTGCTTTACAATTATGGCAGATCTGTCAATATTGAGCTGTTGGCTCTCAGACCACTCCACCATTTAATAGCTTGAATGATTGACCATAACCTGATTATAAAAGTTTGCATTAGACATAAGAAAGGGAAACAATAGTCAAATTTGAGGAGAGGAGAAGGACAAAATAAGAAAAATTGGAGAAGACATGGGTATCAGTGGAGGGGGGAACAGGTCAAGGTGACCTTTCTTTGTCAAACTATGAAGTATTCTGTATCTTAAAGGCATGTTACCCAGTAGGAACCTGCAAATTAACTGGCTGATTGAATTTTTCAGAACTCTTCGGGTTCTAAGTAATAGAAAACCCAATTTCTAGTGGATTTTTTATTTGTTTGCAATTCTTTCTTTTCCTCTACTCTTGTCTTGGCTTCCCTGTGAGCAGAGTATAGTTGTCTTTCCGTATTGATTTTGGGCTTTGGCAATATGACTTGTTTCAGCCAGTAAAATGTGGCTGGAAAAGACAACATGGAGGATTACAAGCTGAGGTCTTAGAAGACCTGGCAAATTTCTACCAGCCCTCTGCAACTTCTTCTCACCACCATGAGCAGAGCATACCCCAGGTCGCCTTTGTTCCTTTAGTCTGGGTCCTGATATAAAGACAAATGAAGGAGACCTGAATGTAATCAGAAATCTGGGTCCAGACTAGCCCAGTTGACCCAAGAATGTAATACAAACATTTATTATAGTAAGTCACTGAAATTTGGAGATTGCTTGTTATGCAGTATTAGTACAGCAAAAAACTGGATTAAAATACAACTCAAGCTAATGTTGTCTCATGTCGTAAGTGTGCTTTAGGTTAGGCACTCAGACTATGTTTCCTCTCTCCATCCACTCATCTGTCCATCCATCCATTCACCTATCCATCTGACTATTTGTCTTTCCATTTTTCACCACTGCCTATCTCTTCTTCTTTTTGTGTTCTGGACTCATTCCTTTCTTAGGGAGGCAGGTCCATGCTTTGCATTTGCTAAAATATCCTTTGCAGAGCACTCTTACTGTAAGATGCTCTTGGGGAAGAAAGTTTCCATGGTTTAACAGACTTGAGAAAGAGTACATATTACATTTCAATTTTACAGGTTCACAAAGCAGTATTGATAAACAAACAAAACAAACAAAATCTATGAGAAATTATTCCAGTAAAGAAATACCTTAAACATGATTTACTTAATGCAATACTTTCCAAGTTTATCTGACCATCAAAATCTGTCCTGGCTGTTAAAATCCATTAATAATTTCTTGGTAGATCCCTGGGGATGAATGGTGCGGCGGTGGGGAGAACACTGACCCAGGAGAAGGGGATCTGCATTCCAGTCCTGCTTCTCTCATCAACTTACTTTACACTGCCTCAGGGACATCTCTTGTCCTTCTGGAAGCCTTGGAACCCCTTTCACAAAAAGAGAGGGTTGGGTTAGTTGGTCTTTTAAGATGCCACTGGGACCAGCAATCTATAATCTCAGCAGTCCACCATTTCTCATGGAAGGAAGAGTGATAGAGTATCCAACAGGACAGGGAAATACCACATGGAACAAGGGAGAATGTTCGATCAGTTCTTAACTTTAGGCTCAAACATCATGGTCCACCACATTCAGAGTAGAGGAAGGTGGGAGTCAGTAGTGGCAGCTCTCATTTATTCCACTTGGCTGTGGACATGTGAGGCTTGATCCTAGAGCCCTGTTTCTATCCTCCTCAGATGGCACCAAACATCTTCCTGGGTCCCTCTCCCTTATGCCTTTGTTCTTTGTCCTCATTCCCCACAAATCCTCAGTTCTTCTAAATATTTTACATTTCCCATACAGTCCCTCCTCCTCTGTGTCCAGCCTCTGGAACAGGTTGTTGGTAATTCTCCGTGGCATTCAGTTCAGCTGCTATATGGGGGAGGAAGGGGAGGAGAGGTTGCTCTGGATTCTGTATTAGTCAGGATGATTTTGGATGCAGAAACAAAACCCTGACTCAACTGACTTAAACAATAAAGGGATTTATTATCTCACACATCAGGAATCCCAGGGGGCAGGGCAGATCCCAGACTGGTTGAATCAGTCATTCAACAACGACATCGAAAAAAACTTCTCCCCAGCTCTCTGCTCTGCCATGTTAGTCGGCCTCTTTCTCAGTCTGGGAGCAAGATGGTCACAGCAGTTCCAAACATCATTTCCAGACATGACAAAATCTAAAGGAGGAAGAAGACCCATCTCTTTCTGTGGTTCTTCCCTAGAAGCAAAGGGATTTTTACCAGAAGCCTCCAAGTCACCAACCACCTGGAAGGAGACTTCTCCTCATGCTTCATTGGCAAGACTTGGGGCCAAGGCCATTCCTGAAAAATCCTGGAAGAAAGAATGCAATTACCCTTAGACCAATCAACACACCCCTGGAACTAGGGGTGAGTTCAGCTTCCACCTAGTCTGATGCTGGAGATACCCGAACAATATCTGAGTTTTACAGGGAGAGAAGGGAAGAATGAATGCTGGGCGGGCAGCCAAATGTAAGACCTTAAGAGTGGAAAGCGTAGGAAAAGAGGTGCTTGAAATGACCAAACCTCAATTAAACCTTTCCAACTGCAAATATTGTCTTAAGGTTAATGTTTCTTTGAGTTACATGACAAAAGACCTTCTCTTACTTTAACATCTATAGGTTCCAGGCTCCAGGAAACAGGATGGGAGAAGACAAAAACCCAATCCGCCCTACTTTAAAAATTCCCTTTATGTCTGTTTTCTACATTTTACCAGGCTCTCCCACACATCTATCTGGAATAACCAGTCCCTCTTGGGTGTGTTGGCTTTTATCTGCCTATGGGAGTGAGCGCAGGATGGTCCTCTGTCCACGCTGGACGATATTATGCAAAGTGACTGTGTAGGACCAGGGTGTTCACAGCTCCAGCTTGATAGACAGGCTGATGGGAGTGGATGCAGCTCAAGCAGTTGGGTGCCTGCTTCCCACATGGGTGATTCTGGTTTCAGTACCCAGATCCTCCTAAAAAACAAAAACAAATAACAAGCAAATGAAAAAACCAACTCAGGGAAGCTGGTTCAGTGGTTGAGCACTGGTTTCCCACTTACTAGGTCCCCAGGTTCAATCCCTGGCCCTGTTACCTAAAAAAAAGAAAAAAAGAAAAAAATTAGGCTGTGAGAGTTGGAATCTCATTTCTACCATTTCCTATGAATGGAAGAATCTCAGGCAAATTATTTACGCTCCTTGTTCCTTAGTTTGCTCTTCTGTAACAAACTTGTAGAATTATTAAGATTAAAGTAGGGAAAGTATGTCAATACCTTAGCAGAGTGTCTCACATAGACAGAGTACTTAATAGTTGTCGGTTATTATTTTTATGATGGCAGGTGTATAGCTATTATTATGATGTCATCTAGAAAAATCCCAAAGCTGCTGACAGCACTGCGCTGAGCTTCTAGGCCCACCGAGAGCCGGCGTTTCCTCTGCTGGTGGCATTGAGTCGTCACTCCCCATCCTGAGTGACACAGCATCATGCGGCAGAAAGAGTGAAGCCCAGGAATTGACTGATGCTTGATTCAGCAGATCAGCTCAGGCTGCCAAGTAGGCTTTTGGAAAATTTCTTGCACCCCCCTCTCCCGGAGCATATTTTGGACGCCTACTTGTCATATTGCAAAGTGTATGTGACAAAACAATCTGGGATCTCGCTGACAATTATTCCCTTCATACTGAGGCTTGGAATCTCTTGGCTCAGGGTATGCTGCCATGCTTGGCAGCCCTGGCTCACTGGCAACCCAGAAGATAAAGCCGCACGCAGCAGCAGGGGTCAGAAGCAGGCTAGGGGCAGGGACCAGCCCTGGCACCTCACAGAGGCTGGAGCTCCCCAGAAGGGCAGAGGATATTTAACTCCTGTGGGGCAAAAAAAAAGAACCAATGGGAAAGAGTAATAGTGGTACATTTTTAAAGGCAGGCACCATATCAAGCATGTGTGAACTAACTGCGCCCATACAATATTCCTTTGTGTTGTTTTAATTCCCATTTTTCAGATGAGGAAACTGAGCTGTCCTAAGCACTGTTTATGAATTGTCTTTTTATTCCTCACACAGCCCTATATAGTAGAACCTATTTTTAACCCCCATGTAGAGTTGAGGACACTAAAGCTTAGAGAGATTCCATAGCTTGCCCAAGGCTGCACTGCTAGGGAGAGGCAAAGCCCAGTCTTCAAGCTTAGGTTTCTCTCATGCTAATTGGAAAACTCTTCTCTCTTCTTGCTAGGCTTTCTAAAAAAGATTTTGCTGGGTAAACAAATAAGGACTTTAAAATAAGTCAGCATGTTTTTAACTCCCAAGGAACTCAAGAATTTTTCCCTTCTAATTCTAATACCAAATTCTAATACCAAAACCAAAACTCTACAGAAGCCCTGCTGGTCTGTAGACCCACACCTTGCTCTCTTTTCTTCTCCAACCACTGAAGTGTGCGGGCAAGGGCTGCTGAGAGGTGCTTCCCACAGTAGAGCTGTGGATTTACTCCAGGCCTTAAATGCCTGGCACCCCTGAAGGCCTGGAACTGTCAACTCAGGATGCTTTGGGCAGAAAGCTCATCCCTGTGGCAAATCCAGCCAGTCTCAAGTTTGTAGCATTGGTCATAAGAATATGGGGAGCAAGGAAGAGAGTTACAGTTTCTATTTATCCACAAGTGTGCATATCACCTTCTATGGTAGGTACCTCCACATAAATTCTATGGTAGGTACCTCCACATGAAAGATCCCATTCGGTCCTCAGGTATTTCTGTCTCCACTTGGTGCTGCCACTAAGGTTTGCAGGGCTGGGAGCAAGAGTACCAAACTAAATGCTTAAATGTGCAAAATCTGAAAATCAGCTTGGTCAATTGAATACCCCAGGCCCCACATCCAGGCACAGTCCACCCCTATGCCCTCAATACCTGCCCCTGGGCTGTCGCTTGGGCCACCGAGGGCATGATCTGCCATCAGATGGAAGAGGACCACCTGCTCCAGGCCCTGGAAGCAGGAGGGGACCATTTGGGCAGGGGCCTCTGGAGTCCGCTGTGTACCTGAGCACAGGTGGGCATGCTCCTTTGGCCTCTTGGTCTCCTTGCACAGGGGTGAGGGTTCTCTGCCTTCATTTTTATTTACCCACAAAAGAACCATCAATAGTGTATTGGTTACCTATTGCTGTGTAACAAATTGCCCCCAAATTTAGTGGCTTACAGCAACCAACATTCATCTCATGGCTTCTATGTATAGGAATCTGGGTGTGGCTTAGCAGGGCCCTCTGGCCCCCAGTCTCCTACGGGCTGCCTCTCACACCTTTCTCTTGAATCATGGTGGATCTGCCTCCAAGTTCATTCATGGGGTTCTTGGCAAGATTTAGTTCCTCCAGTGTTGTTGGACTAAGAGCCTCAGTTTCTTGCTGGCTGTTGTCAGAGGCCAGCCTCAGTTTCCTCCACGGAACTTTCCATAGGGCAGCTGGCTGCATCAGCATGAGCAAGAAAGAGGAAGCAAGGGAGGGTGCAAGCAAGATGGAAGTCACAGCCTTTTGTAACCTAACTTCAGAAATGGCATCCCATTGCTTTTTGCCATTTTCTATTGATTAGAAGCAAGTCCCTAGGTCCAGCCCTAGCTCAAGGGGAGGGAATTTCAAGAATGCCAGGAGGTGGAGATCCCTGGGAGGTATTTTATTTTATTTTATTATTAATTTTTAAAGATTTATTTTTTATTTATTTCTCTTCCTCCCCCCCAGTTGTCTGCTCTCTGTGTCCATTCACTGTGTGTTCTTCTGTGACCACTTCTATCCTTATCAGTAGCACCAGGAATCTGTGTTTCTTTTTGTTGTGTCATCTTGCTGCATCAGCTCTCTGTGTGTGGTGCCATTCCTTGGCAGGCTGCACTTTCTTTCGTGCTGGGTGGCTCTCCTTATGGGGCACAATCCTTGTGCGTGGGGCTCCCCTACGTGGGGGACACCCCTGCGTGGCACGGCACTCCTTGTGCGCATCAGCACTGCGCATGGGCCAGCTCCACGGGGGTCGAGGAGGCCCGGGTTTTGAACCACGGACCTCCTGGGAGGTATTTTAGAAGGATCTACCACAGTTAGGTTAAGAGAGTTAATTGTCCACCATCACATGACTCAGTGTGGCCAAGTCAGGATTCCAATGGAAATTCTGTTTGTTTGTTTTTACCAACACCACACACAAACCAAGATCCTCTTTATATCAAAAGAAAAAGAAAGAAAATGAAAAAGAGAAATAGGGATGGAAGAAGAGGGTGGTGGGGATGGAGGAATAGGAGGGAAAAAAGGACGGGCAGAAGGAAGGAGCTTTCATGGATCCAATGTCCTGCCCAGGGCCGGCTGGTAGGATGACCTGCTGTGGCTATGACGAACACCTTTAGTAGCCCAGCACCTGCTCAGAAGACGGGTTCAGTACATTTCATCTCCCTCATCTTTCACTCCTCCAGAGGGATGAGAGTTTAAAAAGGTTTCCACCAGTAGAGAGATGATGCCTGTCATGTTTGAGGCTTTGATATGTCAGCACCGAAATGTGTGGGCCCAAGACCTCTTTGTAACTGACATCAGAAGCATCTTACATATTATTAAATGAAAATGGCAAGCTGCAAATCAGCATGTACAATCGATGCCATTTGTGTAAATAGAAGGGAACTATGCACATACACACACTGATGCACCCATATAGTTCTTCTGGAAGGAGATACAAGAGGCTGTCCATGGCAGTGACCTTGGGGAAGAAGGACTTGGTGGGAGATCATTGCTTTTACATTCTCAGCTGGCTGGATGGTCAAATATTTTACCTCATTCATGCATTATGATTCTTTTACTTCAGAAATAAATAGGAGAGAAAAGGGAATAAAAGTAAGCACCTCAGGCCCACAGGAAAGTCAAGTCATCAAGAGAACATTCTTGAATGTCCGAAGAACTGGGCTGAGTCCCCTATTCCAGGGCTGCTCCAGGGCTGACAGGGGTTCTCAGGGGGTTGAGGTCAAGCCCCCATCTGACATCCCAAACCCTCATTGCAACTTCTCCCTCCTCCCTGAAGGAATCATCTAGCCTCTCTCGGATACCTCCAGCCGAGGGCACTCACTACCTTTTCTCTTTTTTTAAGATCTATTTTTATTTATTTCTCTCCCCTTCCCCGCCCCCGCCCCCCACCTTTATCTGCTCTCCGTGTCCATTCGCTGTGTGTTCTTCTGTGTCCGCTTCTATTCTTATCAGCAGCACCCGGAATCTGTGTCTCTTTTTGTTGCATCATCTCGCTGCATCAGCTCTCCGTGTGTGCGGCGCCATTCCTGGGCAGGCTGCATTTTTCACGTGGGGCGCTCTCCTTGCAGGGTGCACTCCTTGAGCGTGGGGCACCCCTATGGGGGGGCACCCCTGCAAGGCATGGCACTCCTCGCACACATCAGCCCTGTGCATGGGCCAGCTCCACACAGGTCAGGAGGCCCTGGGTTTGAGCCCTGGACCTCCCATGTGGTAGGCGGATGTTCTGTCAGTTGAGCCACGTCCATTTCCCACTCACTACCTTTTAAATGAGATGATTTCATCTTTGGATCTAGAAAGCACTTCTCTTGCACTGAAATCTATCTCCTATGACTTTCTCCTCTTGATCCTACCTCTATTTATGACACCAAGGAGACTTATTCACTCTCTTCAATCCATTCTTTCCCAACCAACCATTTTATCTTTAAAGATGTAAATTGGAGCACCTCTCTCTCCTGTTTTTCTAAGGAAAAACCCCAGTTCTCAAGGATGTTTTTCAAGGTCCTGTGTGATCTGGCCCCTGCCTGCCCAAGTGGCCCCTCCACCACTTTCCTTCCGCACTCACTAAGCACAGCCTTCCTGGTCTTCAGTTTTATTCCACGAATATGCCAGGCTTGTTTCCACTTCAAGGCCTCTGACCTTTCTGTTCCATCTTCCTGAAAAGCCCTTTGCCAGAGTGAAGCTCTTACCTAGCAGTTTGTCCTTGTGTGGGTCTCAGATCAGATGGCATCTCTTTGAAGACTCTTCCCTGACCACCCAACCAAAGTAATTCTCTCCCCACTCCTAATATCTGTCACTTGCTATCATTTCTCTTTGCTTGATTTTCTTCATAGCTCTTACCATTATCCAATATTTAGTTAGGTTGTATTCTGTTCCATTATATTTGCTTGTTTACAGAGTACCTCTCACAATCAGAATGTAAGTTCCAAGATGGCCATATTTTTGTTGGTTTTGTTCACTGTGGTCACCCCAAAATGAAGAACATGTCCCGACCCATCACAGATACAAGACCGAGACTTGTTGAATGAATGAAAGTATGTACATAGTGTATCCTTTTTGTGACAGCACTCCCGAGTTCATCGATGGCTGTTGGCCCCAACGGGGGACCTTATTTAAGCTAAACATTCCCAGGCAGACATGGTTTGGGGGTTCCTCAGCTTCCAGGGAGCTATCACTAAGATGTGCTCCAGTTTGTTACTTTTCAGGTGGTTTGCTCAGAGCAGATGTGGTCTGATCCCGTGGTATAGACTGAACATAGGTCACTATTGGTTCCCGTCATTTGCACTTGATATGTAAGAAAGAGAGAATGCATGACCACCTCTGGCATTTTCGCCTGTTTTGTGACTATAAACTTGGCGATGTCTAAAAATTTAGCAGTGAGGGGACCTTTTCAAAATGACACACACATGCACCATGCACACACATATACCCACAAACACACCTACCCTTCTTCTTCCTCCAAATCATCCTGAAGGTTATACACTGTGGGTAGGCACCAGTCAGGTCATGTGACTTTGAACAAGGCTGTATCAGTGTGAGAAGCAGGTGCCCTTTTCTAAGCGAGCCACATAGAGTGTGCCATTTTTGCCAGCTCTACTCAGAGATGGCAATTCATCATCATGTTTTTTTTTTTTTTTATAATTCATCTACAAGAGAACCACCTGCATTAGCAGCAATCCTGCAAAAGACTTAGAGGAGAAAGAGCACCAGAATTGGAAGCAGAAGATGGATTTGAGTCTCATTCATTCATTTGTTGATTAAACTAATGTTTGCTGAATATTATTACAAGATACTAATCCAAGAACTGTTCCAATATGCCAAGAACAATTCCAGGGCCCAGGGATGTAGCCAAACAAGATCACTGTTCTTATGAGCCTTGCATGTGTTTGGGGGAAGATAATCAATCAATTATCATAAGGAAATATGATAAGAAAATAGTTAGGTATGACACCTTATAAAGAGAATTGAAATGAAGTGATCCAGAAACTAGGGATGGATGGCTCCTTTAGAATTTGTGGCTGTTTCATTCACCCCTTCTTCACTCCATTGGTGAGGGAGTGATTCCCACACAAGGGTTATGGGAATGGCTGGATGTGTGACACTCCACACTGGACAGATGAGATTGTCAGCTGTCACATATACTCATAGGCGGGGGGAAGAGGACACTGCATGCACTTGGGAGCAGAGCAAGGCAGGCTTTGTAGTAACCAGAGGGTGTGGTGACCCCTGGTTCCCAGCATTGGCTTGTCTGAAGAATTCCACGGACTGGCCAGGAACTAAAGCCCACTTCTTGGATAAGCGGGCACTGCACCTGGGCCCTGTGCCAGGGAGGTGCGTTTGGCTAGGAGGCCTTGTCTGTAGATGCAGAGGGGAGGGGAACAGGCCATGTGAGGCCCTCCTGATTTACCAGATGCCATGTGAGGCCCTCCTGATTTACCAGATGTCAAGGCCGCACTTAGGTTGTGGTCTTACAGATGCAAACGGCCAGGGAAGGCGTCTTTTACGAGGTGACATTTAACCTGAGTTTTGAGTAATAAGAGGGAATCAGCTATGAGAAATCAAGGGAAGGGGAAACAGCCAGGGCAAAGGCCCTAATGTGGGAATGAACTTGACCACATCGAAGGAAGAGGAAGAAGGCCAGAAGCACTGGACCAGAGTAAGTAAAGGGAGGGGTGGCATGAGATGGGGTTCGACAGCTGCTTCAATAATTGCCCAGAGCCTGGACTTGATTCTCAGGGTAATGGGCAGCCATTGGCAGCCGTGGAGTGATGCGCTCAGATCAGAGGAGATGAGAGAAGCAGGGTGTCCAGGGAGGGCTACTGCAGAAGAGGTGGGCTGGCTCCAGCCCAGGCAAGCTGGCGAGTCACTGCTCTCCCCTGGCCATCATCTCCTCATGGGGGAAAGATGCCTGCAACCATGAATTAGTTCACAGTCATCTCACATCATCTTTACAACAGCTCTAGGGGGTAGCTACTAATATTCCAATTTCATCCATTCTCCAGGTTTGTTAAAACATTGAAATAAATGAGACAGAGGTAAACTAATAATACCTAGCGCTACCTATGAGCCACATACAGTTCTATGTGCTTTATATAATAGACTTTAACTGATAGATAATATTATTATAATTATCCCCATTTCAAAGATGAGGAAACTGAGGCACAGAGCAGTTAAGCAACTTGGCCAAGATGACACAATTGATAAGGGGCAGAGCAGGATTCACACCCAGGCAGTGAGGTGCCAGGGTCGGTGTTCTTGACCATTGTCTGATGTCATCCACACCATCTCTCAAATGCTGGCCGTAGCACTTGTGTCCTGACAGGCACTTAGTTCTTTTTTTTTTTCCCCTTGGTTTCACATTCACACGAGCACTGCTTTGCTACCAGAATAAATTACCAGCTTGAGCAAGGATGACTCTCTCTCCTTTGCCAGGGGAAAATGCCCAACCATTCTGTATTCTCTGTCATAATTATAAACAAAGTATGTATTCCTCAGGCCCTATAATTAGGTATGTTCTAGCATTTGCAGCAGCAATAACAGATAATTAGTTGATCCCCAAACTATGTGGAAAAAATTAGTGTTTTCTGTGTAATGTTGAATAGATGTACTCCAAAGTCACAACAGAGAACTGCAGGTAGAAGCTAAATTTAAACTTCCTCTTTGGGAGAAGTTAAACCTGGTAATTACTATTTTTAAATTCCCTGCTGAAAATGAGTCAACAAATCACCTTGGTCATGAACCATAACCAAGCCAGGATCATTTGCAAGTCTGCTTGGAATAGTGGAAACAGCATTGGCTTTGGAATTAGGAGATATGGGTTTGAGGAGCTGCTGTACTACTTTTGAAGCACAGATCTGGAAAAGGCCAGAGTCAATGATGTCTTTTCTGGAGGACATTTTTGTTTTCACGTGCAGTGTCTGGGCATGTGGCAGCCACCTTGGGCCATGAGGTTCAAGGTTGATCAGCAGAGGGTGACAGAAGGGAAAGGTGGAAAGATCTTGGGTTCCTGATGTTGCTGAGGAATGGAATCAATGAACTGTGAAGCTGCCTGACTTCCAGACATTTGGGTATGTGAGAAAATAACTCTCTTTATTGTTTAAACCATTTTTGATTTGGGTTTTTTGTTACATGCAGCTAAAAGCACACTAACCTGCAATTATGAGGAGAAACTGATATAATGCATATAGAATGTGTTGTGCCTTGTCCAACATAAAGTGGCACAGAACCTTTCCCTTGACCTGGAAACTGCCTCAAGGCAGTCACCTGGAGCAATTGCAGCTCTCACCTTGTTTGTTTCCCATCTTTTAGGGATCACTGTCCTTGTTACCTGATGTCTAGTGCTTCATATATTTTATCAATTTAAAATGTATTATTAACTTATTATATTAAATTATAAATTACATCTTATGTAACTATATGTGGTATATCAGTTATGTCATACAATCATTACACATAATATAATGATGATATAGTACATTATATACCAATTATATTCTAAAATGTAATTATATAGCATATATATATTATGTACATAATCCATAATTATGTAATATATATAATAATAACATAATAATTAAAGTTCTGCTGGTTTATATTTTTTAACTTTATTTTTAAAGAAGTTTTAGATTACAGAAAAATTACATTGAAAACATAGGGGATTCCCATATACTCTGCCCCTCCCCCCCTCACATTTCCCCCTATTAACAGCATCTTACATTACTTTGATACATTTGTTACAACTGATGAAAAGATACTGAAGCATTGCTGCTAACCACCGTGTGTAGTTTGTATTATGGCTTACCCTTTGTGCCGTGTAATTTTACAGGTTTTGACAAAAGGCATAATGACCTGTACTCGTCATTGCAATACCATGCAGGACAATTCCAAAGCCCTAAAAATGCCCGTATATTCCAACTATTCTTCCCTACTCTTCCCCTCAGAACCTCTGGTACCTACTATCTTTGTATCAATGTTACACGTTTTTCTGTTACCACGATATTAAGTTTACTTTAGTCCATGGTTACATTTTCCCCCTTAAATTTGTTCATTCCTCAATCTTGAGGATTTTGGGATGGTGATACCCACTCTACTTCAGACTGAGAGGGAATTAGATCTTATGGGGCAGATGGAAGGAACTGTTTTGCTTGCAGTTTGCAGATACCCTTGCTTTTTGGGATGAGGGTTGCCCATCATCATCATTTTGCTTGTTGTCCTGGGCAAGTCTGATGAAATGGTGAGTAGGTGTTGGCTGCAACTCTGCTGAGATTCAGGGCTCAACCTGCATATGAACAGACCAAAAATTTAAGTCTCTGGTACAGGTTTTTAATGGACATAGTGTTAATTATAGTTAAAATAAAAGGGATAGAAGAGTCATTGTAGGGGAATGATAAATAAGCCTAATTCTGTTACAGTGGAGAAATAGGTTGTCATATACTCCAAGGTAAGGCCCACTGACTGGCTGCTGATTTCGTAGGGCTGTCTGCCTGCCTGGGGTGTCTAGATGTCTCCAGAGCCCTCAGGAGCACCCCTGGGTAAGGTTTCATTTACTGTGCAGTTAGTGAGAGCTGCCTGAGACATGCATAAGCATTACCTTTGAAATGGCCTCCTCACTCCCTTTATTCGTTCATCTGTTCATGAACATTTGGGTGGCGTCCAACTTTTGGCAACTGTGAATAATGCCGGGATGAACACTGGTGTGCAAATATCTGTTCACATCTCTGCTTTCAATTCTTCTGGGTATATTCCTAGCAGAGGGATTTCCAGATCATATGGCAATTCTACACTTAGCCTAACCATCCTCCACTGTGGCCGCACTGTTCCCCATTCCCACCAGCGTGGATGAGTGTATCTAGGCCTCCGCATCCTCTCCAACATACAAGTGTTTTCTGTTTTTTAAAAAATATCAGCCAGTCTACCAGGTGTAAGATGGTATCTCACTGTAATTTTGATTTGCATTTTCCTAATAGCTAGTGATGTTGAGTATTTTTCATGTGCTTATGAGCCATTTGTATTTCCTCTTTGGAAAAGTGTCTGTTCAAATCTCTTACCCATTTTTCAAATGGGCAGTTTGTCTTTTTATTTTTGAGATGTAAGATTTCTTTATATAAGCTGGATAGTCAGACCTTATCAGTTATTTTGCCCCATTGAGTAGGCTGTCTTTTCACTCTCTTGACAAATGCCTGTGAAGCAAAAAAGTTTTTAATTTTGAGGAGGTCCCATTTATCTATTTTTTCTTTCATTGCTTGTGCTTTGGGTGTGAAGTTTATGAAATCATTTCCTACTATCACATCTCATTGATGCTTCCCAACATTATTGTCTAGGAATTTTACGGTCTTGGCTCATATATTTAGGTCTTTGATCCATCTTGAGTTAATTTTTGTATAGGGTTTGAGATGGTGATCTTCTTTCATTGTCTCTATAAAGCATACAATATGTGTTATGTACATAAATCCATAATTATGTAGCATATATAATAATAACTTAATAATAAAGCTCTGGTGGTTTATATTTTAAAACATGTTTCACTATGAAAGGAATGGATTGGTCTCTCATTCAGGGAATACATATTATATATAAATATATAATTAGGTAATATATTATACAATTATTACAATAAATTATTATTATAATAATTAAAAGTTATGGTGGTTTACATTGTAATAGATTTCTCCCTGTGAAAGGAATGGCTTGGTTTCTCAGTAAAGGAGTTTCTGGCACCAGCAAACAGGTTTGGGGACCTGGGTGCTAGACTCATCTTCTTGCCCCCTGAAATCACTTCTCCTAGATGCAAGTTATAGTGAGCAAAGCTGAGCCCTTTGGAAGATTCTTTGAGCTCTTGGCACAAATCGAGGCTTTTAATGTTGCCTCAAAGCCTGACTCAAAGCAGCTCTATTACTGGAACCAGGGTAGGTGAAAATGGACTTGTGACAGACTCTGTTCTAACTAAGATGTATTTATGAGTAATGTTGTGAAGTTCAGGAATGACTGGAATTGTGACTTCTATTCATTGAAAATAAGGAGATAAACATGTTCCCCTTATGCATAGGACACAGAGCAGAAGGGGTCTTAGCAGTTGGCTTTATTAACTTCCTGGTCAGGTAAATTGGCCGAGTGAGGAAATTTCTGGAGACCTATTTCCTTATCTAAAAATCGAGGATGGGTTCCTTGCCTAACCTGCCTAAAGTGCTGGTTACACACAAAAATACGCAGAAGGAAAGCCCATTTTAATCTCTAAGGCACAATGTAAATTGTTGGTGACAAATAATCTTCAAATTCCAAATAGACAGCATTAAGTAATTGCATTCTGTAAACCCATTCATTCTGCTATTTGCGGAAACACTGTGGTCACTTGCCAAAAGGACTAAATTCTTCATTCCTTCCTTTTCTGCATTCACATCCTGTGCAATGTGGTTTTGCATTTTTAAGAGGTGTGATCTATTCCCTTGCTCCTTGGATCTGGGCTAGCCTTGTGACTTAGATAGCTAATAGATGCAGTAGAAGTGATGATGTACTCGTCTTGACACAAGGCCTAAAGAGACCTTGCAGCTTCCACTCAATTTCTTAGAATTCTGCAAGATACAATGTCATAAAGCTTGGGCTAGCCTGCTGGAGAGTGAGACTAGGTGATCTGCAGTCTGTCTGCAGATATATTCATGAGCTCTATCAAGACCAGATTAATTACCCACTGGAGGCCAGTCTAAAAATTTTCAACTTGCAGAATCATGAACTAAATAAACGGTTGTTTAAAGTCACTAAGTTGTGGGGTATTTGTTACACAGCAGTACAGACTGATATAAGCATTTTGCAGAAAGTTCACTGCTTGTGTTAATAGTCAAGGTTGTCTTATTTTTTTAAAAATTTTTAAATTTATTTTTTAATAATATTATGTTCAAAAAATATGAGGTCCCATTCAACCCCACCGCCCCCACCCCACCACTCCCCCCACAGCAACACTCTCTCCCATCATCATGACACATCCATTGCATTTGGTAAGTATATCTCTGGGCATCGCTGCACCTCATGGTCAATGGTCCACATCATAGCCCATACTCTCCCACGTTCCATCCAGTGGGCCCTGGGAGGATCTACAATGTCCAGTAATTGTCCCTGAAGCAGCACCCAGGACAACTCCAAGTCCCGAAAACGCCTCCGCATCTCATCTCTTCCTCCCATTCCCCGCACCCAGCAGCCACCATGGCCGCTTTTCCCACACCAATGCCACATTTTCTCTGTGGACCTTGGATTGGTTGTGTCCATTGCATATCTATGTCAAGAGGAGGCTTAGATTCCACATGGATCCTGGATGCAATCCTCTTGCTTTCAGTTGTAGGCACTCTAGGCTCCATGGTGTGGTGGTTGACATTCTTCAACTCCATGTTAGCTGAGTGGGGTAAGTCCAATAAATCAGAATGTAGGAGTTGAAGTCTGTTGAGGCTCAGGGCCTGGCTATCATATTGTCAGTCCGGAGATTCAAATCCCCTAGATATATCTTAAACCCCAGCACCAGCTACAATTCCAGTAAAGTAGCATGAAAGTCTTGTGAAAAGAGATCCCATCTGTGTCCAGCTCCATCACGCAGAAACACCAGCTCCAAAGAAGGGCCAAATGACATGGCAGTGAACCCCATCTGCCATGATCAAGGTTGTCTTAAATGCATAGCTTTTGCCAGCTGTGCGGACGAGTTGGAAAGGACAGATATTGAACTAGAAGTTGGAAACATGGGTTTTGCTAGCATTTATAAGATTTGAAAGGTCAAGTTAGGCATATATTGAGGACTTTGTCCTCTAGTCCATGTCCTCACACATACATGTCCTCACACATACAATTACGTTCGAATGAGGATGTAGTGAAATAGGCATCATTGTGCTGATGGGAATGTGAATAGGCATGATAATTTTTATTCATTAAATAAATATTTATTAGAATATACTCTATAGTTCAGGAATTGTGGTAAAGAATGGAGTTACAGGATGAATACATATGGCTTCTCTCCTCAAGAAGCATAATTTTTAATGAGTGACACACAAAAACTAGATTGTGAAATCAGCTCATCCATAAAAGTGAAATATTGGAAGGAATTTGTCAATATGTATCAAAGGCTTTAAAACTAACTTTAGTCTTTGTGCCAATAATTTGTCTTCTGGAAATACAATTCTAAAGGACTTATCCAAAATGAAAAAAAAAAAAAACTTTATGCACAAAATGCTTTTCTCTTTATCTAAATATAGGTGAAATAAATCAATCCCCAACAACAGATACATTATGATAATCTACTCCCTAGAGCATTACACAGCCATGAAAATTATATTTATAAAGAATCTGTTACAACAAAATGACTACAACATATGCTAAATAAAATACAGAATGCAAAATTACATTTGCAGTAGTATTAAACCCATGCAACAAAGATTAGAATAAAATGCTCTTAATGTTTGCAGTGATTTGGGCAGATAGTGGGAAAGAAGGGAAACTACGTTTTTTAAATAAAGATTTACTTTATATTTATTTCTCCCCATCCCTTCATTGTTTGCACTTGCTGTATCTGTTCCTCTTTCTTGTTTCTTTAGGAGGCACCAGGAACCCAACCTGGGACCACCAACATGGGAGGGAGGTGCCTAATCACTTGAGCCACCTCTGTTCCCTGTTTTGTTGTACCTCTCATTTTATTTTTCTTCTTGTGTCTCTTGTCACATCAGCTTGCCATGCCTGTCCATCATGCCAGCTCACTGTTATGCTCGTCCACTTTAGGAAGCACCAGGAACCTCCGTTCACTGTTTTGTTGTGTCTCTCATTATGTTTTTCTTCTTTTGTCTCTGGTTGCATCAGTTTGCTGTGCCTGCCCATCATGCCAAATCACTGTCTTCTTTAGGAGGCACCAGGAACTGAACCAGAGACCTCCCATGTGGTAGGAGGGAGCTCAATTGCTTGACCCACATCCACTTCCCAGGAAAATACATTTTTGACTACGTATGGTACATTAAGTGCATATGGGTGAGGTGCCTTGAAAGCCTTTTTAAAAATGTAGTTCTAATATTAAATCTTTAAGGTGGTTTCTAGCATTACCATTTTACAGATGAGGAAACTAAGCCTTAGAGAAGTTGGGTAACTTTTCTAGGTTTATAGCTGTCAGGCTTCTTTTAGAGGGATTATAGATGGCTTTTATTTTCCTTATATCCTCTTAGTGGCACTTTCGAACTCTTCAATAAATTTTAAAACCTTAAAATTAAATATAATTAACAAAATCTACAGATTATTCATATGGCCATCCTTTTCTCTGACTCACAGGCAGAGCATGCAACTGCCTACATGGTACCCTGGGAGGGCAGCCCCTACTCTCCTGAAATTTCTCTCCTTCTAACCAAAGGATTCCTGAAATGCTTTTAACAAGGGAAATTTCACAGCTGGAAAGAGAATCTCAGCATTGATGAAGTCCAGCCCTATTCTTAATGTTCCAAATCCTTGCCAGTGCATACATGGAAACTTACATCCAGGCTCCCCTTGAACACTCCAACAAACGGGAATTCTCTCTGTTGCATGAGGCAGCCCATTCCATGGTTCAACCAACTCTGGAAATGGACACATTCTTACTTGGATTAAGCTGAAACTTGACTCCCTGTGGTTTCCAGCCATTACTCCTAATACTACCCCCTCTCCACCCACTTGGCATTCACTCATTTCTTTTCCTTCCAACAGTCATGGTAAGTATGTAAAGAGATACTATGTTCCTTGCAGCACAGTCTTCTGATTGCTTACCCAATATTGACTCTCTCCTCTCTCTCTTTTTTAAGAACCAGAACCCAAGTTTTATTTATGACTGCAGTGTTCCCAGTTAAAGACTGCATTTCCCAACTTCCTTTCCAGGTAGTAGGGGCCAAAGATATCTAAACAGAAGTTGTTGGGTAGAACTTCCAAGAAAATTGCTTAAAAGAGGCTGATGGCTGAAATTTTCTCCTTCCCCTACCTCTCTTAGTTTCTTCTATTTTCTACTAGAATGGGGACATGATGGCTGGAGCTCTAGCAGCTATTTTGGAATATGAGGCAACTATGAGGTCAGAAACCAGTGTTAAGGTTGGCAAAGGAGAAAGATAGAGAAGCCTGGCCCCTTAATGCCTTGGAGCTGCTATGCTTACCTTCAGGCTTCTTTCGATGAGATTTAAACAATTTTTTTTTTCCAAACCAATGTTATTTCTGGTCTTTATATATATATATATAAATAAGCAAATGAAATTACAGATTGACTCTCAATTTTCTCTGCGTCAGGCTCAACATCCCTAGTCCTCACAAGGGTCCTCCTATGAAAGGGTTCAAGTCTTCTCCCTACCAGGGCATTCTACATGGTGCTGTTCCATTTGTACTTGAGAGTCTCCAAAAAGGTGCCCTAAATGGCACATGATGTAATTTAAAATAAAATCACCCAGGATGTAGATCACACTCTCATGGGATGAGTACCCTAGGAGCCTTGAAGTGGAGAGAATACACAGGAAGAGAAAAGGATGTGGGAGAAGCTCCAGCTATTCCGTCCCCCAGCCATTCAAGTTTTTCCAACCCAAGAGACAAGGGAGCGAAGGAGCGCTCGGCTCACTCCAGCCCCCAGCTTGCAAGCTGCCCCAGCCGTGCCACACGGAGCAGAGACGAGCCTTCCTTCCCAGCTCTGTGGCTCTGAACTGCAAAATCAGGAGGAAAAGAATTTTTTTTGTTTGTTTTTGGGTTAAGCTACCAAGTCTTGGGGTAGTGTGGGTATGCAGGGGGACATTAAATATGAACCACGTAGAGCGCTTAGCACCGAGCTTGGGAAGTTAGGGTTAGCGGAGGCCGCCTCAGTATGTCAGGACTGTGACGGCTTCAGGCCCGTGAGACACAAGCTTCTGAGTTTTAGAAATCAGAATCAGAGTTTTTTTTAAGTTACTCAACTCCTCAGGAGATAGGTTTTAGCCAATTCCGAGAGCTACAAGCCCACAGGAATGCAAAACTCAGTTCAAAACACATTATAAACTGACTCATTTTCATGGGACGGTTAAAAAAAGTAGAGCATATTCTAAATTTTCTTAGGGATTCCAAAAACAATAGGAAAGTCTTTCAAATGAAGCCACATGTGTGCAGGAGATCTGCCTAGAATCCAAATCCTTCCCTAATTTCATTAGCCTAAGGAAAATTCTTTTGTTCCTTCAACCTGGAGGCAAAGAAAATTTCTGGGTTAGAGAAATGACCTCTGGTCATGACCTTCAAAAAATAATATCAGACAGATTATTAAGTACACTGGGGAAGTTATTTGCCCCTCATAACTTGCTTGTCTTCCCTTATAGGTCTTGATTGTATAAAATGTCAACTGGACTCCTGATTTGATGAATGCTGTGTGGCATGGGGAGGTGAGGAAACATTGTAAGCAAAGAGGCTAAACATTCAGCTGTGTTCAGATTATAAAGGAATTGTCAAAAGTGGAAGATATTTTAGGGATCTTATAGTTAGAGCCCTTTGCTTCGGTTGGTGAGAAATTGGAAGCCAAGAAAAAAGATGCTCTTTACTAGTAGAACTGAGTTCTTGGAAGGAATTGAGCTCCCTGTCACTCGGTGTGTTGTAGAAGAACCCGAATGTCCTCTTGTTAGAATGACATAGGGAGATTAGATGAGATAATCCTTTACCTCTAAAATCATGTTTCTTTCATTTCATTCTATTTCTACCTCATTTAAGTCTTTGGCTTTCAGAGAGAATGTTCCATCCATCCATCCATCCATCCATCCATCCATCCATCCATCCACTCTTTCAACAACTATTTTTGATCGCCTTTGATGTGCCTGGCACAGTCAATCCTCATTTAACACAGGGCCTAGGACAGGCATCTTAATTAATTGTATCCTGAAACCTCTTCTTTAGTTACCATAGTGATATCGTAGCCTCCTTTTGAATCCTTTCTCTGTTCCCAGTTGACTTTTGTGGGCCCAGGTCAAATTCTGGTCCACATGCTTCTATCAAAGATAAATACTGATTGTTGAGTATAATTTCTCCGTCCAAAGTTGCTCAAGTTTCAGTCTTCAAAGTCCAGAACAGTCTTAGTTTGTCAGGGCTTCTAGGATAAATACCACAAATGGGTTGTCCCAACAACAGCAGTGTATTGGCTCACAGTTTGGGAGGCTAGAAATCCTGCATCAGGTGTCAGCAAGGCTTCAGTCTGGATGGCTCAGCAGGTGGACCTCATCAGCACATCCAGCGATGAACCCAGGCAGTGTTAGACTGATCCAATCAAACATGCAAGATACGACTATATAAACCATGTACTGATTTATTGCAGAGGATAGCTCTCTCCAGTGACTTGAATCCCTTGCTCAGGATACCTCCTTCCTGGTACCAAAGTACCTGAGAACCTGAATTGGCTATCAGGAGCCAACTAGGCAAGTGGGAAAACCCTGGATGTGGGTGGGGGTCAGACAAGCAGTGGTTACATTCTAGAAACCTCCTGGCTAGTAATTTGAGCATAAGTACTCAATTCTTCAAACTTTTTCTTCTGGCAATAAAATGGGTACAATAGCAACACTTGCAGGGTGGTGGAAGGAGGCCCGCAGAGCATGTAACAGGTATTCAGCACACAATTGCATGGGATTAGAGCAGGAGTTGGGTAGATAGTATGGAGTCCACAGGGGGCAGGTGGGAAATGGAAGTGTGAAACTGGGTGGGTGGGGGCTGAGGCCAGGTGGAGGGCACCCATCCTATGGGCAGGAAACAGCCTTCCTTATCCTCCGCACGTATTGCTGTGAGGGTCCAGCATTGTCAGATCTCCTTTTTCAGGGCGAGAGACCTTGACTTTTAAATGTTGACAACAATTACTACAGCTCATAACAATGCACCATGTAGGTCAAATAAAACATGTGCGTGGGCTCGTGTTGGCTCTTGAGCCTCCACTAGGTGACCTCTGGCTTGAAGGAGGTTCCATGCTTCATTCAGGACATGGTAAGAGCTGTAAATCATCGTTGCCCTGCAAAGGCCTGGACCTGGGATGCTGAATTCAGGAGCCGCATGAGGCACACAACCAGGTTTGCCTCTGGGGACACCTGCCTTCTCAGTCGCCTGGTTAGCCAGCTCCACTTTGATGCTAGCCTTTCCTTGCATGTGTTAGTAGCCTGGATTAGTAGCAGGTAGCTGTTCCCATGACCCTGGGAGCCTCCCTGGTTCTTTGCACAATGGGGTGACTTTAAGCCCAAGGGCTGCCCGAGTTCCCTCACAGCCAAATTAGGAGGAGTAGGGTGGGGTAGGACATGTCTTTGTCACCTTCCTCCCTTGATTTGTGTTCTTCTGTACTAGGTCCAATTCTTTAATAATAATACAAGGTTTCCTTGATTCTAAGAGCTGTGTTCGTAAGACACGCCATCATTGTGTTAACTCTTTCCAGAAGAAAAAATTCCACACAGAACCCTGTTACAGAGACACTTTTAATTCTGAAACTCATCTGGGAGCCAGCGCTTTAAACTGGGGGACGCTGAGCAGCGTAGAGTGGAGCAGTTTCTAAAGGCATCAGCTGCCTGTGCTGGGCCCTTCACCGTGTGCCTGGACCCGTGCTGAGCTGAAAACTTCAGAACGATCCTAGGAGGCGCCTGGCCCGGAGCCCTGCAGGCCCTGTTTAACAGTGGGGATAGCAGGTGCGGACAGACACTCGTGCAAGTGCGTATTGTACTATGTGCATTGTATTTCTCATGTGCCTTCCATCCCTCCAATTAATATTTCCCGAGCGTCCACTGTATTCGACATTCTTCTAGGTGCTGAGGATGTAACAGAGCGTGAAACAGACACTTCCTGCCCTCTTGAGTTTTCGGTGATCGACAAGTCAGGCCATCCCACGTGATTTTATACATTTGAGCGTCGGGAGAGTAATTAAAGCGGGGCAAGGGGAAAGTGAGTGGTGGAGGGGGTATATTTCAAATAGATTGGCCAAGGGATCGCGCTCTCTGAGCAGGTACCACGGCTGAGAGACCAGAAAGAAGTGAGGGGGTGGGCCGCGAAAGACCCGGGGGAACAGCCGCGCAAAGGCTGGCGATGTGTCTGAGAAGAGCAGGGAGCCGGCGGGGCGCAGCCGAGCGGGCACAGCGGCGTCGCAGGCGACGAGGGGGGCGAGACCCACAGGCTGAGGGGTCAGGGGCACAGGGCAGCCCCTGGGGACTCCCTCTGAGTACGGTGCGGAGCCCCAGCGGGGGCTGTGCAGGGGGCTGCGAGGCAGCGCGCGCTCTCGGGACAGCGACTCCGTCTTCCTCCCGCCCGGGTCCCCCCGCCGAGGTGAGCGCGTCCTCCCAGCGCAGGCCCCGCCTTGACGAGAGGAAGTTGGCGCGGTGAGCGCGGGCCCGCGCCCCATATCCTTCCTCCCCAGGTTCCGGGTTTTCAGTTCCCGAGCTCGTTTCTTTCGCACATCACTCCCGTGACTAAGCAGTGAAGAAACCATCGCCTCTATTTTCAGTCAAGCCCAGAGGTGGCCTCTCGTGCCCACCCGGGCTCCCGGGCACGTGGAGCTTCCCCCCGCGGGCGGCGCCGCCGTCCCCTCGCTCCAGGCGCGAGGCCCGGGAGCCAGGGGCGTCCTCCGCGCGGCCGCCCGAGGGGGCGCTGCAAAGCCATCCTGAGGAGACCCGGCAGACTAAATAAAGAGTGTCACCGGCGGGGTATCACCCACGGGGAAACCATCTGCTTTCGCAGAGCAGCCGAGAAAGCCTCGCCCGCGGCGCCGGCAGTGCTGGGGGCACGTTGGCGCTGGAAGCCCAGAGCGGCCGCCCCCGCCTCGGGCGCAGACTCCCAGCGGCAGGTCCCAGGCGCCGCTCGGGACCTCGGCCGCGCGAGACGCGCAGCTGCCTTTGTTTTGCTACAACAGAACCTAGTGTCGCTGTCAAACCTCCGTTGTGCTTAGGTGGCGGACATAGAACGATTCCAGTCCAGTTGGGCCTCTGTCCTGGGGCGGCGTCTCGGTTCTGGGAGGCTCGTGGCCGCCGAGGGGACGCGGGGATGCGGCTCCCGCGGCCGCCCTTTCCCCGCAGTCCGGCGCTGTGTTCTTTTGTTCTTGACCACGAGTCCCCGCTAGGCCCCCTGGCTCTCTGCGGAGGGAGAACATTCTTCAGTCCCCTGCCCTGCCTGCCCTGCTCGAGTTTCCAGCTCATTCTGCTGGTCACGACACCCCGAGGCTGGGGCGACTCTGACGCTTCCTTGTGGACATATCCAAAGAACATCACATAGACTTTATTTTTTTAGGAGGTACCGGGGATTGAACCTGGTCCATGGGAAGCTCAACCACTTGCGCTACCTCCACCCTCTCAGATATTTCTTACGCTCCTGCGCCATTCTGGGCTGGGTGTGGCTGCTCGCTAGGCTCTCCCTGCCCCTCGATTTTCCAAACCTGGCTGGGTTTCTAACCACCTCACACCCCTGCCTGGACTGGGCTGGGGAAGGGGATGGGATCCAGGTCTCTTCACTTCTTCAACTGTCCTTACCCAGCCCAGGAAAGCTTCTCTGCAGCCTCAGGGAGCCCAAGCACAACCCTTCCTCTCTGTGCCCACTTCTCTTTTGTCTTATGTTAAGGTTTAATCTTTCAAAACTCAAAGTCCCCTACAGCTTCTTCCTTCCTCCGATCATTGCTTTTTGTTTTCTGTCAAATCATCCACTCTCGCTGAGAGCTCTGCTCTGGTATTAGGCTGCTCATGTAATAGCTGGCTATTAAGCAAATCAAATCTTTCTGGTAAGTTTGGATTTATGATAAAATGTTTATTATGGTTGCACTCTGGTCTGGAAACCAGTTATCATTTACTAGCTGTGTTTTACTATTGCGTTGTTTTTCCATTATTGCCTGAGTTGCCTGAAGGGAGTCCCAGGGGTCTCAGATACTGCCACCTGGTGGCGATGCAGAGGGATAACCGGTTTCTTGATGGAAGCGTTTTTATTACTTGAAGGCCCAAGGCTCTTGCTGGGGAATCGCAGACTCAATTGCGAGCATTTTTGGAACAACTGCACGGTGCCAGGCATTGTGCAAAGCATGACAGCGCTTCTTATCCCAGCACAGCTCTGCTAGGGAGGTGCCTCATTTTACAGATGGGAGACTGGAGATCCTGAAAGGTCAACTTGCAGGAGGGCTGGGGCTGGGGGATTCACACCCAGAAGCATCTGGCCCCAAAGCCCATGCTCTTTCCACCATCCTTCGATGACTTTCCATAAATAGAGCCAAACATGTGGAAAATTCAGAATCCCTCCCAAATCCTTTATCCTTGGGGGATGTAGGGACAGATGATCAGTAAATCCAGATGTCAGATAGGATGCTGTTTGGAAGAGAAACTAGACTTGTTTCCTAAAGGGAAGAGGAAACTAGGACAAATAGAGGCTACACAGCGAAAAATCTCAAAGAAGACTTTTTTTTTTTTAACCCAAGATCATGTCCTTCCTTTGGCTGCATCTGTGCCTCCAAATCACTTAATTATCACACTGCAATCATCGGCCTGTGCAGTGTCTCTCCCCCTAGAATGCATCCTCCTTAAGGGAGAGACCCATGGCTGACTCCTTGCTGATCCTCAGTACCTAGCACAGACACCTGGAGTATTAGCCATGAGCATCATATTTGGTGAACGGAGAACTGAGTTAGAGCGGTAAAGAGAGATTCGAATTCTATAAATTCCTCCTTTGCTCCTTCCCTGACTCCTTCCCCTGGTGGCAGAGCACACCTCCCTGCCCCATTGACGTTTGGCTTGGCCAGGTGACAGGTTTTGCCTGGTGGCAGGTGAGTGGATACCATGGAAGCAGGCATTTTATTTTATTTTTTTAAAGATTTATTTATTTTATTTATTTCTCTCCCCTTCCCTCCCACCCCTGCCAGTTGTCTGCTCTCTGTGTCCATTTGCTGTGTGTTCTTCTGTGACCGCTTCTATTCTATCAGCAGCACCGGGAATCTGTGTTTCTTTTTGTTGTGTCATCTTGCTGCGTCAGCTCTCTGTGTGTGCGGTGCCATTCCTGGGCAGGCTGGACTTCCTTTCGCGCTGGGCAGCTCTCCTTACGGGGCGTACTCCCTTTGCATGGGTCTCCCCTACGTGGGGGACACCTCTGTGTGGCATGGCACTCCTTGTGCGCATCAGCACTGCGCATGGGCCAGCTCACCATGGGTCAAGGAGGCCTGGGGTTTGAACCATGGACCTCCCGTGTGGTAGGCGGGCGCCCTATCCATTGGGCCAAGTCCACTTCCCTAAGCAGGCATTTTAAATGACCCTGTGCAGTTTGAGTTGGCTTCTTGCATTTTCCAGAAGAGAAAGTCCCAGGTACTGACTGATCCCATAATGAAATGTGTGGCGCACAACCAAACCTGACTGCACCTGGAAGCAGCTTCTCCAGCCTCTGCAGCTGACTTTGTTGGTCTGCAAGTAAGAAAAACATTTATTGATGCAAGCCACTGAGGTTGTGGCAATTTTTAAATGCAATCTTATCACACCAATGCTAACTGATGCACTCCAGAGGAAAGAACTAGGGCCAGTGAATGGAAGTTACAGAAAGGCAATCTGAGTCATGCTCAATATACTCTCCAAATTCTTCTCGTCTGTGTATGAAACATTCATATTATCTCTACAGGCAGTGAGTGGAGCCCTCATTCTCTTGAACTCATTTGTGGGTTTGGACATGGAGGTTTGGGAGTGAAGCTGGAGCCTGGAGTGTTGCACTGTACAATAGAGGATGAAGGATTTGCAATTCCCGCAAGGAGCTAGGAAGCAGGGAAAGGGGGTGGGGGCAGAAGGCAGGAGGAAATAGAGGGACAACAAACAAGGCGAGAGGGCTGAGTGAGATGGAGGAAGGCGGTGTGGACTGTGGTGTCATTCTATCCTGTGACCCACAGACACAGTAAGGTTAAATAAATGCACAAGTGACTGGTGTGAGTGGATATTTTAAGGAAACTGGTAAGGGGTTGAGCCTGAACAGCACGGGCTGAAACAGTGGTGGTAACACAGACATGGGCTCCTGGAGAAAGCCCTGGAAAGGAGCAGGACCTACAGAGGGGGCTCAGGGCTCCCCCTGGCCTTAGGAAGGGACGTAAGTGTACATAAATCTCAAATGTTATGTGGGTTTCTAATAAAATGTTAAGGTACGGATCCCCTCCAAGTGTGGGCTGGCTAGAACCTCCCTTAATATCTCAGTCAAGATCCTTGCCTTCAGATCAAGGAAATCACATACGTAGCTTCCAGAAAGTAGTTTTCATGTGGCTTTTTTTCTGACTGAGCATGACGCCGTTCATACACTATGTCAGGAAAATAATCATATCCACCATGAGGTGGAATAATAATTATTGGTAAGAACCAGAATAAAGGAAGTCCCAGCTTGAGCCTAAGCAGTGTCACTGTGGAGAATTCTGACATGTTTGGGCAGAGCGGGCAGCCCGGGGGTGAGGGAAGGGGTTGGTATCATGGGATGGGCACCAGAAATCTATTTCTGTGAGGAACTTGGGAAGCTCTTGGATGGAATGGAAGGGGAAGCTGAGAATGGAGCAAGAAACCGACAGGAATCTTGGTCTTGCGCCAAAGCTCTAGACAGAGGAGGGGAGGGCCGCCTTTGAAACCAATATGGCGCCTGTCTCCAGGAGGTAACGTCTGGCCCTGCCTGACAACGTCACGTCAGAAGGCTCTTGGGTGAGGTGGCAGGGGAAAATGCAGGCCGTAAGTTGAAAAATGGCAGAATTGTTTTTACTAAACCTCACAGATATCTGTGCCCAAGGCAGCGCTGCTTCGTTGCTGACCTAACAAAGAAATGCGAAAGGGGAGAGAGAGTATTCTGCTGTCTGTGTCCATATAAAATGGCCCTGGCAGGCTGAGGTGGTGGTGAAGGCTGGGAATCCAGCGTTCGACCGACTGGGCTCTGAATCCCAGCTCCAGCACCTTCTAGCTGCGTGATCATCTGTGACTTAACCTGCCACAGCCTCAGTTTCCTATCCTATGAGAGGTGGATAATGAGTTTCTCGTCATGGTATTGCAAAGGTTAATACACGGTCATGGTGCCAGGAAGATGGCGAGGAAGCAGTTTGTTTTAGCTCTTGGGCGCCTCTGGTGCCTTGAAGAGTGCTAAACTTCCTGGTACTGAGGTGGTCGTAGTGAAAGTTTGTGACAGGAGACAAAGGAGGCTGAGAGAGGTGGCAGCTGGAGTCCCCGGGAAGCAGTTCCAGTCACTGTGCACAGCAGTTTTGATCCCATGGAGTCAGTCTCTTAGTGGCTGCTGAGGTGCGGAATTATGACAGACTGACGTTTCCTCACGCACAGCCTTGCCCCCACTCCTGATTCAGCAGAGCTCTGGTTTGATTTTGACATTGGCAGCATGCTTAGGAGAGAACCCCAGGAGAAGATCCTTGGCTCTCTAAGCCAACCGTGTTAATTCCATCCCTTTGATGAGCCGGCGGGTTAAGGCATTGGTGTGTGACCCCATCTTGGCCAGAAGTGTAAGGGGAAGCCTGCTGGGGCAGAGCCTTCTGGAAAGCTTTCCTCTTCTCTAAAAAGGGCTCCTAAAGTGACTTGGTGGGTATAACACAGGAGACCTAAGAGAAAGGAGCCTGAGGACAGCTGAGGAAAAGGGGTATGTCCCAAGGGACTAGAGAGGGCTGTTCTTGGGTTCTTATGAGAGTACCCTTTTTAAAAAAATAATTGAAAGTGTGCCATTTTAAAAGATTATGCAGTGTATCTAGGAGAGCATTGTGCATAGAAGCTTATGGTTAGGAATTCAGAATGTTGATGAAAACAGTGCCATTTTGCATAATAAAATTATTACACACATGCAATTTTGTTATAGTTTAGGTTTTATCTACTCTGTAGCACAATTAAAATGATTTTTCTCTGAGCACTGTGGTAGACATAATCTGGTGCCTCCTTCAGCAGCCATTTCTGCTTCCCCATTGTGTTACCCGTTTCCCAGCTAAGGAGACTGGGCTGCACTCAGGACAGTTTCACATGATGGTTATGTGTGTAGGCTACTGAGTCAAAGTGCATAGATTCGAATCTCACTTTTACCACTTACAGTTGTGTAAACATCAGCATCTTACTTAAATGGTACTTAACTTGGGAGTGGATGTGGCTCAGTGTTGGGCACCTGCCTCCCACGTGGGAAGTCCTGGGATTGGTTCTTGGTGCCCTCTGAAGAAGACAAGCTGGCACAATGAGCTGATGCAATGAATAGACACATTGAGCAGGAAGTGAATGTGGCTCAAGTGTTTGGGCAACCGCCTCCCACATGGGAAGTCCCAGTGCCTGCTAAAGTAGATGAGTGAACACAAAGAATAGACAAACGAGCAAACACAACAAGCAGAAAATGAGTGGAAACAATGAGCAGACAGACAAAGGAGCCATCTGGGGGTAAGATGGGAGGGATATTACTTAACTGTACCTCTATTGTAAAATGGAGGTAATAATGGAACCTAGGATTGTTGACAGGATCAAGTAAGCTAATGTATGTAGAGTTGTTTTACTTGTCACATACTAAATGTTCAGCAAAAATTACCCATTTTTACTGACTCATCCCCTCATCGCTTGGAGAGAGCCCTGACTGGTTTGTACCACTCCACACATCCTATACCCCTGGTTACTCTGATTGATTCAAGAGCAGGCGCATGACTCAATTAGACGACTTTTCTTTGAACTATCAGGAAGCAGACTGTCCTCTCTCTGCCAACCTAAAGAAGGGAGCATGAAACTCTGGAGTTGAGACCCTGCCTGGAAAGGGAGGCTTTTCCAAGAAAGCAGCCTTGGAAAATTACGAGAGAAACTGTTCTGATCACATCATTTGGTCCTGGATAAAGCCTCCCCTGAAGCCGGGGCTGCTTAGCCATGTAAGCCAATCAATTTCCTTTTCACCTAAACTAGCTTGGACTGGATTTATTATTACTGGTTGCAAACAATCTTAATTGGTAAGTACAACATACCACCCATTAAAAAGACAGATGTGACATGGAACCTCAGCGAGTTCAGCTTAACAATCGTGGCTCTGCGTGCTGTAATGTCTATCTCAGAGCAAACCTTTAGCCAACTAATAAACGTAGCCCTGCAGACAATTTATTTTGAGTTTGACTCGTTTGAAGTTTAGATAGCACGATAAAAGGGATTAACGAAGTCTCATTTTCCTTGTGGGTGGGGTAGGTAGTTCTCCCGCTGTTGGCCAGCTGTTTCGAGCACACTGGGGGTGTAAGTTTCCTGACCTCCTAGTGGTTGGGTGAGGCCCGGTGATCAGTGCTAGGAAAGGAGCTGTGAGCTGAAGCTGCTGGTGCCGCCTGTGGATGAAGCATGGCATTGCTGACCTGAGACCCCCTCTGAGCTCTTCTCTCCTTTGCACAGCCACTAGCAAAGCTCCCGATGGTGGCTGCTCCACTAGCCTGGGTCCCTGAGCATTACCCGAGAGCCCACCAGAGTCATGTGGCATGAACAAGAAATATACTTTTGTGTCTCTGAGCCCCTGAAAGGCTGGGGTCATTTGTTACAACATAACCTAGCCTCTGCAGTCTTCAAGAAAGTCTTCCTCGCTTAACATGTGTCTGTCCTCTACCCCTATTTTCAAGGCTTACCAGACAAGTAATGAAATGACCTATCTTTTAAATACTCCATTCCTTTTCAATTTGGTCATACTCCCTTTAGTATCCTTTTGACCTACTAAATTGTGGGATGGAGTCAGAAATTTCACACCATTTCTTAGATGTGCAACCCCCCTCCCCAAATGGAGTTTCTTTATTTTCAATAATTGATGACTTATTCATGAGGCCCACCACACAAGGTATAGGATTGGAAGGAAGAGGGAAAGGGGTGGGGGCAGAAAGACAATTGTATTTGTTAGGAGACGATAGCCAAGTCTCTGCTGGTTTCAACATCTCATTCATTTCAAGCAGTCCATTTTGGGTACGCGAGGCCGGCCTCTTTTTTTCTCCCTAAGATGGCATCTGGTGGACAAGAGAGGCCTATGTGCCTTGAAGCGACAGGAAGGCAGCCCTTACCTTGTATGATCCTCCAGGACTTCACTGATCTCGGGTTGGTGTGGAATGGCATCCAGGTCACTTGCACTGGTGACCTTGAGGCATGGCTGGTGACCTTGTTCTCTCTGCCTCTGTCGCTCTGCTTCTGTCTTTGTCTCTCTCCTGCTGAGGCTTAGCCATGTCCTCGCTCCTTCGCCAGCTGAGCGGCTCACCCCCATGGTCCTGGTGGCCCTTCTTCCTTACCTTTTGACAGGGTGGCTCGTGGGGTCTGCGGGGCTGTCAGTGCAGCCCTTAGGAGGAATGTGGAGATTTCTGGGTCCGCTCTATGCTGGGAACCTGAGGCACGTTCAGTAGTGCCAATTTAGGCCATCTCTCTACTTAATCATGCTCAACACCAATCCAGTCCCTGAGGCTGTCCTGTGTTTGGGGAGTGTTGGGGACACCAAGGATTTCAGGCAAAATCATTGAACCATCTAATCCTCTGTTTTGAAATTATGGAGGGAAAGGGCAAGGTACATGGGTCTAATGGCTTGCTTCCCTACCTCATTCTCCTTTCTCCACTGGGTCAGACAGGCTACCAATTTCCCTGTCTCTCCAGGGGACTGCCGCCATGTCATATCCTAAGCACCGTCTGTGCCTTGCTTAGAAAACAGCAAGTTTGATTTTGAAGTCAGCCAAGTCTGGTTTTTAATATGTTCATTGGAGTTTAAGGATTCTATACTATGTATCTTGATAAAGTACAAATTTCAAGATATTGTCTTGAAAATTCTATTTTGGTAGTAAAAAGCTGAATACCAAATGTGCTTTCTTTTTGCTGTAAGAGTCCTAATCACATACATCACAAAACTTCCTTGCCAAGGCAGATGGATGCCTTTGGTTGTTGATGGAGAAGGTTATATACATAGAAATGCAAAGATAAAAGCACATTAACATTGAAAATATCTCTGCTGTTTTTGTAATTTCTTTGAGAAAAGGAGACTAATTTCCCTTCTCCACTTCCTCGTGGTGTCTAGTACATAGTAGGTGCACACATAGGGTGATCAACTCATCCTGGCTAGCCTGGGACTTTCCTATTTTTGGCACTAAGAGTCTTGTGTCCCAGACTCTGATGGTTGGTCACCCTACATACACAATCCATATCTATTGTTGAAGATTAGATGGTGGTTTGCTTGTTTGAAATGATTATCTCCACAGTAACCATTAGTCCCTGGAGTAAATAATAATGTGTTTGGATTTCCAGGCATATTTCAAGTGTAACTTCTGAATTTCCTAACAGTGGCTTTGCTCAGCCAACACATAATTGACTCAGAAGCTCTCACTTCAACTAACACGTTATTAACCTTCACAAAAGAAGAATAAATAGAGACCAGATTCATGCATTTGCCAATTGTTTGTTCTGGCCCTCTGGCCTCTGACCATAACAACTGCTGGACTTCAAAGGACTAGGAAAGGGTTTGGCTGTAGTACAAGAAGTAAAATAAAGAAGGATCCACATTTTAAGAGGAGTTTCTTAGAGTCTTGTATTGATAGTTTCAAACTGGAGGTCATTACATCTTGTGAGAAATACCAGGAAAAAGGAAGAGTGATTTTCATGAATAATTTTCAATACAAGGAAATTCTTGTGATGATTCATGGCTCAAGAAGTGGAGAGCAAAGGAATGGGATTCAGGAGAAAAGAGATCTCGTCCAGGTTGTGCCACTATGAGTCTATGATTAAAGCCTCTCATCTGTTAAAGGGTAAAGGAATAGATAGTCTTTAGATGAGTGCTAAAGTGCTGGGGTTTGTCATAGTCAGAAACTATGATTCCTTATCATCACCATAAAGCCCTTTTATGAAATTGACCCATTATGTAGCTGCCTAATTTGTTGCCAATACCAGGCATATTTTGCTCTTCCCCAGCCCAATTCCGTTGCCTTCACTGGGCATGTACCCCCATCCCCAGCCAAATCCCTTTGCCAGGTCCTGTCTTTCACTCCTTCCTAGCTTTTTGACACAGGCTCTCCAGCTTCCAGGCACCTGATTCCTCTCTAGGTGCATGCTTCCCATCCCTTAGAAGAATTTAAAACATTTCTGTATCTTCTGTGACTCTAGAGCAGTCAATTAGCTGGTAATAAATTCTCCTTTGTCCTGTTTGTCCTCTCTGCACCCTTCCCGTTAGGTACCTTACAGGAATGAGTGGAAGGTAGGCTTACTAGATACTGCCTTTTGGATCCCAGCCTAACAGTATCTTAAACCCAATGTTCCTGATCCATAGCAACTCTCTTAAATTTATGCTTTATCACATACTAGAGGGAAAATTATATCCTTTTGTTATAGGCATATGGATTAGTGATGTCTATAAATTTGGTTATAAGTAAAGGGTTAAATGAGTTCGTTATATAGATATCAAGTATCTACTTAAATTCTGTTCAGAATTACATTAAGTTACGTGCATGATATAGAAGTGTAAGATTTGGCTTTTGCCAAGGTGGCTATACCTACTGCCTCTTTCTCCCTTTCACCACATCACATATGTATAGGTGCTGAAAGGCTCACAGTCTCAACACCATTCTCAAGGTCAGCACTTGTCACATTTTTATGGGCAGACTGATTATCTGGGGATTATGTTAAAATGCACACTCTGATTTAAGTAGGTCTGGGGTTGGGTCCTAGTTTCTGCATTTCTAATAAGCGCTCAGACAACGCCAGTGTCGCTGGGCTGGGACCCCTCTCCTTTCTCCTCCAGTCAACAAGGAAACGCGTTCAAGAAAAAAATTCATTGCCATCCACGTGTCTCTGTCTTCAAGTAGCCTGCAATCGGGTTGTAGAGACTAGTCTAACTCTCATGAAATCATAGGAGAAAATATGACAGTATTTCATCAAATTCCTTATTTCATGGAATGCCCTATACATCCTGGAAATACTGAGAGGAAAAGAAGACCAGACAGGTACTAGCTGCCCCTGTTTTATCTTCTCTGTCATATTTTAAGTTTCTTGAGGGCTGAGACCTCTCTCTGCTGCTATAGTTTTGGTTAACAAGAATTAAATGAATTGGAACACTAAACCAAATGTCCCAGCACATTTGGCATTTATTAAAAAGAGGCAAATACTAAGAGAATAAAATGATAACTGATTGCTTGCATTTGTGTAGCTCTCTTTGAACTTATCTAAGTTTATTCCTTACAGGGATCGTTTAATTTAATTCAGCACATAGCATAGAGGAGATGTTTAATTGATGTGTGTCACATGGATGGCATCACAATTCTGTATAGGAAAATAAACATCAGGAAGAACGTTCCAGAAGATGATGCATTGAACCGAGGTCACCCGGCAAGGCAGTGGAAGAGCTGGGAAGAGAGTCCAGGGATCATGACGTGCGGAGCTGGGTGACACTAACTCAGTACCTCGGAGAACGTAACCTGCTTTGTTTCATCTGTTAAAGGGAGCAGGAGCAATTTATACTCTTTTCCCTTGTGGGGTTGTCATGGAGCTCAAATTTAACAGTGCGTGTCGTCTCTTCAGAAACTTTGAAGCTATTCACATTTGTTGCTGTTGTTAGTACAGTGTGCGTTTTTAGGGATTGTTCTTTTCCCTGGTATACGAGTTAAGGATTCTATCACTTCCGAAGTGATACTTACACCTATAGCAACGAATCATTATGGCTCTTAAACTCTCTTCCCAGTTCACCTGAGCGTGGATTGATTTTGCTGATAATAAGTTAGTTCTACTGCTATAATATATAAAAATTGAAGAAAAGTTTTTCACTATATACCCCCTTTTTTTATTCTTTTGAAAAGCAATATGTAGATATTTCCTCTTACCATTTTATAATTACTTTGAACTTTTCATACTTGTTTTCTTACATATCATCCTTGATGTATAGAAGGAAAGTTGGTGGAAAAGGTACTCCTATGAAGATGAACAAACAATGCAGGTAAAGTGGCTAACACAAAGTAGGGGCTCAGAAGTGTCAGTAATTTTTTTTACAGTGTCCCCATCCCTTCACTTAGGGACTCAGAGGACTGGCTCCATTTAGGTTCTGGGTTCTTCTGTTGTTGCTGTTTTTTTCTCAATTTGATTAGAAATCTAGGTGCTGGGAAGCCTACTGATGCTTTGGGGTGAATTCCTGCTGTCTGCCAGTATTTAATAGGATACACTGCTGGCCCAGTCCCAATCTCCCATTTTTTGGGGGCCCAGATTCACGGCATACCTTTCAGGACAAGGTTGTCTGATTTCTGTCGGGAGTTTTATGATTCTTAGCTTGTGAAGGTATCCTGAGAGAGTCCCTCAGCACTTTCTCTATGCATACCTCTCAAAGACATTTATAACTCTGCCTGATTCATTTGTCTTGTTCCTAAATGTAGCAGATGAATTCCTGGCCAAAAGGAAAGAAGGGATTTTATAATCCTTAGTCCATTTATAGGAACTCACCTGCGGCGATGCTTATCTTTGAATTTCAAGTAGCTCAGCAGCCAGCCGCCTTGGGGTAGAGTGGACGGATGGGGCAGGGGCCTGAGAGCCTGCTTCAGCCTGTCCGAGGCCTTAGGCCAGGACCGTTGCCGGGGCCTGGGCCTCGATGCCTTCCCTTCTGTGATGGACATCTCGCCGGGGCTCTGAAGGACCTTCCCACCTCTAGCATTCAGCGACCTCACCCGGGTTCTCCTCAGTGGCTGACAGCGAAGCATCTCGCCCCTCATGGGCAGTTCTCTTCCTCCCGCCCTCCTTTCCTCTAAAAGGGATAGGCCGGGTCCTCCAAAGATTGTTCCCAGGACAGCCAAGGCTGGACAAACAGACTCACTCCGTGGCAAGCTACCGTGTGGCCCTGGGCAATTTCATTCTAATTCACTTCTACCAGCATTTATTGAGTACCTAGTATGTGAGGTGCAGAGCTGTATGATGAGGATGTCAAGAGTGTTCATTCGGTAGGAGAGACCTGCAAATAACAGCAGTGGTGTTACCAATACCGTGTCATGGCTGGTGGCCACAGGCCTGATCCCCCAGCACCAGTGTTCAAGTGGCTGCTGGGCAGGACTCTGGACCCGTTCCTGTAGACTTATCACCGGCTCTGTGAAAGCACGATGGAAATGCTATGTGATAGCACTCCTCCACAGAGCCGGTCCATGTATCACAGAAGCACAGAGCAGGCACCTCTCTCAAGCTTTGGGAGGAGCAGTCATGGCAAGCGTCCTGGGGGACGCACCATCAGAGCTGAGTCTTGAAAGACGGGGGAGAGTTAGCCAGAGAAGTAATGGAGGAAGAAAAGGAGAAGTCCAGCAGAGAAAACGGCAGGGCAAAGGCAAGCAAGGTGAGGCAGCAGGGTGTGTCCAGGCACCACCCGGGCCCAGTTTAAGGAAGCGAGCTGGGCGTGATGAAGCTGGAGAGATGAGACAGGATTGGATCAGAGGCTATGAAATTTATTTTATTATCTGTATTTCATATTCACAAAAATAAAAGAACAGAAAAAGTCAGTTCAACAAGTTATGGAAACATTGCTCCTAAAAAGTTCTTTTTTGGGTACTTGTATAACTTCTAATTCCATCTGCCAACTCAGTTATTCCTCTAGTGTTCAGAAAGACACACAGATGAACACAGATTAGTTAAATGACATAGTCAAGTTCTCTTTATTAATAAAAAAAAGAAGAGGAAAAAATGCTTAATCGTATTCATATCTCTCATAACCAAGCCCAATATTCTTTTTTTTACCTTTAGAATTAATATACTACTAACTTTGTTTTTGCTACAAAAACATTACAATGTTCTTGTTAACTATAGCCTGTAAGTTACATTAGTTACAGTTCCCCATTTATCACCATTCTTAACACCCTGTAGTAGAACATTTCTATATTTATATTACAATCCTCATCTACTTCCAAAATCATTGTTATGCACTATCCTCCAGCTAGTTCCCAACTAACATTAATCTTCCTAACTCGTTTCAGTCATGATCAAATTCATAAATCAAGTGTTTGTTTATTCATTATAATGTGTTACCATCAAATCAAACCATTACCACATATTTACAGCTGACCTTATTAAACATTCTATGTACATCCAGCATTGTCTCCCTCTTCTCATCCCACTATCTGCCACCAACCTACAATTCATAGTCCATCCCCATAAGTCTATTCATTGTATTTAGTTCACATTAGTGAGACCATAAAATATTCATCCTTTTGATCTGGCTTATCTCACTCAATAGAATATCCTTAAGTTTCCTCCATGTTGTCATGTGCTTCCCCAACTGATTTCTTCTTACAGCTGAGTAATATTCCGTTGTACGAATATGCCACATCTTGTTTATCCATTCATTGATTGTCAGACACTTAGGTTGTTCCTGTCTTTTAGCAATTGTAAGTAATGTTGCTATGAACACCAGTGTGCAAGTATTTGTTTCTGTCCTTGCTTTCGGTTCTTCTGATGTGTTCCTAGTAGCAGGATTGCTGGATCATATGGCAGTTCTATTCTTACTTTCCTGAGGAACTGCAAGATTGTCTTTCACAGAAGTTTCTCCAGCTCACAGTTCCATCAACAATGAAAGGGTGTTCCTATTTCTCCACATCCTCTCCGGCACTTGAAGTTTTCTCTTCTTTTAATAATGGCCATTATGTACGGTATGAGATGATTATCTTATTGTAGTTTTAATCTGCATTTTCCTAATAGCTAGTAATGTTGAAAATCTTTTCAAGTGTCTTTTGGCCATTTGTATTTCCACTTTGGAAAAATATCTGTTCAATCTTTTTGATGTAAAATTTAGATTAGAGAGTCAGTTCAGCATAGGGTCAGGAGGGCTCAAGAGCAATACTGCCATAGGCTTGAGTACTACTTCTGCTATTAACTAGCCATATTTGTCAGTCTTTCTGGACTTTAGTTCCTCATCTATAAAATGGGTATAATTATAAAACTGGCATACTGTTCCTTGGGTTGTGGTAAAAGATAAATGCATTATACTTGAAAAATGCCTGGCATAGAGTAAATGCTCAATAAATGCAGACTCATTACTATATTTCATTGATTCTAAAATGCATGTTTTTATTCTTCTGTCGCATAACACCTCTAAACTCAGATGTGCCTTATGGTGGATGGTCCTTTACAATCAGTGCCAAAGCCAATCATTATCATTGGGTTATCATTGCCTGTGCATGTGTGAACTTGGGCATAGTTGTCCATATTGTTATCACTTCCATTAGATGATACGCATCATTGACATGACAGGTGTTGAATTTAGTTACCATTTAAAATATCTAAAAAAAGATTATATCATAATTTGGTATTAGATTAAAAAGTTACTGTATATGCAGACAGGCATGGCAATGGAGTAGCAGGAGGTAAATTTGAAATTAGTGGAACAAAAATTCATTGGCAGGGTGACAACAATTTTACATTTTCTTGCAAGGCAAGTACCACTTGCTTCTATAAGTTTTAAGAAGGAAGAAACCCATAGGAAAAAATGATGCTGTGTTAAATTTTGTTACCATGGTATATATAGAAGGATTACCCATCAAACAAGAAGTATTGCCAAATTCATCAAAATAGATGAACACATTTTCAAAGCATCAAGATGCTGGTGTGACCACTTCATACGTCTGTGATTATGTCATAGTTTAATTGGCAGATTTCTTAGAGGTAAATAAAATAATGGTACAACTTACAATTGATGGCATTTTATACTAGATGAAATTCAACATCTTGTTGTTATTATTGCTATGTCACTGGTGGCAGGCCATTAGCATTGGTGGCACTCTCAGATTTGCATTTTAAGAAAATGACTTTGTCATTAGTTTCCCACCTGGGTAGGTTGGATTATGTTCTTTATCTTAATCTGTATTCCTGTGGGCCTGAACCCATTGGAAACAGGACCTGTGAAGCTCTTATCTGTAGTTAAGGTGTGAGCAGAGTGAGTCTTAACCCAGATGACTGGAGGCCTTATAATGAGAGCCCAGAAGTCACAGAAGTGAGAAAGGAGAGGATGTCACCACGTGACATGAGTTAGAGGTGCAAGCCCAGGAACCCCACGACTGCGGCAAGTCAGCACCACAATGCTCTTGACCCCTGGAGGAAGGAAACCTGCTGACCTCGGAGACTGTGAGACAATAAATTCCCATTGTTTAGGCCAACCCTGTGCGTGGTATTTGTGATAGCAGCTCAGGCAAACTGAGACAGCGTCTGCGACATGAAGGGACTGGATTGAGGTCCCTGCGATGGCATCTCCTCCAAGTCTTCGTGTCCATGAAATCTCAGTGCCAGGCGCATCTGGTAGGAACCCATCCAGGAGGACGTGACTGATGTCTTGGACAAGGATGCTGATTCCCTTCTTGGATGCGATTGCCAGACGCGCATTACTGCTAATGGCAAGGCAGGTGGGGGGGTGGGGCTGACTTCTGTACAGGAGGCTCCTCAGCCGGGCAGAGAATGTGCAGAGGGAACAATAGGCATTGATCGGCAGCTCCTGGAAAGCCAGCGTTGACAGAGATGTGGTCCCTCGGTGGGAAATGCTGGACCTCTGCCTTACTTGAAAGGGCCATTAGCAGATTGATATCATCAGTTAAAGCAGGGAGTGGGGAATAAATGGCTGTCTTTTGAGAGGAGCCTGAAGAGGTCACATTAACCCCATCAACCCCAAGATCTCAAATGTGCTGGGGTCCATCTGGAGAGGCAGCCTTTTAACTCCCGAGGGGTTGGGATATGGATTAGAGTCAGCTCAGATTCTGTCACAGTGTACCTAGGTGACCTTAGCCCAGTTTCTCAAACCTTCTGAGATTCAGTTTCCCCAATTGTTCAATGGGATCAATGACACCTAATTTGCAAGGGCTGCTGGGAGAACAAAATTAAATGCAAATGAAGTCTACCCAGCAAATTGATTGACAGGTACTAGATAGTCTGTACATGTTCATTCTCTTCTGTGTCTTCATTTACTGTCAAGGCTCATTTTTCTTGCCATTGCTCCACCTAGAATTTGACTGGACATGAAAACAAAAGAATCCAGAATATGCTGGATACATACAAAGAAATCCTACAAATCAGTAATAAAGACACAATCATTCCAATTGAAAATGGGCAGAAGACTTGAATAGGCACTTTATAAAGGAAGGTATCTGAAAGGCAGTAAGTATATGAAAGAAATGCTGAACATCAGTAATCATCAGGGAAATGCAAGGTAAACCACAATGAGATAACTCTACACGTTACCAGAATGGCTAAAATTTAAAAGTCTGACAATATCAATATCAAGTATTGACAAGGAAGTGTTGTTGGGAGTTAAAAATGGCACAGATACTTTGAAAAACTGGCAGTTTCTAATAGGGTTAAAAATATACTCACCACCTGATGGTAAATCCATTTCTAGGTTTATTTGCCACAGACTTGCATACAAGACAAAAGTGCTTGTACATGAATGATCATTGTGGCTTTATTCAAGAGTGAAAAACCTGGAATGACTCAAATGTCCATAAGCAGGAAAAAGGACAAGCAAGTTGTAGTATATTCAGACAATGGAATACTACTCCGTAAAGAAAAGAACAAACTGCCATCGCACGCAACAACACAGGTGAATCACAAAAATATATTAGGTGAAAGAAGTCAGACACAAAAGAAAACATATAATATGATTCCATTTATAAGGAATTGAATAACAGGCAAAATTATTCCATGTGATAGAAGTAAAAACAATGGTTGCCTGGTTGGGCGTTGAATTGACTGAAAAGGGCGTGAGGGAAACTTCTGGAGTGATGCAAGTACTCTAGACCTTCATTCAGTTGGTGATTGCAAGTGTATATACTTTTGTAAAATATGCTTGAGCTGTACTCTTATGATTCGTGCCTTTTACTAGAAAAGAAGCTGGAAATATCAAAAGAGAGGGTGAGAGAGGGAAGAAATGCAATATTGCCAGGACTGTAGCTTCTAACAGACCTGGGTTTGAATTTTGCCTCTTTTAGTTGAATACTAGCTGTGTGCCCTAGTGAGTCACTTAACCTTTCTGAGCCTTAGTATTTCCTTCTGTAAAATGAGAGCAATCACCTTGTTCTTGTCCATTGTGGGAATGCAATGAGATAAGATATTTAAAACTACTTGCTCAGTGCTTGACATGCTGCTGGCTCACTGTGAAGGTTAATTCATTTTTCCCCTCTCCATCCACCTCTTTTCCCAACTCGTCATCTGACATATAGAAATTGACCAGACTTGACATAAACAAACCCTGCAAAACTGAATATTGCAGGCAGCAACTTGCTTACTGATTGACAGACAATTCAATAGGGGCTGACAAAGGAGATGAGTGCAGAATGGTTCTGTGCAACTGCTGGATTTGGGGTGCGAGCTCTGTAATCACTGGAAGAAACAGCTCAGGTAGCAGAGGAGGCTCTCCGGCTTGGTCAATGATCTCTGATAACAGACCAGGGGCTGGAGACCAACTGGATGCCAAAGGAGAACTCCAGAGTGGCATTTGATGGGACAAGCTCAGTGTCATTTATGCACTTAAAAACAATTTAGAATGAGAATTGGAGGTAAAGAGTAATCTTTCATCTTCCTGTAAAACTATGTAGCAGCTGAATTGGTTCAGTATTGATGAGTCCAGTGGGTCACATGTCCAGAAAATGCCTCAGTTTACACTTCAAGAAAAGACCACAAATTCTGTTCATGTGCCAATTGAGCCCTGAATCTCAGCAGTTGCCACACCTACTGTCCGGTTCATTGGACTCACCCAGGACAACTAACGAGATGATGATGGACAACACCCATCCCAAGGAACAGAGAGTGCAACTGCAAGCAAGATAGTTCCATCCATCTGCCCCATCGAATCTAAACCCCCTCTCAATTAGAAACAGAGTGGGTATCACCATCCCCAAATCCTGAAGACTGGAGAATTAACAATGAACTAAAGTAGACAATAATATTCTATTATAGACTTATTCTTATTCTAGCCATGGAAGAACTTTTAACATTGATATAAAGGCAGTGGCCACCAAAGGTTCTGAGGGGAGGAAGAGGGAAGAAGAGGTGTAATATGGGACATTTTTGGGACATTGAAATTGTCCTGCATTACATTGCAATGACAGACAAAGGCCGTTATGTATTTTGTCATAAACTACAAAATTGTGTGGAATAGAGTGTAAATTATAAACTACAGTCCACACTTAGTGGAAATGTTCTAATATTTATTCATCCATTGTAACAAATACACCACACTAATGAAGGGTATTGTTAATGTGGGAAAGTGTGAGAGGGAGAGGGAGTGGGACGTGTATTTTTTATGTAATATTTATGTAATCTAAAGCTTCTTTAAAGATTAAAAATTTAAAAAAAAAACAAAAAAAAAAAAAAAAAGAAAGAAAGAAAAGACCACAAATGTAGGAGAAGACCTGGGAAACTCAGGATTTGTGAGTTTTCACATCAGGTTTGACACCACAGTGGAATAAATTAAGATACATAATTTTAATTTTCTGTAGCCACATCCACATCCACATTAAGTAAATCATAGGCTTTTGTCTTGAGCAGCTTCCAAGCCTTTTAAAATAAATAAGTGCATGTCTAAGTTCAATTAAAAGGAAAAAACAGTAAAGAACTTCTCCAGGAGTAGTCTAGGAAAATTATGTGTTGGAAAAAGAAGAGGATAGAGAAGTGAGAGAAGAGGGAAAAGGGATTTAACCTTTACCCTGAGCTATTTCCTTAGGAACTTCTGAGGAGCACTGTGTAAAGATATCCGTTAGGTTCAAAGGATATATATCTTTCTGAGGGTGGAGTGAGGAAGGAAGGGTACTGCCAAACAATGTGTTAAAGAGGAAAGGATTCTGACTCAGAAGATTGGTTCAGTCAACCAAGGTTTATCTAACACTAAGGATATGCCAGGGCTTGTGTAGTTGGGGGATGCAACTTGAAGATAAGACGTATCCTTATCTTCAGGGAACTCATATCTAATGAGGGAAGGAGATGATGGACGGACGATTGCAGCACTGGGGGAATGATACTGTTAGAAATCAACGCTGTGGGAATACTGAGGATGGAGTTTTGGGGAGCCAGCCTAAAGAAGGTCAGCTCTCCAGGCCTGTGGACATGGCATGTCTTTTACATCTCCTTATATTCTCCACAGCTTCAGCTGTAAAATGAACATCCTAATACCACCCAACTTCACAGGGTTGGCGTTAGAATAAAAAATAAAAAGTCATATAAGAGCTTCAAGTTTCGGATGGATTGAACCTCAGTAAGTTTCCTGTGGGGAGGTGCAAAGAAAATGTGCTTTCTGGAGACAGGCCAACTTTCAAGAGGGAGAACTCAGGAGGAGTTTTTGCATCTGCGATGGTTAAGTTCATATGTCAGCTGGACTAGGTGATGGTTTCAGTCGTTTGCTCAAGGAAGTACTGTGCTTGCTGGTTACTGTGAGGGTATTTCATAGATGGATTTGCACCTATAATCAGTTTGATTGCATCTACAATCAACAAAGAGTACTGCCCTCAGCAATGTGGGAATTTTCCTCATGCAATGAATTAGAGATCTTGAAAGATAGAACTGAAGATTTCAAAATCAAAAAGGAGAATTTCTGCTTTACCTTCAACAGGCCAAATGTCGGTGGGATGTATATGGTCTTTCCAGACTTCAGAATAACCTTCACTTGGATCTTCCAGGTTTTCCAGCCCCTATGGCAGTGTGAGCCAATTCTGCATTACTCATCTATCTATCTATCTATCTATCTATCTATCTATCTATCTATCTATCTATCTATCTATCTATCTATCTATCTTTTTAATAGCTGCATAATATTTCATAACATTGGATACAAGCAATACTTTTTCAACTAATTTTCTCTTGATGGACATTTAACTTGTTTCTAGTGTTTTGCCATTACAAATAATGGTATAATAATATACTTATATAAATTTTTACACTAGAGTCTCTCAAAAATGCAAATGATGACAGAAAGCATATGTATTTTAAAATTTAATAGATACAGCCAGACTGCTCTCTGGAAAGGGAATTTGCACTCCCTTCAGCAATGTATGGTGTGTCTTTTCCCTCTATCTTCACTAATACTAGAAATTCCAGTTTTTAAAGATGTTTTCCAATCTCCTGTTTCTGTTTAGGCGGGTTCAAAGGGAGGCCTTCATTCTTCTGGAGTTCTGGGGCCTATTAGCGTGAAGACAAATTCTCCCACTTCTGACTTTAAGGATGGAAAACAAGCCCAAATTGGTTGGAACACCCAGTTCACTTTGCAGCACAATTCACCCAACTGATTACTGACTCAGTACAATTTTCTGAGCACTATTTAGAACTTCCATCTAAGGGAGAGCAGCCTGGTAACAGGAGTAGATGGACATTTGGCAGAGTGCTCAAATCTGCGTTTTGAGTTTAATGTAATGCTGTGTCAGGGGAGAGGTGGTATTAAATTCTCACTGACTGCTTTACTGAATAGCTTTAAGAGGGTGAATTCGTGAGTTGCATCTGAGCTGTAGATTCTTTGGAGAAACAGATGGGAGGGAGAGGAATGGAGATCTGGAAATCAAAATCAATGGAGCAAAGGTTAAATTGTTCCTATAAATGGTGATTCCACTTCTAGGTGATTTGACGACATCTCAGGTGTTTCTTCATGCCTCAATGACCTATTATTTCTGACTTTCTTCCTTTTAAAACAGATCCAGCAACTAACGCTTCCCTAAAATGAAAGTGATAAAGGTAGCAGCTTTGCAAGGTGGCATGTAATTGTGGGAAATGCTGTGGAAAGAGAAGTTCTGAACTTTTGCTCTTCTTCTATTTGCATTTAGAGCTCAGCTAACTCTTTTTCCAATGTCTTGTGAGGCAGCTGAATGATGTGGGCGTGGGGGGCACTTAGGATGGCTTAAAAAGTGTTCCCCAAGATTCAGTTAATCAAGTACCATTACATAATTTTTACCTATTGCCATACTTTTTATACTAATATTTACTCATAATTTCCTTTAAATCAATTCGCTATTAAACCTACCCTTTTCATAAGAATAAAATATTTGATATTCTGGTTTTGAAATACTTGCTTTACATATATATATATAAATATGGAGAGAGAATTTTTTCTAATTCATATTGATAAAAACAACCATTACATAAACATTCACATACATGTGAAATTATCATGCTTATCACAGTGTGCTCATTCTGCCCTGTGGGAAACAATGGCTTGGAAAGAAGGAAGGCTTGCAAAGGGAGAGAGGCAAGAAGCTGGCAGAGCACTCATTACATGCCAGGCAAAGGTCCAAATTTTAACTGGTGAAGTGGATACTGTTAGAATTTCATTTTGCATTAAAGGAAACTGAGGTAGAGTAAGATAGGTTATGTAACTTTGCAAGGGTCACAGAGCAGTTAAGTGATAGAGCTCAACTTGAAATCCAAGTAAATCTAGCTCCAGAAACAGTGTCTTAAGCAATGGTGCTATCTTGGCTCCTTGACTATTATAGCTTTCCTGGGATGTAGGTGTCATTGTTTCCATTATCTGAGGATAAGTAGACTGAAATTTGGAATGGTTGAGCAACTTGTCTAAAGTCTCAGAACTAAGAAGTGGAGGAGCCAACCTATCACACCAAATCACTCTTACTCCAAAGTTGACAGGTAAATGACGAACCTATGTACAAGTAGTGCACTTTTCATAAAGTTGATTTTTTTCAAATTTTAAAATACTGTTCTTTATTCTGAGATAGTATTCTTTCTAAATTTTTTTCCTATTAATGGTACCTTTTTTCCTGAAATGATAGTAATAGAAAGGTCATATAAGTAATGGTTAAAAGAGCAAGTTCAGAAATCAAGCTACATTAGTTAGAGTTAAATTCCAGCACATAGCTAGTTATTCAAACTCCTCTACATCTCATTTTTTCCTCTGAAAAATGAAGACAGAAATGGTACACAGCTCATTATTTACATAAATAATACAAATATAAAAGTAACATAAAAATTCACCTTTAAAAAATTCAAATAAGTATAATATAGTCATAAATAAATTACATAAGGTTAAGTCCAACTGTATTACTAAAAATAAAGGAAAAATAAAAAATAAAAATAAAAGATAACTCCAAGTGTTTCATATTTAATTTAAAATTACCCTTTGCATTTCTTTTTATAAATGATTAATTTATTCATTGATAAAGTAAAGAACCAGATGTCTTATAATTCTTAAGGTATGATTATTTATGTCTTTTAAACACTTCAGATTGTCTCCAGAGTTTCTGAATTGTCCAGTTTTAAAGCACAAACCTTGAAAATTTTACTACCTCTATCAGTGGAACGCTTGCATTTGCTAGGAAACCTTATTCCAGGTGAGTAGGGCAAGAAAGGAATTTGTCTCACATACTTGAAGAGTTGATGCTTTAGTTTTGGCTTCAGATGTGGCTTCATCCAGGGGCTTAATATCCTCAATATCATCAGAATGATTTTTATCAGCTTTTGGCTCGTCCTTCTGCTGCTGGTTTCATTTTCAGGCTCCCTGTGGTAGCCCCAGCAACTTCAGGTTCCCATCATCTCTCCTGCTAGCAACCCCAGTGGAAGAAAACACCTGCTTCTCTTTCAAGAATGCCTGGAATTTGGTCTGATTGACTCGGACTGTCCTTGTGCCCATCCCTGGTGTGACCAATGGGCTAGAGGAATGTGATGCAAGGAAGGACTAGGCCTGAATCTCCTACCTCCCTTGAAGCGTGGCCTGGAGTCAACTCCTACAGCACGCTGACTGGCAGCTAGGAAGGAGCTGGTTTTCCTGAGGACACAGACGGGTCTACATGCATGAGTCAGCTTAGGCTGAGTGATGCTTGACCAACCTGCAGCCCTGCATCTGAAGGGCTCATGGCAACCATGTATTTCTCACATGTTTATGTCTTAAGTGTGTCTCCTGTACTGTGCTCCATGTTATCCTCACTCCAGGACTCAGGCTGAAAGAGCAGTCCCCTTAAGACCCCTGGGACAGCCACCTGTCCCACAGGTGTGAGGCACTGCCTGTCTTGTGGCTAAGAGAAAAGCAAGCATGGTGGAGCCAGGTGATGGCTGTGAAAGCTTCAGCTTTGAAGTGTGTCCATTCCTTCTGTGCATATTTCACTGGCCTAAAAGAAGATATATAGCTGTCCGACATCACTGGGGCTGGAATGTCTGATTGTCCTACAGGAAGGGATAGGGGATGTTTTCCATTATAACACAATCTACCCAACCACTATTAACAGGTGAGGTGATGGAAACATCTCAAGTCCACGCTAACCAGCAGTCCTACCTTGGCACCATTCATTCAACATTGTTGTTGAGCTCCTAAAATGTACCAAACAATATGCAGAATACTGAGTCACTATAGTGATATAGGGGGACAGGCATGGCCAAGGAAAACCCAAAGGCTTCTTGTAATCACAGTGCTATGGAAAGATGCTTTCTTCCCCAGTGGCATGGGGTCCTGCCTGGGTGAACAGAGATCCTTCCATCCTACAGCACAGCATTTAGGAACAGGAGCTGCAGCTTGAGTCCTCTCAGAAAGGACTCCATCTTTTCCAGATGCAGGGCTTTGGCCAAGCAAGTAACTTAATGTTCTCTTTGCATTAGATTCCTTGTATGTAAGATGGGGATAAAATTAGTATCCACCTAATGGAAATGTTGAAGGAATTAAAATGAGATGACATAGGTAAAGTACTTAGAAGTGTCTGCCACATAGTAAGTGCCCAATAAAAATCAGTCATTATTATTAATTCTCACTTATTAAAAAGCCACATGAGGTTTTTCTGAAATATTTTAAAGTTTATTTTCATTTTATCTTCCAACTTAAATTTTATATGACGATATCGGACTTACTTTTCCCCCCAGCATGTACACATACCCCTGTGAAAACTCCTGAAGCTTCCCCTTTCCCCTGCAGTGTCATACCTTACTGAGAAAGAGTGTGACATTTGGACAGACAGACTTGACTGAAACATAGCCTTGCCTCCCGCTTCTCATTTTCCGAGTCTCAGCTTCCAAATGTCTGACACACTGAGGATGCTGGGATGGTTAAAGTTACAGGGTACAAAAGGCCTGCTACAGAGGAGACGCTCAACAGCCTGGCGTTTTCATCATGAGCAGGCACGGCCTGCCTGAGGTAGGGTTCCTTCACTCACGCAGGAGCTGTTGAGCTCCAGCTTTCCTCAGTGAAGCATAACAGGCTTATAACAACAGCCTGAAAACAGTAAGTAAGCTTTTACAGTACCTCCTCACGAAAAGAAGGCTTATCCATAAGACAGAGGGGTAGGAACACAAACTGACTACTTCTCAAACTACATGCATTCATCATCATCATATATACCCCAAGATAGTTGTGCAAAGAAAAAGAGAAAGCAATTCAGTTTGAGACTGAATCATATGTGACTGGAGATGAGAAGACACAACTTCTATTTTCCTATGGAAACCTACATCCCATTTTCCTATTCACAGGTCATGGAAGCCAGAGTCTCTTCATTGTCTGGTGTGTGGGATTCTTAGGGGTGGCAGGATGGGAGGATCCAGATGGTGGAAACTTTCATAGCTTTGATTTCTTTGAGCGAAAGAAAAGGACAAATGAAACTTCCTTGCAAGCTTCTTGTTGTTCCTTCTGTTTGAAAATGCTGAGCTACATAAATAAAAATAAACCCACCCTTAGCTATATTATTGTGAAACTATAGATCATCAAAGGTTAGGAGAAAAGCTGAGAAGCCACAAGAGAGAAAAGATAGTTAGAATGTATGACAATCAGATACCAGCAGATTTTGCACCAATAACAATGGGTTATTGTTATTGGAATGGAGTGGAATTTTGAAGTACAGGGGGAGAATATTTATCAGGCTAGAATTATATAGTAAACCAAAGAATTGTTCAAGAGTGAAAGCAAGGTAAAGATATCTTCAGACACACAAAAACTAAAGTTACAACTCACAGGTATTTGCTGAAAGAGCTATAAAATGACAAAATTCATCATGAAGAGACATGAAAATGAAAGGAAGACATTAGATGCAGAACGAAACTGTGAACAAAGAAACATGAAATATGTAGGTAAATTAATTAAATATTAAGAGGAAAACCTACACATGTACACACACACCTCTTTATATTTAAATAAAAAGGTGGAACTAAAATTCTGGACAAAAACATGAAATATGGGAATGGTGCAGTTCTAATGGTTTAGAACATGTTGTTTATTGTTTTATTTGGAAGTAGAACAGAAATATACAATAAATTTGGACTTTTCATCCAAAATGTAAAGTAATATCAAATAAGTAGGTCAATATTTATAAATGTGCTCAACTTTTAAGGTAAGTAACTAAAAACTAGAAATAGAATCTCCAACTTTCCAACCAGCGAAGCACAAATATATCACTATTCAAAACTGGCACAGCATCACTTTCAGAACATTCTCTTGACCAAAGAAAATCACAAACTGGTGCAGATTCAAAGGACGAGGAAGGAGGTGCCTCTAAATGGGAGGAGCTGCAGTCACTTGCAAAGGGAGGAACAAAGAATTGAGCACAGTTCTGAAGTCACTCTATCACATGTAATGTCGTTTCTTGCTTCTACTAGTGCTTTTTACCTTTAATTTTGTTTTATCTGAGATTAACATCAGATATATCTGCTTTATTTTTATTTGTTTTGGTTTTAAGTGTGTTGCAAGTAAGCAGCATAGCGCTGGGTTTTAAAATTCAATTTGATAGTCTTTATCACATTTGGTGAGTTTGATCTATTTACATTTTCCATAACTACATTTTAGGCCATAAAGGGAGTTTTTAACAAATTCCAAAGAAATCATAGAGACTGCATTTGTGTCCAAATTGCATTTAAATTAGACATTTACAAATAAAATATAATTTTAAAATTACACATAAATTTGGATTAATTTTTAAAATTCCTTATAACCTATGCCTTAAAATGATCATGATGGAAGTAAAAAAGCATTTAGAATTAATTCTTAAGATATTACTACATATTAAAATGCATGAGACAAAATTAAACAGTACTTGGGAATGCATGTATAGCCTTAAATACATTTATTTTAAAAACTAGAGGTAAGTGAATTATATGTCAATTAAAAGAAACCAGAGAGACCATAAATCACAAAACATACAAGGAATAAAGTCACCATAAGAAATAGCAGATTAAAAAATTGCAGATTAAATCATTCTAAGTCTGCAGATATGGGCGTTATCAATACAGGGCAAAAGTGGACTACTAATAAAAGTACTTACCTTAGAAAAATATAGCAATTCCAAATTTGTACATATCTAAAAACATAGCTTCAAATTATACAAAACAAACAATTGAACTATAAGAGGTAACCAATGAATCCACTCTCATTAACTATTTAACATTTTTCTAGAGGTCAAGGTAACATAATAAGGAAAGAAAAAAAGAGAGCATGTCTAAGATTTGGAGACAAAGAGTTACATTTATTATTGTTGAAGTGATATTATCATCTACATAGATAATTCAAAATCCTCAGACAAATTATTAAAATGAAATAGGGTTTTGGATGATACTGGAAGAAGCAACATAAATAAGATTAACATTAAAAGTCAGGGAGTGGATATGGCTCAAGTGACTGAGCACCTACTTCCCACATGGGAGGTCCTGGGTTCAGTTCCTGGTGCCTCCTAAAAACAACAACAACAAAAAACAACAAGGAAGAAAATGAAAAAACCATCTCAGGGCAGCTGATGTGGCTCAGTGGTTGAATATTGGCTTCCCATGTACAAGGTCCTGGGTTCAAACCCTGGCTCTGGTACCTCAAAAAAAAAAAAAAAAAAAAAAGGCAATAGTAGTCCTACACATCAGCAAAAGCCAGTGGGAAACTTAACTAGAAAATAGAATACGTACTAGGACATAGAAAAAGAAATCTGATTTATAAAGATAGAAAAGGTACTTGAACTAAATTAATGAAAAAACATCAAAGTCCTCCATGGAGAAAGTTATAAAATGTTGTTCAAGGATATAAAAGAAATGTTATATTAATCTACCCCTCAATAAAGTGTTCAAAAGTGTAGAAACATTGGGGAATTAATGTATTTTTGTATAGACTCAGATTGATAATTTGACTCATAACTTTAAATGTAGAGATACTTCACATGAAAAGATGTCTAAAGGCTGATGAAAATATATCGGAAATATCTGAGAAAGGTCATGAATATATTATTTAAAAATATATTTATTTTATGTCTCCTAGATAAAAAGTCTATACGTAGATATACCTATAAAATTGGGAACTTTATGTATGATGGAAGTGAAAATAGGAAGAGACTATTTAATGAATATTTAATATGTAGGGTTGAGACAATTAGCTTGTCAGAAGGAAAAAAATGGAATCTTTCCTCACACTATTTGTAGAAAATAAATTACAGAAGGCTAGAACTTTTAAAAGCAAGATGCAAAGCTTTACGACCTTTAAAAGGTGAGACTCTGCTGGGGTTACAAATAAAACGTCAGATGTCGCTGGCCTAACACAATCAAATGTGTGCTTGTCATTTATGCCACAGTCCAAATGGGTGTTGAGGAGGTAGGCTCCCATGGGAGATTCAGGGATTCGGGCTCTTGTCATCTAGTGGCTCTGCCGTCTCCCAGGGCCTTGTGTTCCCCTCTGGTTTCTCCGTACCCTTGAGGGAAGAAAAGTCAAGGGGCCACACAACTCCACGTACAATTGTTTTAGGGGCTAATCCTGGAGGTGTTCTCTTCCACTGGCCCTCCCCTGGCCCAAGGCAGAGGTGTGGTGTTGGCAAATGTGGTCCAGTAGTGTGCCAAGGAAGAGAGAACATGAATTTTGATGAGCAGTTAGCCAGCTAGAGAATAATTTATTAAATAAGATGAAAAAATCTGGAATTATAAATAAATATTTTGGAAAATTGGACTATACCAAAAATGTAACTTCTGAATGGGAAAATCAACATAAGCAAAATTAAAATATAAGCTAACACTGGAAGGCAACATATGTCATAGGGAGAGGTGTAGTATTCAGGACACGTACATACATTCTATGAGTCAGTGAGAAACTGGCAACACAATGGAAGCATGCATGTAATTTACGCACAGCATTCACAAAAGAGAACTTGAATGCCATATAAATATAAGACAAGAGATTCAACATTACCAGTAATCACAGAGAAGCAAATTACATAACAGAATAAGATTCTACTTCACACCCATAAACTTGACCACATTTGAAAAATCTGAAAATACCAAGTGTTGGCAAAGGTGTGAGGAAACAAAAACTTTTACACACTGTTGATGGGGTTATAAATTGCTACAACCATTTTTTTTTTTTAAAGATTTATTTATTTATTTAATTTCCCCCCCTCCCCTGGTTGTCTGTTCTTGGTGTCTACTCGCTGAGTCTTGTTTCTTTGTCCGCTTCTGTTGTCCTCAGCGGCACGGGAAGTGTGGGCGGCGCCATTCCTGGGTAGGCTGCTCCCTCCTTCGCGCTGGGCGGCTCTCCTCACGGGCGCACTCCTTGCGCGTGGGGCTCCCCCACGCGGGGGACACCCTTGCGTGGCACGGCACTCCATGCGCGCATCAGCACTGCGCATGGCCAGCTCCACACGGGTCAAGGAGGCCCGGGGTTTGAACCGCGGACCTCCCATATGGTAGACGGACGCCCTAACCGCTGGGCCAAAGTCCGTTTCCCGCTACAACCATTTTGGAAAACAGTTTGGCAACATCTAGAAAAACTGGAATTGTGCACACTCTAAGAATATACCTTGCATTTTCACTTCTAGTTATATCCCTTCAAGAAACTTGCACCATGTTTACACGGACAGTCCTGCAAAGGTATTCACTGAAGTAAAGTAAACAAATTAATATGTTTAATAACATATATTTAGAAACAATCTATCTGTTCTTCAGTAGGAGAATGTAGAAATGAATATTATTCATGGCAGTTAAAATGAATAAAATAGATGTGTAGATATTAATATGGATAGATTTTAAACATTTAATTTTGAGTAAAATAAGAAAATCACAGCAGGATTCATATAATGCATCAATGATATAAATTAGAAAAACAAGCTGTTCATATATATGTATGGATTCATGTTTAAAACAAATTTGTGTATATATAGATTGGAGAGTTCCACATGGAATTCATGACAGTGATTGTACCTGGAGATCGAGAATTAGAATGGGGAGGATGACAGAGATTTCAATTTTATCTCTAAATTTTTATATCTTTAATTTCCTATAAAAGTTACTGAGGGTGGAAGCAAATATGATATCATTTGTTAATTCTGGGTGTTTGTTATGTTTTATTATCCATTATTCTTTTATGTATTTTCAACATTTTAACTTGCAAAAAGAAATCCTCGCCTCACCCCCATCTACCATATGCCTCACCACAAGTTTTATTTGGTCTCTTGTTAGCACTGAAATAATCTGATCTCTTTAAGAAAAACATGAACTGGGTGTGTTCATGAAATATTAATAAACCACTGTTTACTCATGTCTTGAAAATTCCTCTGTTTGATAGATATTGTCCAAAGGTCTTATCTTGACCAAAGAAGAAAAGAATAGGGAATTAAGTAAATGTGAGACATATGGACAAAAGAAAACTCCAAATTAGAAGGATAGGGATATACATTATTTAGACCTAAAAAAGAATAAAGGCATAGCTGAAGTTTTCTTGGTCTTCTGGGAAGAAATGGCTTTCTTGGCATTGAAATCAAAGCAAAGTCAGGCTAGAAGCTCTGGATTCTGCCTGTCCAAGTACCAGGCAAAGTGGGCATTTTTGGAGTATGGAAATTATGTAGCAGTCAAGGTTCAAATTATAGCTAACAAATACTTCGGCAATTTTAATTAGAAAAGGATTTGATGCAGGGAATTACTGCTTAAGGAATTGTTGATGAAGCTGCAGAAACCAGCTCTAGGCGGTCTCCCAAAAAAGTACTCCCCAAACAGTAATGCAGGGAACTATAATATCTGCCTCAGTCTAGAAGCTGGGTATCTCAACTTGGTTTCCCCAAACAAGGAATTGGGTGCTGGTAGAAACTTGGAAAGTTATTCCAGAAAGCCGGAGTAAGACAGGGTATAGGGGAAAACCAATAAAACGTGTATTCGTGAGCAGGGTGCCACTGTGGGCAATTGGGGCTCAGTTACTCCAGCAGCCATCTGAGAAACCAAATAGAATGCTCATCAGAATTACCCCTCCCAAGATGAGAGTCCGGGGACATTTATCCACTGACACCTGTACCCTGGAGGTTGAAGGCTGGTCCGGAGGTGTTAACATCTTTGTTCTTCCAGGCTGCATCTGGCTGAGCAATCTTTCCTTGACTTTGGAGAAAGTCCTGAGGCAGAGAAACAGAGAGATGCCATGGTGGGGTCCTGATGTGAGCTATGCTCAGCATGCACAAAACTGTCCACCAGAGCTGTCCTTAAAACTAGGTGGGTTAGGGGGATGTAGCCTGGGGCATAGAAAGTATCTGTGATTTAGCACAATGAGAATCTCTCTCCTGAGAGTTGGTTCCAAAATCATACTACTTTTGTCTTGGTCTGGGGATCAGGAAAATGACTTTGAAATTGTTGACTCCAGAGCTAAGCCGCTCTCTCTACATCTGCCCAGCAAAATGATATCTTATTCACTGCCCTCTGTCTCCTCGGTTAAGTCAGTATTGAACTCATGTTGCAAGTGAACACAACAAGTAGGGGGAACCTGAATCAGACCCAGAATTCTAGCTGCAAGGGAGTCTAGAAAATGTGGTTTTTCATTTTCCAGCCTCTGCTCTAATTGAAGGGACCCTAGAAGGTTGTAACAGAGGTTAAGCCAACTAGACTTACTGTATCTGTCCCACATATGACTTGATGATCTTCCCTTCCATTTCCCTTGCTTTGTGATTTTGGTTGGGTCAATATCTTACCTTGAAGTTGTACCTGCTCATCACAAGGTCCTTCCCCTCCATGTTCAGCCCAGTGAAGAAGGAACTGTATCAGCAGACTGTTCAACACTTGCTTTCTGGGCTATTACCACAATTTTAACTATACACTAATTTTTAAAAAACCGTGCCAATTTGCTATATGTCTTTCTGCTAGACCAGAGATCCAGGGGAGCAGGGACTATGTTCCTGACTTGTTCACTGTCAAGACCTTGGCACCTAGGGTATGTCTGACACCATATATGGGTGCTCAATATATACTGGTTGAATAAATACATGGAAAAAATGAGTTGTAGAGGTTATGTCTCCTTTGTCTGTACAGGGGTGTTTTATCAGTATATAAGGAATAAAATATCCTAAATCAACTTTGCTCTTGAGAATAAGGACAGTAAAAGAAGGATCTCGCCAGAGTGACTGTTTTAGTTCCCTGACTGCTGAAGCAAATACCACACAATGACTTGGCTCAAATCATGCAAATTTATTGGCTCATGGTTCTGAGGTTAGAAGCCCCAAATTGGGATGTGAGCAAGGGGATACTTTCTTCCTGAAGACTGTGACTTTCTGGGACATCCTTGGTTCTTGGCTTTTCCCTCACATGGTGATACACATGGTGGCATCTTCTCTTCCAGGTTCCGTGGACTTCCAATTTCTGGCTGCTGCCCATGGCTTCTCTCTGTGGCCTTTTCGATACTGCTTCCAGTCATAGGATTAAGATCTATCCTGATTTAGTTGGACCAGAGCGTAACTGAAGTAACCTCATTAAATGTCCTATTTACAATGGGATGGATTAAGGTCAAGAACATATTCTTTTCTGTGGTACATAACTCCAAGCCACCACAGTGACTAAATTATTCCACCGAGGGAATGTGATATTTTTGGCTGCTGCTATTAACTAAAGGCTGCTATTTCCAGTCCTGTGCTGGAACAGACATTAGTGAGCCAGGCAGGTGGTCACAGACAGTATTTGGGAAGAAATGGCAGCCTGATAATTTCCCTCTCTGATAGGTCTGGAGAATCTAAAAGTAATATGTTCTGTGCTACATGAGAATATCAAAGGAAGAAGGAATATCTTGCTTATGAGATCCTGTTGAAAGAAATTTTCAAGATAATTTTAACTTGATTTAAAGGAAAAAATACAGTCTTTGAAATGAAGGTCCTTTTTCATTATAACTTCAGACTCTGGATAATTACAAACCTTCTTAAATACTAGAGTTGAAGTTACTGTTATGTAATAATAGCTAACATTTTCTGAGCTATTTCATGTTCCCAGAAATGTCTCATATGCATTTCCTTTTCGAATCCTTGAAACAATCCTATGAAGTTGGTAGAGAAAGACGCAGTGTCTTGGAGCATTAGTAACCTGTCCAGGGTGACATAGCTAACAAGTGAGGGTTTCCAGTCCAGGTCTGCATTAGTCCAGTGTGCATGCTCTTAACCCCTGCACAATGGAGTGAAGAGCCCCATGCTGCAAGGTCAGTAGACCTGGGTTCAAATTCAGAACTTCCCTTGTCTTACTGGTTGTGAGGCTAAAAATAACTGAGCCTCAATTCCCTCAAGAGCAAATGGAATTGACAACACCCTTCTTGCAAGGTGGTTGTGAGAATTGGAGACAGTGCGTGGAGAGCATCTATTACTAAGTAAGCTCTCAGTTAACAGGATAGCTCTTTTGTGAAGCCCACTGGGTTAGACAATAGAAGGGCAGGGGAGCAGGATCTGGAGTAAGACCTGTCAAAGGGTCACAAAGCAGAGAGCACACGCCTGCATGCTGATCTGACTCCCAATCTGTAGTGGGTGGGCTTCTTACCTTTTCCATAATCTGTCTTCCCTCAAGTTTACAATTTTGCAAATTGGAGGTCATGTGCTTGGAGCAACAGCACTTATTTAAAGGCATTATTAAGTGAGCCTGCATGTGCCTCAATGGAAGGTGTTACATTCACAAGTATTTTTAGCTCAGACCTTGTGAAAATCACCACAGTTCAATATAATGAACATATTCACCACCCCTCTGAATTTTCCTTGTGTCGCTTTGTATCCTGTCTTCCTACCCCTCCTCCATGACCCCAGGTGACTACTGATATACTTTCTGTCGATATAGATTATTTTTTTGTTTTCTAGAATTTTATATAGCTGGAATAATATAGAATATACTAGCTTTTGTCTGTTTTTTTTCACAAAGCACAAATTATTTTAAAATTCATCCATGTTTTAGATGATATCAATAGTTTATTCCTTCTTATCGCTTATTAGTATTCTATCATACGGATATATTGCAATTTAAAAAACCCATTCACATGTTGATGGATTGTTGGGTTGTTTCCATGTTTTGGCTGTTATAAATAAAGCTGCTAGGGACTTTGGTGTACATATCTTTGTACAGACATACACTTTCACTTTGCTTGGGTAAATACCTAAGAGTGGAATTGCTGGTGGTTAAATGTTCAAATTTTTAAGGTACTGCCAAATTATTTTCATCAGGGTTGTTTGCATGCCGTTCTCCTATAGTTTTGTTAATTCTTTGTTAAGTTTATTCCCAAGTATTTACTTGTCTTTCTTGCTATTTTAACAAAGTATTAAGGATTTCTCTCTAATATTTTACAATGTAACGGACTATTTTTGTGTATACAACGGCTATATATGCTAATTTTATAAACTGCTACAATACAGTATTCTTTTATAATTTTGAGTTAGTTTTATTTTTATCATTATTCATATTGCCTGAAAATAGAGATAGTTTTACTTTTTTATTAATTCTAATGACTTTAGTTGATTTGCATTGTCTATTGCATTGACCAATACTTCCAATACAAAGTGATGCCTAATGGAAATAGTGCACTTGTTTGCCTTGTCCCTGACTTTAGTGGAAAGCTCTTGTGTTTCCCCAAAAAGTAAGATTCTGTTAAGAAAGTATTCAGCAATTCCTGTCTTCTTGAAGTTTGAATCAGGAATGCATGTTTAATTTTGTTGAAGATTTTTTCTAGCATTGCTGGGGATAATCATGGATTTTCCTTTGATTTATTAATTTGATGGATTGTATAATATTAATGCATTTCCTATGAAACTAATCTCGCACTTCCTGGCATAAAAGCCATTTGGTCATTTGACTTCATATTTGAAGTTTTTTGTTGTTGTTGCTGAATATAAAATTCTTGTTGAGCAGAAATTTTATTTCTGCACTGTAGGAATATCATTCCCTTATCTTGCTTCTTATATTTCTGTTGAAAAGTTAGCTATGAAACTTATTGCTGCTACTTTGAAGGTAAGATATTGAGCTGGCCTGTGTGCAGTGCTGATGCACACAAGGAGTGCGGTGCCACGCAGGGGTGTCCCCCGCGTAGGGGAGCCCCACGCGCAAGGAGTGCGCCCTGTAAGGAGAGCTGCCCAGCGCGAATGAAAGTGCAGTCTGCCTAAGAATGGCACCGCCCACACGGAGAGCTGATACAACAAGATGACACAACAAAAGAAATACAGATTCCTGTGCGGCTGACAACAACAGAAGTGGACAAAGAAGAAGAGACAGCAAATAGACACAGAGAACAGAAAACTGGGGTGGGGGGTGGGGAGGGAAGAGAAACAAACAAACAAACAAATAAATAAATCTTAAAAAAATAACTAAGAACTATTTAAAAAGATATCTTTTTTATCTGGTGTTTTTAAACAATTTATCTTTAATTTTCAGCAGTTTTACTATGATACATTTAGATATGGTTTTCTTTATAAATTTATCCCATGTGTGCATTAAAGAGTTTCTTTAATCTGTGGCTTGATATCTTCCAATAGTTTTGGAAAACTATGTCAGTCTCTTTTCAACTGTTTCTTTTGTCTGTTCTCTCCCCCTTCTCATTTTTGGATTTCAATGAAACTTTTCCACTGTTTCATATGCCTTTTTTCCCTCCCCCTCCTCCCCCGCCCTGCTGTTTTTTCTGTCTGTGCCCATTCGCTATGATCTTCTGTATCTATTTCTCTTTTTGTCTTCTCTTCTCATTTTTCTCCTCTAGGGTTTGCCAGGATTTGATCCTGGGGGTTTCTGATGTGGAGAGAGGTTCTCTGTTACTTGTGCCATCTCAGATTCTGGTTTCTGTTGTGCCTCACCTTGACTCTCCCTTTTGTCTCTCTTTTGTTTGCTCCTCAACTTAGTCTGTATCTCAGCAGAAAGCCTGTGAATGCTAAGCAGCCTCCCTCCTCCTTGGTGGGACTTGGATCCTAAGTTTTGGCTCCCCAGCACTGTATCGCGGACTATCTTTCAGATTTTTCGCCTTTTATCAGCTGCCTTCTCTTTGGTTGGTCAGAGCCTAGACTCATGTCTACACAGCCCAGGATGTCAGAAAGTGTCTCAAGGGGCAATTTCATGCAGAATTTTGGGCTCATTTCTCTGTAGCCCCTTTTCCTTTGGCATATTGGTCCCTTATATCTGGCTGCCTTCATAGTCCTAACTTCAAATTTCCATCTCTCCAGCTCAGGGAGGCTTCCCCAAGCTGGAAACTCTGCATTCTCTTGAACCTCTCTGCCCTCCGCTGGGAACTGGCAAATGCCTCATGGAAGAAAACATCACCAAACATAGGGCTTACCTCCCGCCTTCCCCTTTTCATCGGAAGCTCGGCCTCCTAATTCATAGCTACCTTCGCTGTCTTCAACAGCTGCTTTTTTTTTTGTATGTATTCAGATTTTATAGTTGCTTTTGGGAGGGGTGGTGGGAGGCTTAGTTTGATACAAGCTTTTCCCTTGTAGATGGAAGTAGAGCTCCTCCTGATTCTTTAAAAAGGTTCACCTTATATAACCATTTACCTATTTTAGCCCTGTTCTAAGCACTAATATTCAAGAAATCACTGTCTGATGTGTCAGTAAAATTTTCTTTTAGAAAACACATAGAAATAAATGCATATTACAAAATTCACTTTTAAATACCATGTCCTATACCACTGGCATATGTATACCACACTTTGGGAAATTTTGCAGGAATGGATCAAAAGGTCATTCCTGGGAGCTTTTCTTTGTTATAGTAAAAGTACACAGGGGTCCCTCAGACCCAGATTCCAGTTACGGCTTTACCACTCAGTTGGAGTCCAAATGGAAACTCCTGTGACCTGCCTGAGTGTCGTTCTTAAAACCTGGCACTGGCCCCCAGCTCTAGTGCTCTCTGTGCCTGGGGCTGGGCACTGGGCTTCCTGAGCCCTTGGCTCTGTCTAGTTCCTACTAGCTTGCAAACCCAGGCTGAGTGTCTGGTTTCCTGGCCTCTCTCTACTTCCTCTCCCTCGGGAAGGTTGTCTTTCTCCTCTTCCAGTGACCTTCAATTTTCTGATATCGGTGCAGAATCCTCTGGCAAAAATATGGACTCAGAGGGTACAAGAGCCTGGAGACGGAGCTTGGCTGGCCCTGGAAGGGTAGTCTCTCGGAAGGGGCGGCTTTTGTGCTTTGATTAAAGGGACCTCAAAGAAATCCCTTAATACAGAGCGCTCTCCTCCACTTCCTGAAAATATACCACCATTGATAAGTTGTTTCTTTGGGCTAAATTCTTGCTTAACTCAGTTCAGCAAATGTCTTTGAGCTCCTGCTGTGAGCAATGGACAGGCTCCAGGAACGAATGGGTAGAGGGCTGGTAGTTTCCAGGCTCTGCTCCTTGACTTTGGGCAAGTCCATGAGCCTATCTGGCCTCCTCTCCTTTCATCTAGATAATATCAATGTAATGCATGTTGAGCATCCAGATGTTCTGTATATCCCAAGGGGTTCCTGTGAGAATGAACAAGAAACCAATGGAAGCAGTTATCAGTAGAGGCAGGAGGGGGAGGAGTAAATGGAGGTGGTGGGCTAGGAAGATTTCTCAATCTATACTTTTTGAATTGTTTTGATTTTTGGACTAAGTGTGTTGTAAACTCTAATTAGTAGAGTTACTCTACTAATTACTATTGTTTCCAGGCAGTGAATACCAGAGATGTCATAAACATAACCCTTGACTCTTACTGACTTTGAACTCCCCACTGCTTCATTGCTCTGGGAAGCCCAGTCTTTTACAGTTTCCCCTTTGTGGCAGTTTGAGATTATTTGTGAATCCCAAAAAGAGAAAGATAATGTTTGTAAACTTATCTATTCTGGGGGTGATACCTTTTGATTACATTGGATTCAGTTGAGGGGCTCTTGATTAAACCACCTGCTAAGATTAGGATTTAGATTTGACCACATTGGTAAGGCGTGATTCAGGTTGAGTTCCCCTCCCTTGGTGGGCTGACATAAATGGGCACTCACTCAAGAAGACACACGGAAGAGGAGAGAACTTGGTCATTTTTGATCCTGCGGCCCTGGAGAGGGATGAGCCATTTGTCTGAGAGCTTACAGGGACTGTGGGGAAGAGAGCTGAGACTGACACAGAAAGCCTGGAAAAAACGAGCCCTGTGCCAGGAGAGAGGGGAAGCCCCGAGAGACAAGCCCTACACTAGCCTGCAGCTGAGGTACAGGAAGCCCTGGGAGATGAGCCCTAACCAGGAGAGGGGACTGGAAGCCCGGACGGAAAGGAGAGACCAGGCAGAGATCAGCGACCACCTGGCTTCAACGCATGGCAACTGACTTTGGAGAGAAAGCAGCCCTGAGCTGGGTTCCTTGTGGCCTTGTGACTGTATATTTTTATGCCAAATAAATGGCCTTTATAAAAGCCAACAGATTTCTGGAAGTTTGCATCAGCACCCCATTGGCAGCCTAATACACCCTTCCTGTCGCAGCACCTGGTACATAGCAGGTGCTCAGAAATGTTTGGTGAACTAATCTGAACATGAGCTGTCAGACCACTTTGTTTTGCAAATGGGAGGGAGGACCAGAGGTTTACCTTTTACATCATCTTGGGGCATCTATTTTCCTTTTCCTGAACTTCTCTCAAGTCCGGGGTCCTCTCTTTGAGGAGTTGGGTGGGACCTTTGAAAGCAGAACCGCATGTACCCAAGCAACAGGCACTTACCTGGTGCAGGCAGCTGTAGTTGGCTAAACAGAGCCAGAGCAGCACCTCCGTAGGCTCAGGAACTTGATTCTACCAGTGCCTCTGGCCGGCCAGGTGCGGGGGCCTGACACCTGCCACTCAAAGTGCCAAGAGCCTGATGGGTGCATCCCCATGCCCACTTAATACTTTCCTTTTTGACGGTCTCATGACTTGAGAACTGCATCAGGGATGTGCAGAGAATGCTTCCTCCTGGCAGAACTGTCTCGTCAAGAAACCAAATTGCTCATCAGAAGGGTGCTTGGGAGTGCAAAATTGAACATAGACAGATATTTACAGGGAATACATTGCCTTGGAACAATACCTGGACAAATTTTTCCTTTTCTGTTTTAGCGAAATTTTCTTCCATTTATCTACTCATTCCACATCTATTGAGCTTTCCCTGTGCTAGGAACTGGAAATGAGGAATAAATATATAGTCCAGCCTCTGTTCTTAAGAAGGTCTCAGTTTGGTGAAGAAGTTGGACACAAAAAATAGCACATTTTGCATTTAGCTCTCAAGATGCTACTGAATGTAAGCTGTACTGCCAATTTAGTAACAGCTTATGAAGATAGATTAAAAAAAACACTATATTAAGGGCACACATCACTTTTAAGACACATCCCAATTTCAGAAATATTTCAGTGTAGGAAAATATGTGCAGCTTTGAACCTTGGAAGAATGGTTCCCTACCAGAGCCTGTGACCTGTTCTGGGATGGAAGTATGGACCAGGAAAGGAAGGTATGGGTGGGGTACCCCAGCCCTTGGAAGGGTTTCCCTGGTTATACTTAGGGGTCATACTTCTGCTTTCAAGTTCTCTGTCTAAAGTCTTGGGATTCTCACTGGGAAATAGAGCACCCTCCCCCAGGACAGTGCTGGAGAATGCAGACAAACACTCCTCTCTGCAGCCTTTTCTAACACTCATAATCTAATGTCAGAAGCAAGCCGGAGCATAACTGAAAAGGTTATATTAGCATGTCGCTCGGCAGAGCGTCGGCAGGCTCTCTCAAGGTAGGTATCTGAACCTCTGCTTTGACACTAGCTATGGGACTTGGAGCAAGTAGAAGGAGGACAAGAGCTCTACCTCAAGGCTTGTTCCGAGGACATGTGAGGGGAGCAGCTAACGTGTGGTCTGTCCCGTGTGTGGGTGTTTTAAAAATAATTGTGGTGACATATATGTAACATAAAATTTTCCCATTTTAATCGTTTTTAAGTGTACAATGCAGTGACATTAATTACATTTGCAGTGTTGTATCACACATCTGTACCACCCTTTACCAAAATGTAATCATCACCCCAAACGAAACCCTGTATCCAGGCAGCAGTGGCATCCATTCGTCCCTCTGCCAAGCCCATAGTGGCATTGGCTCTACTTTCTGTGTCTTTGCCTTTGCTTACTCTAGGTATTTCAAACAAGTCCCTTTGGGTCTGTCTTTTTTTTTTTTTTTGAAGATTTATTTTTATTTATTTCTCCTGTTGTCTGCTCTCTGTGTCCATTCTCTGTGTGTTCTTCTGTGTTTGTTTGTATTCTTGTCAGCGGCACCGGGAATCTGTGTCTCTTTTTTGTTGTGTCATCTTGCTGCATCAGCTCTCCATGTGTGCGGTGCCACTCCTGGGCAGGTTGCACTTTTTTTGCATGGGGTGGCTCTCCTTGCAGGGTGTACTCCTTGTGTGGCAGGCACCCCACGTGGGGGGCACCCCTGCATGGCATGGTACTCCTTGAGCGTGAGAGCACTGCATGTGGGCCAACTCACCATATGGGCCAGGAGGCCCTGGGTACCGAATCCTGGACCTCCTATATGGTAGGTGGATGCTCTATCAGTTGAGCCCCATCCGCTTCCCATGGTTTCTTTCACTGAGCGTATTTTCAGGGTTCGTCAACATAGCACATGTCAGATTGCCCATCCTTTTCATGGCTAATGGTCCTGTTTTAAGTCCAAACAAATGTTTCTTCCACTCCTCCCTATGCCATGTGCTCATCCCCAGGCTTGGTTCTCTTATTAGTTGCTCTCAGTTAAGGCATGAGGATATTCCCCTTACTCTGCTTGGAGACTCTTGCAGCACCTTGGGGCAGGGCATGGATCCCAGCAAAATATCATGTTAAAAAGACCCTGTCAGAATCTTACTCTTGACACTTTCCTCCTTATTCCATCAGATACACTGACTCACCAGAAAGAGAAGCTGGGGTTGTTTTGTCTCAATAGAGACAGAGAGGAGAAAGCTTCTTGTTGAATGCTCTTGGGAGTACAGCAGCTGTTTTTAATGTGTGAGCTGCGTTTTGAAAGGCTGAGGCTTCAAAGATTACCCTTGGTAGGGCCTGAGTTTGCAGAGTGGGAACCCCTGGTCTTTGGACACCATGTCCTCAGGAATGCATTTTGCTGCTACGTAAAGTGAGGCACGAGAAGGGTAGGCCACTAACCCAGGGATCCCTAAGCAGAGGGAGGGATGGAGCCGACCACAGCCTCTGCCAGGTTTCAGGCATTAGTCCAGGACTGCCAACCTCCACCTGTCCTGCCAATCAAATGAGCCTGTCAGCAGCTCTGGGCAGGGCAGCATTGGAGGGCATCTTGAAAACTGGGAGAGAAATTCCTTCTTTTTTTGGTAAGACAAACAAACCATGGTTCAGATGTACTAAGAGGCCAAGAAGGAAGCAGTCACTTCTTTTGCAGGTGAAGAAACTTCCATACTGCAAATCAATGTTCCTAATAGACATGCTGAGTGATTTGGACTTTTGCTTATTTGTTGGTGAACAAGGAGATAAATCTGTAAAGTTAAGACATAGCCCAAAAACATATTCTGCTGTACTTTCTAGGAAAGTTAGAAATCAGACTCTTAGAACCCCTCAGGTGGAAGGGACTTTAGGGACCCTAGGTTCAGACTGCCATTCATAAAGGAAGCCCAGCCAGAGAGTCACCAGTTGTTTGACTCCTTCCAGGATTGGAGAGCTCCCTGCTTTTAAAGGGAGCACATTCTCTTGTTGGATGCTAATGGTTTTAAGATACTTTTGTTTGTTTTGTTTTCATTCATCCACTTATTCAAATATTTATTAGGTGCCTTCTCTGCACCAGACACTTTTTTAGGTATGGGGAATAGGTCAGTGAGCAAAATAGAATAAAAATCCATTCACTCATGAAGCTTATATTTTAGCAGAGGAGTCATGCAGTAAACAAAAATAAGCACATAGTTATATTTTGGCATCTGATAAATGGCAAGGTAGGGAGATGAGGGTAAATAGTGAAAAGGGTAGTAGGGTAGGCTTCTTTAAGAAGGTAATAGTTGGGCAAGGATTTGAAGGAGTCAAGGAAATGAACCATGTATCTATTTGAGGACAAGACATTGCAGTCAGAGGGAGTCGGCAGTGCAAAGGTGCTGAGGCAGATGTGAGCCTTCTCTGTTCAAGAAATAGCAAAGGAGACAGCAAAGGGGCTAAAGAAGAGTGACAAGAGGGAGAGGAAGAGATAAATCTGGAAGTAAAGTGGTGCAGACTGGGCTCTGCTTTGTAGGCCATCACAGGAATTTCGATTTTTACCCTGAGGGAGATGGGAAGCTACTAGAAGGTTTTGAGCAGAGGTGTGACATGATCTGACTTACTTTTTCACAAGATCCCCCTGGGAGTAAGAGTGGAAGGAGGGAGAACAGTCAGCAAGCCACTGCAACCATCTAGGTGAGATGGTAACAAAAGTAGCAGCAGTGGGGGTACCAATAAGTGGAATTCTGGATTTATGAATTGTCAAGGGATGTAAAAATGGGAGTGTAAGAGGAAGAGAGGATTCAATATCATTCTGGACTTAAGCTATTGAAGGGTGAAGTTGTCTTTAATTGACTTGAGGAAAACTGGTGAGAGCAAATTTGTTTGAGCAGGAAGTTCAATCTTAGGCCCCCTAAAATTCACCTCCCTAAAATCTTTGCCACTGGCAAATTCTATCCTGGGACTCTACCCAGAAAATGTTTTGCCCTCACTTTATTTCTCTGTCCTTAAGAATTAGAGCCAGCTTGCCTCTTCTCTCTGAACCTGCATTTCTCCAGTAAAGCATTTCCAAACTCTTCACGTATTCCTCATTCATTGTTGCATTTATTTACTTGTTCATTCATACCTCCAGTCACTCATTCATTTACTCAAAATTAGCATTTATTGACACCTAGTATGTGCTAGCCACTGTTCTGTGTTCCTGGTCTCCAGCCATCCTGGTACTCGAGGATTCCACAGTGTGGTGGGGAGAGTGCATGGTTCTTTGTGATACATGCAACAAGAGCTTAGGCACAGGGAAGAGAACAAGTCAGCTCAGGAGGTGGTAAATGAAGGGTTCCTGGAATAGATGGAGGCTGAACTGAGTCTTAGTAGTGAGTGGAAAAGATGGAGCAGAGCATGGAAGTATGGAAGAGAAGTTTGATGCATGCGGAGGAGAGAAAGAAAAGACGCTGAAAGGGTGGGTTCCTCTTGAAAGACCTGGTGAGCCATGTTAAGGAATGTGTACTTCATCCAGTCACCATGGGGGTTAGGTTTTCAGTGGAATTTAAATGGATGATTGACGTAGGAGACTTGCACTTTGGAGAGAGCATTCTCAGCGATGAGTGGGACAGTGAGAATAAAATCAAGAATTGACAATTTGGAGGCTGTTGTAATGACCCAGGACAGAAATGCACTATATCTGAGCCCTAGGAATAACAATGACTGTGAAGAAGAGGGATTGATTGAGACATGGGACAGAGCAGCCTGAGAGGGGGGCTGCTGAGCAATTAACTAAGGAGATCATGGTGAAGATAACCCATAACTGCACACTGTCAGTGCCAGTCCATGGGGTAGCAGCCTGAGAGACTAAACTAGGAAACTTCTCTGGCTCATCCTCCCAGAACTTGCCCTGCAAGTGGAAGCAGCTTGCAGACAGCTTAAGCAGCGTAAGAAACAATTAAGTCAAAGCTGCCTCAGGCAAAGGATTACCTGCTGAAAGTCATATAAGCGAGCACAGGGAGTAGGAGAAAGTCAGTTTCATTCATAGGGAATATTCAAAGGGGCACTTGAAAAACAGGGGAATTTTGTTTTTTTTTTTAAAGTTAATTTTTTATTCTTAAAGAAGCTTTAGATTACATAAATGTTACATCAAAAATATAGGGGATTCCCATATACCTTCCCTATCCCCCTTCCACACTTTCCCCCATTATCAACATCTTTCATTAGTATGGTACATTTGTTACAACTGATGAACGAATAGTGAAGCCTTGCTGCTGACCAAGGTCTATAGTTTACATTATAGTTGGCAATTTCCACTGTACAATTTTTATAGGTTTTGACAAAATATATAATGGCCTGTATCCATCATTGCAGGACAATTCCAATGTCCCCCAAATACCCCATGTTACACTTATTCTGCCCTCTCCCTCCCCTCAGACCTCTGATGGCCATTGCCTTTATATCAATGATACAAGTTCTTCCATTGCTAGTATAATCATAAGTCTACTTAAGTCCATAGTTGCATTTCCCCTATATGTTTGTTCATTCTTCAGGCTTGAGGGTTTTGGCATGTTGATGCCCATTCTGTTTTTGATTGAGGGGGGGCTTAGATCCCATGGGGCAGATGGATGGAACTGTTTTGCTTGCAGTTGTAGATACTCACTGTGTTTTGGGGTGGGCATTGTCCATCATCATCCTTTTGTTAGCTGTCCTGGGTGAATCCAATGAAGTAGAGAGTAGGTGTTACAACTGAGATTCAGGGCCCAACTGGCATATGAACAGCCTGAAGATTTAAGTCTCTGGGACATATATTTAATGAGTACAGTGCTAATTATAGGTTCAAATAAAAGGGGCAGATGAGCTATGTGTAGGAAAATTGTAAATGAGTTTAACTCAACAGGGGAATTCTTAAGACCACAAACAAACACAAGCTCAGGACAAGACACAAATTCAGAAAAAACAGTGAAGACCCTGCCTTTTGCATTCACCTTGGGCTCATATTGATAAGGGGGATAAACTCTGAAGAACACCAGCCAATGCAGAGCCAATTTTCAAAGACTGTTAAAGGTGGATTTTGCATTGGTTTGTTTGATTTGTTAGCTCCTGGCACTCAAGGAAATCGCTCATATCACTGATAGATTCAGACATAAGGAACAGACAGTTCAGGGACTAAATCCAAGAGTTAACACTTTCAAATAGCAAAATGTACTGTGTGCAACAAAAGATTATAAGACAAACAAAGAAACAGGAAGTGAAGGCTCATCCATAGGAACAAAATAAAAACTCAGAAACCATCAGTGAAGAAAACCAGACTTTGGACATACCAGACAAAAACTTTAAAAAATGTTTGGGTATATGTTGGATATTTTCATAGTAGTTACAGTTACAAATGACAACTGAGGGAGTGCTGAGTTCCTACCCAGGGGAGTTATGTCACATTCCCCAATGGAACAGCAACAATCCCCCAAGTGCAATGGTAAAGACCAATGAAAAAGAATGGTTCAATGATGAGCTCTTGATACTGATGACTATGCTTTGAGCCTATGTGCCTGAAATATGAACTAGGCCTAGAGCTTCAGGATGTCTAAGAGTTACCTCCTGAGAGCCTCCATGTTGCTCAAATGTGGCCATTCTCTAACCAAATTCAGCATGTAAATACATTACCTTTCCCCCAGGGTGGACATGACTCCTGAGGATGAGCTTCCCTGGTGCCAAGGGATTACTGCCAATCACTAACTGGTGACACAACTAAAAAGAGACCTTGAATAAAAGAGTCAACTCAGATCAGCAGAATATCTCAGCCTACATGTAGGATCATGTGCTAAAAACTGCTTTTTGACCTTGAATAAAAGGGGGAAAAGGCAAAGACAAATGAGTTTATATGGTTAAGAGTCTTCAAAAAAGAGGAGGTCATCAGAAGAGTCATGCTTATGCATGCCTCAACAGGACTCCAGAGACAACCAAAGTAAATACAACTCCAGGTACTGGTTCTCCTGAGGACTACGGAGACCCACAGGTTCTATGGTCATGGCAGATGGCTCTGGAGTTTAGTGCCATGTCAGTGGGCCCTACTGTGGAATTTGTGTTCCTGAGTGTGATGGAGTTGGACTCAGATGTGACCTTTCTACACATGCCCCTTCTGTCACTTTTACTGAACCTGTGATTGATGCTTGGGTTGGTGTATACTCTGGAGACTTGAATCTCTGGACTGTCCTTATGCCGTTTGGGCCCTGAGCCTCAGGAGAGTTTCAAATCCTACTCTCTGGTTTGTTGGACTTACCCAGGTCATCTCAGAGAGAGGTGAGAATGGTCAACCACCACACCAGGGAACCAAGAGTGCCTATAATTGCAAGCAGGAGAATTGCTTCCATCATCCATGTGGAATCTAAGCCCCCTCTCGATATAGAGTTGGAGTGGACATCACCATCAAGGTACACAGGATGGAAGAATAAAATATGGATTAGAGTGGTCTTACTGACATTCTACTATAAAACTATTGTGACTAGTAATGGAAGAAATTGTAGCATTGATGTGGAGAAAGTGGTCATGGTAGTTGCTGAGGGCAGGGAGAGGGAAGAAGAGATGTGATGTGGGGGCATTTTCAGGACTTGGAGTTGTCCTAAATGATATTGCAGGGACAGATGCAGAACATTTTATATCCTGCCATAACCCACAGAATGTATTGGGGGAGAGTGTAAACTACAAGTAAACTATAATCCATGTGGTGCAGCAGTGCTCCAAAATGTATTCACCAAATGCAATGAATGTGCCACAATGATGAAAGAGGTTGTTGATGTGGGAGGAGTGAGGTGTGGGGGTGTGTGGGGTATATAGGAACCTCTTATATTTTTTAATATAACATTTTTTGTGATCTATTTATCTTCAAAAAAATACAATTAAAAAATGACGGGGGTGGGGGGTGGAGAGTGGGTTATATGGGAGCCTCTTAAGTTTTTTAATGTAACATTTTGTGTGATCTATTAGCTTAAAAAAGATACTTAAAAAATAAAATAAAATTAAATTAAATTTTAAAAATTTTAAAAAATGATCCTCAATATGCTCAAGTTGATGAAGGAAAATGCAGAGAAAGAACTAAAGGATATCAGGAAAACAATGAATAAACAATATGAGAATCTCTATAAAGAAATCGAAATTTTAAAAAGAAATATTGGAGTTGAAGAACACAATAAATGAAATGAAAAATTCCCTGGAGGGTTTTAACAATAGATTGAAGCTGAATGAGAAGAAAGAATCCATGACCTTAAAGACAAAACAATTGAAATGAATCAGGAGGCAATCCAAGTGTCCATTATTTGATGAATGAATAAGCAAAAAGTGGTGTAATTCCACAATGGAATATTATTATAAAAAGGAATGAAGTTCTGATACATGAGATAATATAGATGAACCTTGAAGACATCATATTAAGTGAAATAAGGCAGATCCAAAAGGATGAATATTGAATGATTTACTGAAATAAAATCATTGAAATAAGCAAAGTCATAGTTAGAAACTAGAATACAGGTTATCAGGGCCAGGGTTGGGGTCAAACATGGGAATTTAATGCATAATTGGTAGAGAATTTTGGGGTGGTGGAAAAGTTTTGGTAATGGATGCTGGTGATGGTAGCACAGCATTGTGGATGTGATTAACATCACTGAATTGTATACTTAAATGTAGTTAAAAGGGGGAATATGGTTGTTACTAAAAGGGTTATATACTTGTTACTAAAATAAAAATAAAAAAATCTCACAGAATTGTACAACACAAACACTGAACCCTGATGTAAGCAATGGACCATAATTAGTAGTACCATTATAATAATATTCTTCATCAGTTATAACAAAGCTACCACACTAATGCAAAGTGTTAGTATTTGGGGGTATATGGAACTGTATATTTAAATAATTTATTTAAAAAGTCACACATTTATTATCTCACGGTTTCTGGGATCAGGGTCTGCCATGGGCTAGCTTGTGATCAGAATCTCACAAAGATGAGCCACGGTGTCACCTGAGCTTTGTTCATTGATGGCACTTGGAATCCTCCTCCAAGCTCACTGCAGTGTTGAAACATTCAATTTCTTATAGTTGTAGGACTGAGGTCCCCACTTCCTTGCTGGCTCTTCTCGGGCCCTAGAGACCGCCACTGTTCCTGGCTATGTGGCTTTCTCAACACCATCTCATGACATTGTGGTGCACTTATTCAAGGCCAGCAGGAGAATCTCTTGCTCTGGTCTATTAAGATGGAATCTTAAAAAATGTAAAGTAATTATGGGCTTGGCCTCTCACCACAGACAGGTTCTGCCCCAAGTCAATGAGAGGGATGACATGAGGGCATGACTCCTTGGGGGTCAACTTTGGGTATGTCCACCACAAGGGTACGTGATTAGGGAGACTTTTTTTTTAAATTAAAGTTTTTAATAGGAAAGCCTTTAGTGTATTATATTTCAAAACAGAATGTTGGGAGAGGTGAGTTTCATACATGAGAAATATTTTACTTTAGAGGGTCTAGAAGTAGCTATCAAGGTAGAAGTCATAGAACTGAGAATGATGGGCAAGGAGATGTGGATGGTGACTTGGACAATTTTTTGAAATAGCTTTTGGGTTCCTGACTAAATCAGTTATCCACTGATGTGTAACAAACTACCCCAAACTTTATGAGTTAAAATAACCAGAAGTAACTATTGCTCACAAGCCCATGTTTCCATCTAATTGTTCTCCTGATTTCAGCTGGGCTTCCTCAGGTATATGACCTCATACTTCTTCAGAGACCCGCCTGGGGCTCCTCACTTCACATGGTCTCATCCTCCAGCACCCAGGCATGGGCTTGCTCACATATCAGTCACAGGTTTCCTAGAGGGGACACATGTGAAGGCCTCTTGGGACCTAGATGTGGAATGGTATCTCATTGCTTCTACCGTATTCTATCTGCTGAAAAAAGTCACAAGGTATTCCCAGATAAAAGGGTGGTAAGGTAGATTACCCCTGGTAATGGAAGGAGCTGCCAAGTGATGTTGAATGTGGATAAATAAATAGAAGAAAATGTCACTGTACACAGATTTTTAAAAAAATATATTTTTAATTTTTTAAAAAGATACTTAGATTACATAAATGTTACATAAAAAATTATAAGGGATTCCCATATGCCCCACTCCCCACACCGCCCACCTTTTCCCACATTAACAACTTGTTTCATTAGTTGCAGTTGATGAACACATTTTGGAGCATTGCCACGAAGCATGGATTATAGTTTACATTGTAGTTTACACTCTCTCCCACTCAATTCTGTAGGTTATGGCAGGATATGTAATGGCCTGTATCTGTCGTTACAATGTCATTCAGGGCAATTCCAAGTCCTGAAAGTTCCCCCATATTACACCTCTTTTTCCCTCTCCCAATATTGACTACCAAAGCAAATATTGCCTCGAATAGGGGGGTTCCTGAGGGCTCTGGAGACATCCAGGCACTGCAGGAGTTTGGCATCCTGCCCCTGGGCCCTATTTTGGAATTTATGCTCCCCAGTGTGACAGAGTTGGACTCAGTTATGGTTTCCCTACACATGGCTCTTCTGTCTCTTCTACTTGAACTTATAATTAGTACTAGAATTGGTCACTGTATGTCCAAGAGACTTAAATCTTTGGGCTGTCCATGTGCCAGTTCGGCCCTGACTCTCAACAGATTTGCAACACCTACTCTCCAGTTCATTGGACTCACTCAGGACAACTAACAAGGAGATGATGCTGGGCAATGACAATCTCAAGAAACAGAGATAGTCTATGACTGCAAGCAAGGTAGCCCTGTCCATTTGCCCCATGGGATGTAAGCCCCCCTCTCAATTAGAGGCAGAATGGGCATCACCTTCCCAGAATCCTCAGGGAATGAATAATGGACTAGAGAAAATTTACTGTTATTCTACTATAGACCTATTATGGTTCTAGCAACTTATATCACTGATGTGGAGGCAGTGACCACTGAAGGTTCTGAGGGGAGGGAGAGGGAAAAATATCTGTAATTTGGGGACATTTTTGGGACTTGAGAATTGTCCTGAATGACTTTGCAATGACAGATACAGGCCATTATATATCTTGTAATAACTTACAAAATGTGCAGGAGAGACTGTAAACTATAATGTAAACTATAATCCACACTTAGTGCCAATCCTCCAAAATGTGTTCAATTGTATCAAATGTACCACACTGATGAAGGATGTTGTTAATGTGGGAAAGTGTGAGAGGGCTAGAGAGTGGGGCATATGGGAACCCCTTATTTTTTTATGTGACATTTATGTAATCTAAGTATCTTAAAAAAAATTAAAAAGTATGTATGAAAAAAGAAAGGAAAGTGGATTCAGGGAGGAGAGATGTGGCCATTTTTGCAATTGATTACAATAACTTGCCTATATGTGTGTGTTTGAGGTTAACTGAACCTGGAGAAGGAAAGAAACTTAGATAATGAAAAAAACTTCAGGTTATACAAACCTCATTATATAAAGCTTACTGGTTAACTTGCTGAAAACATTACCATGCTTCTTTGATAGTGTCCTCTAGATTCCTAGACCAAGCTGGGAAAGGCAGTGGAGACATGGAGGAAGATTGCACCCATCCCAGCCCACATAGTGGGCTTTATCTTGCTATCAGGGATTTGGCCTTCAGGGCACAAATGCTCATCAATGCCTGGGCACTAGGGTAGACTGAAGGGGAGCCTCTTTGGGACATGGAGCTTCCCTGGATGGTGCTGCAGGGGCAATCACCGGACATTGTAAATCCTCACAGGGCCCACTGGATGGAATGGGGGAGAGTATGGGCCATGATGTGGACCATTGACCATGAGGTGCAGAGGTGCCCAAAGATGTACTTGCCAAATGCAATGGATGTGTCATGATGATGGGAATGAGTGTTGCTGGGTGGGGGGAGAGGTGGGGTGGGGGTGGTAGGGTTGAATGGGACCTCATATATATATATTTTTAATGTAATATTATTACAAAGTCAAAAAAAAAAAAAAAGGGGGGGGGGAGCCTGGGATCAGTGTATTGGGACAGCAGAGCAGGAGCAGATCCAGACATTCAAATTCAGGGTTGGCAAATGGGTCATTAAGTAAGATGACATCTGAATAGTTTGAAGGCTGAATTTTTGTCAGTGTCAAGCAACCACCATACTGTTTTTCCTCTATGTGGCTTGCAGCATTTTGCTGGTACAGGGATACCTGCTGTAGTTCCCATGTGACTTCGGATAATAAAATGGCTCTGAATTGGTGAATTGGTGCACAGTTCAGTTCTTTTGAGAAGTGTGTTAAGTTCTTAGGATAAAGCCTGACCCATAGTGAGCTCTCAACAAATGAGAACCATTATGTCATTATTACTGTTTCTAATTGAGCTGCAGTTCTGCCTACTGGATGTTCTTAAATTTCATCTCTCTCCTCACTAAGATGCTCCATCCCCATGAGAACTGTCAGTCAGGTAAGTGGGAGCCCAGCTTGAGGGAACAGCTGGGAGGGGGTGGAAGGGAGGTGGAGGAGTAAGAAGCAATCTGTAGCGTTCCTAAAAACGGCTCTCATGGGAGAAAATTACTAATCACTGCTATTATTCTGCATCTGGTGTTAATTATTCCAGGTGAAGGACACTATAAAAGGAATATTAAGTTCTTAATATAGGTTGTATGGGGGGGGAGTTGTTCACTTCATTAGTCACTATTCATGGTATTGGAAAGAGTGAGAAGTTTAGATAATAAAGGAAAGAGCTAACTCAGAAGGGCTGTGAGACTTGACTTTTGGCCACCACCACCTACGTTTAGAAGCAGTTGGGTCTTTGAGTGTTTGGTAGTATTTGGTATGTTCTTTTTTTTTTTTTTAAGATTTATTTTATTTCTTTATCCCCTACCCTTCATTGTTTGCACTCTGTCTTCTCTCTGTGTCCATTTGCTGTGTGCTCCCTCTATCTGCTCTTCTTCTCTTTAGCAGGCACACGGGAACTGAACCTGGGACCTCCCATGTGGGAGAGAGGCACTCAATTGCTTGAGCCACCTCCACTCCCTGCTTTCTTGTCTCTCTCATTGTGTTTCCTCTTTGTGTCTCCCTGCTGCGTCATCTTGTTGCATCAGCTTGCTGTGCCAGCCTGTTGCTCCAACTTGCTGTCTTGCTCATCTTCTCCAGGAGTAACTGGGAACCGAACCTGGGACCTCCTGTGTGGTAGGCAGGAGCCCAATTGTCTGAGCCACATACGCTTCCCTGATATGTTCTAATATGAGAGAAGGGAAGCGTAGTAGACATGAGGGTAAATAACCAGGATGGATTTTACACATACTGGACTTGGGCTGTAGCCCTCTAACTGGTCACCTGCTTGCACTTTGTTCCCCTCAGTCCATTCTCTGTAATCCAGAGTGATTTCCTTCCAATCAGGTATGGACATTCCTCTTCCCCACTCCTCAAAATCCTTTGCAGATTTCCATTCCATTGGGTGAAACCACACTGCTTACCCAGGACTTCAGACACTGGCCTGTCTGTACCTGTATCTCCGGGCAAGGCCAGTCTCCTCTTTGTTCACTAGTCCCCAGCCACATGGGTCCCCTTTCAGTTCCTGGAGCAAGAAAACCTTGTTCCTGCAATGCTCATTCTCAAAATAAGCTTCTTCTTATCCTTTTGGTCTCAGTTTAAACCATCTTCTTAAAGAGGTCTTCCCTGGACACCAATTTAAAAGTTGGTCTTCTTGTTACTTTAAGTCTCACCAATCATTGTTTTTTCTCCTGAATAGTAATTATATCAATGGACAATTACTTTATTTATTAAACTGTATAGTGTTTCTTTCCCTGAATAAATTAAGAAGGTACCTAAGATGAAAGAAGTAATATTTTCCTTGTTTTTGCCTATGAACAGGAAAGAGCCAGACTGCCTGGGTTCAAATCCTGGTATTGCCAGTTCCTAGATGTATCATATAACTTCCTGTGTTTCAATGTCTTCATCTGCACAACAGCGAATAGTAGAATCCTACATGGTCTGTAATAAGTTCTCATTAGTACTGGATTGGAAGAAAAGAATTAAAAAAGGTAAGAAAGTGTACACACACAAAGCATTCATTATAAAGTAATTTAAACTTAGGTAAGAGAGAAGATTTTCAGCATGAAAGTCTTTTACATTACACAACTGTTCCAAGTCCCTAGACATAACACTAGAGAAACCCAGGAAGATTCCAAACACTAGTGCTGAGTCACATCACCATCTAAAAGACACAGTCAATACATTGCCCATTTTCAAGCATATTTGAACCTTACAGTTATGTGCCTCATTCATTTGTCTACTTATCCTCCTCTAACAACATTTTTGGAATTTCTTTAATGTGCTACATACTGGGCAACGACTGAATAAATACATCTGCCCTGGAGAAGTTGACTATTTATCTAAAGAGAAAAACTGTGATACTATGGAATGAGCACTGAAAGAAGTTTGCACAAAGAACTGTTGAAACACATGGTTGAGAGAGGTCAATCCTGCTCATTATACAATCTATGCATCCTCATGAACCCTGACTTTTAATGACAGGATGTGTGAAGGGTGAGATGGATGCCACTGCATTGCCAAGATTCCCAATTCCAGGTTTCTCCAGTTGCTGGGAACGTGGACTGTTGAAAGCTTAGATCAGTGTCCTTCTCTGGACTTTGGCCCTTGCCTCATCCTAGTTTAAACCCTTACCTCAGGTCAGCCTGATCCAATGATGAGAATATTACAAAGACTGGGACCCCTCACCTCAGTGTGGGACAACTTTGAAGGTTCTCCCAACTCCAGGCTGCAGCACAAGCAGTTCACCCACATAGATCATAAAACCTGGCAGATCAGATATGATGAAAAGTTTCTGCCATGAGAAAAAAACAACAGTTTATAGTGAACTGCAATAGAAGAATCACACTGTAGTGCTTTGGAGCTATGTAATCTACAGAAAAGAACTACTCACAATTTGAAAAGCATGAGACGTCAAGGGATCCTATGGCCAGAATTGCCCATGTTGAACTGGGTTCAGGCAGACCCACCAACTCATAAGGCCAGGCAGGCCCATGACAGGTCCATCATTAAGTGGAAACAGGATCAAACTTCAGCTGGTATAGTGGGCAGACATAGGTTATATGATCATGTGGCACAGACCCCATGTCAGAAACCACTATTGCTTTTACCTTTCCCTTCAACTCATACCTATAGCCACCTGGGGTCCTTTATGATCAGATGATAGAGGAAGAAAAATTATTGAGCTTGATTCACAGATAGGTTAACTCAGTATGCAGGTACAAGTCAAAATGAGAGTTTTCTACAGTACAGCGCCACTTAGGGGTGCCTTGAAAGAGAGTGGCAGGGGAAAGGGAAAGCCTTCTAATAGGTGGAGAATCAGGTAGAGTTCCTGGTCACCCACTTTATGTGGGAAAAAATAGTCTAAAGTAAGAATATACACTGATTCACAAGAAGTGGCAGGTAGCTTGACTGGTTGACCAGGGGACTGGAAGTAGAAAGATTGGAAGAGTAGGTATCAGGAGTTAGGAGCAGAAGCATGGATGGATATATGAGAATGGCACAAAGAGGATAGGTTTCATACTGAGTGTCCACTGTGAAAGAATCATTAAACAACCAACTAGACAAGATGGCTTGACCAGTTGACAGCAGCCAGCCTCTGTCATGGGTCACAGCAATGCTGTTCATATAGGCTCATTAATGAAGTAGCCACTGTGGCAGGTGTGAAATCAATGCATGGACCCAACAGTAAGGATCCTCCTCACCAAGAATGATTTAGCTATTATTCCTACTAAATATCCACTCTGCCTACTATGGTAACCAACACTTAGTTGCCAATATGGCACCATCCCTTGACACCAACCAGTCAGTTGGTGGCAAGTTGACTATGTTGGAAGAGGCAGTGACTCATTTTGATGGGAGATGACACAAATTCTGGATATGGGTTGCCTTTTACATCAAGATGGTGAAGGACAGCACCACTAGCTGAGAGGTTACAAAGTGAGTAATCTACCAACTTATGATACTGCATAGCATCAATATAGGCCAAGGATTCTACTTTACAGCAGTAAGCACATGGCCATGAGATCTACTATTCTTTTCCACCCAGAAGCTGATGGCCTGGGGCAGTGATGACATGGACTTTTGAAAGTACCAGCACAGGGTAACTACCCTGTGAGGAATGACCACCACCTTACAGGATCTGCCCTAATTCCATGATCGTAATATGTTGCTGTGCTTCCAATAGGCAGAATGCATGAGTACTGGAATTAAAGGGTAGAAAAAGGAATAGTCATGTTTACCATCACTCCATGGGGTATTTATCCTTCCCATGTCTGCAACCTTAGGGTTGGTGGTTAAGAAGTCTTTATTTCCAGAGGAAAGTGCTTTCATCAGTGGTCATAATAAGGCCCTTTGGACTAGAACTTGGCATCCATCACTTTAAATTATGATCTTTTCAGGTTTTTCATGCCAAGAGACCAGTAAGCAAGGGAAGCATTCAGCTTACTAGTAGAGAGCCTCATCAATGGGAAGAGATAAGGTTGCTGTTATAAGTGGAGTCAGGGGAGACTATGGCATGCAGTTGGTTGACTGGGGCATATTTTGGTATTTCCAGTTTTGATGATAAATGGACAGGTTCAGCAACCACAGCCTGGAAAGGGCATGATGACTAGGGTTTCAGACCCAGTAGGAATGAGGGTCAGAGTCCCACCACTGAGACCAACATAGGTGCCAGCCAATGATAAGGTGAATCTAAAATGAGTAGAAGAAGAGGATGATGATGGGTGCTTGTGATAGCTATGGGTACACCTGTAGCAGTGGGGGCATAGCTTTTCTCACTGATCTTCTCTTTATTTCCCCAGGCAATGAAACCAACAAGAATCCTGAAAATGTCGCAAATTGGGATGGACTTACTGTAAGAAGCAAATCACACCAAGTAGCACAATGGGTGAACTGTAGTGGATGATTCAAGATTGAGGTACTCTAGCTGCCAGGAGTATTGGCTGATGATAGTTCAAAACTGTGTCTCTGGAGACTGATCTCAGCTGAAAAGAATCATCCAAGCTTCCACCCCCACTCCAGGTTGCTCACATCCAACGATGGGTCAATGCAGGGAGGCATTGGCCCAACTCTGTTGAGTCAACTTCTAGGGGGCCATTTCAGCTCCATAGTTTCCTGTGGGATTTGCTCAGACTTCTGTTCAAACTGTATTTCAGTTCAACTTCTACTTTGCCCAACCTGCTTTCTTCCCTTCTTTACTGGTATTGCTCCTGAGTGCTTTCCTCAAAAACCTCATTCATGAAAATCTCCATTTCAGTTTCCAGGAACTCCAGTCCAAGAAAAATGAGACACCTCTCAGAGACTGTGACTAGTCCTTTTCTAGCTCAGAATGAGGAGACAATGGATAACTAAAAGGTATGATTTGACAAGGAGCTTCCTGAAAATAAGTAGAATTAAAAACACTATTAAGCATTCCAGGGGGAAATCACCTTCCCCTCCTTTCCTCTTATATCTCTTGATTAGAATGCTACACGGGACCTCTCACCCTTGCTTCCTGTGAGAGTCCGCAAGGCATTGATGCAGGAGAACTGGATTGGAATCCATCTACTAGCTATGTATTTTTAAGGAAGTCATTTACCACTTTTTGCTTCAGTTTCCTCATCTGTAAAATGTGAAGAATAATGCTTTCTCATGGGGATGCCATGAAGCTTGAATGTGACTGTTTGAGAGGCCCTATCCACGTTCCTTAATGAAAGCTGGTTGCCTCGGAATGTTTAAAAGCCATCTCAAGAGTCAGCTTCTTTGTTAACGTTTTCTGAAAAATTTTGATTCATACTGATTTCTTTCCTTTTTTATTACCCACATCACAAGTCTTACGTGTTACTTAAATTCTTTATTATATGTGCTTTGTTTTTCAAACCTCCTGCCCTAGTTTTATTTTGTTATAATTGCATCCAAGGTTTTCTTTGCCTAAGGAAGTACATAGTTCAGCTCTTGGTACAGAATGACATTTCCATAACTATTTCTAGACTCAAATCTAACCCACATAAACCATAGCAACTGAGGCCAAATAGAAGAGAATTAATCTAAAATTTCTTAGACATATAATATGTCATGTTTCTTCAAGGTGATGTTATTCATTTTCTTGGGTTTTGATCTGATTCTGTCTGTGAAAAAAGCAAACCAATTACTTTCTCATAGCTAGGTTATAAGTAGAATAATGCTGTTATGAGAGAAAATCCTATCTCCCATCCTCATGTTTCTATCAGGTAGTATCAGTTCTACTCCCTCAGAAGGATTAATATTTATGGGATACCCTCAACTTTTGTCTCCAGTATCCGTAATCAAGTCTTTTCATGGGAAGGAGACCAAGCAGCTATTATTGGGAGAATGCTGATAGCCTGATGTCCATTGGTCTTTAATATTTAGGGCAGCATTGAAATAAGGGCATCAGGGTATCTCTTTCATGTTTTAAAAATTGCCCTTGAAAATTCCATGGGAATACTCCACACTGGCAACGACTAGAGATTGGAAATGCCCCCCCAGGACTGTTTTTCGGTAAATTGACTAAAGCTCATCTCCGCCTTCAACCCCTCCCCTTCAACCCCTCAGCTTTGGAACAACATGTTTCTTTGGTTGATCATCATGTGAAGCATTCAACTTACAATCTGTGCACATATTGTACAGAAATAACTCTTAGTAAATTCAAGAACCCCTTCAATGAGACCAGAGGCTCACACTATTAAGTGATGGAGGAACCAAGACCTACTGAGGAAACAATAGATTGGAAGTTTCCATCTCTGGAATTGTCTCTTCATTGATGGGTGTAAGATTTCTCACTTTCATTCTCTTTGTTGAGGCCTAATGAATAAATGTCTATAAGTCAAATAAAGTAGGTAGAACTGGTTGAATCTCTCTGTCCTTCCTGTGGGATGACTGTTAATAAATCTCTTTGTGGAGACTTCCAAAGAGACAGTAATAGATAACTTAATGGTGGAGATGAGGGTTTCAAATTGTCAATATATTTCCATAGGAAACAGAATAATTCTAGTTAAGCCCAGCCCCAGATTTGGATCACTTCTCCTTTCTCTGGTCCAGATGGGCTGGAGACTGGATATGGGTGATCAAAATGGGGAATGAACATAAATCTTTGTAAAATCAACCTAAATACTTCAGCATTTACTCAAATCCAAACTATCTAGAAAATATATGATTCCATCAAGGAAAAATTTCCAGAACATTTTATTTGCTTGCTTGTTTTTCAGCTTCAAACACATTTGGCATTTGGGGGAGCTGTCGTAAAGAAGTTTAATGAGGAAAATGTTGTGACCAAAGGATGGAGCCAGTGCCTTCAGTGGGCTGATCCAGAATCTTTATCTGTATATTTGTTGAACTGACTTTTAGCTTTTATTGCTTCTCATTAAATGAAGAAAATTGATCATGTCTGAGAATATACAAAACTAGATCGATGCATTTTGGTTATGATGAAAGCATTCTGCATTTGAGAGTTGAGAGAAACAAAGAAATAATTTGTCTTCTGTCATTTTAACAGGATCTTGTTTTCTTTAATTTTTTTCCTTTTCTTGACTTCAAGCTAATTTCCACCCCCAGAATTAGCACTCATGTTGGAATGTTGTTTAGGATCCATCTGGGATATTAGTAGTGGAAGATACCATCTTGGCCAGCATCCTAATTTTGCAGGTATGGAAACTGAGGTTCAAAGAGATTAGATGGTGACCCAAACTTATGAGTGAGTCAGTAAGGAAAACAGGATACAAAACTAGGACTCTTGCCTCATCTTATTGTGTACTTTCTGCTGCATCAATAAAACAAGCCTCTGAAGTACAATACATGGCAATAAAACAAATTTAGGAACTGTAGTATCTAGATGCTGTTCCTCTGTCCTAGAGGAATAGTAGTAAAGACTACCTCTGGAAGGGTACACTAAGAAGGGGACTAGGGAAATTCTACCCAGCTTTTCATGCTTCTGATTTCTTCATACTTCCATACAACTTCATGGTTGTGGCCTTTTAGCTTCATTTTTGGGGTATAAGCCATGAGGCCCTCTGACAGTCTATTGGCATATCTGTAACCTTCTTGCCTTTTACTACCTGAGTTCAGGGCTGGCTTAGAACATCTGCAGCTTTGTTGCTAGAGGGACTTATGTGTCTTAGGATAGGGACTGAAAAACTACAGTTGTGCCAACTAAAAGCCACAAACTTGACAAAATGGACAGGAAGATAGCAGCTTTACTAGCCTGAGGTCATGGTCCAGTGTGGGGAGACCTTGGAAAGGCTCAAGCCAGCCAAGTGCAAGCTCTGTGCTCTGTGCACATCCAAGGCTGATAGAAAAAGTCACATCACAGGAATCCCCAGAGACCCCCAGGGAAAGCCAAAGCCATGGGAGAATGGAGAACCACTGAGCTTTGAATGTGCTCCCCAGACCTACACAGGTCCATAGGCAGAAGAGAATGCTCTACACAACCTTTGTCTACATCATTGGCAACTGTTGAGCCAACCCCTAGGAAGCCAGGCTAAAAATTAAAATAGGGAGCAGTGTGGCTCAAGGCAGTTGAGCACCCACTTCCCACATGGGAGATCTTGGGTTTGGTTTCTGGTGCCTCCTAAAGAAGACAAACAGACAACGAACAGACAATAAGCAGACATGGAGCAAAAACAATGAGCAAGACAATGAGGAAACAACAAGCAGGCAATGAGCAAAAATAAACAAGCAGGGAATGGAAGTGGCTCAAGTAGTTGAGTGCCCATTTCCCACATGGGAGGTCCTAGGTTCCCAGTGCCTCCTAGAGAAAAAACCAAACAGACAAAGAGCAAACAATGAACAAAAAATCAAAGAGCAAACAGATGAGGGAGTCATCTTGGAGAGGGAGGGGAAATTAAAAAAAAACCAAGAGAATTTCTGAGCAATTTGAGCTATCATTTCAAAGACTTTGACCATATCTCTCCCTTGGCCTAAAACCTTCATGGCTTCCCCATTGCTTAGAGCCCCTTGCTCAACTTTTTCACTAGGCTGACTCACCTTCCTCCATGAAGCTACCCTGATTCCTCACTCTTCTGCCCTAACCCTCTGTCAATGTGTTGCTAAAAGTCTTAGTGATGGTAGCATAGATCACACCATATTGAAACCAACTGCGATGTATCTGTTTTTGAACTCCATCTATAAACTCCTCTATGAAAAGTATATTCATCTTTGTGTGCACCCACCTATCCATTGACCTACCAAGTATTTATTAGCACTGTTCTGGGTTTTGCAAGGAGTCAGATGTTTCACCTGAACCCCAAGGACATCCAGCTTAATGGAAGAGAGAGCCATGGAGATAGATAATTATCATATAAAGTGATATGCATTGTTCAGATAACAGATATTTGTACAATGTGCTGTGGAAATGGAGTGCAGAGAATGAATACCATCTGGGGGAAAGAAGAATGTCTTCTCAGGGGAGGTGGTATTTGAATTGGATCTTAAAGGACAAGCAGAAGTTCCTCAGGCAGAGAGGTGGGAGAAATGGGGGAGGGAAATCATTCCAGGGAGGGACAATAGCATATACAAAGCCACCAGCTCACCTGGACCATTGTGTCTGAGGCAAGGGGCATATGAAGAGGGTAATGGGAAATGAGACTGGATTGGTGGGTTGAACTGGGTCTTGAAAGGCCCTAATTGCCCTGCTATGGAATTTGGGCTTCATGCTGATGGTGATGAGGGGCCCTGTAGCAGTTTGACATTGTTTATGAATTCCAAAAATAGATATTGGATTATGTTTGTAAACTGGTCTGTTCCTCTGGGCATATTAGATTGTATTGGATTCAGAGGTCTCATTCTTACTTGATTAAATCATGATTAAGTGTTTGATTGGGCCATGTCTGTAGGACATTGAGTCCCCACCCCTTTGGTGGGCGTGGACTCACAGAGGAAATAACAAGGTAGAGGAGCTAGAGTTTTAATGCGGGAGCCCCAGGAAGTAAACACACAGAGAGGCAGATATATGAGGAAAGAGAGAAGGCTCCTTAGACACAGCAGAGGCCCTGGGGGGAGAGATGAGCTCTTTGCCAGATAGTTTACAGCTGGCCTTGTGGAGAGAGCAAAGCAGCTGAACCTGGAGAGAAACGAGCCCTGGGAGAGAGATGAGTCTTTTCCCAGCCTACAGCTGATATTGGAAGAAGCTGGGACCATGGAATCTTAAGAGGAAGAGGAATCCAGGACCCTTGCAGATGTCCGCAGTCATCTTGCTCCAACACATGCCAACAGCCTTTGGTGAGGGAAGTAACTGATGCTTTATGGCCTTGTGACTGTAAGCTTCTACCCCAAATACATACCCTTTATAAAAGTCAACAGACTTCTGGTATTTTCCATCTGTACCCCTTTGGCTGACTATTATAGACTGCTATAAGTGTTGAGTTGGTGGCTGAGCACTGAACACTTTTGAAGGTTATTAGAATTAGCATCTTGGACTCTGCAGACGATGCCAAAGGAGAAGCTTTACAACACTTTTGGGCAGTGGAAACATCTCTGGAATTGGAATCTAAAATTAGTCCACAACCCAGTCTCATTAATTAAAAGCCAGGCTGGGGATGGAAACCCCTGTTTCCCTTTACTCCCTACTCCCAAGAAGAGGTGGATGGACTTCCTCTTTTACACACCATGTGTCCCCACCCTTTCTCAGAAGGTTTTGTAATGTTTCCCCCCAGCACAGTGTTGAGGCCAAAAGGGCAGGCCTGGGAACCAAAGTGCCTGCGTTCAAATCTGGCCTCACCACTTCTTCGGACAAGTTTCATAACCTCTTCAGGACTCATTTTACTCATCAGTGAAGTGGGGATAACGACGGCCCCAATCTCATAGGGCTATGATGAGGATACCATGAATTAATATGTGATCTGATAAAGTCCTTTGATCAGAACGTAGATATTACTCTATAGATGTTAGCTAGTTAAACTTTGAAGACTGCCCCAGATATTAGTTTGAATCATAATTCATGAGGTTTAAAAACTTGGAGAAGTGTGCCATTGGGAAAATGATCCAGAATGATTTTGCCCCAGAGACTGCCATTCCCTTAGAGAGTGACTCTGTCAAAATCCCCGAGTATTATCCGTGAAAGTTGACAATAGCTTTCATTTCACCTCTCATTAAACACTATGCTTTGAGCTGAGTAGAATGCACCATTGAAAACTATTAATTCATTAAAGTCATTGATATGTGAAAGTTAAGTTTTAAGGGCCTGTTTGAATGATATTTTTGTCTTTGAAATTTTTATTTTATCAACATTTACTTCCCGGCCTCATCACCCTTCTCTTTATTTGTTATTGGTAGCAGCTGTAGCAACGAGGACTCTTTTGGTCACAAGTAACAGAGACCCAATTCAAAGGAGCTTAGATTAAAAGGGACTTCACTTCTTTCCATCACCAGGAAGGCCAGCGGTGAATCTATTTCAGGAGCAACTGGATCCAGGTCACAAATACATCGCCATGGTGCTCAACGTCCTTCTCTCATCTTGTTCCCCTGAACATCGACTTCCTTTTCCAGACAGCGCCCTCTATCTATCCAGGAAAGGTGACTGTGGGTAGTTTTAGCTTTACGTGGACTGAATCTCCAACCACACAGAATCGTCCTTCCATTAGGCCCCGGAACCACTGATCGTCTGGGCTTGGAGCACATGTTCACGGCCGCTCTGATCACTAAGGCTGGGGAGTGAGATTGAACAGCCTGGCCCTGGGATGTTAATGGAGAGATGGGTGTGGAAGGAGGACAGAGTGCTGGGTCAGACAGCTCCACCAGGACAGTGCGGGGTAGAGGGGACACTCACAGGAACCAGAAGGGGAACAGAAAGATTATGTTCCCTGGAAAGAGATCGCAGCAACAGCAGATGGCCACAGCGTCTATAGGTGGATGTCTGTATCATGATGTGTGCTTTACATGAAAGATGAAGCTCAGATGTTCTCAGAGTCCTCTGAGGCAGTTTTTCCACTTCCAATTCAGAAATCAAAACAAAAAAGAGACTCCGAGAAGGTGAGTGACTTGTTTGAGTAGCTGATCAGCTGGGACTTAAACTCAGGTCTCTCTGATGCCCTATGTATGCTATGAGGAGTGGCCACTGCCTGGCTTGTTTTAGTGAGTAGTGTGAGCTCTGTGGCTGGACTTTGGGGAGGCAGACCCCAAGCCTGACCACTTCCCAGCTGCATGCTGCATGCTGCATGCCTCAGACCCTCCATCTGTGCAATGGGGATTGTGTGGTTGTTGTGGGGGTTGCATGAATTGGTACATGCCAAGTACCGATAAAAGTTCCTGGCACATGGTGAGCACTCAATAAATGTTAGCAGCTTTGCAGAGTCCTCCACCCGGCCACTAGTCTCACCCCTGCTCCAGAGTGGAGAGACTTACCCCTCCAGGGCGAGGCTGGACTCCACCACCCACCGTGGAGTGCTCTCCTCTGTACCCTGGCAAACCCCCTTGCCCCCTGCACCTTGTCCAGCTCTTACTGGTCTTGGCCACTAGGGGGCTTACTTATCTTTTTCCACTGCTTGGAGCTTTGCTTTTCTCCACGAGCAACTCAACCACCACCCAAAAAACAGACTGGCTGATTTTCTCTTCCTCCCTCCCTGCCTTCCTCCCTCTCTCCCTCCCCACCCCCTTTCACAAATATCTACTGAGAGACAGGCAAATCTAGAAGTGGAAGCCCTTAAATATGATCATACACATGAATGTGTACAAATGCCATGAAGGAAAACAGCTTCCAATGTCACTGAAAATTCCACTTAATTCCCCAATAGTACCAAGCGCTATAAGCTAGTGACATCATGGCCTCTGGGGATAACTTGTTGGGGAGTGCAAGTGGTCCTGGTGCCCAGTGGGCATGGCAATGGCCTTTTTATAAATCTGCCACTAAATTTCAGAGGATGCTTGGCAAGGGGAGGTGGAGGGAAGCTTTGGATGCTGATTGCCTGGTTTGCGCCCTGGCGCTCCTGCTTACTAGCACCGTGACCTTGGCTGAGTTCCCCAACCTTATGTGTTCAACAGGGATGATAACATCATTCACTTAACAGGACCATTGAGAGAAATAAACAAGACAACCCGTGAAAGGTGCTGAGAACACTGCCTAGAGAATAGCCAGGCCCAGCAAATGCTGGGCAACTGGAAGGCTCTTAGACCACACGGCCAAAGAGGGGTTGGGAGTGGGTGGCAGCCAGGAGCAAGGTCAACATCAGCAATGGGAGTGAATTTCTCAGCAGAGCTCATGCAAAAATGGCTCCTCAAACAGGCAATGAACCAGGAGAGATGATCAGAGGCAAAAGGGTGTGATCGCCTGAAGCCAAGGCCACGTCCAAGGCACTAAGATGGCCAATACGACTTTGCACTCACGGGGACGTGAGGACAGAAGTCAGGCTGCAGAGAATGTAGTGGCAAGGCAACGGAGAGGATAAGACTGGGCAACTCCTTCGAGAAGCACCTCTGGGGAAGGAATGGAAAAGACTGGAGCCAGTAGCTTCAGGGGACAGCGGCCACAATGATGGAGAAAGGAGGACAGCTTTCAGACAGATTTGGAGGTAATAGGAGGTCCCCATCAGCATGGCTTCCCAGGGGAGCCCTCTTGGGGTTGCTGGCTGGGAAAGAAGGAGAGGAGGGGCTGCAGAGAGGAGTTCCCCTACCCAGCCAGGAAGACCCCTTGAGGAATAGAGGAGGCAGCCAGAGCGGGAAAGCTGGGGGGGGGGGGGGGGGGTGTGTGTTAAAAACCTTAAAGGGCAGGAGGACATGAGAGCCACAGGGACTGGAGGCTGGGTCTAGCCCAGGAGGGGATCTGGAACGAGAGTCAACTGCTTGGTGACCCCAGCTCTTAGCAAAGCACATGTGCTTGCCCAGTTTCCAATAATGAAAAACCGTAAGGTGGGAATGGCGACCATGGAGGGTTCCTTGTTCCCATTTTGCAGATGACCAGAGACACTTAGTGTTTTGCTTAAGGTCACAGTGCCAGAAAGTGGGAGGGCTAAGACCGGAGCTCGGTCCTCCAGGGACTTTGGCCTGGGGTTCTTTTTAGGACACCGCCATTGTCCTGGGATTTACTGTCTGACCCTCCTTGGTTCAGAGCCAACCTGTGGTCTGCTTGACAGACTTACGGGGTGAAGAAAGGGTTCCATACAAAGGGAGTCCTCAGTTCAAATTCTGCTTTTCTATTTGCAAGCTGCGTGGAATCTTTTTCAGATCTCATTATCTCCTCTGTGGGAATGAATTCAGCCTTTATGCAGCTGTATCTGAGACAACCAGCTGGAAGGCGAGCTCCACGACGGTAGGGACGCTGTTCTGTTTTGTTCGCTGCTCTATCACCAGCACCTAGAACAGCGCCTCGTTCGCGGCTGGGGTTCAGGCCACCTTTGTTGAAGGAATGGAAAAGGCCGCGCGCCGCGCTCCGGGCTGTTGTTCCCGAATATGGCCACCAGATGGCAGCAAAGGAAAGTGGTTCCCCCACGACAAGGGCCCCGTCGCTCTCAGGCTCTCTACTGGCGGCTTCCAGACCGTGAGCCTCACGCACTTGGAAATGGAGTTTCCTCTGCTCCCTGAGCTTCCTCGGCTTGTGCGGAGCGGAAACGCTAATCCTCCCGGAAGTGGGCCTGGTGCTGCTCAGATGTGAAAAGACAGAGTCTCTTTTCCGGGCTTGGTTTGGAGGCGTTGTGTAAACTCCCCGGTTCTTGTCTTCAACTGTCAGTGGGATGTGGGATGGGGGTGTGGGCATGGGCGGAGGGAGTGGGTTATCATGGGTTGGGGTTAGGAATGCCAAATTACATGACGTATTTATACGGCAGATGACGAGTAGATTTTCCCCATCATCTCATGGCTCAGCAGGTGCCGTAAGTACTTCAGGTTTCAGCTGAGCATTTGCTCCTTGGATGTGATTCCTCAACTCTCCCCATGGAAGGAGCTCCCATCTCCTATGGCTCTTCTCCAAAGCATTGACCATTCCCAAAGGTATTTTATTTATTTTCTACCTTGGTTTGTGTGTTTGTGTGCCTCCACTAACTAGTCCAGGGCTTCTTCACCATTTCTGTTCCATGGACCCCTTTGCCAGCCAGGTGAAAACCACAGACCCCTTACTGAGTCCACACTACACTGTGTAGTATTTAATAAATGTATCACGCCCGCTCCAACATGTCCCCGCAAGAATAACGTTTTTTGGATTTCAGTTCAAGCTCACAGTCCCCTGCTAGGAACCCCTGCTCTAGCCCATCCAGGGGGAGCTGACCTTGTCCCTCCTTGTCCCTTCAGGCAGGGCGGTGCCTGGCACGTGTGTGAGCGCTCAGAGGGCACGGAAGCGTGCTGAGCGGATTGCCCCCAGCTTGTGGTTGTCACTGTCTCTCGTGACATCCCGCGCTTTCCTGCATTGTTTGGGGGTGTGCCTGTTTAGTGTCCAGCCCCGCAGCGGTCCAGCCAGCTCCACGAGCGCAGGGACCCTGCCTTATCTTTTCAGCGCGGTGTCCCTGGCCTCTCTTACAGTGCCCGCCAACGAGGGCATCAGAAAAGGCTTGGGGGAGGAAGGCAGGGACATGTCAAGGGCAGAGCTGACAAAACCTAGCTTCTCTTAGAAGCTCCCAGAACCGTAGCTCTGAGCCTGCCTGCTTGGGAATTAAACAGGGCCATCCTCATTGAATCGACATGAAGAACTGCACGAGATGCACCAGGAACCCCTCTTCCAGATGTGGGAAAGCCAGGCTCAGGGAGATGAAACACCCCCCGAGGCCCTGCGGCTTAGACGTGGAGGCAGCCTTCCAGCCCAGCCCTCCCCTGCCTCTCCAAAGGCAGAGGTGACAGGAGAGAAAGGAGAGAACCAGGAGAATTCTGACTCTGTCTTCTCTGGATTCCTTTCACTCTGCCTCTTAACCTCCCCTCAATCCTATTGGCTGCAATGCTGGCCTCCACAGATGACTTAACTCACTGTGTCCTCAGGCGTTTTCATCCCGAACCCTGTATCCCCTGTAATTGGTGGCTACATGCAATCGTGGGGCAGCCTTTCTCTCCTCTCAGCTCTCCCTGCCGCTCCCTTTTTGGTGCCAGCTCCCAGCCTTCCTCAGGGTTGATTCGGCTTTGAAAGGTTTTTCTGTCCCCTGCTGACCCTCGGCCCTCCTCGCCCTTGGGGAGCTTGGCCTCGGGGGCGGCTGGGCCTCCTGGCTGCACAGTAGAGCTGCAGTGAATGGTGTGTCCTCTGCAGGCATTGGAGACACGCCAAGCACCCCCTGTGCTGCCCTCATGGCAAGGAAGGGAGAAAATAAATTAAACCGAGGCAGCCAAGAGTGAGTCTAATGAGCAGGAAGAGGGCTGTAAATCCGAGACTGAGACTTGAGCTGAAGGGGGCTGTGGGCTCCTTAAGAAACAAAATCAAGACCCCAGTGGGACCTGGCCAGGGACCATCTGGGGAAGCCCTCCCCCTCCTTTGGAGACTTTTTGGATCCATTTGCCATCTGTACTATTGGAAGACTGCAGTGACTGGAGTGTCACCTTCTGTCCCTCTCCCCAACCTCTTCCAGCTGTCCCTCTCCCCCAAAGGAAACAGAGTGGCTGCCTAAGCCAGGGTTCAAGATGTTTGCTCGGCAGGGTTACAGGGCCACATGCAGGAGCTGCTCTCAGCTCTTTCCTTGCACTTTCTATTCTTCTTTATGGGGCAGCTCTGGTAAACTGAGTCACAGTCCCCCATGGCCATTTCCTTCTTCTTGTCACTCTGCTCTAGCATGCTAGATCCAAGGCTTCTACTGGGTAGAGAAGCAGGAGGTCCACAAAAGCCAACGGGAGTGCCTATTGGTATGTGTGTGTGTCAGCAGAGCTTTCTCGGCATACCATCAGGGTAAGAGTAAATGGGAAGGGGGGATTAAGGCACTCCAGGTTCTTGACCCCAATAGCATCAGATCTCTCTTTGAATACTTAATATATTTGCGTAGTCTTAGAAGATCAAGTTGATCCACTAGCATGTAAGCTTCACAAAGGCAGGCAGTTTCATATGTTTTGTTCACCACTGTATCATTATCACCTAGAGAAGAAGAATGGATGTTCATTAGAAGAATGATAAATATGCCTGAGGGCCTTGGGAGTGCAGTGTCACCCTGGTGCTTCACAGGTGTGCTGCAGGGCATGGTCAGGCACAGGGCTGCCCTGGGAGTAAGGCAGACATAGTCCCTTCTCCTGCAGTTACAAGCTAGGGGGAATGTCATCAACTAGACAAGCGAGGACGGTGTGGCACGTGCTGAGCCAGGGAAACTCACTGTGCATGGGAGCCGAGTGTGAGAGCAGCTAACTTAATCTGGGAAGGTGGGCCAGGAGATGACTTGTAAGGGCAGATCTGTACTCTTAGAGGCAGCTGGGAGATGCTAGTATTGAGAGCAATAATGGTATATTTGAAGAATAAAGTGGTTTTGTTGGGCTGGAGCATGGAGGGATGGGACAATGACAGAGGTGGCTGGAGATGTAGATAGGGGCCAAGTCTGGAAGGGCTTTCAGGGAGGGTGGACAGAATCTTCTGAGCAATGGGAAAGAGGAAGACAGAGAAAGCAGGTGGGGCTCCAGCTCTTTTGCATCTTCCTTCCTGAGTATTGGTTCACTCACTTGGTCATATGACAAATGACTTTGAGGACCTGCTGTGTGGAGGTACTTCAGTAGCCCTGGCTTAGAGACAAGCATGAAATGCTGCTCCAGTCTCATGGAGTGCAGCTCTGATGTGGAAGCCTGAGATGTTGTCGATTAGTTGGTATTATTTGGGCTTCACCTCCCTTTCCTCCAATGCATTCATTTGTATCTGGGGCCCAGATGCTGTTGGCAGTGAAGTTAGGCAAGACCCCTCTTCCTGATTATCTATTTGCACCCAATAATCTACAGAGGAAGACAAAGCCCTTGGGGAAGCAGGACAGGGGCTCTGAGACTTTCTCTCCTATTGAAAGAAGATTTTGGAAACCAGGCAGATGGTTCAGGTGATGCTTGATCCAGGAGTCAAGAGAGGCACTGAGATGGAATGCACTGAGAGAGTATAGAGTGGTGAGCTTCACTTAGCTGACTTAGGGTCAAGGCTTGAAGATACTGCTCATTATGGGCACAGAGATTTCTGACTTATTCTCACTTCCATTTAAACCATGTTATCTTTTTTAAAAAAGATTTATTTTTAAAAAAATTATTTCTCTCCCCTCTCCCCCATTGTCTGCTCTCTGTGTCCATTCTCTGTGTGTTCTTCTGTGTCCACTTCCATTCTTGTCAGTGGCACTGGGAATCTGTGTCTCTTTTTGTTGTGTCATCTTGCTGCGTCATCTCTCCATGTGTGTGACGCCACTCCTGGGCAGGCTGCACTTTTTTCATGTGTGGTGGCTCTCCTTACAGGGCACACTCCTTGCTCATGGGGCTCCCCTACATAGGGGACACCCCTGCGTGGCATGGCACTCCTTGTGCACATTAGCACTGCATGTGGGCCAGCTCACCACACGGGTCAGGAGGCCCTGGGTTTGAACCCTGGACCTCCCACGTGGTAGGTGGATGCTCTATCCATTGAGGCAAATCCGCTTCCCAAAACCATGTTATCTTGATGCTGTTGTTACTAGAATCAACCATTGGTTTGTGTGTGACTTGAAAGAGATGTGCCTTTTGTATATCTCTTAGGAATGTGTTCATTTATAAGTAACAGAAAAATCTAACTATCAAGTCTTAAAAAATAGCTTTTTTTTCCCACTCACACACTGAAAAATTATGTCAGGCAGTTATTCTCTTTGATTCAGTGGCTCAATGTTGTCATGGCTTTCCCAATATCATTGCAGAATGGCTGCTGTAGCTCTGGTCATTTCATCCACATTTGAGACAGGAAGAAGTGGGAAATGTTGGTGCTGATCACATTTACCATTTTATCAAAAAGGGAGAATCTTTCTACGAAGCTCCCCAAGTAGATTTCCACTTAAATCTCTTTGTTCAGAACTGCATGGAATAAAATAATCTATAGTTTGCCAATTTTGTGGCATATGCATATACTTCTACTTTTACTTATTTGTGGACTTGAAAAATAATTTTAGCTGATAGCCAGTGCTCTATCAAAACTTTTTAAAATATATTTTGGCTTAGTTGTCTATCTGGTAACCTTACGAGATTGTTTTATCTTATGAGCCACTGAGGTATTTACATCGGTACTAATAAAACAAAAATGCATGGAGTCAGCTAACTTTTCCTTTAAGGGTCAGAGAGTGAATGTTTTAGGATTTGTAAGCCAAGAGGCAAAATTGAGGATATATGTAGGTACTTAGATGACCATTTAATATATAACGATTTAAAAATGTAAAAAATATTCTAAGGTTATTGGTCATGCAAAAAGTGGCTGTGGGTCAGATTTGGCTGTGTTTTGCCAATTGCTGGTTTAGATCAATCGGGATGCATCATCCAGGACTGGGCACATTGTTGTTATGAATAAAATTGGCCAAAATGAAAGGGGCAATTGGTGTTGGGTGGACATCCCACACAGGAATGAGGCACTCTGGGGTCCAGGCAACCCTGCTTTGGGATAGCCCTTGACTCAGGGCAATGACAGGAGGAAGTTAGTGTGCTTTCTCTCACTCGATGAGAGCTTGGTCTCCTTACAAATGGATGGATGCTGAATGTAGAGATGCTGGAGGCTCTCTCCCTCTACTGTGGCAGGGGCAGCAGTGCATCTACAATTTCCAAAGTGCCTTTAACCCTGGCACTGATAGCTGCAGCCTCCTGGCTCTGCTAGCAGCAGCAGGGACATTGTTGCTTGGGCCAGCCAAGATTGGCAGGTCAGGCCTACATCTCTTTGACGCTGTCAAGGGGGGCCCATGGCTTTGGATTCTGGCCTGGGAGGTGTGTCAGAGATTCTGTGTGACCAATGAGCAGCAGCAGTGAGTTCCAACCAGAACTGGTGAGCAGACACATACCAACACAACTGGAGGTACTCAGAAATATTTTAGGATGGTGGACTCCCTGGAAAAGATTCCTACCATTCAAGCAAAAGGAGCTCATAGCCGTGCATTTTTAAGTTATTTATGTGAAATAAGTACTTAGCAGGCGGTGAAAGCACAGGTAGTGTTTTATTATAAATTAGGGGTAAACACATGAGAGCCCACTCCCAAGGGCTCATCTCAGAGGCAGTGGCACTGAGATGCCGTGTATGGTAGTGTAATGATCAAAAGGTCAGAGGGGCATAGACTGGTGGGCTGGGTTGTCAGTTGTCAATTTGGTACCACTCTCACCCTCTTCTCAGATCTCCTCTGCATTTCCTGAAATTCTCTTCCCCATGGAGTTTTAGCTAGAGTTTTCTAAGGAAACTCACTTGCCCAAGAATGGGAAGGTAGAAGAGAAAGGGAAGGCATTATTCTCCAAAGGCAGCAGCAGCCACTCATGTGACTGATGTGGGATTCAAGCAGCTTCCAGGTAAGCTTTGAGAACCACATTCATGAGCTTCAGGATGAGATCTCCAGAGGTGCTTCCTGATCTCCAGGCTCTTCTTTTCCCCAACTCTCCAAAGGTTGTGTGAACCCCCCAGAGTAGCTTCTAGATTCAAATTCTTGGTGGGGTAAACATCCTCCTCTGCAAAGTGAGGACAGTGTTCCCCCCACACGTGTTTTGTAGGAATGGTATGACATAGTTATATGAAAGGACCCATCAGAGTGTTTGGTGATAAATACTAACTCCTTTCCTACCACCTCCGTGCTACAGAAATATCTGACTAGTGAATGAATGAAGGGGCTGAGTAAAGACATGGCAACTGGGCTAGGATGGCATTGGCATATTCTTTTCATTTGACAATAGCCCCAAGGTTTTGTTCAGGTCAAAGGCGAAAGGCTGAAAAGAGGCAAGCGTTAGTTGGATTAGGGAGTAAGGAAGTGTGTGGTTGTATTTGTGTGGCCTCTACTGTTCTAATGGGACACTGACAGCATAGTAAAGGCATCTCCATAACCTCCACCAACTCTCTGAACCCCCTTAGCTGGCCAGAAACTCTTTACCGAGGCTGAGTCAAACACCCAGAGCACATTCAACTAGAGTTGCAACGATCCTCAATGAAAAAGCTCAGACTACTGTGGTGCATGTCAAATTGTGAAATGGTCTTTGAGCCATGGAGATATGTACATGGGGGAGGGAATCAACAGGCCTTCCGAGAGATCTGCTGCTCATCCTCTGCGAGAGGAGACACGTTCTGGAAGCTATGGGCCCCCTAGGCCTGAGAGCCTACAAGGCCTAGTTATGTGGAAAAAGGGGCTCCTCCCCAACCCCCTAAAAAAGAGATGAAGGGGTTACATCCAGCTCCTATTTATTGAGTCTTTATTCTGTGCAAGGCACACTGCCGGATGCTTTTATATAACTTTTCTCTTTAAATCTCCACTGCAAGCTCTTGTGCTGAGTACTATTATCATCTTCCTCTTACAGGTAAGGAAATGGAGGGGAGAGTGAGAAATAGCCACTTGCCCCAGGTCCCTCAGCCAGACGGCAGCAGAGTTTGGATTCCAACCTGGCTAGTGTGACCCCAAGTTCCTGGTTCGAAAGTGCTCTGCTACGTCCTCACCTGGTGTGGCGGTGGCCTTCAGCCCCAGTGCTTCAGCTTTGTTGGTGGCCTCTGTCTGCTGCAAGCATGGCCCCATATCCTACGCAGGCCCCAAATGCCAGGATCAGACCAACTTCCCTCTGGCCACTCTGGCCACTCTACGTTAGGGGATAAAGACTCAAAACCCCAGGGCTGAGACTTAAAGTGAGTGCGTAAGACTGGCTGGGAGGGGACTCCTGCCCACCGCAGTCCTCATCCCTCCTCCAAAAGGGCAGCCCTCCCAGGTCTAGCCAATTGCTGCCATGGGGAGATACGAACTCTGTTACTGGCTTTCTAAAAGAAGTCAGAAATCCAGGTTTTCAATGAATTCTTCTGGAATACTGACTCACAGAAATGCTACTAAAAAAAAAAAAAATCTATGGGCAATAAAAAGCACAAACCACCAAAAAACTCTGAAATGGCGATCCCTACTCCACTCAATCATGTATTAATGATTTAATATCCTCACGCCTTGTCTGTCCAGTGCTAGGCACTGGGGAGCTGATAAAGAACGAGACAGGGAAGATGAATGATTAAATGAGCTGTAGCAGCCCAGGGGCCCTGTGCAGGAATGGGCAGCAGGGGTGTGGTGGTTTTTGCTAGAGCCAGGACATAGCATTCAGGCTCTTCCCAGGAGTGCTTTAGAGAAAATGGAATATTATTGAGATTATTGCTGGTCACCAGCTTTGGAGAATGGTGAATGTGTTCTCAACACAAAATGGAAATCTGGCCACGAAATTTCTTTGAATCAAACTCTTGAGGCCTCTCCTGGCAGGCAGGGTGAAGCTCCCTGGAGCAGCACCCAAGGCTGGAGAGATCTGGCCCCTGCCCAGAACTCCAGGCCCCTCACCACCCCCTCATTCCTTCCCTTTTCCTTGGACTTTAGGCTCAGGGAATCTCCAGGAATCTCCCTGGGAGCCTGAGCTTTTTGAGAGTTGGGCCTGTATCTTGGTCACCTCCAGCATCTGGCAGAGGGCCAGGCACTTGGACACCCCAACTTGGGGAGATTACCAAGGTGAGCAGAGTGCTCATAGAAAGACTCTGGTGGAAGTAGATTGTTCGGTCACCCATTCATTCATTAATTCACCCCACAGAGGTGAACTGAGCCTCTGTCTTGGGCTGGCTTTGGGAGGCCTAAGGCAGATGCAGACCTGCCCTCGTGGAGCCTGCAGGCTAGTGGGCAGAGATGGCATGTAAGCAAACAAGTGTGTTGTCACAAACTGTGATGACTGCGGTCAAGGAAACAGGTTAGAGTGAGAATAACATGGGTGGGGATTAACCAGCCCTGTAGGACAGAACATCGGGGTCAAGAGGTGGGGAAAGGGTGATTTAGGCAGAGGGAATAGCAGTACAAAGGCCCCGAGTTGGGCAAGATCTTGATACATGTGGGGAAGGCCAGCCAGTGTGGCCAGAGAAGGGCCAGCCAAGGAGCCCATGGGCAGTGGCAGCAGAGACATGGGGGCTTTGGATTTCCTTACAGTAGTAATGGGAGGGCATTGTGAGGTGTGGGGAGGACCACGGCTCTGTGATCCCTCTGTCTGCTGTGTGGAGAATAGAAGAGGACGAGTAGATGCAGACCTGCCAGTGCGGGACCAGGAAGGAGAAAACGTGAGTGAACATAGTAGCAGACTAGGGGCAAACCCTGGAGATTAACAGATGTGGCTGTTCAAGGAGTAGTTGGGTGAGGGCTTGGGGTGGAGGGGAAAAGAGGAGTCGAGGACTTAGTGACCGGGTGAATAACTTCTGTGGCACTTTAGTTGACTCAAGCTTTGTATAGCCATTTAGATGAACCTTAGCTGCAAATGGCAGAAAGTTCCAAATAATGGAGGTCTACACAAAACAGAGGTCTACTTCCGTATCTTGTAGAAAGAAGCCTGTAGATGGTCCAGGTCTGCCAGCATGGTCTAAGAATGGCTCCAACCTTATGGACTGTGGTAGTTTTAAAATGGGGCGTTTTTGAGACTTGGGGTTGTCCTAAATGATATTGCAGGGTCAGATGCTGGACTTTATAGCTCCTGCCATAACCCACTGAATGGACTGGGGGAGAGTGTGAACTACAGGGTAAACTATTATCCATGCGGTGCAGCAGTGCTCCAAAACGTATTCACCAAACGCAATGAATATGCCACAACGATGAGGTTGTTGATGTTGAAGGAGTGGGGGTGGGGTGGGGAGTGGGGTATATGGGAACCTCTTATGTTTTTAAATGTAATGCCCAGTGTGATCTATTAACTTTAATTAAAAAAGTGTAAAATAAAATAAAATACGTCTACATGTATCTCGACACTTCCCTCTCCAAAAGGTGGAGCCTAATTCCCCTTCCCTTGGGTATGGGCTGACCTTGCTTCTAAATAATAGAATTTGGTGAAAATGACGGTTGTGTTTAAGTTATAAAAAGGTAAGGTGGCTCCCCCCTTGTCCTCTCTTGAATCACTTGCTCTGCTGGAGCCGCGTTGTGAGGACACTCAAGCCGCTTTAGGGAGATACCTAAATAGCAAGGGGCTGAGCTCCCCTGTCAACAGAGCTGTGAGTGCGCCATCTTGGAAGCAAAATCCTCCAGCTCCAGTCAAGCTTCAGGTAATGGCAGTCCTTGCTGATATCCTGACTGAAACCTTGTGAGAGGCCTTGAGCCAGCTAATCCTCTCCTGTAATCCCGACTCAAGAAATGGCAAGACACTAAGTATTTTCTATTTTGAGTCAAGTTTTGGGATAAGTTTTTAGGCAGCAAGAGGTAATGACTTCATAAAACACTGTGAGAGGAAGATGGAGGAAGAGACGACTGAATCTTCAGGGGAGTTCTAGAAGGTGCTGTGGACACTCTTCCTTACATTCCATCAGGCTGAGCTTAGTTTTGTGGCTATAGGCAGCTGCAACGGAGGCAGCCTCCGTTCTCGGGGCCTCTGTCACCACGGAAGATGGGGAGAATGGGAAGTAGGGGACAGCAAATGGCCCACAACAACTTGGTAGTATTTTGTGTTTTGACTGAAAAGAGAGTGTTTGTTGATACAAAGGAAACATTTCTTCATGATTACTTAATGGGGAAATTTGTCTGTTTTCATCAACAAGCTTGAAATGGTCCAAAGCAAGGACCATGTTATTTCAAGAGACGAAATACCCCTTTCCTCCAGAAGATGGCAGTAGAGTTAGCGCTAAGCGTTTCCCTCTAATGCCTTCTATTTGCTTTCGGTTTGTTTATTTTTATTTTTCTTAACAAATCAATTTTATTGATACATGTATTTTTAATTTTTTTTAATTTTTGACGCATATTAATAAAGCATAAAACCATCCCAAGTATGCAATCAATGCTATTTGGTGTAATCACATATTTGTGCATTTATCACTTCAATCATTCTTAGGGGACTTTCATTATTCCAATAAAAATAAACAACAAACAAACAAACAAACAAAACTCACCACCTCTCAATCTCTTTATGCTTCCCCTGCCGTACATAGCTGCTATTATTTATCCTTCTCTTTAGGAGATTTGTATTTATATTTTGTAAAAAGTCTTATATATGCAATATCACCCATATTTGTGTTTTTTAAAAATTTTTTTAAATTTATTCCCCCCTGTAGTTGTTTTTATGCCTGCTGTCTGTTCCCCTGTAGTTGTTTTTATGCCTGCTGTCTGTTCTTTGAGTGTTCTTCTGTGTCTGCTTATACTTTTTTCTTCTTGTCTTTCTCTTTAGAAGGCACCATGAACTGATCCCAGGACCTTCAATGTGGGAGAAAGGCACCTAATTGCATGAGCCACCTCACCTTCCTGGTCTGCTGCATCTCTCACTGTCTCTCCTCTGCATCTCCCTTTGTTGGGTCATCTTGCTGTGCCAGCTCTCTGCAGTGTGGGTCATCAGCTGTCTGCGGCCTAGGCCAATTGTCTTTCACCAGGAGGCCCTGGGAGTTGAACCCGGGAACTCCCAAATGACAGATGCGAACCCAATCACTTAAGCCACATCTGTTTTCCCATATTTGTGTTTTACATGAGATTTTACTCTCTTATAGAGTCCCCCGTTACAAATTTTTAACTATCCTTCTAGTAATATAAATGACCTTAGACTTTTCCTTTCTATCATTGGTTCTTAGCATAGACTCAGGTTTATGGCAACTGTGCCCTGGAATGAGCAAAAGACACGTCATAAAGGGCTTTGCTATTGATGCAGGGCAAGCAGGGCAAGGAAGTGCAGTTTGGAAAGGACAGACTCCTTGCTGGTGGAGGAGGAAGGAGCTGGGCATGGGGAGGAGGAGGGGGAGGAGATGGGAAGTGCACTCGGTAGGCTGACTGTCTCTTCCTGGAGGGCCCTGAGATCATCAGACTGGTACTGGCTGCCCTGTCTGCAATGGGGGAGAGTTTGGGAGGAGAGCCTGAGCAGGCTCAGAATGGCCCTCCTGGCCCCTTCAGGTCTATCAGCCAGAGGAGAAGGGACCTTCTGGCCATCTTCTTTATGTGATAAGCTGGGGTGGACACAATCTGCCTCTGCAAGGGGGAATTGCTTATGGGAAAGTAAATTCAAGTCAGGGGGTAGCCCTAATGGGGTGTCTTGTTGACCACTGAACCAAACCATGCTCCTCAACTTCTAGTTGTCATAAAGCTAAAATGTTACTCTCTGTCGCCAGGGTCTTATTTCTCAATTCGTTCCTGACGCAGCAGGGAAAGAGGGTGAGGTTACATTTTTTTTTGCCCCACCAAACTCTAAGACCGACCCCAATTTTGTTTAGAAAAAACACATCTCCTGCTTGGTACAACTTGGGAGAGAGTCTTTATGTGGTGGATAGTACACACTGTCAGGTGGGGTTTGGGACCTGGTGCCTACTTTGTGTTAGGCTCTGTTTAAGCGTGATGTATATATATGTTATCTCACTTAATTTACACAACAGCCCTATGGGGTAGTACTACCATTATCCCTGTTATACAGACTAAGGAAAAGAAATATTAGGTAAGTTGCCCAAGGTTATACAGCTGGTAAGTGAATTCCAATCCAGTCCATGTGGTTCTGAAGCCCATACACGTAACCACTCACTCAGAGGAAAAGCAAAGCCTCACTGTGGCCTGCCAACCCCACTGCAGCCACACCTGCCTCCTTGCCCTTTATTTTTTCTTTTTCAAAATAATGGTTATGTATTACTTTTATAATCAGAAAAAAGTATACTCAGAAAATCCTCAAAATCACCTTTTGAAAATGTTCTAAAATTAGATGGTGATGGTTGCATAACACTGAGAATAAACCAATAAACACCATTGAAATGTACACTTGGAGGGAAATTTTTGTATTTTATGATGGATGAATTATATTCCAGAAAAGCTGGTTTTAAAAAATAACAACAACAAAAAAATCTTCTGAATGACAAAGCTTAATAAAGAATTTACTGCAGTGCTGGGATGCTTGCCCAGTGTATGGTTGATTTCACAGCATTCATTGACAGCCTTCGAAATCATCTTATCATGGGGAAGCTTTTGATGACCATTATAAGAATGTATGTACTAAATACTCTTCAGGTCATACAAAGTATTTTACATTTTATAACCAAACGCTCAGCATGCTTGTAAGAAAAATAAAATAGATGCAGAAGTAGGAAATTATTGGATGTTTGTGTTCTTTCTGCCTCCTCTTCTTTTACTTACTGTTTTCATCCATTAGGAATCTTCCTGTTCAAAGTAACAGGGCACCCAGTTTAAACTGGTTTAAGTCAAAGGGGACTCGACTGGCACAAGGCGAGGAAGTCCAGTGGTAGACAGTCTTCAGGCTGGCTTCATCTCAGGCACAGATGATGCCGTTGTTCTCCCACTTCCCTCTAAGTTTCTTGGCTCTATGTCCTCTGGATTGGCTCAATTCGCAGGTCCAGCAGCTGGAGGGCCTTTGTCCTGGCATGCTGAGCCCAAGTCTCTCACTGGCCCTGACCACATCATGCAACCACCTCCTACCCAAGGACTGCAGCAAGGGGAATGCCTCATTGACTCAGCCTGGACCCCAGGCTTCCCCTGGTGCTCCATCCAAGTCTGTGGGTTAGGATGGGGGAGTGATGGCTCATCAGAGAACACTCAGGATCTGTGACTGGTTGGCAAGTCCCATCACTTTCTTTCTAACCATAGGTGGGGTGGGTGGGTTGTTCATGGCTTGGCTGCTCAGGAATCAATTTCCTATCTCAGTAATCTCAGTATTTGCCCAGTTCCCTCCCCTCTCACGTCTTTGCTGAAAACAAGTTTAACAACCCCAAGTACAGATCACTGAAACAAAAGGAGATTTATTGCTTTCAACCAGGAAGACACTTATTTCAGCAGGAACTTGATAAGTGTCAGAGAGACAAGTCTCAGCTTGTGGGGTCTTCTGAGGATGCTCAGGGCCTCCCTCGCTCTGTCTGCTTGCGTACCAGAGGCCACCTGCTGCCCTGGGGTGCAGCTACGGGAAGGCACTGCATGTGGAAGCTGGTGTCTAAAGGGAGGTGTTCCAAGGGTCCATTACCTGGGCAACCCCAACAGTTTCTTTGGGCTGTGTAGAGGGCTGTCACCTGAAAGAACATGGAACATCGATTAATTGCTTACTGGTTACTCCAGGCATGTGATGTGGGCCATGTGGCAGAGTTGTTAATAGCCTCTGTTTATGGGGATGGTGAAGGTGGCTTATGGCATAAGGGAAAGATCAAGGTTGCCTGCTGTCATTTGAAAAATCATTGGTTTTACAAATGGGCACAGGAGGTAAGAAAACTAACAGGAAAGACTTTAGGGACAGTGTATCTCTATTTTCTTATATTGTCAAAATGCTTCATTGGACTAGTAAATAGGTCATATTCTTGGTTGTAGAGAAAGCCTCAGTGAGCCAGGTGTGTGTGCATGTGTGTTTGTGTGTGTTGGGGTATGGGGAGAGGAGGGCACTGCTATCCTTTTGAAATTGACCTTGCTGAATTCCTCAGTGAGGTAGGTAGTAGGATGGGACCCTTGAGGAGTGTGGCAAGAATTTATAAGGGATTTCTTTGCTGGGTTGTTTCTAAAGATGTTTCAGGCAAAAAGGGAGACAGGCCCTCAATGACCTGGCTTGTGGGCTTTCTATTTTTTGGGCAATGAGGGGAGAATAGGATGTATGTAGTGTAATGATGGAAAAAGTTACCATACTTACAGCTGGGATCATTTGCTCCCTGACAGAAACTTAGTTTGGAGGAAATACCTTGCAAGTGCTTTGGAGTGGATGGTGAGATGTTGGCAGGAGCTCAAGCAGCAAACACTAACCCCTAAGGACTGGCTCTGCCTCTCTGACCTCATTGCACATCATGCTCCTTCACTGCACTCTAGCCATGGGCTACTCCAGCCACAGGGTTTTCGAACCTACTGTTTCCCCTGCCTGAACTTCTCTTCTATAACATGTTGCTGGCTCACTTCCTTACTTCCTTCAGGTTTTTTCTTAAATGTCACCTTATCAGGAGCTCTTCCTCAACCAGCTCAAGAAAATAGCCCAGCCCTGGCACGAAGGAGCATTCTTGGTGTAGAATAGAGTAGGTGCTCAGTATCTGTTTTTCGAATGAATGAAGGAAAGTTTAAGCTGCATTGCATGAGAAAACGAGAGATTTGACTTTTTTTTTCTTGAAAAACAAGGAGAGAGAAAAGCAAGGAGGGGCAGAGAAGGGTGGGGTGGAGTGAACAGGTTGATGGATAAGTTTGGGGATGATGGGAAGTGTTGGGGGAGGGCAGTAGAAGGATATTGTAGGAGCAGTGACACCTCCATTTAATTGAAAGGAATGTTGGTACTTCTGGGTAAAACACTCCTCTATCTCTTCTCTCTATGAGTTCTGTAAAGCCCACTGCCCCCAGGAATGCTTCGTGCGGGTGTTGTGTGTGTGTAGGTGTGAACTGAGGAAGGGGCTGAGTTCTGAGTTTGCATCAGTGTGGAACAGAGATGGGATTCAAAGAATTTTTACCATAAGCAGGGACCGCCCTGAGAGGGTAGACCTCACCCCCACCTTGGGTGACAGCATGGGGCTTCCATGGGAGCTTGAGCCAACAGGACAATCAGATTCCGAGGGCAGGGAGGACTAACTGACACCCAGGTGTGGTCTGTCTTATTTAATGAGCAAAGGAAAAGTGGTCAGAGCAAACACATTTCTTATTGACAAGGAGAAACAAAATTCATGAAAATAAATAAAAGAAAAAAACCAAAAAAAAGAAAAAAGAAAAAGAAAGAAAAGAAAAACAGAACAAAGGATTCATGAGCCCCCAAACCCAAAACAAAACTAAAAAACAAGGAAAAGCTTAGATAACTAAATATAGACCCCAGCTATAACAGCTGAACAGAGAATGTGATTTTTAAATTCTTCGTGGATGATGAAGGTGTGTAGAGACTGAACAATTGCAAATTATTTTAAAACCTGCAATCACTGGGCAGAAATTACACAGTTGGATCACGAGAAAACAGCAGAATGGGTTGTGCGTGAATCTACACAGTTCTAGCTGCACTCCATGCCCATCTCAGAAGAAAGTCTGGCATTGATTAGATACTGGCAGATAGGGCATGTAGGGCTCTGACCCGAATTCTACTTCTGGCTGTTGAATCCTGGCCACACCTCCCCCTTCTCTGGGACTTAGTTTTCTTACATGTCAGACTTTCGTAGCAGTTTGGTATTATTTATGAATTTCAAAAATAGATATTGGATTATGTTTATAAATTGGCCTGTTCCTTTGGGTATATAAGATTGTATTGGATTCAGAAGTTGCACTCTTATTTGATTAAATTATGATTAAGACTTTGATTGGGCCACATTAGTAGGACGTTGCGTCCCCACTCCCTTGCTGGGTGGGGACTCACAGAGAAAATGACCTGGCAGAGGAGACAGTGGTGGAGTTTTAGTGCTGGAGCCCCAGGAAGTAAATACACAAAGAAGCAGATACAGCTCCATGAGACATGGCAGGGGCCCTGGGAGGAGAGGCGAGCCGTTTGCCTGATAGTCTACAGCTGACCTTGTGTAGTGATCAGAGCACTGGAGCCCAGAGAGAAACAAGCTCCAGGAGAGAGATGAGCCTTATGCCAGCCTACAGCTGATATTGGAAGAAGCTGGGACCATGGAGCCTTAAGAGGAAGAGGAAGCCTGAACCCTTGCAGACATTGGCAGCCATCTTGCTCCAACATGTGGCACCAGACTTTGGTGAGAGGGAGGGAATTAACTTATGCTTTATGGCCTGGTATCTGTAAGCTTCTACCCCAAATAAATACCTCCGTAAAAGCCAACAGACTTCTGGTATTTTACATCAGCACCTCTTTGGCTGACTAATACAACTTTGGACCCCTTTTGATCTTTTAGCTCTTTTTCAAACTCTAACACTCTATGACCATTAAAAAAATTATTGTCTTTTTTTAAAGATCACACAAAACATTATATTAAAAAACATAAGAGGTTCCCATATACCCCGCTCTGCACTCCCAGTTCTGCTCCTCCCACATGAACACCCCCTTTCATCAGTAAGGCACATTCATTGCATTTGTGAATACACCCCAGAGCACTGCCACACTGCATGGACCATAGTCTACATTGTAGTTCACACTCTCTGCCAGTCCATCCAGTTGGTTATGGCAGGAGATACAATGTCCTGCATCTGTCCCTGCAATATCATTGAGGACAACTCCAAGTCCCAAAAATGCCCCATATCACACCTCTTCCTCCCTCTCCCTGCCCTCAGCAACTCCATGGCCACTGTCTCCACATCAATGATACAATTACTTCCATTGCTAGTGTCACAACAGTTCTATAGTAGAATACCAGTAAGTCCACTTTAATCCATATTATTTTCCTCCATCCTATGGACCCTGGGATTGTGATATCCATTCCATTTTTAAATTGAGAGGGGGCTTAGATCCCACGTGGCTGATGGATGTGATTCTCTTCCTTGCAGTTGTAGACATTCTTGGTTCCCTGGTGTGGTGGTTGACCAGTCTCACCTCCTTGTCAGCCAACCTGGCTAAGTCCAACAAACTGGACTTAGGGCCCAGACGGCATATGGACAGTCCAGAGATTAAAGTCTCCTGAGAATATACAAATACTAGTGCCAACCACAGGTTCAGTAAAAGTGAGAGAAGAGTCATGTGTAGAGAGGTCACATCTGTGTCCAACTCCATAACATTCAGGAGCACAAATTCCAAAGTAGGGCCCACTGGCAAGGCACTGAACTCCAGAGCCATCTGTCATGACCATAGAAGCTGTGTGCCTCTATAGCACAAGTACTTGGGGTTGTATCTACTTTGGCTATCTCTGGGGTCTTGCTGAGACATGTGTAAGCACAACCCCTCTGATGACCTCCCAACTCATTTTGAAGTCTCTAAGCCATATAAACTCATTTGTCTTTACCATTTCCCCCTTTTATTTAAGGTCTTTTTCTAGTTGCATCATCAGCTGGTGATGGTAGTAATCCCTTGGTGCCAGGGAGGTTCATCCCTGGGAGTCATGTCCCATGCTGGGGGGAAGGTAATGCATTTATATACTGAGTTTGGCTTAGAGAGTTGTATGGCCATTTTTAAATTTTGTTTTTCTGAGCCCCAGTTTCCTGTAAAATAGAAATAGTATTTTTTTCTTAGAGGTGTTTCTCAGACTTATTAAAATCATATTTGGAACCAGCTGGACCCTAAGCCTCAGCAGAGTTGCAACACCTACTCTCCAGTTCATTGGACTTACCCAGGTCATCTAACAGGGAGGTGAGGATGGTCAAACATCACACTAGGGAACCAAGAGAGTCTACAGCTGCAAGCAGGAGAATCACATCCATCAGCCATATGGGATTTAAGCCCTCTCTCGATTTAGAGGTGAGAGGACATCACCATCTCAGGGTCTTCAGGAAGGAGGAATATAATTTGGATTAGAGTGGACTTACTGGTATTCTGCTATAAATTGTGATTCTGGCAATGGGAAAAATATCATTGATGTGGAGACAGTAGCCATGGGAGTTGCTGAAGGCAGGGAAAGGGAAAAAGAGGTGTAATATTAGGGCATTTTTGGGACTTGGAGTTGTCCTCAATGGTATTGGAGGGACAGATGCAGGACATTATATATTTTGCCATAACCCAATGAATGGACTGGCAGAAAGTGTAAACTACAACATCAACTATAATCCATCCCATGTAGCAATGCTTCAAAATGTACTTATCAAATGCAATGAATGTACCACACTAATGAAAGAAGTTGTCGATGTGGGAAAAATGGGGAGTGTGGGGAGTGGGGTATATGGAAACCTCTTGTATTTTTTTAGGCAACATTTTGTGTGTTCTATGTATCTTTAAAAAAAGGTAATTAAAAATGAAAAAAAATCATATTTGGAAATGGATTTTGCAAGCTGCAAAGCAATCTGAAAATGTTCGTCCTCCTAAGCACTTTTGTTATGCTGCTGCCAAGACTGGGCAGTGTAAGATGAGACTGTGTTGAAATTAGTATTTCCAAACAGAAGCTGATTGCGTCTGAGCCAAGCCTTCTGCTTGGGGGAAGGCAAAGGCAAGTGCTGGCGCCCACTCATGCACAAGATTGGGTGCTCACCTCGTAATACCGGTGACTGGATGTGTGAAGCTGATGTGCAATTAACAACGCAAATGAGCATAGGATGTTATCTGTGGAGCACCCTGCCCCCAGTAATTCATCAACAAAAGATTGGCTTAGTTGTTTGGAGCATGCAGCTAATGTGAGAGAGCAATGTTCTCACTTGGAAGTACTGGGTGGCTCACGGCCGAGCATGTAAGAACCACGTAGGGGTCCAGAATAAAAATGTCAGGCAAGGAAAGGACTTTCCCACACTCCTCCTTTTACTGCATCCAAATGGCCTGGAGGCGGCCTTGGAATCTGGGTGAGCAGCGGCTGCTGTGGCCCTGGGAAGTTCTTTCTTTCCCCACGAGGAGAGCCCCAGGTCTGGGGTCTAGCGTCCCCTCTGCTGCAGCTCCACTTCCATCTGCTGTGGTGGGCCAGCCCCTCCGACTCAGGCTTGCATTTCCAAAGGGACAAGCGAGACTTGTCATGGGGGAAAACTTTTTCAGCCCTTGAAGCCAACCCTGCATACTTTACTTCGACAGAATTATCATTTTTTCACTATTAAAGCCACACATATTCATGAAATAAAAGTTTGCGAACATAGGCAAGTAAAAAAAAAAGATCTAAAGACAAAGAAAGGTCACAAATGTTTCCCTTTTTTAATAACATCACTGTATGTTTAATAATAACAACAGCAAGCAACGCTTGTTTTGTGCTTCCTGGGTGCAGCCCAAGCCATGAAGTGCTTGAAATACGCTGTTGCCTGCTATCTGCAGGGCAGCCTCGTGTCATGTTGTGGGTTGACAATCCTGTAATTCCAAAATCCAAAAAGCTCTAAATGCTGAAGTTTGTTTTCTAACTAATTTGGGGGAAGACATCAGTTGAGCTGAGGCACCTCTATTTATGACTTAAGCTACGCCCCTTAGGATGAATATTAATGTTTTGCTACAAAATTATTAACATGTTTGATTATCGAGTGTTGCCTGTCTGGGTGTATTTCCTAATAACTGCTATGTGGACCCTCTTTCTCCAGTCTGAGATTTGGGATTCCAAATCTCAATGGCCTCCTTTACTCTCCTGATAAATCAGGTGAAGATTCTCAGGGGCACAGAGTTTATGCCACTTGCCCAACCTCACACAGCTGTGAAGTGGCAGAGAGTGGATTCAAGGTCTAAGCACCTGTAGAAACCACCCTCCTGGCTCTCGCCCCAAGGCTGCCCGGCCTGTTCCCCATCCCACACAAAGGAAATGGCAGTAGCTGTTTGGCCCCCTGGAGTAAGGATGAGGCTGTCTGGGCCGGGGCCGGTGGCCCAGGCTGTCCTGACAGCGGCTGTTCCAGATGCCCCTGCCCCTCACCCATCAACCCATTGAGGGGGAGTCTCTTGGGCTTCAGTACTCATTTAATGAGTATCACTCGCCCATCACAGGAGCCAGTGGTGCTTAAGAGCAGGGTACTCGAGCCAGGCCACTTGCATTTGGCTCTCAGTGCCACCACTTTCTAGATATGAGACCTGGGCAAGAACCTCAAGCTCTCTGTACCTCAGTTTCCTCTTCTAAAAAAATGATAACAACGTACTTACTTCCAGTTGAGAGCAGCTACATTCCCATGCTCCTGAAAGAAGGAAGGAAGCAGGGAAGCGAGGCGATCTGCCTGGCTTTATGGGATGGTGGCCTGGAAGGCAGCAGCTCCTTAGTCCCGGTCCTTGAATAAATGCAGCAGATGCCCTTGCCTATTCCCCGAGTGGGGTGTGTTTGTTTCAAGGGGAACTGTGCATCACCTACACAGGTCCAATGGACACCTGGGACCTGAGCCTCAAGAGTCAAGAATACAGAGCAGTTGAGAAAGCCTCTCTCAGGGCTAAGCACACCGAGGCTAAGCCTGTGCCTATTCTGTGTTTCTTCTTGTAGTTCACCAGTTTGGGAGCTGTTTCCTCTGACTGAACATACACTGGGCATGCTGGAGCAGAGGCCAGATGTCTCCAGGAGTGGTTCTTGGTGATTGATGGGGATTCTCAGCACCATCTCTTGCCCCTCACTTTGAAGGAGCCCAAACAAAGCTGCATCTCCCAGACCGAGGGTGCTGATAGCCTCCATCTGCTCTTCCTTGAAGTTCCACATCACTGAGTCAGGGATGGGTTCTGGGTGACGCTTTAGTCCCACTGCCTACCCCCAAGTTGGAAGCATCTGGGACCTGGATTTTGGCTTGGATGTCTCCTGCCTTAGTTTCCACCCAGTTATCGTACCTAGGACCACATTCTGCTTCATCCAGGGACTTGTCCTGAGTCCTAGCTCAGAGCTGAAGGACTGAGTCTGCCACTGATAGCCTCTCCTCCTGGGTTTGGATCCAGGTCACCATAGCTTTACTGGGTTCCAGATGGGCCCTATATCCTGGAGCAGACCAAAGCTTGCTGACCCACAACAAACTTTCTCTGTCTTTTGGATTCTGTGCCTTCCCAGCCTGACTGTCTTGGCCAAGGCCAGCCTCTTTGCTAGGGTTGCTTGTTGAGCCCCTGAACAACCTGACCTCAGCTTCCCGCCTCCATCCTGTGATTCCAAGGCTCAGCCTGCTTTCATCTTCACCTTGCTTAAGTCTCAGCAGGTAGGACTGAATGAAGCTTGGGGCTTTCTCAACATGGGATTCTTCAACTCTGTGAAATTAACACTCTCTGGCTTTGGAGGAGGACTCTACAGTTTACTGCAGCTTTTCCCAAGTTATTCTCTTCATATTCCCTTGGAACCTCATATGTCTCTTTGGTGTGCACATGATTTCCAAGAGCAAAGGCATTCTGAACATGGCTAAAAGTTCAAGATCCACTGAACCTTGGTTCCTTCTCTGGGCTTTGGGCTTCTCTAGAGAAGGTGGTTTTTCCTCTACCATGGGGTATTTCCTTGAGAGCTGTGGATTCATTACAGGGAGCTAAATTTCTTTTAAAAGTGCTGTCCTTAAGAATCAAGAATTTAGAGAATGATTGGAATTTCCTACTTTACCTTCCATCTCTTAAACTCTATCTTCTTCCAACACAGTACCTAACAGCACATCTTGGTGCTTACCAATGTGGCCTTTGGGCTTGGAGAAGTCAAGGCAGTGGCAGTGGCAGTACTACCTGTTGCATTTCATTTTCCTCTTGGTAGTGAGCACAGGAAGAACACATTCCCTGAGCTCCTTTGCAGTGAGCTGGGAGCAGGGACTGAGTCTCCTCCCAGGCCTGACCCCTAAGGCCTGCTGAGTGGTCTTTCATCCTTTCCCTCTTCTCTTCAGCTGGTTAGAGGTGGAGGATCAAGCAGAGGACTCCAAGACCCCGGGGAATGGTGAAGACCCTAAGTGGAAGGAGCATAAATCCCCAAGTTGTTGTATGGAGGCCACCAGTCACCCATCCAACAGAAGATGAATGAGGATCAAACCCTTTATTCTGTCTTTGCCATCATGTTCGGGAGTTATTTGTTGTTGCAACTAGCCTCTCTTGACCAATATAGAGAATTCCATTAATAGTTCTACCACTAGCTGTGACCTTGGGGAAATTCCTTCAATCTTTGGAGCTTTCCCACCTGTCCTGGCAGCCATCATGGTCAAGGGAGAAGAGCTCAGGATGCAGTCTTCATGGGAAGCAGTCTCCCTGCCTGCAACACCCACCCATTGACCTTCTTACTGCTCCTCCAACCTGTGGGGCTTGATGCCACCTGGAACCTTGGCATGTGCTCTTCCCTCTGCTTAGACCCATTTTCTCCCCCGTCCTATGGGTAGCCTCTTTCTCACCAGCTAGGTCTAACTTTTAACATACTTCATTGGTGACTCCATTTAAATCAACATCTCTGCCCTCTGATCCAAACATTCTTTATCCCAATTGGCCTCCTTAATTTTCTTTATAATATCCACTACTATCTGAAAGTATATTATTTATGCATTGATTTATGTGATTATTACCTATCACTTGCCACCCTGAATGTTAGTTCCATAAAAGGCAAGACCTTTGCCACTGTGTCTCCTAGGACAGGACAGACACACTGCTCAAAAAATATTGGTCAAGTGGAAGTACAAGATGTTGTGAGGATTACCTGAGGTCATTATGTAAAAAGTTTGGCACTGAGCCTGGCACATGTGTGTGCTCAACAAAAAGCCATTCCTATTGATGCTGCTGCTGTATTGACCTGTTTACATGTCCCTCTTTCACACACAATTGTGAGTCTCTCTAGGTTTGCGACTGGGTTTTATTTGTTTCCCTGTGCACCTTGTAAACAAAGAGGTGCTCAATAATGTGACTAACGAGAACCTCCAGCTGTGTCTTCACTCTGATGCATCAAGACCAATAAAACCATGCTTGTTCTAAAAAAAATTAAACCTTTTTATTAGTATATTTATTTTATATATAAAAGAAATACAAAAAAAAGAAACACAAAGAAAATGCTCTTATGGCAAGTTGGATTTGTCGGTGCCTTCCCCTTGGGCTCCGGGCTCTGGCCCACTGGGTGTCAACAAAGTCCGCCGGTTGTAATGGCCCTTGTTGGTGTTCTCGTTGAGGAGCTGCTTCTGCCTTTGCCTGTTGAGGGACTGGACAAGCCCCAGGACGACCGCAGCCAAGGAGTACTGGCCGGGCAGTCTTCTCGGGGGCAGGATGAATGGGTTGGGTTGGACTCTTCCCAGGAGAAAGTACGTTTTGATTTTGCCCTCCTGCTCGCTGATGCCCTTCACGTAGATCTCCCCGCGGTAGTCGAAGGCAAAGCCCTGCTCTTTCAGGATGAGATAGGTCTCCTCCGGGACTTGGATCCGGCCGCTGACCCCCGTGCTGTCCATGCGGCTGGCCAGGTTCACGGTTTTGCCCCAAATGTCATACTGGGGTTTTTTAGCGCCGATGACGCCAGCTACCACTGAGCCGTGACTGATGCCTGTGAGGAAACCGAAGGAGGAAGAGATGAGAGAGAAGAGGGGCATCATCAAGGCTAGTGGGTGGGTGGTCTTTGCAGATAAATGGCCTGGCTCAACCGCCACCCCGGTCACTTATTAGAGGTGTGAGCTGGGTAAGTTATTTAATCTATTTGGATCTCATTTTTTTCCCATCTGGAAAGTGGAAACAATAAAAAGAGGATTTAATGGAATAATAGAAGTAAAGCCATTGATATGGTGTCTGACAACTCCCAAGTGTTCAATAGAACATCATTATTATTCTACCATGGATACCAAGTTCTCTTGGCCAGTGATAAGTGGCATGGAGCGAGCCCTGGTCCAGGAGTCAGGACCCTGGGCACTCCACCTGCCTCTGCTGTGATGGTGTCCTGGGAGCTTGGGCGGACCTTTCCTTCTCTCTATTAGTTCAGGGCCTCAGCATCATTCCCCTGGCCCATAGCCATAGGCTCCCAACGGGCTTGCTTGTCTCTTGTTTTGTCCTGCAGCCCATTCTCCACACTGCTGCTGGAGGGCTCTTAATGAAATCACAGCTCCTCAAGCTACAGTCCATTAAATATCTGCCAGGACTCCTTTTGCCCATGACATAAAACCCATGCCCCTTTAGGATCACAATCTGGGCTCCTGAGAGCTGGGCCTTGCCTAGTTTGCCAACCTCGTTCATCACCACGCTCTCCTAGATTTGCATGATGCCTGTACCGAACTGCGAGAGCTTCCCGTTCCTGTCTGCAGTTTCCCACCTTTGGGCCTCTGCCCCTGCCCTTCTCTCTGCTTGGACGACCAGTTCCTTTTACTCCCATAGTTATTTGGTGAAAGCCAAAGCTTAACTGCCTCCTGCTCTAGGAACACAGACTTCCCTTCTAGGCCTGAGAGCCTTTCACCAAGCATGCTCGTGGGGGTGCCTGCCTCCTCCTGACAGGCTTAGGGCGTCTTTGCTCACTGTAATGCGCAGCCCAGGCACTGGCTATGGGGCCACGGCTCTTCTAGGCACTGTGGGTATGGTGGGAAAGAAAACTGGCACGGCCCTGGCCCTCACAGCACTTTCACTCTTCTGAGGAGAGACAAAATAATGAAAAAGTTAATATACTATCTCTTAACAATAGAGGCAATATGGAAAGCAGACTTGGCCCAATGGATAGGGCGTCTGTCTACCACATGGGAGGTCCGTGGTTCAAACCCCGGGCCTCCTTGACCCGTGTGAAGCTGGCCCATGCGCAGTGCTGATGTGTGCAAGGAGTGCCGTGCCACGCAGGGGTGTCCCCTGCATAGGGGAGCCCCACGCGCAAGGAGTGCGCCCCGGAAGGAGAGCCGCCCTGCGCGAAAGAAAGTGCAGCCTGCCCAAGAATGGTGTTGCACACATGGAGAGCTGACACAACAAGATGACGCAACAAAAAGAAACACAGATTCCCGTGCCATTGATAACAACAGAAGTGGACAAAGAACACACAGCAAATGGACACAGAGGACAGACAACTGGGGGGAGGGGGGGAGGAAAGGGGAGAGAAATAAATGAATAAACAAATCTTAAAAAAAAACCATAGAGGCAGTAAGAGAAAACCATCAGGGGAAAGGGCTAGAGAAAGGTGGTGGGTGCGTTTTGGAGCCGCTGGTTAGCATAAGCATTTCTGAGCAGACATGGGAAGGAAATGAGGGGACAATCTTTGCAGGTATCTGGGGAAGGTCGTTCCAGGCGAGAGGAGGCTAACATACACACACAGGCATATGGACAGAAGTTATAAGTGAAGAGGAAATTTCAAAAGCAGATCCTGCAGAAGGTATGGGAATCACAACAATGCTCTATCTTCAGTCCTATAAGATTTGCAGGGCATTTTTACAGCCATTACCCCAATTAATTCTTCCTATAGAGGCTATGAAGTAGGTAGGCAGGGGAGGTAAAAAAAGAAAAAAAAAGCCCAGTTGACACATGAGGAAACTGAAGCTCAGAGGGTTTAAATGACTTGCCCAAACTCACACAGCTGGTTAAAGCAGACCTAAAGTACAAATTGAGATGTCCAGTCCAGATGGGAAATGCATTTCCTATCCTCTGAGCTCAGTGGCCTGCTGTATGGCAGCAGGGGGACTTTAGCCCCAGAATTTATTTAGACTATCCCTTCATTCAGGGTTAGAGTTCTGCTTTTTAATCCTGGTTCAATTGTGGAGGCAATTGTTCCAGAAAGGACATGCAGAAATGATGCGAGGATGTGGGAAGAGGCTCTGAACATCCGTCTGTAGATCAAAAACATAAAATACAGCTTCTTTGATTCCAATGAACAAAGATACATGGCCTTCCTTAGATCTGACAAGTTAGAGATTGGTATTTCTTGGCTCTTTTTTCTGGAAAACCACTAAGGGAGGACCAAATAAGGTAAAATGGCGTGTCAGAGAGAGGGGGCCTCAGCTGTGCCTGCTGCAGCAAACGTGGCTCTAGGCTGCAGCGTCAGGGCCAGGGACATCAGTTTCAGAGTCAGGAAGTCCTACCAGTGTGACTATTTGGCTGTGTGAGCTTTGGCTCGTTACTCCCCTTCTCTGGGCCTGAGATTACCCATCACACAGTGAAAATGTGGACCAGAGCTGGGGTTTTCAACAAAGACCCCTGGGCTCAGCAGAGAGGTGGAAAGAATTGTCAAATTATGACCCTTACAAAGGTTTGTAGTGGCATCGCTATATCTGATGTGTTGTAGCTTTGCACAAGGTTACAGCGAAGCTTCAAGGAAGAATGAGCTGGGTGACCGAGAAGATTGCTACCAGGCTCTCTGCCTTTCCCTGGGTCAACAAAGAATCTGATGCCATCAGGAGTAGACTCTTGCTTTTGACTTAAGGCATTATCCAGAAGAACCTGAGAGCAGTTCATTAAGCACCAGCTCCCAAGGACACAGAAGGCAGAAGCGTGTGATTGATGGGTCAGCACGCTGCCCAAGCAGGACCTGGCGTGGGCTGAAGATGGGACAAATAAGTTGACAGAGAGGGCAGCTATGGGCTAGTGCTTGCCCAAGGCCGAGGGCTTTGGATGTCTGCACACAGGCCAGTGTCTTTCCCAGGCTTCCGGCATCTCAAGGCGGGTCGTGGGCTGGGGCGGGGAGAAGCCCAGAAGGCCTGAGCTGACCCTGCTCCTGTCGCTGGCCGGGCCACACGCGCCTCCTGCCTTTTGGAGGGAACGGCTTCCCTGGCTCGGTGCCCAGGCCTCGAGGCTGTCCCCGAGGCCCCAGCATGCTGCCCGTCCAGCGGCAACTCACCAATCCGGAGCTCGAAGTTGTTGAACGAATGCTTGTTGATCTCCTGTATGCTTTCCGTCAGGGCGAGGGAGAAGTCGGCCAGGGCGCACAGATGCCCCCACTTGTCGTCGCACTGCTGCAGCAAAGGCGAGAGGAAGCTCCGTCAGGGCGGCGAGTGCGTGGTGTGTAGCACGGGTGTTTGTGTGTGTGGGGGGGCTGTGGGAGGAGTGTGGTTGTGTGAATGGTGTGTGTGGCCTGCCTGTATGATGTGTGCGGTGATGTGTGGTGTGTGGTGTGTGTTGCGTGGATGGTGTGTCTGTGAGATATGTGTGGTATGTGGGGTGCGTGTGTGTGTTTGTGGGGTGTGTAGCGTGGGTGTGCGTAGATGTGCACATGCTCCTGTGTTTATATGTGCAGCTTCTCCAATCTAGGAACTGTGTCTATTTACTTCCCAGTCACGGATCTGCCTCAGGGAGAGACACGCGGATGTTTGCCCCTGAAACACCCAGGCTAAGCGCAGAGTCATTCACTATCCGGGAACCCTGGGCCAGCCTTGCTCCTCTCTGAGCATCAGGGTCCTCATCTACAGAACAGGGACCAGCATACTAGCCTTGTCTCCTCTGAGGGATCAAATGAGAGGGTGTATGTGAAGGGGTTTTGTGCCCCTCAAGAGCAGAGGGTGGTAAACGTTTTCAGATTGTTAATATTTTAGACTTTGCCAGCTGTATGATCTCTGTTGTGACTACTCCGCTACCGCTATAGCTTGAAAGGAACCAGAGATAAAATATAAATGAACAGGCATGGCTGGGTGCCAATAAAACTTTATTTACAAAATAATCTGGCAGTGGGCCAGATTTGGTCTGTGGCTTGTCGGTGACCCCTACTATAGAACGTCACGCGCATGTACCAAACTCCTAGCATTTGTTTTCTTCCAGACAGCCACTTTCAGTGTCTTTAGGTTTCCGGTTGGGAAGAAAGTGAAGGAAGGCTGTGCAGGAATTAATGAGGGCCCCTTCTCCTGAGTAATTTAGACTCAGAGCCATTTTACATTTACTGAGGACCTACCAGGTGCAAGGCTTAGTAAGGGGAGCATGACATTGTCTTCGGTAATTCATCCATGAACCCTGCAGGGATAATGCTAATGTCTCCACTTAACAGCAGTGTCTGGTATGCAGCCAGCACTCGGTAAAGTGGGAGTTTTTATTATTGCAGACTGCTTTTGGAGGAGAAACAAAACTAAGAAGAAGAAAATAGGCTGATGTCAGGGGTTCAGTAATATCGACAACCAAGTCATAATCAGGGTATTTCTCGATCCTGATTTAGTTCAAATGAAGAGTGAGGCTCAGAACGCAGCCTGGGTGTTTCTCAATTTTAAAGAAGCATCATTTCATCCAATAGATTCTACTTACCCTGGAAGCCGATGCACATCGTGTAACTAGAAGATCCAGTAGGTGGGATTTTCTCCCCACCACCCTCAAACCTCTTGGTGATAATAGCGAGCAACATGACAATAGCAAGGACCCTGCCCAGGTGTGGCTGAGCCCAAGGGGTCCTTTACCTGTTTTTCAGGTGACAGGCCTGACACAGCCATGTAGGTGCTTCCAATTGTCTTAATTTTTTCAATATCTTGAAACCGGTCTTCACCAAGCAACTGAAAAAGAGCCAGGGAACGGTGTTAGTCCTGTTTATGAAAATGGGCCCTGGTTCAACACAAAGATTTATCTGACTCCTCAGGTATCCATGAGTAGCTGCTTTTCTCTCTGGAATCACACATTCTATAAGTCAACAAATATTTTTCTACTGAGCACCTGCTAAGGCTGGATGCCTAGGTGGGGAGGACCAGGTAGTATTTAAGGAGATCTATTTCTATGAATCTTTGAAATAAACAAAGCCCTCTCAGTTTAATAAAGAAATCACAAATATTCCCAAGTTCATCAACTTATCTTTTTGGCTTGACTTTCAAAATGAATCTAGAATTGTAGATCCTCCCAGGGCCCACTGGATGGAACGTGGGAGAGTATGGGCTATGATGTGGACCATTGACCATGAGGTGCAGCAATGCCCAGAGATACACTTACCAAATGCAATGGATGTGTCATGATGATGGGAGAGAGTGTTGCTGTGGGGGGAGTGGTGGGGTAGGGGTGGTGGGGTTGAATGGGACCTCATATTTTTTGAATGTAATATTTTTAATAAATGAATTAAAAAATTAAAAAAAAAAAGGAGGCGAAGAAAAAAAAAAAAAAGAATCTAGAATCTCATCACTTCTCACCACTTCCCTGGAGCACCTTGGTCTGAGCCACCATGAACTTTCACTGAGACCACTGCAATAACCTCCCTGCTTCAGCTCTTGTCTCTGCACTCACAACAAGGCAGTCAGAGAGGAGCATGATCAAATGTAAGTCAGATCATGTCCCTCTGTCAACAATGGCATCTGGTTCCCTGTCCCACTCAGGTCAGAGCCAGGGTCCTCATGATGACCTACAAGCCCTGCCATGATCTGTCCATTCCCTCGTTGTCTTCTTTGCCCACTCTGTTCCAGCCTGGCTTCTGCCACAGGACCTTTGCACTTGCTGGTCCCCATAGGAATACTGTTCCCTCAGACAACTGAGGCTCACCCCCATCCTTCAAGTCTTTCTTCAAAAGTCATCTTCTCAGTGAAGCCTTTGTTGACCACTCCGACTAAGACTGCACACAGCATACATTTCACAACGGACTCTTATCCTCTTCCCTGCCCTATCTTCTCTCCTTAGTACTTATTACCTTGGTATTGTCATCTTCCCCACTGGAATGTACACTTTCTGGAAGGAGATGTCTTTGCCTGTGGTGCTTACTACTCAGCACCCAGACTGAGCCAGCTCACAGCAGGCACTCAATAAGTACCTGTGGAATCAATGACCAAATGAGAGAATGGGTGCCTTCCTTGCTTCCTTCATCGTTACCTCTGGTTTGGATTCTAATGCTATGAAGGGAAGCCTCGGTCTCCCCTTTAGCAACCATTCACTGACTTCCCACTATGTCTGATGAGCAAGACACCTGAGGTCTCAGATATCATGGAGCTTCCATCCCAGAGGAGGGGTCTGATGTTAAATAAAAAAAATCATATAACACATGATGGTTTAATTTTATGAAGTTTACAGTAGAAACCTACAGACTATGGAAACAAGGAGCATGGACTACTTTGATCTAAACTGGAGGATCTGGTGATTGCTGACATCAGCTTTGAAGGCTGTGAAGGGGTTTCTCAGGGGCAGATGGATGACTCCGTCCACTGGGGAGGGATGTTCAAGCCGAAGGGACAGCAGGAGTGAGGCCCTGGCCAAGTGAGAGTCGAGGGAGATGAGCTGAGAGGGAGGGGGCCGGGGACCCAAGGCCCTGCCGGCATACGAGATAATCTTAGCAACACGGGCCTTAACCTAGTGCCATGGCAAGCAGGGAAAGGACATAAGCAGGAAGAGACTCCGTCAGACCTGAATGTTGGAAAGGTCATTCTGGTTGCAATGCAGAAGAAGGGTTAAAGGGGGAGAGGGGGCACGTGGAGAGACAAGTTATGGGACTATTGCACGGACCAGGCTGGAGACGGTGGTGGCTTGGACCAGGGATGGAGACAAATGTCTGGACGTTTTCAAAGACTGTATCCATGGTAGAACCAACGGGGTTTGGTGATTTGATTCATGGTAGAATCAACAGGATTTGGTGATTTTCCTTTCTGAGCATTAGCATGCAACATGCATTTGCAGTCTAGGATACGGTGTTCATGTGTGTGTAAGCATAACATGCGTGTGGGCTCACACACGTGCATGTGTGTTGGAGGGTTGGGGAGGTAGAAAAGGAGCAGGCAGGGAAGCAGAAGGCCAACTGTGAATTGTACAACTTGCTCATTCATCTCATGTGCTTGTTTCACTTTGTCTTGCTGTTGGCACCAAGAACTTCTAAGCTCTGAAGAGTGCCAAGTGCTGAACTCACATTAACTAATTCCCTAATCTCTTGTGGACTGGCTGACCTCAATGCATGTGCCACTTGGGACTCTTGAAGCACGCTGTGCCCAGCCCCTCCTCCAAGGAACCTTCCCTGGACCCCTCCCCTGTGCATCCCCTGCCTTCCTCTGCCACAGCTGCTTTATATTGAAATGATCTGTGCTTGGAATCCCAAGCGGACAGTGAGATTTTTGATTTGGAGACAATGTTGCACATTTCCCTTGTATCCCAAGGTCCAAGGGCCTGGGGTGTTGATTCCTTGGCCTTCAGGGGACATTTGAAGGACTTCTCACCTCAGTGCTGTTTAACAAGCTTTACTAAGTGTTTGTTATGGGCTATGCAATGACTGCCAGTGAGTACTTTTACCCCCATTTGATGCAAGAGGAAACTGAGGTATAGATGGAATTGTTCAAATTCACGCAGCTCAGAGACAGAATGTGAGCTCTGGTTTGCTTGACTCCAAAGCTCATGCCTTGCCTTTCTTGCTACCCTACCTAATAGCAGTGGTTTCAAAGTCTGGTCTCAACAGCCTGGGACATTGTTAGAAATTTGAAATCCTGGCCCCACCCTGGATGTCCCAGATAAGCAGCTGTAGGGGAGGGGTCCGCCAGCTGGCGAGTTAACCAGCCCTCCCGGTCATCCTGATGTACAGGCATGTGTGTGAACCACTTCTTTCAGAGGAAGATGATGGACTGCCGGGGAATGGGTGGCCCTTCACTCATTTACTCGTTCAGGAGAGACTTACGGAATGTCTGCCGCATGCCAGGCACTGGCCCGACACGAGGCAAACAGGCTGAACATGAAAACTCGAGTTGCCCAGGTGTCATGGACAGCTGCATGCTGCTCTGGGGGCTTACCCACGTGTGTGCCAAGAACCAGATGAGGGCTGGAGCTAACATGCATTTGAACTTCAATTCCAGACCTAAGCTTAAACTGTCTAATCCTGTATTCTCTTTTGCCTAGACACTATAAATCACAGCAAATTTCAATCCCTGTTCCAGGCTTTGGCCATCAGAAGAGAACCACGGGATGCCGTGCCATTGAGTTCCCCGATCTGAAATGATTTGGGAGAGGGGGACCTTCATGGTCTCTTTGCCCTGAATATTTACGTATGTTTAATTCCAGTAGGAGGTGTGATCGCACAGGTCCCATTAAACAGCAGCCCATTCTGTCATTGCTGTCTGCACGTCAAAGCTGATGCCAGGCCTCCTGGCACACCTGGCCTGCCCCACCTGACTCCACAGGCAGCCTTGCCCCTTGCTCTGTGCTCTGAATGCCTTTTGGGCTGAGACCTTAACCTGGGATTGCCTTCAAGACTCTTAGAAGATGTAAGCCCCACATTTTAGGAGTGGGAGCAGAGAGGTCACAGATTTACAGGATTTAGTTAGCAGGTATAGTGAGCATTCTCTCCCTGGGGACTTCGGCGCCATCCCAGGCCGCTTAGGAACTTTCTCCTCTGGAACTTTCTCCTCTGACGGAGCCTGCCTTGGGCTGAGATGGATGCTTGGGGCAATGTAGAAGGAGCCAACTCCTCCTCCGCCGGGGCCGTCAGGACTAGAAGGTGGGTCTCACTCCTATAGCTGGTCTCCAGGTCGCGGGACCTCCCCCCAGGAGCTCCCAGGTGCTGTGGTTTGCAGACCTTTGAGAGTGGCCAGGTTTCCCTGTCCACCCCTTTCACGACTCCCCCCGACAGCATGAGGACACAACTAAAACACGGCTCTGGAGCCAGACAGCTGCGGGGGGAACCACCTCAGCTTTCACACCATAAATGGAGGAGCTGAGACAGAGACGTTTCCCAGCTGGCCCTTTGTAGAAAAAGTGTACAGACCCCAGCTCTGAGAAATGGGTTGTGACACACTGATTTCAAGCCCCAGCCTCCGTCTTTCACTCTCTGTGCCCAAAGGCAGTGGCTCGAGTAATCCTAGATCTCATGCAGGAGGTTCCTTTGGGATGAAGGGTTCCCCCACCGCCCCCATGGCAGCACAGGGTATGCCTTTAACCTTGGCCCTGGAGAGGGTTTGGGTGGGACAGTTAAAGCCACATGCACCTGCCTCTACACACCTGAGCCAAAGGCCTCCATCTCACCAATAAAACATGCAGCCAGAGGCACTTCCTCACGCTGACCCCGCCCAGGACCTCCTACCTGCACCGGTGTCTGATGAGACAGCAATTCTCAGGGACCCGACCCCCGTCACCGTCACCATCACCGAGGGCCACTGCCCCAGCCTTCCCCTCTGCCCTAGCTCCTTCTCACCCTCCCTTGCTCGGCAGAGGGCCTCACTCCCTGGCCCTCTGCTCTTTTCCACCTACATTCACTCCCTTGTGGTCTCATCTTATCTCACGGCTTTAAATACAACCTATTTGCTGAAGACTCTTAAATGTCTCTGTCCAGCCTGGACCTCCCTTGACCTTCAGACTCAGCTACAGAGTCGCCCCAGGGCACGTCCAGTTGGTGACCTAACAGGCACTCAGACCCGGCATTCCCAAAGTCACGCTCCTTGTCCTCTCCACCGACCCTGCCCTCTTGCTTAATAGCGTCTCCATTTTTCCTGTTGTCCTGGACAAGAAGCTGATAACCTGCATCTCATCTGTCTGTGGATGCTTAGCTCTACCTCCCAAGCACATCCAGATTCTGACTTCACCTGACCCCGGTCTAAGCCATCCTCATCTGTTTCCTTTTATTGTCATCAGCCTTCTAATTGGTCTCAGTTCCCTACACGGATCAGAAGGGCCCAGTTAAAACATCATGTCCCTCCTCTCCTTGCACCCTCTCAGGTGTCCTTGTCCCTCTCATAGTAAGAGCCAAAGCCAATGCCAGGGCCCAGGAGGCCCTCATCCCCCACTACTCTCCCCTTGGTCGCGGACACTGCCGTGCTGGCCTCCCTGCTGCTCCTCTGTGAACACTCCTGGTGCACGGTCCCCTCAGGGCCCTGCCTGGCACCAGCCCCCCCCAGGTACCCCTAGGCTTCTGCACCTCCTGCAGGCTCCACGCAAACATCACCTTCCTGGTGAGCCTTTCCTGGTCACCCTACCTGAAGTCACATCTAGGGTGTCCAACTGTCCCGGTCAGCCTGGGCCTGAGTGGTGCCTTGAGATGTGAGCTCTTAGGGCTAACACCTGGAAAGTCCAGGGCAGACTGGATGGCCCATCTTTTAAAACCTTCCCCCCCTCCCCCCCACTTCCTGCATTGGGTTTCTCCACGTCTGTGCCATTAGCTACCATGTCACACATTTTGCCTATTGCTCTTGTCCATGGCCCATCTCCCACACTGGCACGTAAGCTCACAAGTGTGGGATTTATGCCTGTTTAGTTCACTGCTCTATCTCCAGGGTCTAGAATTGTGCCGAGGCACAGAGCAGCCCTTGCTAAACATCTGCTCCATGATTGCATGAAGTGCAGCTTCCTGAACACGGGCTACTAGTGCCATCCTTGTCAGAGTCATTGCCAGAACGGCCTTCATTCCCAGCAGGGAAAGATTTAATGTGGGCTCAGGAGCAATAGAACATATTAGCACACAAGATCATTGGCACAAGCGTCACTTTTAAATTAACTTCTATTGATTCCTCTCCATTGTCCATAAGGATTTGAATAGCAGTAGCTTCAACATTTATGATCTTAGTAGGTACCAAGTAAAGTCTTGAGTATTCTATTATCTTTACATTTAATCTTTACAGTGACCCTCCTTCATTCTCATTTTGTAGATGAGCAAACTGAGGCACAGAGAGATTGAATAACTTGCTTAAGGACACGAGTGAGGTCATGGCTAAGTTCTATAACTTCAAAGCCCGAGGGCTAACTTGAAGTAGCCTGTATTTTGAAAACATGAAAAAAGCATGAGTTAAATTTTAAAAAATAGATTGCAAAGTAGATCAGAAGAGACTGTCCACAGGTGTTGGGGCTCTTCCTCCACTGCTTCTTTATTCCCCAGGCTGTCTCTTCGAGCCTAGTATTCTTAGCTCCGTTTTATAGCTGTGTAAGCGGGAGCTCAGCCTGGTAGGATAATGTGTCCTAAGGTCCTAGACTGGGAAAGGGATGTCAGGATAGGCTCAATGGGGTCCAGTGCAAAATAAAACTGTGTGGCCCCTTGTTCAAAAATTGGAAAGAGCAGAGCATTAAACCAAATGCAGGCACTTCTGAACGTGGGGACCGAGGTTTCAAACTCAAATCTCCCTGCCTCCCAAGTCTAAACGCTGGCTCCTCTTTCCAATTGCTGGCCCATATTTAGCTCTCTTGTTCTAACTTCTCGTTCTCCAACTCTCTGACTCTTTTAAGATTTTAATATCCTCAGGGTCCCACGTGACCCTGGGGATGGGCTGTCAGGTGGCCAAATGGGGAAAACAAGGTGGGTTTTCTATATAATATCTTGCTATGGGCATCCTCTCAAAATCGACCAGGACCTAAGAAAACTTGCAAAATTCCAGCTGGAGAGAAACGCTTCTGGGGCAAGTGGGAAACGCGAGCAGGTGCTTTTGGGATTTGCTTGGGTGCCTGTGTGTGCACGTGCGTGGTACGTGTGCGTGGTGGGCGGAGGTGGCCGGATTTGCAGCTGACGCAGCCTTTGCTTATTTTTCTTGTGCGAAAGTGAAGCCGCTGTTTTCCCTGGCTGAGATTCTGCAAATTGTGCCTAGGGTGGAAAGTGGCTGGAGCAGCTTTATGATTCAACCCTGAATCAGAATGACATTTATCCTCAGATATCGCCAAACAAATTTGGTCTTTTAGCAGCCCTTTGTCTGTTTATAGTTTAGCCCAGATCTTGGGAAACCCTCAGTTGCCCCCCACCCCTTCTGCATCTCCCCAGTTTTCTGCCGGCTGTGGGTTGGTTTGATGTAGTTTGGCCCCCACTGGGGAGAGGGACCCTTCCTTCCTCTGTCCTCTTCAAAACCACTTGACCGAGTGCAAGTTTCAGGCCCAGGCAAAGCTTCCTCCTCCTCTGACATTGCTTAGGAGGCAGCAAGAGGCCTCATTATTTCATTTAATATCCATGCAGCAAATTAATTTATCTACAATACGGCTAAGAGCTCATACTGCAAAACGTGGTCCCTAATCAGTCCCTGTATTAATTAAGTGGTCTGTGTGGCTTGTGACGTGTGCAGACTCTTTGGTCCCTTCCTGAGGTGGGGCTGTGGGGAGAAGCTGGCCAAGGTCATGGCAAACAGTCCTGCTTAGCCTCCCCGGAGCCCAGGAAAGAGGTGCCTGTGACCTCAGGTTCCCGTGGTAATTATATCAACAAGGAGCGCAGCCTCATTATTAAAGTGAGCACCAGGGAGCCCGCCTGGAGCTCGGCCACCGCAGAATCCAGAGGCCTCCCCTGACCCGAAGGAAGAGGCCATGTCAGGGTGACCCAGGGGCCCACGCGGCAAGAACCGAGAGTGCTTGGGCTTGGCAAGCCTGGGAATGCTTTTCTTTTCCTTCTGTTGGCTACGTTTCCTTCCCCTCTTCTCCCAGCCTGCTCTCCTCCTTCCCTTCACCCTCCTCCCCTCTGCCCCTCCTCTTCTTCCTTCTCCTCCCCTTGCCTCTCCTCTCTCTCTCTCTCCTCCATCTCCTCACCACCACCTCCTCCTCCTCATCTAAGGCCCCTGTTCTAAAGAAGACAGGCTCCTGCACCAGCCTCCTTCCCGCTTCCCATTTCAAACTCCTGTGCTAACACCCATCTTGAGCACTAGGGGTGCTCCCCCACCTCTGCTTTAAAAAGACCTCAATGTCTACAATTTTGGGGTACTGAGACTCAAATTTAGTTTCAATTTTCTTTATTACAATTTAAAACCATGCTACTGAGCAATTTTATGAGATGCAGTGCTATGGTTTAAAAGAAAACAAAACCTGATGTATCATATTTTAGCCAGATTTAAAAAATAGGGCTATGTTTAAAAATTGAAAGTATGCTTTGGATTACTCTAGCCCGTCTTCACCTGCCTATTTGCGATTTGGTTTCTGTTCCCCATTAACTCATTAATTCCCTTTTCAAATACTTAAGCATTTGTTATGACACCTCTTTTGTGCTGGGTACAGGCCTGGGTCCTGGGACTTAGCAAGTGGCAAAAGAGACACCATTATTCTTTTCTTCAGGAATCTTGTGGCTTGGTGTGGAGAGCAGGAACTCAAAGTGCTGTCACCACGATGTCTTGATGTCTTGCCACTCCACTCCACGTATTTGCAAGGCCCTTATACTAGTCCACACACCACTGACAACCTGGTGCAAAAGCGATTCATGTCACCCTTTCACCTGGGGTTGTGAAGTCGTGGGAGGTAGGAAGCAATTGTGTCCTATTGTTCTTGACTCCCACCTCTTCCTCAGGCAAATGAAAGTGGCGTCCTGGGGTTTATGACTTCCAAACAAGCATCCTGAGATGCCAGGTAAGTGAGAAATAGTACAGCTCAAGGATTAAAAATCTGGGTACGAATCTTGGCTTTGCCCCTTCATAGTAGGCATGTGATCCTGGGCACAATTTGTGTTCCTCAGACTCAGTTTTTCTTATTTATAAGTGAAGGCTATGAATTCCTGTCCCATGGACTTACTGTGAGAGTTTAATGAAAATGAAATGAAATGTTACTAGAAAAAGCTCTAGCACTTTCAGAGATTAGTAAGGTGGGTCTCCATTCTTGAGCTAAGAAGTGCCTGGTCAGGAGGGAGATCTGTAGATAGGATTGTACTGAAGGGTTTCAGGCTCTATGATGTAAGATTTAGCAGAGGATTCATTTTTCATCAAAAAAAAAAAAAAAGGGTGAAAGTGACTGGCAATGGAGTGGAGGGAGAGAGGTTGGGGTAGGGGTGGGGATGGCATAATCTCCAGGAAGAAGGGGCGGTGTGTGAAATAGCCAGGTGGGTTTGATGACTTGTAAATAGTTAAGTGGTGCTGGAGAGCAGGACCTGGTGGCTTGTGCTGGGAGGCGAGGCTGGAGAGAGAAAAGGGCTTGTTACTGCAAGGCCACAGGTGACCTGCTAAGGAGCTGGCAATGGGGAGCCATTGGTGAGCTTTAAGCTTCCAATGGATGTGAGAAAATACTCTGGCTTTTGATGGCTGCTGATAGGAAGGAGAGCAATTAGGAGATGATTGTAGTCATCTAGGTGAGAAATATGGTCTGAAGCAAGGTGAGGGCAGCAGGGATGGAAAGAAGGGAGTAGCTCTAAGCTCTCTTAAGAAGGAATTCACAAGGCTCAGTAGTGCATGGAATGTGGTGGTTGAGGGAGAAGATGCTGATATAGTAGCTGCTGATGGTCCCACCCAGATCCCCTCTCTGGGGCCATCTTCCAGCTGCCTGCTGGCAATGCACTGCTGCACCTTTTCTTGGAGAACTGCCCTGGGCCAATGGGAGTCCCCTTGCTGGAAATGCCTGGGAGGACACGAACCCCCACCTGGGCAGATCACAGCTAGTGCAAGACAAACGTGGGGTGTCCTGTGGGATCAGGCTGAGTCCCCTGTGGGATCAGGCTGAGGTTAGATCTCTACTTGGCTCCTTCCCTAGGATTTTCTCAATGAATCTCATCCTATCTAAGGCTTAATGGGAGGACATTGATGTCCTTCTTCAAGATGGTGGATGAGAAAGGAGACAGCCCCCTGCAGCCAAGTCTACAGTACTCCCAAAGTATTCTTTAGACTCATGGAACCTGGGAGAAGAAAGTACTCTCTGGAGTATGTTTATACTTGTCTTTAGTCATCTGACAAATGCTAATTGGTGATTTTATCTTTGGCTTTTTGTGCAGATGGAGACATTCCTTATTGGTACCCATCCTCTGTGATAGCAGTCGCTGGGCTGCAATGACTTCAGCAGAACCTCCTATCAAATCCTAGGTTTGCCATGTGCTTGTTGTGTCACTGTGGATTAAGTTACTTGACCTCTCTGAAGCTTACTTTCACAGTCTCTAAAATGGAGAAACAATGGTATTTATCTCATGTGATAACCATGATAATTAAATTAGATCACACAGCCCGGCATTCTGTAAGTGCAAATAATGGTCATCGCTACGGTGAATAGCATGATGCTCTGACAATGATGGTGCCCATTTTTGATTTTAAATTCCAGAGGCTTAGGTTTACCTCATCAAAGTCAGCAATGATCTCGTTCAGCAAACGCAGGCATTCCACTCCTTGGTTATTCATTTCGGTCTGAGAGTAAAAGTCTGCAAATCCTGGAATGGAGGCGAACATCACGCCAACAGCATCATAAGACTGAGAATACAGCTCCTGGATAGAGACACACAGAGGGAGCCAGCTGCAGTCATCAGAAGTGGGAGTCTGCCAGTGGTACTACCTGTGCAAACAGTCACATGTACACATGCACAGGTACCCACAGAGAGGTCAGAGAACAGGGCTTCTGATACCATTACATCACCACTATAATCACTGAATCATTGCCATGTGGATTGGAACCATGGAAAAGCTTAGCTGGGCTCAGAGTACCAACTGCCTGTTCTTTTTTCCCCCTTTAATCACCTGATGTCTTTCTTTTAACTCTTTGAAATATTTTATTGAAAAAACACAAAAACACAGACTTCCTTCATTTCAGTATGTGGTATGTTGCAGGTCCCAGTTTGTTCAATGCTTTAAAGCTCACTAATGGCTCTACTTTCAATTGTACGTTGGTCCGAAGCATCCTAGCCATTGGCAAGCAGACAGGAGGCTCAACAAATATCAAAATAGGAACAAGGCAGATAAATGCAGGGCACATGTGTAAACTTATTATACATTTGAAAATTATAATAGCGGTAAAAGTGATAAAGTTTACAAGTTTCTGAACGTGGACTGATATAATAAGTTACGATATATATGATGTATAAAAAGTTTTGTTCACATTAGAGGAATTGTGACTTCCCATTCTTTGTCCTCGGCCACCTTCCTTTTCCGCTCTTGTCAATGGCCAGTCCAAGTCCTCACATGCTCTTCTCACCCTCCACTCTACTCCTCTCAGCAGATGACCATATTTCTCACTTCATTGAGAAAACTATGGAAAACTGTGGTGACTTACCTTTGTTCCAGTACTTACGCACTAGTCTATGTTCAAATTTACTTTTTTTTGGGGGGGGCTTATCATTTATTTTTATTTTTTTTAAATTAAAGTTAATAGATCACAAGGAATGTTACATTAAAAAACATAAAAAAACAAAAAACATTAAGAGGTTCCCATATAACCCACTCCTCACCCCCACCACCTCATTTTTGTAAATTGTATTTTTTTGAAGATATATACGTCACATGCAAAAAGTTACACTAAAAAATATAAGAGGTTCCTGTATACACCCCCCGCCCCCCACTTTGCTTCAGATGATGGATATTTCCTTCTCTTGAAGGTCAACACATCCACTTGAGCTCCTGACCTGCTTCGAACTTCTTCAGGAACTTACTCCAGTAGTGATTCATTTTTTCCCTTACATCTTTCACCCCTTCCCCTCTTGCTCTTCCTCAGCTTCTAAGTGTCTCCTATAGTGAAAATAACAATGTGCCCTGGACCCTGCAGCCTCCTTTGGCTTTTAACCAGTCTTTCTTCATCTTGGCATCCAAACTTCTCACATTCATCTTTTTCTCTGCATGTTCCCCCTCTCTGACTGCCCATTTGCATCTCAGACTGAAATAAAATGAATCTAGATCAGGTCAGCATGCCAGTCAGGTGGAACATTCAATGCAAATGTCAGTCCATACCATACATTATTTGACCCTTTTGCAGACTGATCACTTCCATTGACTCTCTTGACTTACTATGCTTTAGTAACACTGCCTTCCTTTGTTTATCTTGTGCCTGGTACCTTCAAGGAGGCCTCTTATTCTTGCCTTCCACCTTAAGTATAGATGATCACTATGAGTCTGTCCTTAATCCTCTGCTTGGTTCAAATTGTACATCCTTACCTGGGTCACCTTATGCACACTCAGCCTTTTACCAGCATCCATGGGCTGAAAATTTCTAAATTCCTATCTCCAGGTCAGTTTTCCTCCTTGGACTTCAAATTTATATGTCTCATCCTGGGTTACCCTCACATGCCTCACATTGTAAATGCTCCAAACTAAGTGCATCATCTCTCCATCCAAATCTCTTTCTGCCCTTTCATTCTCTAACTCAGTTGGTGGCACCACCATTGCCAAATCATCAAAGCCAGAACTTCAGGATCATCCATCCCTGAGTCTTGTCTTCCCACAATGTCCACACTCAATAAACCATCGAGTCCCACTATTTCTTTGCCTCCCCAATATTTTCTCTTCCCTGATGCCATAGCTTTGGAGCAGGCTTGTCATCTTCTTCCTAGACCACTAATATGAGAGCCTCCTACTGGGCTACTGACTCCAGTATTGTTCTACTCAAAGGCATGCTCCACGTGGCTCTTTCAGAGATAAAATATTGGCCATGTCTCTTCCATTCTTAAAACCCTCCAATGGCTCTTAGGATAAATCTCAAACATAGTCCATGACATAAATTTATGCTCTTGGTCCTACTTACTCCTTCAGCTTCATTGCCTGCAATTCCATGAGTTGGAGGTTGTGCTACAGAAACACTGACAAATTTTAATTTCTTGGACACTGTAGCAGATGCTCTAGGTGCCCTGCCTGTACTCTCTTCATCCAATGCTTTGCTCTCTGAACCTAAGTTTCTTTGCCTGATGTTTTTTCTTCTGACCACTAGAGAGTGCGCTGCACAAGTGAGCAACAGAGACTGAAAATGCCAGGAAATTAATGTCCCTCAGGAGCAACTCTCAACCAATGGCTGATGGAAATTAGTGGAGTACTCAGCAACTTCACCCCTTAGGCCAAATAACTTTGATGCATGCTTTCTACACCATTTCCCAGGCTTTCCCAGGGGGATTAAGCTTGAGTTGCCAGCAGAAATAACTAGTTTGCTAATGTGTCATTTGGGGACCATTTTCCCTGCCCTGTCTTCTTCACATTCTCCTACCAGTGTTTCTTTGGATCTCATCCCCATAAATGGCACCTGAATCCTTGTCTCCAGGCCTGTTGCTAGAATTTTAACCCATGAAGACAACTTTATGCTTCAAAATAAATGCTTTTATTTTTACTGTCTGTCCCTTGATGGGAAAGGTCCTTCCTTCCCTGTAGCTAGCCTCCTCAGCCAGGCCAACACTTGTTTTCTGCTGTCACTAACTGCTTAGATACCATTGTCTTCCATAAACCTTCCCTGACTTTCATATGGGGTCAGGTTGCTGGGCTCAGGGCTCCAGCAGCAACCCGAGCACCTCTATACTTCAGCCCTTGCCAGCCCGCATTATTGCTTTAACAGCCATCTCTTCCTTTATGTGTGAACTCCTTGAGGACAAGGACTATATTCTGTTCATCTACTGAATTTAAATCATCTGTGAGTGTTTTCTGAATGCCTGCAATACAATGTACACTCTACAGGGTCAGGTGCAAGTTAAATCCTCAAAGCTGCTGAATTAATGACAACCTTTGTAGGAGACAGTAATGCTTATAAGGTGCTTTCATATACAGTCAATGACTTAGTCCTTGAAGTAATTTTGTGAAGTAGGTTCTATTATTATCTCTACTTTATAGATAAGGAAAATGAGACTGAAAGGAGTTAAGGTACTATTTTAGATGACTCAGCTAAGGAGTGGAAGAGAGAGGGCCCGAGGACTTCCAGGGCCTTGCCCACTCTGCAGATATGGATGTATCTCTTCTAACTCTCATGTTCTAGGTCTGAGAAAGAGGTGTCACTGATCCAGGAGGAGCAGGCCCTAAGCTTTAAGTGTGGAAGAATCTGAAATTCTGCCTTTGTTGGTCTGTGTTCAGAAGCACAGGCAGCTGGGGATTGGCTGGATAGGGGTGGAGATGGGAGGGGCCTGCAGAATGCTGCCAAAGAATAAAGCAATGGCAAATGGCTTTGCAAGATGGGGCTCTGTTCACTGAGGCCTTGAACAGTGTAGTGATGCCACAGGGAGCCTGACTTTCTGCTGGACAGGGGAGAGAACTTGCAGTAACCTTTAGAACCATGTCCTCTAAGAGGCTGTGAGGTAGGGAAAAAGTCTGTTTTCTTTTACCTATATTTCTATTATCTGCTCAGAAATAAAGAAGAGAAAGTCCTACACGAGACTTCTGCAGCCATCCCATAATAGCCATCCCATAATTATATAGTCCAAGTCCCTTTCCACTTCAGTTTATGCTTCTTCAGTGACATAAATGCCTCCATGATGTAAAATGGTGGTCGCCATTAAGGGGTTTCTTAATCAGTTGTTTACTTAGATGTTCCAATGAATTCTAGCTCCTTCTGCATTCTTCTCCTTAGCTTTATTTCTCAGCCTTTGCCAACAATTAGAATGTTCTGATTGCTTAAGTAATCACATAATGAGAATAATATCAACTATATCTATTGAGCACTTACTCTGTGCCAGGTATGGTGTGGAACCCTGCACGTGCATCATCTCGTTTAGTGTTCACAAAATCCCATGAGGTAGATTCAATCAAGATCTTTAGGGAAGTGGACTTGGCCCAATGGATAGGGCGTCTGCCTACCATGTGGGAGGTCCACGGTTCAAACCCCGGGCCTCCTTGACCTGTGTGGAGCTGGCCCATGTGCTGATGTGTGCAAGGAGTGCCGTGCCACGCAGGGGTGTCCCCCGCGTAGGGGAGCCCCATGTGCAAGGAGTGCGCCCCGTAAGGAGAGCCACCCAGCGCGAAAGAAAGTGCAGCCTGCCCAAGAATGGCGCCACACACATGGAGAGCTGACACAACAAGATGACACAACAAAAAGAAACACCGATTCCCAGAGCTGCTGATAAGAACAGAAGCGGCCACAGAAGAACACACAGTGAATGGACACAGAGAATAGACAACTTGGGGTTGGGGGGGGAAGGGGAGAGAAATAAATGAAAAATAAATCTTTAAAAAAAATCCTTAGTTTATCTATGGGGAAATGAAGGCATGTAATTTACCCAAGACTCACATCTGTTAAGAGGTAAAGCTGGGATTCATAGCCAGTGTGCCTCCAGAATCCATGTTCTTAGCCAGTACCCTATACTACCTTCCTGTATAATATAATGTTGCTACCACTTCTCTGCTTCTGATAACAACAACAACAAAAATGATAAGAAGATAATGCTTAGGAATAAATGTCTCTGGCACTGGAAACTGGTTTTGGTAATGTCCCTCTTGAATGGAGGCAGCAATGCAGTAGAAAAAACACTGAACTGGAAGAAACATCACCTGAATTAAGTCTTGACACTCCACCACTGGAGTCCTAGTGGAGGCTGGAAGAGTGGGAATGGGGTGAGCTGAGACTCATTCCTCCTCTCGGCCAGGTTCTAACTGATGGGGAGAGTGGCCAGAAGAGACTGCTAACCAATTCAGGACCAACTCCCCAGACAGGCTCTCAGGTAATGATGGGTGGACAACGTGGCTTGGATCTGAGGCCAAAGTGGAACACCTGCTCCTTCCTATGAATCAGTGCTGGACTGACCTAACATCTACCCAGGGACAGGCAGGGAACCTGGAGAATGGTGGGCCTCCATCTTCATGGGGGGCAGGAATGAGGACCTGCACTATTGGGCTTGCCACAATAAGGAGAAAGCTTATTCATCTCGGGCACTACTGGTCCAAGAAGAAAGAAGACAGAAAAGGTGCTCCTGAGCTTTCAGCACAGTGGCCCCCCACTAATGGTCATGCCCCAATGACTCTGCCATTCCTCAGTCAGATAAGCCACTTCTGGGGGAGCAGGGAGGAAGGGGTGATGAAGGAGGCTGAGGTTACCTCCCTGGCACTTCTCTGTAAGGAAGGTATTACAGGAAGTTCTTCCTCATGGGAAGAGAGAACACGACTGGTCTCCCAGGTACTGCCATGTGACTGCAGGCCTCAGGCTCCTCAGCTGTAAAATGGAGTAATGATTCTTGCTCTGATTTTGACCCTGCTTGCATGCTGATGCTTTGCTCGATGTTGCCTCTTTGCTCCTCCAGCTCATGGCTGAAAGGCTGGGTTTTCTACTGAAGGCCACAGCTCCTGCCAAGCAGCCCTCTCCTACAAGCATGGCTCCAGTAGCCACTTTGACTCCTTGTCCTTCTAGGTTTGGGGGATGTAACAGATCCCACATTTTTTGACCCTAAGAGTCTTTATCTTCTTTTTCTTATCCTTATTGCTTCTATCAGGGACCCAATAGAGAAGAGGTGGCACATCCAAATGAAGATAATTCAAGAAGGTTCTTTATAATCTTTGTGATTACAGAAAGATGGGGCAGATCCAGAGGGACCCAGGAAATCCTCAAGAATCCAGGGCTGATGGCAGTAAAGCTGTCATTTCCCTAGGCCCAAAAGGGATGAGAAGAGCTCAGAGGAGCTGAGTTGACATTGGAGGCAGCTCTGCAGTGGCTCTGAGAGGAGCAGCGACTTTCTGTGGAGGGCACAGGTGGTCTCACTCTCCTCCACCCTTCTCTGGTGTCCTACCCAGTGCCACCCCTACCCCCACTGGCAACTCCCAACTGGCTGCCTTAGGGTATGGCAGGCCATTGAGGAAGTCCAAGCAGTTTGGTCCCTGGGTACACTGAGCAAGAAGGGGTGAGGGAGCTGGAGCGGCCCTGGGAAATGCTCCAGCCCACCTGTCCTCACCTTTAGAGCTAGTCCCTTCACTCAAGTCGCTCCAATCAACCCTCTGAGTGTGCCATCTGTTTCTTGCTATTTTGGGCTCAAAGAAGAGAAAAACACTGTAAACTGGGGGAGGGACTGATAAACATAGAAAAGCTATCATTATTTTCTCGTCATTCTCTCCTGGTTGGAAGTACAGGTTTAGGCGTTGCAGTGGATTTTAAGCATAAGCACATTCCCTGCCCTCTGCCCACACCCCCCACCAGAGGCCAATGTCAAAGACTTTGGTCTTCTCTTTGCCTGGAACTACAGTCTGGTTCTTTTCCTGCCCAAGCCTGTCTGAAGCCAAGTGAAGCCACCTTCCTGTAGGGGAGGAAAAAATGCCTGGGACTTGTTGACCCTATTAGTGTCTTTTCATGCCATTTGCATGTTTACTCAAATGTCCCCTCTTCAGAGATATCTTCTATGAGTTCCCAATAGAAATACCACCCTGTTCACACACTCTATTTCCTTATTCAGCTTCTTTTACTCCCATAGAATGCTTGCTACCTGGCACTGTTATATATTTCTTATTTGTTTTACTTATATGAAAATATAAGCTCTTCACAACAATAAGGATTTTGCTTTATGACCGTTTTAGCCCCGATACTTAGAATAGCATATGGCACATGGCTGGCCCGCAATAAAAACTTGCTGAATGAACAGGTGAAAGAATGAATGAAGGTAGGGCTGTCATTGGGAAGAGGTAGAGGAAATAGCAATGATGGCTCATGCTTATTGAAAATACTAGGAGCTAACAACCCTGTACGTTTCCAATGCATCAAGCACCATTTAAGCACTTTGCACATAACGATTCATGTAAATGTCATAACAATCAGATTAAGTTGGGAGGACTTGTTAGCCTCATTTGGTAGGTAAGGAAACTAGGTTCAGAAAGGTCTGTCATCTTCTCATAGTCACAGAGCTAGTGAGAGGCAGAGCCAGGATTGAAGCCAGGGCATTGGCTCTTGAACACACTCTGGGGCCTTTCTGTCCCAAACCTCTCTGTGCCAGTCTGCACTAGACACTTAACGTGTTTTTACCCAGTTTGCATCTCAGTTCAACTCACCAACGTCATTATAATTCTCCCACTAATCAGATGAAGAAATGGACTCAGAGAGCTTAGGTAATCTATCCTAGGCTGCACAGCCGGTTAGTGGCAGAGATGGAATTTTTGTTAGAGACTCGTTGACTGAGACAGGCTGTGCTTGTCAGTGTCCTTTCAACAGCTCTTTCTAGAGCCTGGATGAGCAAGCTGGCTTCCAGGGACTCAGCGGTAGCCTGCTTGACAGTCATGACCCAGCTCAGCCATGGACTCCTGGCTGGTCTTACCTGCAAGAAATTCTCTGCCCAGGGGTGGTGAGCTCCATTCTAAGCCAAAAGCTGGGCAGAATGGCAGGAGCTGCCAGCATCTCTTGTGGGTGATACAGCCTGAGCAGGATATTTCCGGGGATGAGATTCTGTCCACCTCCCTGTGTTTGGATGGTTTGAGTCACCAGCTTGTCATCATCTGCCCCTGATCCCCCTGTCCCCCACCCTTGCACTTACAGCAAGGTGGAGGAGAAAGGACACTGTGGCGTTGGAGTTAGACATCTTTGAACTTGAATTTGAGCTCATTACTCAATATATTTGTGACCTTGGGCAAATTACTTTACTTTTATGAGCTTCAGTTTCTTTATCTATGAAACAGGACAATAATTCTTACCTCTTTATTGCTCACAGAAGAAAATCCAAGTTTCTTCAATGCCCTTCATGACCATTCTCTTGGCACCTATGATACCGCAGCTCTGACCTCCGACCTTTCCCTTCAAATACTAGGACCCCTGTGGTCTCTCCCTTTCTTCTTCTAAGCAAACATCCTGCAGTATCACACCTCTATGCCTTCGCTCATGAGGGTCTGTCGACCTGGAACTCTTTCCCTCCAATTCCCTGCCTGATTAACATCCGTTTGCTCCTAACAGAGCCATTTTATGGTTCAGGGAGGTTAACCAACTTGCCCACAGACACCCAGGTGGTAAGAGGCAGAGCTGGGATTAGAACACAGGCATCTCTGGCCCAATAGCTTCAGCTTTTCCTACTAGGTCACATGGTCTCCCTTGGAGGACCTTAAGAAGAGTAAGAATTTGGGAGCAGAGACAGAAGCTGAGCTTGCAGCTACAATGCCAGGGGTGGCTCTGAGCACAGCACGGGGAGCTGTGGCCTAGACGCACGTGGGTTTCATGTAAGGCGTCACCCTGCTTTGCTGGCCAGAGGCTGAGCCAGCTGTTGCTGGGTGAGGACGGCCTGTGGCGGCCTTCCCTAAAGAGTGAGGGCCACAGTAGGTGGGAGGCTGAAGGGTGAGACAGCCAAGCAGGAAACTGCCAAGGCCTCCATCTGTTGAGGCTTTTCAGTTGGGGGGAAGTGGGGTGCAGGGATCTGGACACAGACAAGAGCCGGTATGTGCTCAGTGGCCACTCTGGGTCAGCTGGCGGCAGCCATGACGGCCAGCGGGCGCAGGACCAGCAGGTGGCACGGCCCCCGCAGGCATGATGCCCGTGGGGAGGGGTCCTGGACAGGGGGAACGGTGAGCTCTGCTGTGGCCCGTGGAGCTGGGCCTGTATTCCCAGATGTCCCCCAGTCAGATTTCCAGAGGCCTGGGTCACAGCCCAGAGTCATAACAAGAGGAGGAGCTGAAGATGTTTGCCTTTCGTGGTAACAGGGCATGGACTTGGGAGACCTCGAGGGCCCAGTAGTGCTGCCCCGCCCCCTGCCACCCCTCCACATAGTGCAACACGTCCTGGTGCCACGCCCCCCATCTGTTTCTCGCACACCAAATTCCTCCACATACCCCTTCACGTTTGTCTACACACACCCCAATGCTGCCAGATGCCTGGGCAGCCTGGCCCAGGCCACACAGACACCTCACACCCAGTCTGCTCACACTCAAGTCTTGTAGACACGGCCATCAGGTGCACACGCTCTTTTACACCTCCACGCATATATGCACCAACACCCATAGACACACACAGACTCACTGATACACTCGTAGGCACTCACATAGCCACGCTCGTACACACTCGTACACACGTACTCTCTCACACGCCCCCTGGTCCTGCTGAAGGCCCAGGGCCAGGGAGAGAGCAGCATGGTAAGGGAGGGGCAGCGCAAGGAAACCCCAGGGACCGGATTCCAAAGAGCTCGCTTAAGTCAGAGGCAGGTCATTAAACCCCTCAGAGCCCCGGATTCTTCCTCAATAACGTGGGGCGGGCAGAGCTCTCCTCTCAAGGCTGTGGACAGAATGGGAGGTAGTTTTCATCAAGGGCCTCTCTCAGGATCTGGCAGTATAGTAGGTGTTTAGCAAATGATATTTCATAATAATGTGAAAATTCTCAAGGCAGTGCAAAACTTTTCCGTGTTTAATCCTAGCTGAGTGTGAACTGTTCAAGTGTTTGTAAAGCCTCAATAAGCCTGACAGGACAGTTTTTTGAAAATGTCTTATACATATGATTAAGGCCAACCCTGCCATTTCTTGGTGCTCAGCGGGGGTCTGGCTGGGATAACAGCCAATGCCATGGAGTCTCTGTGTCTCTGGCTGGTTGCCTGCCTTTCAGGATGACAGAGGATGTTCTGGATCTTTCCCTGGTCCATAGAGCCTCCTTGATTCGGTATCTTGACTGGGGTGGTTTTCCTTTCATTTCTCTTTGGGTTTTTCCTCCGAGGGTCCTGGGGTTTCACCCTTTCCATCTGGCGGTCATGGGTGATGCCCAGGCTTCATCAACACGCTCCTGCAACCAAGCCCCAAGCTTAGTTCCTGAGAACGCCATCTGTCGAGAAGGGCTGGTGGTGGCTTGGATCTGCACGGAGGAATCCCTCAAGCATCACCAGGACCCGAGGCTGTCAAGAGCTGCTACTTCATTCCTGGGCTTCTCTTCCCTTGATCTTCCTGCGGTGGCTTGGATTGGAAATGAATCCCGTAGGTATTTTCCAGGTCTACCCCTCTGGGATCACAAACCCAAAAGTCTTTAGGGGCCCAGCAGGGAATGAAAATAGTGGGGCATAAAGGGTAAATGGCAGCCTTTCCCATGCCCACAAGCACAGCATCCACAAAGAAACAAACAACTAAATCAACCAACAAACCAACCACCGTCCTCAGGGCCAGCCAGTCTGTGGCTTTTGTTCTCAGTCCCCGCCCACCCTCCTGCCTGGCTCAGCGACAGATCAGGATTGGAAAGACTGTCTCGGACCAGCCTCCCAGGCAGCCTCATTGCTCTGTGGCATCCTTGGCAAGCAGCTGGCGCTCGGTATGTGGATGCTTCAGCAGGGCCCTCACCGCTTTGCTCATCCTCACGGGCCGCCGAGTCGGGCACCCCTGAGCGTCAGTGGGGGCCGGGCCCTGGGGGCGCTCACGGTCTGGTGGGGTGTGCGAGGCAGTCCCCTGGCACTGTCCTCAGAAGCCTCCTCCTCGCCCTCCTCCTAACACGGTGCCCAAAGATGCTGCCGGTGGCTCTCGCCCCTCGTCCTCAGGTTGCTTCCTGGAGCCTCACCGGGTGGGGCCACCCATCTCATGAGTAAACTTTCAGGCATTTGAGGCACCTTTCAGAGCCCCCTTGAATGACCTCTTTCTAGGTGGTAAGAAGGTGAGCCCAGTGTTTTTCATTTCCTCACCCTCTACACACACTCCTCAACTTATCTCGAATCCCGCTCCTTGCTGCATCTCCACAGCCACCGTCCTCCCTGCCAGGGCCTCCCCTGGGCCATTTTTAAGGCTCCTGGTCTCTGCCCCTCTCAGCTCCTCTTTACCAGAAGCCAACCAGATGTGGCTGTGCTTAAAACTTCCTAAAGGTTCCCATTGCACTTAAAGGCAAATCCTCACCTTGGTGTGTGAGGCTGGAAAGCCGGAGCCTGGCCCAGGTTTCCCCTCACCCCCAGCCTCCCGTGCGGTGAGAGCAGCTCGCCCTGCCCAGGGCTGGTGCAGGCCCCGCCCTGCCTCCCTCTGCTGGCCTGACTGGCTCCTTCCTGTCCTTCAGGGCGACGTGCCCATCCTTGAGGGGCTCCCTCGACCACATCTTCCCTTTCAGGTCATTGCAAGGTCACGGTCTGGCACATGAGCCGTGCCAGCCCATCAGAGCACAAATCCCAGAGTGACACGTCCTGGTTTGCTTCCGTCCCAGGGTCTCGTATAACGCTGCTGCACAGGCTGTGCTCAATAAATATTTGTGGAATGTTTGTTGTGACTAAGGTCCCCGGAAGGATTCGTTGGCTCCACTCAGACAAAGCCTGAGGCCTTGAACTTGGCCAGACCACTGCTCTCAAGTCAGATGCACATAACTTGGCGTCCCTCCAACGCTGACCCCCGCCTCTGATGACATGAAGCTCTAGCCTGTTAGGACACATGGGTCTCCTGGCAACCTGCCCCCGCCTGCAGCTGCTGCACCTCCCCTCACTCCCAGCTCCCCCGCTGTGCTCTGCCCACACTGTACTGCCCGCTCGCACCGTGCTTCCTCTCGCCTCTGACTTCAGCACCCTGTTCCCTCTGCTTGGGATGCTTTCCTCATCTTGCCTGCACTCAATTAGTATTTTCCTGGGAGTGGTTGAGCAGAGGGTTAACTCCACCTTCACCAGACCTCGCTCACCCGAGGACCCTCTGTAAGCTTTCCTTGATCTCTTTACCTCCAGTCCCAGTGGAGGAATTGCGCCATTCCTCTTGGCTTCATCTGTGAAGGGGGTAAAGCTCCTTGGCGACCTTTCTGGATGACTGTGAGAATTAAAAGCTAATGCCTGGCCCAGTGGATAGGACATCCGCCTACCACATGGGAGGTCCGCAGTTCAAACCCCGGGCCTCCTTGACCCGTGTGGAGCTGGCCCATGCGCAGTGCTGATGCGTGCAAGGAGTGCCATGCCACGTAGGGGTGTCCCCCTCGTAGGGGAGCCCCATGCGCAAGGAGTGCGCCCTGTAAGGAGAGCCACCCAGCACGAAAGAAAGTGCAGCCTGCCCAGGAATGGCACCGCACACACAGAGAGCTGATGCAACAAGATGACACAACACAAAGAAACACAGATTCCCGGTGCCGCTGATAAGGATAGAGGTGGACACAGAGAGCAGACAACTGGAGTGGGGGGAAGGGGAGAAAGGGAGGGGAAGAGGGGAGAAAGAAAAAAAAAAGCTAATGCTTGTAAAGTGACTGGCACGGAGTGAGCATTTGTGGAAATGGAAGTGACTTCCCCATCCACAGGATGGCAGCTCCACTGCCAACAAAAACAACTTCAGGGAAGAAGATGTGACTAGCTGACAGTTTCCCCAGGTTCTCATTGACTCGGCCAATGTCAAGTCCGATTCTGGAGGCTCTCGGAACGTTACTGTGGCCAGGCAAGGAGCCCATGATGACAGATACTCAATGCCCTTCCCATCTATGCCCTCCCTTCTACCCGCCCGAGTGAGAGGCTCTACTTGCTCCCTACCTCTGCCCTCCCTCTCCTCCCTCACCTGCCTGCAGGGCTCCCCTCTCCTCTGGCTTCCTTGAGGAGTCCATTTGAGCCTCCAGCTAACAACTGTGTGATTCTGGACAAATTACTGAATCTTCCGCAGTCTCATTTAACTGGTCTGTAAAATGGGGAAATCTACATATGCTGGATTAGCTAACACTATATAGTCACAGCCATGGAACCAGCAGGCCAGACATGGTAGCTCCCTTTCCTGTTCTCCTCTCTGCATCAGAACCCCTTTATCCCTACCTACAACTGATTATAAATTTTTCTTGGCAAAGGACTGTGTCTTCTCATTCACCGCAGTGCCGAGGACAATGCTCGAGACACAGATGTGAAATCACTTGGGCTTCCTTGGGGTGCTTTGAACTGAGCAAATGCCAGAGAATGAAGAAATGAAACTGGCAGCAGGACTGACTTTGCTGAGTGGCCCTTCAGGTATAATATATATAAGAAAAACATAAGTAAAAGACTATTCTAAGCTTCTAAGCCACTACTACCTGCTAGGCAATATACTAAGAATATATGATAGATGAGAGATATTACATACCTATACACATATTTATATATACATTAAATACACGCACACACATATATAAAACATTACAGTTGCACTTCAATTCTGCAGTGGAGATCTTATCATATCCACGAGGGACTGGGACTATCTGGGTAAACGTCACAGTGGTTGGCAGTGGAGGACACAGTCTCCACCCCTATGCTTTTTGCATGAGGACAGTGGAATGCTCCCAGAGGGTGGGATCAACGTGTCCCACTGTCCAGACATGGGCCTTGCAAACCTGGGCTCACCTCGTTGTCTCGGTCTTTCTCCAGGAAGTGGCGGGCCACGTGGCTGGGTAAGATGTTCCGCAGCATGTTCTCGTTGTGCTCCCTCAGCTCCTTCATCTCGTTGATCTCCTCTTTGGCCTGCACCCGCCACAGGAAGTCCAGACGGGCTGTGTACTCCAGCTGCAGATAGAGAAAAGAAACAGGGAAACTCTCAGGCCATGGGCTTCAGGCCCGCATGTCTGGGGAGGTGGGGAAGTCTTCCCTGGAACTCTTCCCAAATGAAATAGAGTCCGATCTGAACATTTTGGGAGATGTGTCACCTGGAGCCAAGCAATCCGCTGATGATTTAGATTTCACAGGGGTCCGTACCTCTCTCTTTCCTAGCATTATGGAACGTGCGATAATCTGACAATGTCTGTGCCAACTGCTAGACAGTAGGTGCTATGAGTTAGGGGTCCTGTCACTTGTTTAATTACATCCTTGCTGGGTAGCAGCATGCCTGGCACAAGGCAATTGCTCAGTTAATAATTGTTGACTCAACAAATAACAATATTAAAACCAGTTACAACTGATAGGGTGCTTAATGTGTGCCAGACGTTGTTCTAAGCATTATACATATATTAACTCCTTTAAGTTACACAACAACCATAACAGGAAGTTACTATCAATCTTCACCTATAGATGAAAAAATTAAAGCCAGCATAGTTAAGTAATTTGATCAAGGTCACACATCTAGTTAGCAGTGAAGCCAGGATTTGAACTTAACCCCAAAGTTTGGCTGTAGAGCCTGAGCTCTTAACCACTAGGGAGTGATGGGGAAAGGAAAGAGGGAGTAATGCCAAGGTCCTGGCGTTAGTTGTCCAGCAGGTGTGGCTTAAAGCCCTCGTTCCCCATTTAAACACTGTATCCCTGGACAAGTGATTTCATGTCAGTGTCCTCATCTCTAAAACTAGAGTGAATGCCAGCTACCTCACAGGATGATACGGGTATTATTTAGGATGTGTGGCTAAAGCACCTGGCTCATAGGAGGTACTCAGCACACCTTAGTTCTCTCTTGTCTTAGCTTCTCTTTTCATTTTGGAAGGTGGATAGTTTCTGTTCTAAAGAAGCTCACGGGTTACTCATTTCAGCAAAATTTGTAATAGTAAAAGCTGGAGACAATCCAAAATGTTCATTCCATTGACTGAGTAGACTATAGTACACAATGGAATGTGATGTAGCTATAAAAAGTAATGAAGGGTATCTGTATATACTCTGATGGACGGATTTCTAAGGGGCAAAAAGTATGCATAGTATGCAGTCACAGTATTTAAGAAAGGGATATATATACATACATATAATTATGTAAAATAGGGCTAATTGCTTATCATGTCTAATTCAAGAGACTATTACATGAGTTAAGTGGTATGATGTATACAAAAGCATTCTGAAATATCTAAAACAAAGATTTATAAAGGTATTCCTGTAATTTAAGACATTGTGGGTAAACTCAGGTCAAAGCTGGATTTTTATTTTGTTTCCCTCCAGTTTCAAGAGCATTGAGGTTTGATGTGTCAAGTTGCAGGATAATAGTTTCTTCTATGCAAGAAACTATTTCCAAATGAAATGCGTTTACTTCCTTTAAAAAATGCATGCTTGGCTGAATCAGGAGATACTTTAAAAATTTCTCTCCTGTTGAAGCACCTTCATCTAATTACATTCAACACAGAAACATGATTAGGGAAATTTGGAGGGTTGGAGTTGATTTATGCAAGAAATGTTCAAGTTACAAGACAAGAATAAACTTCCCCTTTCGGCTCAGGTGACTGCAAGTAACTGTATCTAAGGCATGTCTGTAAACAGATGACCTAGTCCAAGTACAGCCCTGTTTATTGACAGAGTCCCCCTAAGGCAGACAGCATATATTATTAAACCTCCACAGAGGGAAAGCATTCCTCTACAGTTTACTAAAGACCTTTTGTACCTCCTATGTGCTTGGAGCTGGGGGTACAAAAATGAGTGAAACTCAGGCTCTGCCTTTGATTTTCATAGTCTGATTAGTGCAGAAAGGGAGAGAAAAACAAAACATATGGGGAGCATGGATGCTGAGTAAAAATTCTCATAGCATTCGCTCAAGAAATGCCAACTGAATTGGAAACACACCCTTTTTCCTGATTTTTGCTAAACTATCAGAACTGGCTACAGTGAAAGATTACCAAGGGAACTAAAATATATCGTTCATATAGTTTGTGCCAAGCACGTCACATAATGATGGCTGATACTTCCTGAGTCTTGCCTTGGACCTAACACTGTTCTAAGCACCTCACATGTATTGGAGCGCATTTAATCCTCAGAACTCAAGAAGGCAGGTGCTTTCTTATCTCCATGTCACAGGTGGGGAAATGGAGGCAGTAAGATAAAGCCAAATGCCCAAGTTCTCACGGTAGAGGCCGTTTTGAACCCAGAGCATTCTGAATCCAAGCTGTGACTCTTAAACTGCCCGCCCCCAACCCCATTACCCTAACCTCACCCAGTCATTCTCCAACCCTCTACAGGTAACTATTGTTCTTTTCAGTCAATCGATGAAGAAATTGTAGCTCTGACAGTTTAAATCTCTCAAGGTCAGACATTCACCAAGGGACGTAGCTGGAATTCAAATGGAAGAATATTTGGTTCCGAGGCTTGGATTTTTCCTTCTAAGTCACAAAAACTCATGGTGCCTGTCTTTATTAGACCCGGAAGCAAGGCACGACCTCGTTAATCTCTGCTCCTGTGCACAGGTGTGGCTTTCTCTGCTATAAATGGAAATGACGAGGCAAAGCCCAGGGCCGCTGGTGAATCAGGCATGGGTGGGAGGCCCCCCGGCTGCTCAGCCCCCCGGTCCAACATTCAGAATGTTTGTTCACCTGCTTCGGAGGAGGAAGTGTTGGCATATCGCTTCCACATATGTGCAAGATGAAATTTCCCAATTATTCAGTTACATAACCGCCTCCGTCACTCTGGAGATGTATAATTACACACGCTCTCACCCGGATGCTTCTGCGTTACAGACTGGCATTATTCAGCCTTTAATAAAAATAGGGGCCTCTGAGTCACAAAGGGAAACCGGTGGAAGCAGGTAGCAAGCGCAGGAGAGAGCAGGCTTGATCCGGGATGAACAGGGCCCTGACAGATGTTTTAGAGAGAAGACAGCCCAAGTGATGCAATCCTGCCCTTAAGACTCCTTTAATGCCCGGACGCAGGGCCACGTGTGGAAAGAGAATGGAATGAGGAAGCAGCAGGTAGAGGATTTAGATTCCTGTTTCCATCTCCCTTTTCTTTGTGACCTCAGGTGACTTGAGTCTCCATTTCTGTCTTGGGAGGAGGTGAATAGTAATACCCGGACTCTTTGTTTCACATGCTTGCTTTCAAAGTAAATTATTAATAGCTAACACATTTTTGAGCACTTACTCCATATGTAAGCCATTGTGATAAGTGTATTATAATTATAGTCTCATATAATACTCATAACAACCCTATGAGGTAGGACTAATTATTATCATGCTTATTTTATAGGTGAGAAAACAGAGGCTCAGCAAATTAAGTAAATTGCTGAAGGTCACATATCTATTAAGTGTCAGATTTGGGATTTGAACACTATCTGCTGGACTCCAAAGCCTGTATTTGTAACCGCCATAATTATGGGATGTAATGTCAAAGCCCTTTGCAAGTTAGAAATGAAAGGGGAAAATATCAGGTATCAGTTAAGTACAGTAGCTCAGACCCACTTGCTTGACACACACTCTCAACCTGATTAGATTAACTGCTTTCCCAGGACAAATGGAGAATAGGATAAATAGAATTAAGATGTTAGAAGAGTGCCATTCCAGGAAGGGAGCACAGACAGGGCACAAAGTAATTCCTTTAGGTGACAGAGGGGACAGAGATGTCCTTGTTATGGTGGAACGAGGACCCTCAACTTGAACTTGCTTTCTCTTAGTTATCTCTGGAGAGGTCGCATTTACCAGTTGAAAACCTGTGTGGGAAGGGTGTATATGTTTTTCTGCAGGAGTTCCTTGTCTGACTCCATCTTGATAGGCCTCAAAAGGACTACCACTTGCAAGTCAGACTAAGGACTTCTCTGCCACTGGAAGCCATCAAGATGTAGAAGATATGACCGCAACACTCCAAGATGGCCAGAAGACCTACTCAGAGGAAGTCTGGAAACGGCCAGACTTTGATATTTGGCTTATTGTTTCATCATCAATTCAGCAAAAACTAAAAAACAAGTCAAATTCATACTACTGGACTGAGTGCCCTGGCTTATTTTGTTGCCTTGCTGACAACCTGTCTGTCTTTAGTCTAGTGAAGCGGGAAGAGTGGGTTTTGGAAACAGAGCTAGGTTGGAATTTTAGTTTTCCCACTTACTTGCTGAGTACCCTTATTTTCCTTATTTTCTTCATCTCTAAATGGGGATAATAATAACTACCATTCAGGGTTGTTGAAAGATTATATTAGATAATATGAGTAAAGTGCCAGGTACATATGGGGAGTCGATAAATGTTAACTCTTTCTTCCTTCCCTTTTCTTGCCAAGTTTTTATATTACCTGTTTTTCACCACTCCCTTTATTATAAATAACTTTATATTATTAAGTTCATATTTTATAATATAAAAAAACATTGGGGTGTTTTGGCTATTTCCTTCCTGGTTTCCCAGGGCTTGTTACCTCCCCATTTCCATGGTGATTTCCCGGCGACAGTTTCTACTTCTGCTCTGACTGATGGCCTTGTTTTTATTTTCTTCTTTTCTGGTTTCTTTTTGGAAGTGCACACAGACCCAAGAAAGATTATCTGGGATCCAGAGCAGAACAGGGAAACTGGCAGGGACAGGCTTCTACCAAGGAGCAAAAATCTCCCCGGGTGGTAAACTCTACCACACCCGTGGTCTGAATCCACCTGGAGAAATCCTGTTGCTCTCTGTGTGCAAACATCAGCTCATGGGTGAAGTCTGGCGTGATGCTTCCAAGTGGAATTATTTCCTGCCCTCTGACTCTTGAAGGCCTTGGAGAAGTCTGCTCCATACATTCCACTTCCCCCATGATTTTCTTTAGGTGCCACTCTTCTCCAACATATTGAAATTCTTGGAGCGGTCTACAGTGCCCAGTCTGGGTTCCGGAAAAGAGTGGGTGCTCGCAGTGAAGTAGACTCGATATGGTGGGCACTTTATCTAATCACAACAATTAACATGAAGCACTTCCTATATATATGAAGGCAGTGCACAAAACACCAAGTACAATAATCTCAAATAGTTCCCCACAATAGCCCTGTGTAGGAATTACTACCTTTATTTCAGAGAGGAGGAAACGGAGACTCAGGGAGATAAATAACTTGCCCACTGCCACATACTGTTGTAAAGCAGAGCTGGGATTAGAACCCTGGCTTGACTGATTCCAAACCTAAATGTTTACCTAATAAAGCAAACAACATCTATAATTTTATCCAGGCAACAAATGGAAGGGATCCCAGTTTGCCTCAGGCAGAAAATGAAAGCCTTAAGCTTTTATTTTTATTTTTTAAATTTTTTGGGGAAAATAGTTCCATTGAAACAGATGTACCTAAAGGGCTCTAAAACCATGTTGCTTACAAAGTTATCTTTTTGGACTTGGGCTTTCATTAGGTGGCCTTTTTAAGGAATTGATTCATTAAGAATTATAACTTGCTGTCAGAAGCCAATTGTCATTTGCCGTGAAGAACAGTGGAGACCCTGTGGGCCAGTTTTATGGCATTTGGAAATGCTGGGGAACCGTGTGTAGCCAGAGCAAAATGGCTGGTTACCTGCTGTCCATGGTAGAACACGGCGAGGAGGAACATGGCCATCAGCAGCAGTGACGCCTCCTTGGTCCCCAGGAAATCTCTGTTGGAAGAAGAAAGGCAAAATGGCGGCATGGTTACTACCAACCATGCAGGAACGTCAAAGAGCCTCATTGGGAAAGTGAGGTTCAGAACGGAGTGGGGAAAAAAGAAAGATACAAGTGCTTACTGAGTGCCCACTAGGTGACAGTGGCTGCTCTGAGGGTTCTTGCATAGGCTCATGCAGATATCAATTGAGCCCAAGAGAATGAGGTCAGACCTGGTGAAAGGAATCTAGAATCTAGACAAGGTGCTCCTACTATTAATCATCTAGAATTTTATCTAGATTTCTATGAGCTTTTATATTTTTTCACTACAAAAATCCCTGGAAAGACAGGGATCATTTCTATTTTTTCAAAATCGATGTTCTGCTACTTAAGAAACATGTATGTATGGTTTGCCATGTGGCTGGGTCTGTTCTAAGAGTTTTGACAGATATTAACTCAATTCTCATATCAATGCTCTAAGGTGGACATGACTGTTACCCCCACTTTCCAGGGGGGAAAATAAGGAGTTATGGTCCCCATTTTACAAATGAGAAAACAGATGTCCTTAAAGACTGTGTGACTTGTCTAAGACCACAGTCAGTGGTGGTAGAAGCTGAACCAGGATCCTGGTTTCCCAGTTTTGAAATCTTTATGACTATCTTACTAAGAGCATATGCTGGGGATGATACAGACTGCTGATCAAAGACTGGTTCTGGTATTTCCTGGCATGAATTCATGGGAAAGACAACTTTGTTCAGCCTCAGTTTCCTCATATGTGAAATGAAGCCAGTAAGACTTGTTTCAAAGAGTTATTTTGAGGATTAACGGTAAATGGTTTACTCAATGTCATTGTCAGAGGATCTGGCACACTTTAAGTTCTCTGTAAATGGAAACATTTTTTAAAACCATTTTTTTTTGCATGCCTGTACTGTGTTGCAAGAGCCACAAAAATAAATGAGACAAAATCACTGGCCTCAAAAATGTATAAAACTAATAGAAAAAGATAAATACATAAAAAATGAAAAGCACTGTAACATGGCAAGCTTTAGAATAGCCATATGAAAAATGGAGATGACAGAGAAGGGAACCATCTCTAAAGACTGGAAGAGTCATGATAAAGCTACTCAGAAACTCAGAGGGGAGGAAGGAAGCAAACTAACCAGAATGTCGGCAATACCTGCTGGGCGATGGCTGCAGCCACAGAGAGGAAATGACACAGTCCCTGCCCCGGTGGGGCTGCCAGTCTAAATGGGAGATACAGTTATATAAACTCGAGCCATAAGTCCTAAATGGAGGCCTATGGAAGATGTCAAGAGAGCAGAGGGCAAATGGTATCAATTCTGTCTATAAAAGCCAGGAAAAGCATCACAGAGGTGGTGACCCTCGGGTGCCAAGCAGACCAGGAAGGAAAGGTACCTGAGATAGGAGGCTCCAAATGTGCAAAGATACATTGACATGTGTGGCAGTTTGATATTATTTATGAATTCCGAAAAGAGATATAGATTATGTTTGTAAACTGGTCTGTTCCTCTAGGTGTGATAATCCATTTATTATATTAGATTCAACCAAGATGTCTGATTAAATTATGCTAAGATTAGGGCTTTGATTCAACTACATCATTAGAGTGTAACTCAGTGTCGAGTCCCAGCTCCCTTGATGGGCTGATAAAACCAGGAGAACAAAGAAAAGATACACAGAGGATCCTGTGGTCCCAGGAAGAGAGATGAGCTGCATAGTCTACAGCTGTCCTTGTGAAGAACCAGAGCAGCTCAGCCCAGGAAGAAATGAGCCCCAGGGAGACAGTCAAGCCTTATGCCAGCCTATGGCTGAGATTGGAAGAAGCTGGGACCACGGAACCTTAAGAGGAAGAATGAAGGCTGAACCCTTGTAGACATCACCTGCTATTGTGTGTCAATATGTGGCAACAGACTTTGGGTGAGAAAGTACCTCTAATGGTACTTAGGTTGGACTCTTTAGGGCCTTGTAACTATAAGCTTCTATTTCAAATAAATACCCTTTATAAAAGCCAAGGAATTTTGGTACTTTCCCTCAGCACGCCTTTGGCTGACTAATGCAATATGTGTGTGGACTAGGAAGATAGTGATAGCAAAGGAACACAAACTTGATGAAAGAAATCTTTGAGAAATACAAAGCTTTTTTCCCTTTCTTCTTTCTCCAAGGGCCAACCTAGCTTTCTGGGTAGTGTTACTGGGTAGGGGGAGATTTTGGCTTATTGGAAAGGTGGTTTCTGGTATCATTGCTCCCAATTTTTCACCCCTCTCTGTACCTTTACTCTTTGCCTTGAAACATGTTACTGCCTTCCTGTTCTGTTTTAGGCTCAGCCATATCATCTGCTTTAGCCAATAGAAAGAGAAGAAAGTAAGGGAGTGCCAGTCCCAAACCTATGCTCCAAGAAGGCTTGCGTGTTTCCACTTACTCTCTTATACTTCTTCCCTTCCGGGAGAAGGATGTGTCAGGGCTGGTCTGCTGGTCCCAGGAGGAGGATGAGGGACAAATGGAACAGACCTCTCAGTTAAGGTGCTCCAGCCATGGTCAGCCTAGAGCTGAGCCCCCAGCTGACTCACAGATATATGAGTGAGTCCATGGAGACTAGCTGACCCCAGTCCACTTGCAGTTATATGAGTTCTGTTCTTGCTGGAGAACAACAGGAGCAGTTGGAGGCCCAGGGATATGAAGCTGCCAAGACCAGCTTCTCATAACTTTATGCTCAAAGGCTCTCATGCTCATAGGGGCCAGGTCCAGTCCAGCTCACTAGGGTAGAGTAGGGGCTCAGGGATGGAAATGTGGTCTCTCCCAGAGAGATATTGCACACTTGGAGACCAAGGGCAAAGAGAAATTCTGTGGGCTGGAATAAGATTGGGATTTGTGAATTCCTCATTCCACATGCTTTTCCTTGGAGATAATATGTTAATAGTAGATACAATTCATTATTATATTTCTTTTCTACAATCTCAGTGAAGCACCAAATTATGGAGCTGTGGAAATAAATGAATAAGGAACATTGGTTTTGCCTTTGAAATGGTCCACTATGAATCAAATGCACAGATAATTTTATAATAACATAATACACTCCATGGAAAAGATGCATACTTGTTCCCATGGTAATACATGGGAAGTGGTTGTGTGTTTGGGGAAGACTCAAGAGCTGAACCTTAAAGGATGATAAGACATAGATGGAAAAGGTGGGATGGGTTCTGCAGGTATGAGACATGTGTCTTGCTTTGCTAACCAGTTTACAAGCTTCTAATGTGAGGGTGATGAGTAAATGTCATGTATAATGCTTGAGGCCACATGCAGGCTTCACAGGAGAGAGTGCTCTGATCTGTTAGAGGTATCCACCATGATGCCAAATTAGAGTATGAACTGTGATCTACATAAGACTCATTAATTCATTTATTTATCCATTCATTCACTGTCACCCTAGTGTTTACTTAGGGGGACAGGCACAATCTAATACCACTCTTCTTTCTCATCTCTTAATTTTCTGGCTCTGAAGTTTGTGGACCCCTGACAAAATGATTAAAGACATGAGCTTCAGACTCATGTAGACTCAAGTTCCAACCTTGACTCTGTTTCTGACCAGTTGTTTGACCTTGATAAATCACTTAATATCTGCCAGTCTTGGTTTGCTCACCTGTAATTAACTGCAGCAGGATTTACCTCCATAATTAAAAGGATTAAATGAGCGAATCTGCGCGACATGCTTGGCACGATGCCTGGCCCATACTCTTGCTCATGGTGGTGTTAAAAAAAAAGCACTCATTCAAATGGTTTGGTTTGAACTGGAGATGGCCTATGTTTAGCTTCTTGTGAATACAGCCCAAACTCCTACTCTGCCTGGCACTTCTGTTATCCTTTTCTGTGTAATGCAGGGTGCTTTTTTCAGCCCAACAATTTATCATTTGAAACACATATTCCAGAGAAAGCGTAAATACCTTTTGAATCATTTCAGAAGTGTTGGTTGGCCAAAAATAAATAGGGAGATGACTAGACCAAACTCAGAAGAGAAAGAAAACATGATGAACCAGCTTTGAGTCTTTTGGCTGTGTGTCAGACAGGAAAAAAAAAATAGTGTGTGATAATGTGCATAGAGTATGTCAACCAGGCCAAGGAACATCTACCAGGAATTGTGATGTGAATGTAGAGATAATTTGTTTTCCTGGTAGCATCTATGATTCTTTGAAGAATTTCCAAAGAGAGCCACATGGCTGAAATCAGTGCATCATTATAATACTTCGCTTGCTGTTGGGTGGCAAGGGTTTAAAACCAAGGACAGCTTGAACTGATTTATCTGAATTAATAAAATCACTGAATTAATACTACCATCCACCTGAGCTAATAGAAAAGAACCTATTTAAGTGAAAGCACATGTAGAATAATGTAAATCTCAGGGTTTGATATAATGTTATCTGGCATCTCATAAAAATTAGTATGTCATTTGAATGCTACTCTTCACAGAAATATTTATGCTAATTACAAGAATTTTTGGGAATTTATAAAAATTTCACAAACAAGAAAATAAATTTTGTCCTCAAGCCTATGACACAGAGAAAACAGAGGTTAAAATTTTGAAGCCAACTAAATACCATATTTCCAGGCCTTTTTCACCTATGCAGCAATATTTACAGAGTTAGGATCATGTGGTTCACTGCTTTTGTGACCTACTTTTGTAGTTAGTGATATAGCATGAAAATAATATCATGTGATTAGACATTCTATAACATGAATTTTAGTGGATCCATGCTATTCTGTACTATATGTGCCATACAGAGTATGTTATCTCTTGCCAGTCTTTTTGTTTTATAGTAGGAGACCTAGGCCTGGACAAGAGAATTATTTGTCCAAGGTCATTCTGCTGATCTGTGTCAGAGCCAGGATGTGTGCTGCCATCACAGGCACCAAGTTCTGCATTTTAGCCATTGCACATCCCAAACCCGAATTTTCAGTTTAGCTATTAGATCTCATTTCCCCCATGAAACCCATAATAAGTCAGCCAGTTTGAATTTCTCTATCTTTTATTCTGTTGCCATACTAATGATTGACTGTCATTTAAGGGCTTATTTCACGCCAGACATGTAATAACCACTTTATATACATCTCCAGCTTTAATTCTTGTATCAACAATTAAAATACTATTATCCCTGTTCTATTAAAGAGGAAACTGACAATCAGATGTTAAACAACTTGTTCCGGTTGACAGAGTTAATGAATGGTGAAGCCTGCCTGTCAATGCAGATTTCACTAATGCATTTTATTAGCTGCAATTCCTTCCTAAATGCACCTACTGATGATTGCTTGTCCCTAAGCAACTTAAGGGTCAAAACGATGTCTTCTGCATCTGTGAATTGCGATGCCCAGCAAAAGCCTGTAGAAAGGGGATACTGTACATTGAATGAATGAACAAACGTCACATGATGTTGGATAACTCTTATTTGTCTCAGACCTTACATGTGGATTATTCTCTGGCTCTTTGCTTCTTTGTATCTACCAAACTTTTCCAAATGGCCAAGTGTGGTAACCAGGACCAGCTCTATAATTTGTAGGGCTCAGGGCAAAATGAAAATGCAGGGCCCATTGTTCACCATGTATTAAGGATTTCAAGGCAGTGACAGCAGAGTATTATACCAAGTGTGGGGCATTGCTGAGTACACAGAGGTCACACACCCATGAAACCGGCCAGCCTGGTAGCTTCCTAACTCGTCTTTCCACATCCATTCTTGGTCCACTCTAATCTTTTATCCACAGCACGAAGTGTTCTTTCAAAATACCCCCACTCCCCTTTGGTTAAAAACTCTTCTGTGCACACCAATATCTCCTGATTCTTTCATGGCTTATGAGGCTCTCATTCCCCAGCCCCTGCCTATCTCTTTAAGCTCTAATGCCACATTTTGTACTACCTAGATTTGTCCTGCTGTCTGTAACTTACTGACCCTCTGCACCAGACCATCCCAAACAGTTTTCTCCCTGGTGTTGGAGACGAGGCAGGGCCAGTGCAGAATGGGAATGGGTACAGACCCTGAGGATTAGGCCTGGACCCAGAATTATGGGAGGGGCCAGTGTACTCTACAACAATGAAATGGTACATAGCACTGTTTTCATGATGCTAAGAAAGATCTGTGTAACAGATCCTAATTCTACTGAATTCAGAAATGTACTGTTTGCGTGGAGGGGCTGAGGATGTTGAATGGGGAGTTTGTTCAAACTTGAGTACACTGTACTCGATGCTTTGCTACCATATTTTGCAATGCATAACTCTGAAATTGATGAGATGTACTTGGCCCAGGCAAGGTGTTCTCCGTCATAGACCTGGGCAAGCTCCTGCTTATGTATTTAAGACTAGCTCTGGAGATGATCAGTTATGATTCCAGAAAGTCTGATGAGGTCTTCATCAGTCATTATTTTCTGCAACAGTATGGCTACTGATGAGGTATATTGAGGGTGGAAAGCTTGAACCATCCTTGGAGAATGGAGCCAAGCTCTTTGTGGTTTGTCCTGCTTATCGTGCCCTCTTTCTTACTCTTAGTTGAGCAGACCTTGTTTGACCCTTGTGGGGTCTGTGCCTTGTCTTTCTATCTATTGAGATTTGTCAGTCTTGTGGTCTTGCAGGTGGCTTTCTTGAGACACAAAAGAAATTCAGCTGTGTGAATTAAAACCATTCTGGAGGCCTAGCCCTCAAGATGCTTCAACCATAGTTCTGAGCATGGTGATGGCCTCAGATGTCTGCCAAGGTTATTTTCACACTTTGAATATTCTTGTACAAATATAAGGGCAAAACTGAAAGTGGCTTAATGAAAAGTCCATTGAATATGACATTGAAATATGTGTATTCCAGAGCTACCTCTGTCACTTACTAGCTGAGAGTAATGCTCTTTGAGCCTCACTGGACAGATGACATCCACATCAAAGGGTCTTCATAGTGTCTACATGAGGTTATGAAATTAAAAATTATTTTAATTTAAAAAATTAAAATTAAACTATCAAACATTATATATATATTAATATACACACATATATGGGCATGAGAATTGCTATGAAGCTAACATTGATCTTGCCAACGCCAGTTATTTACTAGGACTGAATGACACTTTCTTGTTCATGTTAATGGACCACTGGATCTTTCCAATGGCATAAACAAATGGTGACCAAATTAATCATGATTTTGGTCAGAAGAAACCTGTTTCCATGTCACTTAGCCTTTAGATTTTGTTAGCACCAATTTCCTTTGTCGCCTTCCAAATGCTCTAATGTGTGTAGTTTTCTTGACATTATCTATTTCAGTGCATTCTCATTTGTGAGAGCCTCATCTGGTAGCACATTCAATGTCTGAAATGTTGCCTACACCTAACACTGTTGGCAAGGTTCACAAGGATAATTTTGGAGGAGAGCTCTGAGAAGACCCTTATTCATGCTGTTTAGCCTCCAGATGCCTGGTTGCAAAATGATCAGTTTCAGGAAATGAGGCATATGAATGGTATGCATGGGGGAGGGTTGTGAGGCAGGGACAGCTGGATACCCAGATAAAGGGCAGAGATGGTATTTGTTCCTTCTGTGACCCTAATAGGTGCATAGTAGGTCTACAGAGATTTTCGTTGAATTAAAATAATTGTCACTGATCTTCTGCTGGAAGCAGAGATGTAGTATGTATACTTACCACTGCCACTGCCAAACTTCAGAGTGGAAAGAGCATGGATATTGGAGACAGACCCTCTCCCGGCAACACAACTTACAACATGGACTAGTTACTATTAGAACCAGCAAACCTGATGCTTTTAATAAGTTTACTTTGCTGTCTCCCTAAATTAACAATCTGACCCCTGAAGAGCAGACAAAAGGGCCAGAATTTGATCTTAGGTTCCAGAACCTCAACTGCAATGATTCCAGTATTTTGCCTATATTTCATTAAGTCAACAAGGCATAGGTGGCATGGAAATCTTATCCTCTGATGATCAGTTAGGACATATAGCTAATAAAGCCTATGAGAAAATAAGGATAGCAAGCGTTCTGGAATAGGACAGAAAGCTCGGCCAAATGTAATCACTTTAAATGTGAAGTATGCCACTTTTATCCAAAAACAACATGTGCTCACAGCACATGAGACACACGATGTAAAACAATAGTAAACAAAAATGGTCGGGGTTGTATATAACAGTAGGTTACTGTGAATCAAAGGTGTAATAAGATTCCAAATGAGCTAATGCTTCTTTCAGCTACTCATTCATTTAATGTTTCATTCAACAAATATTTAACTGGGCATCTACTGCCAGACACTCTACTAAGTGCCCCAAATAGGAGCAGGAGTAATGGTCCTTGCCCTCAAAAATTTCTATCCTAGCAGAGGAGCAAGACATGGACATTAATGATGGCAACACAGTGAGGCAAGTGCAATGATCAAAACTTACGTACACAGATTTGAAAATGAGAAAGGGTCAGAGGGCTTTACTGAGGAGGAAGTCTTGAGTTGGGACCTGAAGTAGGAGGAGGAATTAGGAAGTTGATGTATCGAACAAGGGGAAAGTATGTGCAGAAGCTTATTTGGGAAACAGCACATGATATCACAAAGCTAGAATACAGGTTACAAAAGGTGAACTGCGGGGCTATAGGAAGTAAGATCGGAAGAGTTGGTGGGGACCAGTTGAGGGAGGACTTTGAAGTCCTTGGTGAGCAGCTTGAACTTTCAGCTTCTTTGAGACAATATGGAGCTCCTGAAGGGTTTTAATAAGGAAAAGGCTTGGACGGCTTTGAGGAGGTTGACTTGAGAGTTAAGGCCAGGAGACCAGAGGACAACAGTCCAGAGATAAGCATGGACATCTTTCTAGAATAGCAGCATTTGTGATTTGGAGGTTACATGTCAAATGATGATTATTAACATTAATCCAGTGCTCCCTCTATGTCAGGCCTTGAGCTAAGTTTCCATTATCACATTTGATCCCCTTTATACTCCTACAACATAGTAACTATCATTACTCCCACTGGACAGATTAAAAAAAAACAGAGTTTAGAGTTAAGTCATTATTCATTACTTTGCTTGAGATTACACAGCTGGTTGATGGCAGAGGGGGCAATCGAGCCCATGTGGTATAGCTCCTAAACTGTACTCACAAGCGTTATGATATACTGCTACCCTAGAAGGGATGCTGAGGAAGATGGATGTCTTGTGATTGGTTAGATATTGAGGGTGTGGGTGTCTCTTTTGTTTCAGGTTTAGTGCAAATCTCTGTCACGGATTGTTGAGGAAAGGGGCCTGATCAGCAGATGGAAATGCAGCGAGGCTTCTCTGTGCAAGGCTCTCTGCACTTCCCATCACCCAGGTACCTGATGCCCAGCAACCAGTAGAAATGCCCCTGATTGAATGTGAGCTCCTAAGTGCTGGCTAAATCCCCAACAGTGTGATGGCCTGTGACTGCCAACTGGATACATGATGACTATGGCCTGTTGATTTATACTGCAGCTGAGAAGGAAAGCTCGATGAGCTCTTCCATTTCTTATTAATTTAATTCTGCTGGTAGCAATGTGAGTCAACACAAGACTAACCAGTAACTGACCTTGAGTCAGGAAAAAGCTAAAAAACCACTGCTATTCCTTTCACACTTGGTCAGCAGCTGCAGTGAGCGTGGGATCACATTTATTTCCACAACCTTGCTGAACAATTTAACAAGGCTTTCCTTAAGACCTTGAAATGAAATTCAGAACCAAAATTTTCCTCCTAAGAATGAGGGAAAGGGGCAGTGAACATATATTGAACACCTACTATTTGCCAGGTACATCACAGCAACCCTGGGACAAAGTACAATTATTCTACTTTACCATGGAACAAATGAGGTCAGGAAGTGGGGCATGACTTCCTAATGCAACAGAATGAATTAGAAGCCAAGGCCCTGGCTTGCTCCACTAATGCCATGCTGTCCTCTGAATTAATGAATTTGAGATAGTTTAATCTTTATTTTTACCACAAATGTGGTTTACTTTTTTTCATGCATTTCTTTGACCTCTTTTGTGCTTTTCCCTGGATGGCCATGGGACATTTGTTATGTAATGCTACAAAGAAGTTATATTTGGTGCCGCATCATCCTGCCTGGCCTAGTCAAAGTTTCCCTTCTAAGTGACCACTCCAGAAAGCCCTACCCTGGACATAGCTGCAATTAGCAGGACCTGCACCACTATGGGATAATAAATGTTGCTGTGTCTCTTTGGAAAACCCCTGCCACTTCTGCCTTTTTTGCACTGCATAATTTACTAGCAGGGCAGGTATTTGTGTATGGTTTGGATGATAAGCTGTCCTCCACTTCTCCAAATGGCCCTTGATGCATCTGCATTTTGCACTGTCTAGTTTGAAACCTCCAATCCCCAGCATCCGTGGGAATATCCCACTTCTCCCATTTGGGTCACAATAAAGGTGAGAAACTGGGATCCGCACACACTCTTCCTCCCCCCACTCCACGGATCCTCAAAGGTAAGCCAGGTCCCTCCGCCACCCTCCTTCTCCCCTCTCCTCCGCCAGGCTCTTGGATCTAATACAGCTGTCCTTTAGAGCATTCTCAGCTGGCTGGTTACCCGTGTTTGCACCTCAACACCCAAAGAACCTTCACATAACATATGAAATATGCTGCCACTAACCATTTTACCTAGTTTGAAACCGATTTGACTTTCTTTGGACCCTGGGCATGTGGTGGGACGTTCTTAGGCATGATTTAAAAGAGATTTTTGCAGAATATTGAGTGTGGGCTTTGGAGGCAGAAGATGAGGGTTCAAAATCTAGCTCACCATTTACTGGCACGTGAGGCTGGATAACTGTTTAACATCCCTGGGCCTCTGTTCTTCAGAACGTTGGTGTGGAGCTTAAATAGGGTGAGACGCATAAAACGCAGGATACATAGGTACTGCAGGTATTCTTAGTATCTAGAATCTTCAAAGAACTCATAAATCCAGTAGGAAAAAGGCAAATCATCTACCTCAATATTTCGCAAAAGATACAACCTAGCAATTTATGTAAAAGATAACCCTGTCAATAAATCAAAAGATGCACAAACGTACTCATAATATTAAGGGAACTGTAATGAAAACAGTGAAACAAAATCCACATCCATAACTTCAGTAAGGATTTTGAAAGACTAACAATGGCAGGGGTGAGAATGAGAAGTAGCAGGACCACGGCTTACAAGCAGTAAATTGTTTCAACCATGATGGAGAGTAATTTGACAATATCTAAAAATGTTGAGGCGGCGGACTTGGCCCAGTGGTTAGGGCGTCCGTCTACCACATGAGAGGTCCACGGTTCAAACCCCGGGCCTCCTTGACTCATGTGGAGCTGGCCCATGCGCAGTGCTGATGCTCGCAAGGAGTGCCCTGCCACGCAGGGGTGTCCCCCGCGTAGGGGAGCCCCACGCGCAAGGAGTGTGCCCCGTAAGGAGAGCCGCCCAGTGTGAAAGAAAGTGCAGCCCGACCAGGAATGGCGCTGCACACACGGAAAGATGACACAACAAAAAGAAACACAGATTCCTGTGCTGCTGACAATAACAGAAGCGGACAAAGATGAAGCAGCAAATAGACACAGAGAACAGACAACTGGGGTGGGGCAGGGGGGAAGGGGAGATAAATAAATAAATAAATAAATAAATAAATAAATAAATAAATAAATGTTTAAAAAAAAAAGTTGAAAATGCTGATACCCTATAATCCAGTACATAGCCTTTTAGACAAAAGCCTTATAAGACATGTTCAATGATGGTCACCTAAGCAATTTTTTATATAGGGAAAACTGGTAATAGCCTAAATGTCCATTAATAAGTCAAAAGTTAAATATATTTTGGTATGTCCATATTATATAATACATATATCCAATGGCTAAAATGAATGATTTAGATGCATAGATATGAACCTAGATGGAACTAAAAAGACAGTATCATAGGAAAAAAACCAATATTGTAAATAATGTATAGTTGCAGATATAGCTGAAATATAAAAGCTTGGTTGGGAAGGATACATAATTAAGTGCATTTTAGAAGTTGGTTCTGGGGAGAAAGAGAAGAGCATAACATGGAAAAGGTATATGGGACATGCCAGTACTATCTGAAATATTTTACCTCTTTAAAATGCAGAAGTAAATATGATTAATTGTTAGCATTGTTTATTTCTGGAGGTTGGGTTCAAAGATGCTCACATTATTTGTATTGGTCATATTTGCTGATGTTTCTTGGATTACCTTGGTGTCATCTTTTTCCTGGACCCTTGGCCACTTATTCTGGTCTCAGCTAGACATGTGTACTTCCTACACCTAAGGCCAATTGGCCACTCATTCAGTCTGGCTCCATCTAACTTAGATGAAGCATCACAGTGCAGAGTGGGGTCTATTTTTCCCAGTGGCTGTGGAAGAGGCCAAGTGGTGTCACCAGGAAGTATGTGGGGACTTGACTCCCCAAAGAGTGAACTGTGACCAGTGGGAAAAAGAGGGCAAAGAGGCAGCAAATTCCTCTCCCTACCTCTCTTCTGAGGCACTTTCCGCCTATCTAAAGCCTTATCTACAGCCTATCTGGAGATACTTCAGTTGGCCAAGTGGGTGCATCTTCTGGGGCATCTGTGGAATCTCTTTACAATTCAAGTGACCAGAATGCTCTGGCATTTGCTCACATTTGCCTTCCCTCCTTTCCTTCTTCACTTCCCTTTTCCCTCACTCTTGCTACCCTGGAGTTGCATTAGCACTTAAGCCTTGCTTCAGGCTCTATTTTCTAAGGAATCTATTAGGATGTCATTATTTTTATACTTTTTCCGGATTTCAAAAGTAATAAGATGCAAGGCACAGAGTAAGTTTTCCATACACAAAGTCTCTTATTATTAATAATTTACAGCCTAATTGCAATCAGACCCTATAAATCTTGAAGCTCCCAAAGTTGAAGGCATCATAAATTATTAGGGTTGGAGGAGATCTGAATTACTATTTAGTTACTATTTACTCCAAACCCTTAATTCATGAATTAATTAATTTGTAATTATTAATATAAGACTGAAAACTAGGGCTTTTACCTAATTTTGTTAGAGAGTGCCTGAAGTGAGAAATGTAAGTCAATATCCAATGGGCTCCCAAGTTCTAATAACTCTACCTTGAATCCCTATCCAATTGGTCCTCAGTTTCCAATGTCTACCTCAATAATTTTCCCAGTGGGTTCCACCTCCCACTGAAAGGGGCACCTTTTAAATATGTAATGGTGGGCACTCACTCTCCACTGTGGTTCAGGTTGTCGTAGCGCAGAAAGAGACCTGCATAGATGGTCTCAGTCAGCAGAGCATAGATGGCGATCATAATGAGCAGCACAGCCAGCTTCAGGACAGAGTTAAGTCGGAGGAAAACTGCACAGGTCACCATGGCCAACACCCCCGTGAAGACGAAGTACTGGAAACAGAACACAGGTGTCAGATTCAACAGGAATGTTGAGGTTTGTGTAGATCAATGGTTTTAACACATATTCTCATCTTCTTATCTGGATGTTTGCTGGGCATCTCCATTTGGAGGTCTCAGAGTCTCTCAAATTCAACAGATCCCAAACTGAACTCTTCATTTCCTGATGTCCACCTCCCAAACATCTGCTCCTTATTTCTATGAATGGCAAAACCATTCACACGACACCCCAAGTCAGAATCCTTGGTCTCATATTTGTTTCCTCCCCTTCCCCACATTCCACAGCCAGGCTGTCAGAAAGTCACCTACAGCTCTGGAACAGTTCTTTGGAAGCTCTGACTGCCCCTAGGCCTCATTCCCCATCCTATCACTCTCTACTTGTCTTTATAAAACACAGATTTGAAAATGTCACTTCTTATTTAAAGTCTTTTCACTGCTCCCCTATCCCTCAGATTATGTTCTCTTAGCAAAGCTTACTAGGTCCTTTATCATATGTCTCATTTCCTTGCACCCTCCAAACCCCAAAAATATGTTCCAGCATCTCTAACTAGCTGATGCTTCTCAAATGTGCTCTGTCCTGCTCTCCCTTGCCTCAGTGATCTGAGTCCCCCATTGCCTTCTTATTCAACTCTCATCTATGAGACTAAGCCTTACTCCTCCAACAAATGTCAACTCAGGTGTCATCTCCTCCAAGAAGCCTTCCTGGATATCTCCAGGTAATTCTGGATACTCCCTCATTACTCCATAGCAATCTACATAGCCAGGCAAAGCATTTATTAGAACTGTTCAAATTGCAAAACTGGAACCACCTGAAAGCTAGATTATTGGAATCACTCCCATGTGTCAGTCTGCTCAGCCAGATTTCTGCTGTCTGGGGAAAGCATCTCAGCCTATTTCCTTCAGAGAAGTATCCTAATATATCATTCTGGATGGTGGGTTCAGATTCCTAATATCCAGTGGGAAAAAGAATAAAACTCACATTATCAAGTACCCACTTTGTGGCAGTGCTTTTATCTTTATACAGATTTCCCCATGGAGTTTTAAAAATAACTGGCCAGAATAGAAATCACAATTCCTATTTACAGATGAAGAAACTGAGGCTTATAAAACTTAAATAAATTGTTCAAGATCTCAGAGCTAGAAAGTGGCATTTAGGACACCTGGATACAGCCAGTCGGTCTCAATGTGACTCCATTGCCCAGAACTTGTGGGCAAAGGCGGTATGGCTGAGAGTCAAGGATGACTTGGGACTCCCTTGTCTTTGCTCCTGAATATTCCTTGGTAATATTTAGAACTTTATAGGTAAAGTATGTCTCAGCTACTTCTAAAAGTATTTGATTCTGTTACTTGACTGTGCGATCTCTTAATGCAGGGCATAATCTTTTTCATCTCTGCACCTCCAATACCTACTCTGCCTTTTGCCTGAATAAAAGAATTGAGATTAGATGGGGAGGACACTGGACCAGGAGCCAGGAGATATGTGTAATTGTTCCAGCTCTGGGTAATCATGGGAAACTTGCTTGACCTTTCTATGCCTCACTTTCCTTATCAGCTAAGCAATCATGTTATACTAAATCAGCTTCCTAAGTGTGACACATTTTAAGATTAGTGGAACATGGATTATTTTAGGTGAGGAATCAATAAAGGTCTTAACTTTTAATAGCTATTTTAATGCATTAGAAAGAGCTAATTAGAATGACCTATGATTTTAAACCTATGACTTCTTAGGATGAAACTAAAGTAGGTATTTACATAAAAGGGTTAGTCTATTTTTTAAAAAGTAAAAAGTATCATTGTATTTGCATATTGAAAAAGTCATAAGTTGGGGGGCATCTTGGGTTTGCTAATTTCTAAAATCCCTTCTAGCCTGGTTACACATGGTTCTTTGCAACAACCAGTTGTCCTCTCTCTCCTATTAAATGGAAAGACAATTTCTATGAGTAGGGGACATGGTAATTTCCAAAGATCCTTGAGCAGCCACTGAAGACACATTTATTGACTTCTGATGCCAAACTGACTCATTCATGCATCCTTTCAGCAAATGCTGATAGAGCCCTGACTCAGAGTTCTTAATGCAAGCAAAGGTCCCCTGTCTTTGTGGTGCATAGGGTGAGCTCGGAAATGAATAATGAGCCCTCTGGCTGGTGAGTCCTTTACTTCTGCTCCTTCCTTTCCTAATATATCCAATTATATTCTTGTATTAAGCTGAGATAATGAGATTTCTTCAATTTCTCCTTTAAGATCTTTCCTTGGGCACATTTTTGAAGGTAACTCATTGTGATGCCTCTGTGCAGGATGCCAAGAGTGAAGTGAGTGGGTGATGACAAGTCCATTCTCCAGAGTTTATTTTCTCCATCAAGAGAAACTGCCAAGATTCTTCATCTTACCAAGGACCAAAAGAAAGAGGAGTAGATCTGAGGGTACCTGTTTCATTGTTATGTGCATCACAACAAATGGTTGTACAGGGCTTTGCCAATGCAAATTATGCATTGGTCACATATTGGACCAAAAGTCATTGAAATGATTGTGCTCTTTGAGCAAAAACTTAGAGGAGACAAGAGTTAAATTTTATAAACGTAAGAAGTATTTAATGATTTCAATCAAAGCATGGTACTAGGCTATATTTGGCTATGGAAAGGTGAGTAAGATACTCCCCAGCCTAAAGGAGACCATGGTTGAAAACATGGAACAGACATGTCAGCAGTTTAGACACTCTGTTAAGTGCTGTGCCAGCCATGCAACCAAGTTTAATGGGAGTAAGAGGTTTATATTCTTTGGAGAGAGGCAAGTTGGGAGAAGACTTCACATAAGAGATGAGTTTGAAGGATGCATAGGATTTCACAGGACAGAAAATGGTAAGGGAACAGCCTTCTGGGAAGAGAGAATGGAATGAACCCAAAGGTGTAAAGGAGCAAGGTGTCAGGAGAACTCATTACTTGTGGCATACTAGACAATCATATAGCTAATCACAAGGAGGATAAGTATCATAGGCAGGTGGCAGGGTTTTGTCCTCCTTCTTCTACCAAGGCTCCTGAAGGTATAATAATTGAATGTAGTGATATGTTAGCACAATAGTTTGATGGATCTTTCTGATTTTGTTGCCTCAACCAATTGCGTTAGATGTTCTTGTCATCTCTACCCACTATCTTCCATTTCACTGCATGGAATCCATCCACTGTGTTGCATTGTTTATATAATTTTCTTCTTTAATGTACAAGGTGCTATAAATTATGGGACATCAAAGGGAACAAGGCCCTGGGCAAGTAACATCAGGAACTTTGCCTCTGTCTCTTTTGTACCTTGAGTGGATATTGGGAGTGGGATCAGCAAGTGAGAGACGATCAGGAAGCTATGGATGATGTGTTATGGCCTTCTGAAAGCCTTTTAAGTTACTCCAGGAACTTAGAAGGCCCATGGCTTGGATGTCCCTTGGATGGGTACTGGGTATAAGATGGCAGAGACAGGAGCAGGACCATATTATAGAAACTTAAGTATGTCCTGCTGAGGAGTATACACTGTATTCTACAGGCCTCCAGAAGCCTTGAATGGGTTTCATGCTTACAATGGACCGATTAGATCAGTGCTAGGGGAGAATCTACATTGTGTTGCAATTAATGGAGAAAAGTTGGAGACTTATGCAATAGACTTAGCAAGAGAAAAGAAGTTGCATAAAGTCAAATTTTATGTGAAGATAAGAAAGAGAGATGAGTCAGATATAGCGCTAAGATTTCTACCTTGGATTAATTTATTAACCAAGAAAACCCTACAGAAAAAGTAAAGGGGATGGGGAATGAGTTCACTTTTAGGCTTCTCCAGCTGCAGCTATCTAAGGTGTGATTTGGCAAGGTGAGCAATAACAGTGAGCAATTACAGACATGAGACTAAAGTTTGGAACACACATGGGGTCTAGAGAGATGTATTTAGAAGTGTTCAGCAGAACTCAAGGGTATGGAAGAGACAACCCAAGTAGAATATAAAAAAAAAGTCAGAAGATACAGAGACTAACATTTAGATTATCATGCTTGAGGGGCTGTGGGAGAAGAGAAATAGTAAGTAGGAACTGTTGGGAGAGTGAAGAAGAGAGTTGGGAGCTAGCAGTGAAGAAAACTACAACAGCGAATGGAAAACTCTACATACAGAGGTTTACAGATGGACACTGAAATGACAACATAGAAAGTCTTTTCAGAATAATTTTAAGCTGGAAAGCAGGGCAGAAAATTTTATATATGTTATGATTATAACCATGCAAAATATGTATATAAATGTGACATGGCTTATGGGTGAATTGTTTTCATTTGTAATTTTGTAACGTGCACTAGCAAAAGAGGCAATGGGTTGAACACACTATTTTAGAGTTCTTGTACTCCCAAGAACTCTGCCTCCCATTTAGTATTGGGATTCTCTGCTTCTTCCTAGACCCTTTAATAATAAAAAATAATAATACCAAGATTTGTATGGGATATGTTAGGTACTTGGCCAAGTTTCCAGCATTTCTTGATAAGGGCAAGAGACAAGCTTGTACATTCCAAGGGGCTTACCTTTGCCCTGTGGAGGAACAGACCTGACAAGGATGTTTTAGTTTTAAGCAGAAAAAAAAAAAAAAAAAAGAGTGTAAGCAGAACTTTGCTACCCAAGTTAGGAAAAAGAGATCAAAGACATTTCAGTAGCTAGGTTGAAATGGTGAATAGGAGAATATGTGGAGGGGTGAGACCGATAAGTCCTAACATTGGGTAAAGTATAGGTAGGACCAGCTGGAATGGGGATTCTGCACATCAGGGTCAAGTTGGTAGAAGGAAGAAATAATTTTAAGTGAACATTTATTGGGTAAAGGTTCTGTGCAAGTCATTCCACCAATGATAATATATTCTTCATCTTATTTATTTCTTAAAGATGAACTAAGGACGGGGGTACAGTAGATGAGAAGTATATACAACACTTTTCTATTTCTGAATATTCAAGAGTTTCTTCTTTCAAATTAACACTATGACTTGGGAAATCATAAAATAAACAAAGCAATTTCTTCTAGTAATACTGTACTGAGAAAACTGGAATTTTATGACGTGGCAAGGAACATGACATGATTGGACATGACAATGTTAGACTGTATGCAACAAGCGCTTTATACACTTAGTCATGAATTAGATATCCCATGATTATTTATTGAGTACCTACTATGCACCAATCTTTGTGCTAGGCTAGAAGTTACCACATATTATTTATTATGGCTTATCATACATTATCTTGGCATCTAAGTTGTTCAATGAATTAGATAAGGCCACAACCACTGGTCCTTCAGGGAGGTTGAGGCAAAGGATGTGCTCATGAGATATGGATAGTGCCAATGGGAAGGGCAAATGAGATAAAGTCAAGCCACATGCAATGATTAATAACTGCCAGGGACGGCACATTCAAATGAATAGGGGTGGAGGAAAAGTGTTGAGAAGGTTGGGATTCTGGAGATAGCAAATAAAATTATGAAACTGATGAGCCAAAACAATAATAAGCCCTAACATTTACTACCTGCTTACTATGTGGCTTGGACCCTGCAAAATCTTTACTGAGAACCTCATTTTATCACCACAATGACCCTGTGATTTAGGTTCTACCATTCTCAATTTAATGACACCTGAGGGTTACCGAGTGTTGAGAGAGACAAGAAGGAATGTTTAGAAAATGACCCTAACAGTTTGGGTTGCTTGCCAATGGACTGACGGAGGCCTGGGCCATTCCAACTTCCTATGGGTCTAAGAATCCCACTTCCTCCAGGAGGCCCCATCCAACCTCCAACAAGGTTGTCAGGAGCTAGCCCTTTGCTTTATCTGAGAACTCCCAGCACAGGTGCATTTACGTTAGAATGCCTGAAGGTTAAGTTATATTTATTTACCCTTATGCAAGGCTATTCCTAATTTTGCATAATTAAAAGGTAGAGGAGCAAGGAGTGGGGAACCTTTACCTAGAACACAAACTGAGGCCCAGGAGCATCACCCAGGCCCATGCCATCTCATCAAGGGAAAATGAAAGAACCTGGAATGTTTCTTCTTGGCATGTAAATGTCCCAATAGGGTCTGTTTGTTCCTTAACTTACACCTGCTAAATGATATAAGTTAAAGAATGCTACCTTCACCCACATTGGCCACAGAGGTGAAGTGAAGTGCCCAAGGTCAAACAGATCAAAATGATGATGCTTTGGCACTCAGTTCAGAAAGGTGATCTTCTCCATTTTAATGGAATGAGCTTAAAAGTTTCACTGGATTGCTAGAGATCAGGATAGTAAAAAGAGGAAGCAGGAGAGGGCTGGCTGTGGGCCAAATCCAGGCTGCTCCTCTCATGCCACAGTGCTTCTTCCTGCACACCTGAGGATGTATGAGTGGGCCCACAGATGTTTTCACATGAAAACCTCCCTCTAACCTGTGAGGTAGGAGCATGAGACAGTTGTTAAACATCCCCATCTTTAGGATGGGGCAGCTGAGACCACTACAGGTTCATTAACCTATTTAAGTTCACCTGGGTTTAAAGGAGTCCCCCAAAAGAGGCACAGGGTCTCCTGATTCCTAGGGCAAGAACAGTCTTTCCATAGTTCCAATCTGACCATCTCTTCCCCTTAATTAAGCTTGCCACTTTATGACCTCTTGGACTTTTCCATCAAACATTTTCTTCCTCTAGTCTTTTCTATTTCAAGAAATGACATCACCATGATGGGAGAGGGAGAAGTTAAGGAAGACTCTCAGGTTTCTAGCTTGTGCCATTAACAGGAAGCGCTTTGGGTTGTGGGGTTCATGTGAAATTAATTTATATATCTCCAGAGCCTGTCATGATATCAATGGTAAAGGAGCTGACATCTATTTTCTGTTTCTTGGGTGCCAGGCATTGTTCCAAGAACTTTATGTGTGCCTTTTAAATGATTATCATGGAATTCTTGCAACACTGTAACAGAGGTACTATTACCCCCAGGTTGGAGATAAGGCCCAGAGAATTTAAGTAATTTGTGAAAGACCTCATGGGTAGTAAGTAGAAAAGCTTGAACCCTGCCTCTGAGCTCCAGATGCCATTCTCTTTATCACTGTACTCTCCTGACATTTAGTGCATTTCTTCTGAATAAAGGAATAAATGCATGAAAAATTAGAGCCAGCAAAAGGGCTGTAAGAACAGTTGGTCTTATTTAGTAGTAAATTGTTTTTATGAAAGTTTAACCCCATTTTGCTGTGCTGGGGAAACCAAAGGAAGGAGTATTTTCCTTTCTTGGAGGTGATCAATCAAGGGGAAGCCACAATTCCTGGGGTCAGTCATGAGCCTCTGAAGGAGGAGCAAGGTTCAGGGGCCAAGCGCTGGGCAGCTGGACCAGCTGGCCTTCCCCACTGGGGATTTTCTCTTCTGATGAATCCATGGAGGTTTTGTTGGAGGATGAGATGCAGAATTATTTTCTAGACCTTCAAACAGATTTTTCAAAGTGGTATTGGCCAAATTATTGACACTAATTTGTGTCCTTCCTGATGTTGATGGTAATAGAGGGCTGATAATCCAGGGGGATGCACGCTGAACGTGTTGAGGCTTTCCTTCCTTTGGAATCTTCGCTGTCAGCACGCGGACACCAGGCAAAAATCTCCCAGAGGGAGGCAGAAGACGAGCTTTGGCATAGCCCTGCCTGCACCCAAATCTGGGTTCTGCCTCTTACTGGCTGTGTGAACCAGGACAAGTTATAACTTCACTGAACCTCCGTTTCTTCTTCTGTAAACTGGGCCCCTTAATGCTTGCCTTAATTCTTGGGAGAGCAGACCTTGTACAAGGTACAGGCTCACTGCAGGGATCCAGGTAAAATGTCTCCCGGGGAAGTACCAGGTGACATAACCAGGAATCAGCATCATCAATAAAGAAAATAAACAGGCTGAGGACAGCAAGGGGTGAATGCCCTTCCCAAAGTGTTCGACAGGAACCAGAGACGGTGCTGAGGCCTCCGAGAGGTTTCATCTAGACTTAGCATTTCTCCAGTGCACTTGAAGGTCGTATATGTGCATATTCTATTTAAAGGGAGAGGCAGAAGCATTTTCCATGATGAGAACTTGAAGGACCTGGGCACCCCTCTCCCCCAGGCACACAGATTGGATCGTCTGTGCTTATTTGGCTGCGGTGAAACCTCTGTGGCATTCCGAACTCACAGGGCAGGGAGAAAGAAATCAAAGAGACAATTTTCAAAAGTCACAGCAATGTCAAGGAAAATAAGATCGTTTAGTTCAAAAGAAGACTCCAAACTCCTTGACCCACACACGATTTGATTCTTAGCCATTTTAACTCTTGGTGCAAGCGGCACTGTGAAGTGCGTCCAGAGGCTGCTCTGCTGCTCCTGACCTCGCAGGAGAGCTGCACACCTCCGGGCGTCGCCACTGGTGCCAAGTGGAGACAAGGAGGCTGACGCTTGAAGCTGTTTACTGGGGTGCGTTAACTTAGGGGCAGGATCATTTTGTACGTGTTCAGTGCTCTGATACAATCTTACTGGTTTCTTTGGCTCTCTTTTTTCAATACTAGAGGAAGAACAGTGAATATTATAGTTATTAACCTGGCTCTGTCAAAACTGTATCTAAACTTCACAAAGAGAGTGTGATGCATATCTCTGACTTAGGTTGAGGATGGACAGATAATTTTGGATATTTCCTAGAAGGCACTGCAGCCTCAGTCAGTATTTTAACTTTCTAGTAATTCCTGGGAAGACAGATCTACAATAATGTTGTTCACGTCTAGTAATTCCTAGGAAGACAGGTCTACAATAAGGTCTCACTGTTAAAAGTACTAAGCAAAATCTAATCAATGAGCACACAAGCAGCTCGACTGTATGCAAAGGTATCACTGCACAATCGTGCATTTTAAAAATAGGAGTCTGTCCCTTTCATCTTGGTTGCTGACATGCCATCCAGATTGAGAAAGACCCGGAAACTCCGGGGCCATGTGAGCCATGGCCACAGCTGTATCAGCGAACACCGGGAGCATCCAGGAGGCCGGGGTAAAGCTGGTGGCATGCATCAGCACAGGATCAACTTTGACAAATATCACCCTGGTTATTTCGGGAAGGTTGGTTTGAGACATTATCACTTGAAGAGGAATCAGAGCTTCTGGCCAACTGTGAACCTTGATAAACTGTGGACCTTGGTCACTGAGCAGACACGGGTAAATGCTGCCAAAAATAAGACTGGAGCTGCTCTCACCATTGATGTGGTGCGATCGGGTTGCTGCCAAGTTCTGGGGAAGGGAAAGCTTCCAAAACAGCCTGTCATCGTGAAGGTCAAATTCTTCAGCAGAAGAGCTGAGGAGAAGATTAAGGGTGTGGGGGAGCCTGTGTCCTGGTGGCTTGAAGCCTTATGGAGGGAGGTTCATTAAATACTAACGTGCTTTTCAAAATAAATAAATAAAAATAGGAGTCTCATGCTTATCTTGACCACGCTTACTAGGCATTTCAAAGAATCAATTGGGACACTAATTTATCTTGACCATGTTTCTTTAGTGAGAGATCTCTGACAGAACTGAGTGCAGATCTTTGTAAATTTATCTTCAGAGTCCAGTTTTCAGATATACCCAAAATGCAGTATCTCTGTAATTGATTTCCCAAATAGTAATATCCAGTCAGATCACACATCTTGGTGACCTCCAGGAGTCATTTTATTTTCAAAGGACAGTTATTTGATGTTGTGGGGCATATTTTATGAACATATGCTGTCAGCTAAGAACAATTAGCAAGAAGGAGCATGGATGTAGAGTATGGCTCTCCAAAGCAACCTCCATGACAAGGACAACCAGTGCTGCTAACTCTGCAGGGTTTGAAAGGCCTTAGCTTCCTAAGAGAATGATGCAACTCAAAATGGTCACCGTTTTGTGAATAACTGATGAGACCAGAAGGTGGACGCTACTCTGAAATTCTGGCTTGTTCAATTTTTAGTCACAAGCTGTCCATATATTACATAGAGAATCATATGTTTAGAGCATAAAACCTGGTGCACTTTTAAATTTTTTATTTTATCCCCCCATTTGTGGCTTTTTTGTGTGCTGTCTGCTCTGTGTCCATTTGCTGTAGTTTCTTTGGTGTCTGTATTTATTTATTTCCCCTCCCCCCTTGCAGCTTGCTTGCTGTGCACTTTGTGCCCATTTGCCATGTGCTCGTCAGTGTTTTTCTTCCTTGCTTGTCTCCCTTCTTTTTGTTGTGTCACCTTGCTGAGTCGGCTCTCCACGGCATCTGCCGGCTGGGTGGTGCTCCGTGGCACTTGCAGGTCGGGCAGCGCTCCGCAGTGTGAGGGCGAGCCTGCCTTCATGAGGAGGCCCCGGGATGCGAACCCAGGGCCTCCCATATGGTAGACGGGAGCCCAACTGATTGAGCCACAGCTGCTTCCCCTGGTGCACTTTTTGTCACAGTCCTAGTTTCACTCTTAAATTCAAATCTCTCAATTCTTAAATTAAAATCTTCATTCTTAAGTTCAAATTCAAATCTTTGGCACTACCTAAAACTTCAAGAAAGAACCAGGGAGAGAGGAAGGAACTAACATTTATTTAGTGCTTTATACCTGTTATCTCAATTCATGACCCCGACAAGGTAGGTATTATTAATAATTCCATTACATGGATGAGGAAACTGAGGCTCAGAGAGGTCAGGCAAGCTGTCCAAGGCCTCACAGTTAGTAAATGGAAGGGGAAGAGTCCTTGCTTGTTCTATGTCATCATGCTGCCTCTGTCACTCAAACCTGTTTTGTTTCCCATGCTCAACCAGCATCCTCAAGGACTTCAGGGAGGTGGGGTTGGTTTGTTTCTGGATCACACTGCGCCATTATGTTTTTCAGCTCTTTCTAGGGAAAGGCAACTCCAAGAGTTGATTATCATGGAGGTGAGGGGGAGAGGTTGGGGTGGAAGTGTCCCCTTTATAAATTTAGCAATAACACAAAATTTGTTCTGTGTTGAAGCAACATGAACTTATATAGCATCTCCCTGGTAGACTTGAAAATGTTCTGAAGTTAGATTGGAACTATTTGACACTCATTCTGGTATTTGAATTATTTGGTGGGCCTACCACTGTGGAAGTTTTAGAAAATCTAATTTTAGCCTGAATACCTGCTGGGACTTTTAGACTACAGTGAATAAAATTTCCTCTTAAATCACTCAGGGTTCAGATTCCCCACCTGACTTGTTAACCAGAGAAATGAAGGCAAGGGTTTATGGAAGAGCTTATTTTTATAGTAATTTTGGAATTTTAAAAATCAGTTTTATCATTTCTAAAACTGTGTTAAGTGTCATACATGCAGTCTCCCATTTCAAGACTTGATAAGATTATGAGATAGGTGCAACTTTATCCTTATTTTTCATTCCCAGAAAAATAAATTTCCCCCAACCTCAAAGGGGTTAAATAATTTGCGCATGGTCACATAGCTATAAGCCTCAGGGCTGGAGATCAAAGCCAAAATTTTCTGACTCCAGATAGGCTCTGCCAGACCCTCTGTAATTCTGCTTCCTCTCGTTTTTTTTCACTTTTTTTTTTTTTTTTGTATTTTCTCCTTTGTATTTTATTTTTTAAACAGCTTTATTGAGTCATAATTGAAATACAATGAACTGCATATATCTAAATGACATCCATGAAAAAATAACCACAATCAATATAATGAATGTTCCCCCCAAATTTCTCTGTGCCTCTTTGTAATCCCTGCCCCCACCTCTCCCATTCCTGGTGACCATGGATTTCTTTTTGTCAGTGTAGATTAGTTGGTATTTTCTAGAAGTTTACATATATAAATGGAACCATACAATATGTACTATTTTTTGTCTTGCTTTTGTCAGTGAGCTTAATGATTTTGAGATTCATCCATGTTATTGGATGTATCAAAATTTCATTACTTTTCATTGCTGTGTAGCATTCCATTGGATCAATATTCCACAGCTTGTTTATCTATTTACCTGTTCATAGACATTTGGATTCTTTCCAGCTGTTGGCTATTGCAAATAAAACTGATATGAAAATTTGTGCACAAGTCTCTGTATGGATGCATGCTTCATTTTCTCTTGAGTAAATACCTAGGAGTAGAATGGCTGGATCATATGATAGAGATATATTTAACTTTTTAAGAAATTGTCCAACTGTTTTCCAAATTGCACTAGTTTACATTGGTTGATTTCCTACCCCTCATTCTGAGGTGTATTTTCCTCCCTCTTTATATGCCTGATAAGCTTTGTTTGGATGCCAGGCATTTTGATTTTATCTTGTTAAGCCCCGAATATTTTTATATTTTCATAAATATTATTGAAATTTCTCCTTGGACACAGTTAAATTAGTTGGATTCAGTTTGATCTTTTTGAGTCTTACTTTTAGGATATTTTAGGAAGGACCAGAGCAGCATATACTCTAGAGGTAATATAAGAGCAAATGCTCCAGGGATTATGATGGTTTTCAGTCTGGCTGGTAGGAGGAAACTCCATTTCCTGTCCTGTGTAAGTGCCAGACGCTAATTATTCAGGTGGTTCTCTCCCCAGCCTTGTTGGCTCCTGTACACGCATCACTGCTTGGACCCTCTGTGGCGCTCTGGACTTTTCTCTGTGCAGCTCTCTTCTCTCCAGTAGTGTGTCCTGAAAACACTGGTCACCGTGGTCTCCCTGGACTCTCAAGCTCTTCAAACCAAGGCGTCCACCAGTTTCCTTCTGGGTTCCCCATCTTTGAGCTACGATCTGAAAATTCTCTTAGAATCAGTTAAAAATCTCAGGCAGTCATAGGGTCCCTTCATTTGCTTTGCATCTTTCAGGGACCACTGTCCTTTTCAGACTAGTGCAATGTCTTAAAAACTTTTGCCCTAAATATTTTGTTTTCCTCTTAGTTGTTTCAGGTGGGTGTTCCCATCACAGTATCAGAAGTATACCTTCTTTGTCTTTTAAAATATTATTAAACATACTGGGCCTTGTTCAACGCTGGGCCCATCTGGGGAATTCTGAAGAGCTATACAGTATTATTATTAATCCCTAAAGCTGCTTATAAATTGAGGAGGTGGGAGGAACGTCCTATTCCCATATGAGATGGGAAGAAGAGGCTTGGACCAACCAAAGAACACATTCAGGAGAAGAGGGGCTTGAGGGCTGGGAAGGACTTGAATAGGTGTGAAAGAGAAAATGTGCCAGGATGCAAATATGCAAAGACACAGATAATCACACCTCTCTGGAAAATTGGGCCCCAGAAGCCCTTTATAACCATAATGAGTTCTGATCGCTCTAACAAACATAGTTAACTGTTTATTCAGATAAGCCAAAGCATAAACTAAAAGGAGCCTACTTCCAAATGAGCAGTGTTCTCTCCACTGAATCTCCTGAAGACTCATCCTGGTATATGAGATAAGGGGTCTCATGGTTTGTGAATGTGACTTGCATAAATTTTTCAAATATACTTAAAAATCCTTTTCCCCTCCCTAGACCACTTCTCAAATTAGAGTTGCAATATGGCTTTCTTTGCTATCATTTCCTGCATCTTCATTATTTTTGAGTAACTGACAAGTTCCAATTTAGAATTAAATTATACTTTAAATTATATATGGCTGTACCACATTATTTAGTTTAATAACAAGTTTTTAGACTGGGTATTGTTTCACAGCAGGTGAGGTGGAAAGGCCAGGTATACAGATGAGGAAACTGAGGTTCAGAGAGTTGAAACAATTTGCTTGGGGACATACACCTGTCAATGATGGGGCCAAGATTAAGCCATTTAGAATGTCTGATTCCTTCTAGTTTGGCAGACAAATGTCTATGAATCCCTAGCACAACCAGGAGTCAGCAAGGTTGCCTATGAAGAGCCAGAGAGTGAATATTTTTGGTTATGTGTGCCATATCATATCTGCCACAAGTTCTCAACCATGCTGTTTGTGATGGTTAGGCTAATGTGTCAACTTGGCCAGGTGATGGTGCCAGTTGATTGGTCAAGCAAGCACTGGGCTAACTGTAATGCAAAGGCATTTCATGGACTTTAATAATCAATGAGTTGATTACATCTGTGGCTGATTACATCTATAATCAACTGAGGAGGTTGCCATGAGCAATGAGTGATGTCTCATCTAATCAGTTGAAGGTCTTAAAAGGAGAAATGATTTCAGCATTCAGAGAGAGAATTCCCATCTCTACTCCAGACAGCCAGCATCTCCTGGGGAGCTCATCGAGGACATTCATCAGAGTCCCTGGCCTATAGCCTGCCCTATGGAATTTGGACTTATGCATCCCCATGGTCACATGAGACAATTTTATAAAATCTCATACTATTTACAGATATCTTCTATTGGTTCTCTTTCCCTAGAGAACTCTGACTAATACAGCTTGGTACTGGGAGTTTCTTGAGAAACAGAATCTTAAAAATGGGATTTCTGAATTGTTCTGGGATTCTTGCAATTGGCTCTCCACTGTGATTAGGTTCAAGGGCACTAATGACTATTTCCAAAAATCAAGAGGTCACTGACAGTCCATGGCACGAGTTGGCAATAAAGATATGCAAATATATCACCACTGAATATGACTACTTCCATGCTTATAAAAGGCAAGGATTTGGGTGAGTGTGTTTTTAACACCTTAACTGAGTTTTGTGGAGTTAAAAGGTACAAAGTTGTTGGCTGGCTGTTCCTAAATATGCTGGATAAAGTTACAAAAGAAAGTGATGAGCTGAAGGCTTCAAATTTACAACTTAGTGCTGCATGAATGATGTGAAAGTCTCTATGTGTGCCCTGAAAGAAAATTTTGTTTTGTGCAGCCACAGACTTGAGATGTCTGAAAACCAGACCCAGAGTCCCATTGTGCAAGTAGCAGAGTTACAACAGAAACTAAAAAATCTCTACTTTGCAGGTTGTCTGCTGTTAAAGTAAGGGCATTGATTGAAAAGGAATGGAATCCTGAGGATTGGGATAGAGATGTATGGGATGTCGATAATGGCATTGGGAACAGTGAAACTAGCTTCTGCTAAGTCTTTTCCAGATAAACTTGTAATGCTCTTCCCTGAGGAGACAACCACCCAACCTCCAGTCTTCCTCAAGGAGTCAGCAATCTAAGCCCCACCTAAAGAGATTAATCCCGTCTCACTAAATGAAACTGCAATAAATGCCCTGAGGTAATTGACTTGCAAGACACACCTAATTCTTCTTGTTATCCACCCCCACTACCCCTCTTTTCTTCCAGACCTATAACTAGACTATAGTCACAAAGGTGATGTACAAAGTGTGACCCAAGACAAAGTATGCTATAGTCCAAAAAATTGCATGAGTTTTCCAATTTATATAGACATAAACCAGGGGAATATGTGTGGGAATGAAGTTAAGGGTATGGGATAATGGAAGGAATATAAAGTTGGATCTGACTGAACTTATTGATATGGGCCCACTAAGCAGAGATTCTAGATTCGGTGTTGTAGCTCAAGGGGTTATAAAGCACTGTAACAGTTTGTTCAGGTGGCCGATTGAAACTTGGACCAAAAGGTGGCCCACATGGCCTGGGGTGTAGATACCAGAATTGTCCTGGTATGCTGTAGATAAGGGGATCCAAAGGCTTAGGGAGACTGGAATGTTAGAGTGTATTTGCCATTTAAGACCTGCCTGCCCACCCCTGGATGTCCAGAGGACACATCTTTCACCAGGACTTTGAGGAATAAATTCATGAGACTAACTCCATCTACCCTGAAGAGCTCTGTGGTTACTCTTCTCTGAAGGTCAGATATTACCATGAGAACTGCTATCACGGAACTAGGATCCTTAAACACTAAGGGAATCATTGGATCCTGGGCCTGCAGAAGCCAAGTGGCAGCACTTAATCACCAAAGACAAGGTGGGTGTGGCTACCACAATGAAAAGCAGGCAAAGCAGCAATCAAAATAGTTTGAGTTGCTTAGACCTACGACCTTGGCTAATAGATTATGGGGTATCTAGAAGTAAAATAGATAGGACAGTCTACTAAATTCCCACTTGATCTGTATAAGCAGAAGAGGTGTAGGTTGAGTGAAGAAAAGCCTAACTTGAATTAGAGAAACAGAGTCACAGCCCCTGAATCAATTCCCAGACTTGAGACAAGTTTACAGACCCAGAGCTCCTTGAATGAGGGCAAGGCAGGTCCCCTTGGGGAAGGATCACTGCCAAAAATTTAAAGTGTTAATCTTCTTCCTAGCCTTCCCCAAAGAGACCTACAGCCTTTTACCAGAGTAACTGTGCACTAGGGAAAAGGAAATGAGCAGACATTTTGGGGATTATTAGATACTGGCTCAGAAATGCCATTAATTCCAGGTTACCCAAAACATCACTGTAGTCTACCAGTTAGAGTAGGGGCTTATGGAGGTCAGGTGATTGATGGAGTCCATCAGGTCCATCTCACAGTGGGTCCAGGGGGTCTCCAGACCCATTATGTGGTTGTTTCCCCAGTTCATGCATAATTGGAATAAACATATTCAGTAACTGGTAGAATCACCTCATTGGCTTCTTGACATGTGGAGTGAAGGCTATTATGATAGGAAAGGTCAAGCGGAAGCCATTAGAACTACCCTACCTAGTAAAACAGTAAATCAAAAGCATGATCAGATTCCTGGAAGATTGCAGAGATTAATGCCACCATCAAGGATTTAAAGGATATAGGGGTGGTGATTCCCACCACATCTCCATTCAACTCTATTTGGCCTGTGCTGAAAACAGATGGATATTTGAGTATGACGCTGATTTACCTAACCAAGTGGTGACTCTAATTGCTGCTGCTGTTCCAGATGTGGTATCATTGCTTGAGCAAATCAACACATCCTCTGATACCTGATATGCAGCTATTGATCTGGCAAATGCTTTTTTCTGTATTGCCATTAGTAAAGACCATCATAAACAGTTTGGTTTCAGCTGGCAAGGCCCGCAATATATCTTTACTGTCCTACCTCAGGGGTACATCAAGTCTCTAGGCCTCGATCATCTCTCCTTCCCACAAGGAATCACTCTGGTCCATTATATTGATGATATCCTGTTTATTGGACTTAGTGACCAAGAAGTAGCAACTACTCTAGACTTATCAGTAAGGAATTTGCATGAGAGAGGATGAGAGATAAATCCAACTAAAATTCTACTATTTATAGATATCTCTTATTGGTTCTGTTTCCCTAGAGAATCCTGAGTAATATACGATTGTAGCATAAAAAAGGCCATAGGCAACTTTTAATAAATGGGTATGGCTGTCTTCTAATAAAACTCTGGTGGCTGGTTGGATTTGGCCTGTGCTGTAGTGTGCTGACCTGTGGGCAAGATGATCCTTTGGTTGTGGGAGGAAAATAGCAAAGCTTCAATTCATGTTTGTTTTATCTCAACTTTTAGCATATTTACTGTTGAATATGTTTTCTAGTGCACATGATACATCAGCACAGTGGTATAAGTATACAGCATATAGATAAACATATACTGGCAATACTCATTCAAATCCTCTTTCTTGGAAATAATAAATAACAATAATAATGGCTGACATTTATTGAGTAGACACTTTGGGCCAGGCATTGAGCTAAACCTATTACATGGACTATCTCAACGAATCCCCACAACCACCCAATGAGGGAGGTACCACATTTACCCTCATTTTACAGATAAGGAAACTGAGGCACAGAGATGAAGCTGTGGGATAAAAAATGTTTACCCACCACTTTCTTAGGACTGGAAAAACCATGAGAGCTGTGGTCCTGAGTTTTGATATTTAGGTTTGGGGCCAAGGTTGTACTGTGCTGATTTAGAGTGAAGTGGAGATAGGGTAATATTTCCTGTTCATGTCAGATGTCACAGTAGAAACTCAACATCTGCTAACTCATAAAGGTAGGCACCATGAGGGCCTGAAGAAGGTATTATTTTTCCTACTTTACAGATGAGGAAACTGAGGTTCAGAGAGATTAAGAACTGATTTGAGGATCCACTGCTAACAAGAGAAGGAATTCGGGAGTGAAATCCAGCTTTGCCTAAACATAAGACCCTTCGCCTATTTACTACCTCTTGGAACAATGCCACTCCGGGTCTGGGAATTGTCAAGGCGCTGTTGTCCCATCGAGGCCACTAAATCAGGGCTTCCCTCTTTACTTTGCGGGGGATGTCCCCATGCAGCTCCTGAACAGGAGACTGCTTTTCCCTAAGAAGGAGAGTCCAGTTCTTCCTCCAGAGAATGGGCCTGGATTCAGACATTTGGGCTCAGGAATAAGGCAGATCTGGTTTGAACTGCAGTACAGGCCTTGATGGCTAAATTAGTTAGAAGGAAGGAAGGATGGGAAGAAGGAAGGAAGAGAGGGGAGCAGGCAAAAGGGGCACAGAGTAAGTTCCTTAACCTTCCCTGGCCTTAATTTCATTATCTATAAGATGGAGATCATAATAGCCCCTACACCATAAATCTTGAGGATTTAATTAAATTATGCATATCAAGTAGGTACTTTATAACTGGAGGTGAGGGGAGGTGGGGCTTGTTGCCCTTTTCAGAATGTTTCTCAGACTAATTTTGGGGCCTGGATGATTTCCAGGAGTGATTAAGAGAGCCTCTTCTCTGCCCATATGTTGTAGAGCTTGGTGAGTTTGGCAGCCTCTCAGAGAATAAGAATCTCTCCAGGATCTCAGGGTAGGGGTCGGCTGAGGTCTGAAGGGACATCCCAGCTGTCCTGACTTCTGACCAGAACTTCCAGTGCCAACACGTGAAGGGCCTGGGTTGTGGCTAACAGAGCCTTGGGTCACCTTTACCTGCCCCTTAAGGCTAACTCCAAGGCCCAGGGCCAGATTAGTAGCTACGTATGAGGATTGTGGTGGGTTTCCACCTGGTCAGGATGCCTCCTGACCTTCCAGAGCTCCAGGCATGCTCTCTACCACTTCGATTTAAGTTTAGTTGTGGTTTTCTGCATTGCAACTTACTAGCTTCCTTCCTTCCTCCCTTCCTTCCTTTTTTCCTTCTTTCCTTCCATTTTTCCTCTTTCTTTCCTTTTTTAATGCAATAAACCCTGTTGAAACAATGACTGTGCCTGGCCAGATATTGGTGACAATGGCACATTCTGCTACAGAATTTTACAGGCAAGTAGGAAACATGAGTAGGCGAGATGGCTATGTGGAAGAGACAAAGGGAAAGAGGAAAGTGGTTAGAGGGACAGGCAAAGAAGGAAGAAAAGGAGGAGGCAGAAGGGAGAGAGAAAGGGGGCAAGGGTAGAAATGGGAAAGGGAGAAAGGAGGGAGAAAGAGAAGAGAAAAACAGAAGCTATCAGGGGGGCAAGGAAAGGCAGAAAAGGGCAAGAAGAAGAAGAAAGGAAGGAGGAAGAGGCGGAGGGAATCAGGTCTTTTGAGCACTTTCTAAGGCCCTCCAGCCAGGCCTGCTTATCTGGAGCTGGTGGAGATACCTATGCCCAAGTCTCACCAAGGGAAGCTTGTAAATAAATACCTCTGGGTAGGAGCAGATATCTGTAAACACAGCTGAGGAATTGAAAGTCAGGTTCTTCAAGGGTATCGACTTGTCAAAATCACACCACAGCTGTGGATTAAAAAAAAAAACATACAACAACAAAACAAAACAAAACAAAAAACACAGGAACAACAAAGTCAGTGTGAATGCTGGAAACGGAGGGGTGTACTATCAGCTGCTGAGCTTCAGCAAGAGCCGGGGGCAGCCGGGGCCCTGGAGGGGTGCTGGAGTTCACAAGGGAAGGGCCAGCTTTGAGTTTCCATTTTTATTTCAAAGCAGCTGCTGGCTCAGAAAAAGCTTTTGCAAGCGAGTCATGCAACTAGGGTAAGAATCCTGTGTTGGCCGCATCCCGTAGGGTCATTGGAGTGTGTCTGTGGGGCTCAGAAGCTAGCCAGATGGCAGGAGAAAAGGTCTGGGATCAGCTCAGCCTGTCTCCAGATGAAGAGCCAAGGGGATTCCAGGGATCAGAGGGACATGTTTCAGCGGGGGTGGGGGTGGGGTGGGGTTCTCAACGTCGGGGAGAGGGCAGCTTCTAGGTCAGAAATGTGATGCTCAGAAAACAGTAGCTACCATTGGCCAATGCCTCCTCTGTGCCAGACACTTTGTTTTTTTAAAAAAAGCCTCTCAACTACTCTTTGATGTAGCTACTATTTTTATCCCCATTTTACAGACAGAAAATATGAAACTCTGAGAAGTAAAGTAACTTGTCCAGGGTCACCGAGGTGGTAAGTGGTGGAGCTGAGATTTGAACCCAGGTCTATCTGACTCCAAAGCCTGTGGTCTTCCTACCCCATTGTGGTGGCAAAATTGGCCCCAGGGGTAACACTGACCTAGAGTCATTGGGTTACTTCCATCCTGCACCCCAAAAATATATGATAGGTCACAAAGAGTTGAGGACCTGGCTACAATGATGTAGGCTATGATCAAGGATCCTATGTACTTCCATTTCATTTGCCACAATCCAGAAAATATCCATTAGAGGATGCATTTCATTAGATTATGATGTTTTCTTTTTCTCTGCCCCATAGTCTTTCACTACAAGGACAACCAGAGAACCTGAGTAAAGTAGACTCTAAATAATTATTGGGCCAATTTGGACAGTGAATTTGAGACAGTCTAATCCTCCAAGCCACAGGCTGACAATTACGGGAGTCCACAGTTTGGGTCCCTGAACACTTGGGGAACCTCCCTCAGTCTCAAGGGGCACGGTGATGGTCTCAGTCTCAAGACGATAAGTCAACTAGCCTCTCTCAATGTGCCAAGTCCAAGTTTAAGCCTGGAAGCAGGTAAATTCGTCACCCAAACAGAACTCCCTGAGTCATGGACAACACAGACCATTTGTATATACACAGAAAATACCTATAGCTACCAAGGTACAGTCTAGTGAGAAAATGAAATCATTCAAACATGAATCACCAAATTAAAAACAGTGATAAATATCATGGTAGTTGGAATTTTATCTGAGTTCTATGCAACACATCAAATGTGGAACCTCAGAAAATCATAGGCAAGATGATCAACCTTCCTGAAATGCAGTTTCCTCATCCATTGAAAGGGGACAACAATACCTACCTGTGGCATGTAGTAAATGCTTAGTAAATGCCAGCTATTTTACTTCTATTGCCCCTGCTCCCACTCCCAGAGATGCAATTCAGCATATTAGAGTGAATGTGGGTCATGGAGTCAGACAGACCTTATTAGCAAGTTATTTCATGTCTCTGAGCCTCAGTTTCTTCAGCCATAAAGTGGGGATAATGAGACTTACCTCACGGGGTTTATGTGAGGATTAAATTCGAAAAATAGGTAAAGTTCCTCCTTCAGTGCATGGCACACAGCAGGTAGGTAATTAGTGAGTGGTAACTCTTATTTACGATTATGATTGGTTGGCCCTGACAGTTCAGAAACTTGAGGAGTTTTGGAGCTCCTGCTACAGTGAACACCCTCCCATCCTGAAGAAAAAAAATTTCCAACAGTCAAACACACAGTTCTGACAGCAGCCACAACTTTGCTCTCTGTCACTAAGCTTTGGGGCTGGTCCAGGCATGCAACGATATGTGGTACCAAGAAGGGGCAATGCAAGGAGCTGCAAGCTCTACAAACTTTTAATGCTTGACTGCACACTAGACATCAGAGTGTGGTGGGCTTGGGATGCTTACGATATTGAGGATGGCACCCAGGAAATTAATCAAGATGGATGCAAAGATGATGACGTTCCGGGCCAGATAGGTCTCGTTAATCCAACAGCAAGTTTTCCGAAGGACGAGGGGCAAACACTTATAGTCCTCTGCTGTGGTGATGAGGACCAGAGCCGAGTGCAGCAGGATCAGAATGGAAAACTGGATGACCATTGGCATCACCCTGCAGGGAAACAGAGAATGCTGGTTGACACGGTATGGCTCATCTGATCCCCATTCACTGAGCAACACTGGCAGTCGCGCCCATGAGCTCCTCCTCCCCACTCCTGGTACCTAATAATTCTTCTAAAGTTCTGTTTGTTTAAGAAAATGGTTATTTCGAGGGGCCATTATATTAAAACCCTATCAATTCCTAGAATAATACTCTATTGAGAAATTTTGCAATGAACATCAAATATTTGACTTGATTTACTGTTTCAGCCCAGTGTTTCCTCTTCTTTTATCATTCACCTTTCTCACTAGGCAACTCCTGCCAACGCAACACACCACTGGGATTTTATCTCAATACTCTGGCTGTGGGAGGGGCCCACCTGTTCTTTTCCCTTCAAGGTGGGTTTTATGAAACACTTTCCCTCTCTGTCTATCCTGATGCCAAGAATGGGACTGGGCACCAGTTCTAAGTTGCAGTTTGGTTAGTGATTAACATGGTTTGCATGGAATATATTATGTGCCAGTTACTGCCTGGCACCAGAACTCTGCCTCATGGTACCCTCTGTCGACTGGACCTCTCCGCTGGGGGTCAGCTCTTGCTAGCAGCTCTGAGTATCTAAAATGCCACCTCTGGAGGCAACTTTGCTTCCTCTCCTCATCACCCAATCCATCAGCAGGTGTACTACTTCTCCTTGGGAATCCATCTCTTAGTCCCTGTCCAGCCCCTCATGTTCTGCTCAGACGTCTCTAACTTCTCCTGTTTTAGCCATAGAACAGATGCAGGTTAAGGGTACCTGATGGAAGTGTTGGGAGATTTTGCACCTGTTTCTTCCTCTGTGAACTGAAGTTCTTCTATGTGGCCTTTACTATGTTCAGTAAAACTGCATTCAGTAAATGAAGTTAGCCCCAGCTTCCTCTTCTAACATAGTCTCATACTATCCTCCTAGATGAGTTTCCTGTTTTGGTATCAGTAACACTTGTATAACTGTATTGAGCTCTGGTTATGTACTAGGCACTATGCTAAGTACTTTATACAGAATATCTCATTTCCATTCCTCAAAACAAACTGAGGAGATCTTTTGATATGAAGTACTTATTAAGCACTTACTAAGATTATCTCCACATTTCCTCCTGCCCTCCCAAATATCATTGCTCTTTCCAGTCCTTCCCCTGTTAAATTGTTCCTCAACTATTTAAGTCTTCTAAACGCTGTCTCCCTTTTCACTCCATCCTCCACCTCCCACCACATGGGCCTTTCAGAGACACAGATCTGATGACCTTCCTTCTCTGATTAAATGCCTTACACACCAGTGCATCACCTTCAGGATGGATCTCCTTGCCACAGCATGTACCTAATGCCATACTTTCCAATCCCACAACCCACCACCCAGATTATGGGAAAACTCTAAACACACGGTTCATTCTCATCTTCTGATCCTTTGCTCATGCTCCCCACTCTTCCCTCCTTAAACCTCTTCTCTTCAACCTTCAAGACCAACCCAAATGTCTTTTTTGTGTGTGAAGCTACCCTTAATTCCCTTCCCTATTTTCCAAATGTTGGTTGTTCATGATGCTTCATAGCTGTGGCATATGATATCATAGTTTTCCCTTGAGCACCCATCTTTCTTCGTAGATTATGTTCTCCTAGAAGATGGAGAAAACATGTCATCAACCCCCTAGCACATTGACCCCTAGCACTGTGTCTAGGAAGAAAGTCTGTTGAATGAGTGAATAGCGTAATGAAACTGTAGAAGTAGAAAAGATTACTGCAGTATGTATGGGAGATATATCACTAACTCTGAATCACTTTTGTGGAGATAATCTTAATAAGAACTTTATGTATATGTGAAAGGCATTTGATATAGGACATTATCAAGATAACACTAATGCTTTTACCATCTTAAATGGGTATGTGCAGAAAGAGAAGGCAGTCTGTAAAGTGGATGAGGTTGATGAACTTGATTTTGGACATGTTGAAATTTTGGTACTTGTGGATCATCCAGTTGGAGATATGTAGAGAGTTAGAGGGATAGCTGTGGAACTGTGTGGTTTGGGTGGTAGAGTTTAAAGTTATCAATGAATAGATGATATTTGAAGACTTAAGAAGGGAGAAACTAACCAAGGGGAGGATGCAGAGGAAGAAGCAAAAGAACCAAAGATGAAACTGTGGGAGAAGCTAATGGACTGGAAGAAGAAAAGGCAGTAAAAGGAATTGAGGAAACGTGGTCAGGTAATTGGGAGAGCAGGCATTCACCCCATAATGATAGCCAGTTGGTAAGATGCTTGCAGAGAGGGAGGACTCAAGAATGCCAAATCTCTCTGCTTGGTCCAGTGACATGAGGCTGGAAGGTGGCTCCTCCTGCATCTTTGGAGGGTTTTTTGTTTTTGTTTTTTTGTCTTTTTAAAGTACCTGCATAGTTGTGGTTTTAGAGATCACCTTGATAGGAAATCTCTGTGGGAGTTCTGGATAAGAACAGAATGTCTATGCAACGTGGGTTCCCAGAAGGCTCTGGAAAGATGGGAAACGTCTTCCCAAACAGGCTGGAAAAACAGTTCCTGACAAGACTGCATTATTCTTGGCTACCCAGGGGAGGCAAATGAAGGAGCAGGCAGGTGGATTGCTTTGTCAGGCAGTCCAGAGAGAGAAGAACCTAATTCTGTGGCAGATGCATCTCAATAACATGAGGCAGCCACCGAGAATAAGAGTTCTCTTATTTCAAAGAAGCAAAACAGGGAAAGATAGGCTTGAAAATAGCTCTTCAAGGGCTCCAAACTCTTCCGTGGCCACCACTTCCATTTCATTTAGTTATTGTGCTTTTGCTGCATACTTTTGGGGGTAGGGGTGGAAAGAGCAGACTGCAGGGTTACGTGGGAGGATTTGCAAACAGAACCCATCCAATCCCCTGACACCATTTTAAATAACATGGGTTTGCTCTGAAACAAGGCAAAGAGCAGTCAAGAGTAGGCAGTGTGGTCCAGTGGCATCAGCAAAGCTACTGTAGCTAGACAGAGCTGGGCTGGAGCTGCATTTCCCATTGTTAATTGGTAGGGTGGCCTTGGGCAAGGCAACTCATTTGTCTGAACATCATTTTCCAATCTGTCAATCAGGATTTTTAAGCCTACCTCTTAAAGGAAGTTCTGGGGTTAAATAAAGTGATAATACAGTATAGTGCTTAACGCATATTAAGAACTCAAAGAAATGCTATTTCTCTTTCTCTGTTCACAGTGAAATTCAGGCATCCAGAGGCATTTTAAAGATCTATGGCAAGAGTGTTGTAGCAATATAGGCTTTCTGAGCAAAGCACTGGTGCTGAACTCTGTGCAGCAGCTCCTAAGCATTCATTTAAATCTGTACACATCAGCATTATAATATCAGGTTGTGATTTTTATCTAATTATAGAGCTACTTGGGTATCCAGGGGTTCTGAATTTGCTTTTGCATTGCTCAATGTACATAAGAGGTAAGAAAACCTTTCATTTCTGAAATTGAGTCTCAAAAAGAATGACAAGGGATTTGCAAACAGCTCTATCCAAACCCTTTCTAGACATTGAGTCCTAATTACTCTCTGCAGTATGTTTTTAAATCAGGCTTTGGATTGATATCATGATCTGACATTTCCTGGGAAGGCTGGGATCAGTGGGAATGAGTAGCTTGTGATGCAATAGGAAACAACTCAGATCACACTGAAAGATGACATTTGTATAACACTTTGGAATCTGCAAAGAGGCTACAAGTCCAATAGTGCATTTGATCCTTGTAGCAATGCTGAGAGGTAGATAGTATTCTTAGTCTCTAATAGACGACAATATCATGACTCAGAAATGGGACAGGAAAGAAAACTTACCAAAAATGGGCATTCTTCATTTAATTGTTACAGCAATTCTGGGAAGGAGCTTTATTATTCTAATTTTACAGAGGTTATAAAACTTTTAGGAGAGGAACATCTGTGTGCATGTGGAAATCAAAGGAAGAGCTGGGCAAGCACTGTTTCTTTGTCAGGGTCAATTAATTTTTGCTTTGGGGGCTGGGAATTAGTCCTGGTCATATGAACAGAGACCAGTTCTTCTGCTAAAAAAATCCAGGACAGAAAAAACAGGCGTAAAATGCACCTACCATCTGCGTAGTCACAAAGAATCAATCAGAAACAAAATGAGTTGGAGAGGAAACAAGCGCACAAGAAAGCAAGCTTCTGCTGTGTCTGGGGCGGAAGGACCACTCAGTTCCCATTACAGGCAGCTTGTAGGGTCACAGTTCAGCTTTGAAGTTTTCATCATTTTCGTTTTCTCTTCACTAAGTAAGCGCGTTTGGGGCACTCCTGTATTTCAGTTACCAGCTTCTGCTTGCACCCCAGAATCAAGAGACTCCACCAGACCAGCTGCTGGACAAGGATCCAGGTCATGTCCGTCTGCAGCTGGTCCACCTCTCCTGGTGAAGCACTGGGAAAGGAACCTGCCCCAGCCAGCTGTGAAGTGCAATGCCGGGTCCATATGCCGGGTCCTTATGGAGGACAGTGCCTGGGCTCAGACCCTCAGGTTCATCCTGTTTCCCTCTTTTCCACTCAGCCCCCCATATCCAATCAGCCACCGGGTCCTGTCAAGTCTATGTCCTAAACATCTAGCAAACCCTTCCTCTCTTGTCTGCCCCCACTTCCACTACCCTGTCCCAATTATTTCTTGCCTGAGTTTTAGCAATTGCCTCCTGGTTGGCCTTCCCAACTCCAGACTGACTCCTATCAGTTACCCCAGCCAGCAGGATCATCCTTCTGAAGAGAAGTCAGATCACGTCCCTGTTTTGATTGACATGCTTCAGTAAAGTCCATTCTGCCAACCTGTTACAATTCCTTAACAAGCCTCACAAATCTCTTACTCTGGAATGCTCAATTTCCAGCCTTTTCTTCTCCTCTTTCTCATTCCTCTCCTGTGACCTGGCTAGGCCTTTAAGACACAGTTTCGATGTCACTGTCAGGTCCTCTGGGAAGTCTGCCCTGTTCCATTTGCCCCATCCCCCCTCCTACCCATCCTATCCTATCATGCCTTCTACTTTCCCTATCGGGATAGCCACTGCACTGTATTATAGTTGTTAGGTTAACTGTTTTTTATCCCCATGAGATCGTAAGCTCCATGAGGGTAGGGACCATGACTGTATATCTCAGTGGGCAGCACAGATGGCACATAGAAGGTGCTCAAAAATGTTGGCTGTGACGCTCAACATGTACACTCCAGAGTCAAGAGGGAGCAGGCATCAGATGTGCCCATGCCCTCCTTAGCTACCATATTCCCACTGGCAGCAGTGAAGTGGGGAGGCAAGGAAATGTGGATGAACCTGGTGAGAGCCTAACAACACAAACAGCTTATCATCCTGAGACCACACCTTTTCCCAGGACCCTAATCCCTCTTTGGCTCTTGGAAAGTCAGGAAACACATTCATTCCTGACATTCCCTGGTACCCTTCCTTGATATATTCATTGCCATAGCATATCTACACACATGGCATATAAGCAGCTACATATACAGCATATGTATCTAGACATTTACATGTATTTTAATTATTTGTTTGTCTCCTTCCATGAGGAGGGCAGGGATTTTTTTGTCTTTTTGGTTCACTGATGTATTCTCAGTATCTAGAACAGATTGGGCATATAATAGGGACTAAAGAGTTTTTGGAAAAGGCTTTTCTAGGTCACATTTGGCAGAGGTACATAGACTGACCTTCTCTCTGTGTGTGTTTTGGTCTCTCTCCCTCTTTCATTTTTTAACAACAAACAAGTAACTTTTCATTGTGAAATAAAGCATAGATACAGAGAACCACCAAAAGTATAGCTTAATTGGTTATTGTAATGTTACCATCTTTGGAACTGCCACTCAGGTCATGAAATAGAACTTGCAGGGCCCTCTGATAGCCCATCCATATGTCTCATCCTACTCACAATCCCTTCCCCTACCCCAATTAGCCACTTTCCATTTCTTTACAGTTTTATCATCTAGTCTTAGACAATATAGTTTAGTCTCTCCCACTTTTGATTAAATAGAACTGGTAGGGAGCCAAGAGTGCCTACAACTGAAAGCAGGAGGATTGCATCCAGCATCCATGTGGAATCTAAGCCCCTTCTTGATATAGATGTGGAGTGGACACAACCATTCTAGGGTCCACAGGCTGGAGGAATACAGTATGGATTAGAGTGGACTTACTGATATTCTATTCATGAACTATTGTGATTAGTAATTGAAGAAAATGTGGCATTGGTGTGGAGAAAGTGGCCATGGTGGCTGCTGGGGGTAGGGAATGGGAAGAAGAGATGAGATGTGGGGGCGTTTTCGGGACTTGGAGTTGTCCTGTGTGGTGCTGCAGGGACAGTTACCAGACATTGTATGTCCTCCCATGGCCCACTGGGTGGAATGTGGGAGAGTGAGGGCTATGATGTGGACCATTGACCATGAGGTGCAGCGGTGCTCAGAGATGTATTCACCAAATGCAATGAATGTCTCATGATGATGGAGGAGGTTGTTGTTATGGGGGGAGGAGTGGGGTGAGGGGGTGGGGGGCATATGGGGACCTCATATTTTTTTAATGTAATATTAAAAAAATAAAGAAAAAAAAGTATCTTGAAGAAAGAAAAAAAATAGAACTGGTAAGAGAGGTTGTTGTTACCTCTGATTTTAGGGGGAAATCTTTCAACTATTCACCACTAAGATGATATTAGCTATACATTCATGGGTTTTTTTGGGTAGATTTTTAACATGAAGTTGAATAAGTTCTATTCCTACTTGTCTGAGAATTTTTATCATAAATGGGTGTAGGATTTTGTCAAATGCTTTTTTTTCTTCCACTGATATGCCATCTGATTTTTGTTAGCCTATTGATCTAGTGGATTGCATTGAATTATTTTTGAATGTTGAACAAAGCTTGCAAACCTGGAATAAATACTGCTTAGTTATGGAATATAATTATTTTTGTGTATTGTTGGATTTGATTTGCTTATAATTTGTTGAGGATTTCTGTGTCTCTCTTCATAACAGAAATTGATATGTAGTTTTCCATTATTATAATGTGTTTATTGAATTTTGGTATTAGGGTAATCCTGGTTCCACAAAATGAATTGGAAAGTGTTCCTCTGCTTCTATTTTTTATAACAGGTTGTGGGAAATTGACATTCTTTCCTTAATATGTGATAGAATGTACCAGTGAAATCATGGGGCGTGTGTGTGTTTTCTTTTTGCTAAGGTTTTTAATTATGGATTCATTTCTTTATTAGAGAGAGGGCTATTCACACTATCTTTTTCTTCTTGTGTGAGTTTTGGTAGTCTGTGTCTTTCAATGAATTGGTCCATTTTGTCTCAGTTATCAAATTTGTGGACAGACAGTTGTTCATAATATTTCTTTATCATCTTTTTAATGTCCATGGGATACCAGAAGTGATAACTCCTCCTTTGTTTATAATGCTTGCCTTCTCTCGTTTTTCTTGGTTAGCCTTTGGTTAAAGGTTGATCAGTATTATTGATCTTTTCAGAGAATCAGCTTTTTAGTTTTGTTGGTTTTCTTTATTGTTTCTTTCTATTCAATTTCATTGGTTTCTACTGTTTATTATTTCTTTCTTCTATTTCCTTTATGTTTAAATTGATCTTCTTCCTCTAATTTCTCATGGTGAAAGCTAATATTACCTATTTTAGATACCTTTCTTTTCTAATATATGCATCGAATGTTACAAATTTCCCTCTAAGCACAGTTTCTACTGCATCCCATACATTTTGATAAGTTGTGTTTTTATTTTCATTTAGTTCAAATGATTTATTTTTAATTTTAATTTATTCCTCCCTGCCCTTGCCCCCTAAACTTGCTGTCTGCTCTCTGCATCCAATTGCTGTGTGTTCTTCTGTGTCTGCTTGTCATCTCTTCTGGTCTTCTCTTTAGGAGGAAACAGATCCTGGGACATCTGATGTGGGAGAGAGGCACTCAATTGCTTAAGCCACCTCAAGCTCCCTGGTCTGCTGGATCTCTCACTATCTTTCCTCTATGTCTCCCTTTGTTGTGTCATCTTGCTGCACCAGCTCTCCATGGTGCAGGCTGTCAGCTCCCTGCAGCATGGGCCAGCTTGCCTTCACAAGGAGGCCCTGGGAACTGAACCCAGGGCCTCCCATATGGTAGATGGGAGCCCAATCACTTGATTCACATCCTCTTCCAGAGTTCAAATTATTTTTAACTTTCTTTTTTAGACTTTGACTCATAGGGGATTTAAAGCATGTTGTTTAATTTCCAGATATTTGAAGATTTCCCAATCTTTGTTTCTAATATTGATATATGTAGTTAATTCCATTGTTGTTTGAGAACATTCTTCACATGATTTCTATTATTTTAAATTTATTAAGGTGTGATTTATGGCCTAGTCTATGGACTATCTTAGTTAATGTTCCATGTGAGCTTGAGAAGACCGTTTACTGCTGTTGTTGGGTGAAGTGTTCTATAAATATTAATTAGCTCTAGCTGTTTGATAGCGATGTGCTGGTCATCCATATTCTTAATGATTTTCTGCCTCCTTGACCAATTGAATACTGTCAAAGGGGTGTTGACGTTTCCAAGTACAATAGTAGATTTATCCATTCCTTCTTTCAGTTCTATCAATTTTTGCCTCATGTAGGTTGACACTCTCTTGATAGGTGCATACATGTGAGTCTTCTTGGAGAATTGACCCCTTCATCATTAGGTAATATCTCTCCTTATCTTTGATAATTTTCCTTGTTTCTGGGCTATTTTGTGTGAAATTAATATAGCTACTCCAGCTTTCTTTTGATTGACATTAGCATGGTATATTCTTGTCCATCTCTTCATTTTTAACCTGAGTCTTCATACTTAAAGTGGATTTCACTCTCTGGTTCGTTGGACCTACCCAGGCCAGTTAAGAGGGAGGTGAGGATGGTCAACCACCACACGAGGGAACTGAGAGAGTCTATAGCCGCAAGCAGGAGAATTCCATCCACCAGCCATGTGGGATCTAAGCTCCCTCTCGATTTAGAGATGGAGAGGACATCGCCATCCCAGGGTCCTCAGGATGGAGGAATAAAATACGGATTAGAGTGGACTCACTGGTATTCTACTATAGAATTGTTGTGACTCTAGCAATGGATGATTTTATATCATTATGCGGAGACAGTGGCCATGGGAGTTGCTAAAGGCAGGGAGAGGGAAAAAGAGGTATGATATTGGGGCATTTTCGAGCTTGGAGTTGTCCACATTATATTGTAGGGACAGATACAGGATATTATATATTCTGCCATAACACACTGCATGGACTGGGAAAGAGTGTAAACTACAATATAAACTATAATAGATACTATCTAACAATGCTCTAAAACATACTCATCAAATGCAATTAATGTACCACACTAATGAAAATATGTTTTTAAATTAATCTCTTCATGCTTAGTGCAGGTACCTTATGAGAAAGTATTCTCATCTCCTGTCTCAAGTCCTTTGTGACATACTGTTATTCATTTTACTTATTCATAAGCTATAATCACCCAATGCATTGTTACCATTGTTGCTCTGAACAATTATCTTTTAGATTAAGAATAAGAGAAATAAAAGCCTTTTTATCTTCATTTATTCCTTCTCTGACACTCTACCTTTCTTTGTGTTAATCCAAATTTCTATCCTCCATTTCCTTTTGTTTGAAGAACTTGTTTAACATTTCTTGCATGGCAGATTTGGTGGCAATAAGTTTTCTCAGTTTTTGTTTTGTCTGAGAAAGTTCTTATTTACCTTCACTTTCTTTTTTTTTTTAATTGATTTTGTAAAAATATTACATTAAAAAAAAATATGAGGTCCCATTCAACCCCACCACCCCCACCCCACCACTCCCCCCCCCCCCCCCAGCAACACTCACTCCCATCATCATGACACATCCATTGCACCTGGTAAGTACATCTCTGGGCATCTCTGCACCCCATGGTCAACGGTCCACATCAAGTCCCACACTCTCCCCCACTCCATCCAGTGGGCCCTGGGAGGACTCACAACATCCAGTGATTGCCCCTGAAGCACCATCCACGGCAAACCCAAGTCCCAAAGGCGCCCCCACATCTCATCTCCTCCTGCCACTCCCCACACCCCTCAGCCACCATGTCCACTTTTCCCACTCCAAAGCCACCTTTTCTCTGTGGACCTTGGATTGGCTGCGTCCGTTGCACCTCCCTGTCAAGAGGAGGCTCAGATTCCACTTGGATACTGGATGCAATCCCCCTGCTCTCAGTTGTAGGCACTCTAGGCTCCATGGTGTGGCAGCCGTCCTTCTTCAACTCCATCTTAGCTGAGTGAGGTGAGTCCAATAAATCAGATTGTAGGAGCTGGAGTCTGCCGAGGCTCAGGGCCCAGCCATCACACTGTCAGTCCAGAGATTCAAATTCCCTAAATATATCTTAAACCCCAACACCAACTGCAATTCCAGTAAAGTAGCATGAAAGTCTTATGAAAAGAGATCCCATCTGAGTCCAGTTTTATCACGCAGAAACACCAGCTCCAAAGAAGGGCCATCTGACATGGCAGTGAACCCCATCTGCCATGACCATAGAACCCGTGGGTCTCTTTAGCCCTCCAAGGAACCAGTATCTGGGGATTGTATCTACTTTATCTGTCTCTTAGACTCTGCTCAGTTGTGCATAAGGGCAATCCTTCTGACAGCCTCCAGACTCTTTTTTAGAGACTCGTAGCCATATAAACTCATTTCTCCTTTCCATTTCCCCCTTACATTAGGTCAAACAGCATTTTAAAGTCATGTTATTATATGTAGACAGGGATATTCTGCTGATCTGCATCAAACCTTCAATTCAAGGTCATTTTCCAGTTGCATCATCAGTTGTATTTACCTTCACTTTCGAAAGATAATATTGCTAGATATAGATTTCTAGGTTGCTTTTTTTTTTTTCTTTTAACACTGCAAATATTTCGCTCCACTCCCTTCTTGCTTACATGTTTCTGATGAGAAGTCTGCTGTAATTCTCACTCCTTTTATAGTTATTTATTTTTCCCCTCTGAATTCTTTTAAAAAATTTTCTCTTCATCTTTTTTTTTCAGTTCGAATATGATGTGTTGTTTTTTGCTTTTTTTGGGGGGTGGTCAGGTGGTATTTGTCCTACTTGGTATTCTCCAAAGTTCCTGGATTCATTAAATTGGGAAAGTTATTATCCATTATTACTTCAAATACTTTATTTGCTCAGTTCTCTCTTTCATTTCCTTCTGGTACTCCAATTATGCACATATTGCAATTTTGGAAATTGGTCCATAGTTCTGGGATGTTTTGCTCCTTTTTTTCATTTATATTTTATCTTAGTATTTCAGTTTGTGATATTTCTGACCTATCTCCAAACTCAATTTTTCTTTCTTCTGCCCACTGAAGATATTTCTTATTTCTGCCAGTGCTTTTTATTTCTAGCATTTCCTTTTGATTATTTCTTAGATTTTCCATCTCTGTGCTTATATTACCTATCTGTTCTTGTGTGTTGTCTACTTTCCCCATTAAAGTCCTTAACATATTTATTATACAGATATTTAAACTTCCTGTCTTATAATTTCAACTTCTACGTCATATCTGAGTCTGGTTATTATTATAGCTTTGTCTTGTCTTTCCTTTAGGTGTACTTTATCATTTGTTGCTGAAAGAGGCCATGTTGTATCTGGTAATAAGAACAGAGGTAAATAAACCTTTACTGTCAGGATTTGTGTTAATCTAGCTAACAGTTTGGTTGTGTTGAAAGTTTTCAGTATTGACAGGTACCAAATTCCTCTAGTGTGCTTGTTTTTGTCTCCTTTCTTGACTTGGGCTTCCCTAAGTACTTCTCCTCAGAAGGAGTCAGGGTCTTGCTGCTCTTTCAGCTGAAATCCATTGTTAGATTACGGGATCCCTGTCAGTGTGGTAGTAAGGTGCGGGGGCAGTGGCTTTGTCAGCCATTTTAGTTTTCTTTCTTAGTTTGAAAATGTTCTTCCTTTTTACCTTCTCTTTTCTTAAGGCATTAACTGCTGTATTTATGTTCATTTAAGGTCCTTATTGTTTAATCTTCATTTCTAAAATGTATTTTTCTTTTATTTACTTTTCTTTTCTGGGTTCTCTTGACTACTGAGTTTTTATAACTGAGATTTATGATGTTTTTTCATGTCTTGAATCAAATTAAGTGATTTTCTCCTTTTGAAATAGTAGGATAACATTTCAGTGTTTTGTGAGAATACATTTTTGGAGTGCTTTCATTGACTACAGGGATATTATTTTATTTCTTCTTTTTCTCTTATGATGCCTTACTATGAGATTTGTCAAAAATACTTTTTGTTGCTCATTTTTATGTGAAATTAACTTCCCTGAACTTTTAGAAAAACCTTTGAAACTCCACAGCTCTCTCTCTTTTGTTATTTTCGCATAGAGTTCAAAACCAAGATGGCCTGATTCCCTTCTCACTGTTATCTGGACCTTCTCTTTTCTCCTTCGTTATAGCTTTTATCCTGTATTGTTTTCATTCCATTCACACAGTCTTTCCTTTCTGCTTCTTCCCACACCGATGCTGAGATTCCACAATCTCAGGGCTGTTGGTAGGTTATCCCTACCCACGTGCATTTTGGCATTCTCAGGGCTACCACATCACTTATTTTTGTTGTAAGCATGGCCCAAGAGGTCTTTGGTTTTGTTGTTTAGTTGCTTAGCCATGTGGGGATTCTGAGAGATTCAGAAATTTGCCACCACTTCCACCATCTTCTGAGAATCCTGTCTCCTTCTCCTAATGTACCTCGCCAATTCAGAAAATGTTAAACATCGCCACTCCCGTCCTTCATAGAATCAAGCCACAACCTTCCTCAGAAATGCTCAGGGGCTCCTTCCTGCTCTCTGGATTAATTCCAAATTCCTTAGCATCACATTATGGATGTTAAGCTTCCATCCATATTGGCGCACTCCTTTTTCAGGCATGGTGCCCACCATATCCGTGTAAATCCTTTACTCTAGATTCTCTAGTTTACTCACTATATTCTATAAACTTAAGAGTTTTTGCAACTTTGGGCTTTTGCCAGTACTGTTTTCTAGACTGGGAATGCTCTCCATCATTTTCTCCCTCTTTCTATACTGCTCCAAATACCACCTTTTCTGCAAATATTTCCCTGTGCCACCAGGTCAGAATGAGTCATTGATTTGGGTGCAATGCAGTTAAGTAGTTAAAAATACAGGCTCTGTCTCTGGGTTCAAATCCCAGATCAGCTGCTATATAGCCATGCAACCTTGGTTACAAAATGGAAATTGGAATGATGCCTCACTTAGTTATTTTTGAGGCTTTGTTGAAACAATCCATGCAAAGAATTTGGCACTTTCCAGGCAGGTAATAAGTTCTCAGTAACTGGCAGGTTTTAGTAATGTCTCTCTCTCCACTAAACTATATATCAGAAGGTGCATCCCTTTGCTTACAAAGTTATACCTTCCTCAGTGTCTAGCATGTTGCTTTGCTTCTATCAAGACATTTAGCAAATATTTGTTGATGTTGTTTTCAACCACCTGAAAGGGAAAGTTCATGGTAAGATTAGGGAGAAGGGGATTTGAGAAAGGAGACAGGATCTACCTTAAAATGTAGCAGAAAATGAAAAGCTTGGTCATTGGATTAGTCCAAAACTAGGTTCATTCCCTGGCTTTGGCACTTTTAACCTGTATGACTCAAGTATGAGTCTAATAGAGTCTAGGCTCCAGAGCTAGACTTCTTGGGCTTGAATCACAGCCAGAACATTTTTCAACTGTGAGATCTTGGGCAAGTTATTTTTATTTCCCTTAGCCTCAGTGCTCTCCTCTTTAAAAAGGGAATAATAATTGCAACTACCTCATAGAGTTGTCATGAAGATTTTGTAAGTTACTGTATGTAAAGTAAGTGGAACAGTGCCTGGCACAGATGTAGGTTTCTACATGATAGGCATATCTTATTTTTAGCATTCTTTGCTTTATTGTGCTTTGCAAATATTGCATTTTTTACAGATTGAATGTTTGTGGCAACCCTGTATTGAGTAAGTTTTTGGCGCCATTTTCCCCATAATATGTGCTTGCTTTGTGTCTCTGTGTCACATTTTAATTAAGTTATGTACATTTTTAGACATAATGCTATTGCACATTTAATAGACTATAGTATAGTGTAAATGTAACTTTTATATGCACTGGGAAACCAAAAAATTCATGTGGTTCACTTTATTACAAGACTAGCATTATTGTAGTGGTCTGAAACCAAGCCAGGAAATGTCTGGGGTCTATCTGTATTATTCAAGTGCCAATTGTGTAGACCCAGAAAGCTATGTATATTTGAACAACTCAGAGGTAATTAACAAATGAACAAGTAAATGGTGATCAATGTTCTTGTACATACTTTCTGCATTCAGGGATACAACAAGAGGGAGCCCTATTTTGATTTTGATTTTTGTTTATGTTAAGATTGGGAAAAGTTCTTGCCTTGGCAGAGAAATGCGATTATTACAGAGACTAAGATAACCAGAATAGGCTGATATTGCCAAACATTTTGGTATGAATCCTAGATCCAATTATTTTAAATTCTGATCCCTTGGAAATGTCAGCAGACTGGCTCCAGGTGAGCAGCCCTCAGCTCACAAAGGCGCTTAACCTGATAACTTAGTCACTCCATATTTACCTTGAAGAAGGAAGCAAGCTTTGGATTGCCGTGATAAATAGAAGAACGATAAATGCACACACCAAATTTGACTTGAACACTTCATCTCTCATTTGAGAATACTGTAATTGAAAGAAAAGAATTAATTACTTGGGAGCAGAGTTGACTTTTGGGAAGGGTTAGTTTTAGCAGTGATTAGGTAAAACAGAAAGAAAAGCCAGACAATTAAATATATATTTTTTAAATTAAGGGGAATCCATGCCTTAATAAACCCTTCTCAGAGAATGCTCTCTAGCCCTCCCACCAACCTTCCCGTGAGAGCCCAGGAGTAAATAAAATTCCCTTAATTTTAAAGGCTATGGGAGGGGGCTTTTGTAGGAATGTCTCCAGTTCTGCTCCTCCCTCTGCACAAACATCATTTTGTCAAAACAGAAGAGCACACATCCATGTATGCAGCAAATCAAATTCATATTGACTTTCTTCATGAGTAAACTTAAGTCATTTAAGGACCTTGCTTTGTTTCTTGTTAGGTTTGGAGACACCGGGAAATGTTCTACCAAAGGAATCTTTCTGCCTTCTTTTTCATAAAAACCAACAAACTTTGCAAAATAAATTCACAGAATCTTATAATAGAATGCAGCCTAAACGATCTCCAGCTAGAGCAGCCCTTTCCTTTCACAGAAGAGAAACCAAGACTAATAGGCCAATATGCTTGATGCCCTTCTGTTGTCTGCTTGAGGCAGCCCTGGGGACTGGTTCTAACTTTGTTTTGATTATCCAGAGTACTCAGTAATTTCATTGTCCTGCCTTAAAAGCTTCTGGAAGGTTAACATTAAACATGTACTTGCCCTAGTCCTGCCTAGTTTTCTGACCCAACTTGGAATCACTGAATTGAGGATTAGTCCCATTCTTTCAGTAGGAAGAAAGGGTTTGAAAAATGCAAAAAGACCTCACGATTAGTTGAACCAAGTTCATCATTTTACCTCTAATGCCAGGAGGGTCTATTAACTTGCCTTAGATCACACAGCATGCAAATCATTGTTATTTTTTGGAAACAGAAAGCTAAGCCAAGCTTCAGGAGAATAATAACTGTAGCCTATTTAGAACTTTGTAATCCTGGATTTGAACCGTACAGAGTGCTTTTATAAAGAAAGCTGGGAAACAGAAATCTCACATCTTGGGTTGTAGGTCTGCAAGAATAAGAGAAGGATTGCATTCAGCTCAGTGAAATACCAGACTTAGTCCAACTGCCCAACTGGTTGTTGGTATGGTATGCATAAACAACAGTTAATGTGATGCTTATTTTTATTTTTTTTTGCCAGTCTCTTTGTGTGGCCTGGGATTTCGACCGGACTTCCTGCTCTGTGTCATGGTTAAGATTTGGGGGCCTGCCTACAGTGAGTGAGCCCCATGGGTGAGGCACAATACTCAGCAGAGACTGCACATTCATTACATTTGCAGGACAATGATTTTTCTGTTCTCCATGCTCAAGGCCTCTACTTGCTGACTATCTGCTTGGTATCTGGAGGGGAATCAGGAACAGGCCCCCGAAGAATCGTACGAATCCTCCCTGCTGATAAAACCAGGGAAAATCCATCTTACTAATTGTTACTGACAGTGCTGTCTGAGATCAGGCCCTGATGTAGGGATCCACACAAACTAACTTGAAAACAGACAAATTCCCCAGAAAGCAGTTATTTCAAAGAAAGATGTCCGAATTCTTTCTAACAATCACAAGATCTAATTATTCTTTGTTGACTGACTAAATCATAGACCAGCTTGATTATATACATTTGATCACTGAGCTTTTAGAGAACAATGGTCATTTCTAGTGTACTTAAGCATTCTCTTCCTTCTCCTCCTCCTCGTCTTCTTCGTCATCACCATCACGGCCATCACAGCATCTTGGAGTTAAAAGGGACTTTCCAATTTAGGAAACCTTTCCATAACAGCCCTGACATCACCTCAAACACCTCCTGATTATCAGCAGGTGACCTTCCCTTGTATGACAAAGTGGGTTCCTTTACTCTGAGCTGGGGCAGAGCATCCTAGGGTTTGAAACACCCTGAACTTGAACACTTGCTGTATCTGAGAGCTCACAACTTTGCAAGGTGTTCTTTTTCATTGTTGGCCACCTTTCACTGTGAAAGGTGACTCTTTTTCTGAGTGTTTCTTACTGATGGCATTTAAAATGTCACATACTACTTATCATTTGTCCAGGCTAAAGTCATATAAGATTTTATGGTTTTCATTTTTCCCAAATGGTAAGATGGGTGGATATGAAGTAGAAGACTCTGGGAACTTTGCTTCCAGAACATTCACATGGTCAGTGTTTAACTGCAGGCACACCGACTTCTTTGTGCCTTACTTTTCTAATCTGTCAAATGGAGAAATTAATAACATCCATAGGTTTTGCAATGGTAAAAATTCTGTTCTTTTCCTGTTTGAACCCCTAAGTCTTGCACAATGCCAGTCACATAAAACAAGAACCTTATACTACTGGTGAAGTTGATGCTAATCATATATAAAAAATTGGGTTTCAGAATAGATTATGTTGTTAGTTTAGAAATTTGAGGAGATCATAACTGTGAAAAAAAAAAGTTCTAATTGTCTCCAGCTGATAGGATGCTGATATTAAATGGTGATTCATTTCACTTCCTCTTGGGAAGGTCTGAATGCTCTGGTTCACAGTTCTATTACATTATACATATTATATTAAGTTATATTAATATAGCTTAATAAGCTATATTAAACTATCCATATGCTCCCTCCTCCCTGGTTAGTGACTTCTCATCTCACCTCTTTCTGCTCTCAGTTGGGTCACTTCTCCTTTTATATCTTAATGGTGAGCATGGACTACTCTAAAGCTAGACTACCTGGGTTTCAGTTCCAGCTGCAACACTTACTGGCTATGTAACCATAGACAAATTCACTAAACTTGCTATGCCTTGGTTTCCTCATCCAGAAAATGGAGATAATAATAGTGCCTATCTCATAGAATTGTTAGGAGGATGCCCTGAGTCCATATATGCAAAGTGCTTGGAGAAACGCCTCACACATGCTAATCCCCATATGTCTGTCCTACTATTATCACTCACTCAATCATTCAATAATACATATTACTTTTATACTTGTTACTTCCATGTAGCATACCTTTTCATCCACAGTATTACCCTATGAATGGGGTCTTCCATTCCTCTGTACAAAATTGCATCTTGCACTCCACGGAAACCCAGAAAGTGTTGCTGACTGATTGGTCCACCATGTTAGGAAAGATTCTTCTAAAGGGCATTATGAAATTTTGATATATGGTCTTTTGACCTAGGGAAAGACACTGCCCTTATTCCTCCCTTGCCTCCTAAAGATTCTCCACTCCTGGGTGGAACTCTCAGCTTTTCCAGTGACCCAGAGGAAAGGTGTCCTTGGGAATGACCTCTGGGCTCTTATAATTCACTGAGTACTGAATCGTCAGTCTGCAAGAGAACTTGAAAATCACTTTTTTTGCTGTTGTTGAACTGAGGAACTTGAGGACTAGACATAAGAAAGAGCTTGTCAAAGCCAATTAGGTGGTTGGTAGCAAAGTTCACACAATATGCCACATCTCTTGAACCCCTGTCCAGCGTTTGTTGTATTAGACCAATGTCTGTGGGCAGAAACCTGAAGGCAGTCTCTGAAATGGGATTCACACCAATTAAAAGAAAATGCTTCTTGAAACAAATTATAAATGCTTCCTTTGAGAACTTGGATTATAATTTGGATTATGATTATTTTAATCTATAGGATTTTGGTTGATTCAGTAATTGGTCAAAATCTAGTGTAACTCTCTGGCCTTCTCTCTTCCATCAGGCTCCGTAATGTTGTGACAGGCAAAAGGGCAGCTGACACTCGCCAATGTCCCTGTCTGGTATTCCCTGGGGAGCGCAGGGAAAATGCCGTGGTTGGCATCCAACAGTTTAGTTACAAAGGCATTTGGGTAGGTGGGAGTGCTGGAATCTAGGGCTATGATCTGATGTTTTCAAGTTGAGAACTTTGATTGAAAAAACAAATCTAGTGTAACTAATTTGAATAATAAGAACCAAAGCTTAGTGCGGGGATGGCCACTATGTTACAGGCTCTACAAAGATGTTCTTATTATCACCAAAAAAATTTCTTTTACAGGTCAAGAAACTGAAGATTAGAATAATTGAGTAACCCAACCACAGCTTCAAAGATTGCAAGCAGGGAAATCACAGCGAAGAAAACAAAAGACTTACTGGATTATATTTAAATGCAAAAGAAGAGTGACCACAATCTTTGAAAGACTGAAAAGTTGTTTAAAAAATAAGAGTCCTATTTGAGTTGCACAAGATGAGACCTGGCCCCCTTCCAAGGAAGTGGGGCACGAGGAACTTGGATTCCGTTTTGTTCAATGAGAAAGTTGGACCCAGCAATCTCTGGGGATACTGCCTTTACATGCTTTTGAAAGGCATCTTCTGAAATGATGTCAGCACCGTGAGGATCAATGGCTTCCTTTGAGCTGCCACAAGGAAACTGAGAAACCCAAATCTCACCACATTTAGTTAAAGTCTGTTCCAGAATCTTTGTCCATAAAAGGATGATCAGGGGAGCTAGTTTGCAGAGGTGATGGGCAGAGCCTCCAAATTTCTATGTTCTGTTCCTGAGACAGCTCTAGAAAATCTTCCTGGATGTGGGGAGGAAAGCTATCATGGTCTCCTAGATTCTCTACTTTGACTCTGAGCCAAAAGGTGTCAACAAAATTCTTACATCTCTGTAGAGAATGCATCTGACTAAAGCAATAACCTGATGAACTGTGCAAACTACAACCATACTTTCTATTTTTAACTGAGTATATATGTGATATTATAAAATATTATAGGTGGAGGGGGTCATATTTGTCACTTTGGCCCAATACTTATTACTGCCAAGTTTGACTCAATAATATCTCTGAGTAGTGAACCATTAGCTTCTCCTGTTTGGATGTTTCCAGTGAAGAGGGAATCAACCCTTCATTTGGGGGCTCATTCCACCTTCAGATAATCTAGTCTGAAGGAAGATAATATTCTAGTACAACATCTTTCATTAGTACAAATTAATATGTTTGTTAAATTAATTAAAGAGCTCTGGCTGAATAATCTGCTCATTTTGAAAAAGTGAATGAAGCAATTTAACTTCTTTTATAGTCTTATACTTGTGCATTTTGTAGTGTAGCAATGGTCTAAAGCAAAGGTTCTTAAACTTTTTTGTCCCATGGACCCCTCTGCCAGTCAGGTGAAAACCACAGACCCCTTACTAAGTCCATTTTATACTGTGTATTATTTAATACATCACAACCTTACCGACACATCTTCACAAGAATAATGCTTTTTTGAATTTCAATTTGAGCTCATGAACCCCGTGTTAAGAACCCCTGGTCTAGAGCATACATTAAATTAGACCACTTTGATAAAGGGGATGAACTCAGTAAAAAAAAGCAGGGGATTACTTTTCAATAATTAACTTTTTTATTTTAAAAGAGACCATCTGATCTATATTGGTGTCCAGTATCCAATCAAATCATTATCAGGAACAATTCTGTAAGTAACAGGTAAGAGAAGGGCTCTCTTAATGACATATGTCTTTCTAAGTTACCTTACCTTTGAACAAAGTAGACTTCTTATGTTTAGTAGACTTACAAGGAGATATGCTAACATGTATCTGAGATGGACATCCTACAAGTGTGAGAGTAGGAGGATACCACCTCAGGGTGACAGAAGACTCTTAGGGGCAAAATGCTTTCCAATGGTACACCCTTCCTTGGTATATATTGTTTAATATGCATTTCCTCTTTTTTGGAGGAAATTTCTGGTTTTGCCTCTTTTTGCAATCATTCAGTCAGTCAATTTGGCAGGATTTGTCACAGAACTAATTCCCTAACTGATAGAAACAACAAAGCTCAGGGGTGTTTCAAGACTCATCATTTCTATTTCCTGCCCTAAAAGAGTAAGTGCTTTATGTGTTTACTTGTTCATTTATTTATTTTTTGCATTTGCAGAGGTAGGTAGAGTGATGGAGTTACCCCTGTTTAATCTATCTTTATCAAGGTTCTAATTTCTGCCTGGAACTTATGGTGGATGGTGTGTGTGTGTGTGTGTGTGTGTGTGTGTGTGTGTTTATGTGTTGGAGTTGGGGGGGATGAATAGATGGTGAGAGAAATTTTGATTGTTTTAGTTTTTTTCCCACATGTATTTGCCACATGCATAGGTGTTAGCCCCTCCTGGGCACTGTACTGGCCTCACACTCAACACATTCTACAATGAATAGAAAGCAAGCACCTAGGAAATTAGAATTTTGCAAGGAGTGTTAGGAATCATTAGTGTACTGGAGACAGAGTGACTTGGATTTTAAATCCAGTTGTGCTGGCCTTTACATGTATGGATCTTGGGAAAGTTGCTCAAATTCTCTGAGCCTGTCTTATCTGTCATATTGTAGAAGTACCTACATGAAAGTACTGCGATAGCAATTAAATTAAATGAAGTAACATGAAGAACTCTCAGGCTACAGCTTGATTTGGTAATAAGTGATTAACAAATATTAGCTCCCTTGGAACAGGGGTGCCTCCGTTGCAATTACTTGCAGCCTGGGAGATACTTTACAATTCTTATCTGCATTTTAAGTGCACAACTTCCCTTGTGAGGTGGCTATTTTCGTGCCCACTTTTAGGATAATAATTCAGTGTTCTATTGAGTGTAAGATCTAAGGGAGCCAAGCAAGTGTTCTGAGCAGAACCAGATGGATTTCCCAGCCATCCCAAGAAGCGTGGCCAGAAGAACGATTTTTGTAGGGGCATAAAGAGACCCACATGTGAATGATATCGAATCCTTGCCTCTCTTGTTTTCACAGAAAGAAAACCTCCATCTTTGGGGATAATCAAACACCAACAGGCCTTTGGAGAGGGCCCATCCTTCTCCTCTTATGTGGAAGATGTTGATAATAGGGAGCTTGGAACATTCAAATCCCTTAGAGAAAAGACAAGTGACTTTCAACTCACTGCAGGAAGGCAGGTGCCTGGGGCTTGTGCTCCAGTGACCTGGAGGCACTAATGGGAACGTCTCCTCCACTAAGGACTTCTTGGTTAGATTAAAGAAGCCAGGAACTCCCATCTCCTGGGATAAAAGACACTTAAAGATGGTCCCCTCCCACCATTTTTTAATGACGTAGCTTCTTTAAAATGGCTCCGGTGGAACTGTGAGATTTACTTGAAGCGAGGGTTCAGCCTCACCCAGGCTAGGCTTGGGATGACTCAGAACAAGGGAAAAGAAACTCTACCTTGTTTACTCAAACATTTATTTTTCATATGTATATAGTGTTACCTACTTCTCCCAACCACCTTAAGGGATAGATAGGATGGCTGTCATTATCACAGTGAAGTCAAGCACCTGGTCCTGGGTCATCCAGGCAGCAACTGGCAGGAACTGGGCTCAAGTCATCTTGACCTAGTGATCAAGTCTTTGTTCTTGCCCTCTGTCTTTTAACAAAGAAAAAACTCTTGAGAAATAAATAAGGCTTCTGCATGTGCGTGAGATGTCCATTAGAGTGATGCAAAACTAATAGTTTGTCAGTATCCACCAAAGATCAGTAAATTAATGAACCATCCTCGGGACCACTGGTTTCCAAAGTGGGATTTGAACAAAGGTCTCTTTCGCCCTGGAGTCTGAGCTCCTGGGGTCATTGTGAGTCTTACAGATACATTCCCTCTACTCTAAGACCACTGGACCTGACAGAAGACTGGGGTCCTGGTTGATATGATCTGATGTCTGAAGATTGGAGGCAGGTGATCTGCTCAGTCTCCTTGTGAAACCAAAAGAAAAGAAACTGAAAATTCAGGACAACAGACTGCTAGGATCAAAACACAGAAACCCCTGCAAAATCAGAACCTTGAGCGTGGGGTGATGGGCTAGAACCTGCAAGATGCCCAAGTGATCCTCAGGTTTGAAAGTCATTAGCCTAGGACAAAGAAGCTTTTTACTGCAGAAATTTTCCACAATTACAATGCAGCCTTCTCTCCAAAAAAAAAAAGTCTCAGAATTAAGCAGAAATATAATCAGCATAGAAAGACAGGAAGAATTCTCAGTGAGTTCTCTGATAGAATTTAACACTCATCACACTAAAATGCCCGTCTCAAAAGCATAAATACCCAAAGAACTGTGAGGTATAATAAAGACCCCCTAATCTTTATTATAGAAGAGGAAGTTGTCTTATTCTGAGGTTCCAACACTGGTTTGGGAACCACCAAGATTAATTTACAAATAAGTAATATGTTATTAGACTCTCCAAAGACACTGAAGGTTTTGGGTTGGCTTCTCTGGCCTGGAAACATCCATAATTGTAACTGCCTTCCCCATCCTAAGCTTCATTTGGAGCTTTTTCCTAGAAGAGAAAAGGGGACCAGATCCTGAGAAATACCATCTTCTTATAAGCGTTCTGAACATGGGCAGGCCCGAGACAAATGCTTCCATAATGGGTTAAGCTCCTCATTGTATAAAGAATACTCACAAATCCATGAGATAAAGGTGAACACCAGAAAAAAGATGGACAATTAGGACAAATGTGCAAGTCACAAAAGGAGACATATGAAGGCCAAAACATACCACACATGGAAAGGCATTCAACCCAGTAAGAATTTAAATGATAAAAATAAAAATGATAGGAAAACACTGTTTCTTATCAAATTGGCAATATCTTAAAGTCAGTAACTTGGGTTGCAGTGTATAGGCAATTTCAGGTTCCATATCAAGCATTTAAAAATGTGCATTCCCTTAGGGTTTTATCCTAAGGAAATAATTAATCTCAGATGCATGATTTAACTATGACATTGGCCACTGCAATGTAGTTTATAATGTACAATCGTGAAAAACTGAAAAAAGGCAAACATTCAAATTTGGGATATTGGTTAAATATTTAATGGTTAAGCTATGCAATGGAATGGTATGCAGTTACTAAAATTATTTTGTAAATGAATATTTAATAATGTGGTAAAAGAGTCAACATTTATCATTAAGCAAAGAATGCTTAACACTATGTTATAAAGTTCAATATACAAAATGGTGTCATTTCTATGAAAAATTGTGTAGATGAGTATATAGATTCGTGCCCATGAAAGAGTAGCATGGAAGATGCTGAAATGTTAACAGTGGTTATCCTGGGTTGAAAGATTTTAAGAGATTTCCTTTTCTTCTCTTTGCCTTATATGCTTGGTTAAACTTTTGTCAGTGAAAATGAACTCATTTTTATATGAAAATCATATATAAGAAAAACATTCCCAAATCATCAACTGTATTTGACAGTCATGTCATGTTTTCTACATGTCTTTACCATACTTCCAGCTTTTGCTTGCCCCTGAAATTTATAAGCTCCCTCAGTAAATATTTCACCTAACTAAAGGTCAGGAAATCCATTGTAGAGTAGTGGCATGAGAATAGGTTTTGGAGTCATAAGTACTGTATGTATTTCAGGAATTCTAAGATACACTCCTCCCCTTTCCCCCTCTCCTCCCCCCCACCCCATATATTTTAACGTCTCTGAAATCAGAATGCATCTTATTGTCAATAGAGTCTTAAAACCATTGGCCTGGATTCAACTTGGCTTCTTCTAGGTTGATTTGCAATTGCTTCTGCTGGTCACCAGAGGGCAATATCAACCTAAGACCACTTTAAATCAAATTCTCTGCCAAGGGTTTTTTTAGACTGCATTCAGAGCATGAATTCAGATGGCAATCCTATGCAGACACTCTTTTGGAGTTTAAATTCTCAGGGAGTTTTCCCCTCCTTCTAGCCAGTATCAGGGTGTAGACACTCAAGTTTCCACATTCTCCTGCCAGCCCTCTGGGAAGGGGAGGAGGGTGTTTTCTTTTAGATTCCCCATACTGGATGATTTTTCTTTCTTAGTGCTGTATAGAAATGGAGCATCTCACTGTTGATGGCCCCATAGAGTCAATAAAAGATGGTAGCTGGGTTTGGAGGTACACACGACTTCTACTTAGCCTCTTGGTGCCTTCGTTTTCTCTTTTACAGAGGGGATACTGATATTTCTGAGAGGATGCTATGCACGGAGGTACACTGACATTGGGCACAGGGTAGATACATGCCGATGCTGTTCTCTGACCCTAGAGTCTTATGGATTGCAAAGCCCTGTTTTATATTGCTGAGACTCAAGGACCCTTTTCCTACTCAGTTTCTCCCCCAAACCTCTGCCTTGTGCCTCTCACCCCATTTCAAGGTCAAAAATGGAGAAGATTGAGACAGCATGTGATGGTCCTCTTCATATGGAAGCTTGGAAGAGCAACCAGTCCTGGGGCTCCAGGGAGAGGCTGGGTAGTGAAGAGATTCCAAGTGGGGTCTGGGGGGCTCCACTCACAGCCCCTCTACTTACTGTTTGACATTGGGCAGGCTACGTCATCATTTCTCTGTTTCTCTTCTTCGTCAACCATAAGATGAGGATAACAATGGCATTACTTCCTATGGTTGTTTTTAGGTAATTTTTGTGAACACCTGAGAATAGTGCCTAGTACATAGTACATACCCAAGGGATGCTACTTATGCTTGTATTTTCTGCTCAGCAGTCACGCACCACCTAGAGAGGGGCTTGGCATGAGAGACCATAAGGAGTATCTCTGTGACCCAAGAGGAATTAACATTTTCTGACGTGCCTTACTCCCCACTGGATGAGGCAGAGCTAGAGGCTGGCCTATCAGTGGGCAAATCCCACCTGTCCACTCACAGTGCTGCCTTCTGCCCTCCCAGAAGAACCTCTTCCCCAGTCATAGAAATCAAGCAGAGACATACTTCACTCCCTGGGGGCCATTTCTGCTCCATCACCAGGTCCTGCAGATGAGATGCACATGCTCTTAAATAAAAGACACTAGAAATTGCCTGTAGTCTGCAGGTATTAGGTCATTAGTAAAGCAAGTAAATCTTCAATGAGAGTGAATAAGAGACACAAAGGTTTACAAAGGCAAATTGAGAAGATTCTTTCTAAGACCATCTTGCTCTTTCTTGCTCCTTCAAGATGGTAACCAGGAAAGAAAATGCATTTAATTTGGACCTTAAGCCCTTAATTATATTACCAGTAAGAAAAGGCCACCTGCTATTTTGTGGGTTGAGCAAGATGAAATGTTTCTTTTTCTTTTGTTAAACATGGACACAATACCTTGCAAACTGAGAACTATAGGTGAAGGTATTACTTTTGTGGTTTGCCATCTTCAGGTAGTTATCAAAGAAACTCACTGGGAATGGTGCATATGCACAGAAGCGTGAATTCCCCAAACCAAGGAAAGCAGCCTCTCCCAGACGGCTGAGCAAACTAACAAAAATTTGCTCACTGGAGCTTTACAGAGTGTTGGATCAAACTCCTGAAATGTATTTGCAATTTCCCTGCTGTTCTTGCCCAAGGCAGATGCTGAGTACCTCCTGTGCCCAGTCAAGGAAGGTCTCTCAGCTTCCATCAGTGCAAACCATTCCACCTTCCCGCTCCTTTTTACAGTTTGGAGCAGGGGGTGGGAGGGAGGGCATGGGAAAAGGTCATCATCAGGATCGTGGTGGCTGCCCGTTTTGAACACTTCATCTAATCAAGACCTTGCCCTGGAGCTTTTCATAATGACCTATGAGGGAGGCAGGATTATCATCCTCCTGCTACGGCAGGGAACTCCTGTTCTGAGAGATTGCCTCATTTTCCCAAGGTCACAGAGCAAGGAAGGTGCACAGCTGGAATTCAAACTTGGCTCTGCACCCACAACAAATCTTTTTACTTCTTAAGTCAGAAGCTCTGAGTTAAAAGACAGCTGGGGAAGTAGAAAAAATGTGTCTACAATCCAAGACGCTCTGATGTCAAGTCTTTGGGTGCCCTGATATAGTATGCTACAAGGGTTGCAATTGATGAGAATTCACCTGAAACAGAGGAAAACGTGTGCTAATATCACTCAGTTTAATAATCTCCCATAACCTCCAATTCCTTTGAGGCCCACTGAGTTAAAGGATTCTTTGTGCTTTTAATCACCTTTTCTTTAAAGAGCAAAGCAGAGGCTCTCTTTATCTGACCAGCATTCCCTTTCATGGCCTTTAGTCTACTCATGAATTACAAAGAGAAAAAGAAAAGACAATACCAAGCCAAACCAAACAAACAACAAACAAACAAACACACAAACAAACCAAAACCACAGACCCTGGATGCTCTCTAGTCCCATGAACATTGACAACAATTTTCTCCAGAAAAGAAAGCCACGATGAAGACCCAGCTCTACCTTGTGCTCCAGGCTGGAGTCTTTAAACATCAGTGAGAATGGCTTGATATGCTCTCTTCTCAATTTATCACCACTCCGCAAGTCGATGGTATGTTCTATTCTCTTGTTAATTTCCTCGGGCCCAGACTGGACATGCAAAGCTTGTGCAAGATGGTTTGGAAGCAGATTTATTGAATTTCTTGTTAGGGCAGCCAGAGTCTAGGGGGAAAGCACATGCAAACACAATAAACCTGCTAGTCCCCTTTGGATTAAAAAGAAATGCAATGTTTTTTTAGATCAAGTTGCATTGCAAACAGTAATAGCATTCCATGCAGTTGTATTCAGTGAAACCTACAGAAGTTCATAAGTTAGCAGTTGGTTCAGTGAAACATAACCTGACAAAATATCACATCAAGAGGGACACTGCCCTTTCCTCTATGTAGGTGCACTGAATTCCTTCTGGTGAGATATTTGGAGAATTGTAGGCTTAGAAATGTTCATGAAGACCTTTTCTCTAACCAGGCACATCCCTGGTATGGGAGAAAGGGTGCCAACACAAATAACTGAGAGTAAAATATATTCGAAAAGCCTTCAGAATGATCATCTTAATCGAGTAAATTCCACATTTTCATGTGGTCTTTCATTTAACAGTGGTGGAGAAACATGGGGACCCAAGGCTTGCATTTTATTTTTAGCATTTCTCATGAACAGAGCAGCCAAAGTGCCAGGATCTGCTCCCTAAACTTGATAAATATTGTTCCATTTATGCCTTGCACAAATAGGCTTTTCCCCTCATAGGCCATTATGTATCTATAACTTTATATGGATATATGGGCAAAATTTCCTTTAGGCAAAAACTGCAATTACAGCTTCCTGCCATTTTGCAGGGATAAACAACCCTAGGTGGGAAAAGGCATGGCCGCTGTGGTTGGTAATTGGCCATGGATATGTGGGTGCAGAAACAGCAGTGGCTTATAGGGATGTACCACCTCTCCTGGTGATTCAGTTGCCAGTGACAAGATCAACCCATGGACCTAACCAGCACCATGCTCACTCCAATTTAGACAACTTCTTTGGCAAAGCAAAGGGGGGTTGTTGCTGAAGGGGTACAGGGACTGGGAAGCTCATCCTCCCAAGAGATTTCCCCAGGGCAGGGGGGATAGGGGATGTAGAGTGTCTGCAGCACAGGGAAGTGAAGCATTCCTGCCTCTATAGGCACTCAGGGCATCTGTTCTTCTCTCCCCGCCTCCTTGGCTTGACCATGGCTAAGATCACAGGCTGAGATAAGATTACGGAGTCGTAGAAGGGCAGCATGCGAGAGCTGACCGAGATCTTGGGGTCCTCCTGTCTGGACCCTCCCTATACCCACGAGCCTCAGAGAGACTCACTCCAGAGCCATCAGCTCCTTGACTGCCAAGTCAAGGTCTCTAACTCCCCAGCCGGAGACAGAATCAGGAGCTTTGTCCTCTGTGGAGCCATCAACCACTCCTTCAGGATTCTTTCTATGGTATTGTCAGACCTTTCATTTTAGTCTTCAGGGAGATAGCGGATTTAACCTAAAGTCAAGGTCTTTAAAGAATTCGACTGGTCTATTTGCTCCAGGCTGATCTCCAGCCCCAGGATAAAGGATGGAGTTGCAGGCGCCAGCATGAGAAAGCAAAGTGTAAGTTCGAGGGCACCAAAACAGTTCCTCTCAGCTCTGAGCACCAAGGAGGCTACTACAGAGAAAACGATAGCCGTCAGGGGGAGGTGTGCAGGATGAGAGGAAAGGAGAAGGGCTGGAGCGGAGAGAAGGAAGTAGGATCAATGTTCTGGAAAATTGAATAGCAGGATCCATGTGGAGCCCAAAGGGCTGGGGCCGCTGAGATGAACGGTTCTCAGAGGAGCAGCTCAGGAAGCAGAGCAGGGCTGGACGCTCCGCCACTCTTTGTGTGGATTTGCTATGGATTTCTTGCGGAAATGCCTTCCACAGAGCTTAGAAAGGGACAAAGTTTGGTTTCCTGCTTTGGAAAGGAAGTAAAAATGGTGCTCAGTGCCCTTGTCTGTATCCATTCTGGTAAGGGGTGAAACAACTGGAGCTGAACTCAGTGACACTATCTACATTCGCTCACAGTGCAGGGTCTCCCCTGCCTCTCTCTGTGCAATTTTTATTTGCTTAAGTTTTCCTTCTTAGAACTAAATTGGGCCTATCCACTCTACTGGTCCCTCCTGCCCTCAGTGACCCTGGAAACTTTGGATTTCATAGAGCAGGGGAATTTCCAAAAAATATTTTTGGGAAGGATTTGTTGAAATCATAGCAGGAGCAGCAGAAATAATCACAGCCGCAATCTCTAATATGCCCATCCTATCGTGAAAGAAACCCCCCCAGTAAGAATGACATAACCTCAAGTAACTGACAATCCTTTGCATTGGATTAATTTAATTTAATGACTCACTCTCTACTTTGTCCTTCATTTTCTCATATTGTTGTGGATGGGTAAACACATCATCATCTGTGGGCTGGTGTTTCGGAAACTAGGGATAGAAGACATTGCTTCCCGGTAGCCTGGGCTTTAGAACAGATGTCTGTCCAGACATTTCTGCTCCCTGCCTGGCCACTTCTGTAGGGCAGAGATCAATAAAGTCTCCTCCTTTCTGAGTTCCCCTACCCCTCAGCCAATTCTATGGATTCTTTGTGTGCCTCCTGTTAAGGTGAGAGAAATTTGGAAGCACTGCTCTTCCTTTTATCATGGCCACAAGAGTACGGGCAAGGAGAGCCCCTTTCATCAACATGCCAATGACTGAGAGGAGGAGAATGCTTGTCCTGTCCAAGCAATTATTTTTATTCTTAGCTGAAGGCAGCAATGCCTGGTATTTTATGCAGGCAGACAATTCTCAGTGATCCTTTCTCTGATTACTTGTTCTGTCCATTACACGTGACAACCACACGTGCTGTTTGACCAGCAATCTCCTCGACACTCACCTCACAGTCAGGGCATATCTTCTCAAGGGAAGGGCAGCATCGACTTATGAAGTCAAGCAAGTTGGAATTAGGAAGGGGAATCATCTGCCTTCATTTAAACCCTGACACATTGCAAAGCATAAATGACTTATGTGATACTCCTTCCCCTCCATGGATAATGACCCTTAAGATGTGACCGTGTGCTCAGTCAGGGGCTAATGCTCCCAGGGCCAGAAACCTGTACCCCAATATCTTCACAGTGATTCATTTGCATGCAGTAGTGAGGAAATGTGCAACTTGTCTTATTATTTGCTTGTTTAGATTCATATAGGAGCAAGCTATTTTTAATAGACTATGACTTTCTCTTTTTAAAACGTGCAGCAGTCTAGGGTGAGCTAGATTGGGATCATGTTAAAAAATAGCATCAGCTTTCAAATATTATTCCAAACTTATATTGACCTCTAAACTGTTGAGGTTGTTCTTTCACATAAACAATTTAAGTAGTTGGCTAAATAGGAAAAACACATGGATGACATGGAAGGAAATGGGAAATGCCATGAGAGCAACTGAATATATATTCATTTATATATAACTGAATACATAGATTTGAATATATATTCCCATGAATAACTGAAATACATATTATATTTATACACAATAATAAAAATGCATATCTATTTACTTAGGCTGGTGTTTTTAGATATTTGGGAGGCCATGTAGGAGCAGTCCCTTGGAGAGAGATCAAACCCGGAGGCTGAATTGGTTTCTCATGTCTGAGTCTTTCCATGAAGACTTTGCAGCCCCTAGATTTTTCCTAAATGAGATCCATGTCCTTCTCAGGTATTTCAGAAATCTCTGCCTCAGAGGTACTTAAGATAGATTGAGTCCAAATGCAACTAGAGTCCCTACTAAATCCATATTTCTGAATGTAGGTCTCCCTGAGAGGCTGTGGTCTCTGATAAAAATTTTCTGGTGAGAATTTTTATCAGAGATTCTAGGGATCACTTTGCAAATTTGCTTTGCATGGGGTGAGGGAAGTCATGAATCCTCTTCATCTCAACACTTGCTTTACAATCTGGAGGGTTTTCTTTGGGAATTTTCTTTTCTCTATTCATCTACTGAAGACCTCCATCTCCTACAGGTCCTACTGCTTCATGGAGGGCCATAAACTTTGATACTCCTCAACCAGCTGGTCTCAGTGAGTAAGTTCTTCCCCAAAAGATTTCAGGCTAAAAGGTACTGTCTAAAAACATCTAGTTTTATTGCATCAAAAACATCTTAACTCTTACGGGTCACGTATTTCAGTCTCCAAACACCCTCTAAAGCATCCCTGTAGACATTTTAAATCAGTGCACATAGTTTAAGTGATGGAGTACTGGAGAACTCATCACTCTAGTTCATTACTAGAGCCTCCTAATTTATTCTGTTCCAAAAATGTGTTCCAAGGAATGCAAAAAATGGCAGGATGCTTTATTGCAAAATGGTTTTGTGGACCAATAAGTTTAGGAAATATGGATCTCTTCTTTGTTCACTTTTATCCCTCCCCATTAGAAAATACACTCCTCAAGAGAAGAGACCTTGTCTCTTTTGTTTACCCCCTTGTCCCCATGCCTAGGTCAATGTCTGACACTGAGTAGCCACTCAGAACATCTGTTGAATAAAAAAAATATTCTTATATCTTCTTATTGGCAGCTCACAGTACACATTACTGAAATAAGGGCATGTAATAGATCTGCAGCAATGAAACTTTTAATCTCGGCATTTTGCAAGCATTTTTGACCTCAAAACCCCCTTTTCTTTTTTTCTTTCCTGCATATTTCATGAGAAACAAAACCTTTCCCAGTAATGTGATGGTGGGGGGCTCTTTTCTTAAATTACCATGCATGAGCGTGGTTTGGTGAATTCGGATGGTTACTAGCCTCTCCCTTTCCCCCAGCCCTTGCTGCTTCTCTCCCTGCAAGCCATGTCTTCCAGGCCGATCACACCAAGGTTTGTTTGGCTCTCTACATTCCAGGCTCTTTCTAGGCCTGGACTCTGAGTTCATATACCTTGTTCGGCATCCTGTATCCCAGAGCCTCTGGGAGTCTGCTGTAAGGAAGCCCTCACATTCTCTTATCTCTGGCTGGTACAGGTGTGGTTCCTGGAACTGTAGCACAAAGTCCTAGAGACCAAATGTGGCATCTCACAAGACTGTAAACTACCAGGCCAACATGGAGCACATAAAACTCCCTTTTCTTGAATCACTTATCCACATTCCCTGGACTGCCATTTAAGAAACAGTGTTCTAAAGTTCTTTCCTGCTTCTGTTCACTACTTCTACCCATAGGACCTGTTTCTGACCTCTGAATAAAATCTATTTCCTCCATTCATTTAACAACATTTTAGGGTCCAAAGATTTCTTTCCCAGGCTAATAACTTCTATTTCCCCAATTGCTCCACACGTGGCATGGTTTCTACATATCTCACAAGTCTTCCAATCTTGTCCACATTCTGAGTACACTATTGCACAGAATCTGGCCCAATGCAAATGACATTCAACATTGTCCTGGAGCTCAGACACCTGACACAAACTGAATCTTTAAGAATTACTCTGTCCATTGTGTTTTATGCATTGGAACATGGACCTTCCAGGCTGTGTGTTCTCCTGTTACTTTAAAAACCAGTTCAGACATCACCTTCTCAAAGAAGCCTACTCTGAGTCTGTCCTTATTCTTAGCACAGAAATTATCATGATGATATTGTCTTATAGTGAGTCTGCTCTCCTTGAGGGCAGGCACTGTGTTTAGTCTGTAACCAAATCTCTAGCACCTGACATATTTAGTAGGTTCTTAGCAAGTATGTGTGGAATGAATGGATGGGTAGATGGATGGATGGGGGGGTGGATGAAAGATTATGTGGCTATATCAGAAGATTACACCTAAGGTCACCAAAATCCCCTTTATTTTACCACATTTTCCCCTCTGTGAATTCCAAATCAGAAAGATTCCAAACTGCATGCATTAAATAAAGATTGTCTTATTTACCCATGATTCAATCCAATGCAGGGTTTCTGATCAGCATGAGATAAAATGCATTGCCAGTAAGTCCACTCTAACCCATACTTTATTCCTCCATCCTGAGGAACCTGGGATGGTGATATCCACTCCACCTCTAAATCAAGAGGGGGCTTAGACCCCACATAGTTGATGGATGTGATTCTCCTACTTGGATTGTAGGCACTCTCGGTTCCCTGGTGTGGTGGTTGACCATCTTCACCTCCCTGTTAGCTGACCTGGATAATTCCAATGAACTGGAGAGTAGGAGTTGCAACTCTGCTGAGGCTCAGCGCCTAGCTGGGACATGGCCAGTCCAGAGATTAAAGTCTCCTGAGTATACACCAACCCCAGTGCCAACCACAGGTTCAGTAAAAGTGACAGAATCGGCAGGTGTAGAAAGGTCACATCTGAGTCCAACTCCATCACGACTCAGGATATTGCAGGGACAGATACTGGATGTTATATATCCTGCCATAACCCACTGAATATAGTGGGGGAGAGTATAAATTACAATGTAAATTATTGTCCATGCGGTGCAGCAGTGCTCCAAAATGTATTCACCAAATGCAATGAATGTGCCACAATGATGAAAGAGGTTGTTGATGTGGGAGGAGTGGGTGTGTGTGTGTGGGGGTATATGGCAATCTCTTATATTTTTTAATGTAACTTTTTTTGTGATCTATGTATCTTCTAAAAAAATACAATAAAAAAAAGATATCTACCCCTCCCCCCCAAAAAAAGGCATTACCATGCCAGTTGATATAACTCCAGCCATGAGCAAGAGTCTTGAAAGGCACCCATATGGGTGTCTGTGGGAGGTTTTATTTGGCTCTTTGGGATCCAGGTAATTCCACACGAACCCCCAGGGTGGGCTGCCAGGGCACCAGTGACCACAGACCGGAACGTACTAATCAGGATCCCTTTCTGGGCCCAACACCTGAACTAACTTTATGAGCCAGCTTCAAGGGCAACCCTGGAATCAGCAGAGAGAGACCTTCATCTTTTAGGTCCCTGGGAGAGTCTAGAGATTTGCTGTCGCTAGCTGGGACTCAGGTCCCACCGTGTGGCCTGGCTTATTATTGATTTGGGAAAGACCTGACCAGGATATGAAGTCTAGCTCCACGGGACAGCTCCATGGGACCTCCGTCTCCCATCCTGAGATGAGCCATCCTTTCCCAAAGGCTGGAGTCTGCAGAGAGATGCAGGCAGGGCCAACAGCTTCCTCAGTACCACCCAGACCACCCACCGTTCACCCCGGGAAAGCATTTGCCTGTGCTTCACCCGAGGCCTTTGGGCTCCATTTCAAGCTTATTGCCTACCACATTTGGGTTACGGAAAATAAGAGACATAAGCAGCAGAGTTTACCAGAATTTAAATCTCCCCTTCAGTTTCTATCCCACTCCCCGGGTCCCACAACTAGAGGCAAACGTGGCAATACAATGGCAGAAACAAACACCCACCCTGAATAAGAACCCCCAGGGGTACACATTCGAGCTATTTTCTTTCAGTATTTGCTAAATCCCTAGTCCAACCCCCAGAAAGGAAGGCGCCTACTTAAAAATTTTTTAAAAAAGCTATTTTTGTATTCTCTGTAAAAAATTGGCTTTGTGAGAAAGCTTAGAGGGGATCTAGTCTATGATGGTTTGCATGCAGGGCCTGAGGGAGAATGTAGGACTTTGAGAGAGGCACAGTTATTTTTTTTCTTAAATCTGGAAGTGGGGGAGCAGAGATTTCTCGGATGTGAGATGTAATATATTTTTTCTGGTGAGATTTTGCTAAGGCGCATGTGGGTAAAACAGTGAGTTGGGAGACCCTTGGGGAAATGTCCACACGGGGCTTCCCAGAAGTTGCCATGTAATGATTTTTCCTCCTTATGGGAATTGGATCCAGGCAAGCAGGCATATCGGTCAAGATTGCGGCAACTTTTCCTGTCTGTACTGAGAGAATATAGATAATCACATCCAAATTATCTGCCTGATGTTTTTCTTAGTTAGGGATATTTATGTTGTCATCATCTGTTTTCCAAACCAAGTAAAGGAACACTGAATGAGATTTTACCATGGGAGGAGAACTACAGGATTCTGCTATGGGAAGAGGTTAGAAAGAATTTGCATCATAGGCTCAAATCTTTTTCCCCAGGAAACCAAATAATAAGGATCAGAATGCCCACTCTGTGCTGAAACAATAGTTCAGAAATTACCAACAAGCCTGCTGTATGATTTTGGCAACCCAATCATGAGCAAACAATGTGAGTCTAGAGTTCAGGGCATTTAGGCAATCAGTGCTTCCCATCTTTAGGCAGAAATGGAAGTATCCAAATATTATCGAGGTGTTGCATTTGAAAGGGAATAAAGGAGTGAGGAATCCTTTGGTATTTGCCACCCTGTGACGTGAAACTTACTATCTTTAGGATTAAGAGAATAAAACATTGACAGGAGGCCCCCCTAGTTCTGGAGGATCCCATAGTTGGCAATTATGAGTTTGCTATTCATCTGAATCCTACAACCTCATTCTTGACCTTTCAACTAATACTGACAGGCTGGAGCATTAAGACAGCTTATTCACTTTTGGGTTTGGGTATCATCATTTTCAAGCACATACAAGGCTCTCTTCTGGTGTTCTTTGCCTGGCATTAAAGGCCTTGCCCCTTGCTTCAGTCCATCTTGCTGATGTGTCAACAAGGCTTGGGACTTAGGACATCCTGGTCTTAGGTCTCTTTGGATGAGGTGTGGGCAAATGATCAGCTGTGGCTAAACTTTCATTCTCACTCCTTACCCCCAATCCATGATTCCAGGTGACTGGCCAGGACTTTCCCACAATAAGAGGACTCAGAGCTCACAGAGAGAATCTCCAGCATTCTTCATATTTGTCCTTGAGCCCTGTTCCAAGGACTCCAGCCAGGTTAACCCTGGGCATGTGGGGTCTGACACTGAGTCTGTCCTGCCTCTGAAGCTGGCCTGGCTTGACCAACCCTTCCATTAGCTAAGATCAGATTCCTCACTTTGATACGAGCCTACGAGTTCTTCAGAGACAAGATCCTGATATTTGCTAGGAAAATATGAATGTGCCTGAGTCATTATACATGTGTTATTTTTTATCAAAAAGAGTTAAACTTCTACAGAATTGGCTGAAATAGACCTTGGCATGTCTGTTTAAATGAGGCCACCTTGAAGCCAAGTAATCTGAGGCAAGTTGTCAATTGAACTTTTAGCTTTTAAAAACTGTGTATGTAAGAATGTGTGCAACAGATATGCACACCCCAGTACTGACCTCATCTCAGGGTATGGGTGGGGTGGGTGACAGGAATGTGGTAAGGCCTAGGGATTAAGGCTGGGCTCCTGGTTCACATGTGACTTGTGACATGAGGAGAGAGAAGCTGAAACACCAGTGGTTTGCTTATAGAACCACAGAATGGATGTGAATCAAAGTGTCCCCAGCAATGGCATGCCTGGGTCAAATAGATCCTGTGGCTGGAGAGGTTGGAATCCCACACATCCATTATTCCCTTTGATCAAATGACCCTGGATGAGCCAAATGGGTAATTTCAACTCAGGAAATGAATAACCAAACATGTTTCAGGACCTAAGTTACACAATTTTATTGTGAACATCAAAAATGTTGTCTTTTCAAAATTATCTTGTGAGGAAGAAATGAGTGAGTATGTGTGTGTGGGGGGGTGGGGGTGTGTGCATATAAATGTGTTCTCTTAACAGAAATTTGGGGGAAATTGGAAAAAAAGTTTTCTAAATTTTTAGCTTTTTTAAGTTTCTGAAGTAACTCTTTTTACTTAGGAATATAAAAGATATTCCTCAGGATAGAGTCTAATTGTTATGTCTTCGGGACTTTGTGGTTTCCACTTGTGCCTAACCTAACTTTTCCATTGGGACTGTCTAATTTATTGAATGATTCTGGGCTGTTATTATCCCCATTAAATTTTTTGCATTAAATTACTTTAGAGTGGCCCTGCATTTAAGTTACTACTAAGGTCTGTGTCAAGGAGTGGGTAATGCCACATAAGATTTATACAAACCCTTAATATCGCATGGTATGAAGAGATCCTTTAGAGAGGTAGAGCTGATAAGAAGTCACAGAATGAGAAATGGTATCACCGCCAAATCTAGTGGTTCACAACCTGGAATTCACAATCATAGTTTGGGGGGCCTTGGGATATGAGAAGACCTTTTACAAAGTCCAGTCTGTATTGGACATCTGCCCACAATAAACCACTGCAATTCCTTTTCGACAGCAGGTGAATTAAAAATACATACATAAACAAATACCCAAGATGAGGCTGACCAGGCAAACAAAAATGTCAAGTATCTTTGCTTTAGGCTGGAATTAAATAACCTCAGAATGATAACACCCCTTTCCTGTGCAGTGGTGGATCACAACATATTCCAAAGGCACTTAAAAATGGGACTATAAATTCACTCACATCAAATGCAATTTTGTTTGCTAGGAAAATCCCTTATGCATTTGAAATGCATCAGGTCAAAACAGAAATGATATCCAGGGTGGCAGGAATGTGGGCACAATGCTGATGTAACCCAAAGAAGAAATTTTACAGAAGTATCTGAGCACAATCATTGGTAAACTTGACACCAAGATTAAGATAAAATAAATCTGAGTTTTTTTTTCAAATTAAGGAAATACATAAAGAAGTCATAAAGAAGTCTTATTTTTGTTCTTTCTCTTCCTACCTACCTTTACATATTTATAGTACCATATATTTGTTGGATAATTATCAGTTCCTCAGGCCATCATTTTATGATTTCCCAAGCAATTAGTCAATCTCTGCATAAAAGAAGAGTTCAACTAGTTTGTTTTTTACCTTTTAGCCAGTTATTAAGGATGGGGAATCACAGGCTGCATGTTATTTATTTGACGACTTAAATGCCCATTTTCAGACCTGCAATGCTATATGATCCACAAAGTGATCTCTACCTTTATCTCTTCTACCTTGTCTATGCCAGGAACTTCAGAGAAAGGAAGGATACTTAATCAAAGTTAATGGATCAAATTGCCTACTTAATCCACTCAATGCTCCCTGGGAAGTTTCATGCTCACTTGCCCTTCTGAACAGAGTGGAAAACCAGACCCCTCTAATGACTCTTCCTGGCTGAACACAGCTGCTGTCGTCAGAGTTGGGGTAAAGAATAGCCCCTGGAGCTGTGCTGTCAGAAGGAGCCACATTACTGGAAGAGTGCAGACTTATTTCAGGGAAATTTCCAAAGCCCTCTGTGTTCCCTATCCCAAAGCTGGCTGATGTCTTATCTAATGAGCATGAAAACTTAGTCTGATGTTAAAATGGTGAGAAATAAATTACCTGTGGAGAAATACGTGCCTGTGATTTCATACATACTAATACTGAATATGGACACTGGATATTCGACAGCTTATCACAGAAGCAGTAAATCCTGAAAACATACATCCAACTTGAAGGCCAATACCCTTTATTCCAGGTGTTTTTGATGGGAGGAAATTCAAGTCAGAGTTCTCAAAGAGAAGCACAAGCCATGATCCTGAGCAGTAGAAGCCCAAACCAAGATGGCGGATTTGCATTTTCCCTCTTCATGGGGTCTTGTTCCCTTATTCTTGACCTGACTATTGCTTGCCTATAGGTCTTAGCTTAGGTGTGACTGCCCAGGAAAGGTCTTCCCTGATTATCTTGTATCAGTTTTCCCTCCTCTACTATGCTGTTCTGCTGTAATCGAAGCACTCTTCCCACGGAGCCTGTTGATGTGTTCATCACACCATGGATTGTGAGCTCCTGGAGGACATGGGCTACCTTTTTCTCTTTCTACCCTCCCCACGTAGCTCAGTGCCTGGAAAATTGTAATTACTCAATAAGTACTTGATTAATGAAGGAATGAAGTAAAAAGAGTTTGAATTAAGAGAGTTCTTTCTCTTGGAGGCATTCACATGCAAAAAAGAAACCTTCCACTTTTGGGCAGAAGCAAGAAGCAAAGAAACCAACCCCAGGGATCAATGCTATTTGATAGGCGAATATAGTAATCATGTTAATACTGGAGCCTGCACTATGCAAAGTGTACTGATGGTTGAGAGTTTGTCTCAAAATAATTGAAAGTTAATTATCCAGAATCTTGAACAACATGCTTAATGTCGTTTCCTAATTGAGATTTTAACTCAAATACTATTTTGTTTTTTGCTTTCACTCCTCAGTTTGATGTTAATGTTTTAAGACAGTTCATTAGGATAACAGGATAACTGTTACCTTACACCAGGATAACTGTAAACAGTGCATGTACCCACAGTTTCTTGGTGAATTCTTTTTTCTCTAGTCTCTGGGTGGCAGGATTCTGAAGTGTAACTCACTGGCATGGCCACAGACTCCCAGTATAGATCTGAAATATGGAAATTGAATGGGGCATTGCCAAAGATGGAAGGAATTGTCCAAAGCATCCATTCCAGCTCCACTGTACAGATGAATATCCCAAGGCTCAGAGGGAAGAGGTAGTTGCCCAGGCTCTCATAGTAGTACATGGAAAAGTCAGGGCTATAACTCAGTTCTCCTGAGTTTCTATTCAGGGCCCTTCCTACTGTAATATGGGCATTTGTATAAGATCACAAGACTCACAGCCTACAGGTCTACCCAGTTTACCATGAGGAACCTGGTGGGTCAGCATCAGGTCAATAAGAGGATTTTAATCAGGAAGGTGAGCAGATGACATTGATTTCTTTTCTTCCAATGGATAGGAGCATAGGGTCTAAGAAAATTCCAAGCAAGTGTTAGGGAAGATAGAGTAACCTAAATCTGGTCTTACAGTCACCTTGACACCCCAGTTAGCCCCACTCCATCCACATTCACCACAGCAAGTAGAACTAAGTCTAATGGCTGCTTGTTTGTTTTTGTTTTACCAGCAGGCAGGCATGAAAGAGTCCCTAACTTTGCCTTTTTTTTCATACAAACCATTATCACACCAGGACACTCAGAGGGTGAAATGTTACCTGGTTGAATAAGACTTTCAAAATTTAACTCAAGGTAATTCTGGTCATTTCCTGGCATTGTCACAGAAGATTTCTAGATACTCTGGTGACCTTATGTTCAGGGGGTGCACTTGTGTGCACGTACACACACACAAATTTTAAAGATTGATCTGAAAACAAGGTAGAAGGTAGAAACCTGGCATATAACTTCAGCCCACAGGGAGATGGCAGTGTGGCCTGATGAAAAGCATGCTGCTTTTGAAGCCAGACCTAACTGGGTTCTAATTCCAGCTCTGTTACTTAGTCCTTAAAGGAATTGATCCATCTCTCTGAATCCCAATGTTCTTATTTGAAAAGGAGGCACATAAAATTTACTCTGTAAGGTTGGAATGAAAATTAAAAGGAAGGAAGGTGTCTGCCACTCCCAACATGGTACTCAGCATAAAAGCTCGCTACTTCTACTCTGATTAGTGACATTGCAGATATTTATCTAGATTTCAGGCCATGATGCACACTTGCTTTCCATTCATTGCCTGGAATGTAGAAATTTCATTTCTCTGTTTACAAATCTCACAGTGCACATATTAACATCATGATAACAATAATGACCACAGTCAGTCTATTGTGTATAAGTGGATAGACTACACAGTAGACTTCCCAAATGTGTACTTTTCTTTTTATGGCCATGTGATTCTTTCTAAAGACCTGGAGGAAAAATAAAAAACTGCCTGGATTCTGATGCAATGATAAATGTGAAAGGAATGAATTGGAATTATGACGATTTCACAATATATAAGGGATGGACCCCAGGCTCTGGAAAGGTGCCTTATTTCTAAAAGAGTGGCTCCATCTCTCATGGCATACTATGCATCATAAAAATCCAGTTAAAATTATTAATATCCTTCACATGTTAAATTTCATAGCTACATAAAAGCTTCACCCTTTGGCATCTTCTTTTAAATCATAAGTGTAAGATGCAGTTTGTCTGACAAGTCCAATCTTGCCCCCTACAATCCATTCTCTGCAAAGCAGCCTAAGTGTGCTCTTAGAAATCTAAATCAGATCATGTCACTGCCCTGCTTAAATCCTCTCCATCACTTCCCTTGGAATAAAATCCCAAATCAACAAGGCTTGCTGCACCCAGCTCCTGTCTCCTTCTTTCTTTCTTTTTAAAAGATTTATTTTTTATTTATTTCTCTCCCTTTCCCCCCCCCACCCCGGGGGTCTGCTTTCTGTGTCCATTCGCTATATGTTCTTCCGTGACCACTTCTATCCTTATCAGTGGCACCAGGAATCTGTGTTTCTTTTTGTTGCATCATCTTGTTGTGTCAGCTCTCTGTATGTGTGTGTGTGGCGTCATTCCTGGGCAGGCTGCACTTCCTTTCACTCTTTACGGGGTGCACTCCTTGCGTGGGGGACTTCCCTATGCGGGGGACACCCCTGTGTGGCAGGGCACTCCTTGCGCGCATCAGCACTGCGCATGGGCCAGCTCCACACAGGTGAAGGAGGCCTGGATTTGAACCACGGACCTCCCATATGGTAGGCGGATGCCCTATCCATTGGGCCAAGTCCGCTTCCCCCTGTCTCCCTCTTTAGCTTCATCTCCTGCCTCCCTCTTACCTGTTCACTGAACTCTGGAGCTTCTGGCCCATTTTGCTCTTCCTCTAATGCACTAAACTTTTTTTCCATGTCATTGCCTTTTTCCTGGCTGTGTCCTCTGCCAGGAATGCTCTTCTCTTGTTTTTTTTTTAACAAACCAAATCCATGGAGAGTCTACCTCTGACAATCCCATCTACAGTATCTCTATCTTCCCCTTAGGCATACATCTCTACATTTCCTTCGGAACTCTTATGGTGTGTTTTGCTTAATTTTAAGTGTTCCCTACTTCATTAAAACGTAAGAACAGGGATCACATCTGTCTTTCACTACCATATCTGTAGCATCTAGAATACCCAGTATCTGTTATTAATTGAACAAAAAAGAGCTCAAGCCCAGATAAAGATGTTAGTCATAGCATATAGCCAGAGGAGAAACAGACAATTCTTAATAGTAAAACGCTTTCTTAAGTCTTCTTCATCATAAATTTTGTTATTATTCTGAAAGATTCAATGACCATGTAGCTAACACATTCAACAACCTAATCTTGAAATTCCTGAATGTCCTCTTCCAAATGTGAAAAATTTCACTTTTGGTCTGCTTTGACCACCTACCTCTACTTTTGTGGTCTTAAAATCCAAATAGCCCACCTTGGATTATAAACATTTGTCTCCTGAGTTTCTTACTCTTCACCCCCTCAGGACTCAGAGTGTGGGAGGCCTCATCAGTAACGAAGCCAGGATCAAGGAGCCACAAGTTCTGTACACACCAGGAGTCAGGGATGAAAGCCTGAGCACTCAGGGTGTCTGAGAGCAACCTGGGTACTGGCTCTATGGGTAGGTCAAACCAGCAGTTTTAACACAAAGGGGTAAAGATCAAGGCACAGGGAAGATACAGCACACCAAAACCAAGGCAACAACTTCAGGCATGAATGGGACCATCAAAGGGGGATTCACATAGGGAGCCTTCAATAAATCTTAGTGCCCTCTCTTGCTCCTCCAAACTGGACAGATGAAGGGACAGGGGTGGAATTAGGTTTCTTTACATCAAAAGAGCCCTCTTCCATCAATTATGACAACTTGGATTCTGGTTTCACTAAATTTGCCTCTTGCCAATGTTGTTCTCCAATCCAATTCCAATAGGCAATTTTTAGTCTTTATCTTACTGGGTTGCTTGGCTTTGTTTGACTTTGTTGATCTCACTCTCCTTCTCAAAATGCTCCACTCCTTTTGTTTCCATGATATCACATTCTCTAGTCCTCTTCTGGCCCCACTCTGTTTCTTCTCCATCTCAGTCATGGAATCTCTACTTTCTTTTACCTTCCATCTCATATCAGTCAATGTCTTCCCTGTGTGTCCTTTTTTCCCCTTTTATTTTACATATCCCCTGCTCTGACCTCTTTCACTCTCAAGGCTTCAACTGGCACTCAAATTTGGATAAGTACCTGATCCATCTCCTTTACACAGTTCTTTGGTGCTTGAACTTCAGAAGTGTGTGTTCAACAGCCTTTTGGATCTCTCATGGGCACTTCAAACCCTACATATTCCAAACTGAATTCCTAGTACTTCCTGTCCAAGCTCTTTCCAGTCCAGAATTGCTGATTTCAGTTGGCAGTTCTATCCTCTACCTAGTCGCCCAAGCAAGAGACCTAGAAGTCAAACCTGACTAGTTGCTCATCCTTACCAGCCACATCTACATTTCATTCATTCATCCAAAATACTTTGATCAAGCCTTTTTATTTGCCATGGTGTTCTAATTGCAGACTAAACAGCGGTAAGTGAAATAGATAAAATCCCTGTCTTCATGAAGCATAGGACTGACTTTACCCCTGAAGTATTTATTTCCTTTGTCCCTCCTTCTTCATGACTACAAGTAGTTGGTATGTAATAGATGTTCAATTAATCATTATTGAATAAATGAGTAAATGAGAATATAACTATCTGAACATATGCTGTCTAGATAGAATATGACACAGCATACTGTCATTACAAATAATTTTATATATGCAATGAAATATATTGTATATTCATATTATATACAGTATGAGTCAATGGAAACCAAAACACCTGGCCAATTTAGTGGGAAAATCCCCAATGAAGCATCAGCATATTTCATCTATATTAGGCAGACACTCAGATAGTCTGGGCTTTCGGTGGAATTGCCTAGATATTTTGGCACAGTGCAAGTTCAATCTGACCAGTCTTCATCTCTTCCAGGGACACATTATGTCTCTGAATTGCACATATGGCTCCCTGACTCCAGGAGTCAAGCATAAGTACTGACTCTGAACATTTACGACCTATTTAACTGGTGCAGTCACCTCCAAAATGTTATTAGTGTCACTTTGGTATTTATGAATACCAACACATATTCACTGACTCTTAAGCAGAAGACCTCAAAATAAATTGTGATTTTCATGCTGAAGATGCCATAGATGGGTTGCAACCAGGCAAAAACTCAGACATCATAAGAAATATATGGTATGGTTAAATACCAAGGGTAATAATCTTTGACTTAAAATGACATTTTTTATAATAACTGCTTAAGGACACCAGCAAATGTCTCTAGATCACAAAGAAATATTTTAACTTAAATATTTCCAAGCAATTTTGCCAAATCAGTTAGCCATAGAATAAAACCAAGCATCTCAACCTCTCCTTGGTTCCAATTATTAGTAGCAATTAGTAGCAAAGTCAGGTACAACTGAGGTTAAAAAAATAAGTAATTATCTCAATTTCCTCAATTAGCTGAAGTGGAAAGAGTTTTCTAAAAGGACAAGCCAAAACAAAATAAAAACAAAAAAACAAGAGAGAGCTTTATGCATAGATATTCAGGTATTTAGGGTAAGCCATGCCTCTCCTTTATAAATAATGAGCATTCAGGCTCAAGCTATCAATATGCAGAGGAAGCATTGTCAGCTGGTCATGCATCCATTCAAGGAAATACATAAGATCATTATTTTTTATATAATAACACGTTGTATCATACACTCCAATTCAGAGCTAGCAAGAAGAATTAGGCAGTTGGAATTAGTGATGATTTGAGTAGACATAGTAATTTTGGGGAAATTAAACACAAAAGATTAGTAAAGACCTAAGGATCAGCTCTTGCAAGGCATGTGGGCCCGGCTCAGCCTGCAGCTTTTCCCAGTGGGGTTTTGCCCATGCATTGTTCCACAGCTCCTCAGACAGAACTGGAAGGAAACCGAAATTAGCCTGGCCTCAGAGGGCCCCATCAATCTTCCAAATGCAGAAGAAATATGGAAGACTGTCAGCATTTTAACCTTTTCCATTTTAAATGTCTTTAAGCAGACAGGTTATCCTTATTTCTACAAGTTAATGAGAAAGGTTCAGGTCTGTGAATTTAAAAAATATTAACCCATATATATCTTCATAAAACAGCCAGACATTATTGCTTTGCTCTACTTCTTTTTTTTTATTAGAGAGGTTGTGGGTTTCCAGAACTATCTTGCATAAAATACAGGATTCCCATATATCAACTTATTATTAGCACCTTACATTGGTGTGGTACACTTGTTAAAATTGATGAAAGCACATTTTTTATAATTGTACTAACTACAGTCCATTGTTTAACTTAGAGCTCAATGTTTGTGTAGTGAAGTTTCATGGATTTTTTTTCTTAGTAATTTCAGCTTCTGCTTAGATTGGGAGGATGTCAGCAGCTGCTTGACAGATAACTCATATATTGGTTTTTCTAAAAAATGATTTGTTTCTTTCAATAGTACAGAGGAGATATGCCATTTAACTTACATGAATTCAACCATATGTGCTTAGCCTTAACGGTTTGATAAAGGAAAAAAATCCATATACAAGTGGGTGTGTTTTCCCCTTGCCTCCTACGGCACACTTGCTCTGAATGAGCATTTTGGGGAGAACGGTTTCTCTGTACACATATTGGTTCCCTGCTGTGTTCAACCTCGGTTCTAGGGTGCCTTTCAGAGTCAGGGCCCCTTATTGGGTTTAGAATTATTCTAGTATTTGAAGAAACAATTTAAAAATAAATTTTAAGTTATAATAATTTTTATAAAATTAAAAAATTAAGAAATAATTGATATTGGTGATTTGCACTTCATGTGCTGATTTTGCAACCCTGCCCCTCATATAAAATGCAAATCCTCTCTTCATAAGCATAGAATTATGTAGCATGGAATTATATGCTACTCTTGAACCCCCTTAGCTAGCTTTTATATTTCCTATTCAACAGTGCCCTCCTCATCTTGAAGCCCAGAGGGCAATTCAAACTGCCAGCAACTACCTAAAATGGGTATTCTTGTGGAGTTGACTGTCCTCTTTTGTTGTTACTTTAATATCTTTCCCAACATGAGTGATTTTTTTTTGGCAAAATTACAGTCCAGTTTTTCATGACATTTATTTTTAGCTATGTCAATAAATAAATAAAGGAGGAAGGGGATGCCAGGGGCTCTCCAGCACTTCCTGAAACTGCATACATAGGTTAATTCTGTCCTGAGGAGATAAGTTTAATCATTGGAGAAAAAGTTAAAGATGAATTGATTTTCTCTGAGGCATTGTAGTCAGAGATGCATTCTGGCATGCAGTAGCAGCTAACCAGAAGAAGGAAGTGTGGACTTACGTTCTGTTTCCCCACAATGTTATCAAAGGGCAGCTCGGGGCTCCAGGAACCTTCTGTGAATGTTGCCCCACTGTTCCTTCTGTCTGAGGAGCTAACGGACTCCTTGACAATGTCTTCGGGCAAGGACAGAAGGCTCTCCTCAGGCTGCTTAATTAAATAGGTCTCTATATTATGTTTCCTCAAGAATTCATTCCTCTCTTTACCATGACCCTCTTCCACATTGTAGTCACCGTTGAGGCAGTCCAGTGTAGCTTTGGAGATGTGAATCCTCCTGTGTATGTACAGAGCATAAGGTCATTATACTTTCCTGGTGTCACCTACAAAGGCTACTACTCATTTTTGTCTCATGCAAAGCCAACATCAGCGCTGCACATGGGATCCTGTTTGGATACATCCTTGAGGACAAACCTGTCATCCTGAAAAAGCAGAAAGAATGAAAAAAAAAAAGAACTTCATATCAATGAGAAGGGCACCTCGGATTTCACTCCAAGAGGCACTGTAGCCTCTGATAAAATACAATCCCAGCTGAGATACACCTAAGAACTTCTTTTGCATTTTCTTATGACTGTCAGCCTGACCCCAGTGACCTTTAAGAATCTGTGATTATTTAGTGGTATTGATTATACATGCAATGTAAATTCCATCATCTAACTTCCAAACCTGGTCTTCAAATCCTCCACTATCTGTGCCTTGAAATTCCAAAGCTCATTTTCTGATACTCCTCCACTCTCTCCTCTCTCTGGTTATTCAAGTAATTGGTGTTTCTCCAAATTCAATGGATTTAATGTCTACTTATCTTAGAACAAGCCAGTTCCTTTGCCTAGTATGCATATTCCTTGTTTTCTATATGAATTTCCTACTCCTAGATTCAGACTAAAAGACATTTCCTTAGGTTGACTTCACACTCCTTTGAATGAATAAAGTAGATGCTCAGTACTTTCTGGCTTTTGTGAAACAATACATCCAAGGAAATATTGAAGGTTGTTTGTTTTTTTTTTTCCACAGAGTGGTATTTGTAATGCATTGTGCTTTTAGTACTACTTCTGCCTCCTGCTTTCACCCTCTAACCCATCCTGCTAAATTTCTGCTTATGAAGAGAATAACCCATGACAAAGGATATGTAAAGAAACAGAGACTACAAACGATGCTTTTCATATCATTTAAGGCATGTTCCTCTCGTTTTCCAAATAAATATCTTTGTCACTGATTTCAAGGGCAAGATATTAAAAATAAAAGCATGTGAAAGGTATTTGAGCTCTCTTGAGAAATGTGCTTAGTAAGTTCAAAATATTCTCAGGATGAATTTTCTTAGTATATATGGAAGTCAGTAGCATGGATCTGAGCGAGTAACTCAGTCACTTGATGTTCCATGAAATGAATGTCTGAGCCTTTCTCAGCTCAAGCTCAGAGCTTGGTGTTAGAAGGCTGTTTTTTCATTCCAGGCCAAATGATACTCCTGAAAACCTCTTCCTTTTAAAATAATTAAGTTAAATATCAACTTAGTTTGGCATTTTCTCTGGATTTTATATTTTATTATTCTGCTGTTAGTGCAGAGGGACCAATATTTGCACATACTAAATCAATATTATGTTTTCAGCAGTGAAAGCTTTCATGCCTTCACTTATTACTGACACTTCTGGTGAAGTTATAATCAATATACACTTTAATGTTTCAATAGAAACAGATTCTAGATGTTCTTTTTCATTCTTGCTACTAACTTGAGCTTTGGAGTAAGGCATTTGCAGATGAGTTTCTCGTGTTTACACTTACCTCTAAGGAAATTAGTAAGTTCTCAGGCAATATCCTCATATATGGAATGTCAGGTAAACTGACATTTTATAGTCTTTATAAATGTCAGGAGATAATAATAATGATGACAGTAAACAAGATCTAACAGTTGTGTAACATTTATTTGGCATGAATGTTATCTTGTAGCCAGAGGTATTGCTGTGTGCTTGACTTGATGCATTATCTCACATAATTCCCTCTTTCCAACAACCCTAAATGGAAGTCATAATTGTTTCTCATTTTGCAGATGGTGAAACTGGTCCAGAGACAATGAGCAAATAACTGACCCAAAGTCATGCCAGTATAAGTGGCAGTGCTGGATTGAGACAAGGATTTCTACTCAAGAGTCTTTCTAAGACCCCACAGCTGCATCGTATCATAACTACTACAGCCATAGTCACAGTAAGTATTTACTGAGCATGGGCTGCATCTCATTAAACGAAAGCTCAAAAACAGTGGTTCTCATAGTTTGGTCTGGAGGCCAGCAGCATCAGCGTCACCTGGGACACCTGGGCTATGTCCATCCTTGTTCCAGTACCATGCAGTTTTGACCACTGTGGCTTTTCCAGATTTAAAGCCTGGAAATGTGAGTCCTGTAACTTTGTTCTTCTTTTTCAAGATGTTTTTGGCTATTCGGGACCCCTTACCCTTCCAAATAAATTTGATAATTGACTTTTCCATTTCCGCAAAGTAGGCTACTTTGGAATTGTGATCAGGATTGGTTTGAATCTGTAAATCACTTTGGATAGAATTGATATCTTAACAGTATTTATCTTCCAATCCATACACATGGGATGGCCTTCCATTTATTTAGATCTGCTTTCTTTTAGAGAAGTTTTATAGTTTTCCATGTATAAATTCTTTGTATCCTTGGCTAAATTTGTTTCTGGGTATTTGATTTTTTAAGTTGCTATTGTAAATGGAATTTTTTTCTTCCTTTCCTTCTCAGATTGCTCATTACTAGTGTATAGAAACAGTACTGATATTTTGAGTTGATCTTGCACCCTCCACTTTGCTGCATTCATTTATTAGCTCTACTATCTTTGTTGTAAATTTTTGGTACCTTCTATATATAGGATCATGTCATCTGTGAATAGCGCAAACTTTACTTCTTCTTTTCTAATCTGAATGCTTTTTATTTCTTTTTCCTGACTAACTGCTCTGGCTAGACCTTCCAGCACAATGTTGAGTAACAGTGGTGACAGTGGACATCCTTGTCTTGTTCAAGATCTTAGAGGGCAAGCTTTCAGTCTTTTATCCTTGAGCATGATGTTAGCTTTGGGTTTTTCATATGTGCCCTTTATCATGTTCCTCGTTTTCAAAGTGTTTTTGTCAAGAAAGGATGCTGGATTTTGTCAATTGCCTTTTCTCTATCAATTGAGATCATGTATTTTTTCCCCTTCATTTTGTTAATGTGATATATTGATTGATTTTCTTATGTTGAACTGCTCTTGAACCCTGGGATAAAACCACTTCATCATGGTGTATAATTCTTTTAATGTGCTGTTTAATTCGAATAGCAAGTATTTTGTTCAGGATTTTTGCATGTATATTTATAAGAGAAACTGATCTGTAATTTTCTTTTCTTGTAGTATCTTTTTTTTTTTTTTTTATTTAATTCCCCTCCCCTCCCCTGGTTGTCTGTTTTCTGTGTCTTTTTGCTGCGTCTTGTTTCTTTGTCCGCTTCTGTTGTCGTCAGCGGCACGGGAAGTGTGGGCGGCGCCATTCCTCGGCAGGCTGCTCCCTCCTTCGCGCTGGGCGGCTCTCCTTATGGGTGCACTCCTTGCGCGTGGGGCTCCCCCACGCGGGGGACACCCCTGTGTGGCAGGGCACTCCTTGCGCGCATCAGCACTGTGCATGGGCCAGCTCCACACGGGTCAAGGAGGCCCGGGGCTTGAACCGCGGACCTCCCATGTGGTAGACGGACGCCCTAGCCACTGGGCCAAAGTCCGTTTCCCTCTTGTAGTATCTTTAATGGCTTTGGTATTAAGGTGGTGGTGTCCTTGCAGAATGTGCTAAATAGTATTCCTTCAAGCTCAATTTTTTGCAAAGACTTTGAGCAGTATTAGTATGAATTATTCTTGCAATGTTTGGTAGAATTCAACTGTGAAGCTATAGTTTCCTGCGCTTTTCTTTGTTGGGAGGTTTTTTTTAAAGATTTATTTTTTATTTATTTCTCTCCCCTTCCCCCCCACCCTATTGTCTGCTGTCTGTGTCCATTTGCTGTATATTCTTCTGTGTCTGCTTGTATTCTTGTCAGCGGCATCAGGAATCTGTGTCTCTTTTTGTTGTGTCATCTTGCTGTGTCAGCTCTCTGTGTGTGCAGCACTGCTCCTGAGCAGGTTGTGCTTTTTCGTGCAGGATGGCTCTCCTTGAGGAGCACACTCCTTTTGCGTGGGGCTCTCCTGCATGGGGGACACCCCTATGTGGCACAGCACTCCTTGCACACATCAGCACTGTGCATGGGCCAGCTCACCACATGGGCCAGGAGGCCCTGGGTTTGAACCCTGGACCTCCCATGTGGTAGGTGGATGCTCTATCAGTTGAGCCAAATCTGCTTCCCTGCTGGGAGGTTTTTGATGACTCATTTAATCTCCTTGCTTATAACTGCTTTGTTGAGATATTCTATTTCCTCTAGAGTCAGTGTACATTATCTGTGTGTTTCTAGGAATTTTTCCATTTCATCTAGGTTGTCCAAATTGTTGACATACAGTTGTTCATAGTATATTCTTATAATCCTTTTTACTTCTTTTTGTCAGTGGTAATGTCTCCCCTCTCATTTCTGCTTTTAATTATTTGCATCTTCTCCCTTTTTTTTCCTTTGTCAATCTATCTAACGGTTTGTCAATTTTATTGATCTTTCCAAAGAACCAAATTTTGGTTTTGTTAATCCTCTCTATTGTTCTTAATTCTTTATTTCATTTTTCTCTGCTCTAATTTTTATTTCTTTCCTTGTACTTGCTTTGGGTTTAGTCTTCTGTACTTTTTTCTAATTCCTCCAAGTGTGCAGTTAGGTCTTTGACTTTTAGCTCTTTCATCTTTTTTAACAGAAGCATTTAGGGCTATAAATTTCCCTCTCAGCACTGCCTTCACTGCCTCCCATAAGTTTTGATATGTTTTGTTCTTGCTTTCATTTGTCTCAAGATATTTACTGATTTTCCTTTTAATTTCTTCTTTGGCACACTAATTAACAGTGTGTTATTTAACTTACAGAAATTTGAGATTTTTCAGTTCTCCACATGTTATTGGTTTCCAGCTTGATTCCATTAGGGTCATAAAGATGCTCTATATATAGCAACTTAAAAAAACTTATTGAGACTTGTTTTGTTACATGTAGTCTATCCTGGAGAACAACTGATGTGTACTTGAGAAGAATGTATATCCTTCTGTTTTGGGATGAAATTTTCTGTCTATGTCTGTTAGGTCTAATTCATTTATCATATTTTTCAAGTTCTCTGTTTCCTTATTGATCTTCTATCTAGATGTTCTCTCTATTGATGAGAGTGGTGTATTAAAGTCTCTAACTATTATTGTATAGGTGTCTATTTCTCCCTTCAGTTTTGCCAGTGTTGGCCTCATGTATTTTGGGACACCATGTTAGGTACATAAATATTTATGATTGTTATTTTTTTAGTAGATTGACCCTTTTATTAATATATATTATCCTTCTTTGTTTCTTGTAACAGCTTTTTGACTGAAAGTTTATTTTGTCCAATATTAGTATAGTTACACCAGCTCTAGTTTAGTTACTTTTATATCTGACTATTTTGATGTGTTAACTCTGAAGATCAGTTCCTCCCTCTTGTCTAGGGTTTTATTGTTGAATGGCTTTGTGTTAAGGCTATTCTTTGATGCTTGATCCAACTTATTCTGGGCCTTTTGAGTAGTCTGTGTTCCACTGCTCAGATTTTCTCCACTCTTCTTCATATGTTTCTTGCCTTGGATATATGGTATAATTTTTAACATTGTACTTTTTGTGCAGTTGTTTCACTTATAGGAGAAAGCTTCCTGCTCTGGGAATCTTGATCTCTTCTATTTGTTTGTGTGCAGGATTTTTTCCCCAGCTCCTATGATTTGTCTGAATTCTCTCCCTCACTCAGTGCCCACTTTTCCTCACACTTTTCAGTTCTGGGACCCATCCTATCTTACAGCAGCTCGGTTCCAGAAACTTTTTTGTGTGATGCTTTTCTGCCTCCAGTTTCTTCCCCATTAGGATATCCTGCCCTGGGGACCCAGATGGGGACAATTCAGGAAGGTCCATTTTGCATTTAGGTGGCCCATCAAACAGACTGAATTGAGTGAGCACACCTATTGCCAACAGTTTTGCCACAGTCTCTGATTTTTTTTTTCTTCTGGGGTCCCTTTTGTTTGTGGCACTCCTCAGCAGCTTGTATTGTGCCCTGGGTCTCTGTGGATTTATTTCCCTGTGCCTAGATATGAATGGGGTTCTATCTTGCTGTTGTGAGTGGTTCTATAGTCTGCAGCCATGGAAGCAGGTTCCTGGGCCATGATGCCTCTGTGTGATTCCCAAACTGTAAGGGAACAAGTGCAGGGGTCCAGGCTAGTGGGCCTGGGAAAACATCTCCCACCTGATTTTCTTTTTCTTTGATTCAGTATTTGTGGAGTCCTTCTCTAGTCTCTATCATCCCCCAGAGTTCTAAGCAAGTGGGATGTGTCCTTTTATTAGTTGATTCTGAGGTGAGATTTTTCCAGGATAACGTACATGGCCATGTTGAGAACCTTCTGTTTCTTAATATGGTTAAGAACATTTCTAAGCTGGGTTCCAGGCATCAAAGCAGTAGCTTGCACCCATTTGAAGCTTTTTCTATGGTAGGCCTGGGCAGTCTCTACATATAGTGGTAAGTCCCCATTTGCCTCTACTTTTAAGACACAGGCCTAGAAACATAGATGGATCAGCATTCTGGTTTGTTTGAAATCAGCAGGTATCTACTTTTAGGAAAATCTCAAACAATTTAAAGATATAAGACACAAAAGGGAGGCATGCCAGTCCTACCTTAGTTTTAAACTTGCACGACAAGCCATTATGACACACCTCAGGCAATGAGGAGGTGAAAGGCCCTCGCAAGAATGGAACTGACAAAGGAACATTACTGCACAGTTTACAATGTGCTTCATGCAAGTCCCTCCCATCTTCCCTCTCCCTCCTCTTTTCTTTCTTCCTTCCTTCCCTCCCTTCTATCCTCCCTCCTTTCCATCCATCTATCATCTCTCAGGCAGAGAGGTTACAGAAAACCTGTGCAATTCACCAACTGACATATATCTGAGATCTTGCTAGGGCCAATCTATTTAAACGGAATCTTTAACTTTTCTTTTATTGTGATAACATATCTATAACATAGAAATTTGTAAAAAAGAATCTTAATACCAGTTTTTCATGGTTCGATTAACCTTTTTAGGCCACTGGTGCCTTTAAGGATTCTATGCCCATAGGTCTTGCTAGTCAAATTTCAAGGGTTGAATTTTCAAGTAAGGTTGAGGGAGGTAATGAATTTTCTGAGTTCAGTCCCAGATCATATAGAATGTCAGCAGGTTTCAACCTTGGCTGCCAATTAGAATTGTTTTAGGAATGTGTGTGTGTGTGCATGCATGAGCACACATCTGTGTCTAAAGCACAGATTCTGCTTTAATTGAGCAGGCATGGAGGCTGGGCACCAGTATTGTTCAAATGTTCCTCTGGTGACACTAATGTGCAGTCAGATCTGAGAACCAATGATAGGATGAATGGGGACCAGAATACTTGAGAGATGCCTCATCATCCTTGTTGCCTGTGAGGCATTTCACAAGATTTTGGGGCTGATATTTGTATGAAGTTTCAATGATCTGTCTTCTCCCAAATAATTGATTATTGGATATGTATCTCTGAATTCTTCACACGGGAAAACCACAGACACAAAATGAGCAAATCACAGTGCTAAGCAAGAAAAAGGTGTTGCTTTGGCTTACCCAGGGATTCCTCCAGATTCGAGCTTGTTGGCAATGTCCACATCCCAAGACCAGACATCAAACTGCCACTTCCGCAGGCCCAACACACCACACAGTACTGAGCCCGAGTGGATTCCGATTCGCATGTCCACATCATGCTTCGTCCTTGACCGCACATACCTGTGGACATAGGTGAGTGGAGAAACAAATGTGTAAGGCCAGATCTGACATCCTTGGCCCCTGCAGGCCGACCTGATCTTGCCTACTTCATAAGTTCAAATTAGTGTCCATTCAAATGCTACTTCCTCTATGAAGCCTTCTTGGATTCCCTAGTAACTGGGAGGAATCTCTTCTTCCACTGAACTTCCCTGGCTTTGTATCTGAACTTTTAAGGGCCCTTATCATTCTTCAAAAATTTGGTCATCCTATGTATCTCTGGGAATGTTACCAGCATCTTTTTCTACCCAATCATGCATAACCTGGGATATCTTATAAATTCTGAATTTCATTGCACACTATTTCCAACCTGAGTATTCTTTATTCTGTTCCTTCTCTCCGTTCCTCTTGCCAACACTAGGGTCTCCCTCATGCTGCATCTGGGCACCTGCCTCAGCCTGACCTCCTTCCAGCCTATGCTCTATGTGGCTCCTGGAAGGTCCTTATACTCACAAATGTGACCACGTCACCCCATTGCTCCCTTGTCTAAAACGCTTTCCTGACTCCTACTCCTTAGAACAGTAATCTCCAAAGTAGAGTGCTCTCATTCCAGGGATGACCTGGATTATCCACTGGGAGGCAGGAAGAAAATACTAGAACTTCCATTCAGTGTTTGGTTTTTAACTTAGAAATCTGCACCAAAATTTGATATATGGATTGACCTTAGTGACCTCACAGAATCCATATCAGCTGTCTGAACTGTAAGTACGGAGGGGACATCTTGAGAAAAGAGGTAGGTTTCCACCACTGGAGAGTTACCCTGCACACAGCTACTCTTTTCTTTGCTTTCAGAGTATTACAAACAATTTTAGATGGTCTCATTTATGTAGATAACTTTATAGACACAAACAATCAAATAAGACAATATAATATTTTGAAGTAGTAAAGAGAATAACTAGAAAATCTTTATTGTCACATGAGTTCCCATGGTTATTTTAATTCAAAATGTTTAAAAGAGTTGTCAAACCTATAGATGATTTATTCATTTGCCTTTGACCAAAAGACAAGAGTGCCAAACTTGCTGACCTTTCCATGATAACTATTTGCCATTAGTAATTCCTCTAGCAAATATTTTGGAAAAAAAAAACCCAAAACTCTATAGGATTAATTGTTTCCTAAGCGAAAGATGATGCCTTAACTGCTTTTCAGAAGAAACTCCTGCTCTGAACACAGAATTTTGAATATAGAAGTCAGAAATATTTCTAACTTCATGTGAATTTTTTGTCAAACATAAATTATAACATCTATGAAAATTTCTCAGAGCTGTGCATTTCCTAAACTGTTTAAAAATTTTCTAAATGAAGAGTTGCAGTGGATTTTGAATCCATTTGTCAAAAATATAAAAACGCATTGCCTTTCAATGAGTTTGTAAGAATAGCTGACCGACCTCAAGGAAGAAGAAATTTTACTAACCAGATTTATACAAAACTTTGGAATAATGGATTAATGCCAAGACTTAGAAAACACTGCCAAGAATACAAGTTTTCCCCCAGGACCTACCTTCATTTACAGTTTATATCTACCTCTGAGAGCCATTAAAGCAAAGCATAGAAATAACCTGAATTTAGAACTAGACCTTTACATTACTTTGTGACAACCATTAAGATATTTGTTTAAAGATTCAATTACGTTTCAACCCACTGTTCTCACTAAAAAATGAGGAAGGCAAAAAGGTTTTCATATTTTAATTGAATTAAAAACATTATTGATTGCACTATTAAAATCTACATTTTGTATATGTTTTATAGCACATGTTGTAAATGTATGACTATCATTAATACAGTAGATAATAAAGCACATTTATAGATTATTAGATATCATATCTTCACATATTTAAAAAAAAATAAAGATGGGGGAATCAGAATATTCAGATACCACTGGCCTGTAAGACACAATCTAAAATTCCTAGGGTGGCACACAAAGTCCTTCGTGATCTGTTCCATGCTTTAGTTACCACTCTCATTTCTCATGCAAACGTTTTGACCCAGTCATCCAAAATACAAGCCATTGCCTGGACCCTGCTCTCTTCTTTCTACTTTGGGCCCGAGAAGCTCCTTTAGCCTGGAATATCCATTCCCTTGTTCAACTGAAAAGCTCTTATTCATTTTTTTAGGGTTAACCTTGGGTAAACCTCCCATTTGAACTTTTTCCTGGTCTCCCAGGGTGGATTAGGCACTTTCCCAGGGCTCCCACTGTATTCTGGATGAACAGTGATTATGGTGTTACTTTATCATCCTCTGTCTTGCCTACTAGATTGTAAACTGAAGGACAGAGGCTTTACATAGCTCATTCTCACGTTCCTTCTAAACACTGCTCTCTGCCTGGCACTTAGTTGGGACTCAGTGAATGTTTATTGTTTGCTGGATGCCTGGGTGATGGGTACACACACTCACTATTTATGTTTGAGTTCCCACTGATAAAAAGTATAAGCTCCTTGCAAGTTAATAGTCTTGTCTGATTCCAGTATCTCTCACAACCTGCAGCATCAAACTTTGCATACAGTAGACTTAAAATCATGACACCTTCCCTCCTTTTTAAAAGAAGAATTGGATGAGAAATTCCATCACTAAAATGAATCTCTCTGTTTCAAACAGATTGTAAGAAATAGCAACATTTTTTTAAACAGGGAAGTACAGTAGATGTGGATGGACAGTAGAAATATTGAAAGAAATTAGGTATTAGAAAAGGCAAGCGCCAGCCATTAGAAAAAATGCTTGTACCTAAAGGCAATTGTTGACCTGGTGAAGTTCCTAGTTTCTGGGCCATTTTTTAAACACTAACTTTTAGGTTAGAATGGATATGGTATCCTATATCCATTGACAATGAAAACAATAGGAGAAATTTGAAAAAAAACTTAACAAGGTGAGGGGAGAAAGAAAACTCAGTACATGAGAGGAGCATTTCAGTTTCTGATGCACCTGCCAAAAAGTCTCTGTGAGGTAGGTTCTTGGGAGTGGTCATTTGTGCTTGTCACCAACTATTTCCTGTACTATAATATCCAACCACTTAAAAAAGATAGCACTTTCCTGAATGTTCCATATTAGTTTTGGCTGATGAAATGTGAGAAGTGATATGTGTCACTTCTGAGAAAGAGCTTTAAGAGCTAGTGGTTGATCAATTATATTCTCATTCATTCATTCATTTTTGCATCCACCATCAATCCAGGAAACTTGGTGGTGTTGTCTTCCTTAACCAGAGTCTTTGAATGTAGATGATGTATACTAACATGCTGACCACCTCCCACTCTACCTATAATGAACATGATATGTAAGTGAAAAATAATTCTTCACTGTTTAAAGCCACTGAGATTTGGAAAGGGGGAAGAATGTTTGTTACTTCAGCGTAATCAGGACTATCCTGTCTAGTACAATCACCAGTCCCAGTTTACATGTTTAACTCCTGAGAGTCACTTAATATAAGGATTGATATCATGGACTCTAGTGCTAGACTCCTTGAACTTGCATCTTGTTCTCTCAGTTACAGGCTGAGTGACTTGGGCAAGTTACTTAACCTCTGTATACCTCAATTCTGCATCTATGAAATGGAAATAATAATAGCATTGCCAAACATATGTAGAAAGTTCAGAATGGTGCCTGGCATCTACTAAAGACTACTTGGTTGCCTGTCCTATATGAAGAACTGCAGCCAGGAAAGCAAAAGGGTTTTCCTTGGGCCACAGAGTTAGGAAGCAGAATTCTAGGCCTAAATTGAGGCTGTTGTGTCTTTAAGGCCCATGAGCTTTGCAATATATGTACTGCCTATGATCCTGGCAAACAGTTTAATTTGACCCTGCGTTTCTATGGTTGTAAAAGAAGGCTTCAAGTGATTGCTTCACTGACAGATCTGCTGTGAGTCCTAAAGGAGATAATGGATGTTAAACTGCTTTGCCAACAATTGTGAGGGATTACTAAACAGCACAAGGCACTACTGTCATTAGATAATTAATATTATACAGGGAATGCACTGGGCATCTTAATGGAAAGACATTTAGATTTTTTTCTTCACAAAACAAAAATCATAACAAAAGGACTGAAAATGTCTTTATTTTTTGCTATGTCTGGGATTTGATGTAAGTAAAACATAGAGTTGGAACTATGTAAAAGTGATTAATAATTTATAGATATTGAAGCCATCTGGAAAGGCTACCCTGTGATTGACCAGAGCCATAAACACACCAGTTCTCGTGAGAGCCCTTTGAGCATTCATGAAGCTAAAATGGAGGGAATTCTAGTCTGAGCTACATATTCTGCTCAATTCCTTCAGAGCAGAGACTTGGGAATGCTTTGCTGTTCCTCACCAGCTGCAAGTACAGAGAAAATGACTCTACATCATCTGCCTTATAATCATCTGCATTTTCTCTTTCTTCTTAAACTGGGCTTCCTGAAGGCAGGGACACTACCCTTATTCCTACAGTTAGTGCTCAAAAGTACTTATTTAATTAATGCACAAAGGTCAATGACTTTCTTGCTCAACAGCCTTGTGGATGTCACAAGATGCATCTAAGATTCCCAGGGGAACTTAAGAGGTGCCTTTGAACCTGCTTTGAGGGAGGGGCAACCCTCCATACCTTCTCCCATCAAACAGAGCAGCTCCACTCTCATCCATTTTTCATGGTAGACTTCCATTTAAGACTTCTTTTTCACAAAGAATCTACTTAAAGCAATTTTTTCTTTTTTTGGCAGCTCCACACTAAGCTGGGAACATATAATGCAAGATTAACGAGCAAAAAAGATATGACATTATTGCTTTTAATTGAACTATTAAAGAGGAATGTTACACTCATATGAGAAAAGATGGAGAACCTTGGAATTTTTCTTTCAATTTCAATTCTTCAAATGTTTTTTTTAAAAGCCAATTAACCAATCTATAGGGATTGCTGAACAAATGACAAGAAGCATAATCTGTTAGTCACTAATGATCTGCAAATCAGACTCCTCATATAGTTAAACAAGTATATAAAGAGAGCAGCTTCAGCAGGGTAGCAGTTTGGTACTGTGGGAGGACAAACTCCTCTTATTTGTGGTCACAGACTGGAGTTCCAATGCTGGTTTTACCATTTATTGGCAGAGTATGGTGGAGCAAATTACATGTATTCTCTGCTCTGTAAAATGGGAATGCTGTCTTCTTTTCAATGTTAAATAAACCAGTTTCAAGACCTCTAAGAGGCAGTGACAGTGTAGGCCTGCATCAAAGTGGGCCTGGTCTGGAGTCGGCTTTCTCCACTTACCAGCTGTGGATCTTGGGCTGGGCTGGTGGCATTAACCTCTGAATCCCAGTTTCCCAGGTGTAATGGGGAAGAGAATTGGTCCTTTTGCAGGGTTGTTAGGATGGTTTGGTAAAATCATGTATGCAAGACACTTAGCTTGGTACTACTGAACATTCAAAAATAGTTGCTACTCTTCATTTTCTCAGTTATACTTGGTGGAATCAGACCAATAAAAAATTATGAATTGATCACTCTATCCTTTTTTGCAAAAACTGAGCCTGTGTTCACTCTATATACCTCAAAATCGGTTCAACCAACACATTTAATTTATCATCGGGCACAAACTGGTCCCCAAATCATGAACTGATTTATTCTATAGTAAGAATTGAGTGATTGATCTCCAGCTTCCTGGAAGAAAATGGAACCACTGAATATTTTGGGGAAAAGGAAAGGGAAGAGAATTCATTCGGGAAAGTCAACTATGTTCCTCGTATGAGGCATGGCGTATAGGTGTCAAATCCTCTCCTCCCAATAATCCTGTATATCATTACCAGTACCAGCTTACAAGCAAGGAAACTGAGGCACAAGAATCACCTTGTTCTAGGTAACACAGTGATACAGTGGCTGAAATTTCACTCCAGGTGTGTGACCCTAAACCCAATGGGCTCTTTCCAGTACCTTACCTTGCACTTGGGTTCAAAAGAAGCTGTGCTCTGGAGTTCATGGACCATCAGGGTCTGAGTTGGCTCATCCCAACAGGTGAACGACTGTCTCTACTAATTTGGCTCTAGAGTCAGGGACTTACAATGGGCTCCCTACTGTAGATTTCCAGAGTTCATGTGTTTTGTTGAGATTTATGTGTTTCAGGGGTCACTGTGGGAGTGGGGACTGCCAGCGATGGGAGGTAAGCCTGACTTCACCTTCAACACCACCGATCCATTCTATAATCTATATTGGACTTAAGTGTCAGAGTGCCTTCCTGTCATGGGGATCACTTGCTTCTTAAAAAGTCCGATAGCCACCATGACTTATCCTAGCATGAAAGTTGAGATGTCACAAAGTGCTTCCCTAATTGGGGTCACCTCTTAATGCCCCCATAGATTCTGAGAGGTAGGTACCTATATGTATCATAAATGTCCGTTTTACAGATGAGAGAATTGAGATCAACTTATGATATCCTCTGTAGCAGGCCTTTTGACTTCATAATCTCATCTCATCCTCACAGCCACCAGATGCCATATTTAGAGTTCATTCATGCATTCATTCATTGTTCATTAATTCATTCATTCATTCAATCATGTATCCATTGAGCACCTCTGCACATATAAGCAGTGAGTCAATTAGGGAAGACAATTTCTGTTCCTGTATTCATGAAGCCTATGTTGTGATCATTTATTCCCATTTCACAGCTAAGGAAGCTGGAGCTGAGAGAAGTGGAGTCACTCCCCCAAGGTCATCTAGGGATGTAAACATGGAACCCAGAACAGCACTTACTATGCCAGACTCACAGCAGGTTGTGCTTTGGCTACCTCTGAGCTGCTTGCACCCCTTTCAGCACTAAATTCCTGCTATTAGGAGTGGACAGGTAGTGAGAAAACCTAAAGTACATTCCTGTTCAAAAATAGGGGGGACCTAGTGAGAGAAAGTGAGAGGAATGTTCCAGCCCAGCCACTGGCATGTGGTATTCTTGAAGATGTCCTGGATGCTGACAACTTGCCTCCCCTTGGCACCCTGAACACGAGAAGAACAGCGAGGGTTGAATCACGGCAGCTTTGCTCCCACGTCAGCATCTCCTCGCTGAGCCAGGTGTCCCCTAACCTTGGCCAACTCAGGAGATGGGAATAGCTTGGATTGTTTCAGAGCAATTTCAGCCCAAAGCAGCACTCAGGACTGTGGGGAGCTTCGGGCAGTTGTGTGCACTCGTGGGGAGGGAGGGGGTAGCACCTCCTGGGGCTTCGTTAGCCCCTTTAATCCCCTCCTCTTTCCTCACAGTGCCTCTTAGTGTATAATGCCTTTTCCTTTTCTGAGGTGCCCTCTGTTTTGCCTGTTCAAGGTTAAACTGAGCTGCCTGGCAGGTCTGTAACCCTACAGCTGGGACCACTCAGCAGCCCTTGGAGGCCACATCTGGCCACAGAGGCAGGAAATCTGTAAATTCTCTAGACCAGCACTTCTCAAACATTGGTGTACACCCAGATCCCCTGGGGAGCTGCCCACACAGATTCTGACTGAGTAGGTTGATTGTGTGATCCTCCAACTTTGCATGCCTTATTAAATAAGTTAACACAATCTATTTTTAAAAATCACATTATGAGTATATATTTCTAATAATAGATCATTCTCATCTCAATCTGTCATATAAATTATTTAATGTTTTCATTTTCTATCAATAAAAAGAAGCGTAATTTTGATATAACTTTGATGTCCACTTAGAGATTTTTAAGATTCTTGGAAGTAGAACGTGAACTGAGTTCTCCTGATTTCTAAGCAATTTCCTAATTATAATGGAATTGCCTAAGCTATATCCATTATGTTACATGAACTCATAAAAGAAATATCACATTTATGGTGAAAATACACATGGACTCACGGACAACTCCGTCGAGGGTGAGGCCCACGGCATTTAAAAGGCACAGACAGCGCTGGTCCTGCTAGTCTTCTCTACTCACAAATCCCCAAAGACCCCAGACCCCTCCCCAATTAGAATTGTCCCATGCAACTCTCACCCTGGGGCACCAACATACTGCTTCCTCCAGAATGCTTGCTCCTCCCTGGGTTTGCTACTTGTGGACGGCTGTCCAAAGCCATCTCCAGAGCTTCTAACTCTGTGCTTTTGCAGATTACCATTGCCTGAGGGGAGGGAAGAACACCTTCCCTGCTCTTCCTCACCTGTTAAAGCTTCTTTATTATTTTTATTTAAATAAAATAACATGTTTTTCTCTTGATATGTGTAATACATGTTAATTTCTGAAAACCTGAAAATACAGAAAGAAGTACAGAAGAGAATTAAAATCACATTTTCTATCACATTGAATTCTATGTCTTTTGCCTTTTCTATTTATATATATATATATATATATTTAACACCAAGGTTGCCCTAAATATATTGTGTATATATACTTTATTATGTATACTTCTTTAAACTTACGAGCATTTTCTTATTCGAAACCATGAGGCTTAAATGGCCACCCATTTCCTTATTTTATAAATCTACCAGACTTTATAGAACCACTGCCCTACCTTTGGGTATTTCGGGAGTCATATAAGCATGGTTCAGAGCATTTGCTCTGCCACTTACAAGCTGTGTTCCATGGCTAATAAGCTCTTTATCCTATCAGAGCTTCCATTTCCTCATCTGAAAAGTAGAGACATAAGAGTTTCATTGTGGCATTGTTGTTAGAATTAAGTGATGTAAGTCAGGAAGATCATTTAGTATAGTGCCTGGAACATGGTGACCGTTCAAATAATATCAGCTTTATCAACCATTATTACCAGATGCATTCCATTTTCACCATTATAAATAATCTTGCAAAAAACATCCTTGCTCATGTACTGAAGGAGACTCTCATTACTGTATCATTGTGAATGTTATATTTTAATGATTTTTTATGCAAGCTGAGAATGGGGGATTTAGGGGGAAGAAAAAGAGAAACAATAGAAGAAAGAAATGAAGGAAGGAGGAAGGGAAAAAGGGATGAAGGGAGGGAGGAAGGAACGAAGGGAGAGGAAAAGAGAGAAAAAGGAAATGAAAGAAAGAGGAAGGAAGGAAAGAAGGGAGGGAGGGAATGAGGAAGAAAAGGAATGAAAGTGATAGATCAGAAGCGAAAAGCAAGTGAGAAAGTGCAAGAAAGTGAAAGATAAAGGAGGGAGGAAGGGAGAGAAGCTGAAAGGCGTGCAGGGAGCTTGGGCATTTTCGCCTCAAGTGGAGGAAAGCAAGAAAACTCCCATATTGCTCGGCAGGGTACACTGCCACGAGGATTAAGACCTTTGCTCTAATTAACTGCTGGGAACAAGTCAACTCATACTTGGCATTCTGGAGTCATTCCCAAGACGTTTTAGCAGTGGCACTGAAAAGACCAGGCTCTGCTATTTTCATCAAGATTCTTCAAGGAATTCCTCTGTGGATCATTAAATAAAGATATTGCATTTAACAGAGAGAGAGCCCACTGTCAACTTTGGTGTCTCTCCACCATCAAGTCTCCCTGAAACAGACGCATGCCTTGTGGAGCCACTTTTCAGTCTATGTAATGGAACTATTATCTAAGCCAATTTTAATTAACTTATGAACAGATATGCATTGGATGGTTTTAAATGTTTCATTAGAAATAAAGTTACATTCAATCTTTTTTTGCCATTTATGTAGCGAATATCATGTTTCTAAAACCAAGTATTTCTGATGAAATGAATTTATTATGAGGTTTTTGGTTATGGTTTATTAACTTGTTATTCTTGGATATTTATATTGCTTTCCACCTTCTCTCCATGTCAGTTCTGGTAATTTATTAGGGTTTCACGTGGAGTCTCTTAAAGCTATGCTTTGATCCTTTGATTATTAATGACAGATTTCAGGCATCAGACGGAAATGCACAAATCTGGAGCTGGTAGGCAGTATACCATGTGTTTAAGATCAATGGTTTGGGAGTCAGCTGGTTCCAGATAGGCAACATCATTTGCCATTGGCTAGTTGTATGAACTTGAACTCTCTAAGCCCTAATTTTCTCATTGGTAAAGCAGGACCTAATAGGAGTCTACTTCTAGAAGTCCCATTGAGCTAAGATGCACTGGTACAGCAAGTCTGGCTGTTCAAGGTCAATACCCATTCTGACTATTCTGATGAGTCAGTGCTGTGACCAAAATAGCTGTTAAAACATTTTGTCTATCACCCCTGCCTACTTCCCAGGATTGTTATAAGAACTTATATGAACTAATACATGTAAAGCACCTATCTCAGTGCCTGGCACATAGTAGGAGTTTGATGCACCCTGACAATGATTACTTGACCAGAATAGAACAGAAGTCATGGGAGAGGAATGGGTTTCTGTAACTTCACTGAGTCAGCTTTTCCAGTGTCTAAACTCAGCCCTAATTGCAAGCTTCTATTAAAAAGATCCCTAATTTAGAGGATGTGGAGAGAGAGGAATGCTTATTCACTGTTGATGAGAATGTAGAATGGTACAACCACTGTGGAGGACTATTTGGCAGTTCCTAAGGAAGTTGAATATAGACTTGCCATGGGCCTGGCAATACCATTGCTAGGTATATACCCGGAAGAACTGAGAGCAGAGACACGAACAGACATCTGCACACCGATATTCATAGTGGCATTATTCACTGTTGCCAAAAGTTGGAAACAACCCTGGTGTCTATCAACTGATGAATGGATAAACTAATTGTGGTGTATACCCACGAAGGAATACTATGCAGCAGTAAGAAGAAATGAAGTCGTGAAGCATATGAAAACATGGATGAACCTGGAGGTATTATGTTGAGTGAAGCAAGTCAGACACAAAAGGAGAAATACTGTATAATTGCGCTATTACGAACTAAATATACCTTGTAAACTCATGGAGTTAGTAATTAGAATATAGGTCACCAGAAATAGGAGGGTAGAAAATGGAAAGCTGAGGGTTAATCTGTGCAAAATTGTTAAAAAAGTTTGTTTGTAAATCTTTGGAAATGAATAGAAGTGGTTAAAGCATATCATGGTGTTTATACTAAACAGTTCTATTGTATGGGTATGACAGTGGTTGAAAAGGAAAGTCTTATGTCTTATGTCATGTATAAGCTAAAAACTAATACGGGGGGAAGTGGCTGTGGCTCAGTTAGTTGGGCCCCCGTCTACCAGATGGGAGGCCCTGGGTTTGTGTCCTGGGGCCTCCTTGTGAAAGTAGGCTCGTGTGTGTACCGCAGAGTGGCATCCAGCCTGCGGGCACCACAGAGAGCCAACTCAGCAAGGTGACGCAACAAAAAGGGAGACAAGTAAAAACACAGAAGAGCACCCAGCAAATGGACACAGAGAGCAGACAACAAGCAAGCCCAAGGGAGGAGGAGGGAAATAAATAAAATAAATACAGACACACAGAAAGAATGCATAGCGAATGGACATATAGGGCAGACAGCAAGCAAACTGCAAGGGGGAAGGGATAAAAAATATTTGAAAAAAAAACAAACTAACATGGGACTGTGTAAGGTAGTAAAAACTCATGTAAAACACGAATATGACTGATATTGCATATATAAGGCTATTTTTATAAAATATAAATACAAATATCCTTAAGAGAAGGAAAAGGAATGGCAGCTATGCATGCCAGGTGAGGCATAGAGAGATTGAGATGTGATGAATTTTTTTTGTTTGTTTTTGTTTATTATTATTGGAATAATCGAAGTGCTCTGGAAGTGATTGGGGTGATGAATGCACAAATGTGATTACACCAAATACCATTGATTGTACTCTTTGGATGGATTTATGCTTTATTACTATGAATCAATAAAATTTTAAAAAAAGGAAAAAAAAAAAAGATGCAGTATGCTGTTGTGAGAAAATCATGGGATTTGATGGATGAGGCCCTAGGCTCAAATTTTGGCATTGCCACTTATAAGCTGAATGTTGTTAGTTATGTTACTTGGTCTCTATGAGCATCAGTCTTCTCCAAAATGGGGATATCGATACCTTATTTAGAGATTAATACATGGATTAAATGAGATAATAGATATGGAAATGTTTTGTAAAGTGCACATTGCTCTATACATGTTTTAAAATTCCTCCTTGGGGGGAAAACACATTTAATTCATAATAAAATTAAAAATTCTAATGCAATGTTCTTTAAAATTGTTAGGAAGGCTGGAAGACTAGCCCAGCATACATGTATGTGGGTTAGGAGGCCAGAAGGGACAGAAGCTGATAGTGTCAATAATAGAGGGCATCAAGGCTGTGGGCCCCATAAGAGCAAGTAGACATGAGTTACAGCACATATAAAATTGCAAAGAGGAAAACAATATCCCTATGGTGCTAACACACATGTTATCTTTTTGAGTTTTCAAAACACTACCCTAAAGTCAGGATCTTGCTATGGCCATTTTATAGAAGAGGCCACGGAGGCTCTGAGAAATTGTCAATCATCCAAAGCCACGTATCTAATCACTGCAAGAACCAGGAAATAGCTAGGACTCCTGATTCACCCCACTCACTCAGCTTGTTTCCTCTGAAGTCAACTTATGGCACAAAAGTTCTCTCTCAGGGAACATTTGTCATCATCACATCTAGCAACAACAGTGTCTTTAATAAAGTGGAATCCTTTCCTCACTTCTTGGGGCATTATTAATTTATAAGTTTACTGTAATGATAAATGTTTGATTTAATTAAATTTTCTATGTCATAGATTACCTCTTAGGAGACTCTAAGGATTTTGGCTTTGGGGCTTTCTATTTTAGTCACTGCTCTATTCCAGGTGCTTTGCATCCCTTGCCTGGAGTCTTACAAAAATATCTCCAACAAGTTTCCTTCCCCCAGTTCCAGAGCCAAACCGGAGAAAGTCAACCATCTCCAGAGTTACCTTTCAAAAGCCCAAATGAGACCATGTCACTCCCTCACTTTAAGGGTCAAGGGTCTTTCCTCTGCTTATGGGATAAAGTCCAAGCAGGTCTTCCAAGGTCATCAACTATCAGTGTGGTCTCATCTGCTGCTTTTCTCCACCACTGATATTCTGTGCACTAATCCCATTATACGCAATTATAAGCACAGTAATTATCAAGGCCTGCTTCAAATGCATAACTCTTACATACACACAAACACACAGGCATTCCCATTCTTCATCCCTCTATTTCCAGGAAAAAAGCTTTGGTTCTTGGTCAAAAGGGCTACTGTGGAGAAACCTCAGTAAAAGACAAAATCAGGAAAAGTGTCACCTCACTCTTGTACTTGGATTGTCTTGATTCTTGCCCACTGGAACTAGCACCCAGCAACCCCGCCTTCCCTGATTTCGTCACCCTGTCTGTCCTCACTTGTTTGTGGCTGGAGGAGAAATTTGCATCGCATATTTGGACTAACCAGTGAATCAGGGTCCAGGGTCATTTTAAGTATTGGTTTGCCATTTCTGCAAAAATTATACATCTCACCCAAACTACTACTGGAGTTGCTGGGAAATAGAGAACCAAGATCCAAATGTTATCTTACCATCAGAGCGCCAGCCTCTCACTGTCCTAAGCTCTGGGTGCTGTGCCCTTAAAGCTTTGAAGGAATTCCAGAAAGACTGTGGAACAAGGAGAGACTCTAACAGGAGGTGGGAAAAAACCTCAAGCCATCTCTGACAACAACTGTTTTGGGTGGCCACCAGTCAATAAATGGTTGATTGGCATTATGTTACAAATAAATACCTTGTAATATTATATATGTTTCCAAAGTTTATGACCTCTTGGCAGTTTTCCAGTTGGAACTGGACTGAATATAAAAATTTCATCTTGTGTGAGAATTAGTTAGGACTGTTAACATTTTGATAAACTATATATCTGGGATACTCCTCTACACATATAAATAATCTCCAGCAGTCATACCTCAGTGTGCAATGCTTGGCCACCCACTTGGCAGCAATAGCAGAAACTGTAGAAGCCTGAGCCAATTGCAACCAAGGTTTGCCTAATTTCAGAGCACCTATTGTTTCTTCTGTATCATGCTTTCTGGCTAACTGGAAGAATTAGTGCTGGACCTCAAGTCACCACATTATATTCAAGATGCTGTTTAGGTATTAACAGACTCTGACTCATGCAGTTAAAATATGTTACTGAATTGTCATATTTTAGACTTTTTTTTTTAAAGATTTATTTTTTAATTTTTAAAAATTGTCTCCCCTTCCCCTGCTGCCCCCCAGTTGTCTGTTCTCTGTGTAGTTATCTTGCTGCATCAGTTCTCCATGTGTGCGGCACTATTCCTGGGCAGGCTGCACTTTCTTTCGTCCTGGGTGGCTCTCCTTATGGGGTGCACTCCTTGCGTGTGGGGCTCTCCTATGCAGGGGGCACCCCTGTGTGGCATGGCACTCCTTGTGCGCATCAGCACTGCGCATGGGCCAGCTCCACATGGGTCAAGGAGGTCCGGGGTTTGAACCACGGACCTCCCATGTGATAGACAGATGCTCTAACCACTGGGCCAAGTCCGCTTCCTGAATTGTCATATTTTAAAGAAGTGAAAGAAGCACTTAAATATACTAAAAAGAGAGAAAGTCCTTGAGTCATTTCAATCTATCCAAATCTCACATCTCACTGTCCCATTCCAAGTATTCAGAAAGGAAATCTTAAATTGGATAAAATGGCCGGAGGGTTAATATCCTGTCCTAAAAGATACATGATAATGCTACAAGCATCTTAAAGCATTATGATAATAGATGTTCATATCTTCTGCATCATCATATCAGTTGCAGATCTTCTGCTGATGCTCAAGATACAAACTCCTGTGGAAAGACTGTAGAAACTTTCACTCCTGAAACTTAATTTTCAGGTGGTTAAGACATTACTGATTTCCAGAACTGGCAGAGACTTCACAGCTGAGCTGGCCCTATTTCCTTGCTTTATAGCAGGAAGTCCAGGTGATCTTTCTAATGGACCCACATGAGCAAAGAAAGGAGGTAGAGTGACGTTTCCATCATGGCATCACCAAGGCTTAGCACAGTGCCAGTCACTGGCCTACTGACTGATAGAAGAATGTGTGCATATTTAGTGCTTACAGCTTTAGATCTCACACAAGTTTCCAAGTCTTCTGAGTCTTGGCCCCAGAGCCTCCCTTGAAACCATTTAAAATGGGAACAAAATCCATTCTAGTTTTTAGATCAAAACTCTTTACTGCTGAAATTCATGGCTAAGAAGCATCAGCAGCCTCTTTCATCATACTAAACCCTGACCTAAAGGGTGCTCTAGGTGGAACCCTTAGGCTTCTCTCCCCATAACCCTACAGGAGGGACCTCTGTGTCCTTGTAGAAGAGGGTGCAACAGCAGAGCTGACAATGCAGGTCTATCTCTCCCACTTGTGTACTTGGTCTTAGTGGAAGTGAAGGAGTGGATTTCTTCACACATCTCATAGCAAACTACTATTAATTTTTTACTTACCCTGCTCTCTCTCGAATCCCTCTTCTTGGTTTTATGGGAGACCCTTAGAGAAACCCCTTAAATGGAGCATGAGGTCTGTGGAATTGCTATTCAAAAGTTTTTCCTTTCGTGAAGACAGATGGAGTGAACAGACTGTGACAACTGCATATTTTTCTTGAGGCATGATAAAGATTTAGGTTCTCCTCCCCAAGAGGTAGGCTGCTGCTACTGTGGGCACATCATTTCTGCCAATAGAAAGGCACGAAATGAGTAAGAAACACCTCTATTCTTCTTGTCCCTCACTAGAAAAATCATTTGGCAGTGTTTCTTTTTTGCAGAGCCTTGGCTGTAGGCAGAATTCTTCTGCATCCACCAAGCTGGGCAGGCCAGCACCAGAGCAGCCGCCTAAACTCAGTGCTGGGAAGCTTGGCTAGATAATGCTTGGAATTATATTAGAAAGGACATAAGGGGAAAGAGGAGGTCTATAGACCAGGGATTCTTAATCGGGGGTCCATGGAAAGATTTCAGGGGATCTGTGGGCTTGGACCAAAAAAACCAACTATCTTTATTTTCTCTGCCCTCTAACTGAAATCTAGCATTCCCTCCGCTTACAAACATATGCAATAAATTACAGTGGTATTAATTTCATATCACATTACAACTGTTATATATCTCATACTTAAAAATTATGGTAGTTCTTAGACCCGACACTAGCTGAGTGCCATTAAATTATCTGCTGCTACATTCTGAAAAGGTTTTCAGTCCGTGGTTTATACCTGACTGGCAAAGGGATCTATAGAACAAAAAAGGTTAAGAACCCCAGCTCTAGACTGTTTTTGTCTCCTGTTCCTCCTTTGAGCAAAAGGATGGAAGTATGATCCTACCCTCAAAAGGAAGGAACACTGAATTTTGGCCTTCAGACACCTGGTGTCGTGGCCCCTGGGTCCCTTTGGATTCTGCCCACTGGCCCGTGCAGCTGAGCCTGGTTAGTGGCCTCCGGCCTGCCCCTTTGTCACAGGGCAATCTAATCTGCTCCAATACCTCACACCCAACTCACCTGGGGCTGAGGCCCCACAGGTCACCAAGAGGATTAAACCTCGAAAGGTTGTTTGGGAACCATCTTTTGCTACTTAAATTCTCCTTGAAGGTCTTATCCTCATTGCCAGCAGCTCATCAAATCATTCTTTCAACAAAAGATGGCCTTTCCTCAAGGGAGTTTGATGCCAGCTTCTGGAAAAATACGATTTTCTCTGGTCATTTTCCCTTGGGAAGATGCGATTTTCTATGGCAGTGCCTTTTCCCACAATTTGAGCGGGACTTGGCGATTACAAGTTCCAAGTTGTGATGCTTCACTTTGTAAAAGTCTCCATTACTCTGACTTCCCTGGCCTATACAGTTGTCCCACACAGAAGAACTGTGAAATCAGTGACCTTTCAGGCAGGCTGGGGACACTGGATTCATGGCAGGAGAGCTTACAAAATGGCCCTTCTCTGCCCTAGACCTGTTAAGCTGGAGTCTTCGGGTGTGCAACCCAAGCATTTGTATTAGTACATATCCAGGTGGTTCTGCTCCACATCCAGTGTGCTGGAAAAATCACCTCTAAAAATCATCAGGGCTGGGGAGGGTTGGGCTGGTGGGAGGCTGGATGGGACAAAGTGCACTTATTATGATTTTCCAAACAACTGCAAATATTTATCTCCTGTTTTACTCTTTGCAGAGTGACTTCATATATAACACCTAATCAGTCCCTTAACTCCTGCGTGAAATCAATGGATTCATCCAAGAATATATGGACAGTCTTAGGTCTTTCCTCTCCATCATACCATGCATGGAAAATCACAGGCCACACCAAAACACAAAGGAGGCGGTTTAGTTTAAGAGACATGATCCACAAGGCTCAATTTATTATTAAGTTTTTGCTTTTTACTTGCAGTTCTTTTTCAAGGAACTCAACATAGTGTTTCCCAAGAAAATGGACTTTGAAGTTAATCAAAGCTGGATTCGAAGCCTGGGTAAGTCACCGGACTTCTCTGAACTTTGCTTTTTATGCCAACAAAATCAGTGAAAACAAAAACACCCTCCCAGACACACCACTATGAGAATTCAAAGCAATCATGGCATTAAAAGCAGATACAACCCCCAGGTATTGGTTCCTTTGAGGGCTAAAGAGACCCATGAGAGTTATGGTCATGGCCGATGGGGTTAACTACCAGGTCAGATGGCCCCTCTTTGGAACTGGTGTTTATGTGTGATGAATCTGGACTCAGATGGGATCTCTCTTCATAAGACTTTCATGCTAATGTGCTGGAGGTGCAGTTAGTGTTGGGGTTTAAGATATATTTAGGGGATTTGAATCTCTGGACTGACAATGTGATAGCCATGTCCTGAGCCTCAACAGACTCCAGCACCTACAATCTGATTCATTGGACTCACCACACCCAGCTAAGATGGAGTTGAAGAAGGACAACCACCACACCATGGAGCCTAAAGTGATTACAACTGAAAGTGGGAGGATTGCATCCAGCATCCATGTGGAATCTGAGCCTCCTCTTGACATAGAGGTGCAATGGACACAATCAACCCAATGTCCACATAGAAAAGGTGGCATTGGATTGGGAAAAGTGGACATGGTGGCTGATGGGCATGGGGAAAGGCAGGAAGAGATGAGAGGTGGAGGCGTCTTTGGGACATGGAGCTGCCCTGGATGGTGCTTCAGGGGCAATCACCGGACATTGTAAATCCTCACAGGGCCCACTGGATGGAATGGGGGAGAGTATGGGCCATGATGTAGACCATTGACCATGAGGTGCAGAGGTGCCCAAAGATGTACTTACCGAATGCAATGGATGTGTCATGATGATGGGAATGAGTGTTGCTGGGGGGGGGAGAGGTGGGGTGGGGGTGGTGGGGTTGAATGGGACCTCATATATATATATATATTTTTTAATGTAATATTATTACAAAGTCAATAAAAAAATAAAATAAAATAAAATACCTAGCACATTGCCTGGCGGATCGTTTGTGCTGGGTGAATTTCAGTAAGTTCCCTTTCTAAGGGTGTTGGCTTCGGGAATGTGGCTCACTCGTCTGGGAGCAGGAGCGAAGCTTTCGGGCAGCTCCACTCACCTCTGTCCTGCCAGGGCACTTTGAAGGCATGACAACACCCTTCGTTTAGCTTTGGAGGAAATTACAACCATTATGTGGTCCTTGGTGGCACTGCTGCTGGGGAAATGCATTTCTTCTGCATTTTAATTGCTTTTCATTTTCTCTGCCAAGAGAAGTGGGTAAAGTCACACACACAGGGCAGGGACCTCCCTTACCAAGCTGGAGGTGTCAAATGCCAAAGGGAAAAGAGTCATGTTTCCTTCCTCTTGCTATGTGTGATGTCTGCAGCTGACAGCGGTACAGGGAGGATCTGGATACAGATGTGACAACAATGGTGATAGTAAAAGCTGAGTGAGTGCGGGCTTGGTGGCAGCCCAGGAGAAAAATCATCTCCTTGGAGCCTCACACCCACCCTCAAGATGGATAATGTTATGCCCAGGTCTTCACAGAAAAGCTGAGACTCAGAGATGTTAATTACTTGCCCAAGGTCACACAACCAGATACGGTGGAGCTGGGACAGAACCACGGGTTGGTCAGACCACAAAGCCTGTCCTTGCCCCTTTATTGTGCTGCCTCCCAGATAGGGGCAGAAAACACGACCCCGGTAAAGTTAGAATCCAGAGGAAAGATTATGAGTGTGGAATTTTTATCTCTAGAAAGAAAACAGAAAAAGAGCAAGAGGAAGAAAGGAGGAGAGAGGAGAGGGTGGGAGGTGGGGACAGGAAAGGGGCGGGGAGAAAGGAGAGGACAGGGGAGGAGAGGAGAGACGAGTCCAGAGAGGCCACAGCCAGGCTCTGGAACGGGAGGCTACAGTTGCTTAAATCCCTCCTTCCCTTGCCAAGCTTGGTCCTGGCCGCAGCAGGCAAGCTGCACGTGCAGTGGAGGCTGTATGTGTTGGGGGAGGGGTTAGGGGTTGTTGTCCTGCTGCCCTTGCACCTTTATCCAGACTGGGATCCAAGGATCACACGCCCCTTAGACCATCACCCCAAGCTGCAAATATTGTCAGTGTCCTCTGGTTGGTTTCCAGCCAAACTTGTCTTTTCTTATAAGATAAACCAAGGAGAGCTCTGCCTCCCATAGGCCTCCTTACTGTCTTTGCTGAGGTGGTGTGAGAGTGGGATGCTTGGAGGCTCTGCAACCATTTTGCAACCTTGAGGAGGTCTCTGCTAACAATGAGCCTTTGTCCCAGTGCCATCGACAGCTTAGTTCCAGACTTTTTAGTGTCGATAACTTCTCCCTTCCCTCTTTTAAGCCTCAATTTGTGAGATATTGACCAAAGCCAAAAGCACTTGTCACACACCCATAGAGGCAGTTTTGGCAGCAACGCTCGAATGTTTTCCCATTGCCCTTAGGGGGAAAAGACTCCCCTTCAGATGGCTGAGCAGCTCCTGCAGCCTCTCACCACCCCATCCGTTCACTCCTACCACACCAGCTGCCAGAGCAGCACCTGCTGGACCCCGCACATGCCCCTCCTCTCTTTAAAGCTCTCCACTCTGCCTCCAGCACCTGGCTAATTTCTACTCACCTTTCCAGAAACAGCTTAGACTGCACTACCTTTGGAAAGCCTTCTCCAACACATCGGTTGAATTAGCGGCACTAGTCCCCTCAAGTGTCCTGGATTTGATTTCTCACCGAGCTTATTGTACCATCTTGAAACTGTCTGCACTGTAACCACCCTTGAAGGCAAAGACCACACTGGTCTCATTTCTTGCTGTAACCCCACCAGGAAGCCTGTAGTACAGATTTTTTGCACAAATAATTGAAAGTGAGATATACTTAAGAAATAACTGAGCGGGGTACGTTAATTAACTTGAGAGACCTAACAGACACATGGCTTTTCTGAAATAAGTCAAAGGACTTCATCTTTCAACTCCTGACAGACCACATGGATGGATGTATTAGATTGTCCTTCCTATCATGCATGTGGAAGGTCCAGGTGCTGGGGAGGAGATGAGTCCCAGGAATGAATTACCTGATGGTTTTGATCATGCTGAGGCCCATTTCAACGCAGCAGTGGGCATGGTCCTGGCGGGGCTCCGGAAGGCCGGACACGCAGTAGTAGCAGTCTCCCAGGATTTTAATGCGAAGACAGTGATGCTCCTGGAAGGAACGGAGTGGAAGAGGAGAAGATGGGATCAGAAGAGGCAGTGTTTCTCAAACCTTGGGACAGGCAGCAGGGCCTGGAGTCTGTACCCAGTGCTATTACTATCCTCCTAGGAAATTAGGGCATACCCTAAATGGGGGGTGAAGGGTCGGAGGTGGAGGGGAGCCAGGGAAGTAGAAACAGGGCTGCATCCTGGCTCTGCTACCTCCCAGCTCCACGAACATCCACTCCTGGAACAGGTCTGACCAGAAATGGGCATTCGGTGTGCATGTTCCAAGTGTCCCCGTACTCCTCCGGCTCCCAGTGACATCCTCCTTCTCAGAACAGGTCTTTAACTTAACTGTTCTTAGCATTCTTTAGCCAATAATAGGCTCTGAAAAATATAAGGTCACTTAGGGATTCCTATTATTTCAACTCTATTTTAAGTTCCTTCCCAGTTGGGGTTTTGGCATGTTAAGAAGGGCAGCTGACTATGCCTTATATATCCTTTTTTTTTTCTTTAAGGTTTTTTTTTTTGTATTTATTTATTTTTTTAATGTTACATTCAAAAAATATGAGGTCCCCATATACCCCCAACCCCCTTCACCCCACTCCTCCCCCCATAACAACAACCTCCTCAATCATCATGAGACATTCATTGCACTTGGTGAATACATCTCTGAGCACTGCTGCACCTCATGGTCAATGATCCAAACCATAGCCCACACTCTCCCCCAGCGCACCCAATGGGCCATGGGAGGACATACAATGTCTGGTAACTGTCCCTGCAGCACCACCCAGGACAACTCCAACCCCCGAAAATGCCCCCACATCACATCTCTTCCTCCCACTCCCTACCCCCAGCAGCCACCATGGCCACTTTCTCCACACCAATGCCACATTTTCTTCGATTACTAATTACAATAGTTCATGAATAGAATGTAAGTAAGTCCACTCTCATCCATATTTTATTCCTCCATCCTGTGGACCTTGGAATGGTTGTGTCCACTTCACATCTATATCAAGAGGGGGCTTAGATTCCACATGGATGCTGGATGCAATCCTCCTGCTTTTAGTTGTAGGCACTCTTGGTTCCTGGTGTGGTGGTTGACCTTCTTCACCTCCATGTTAGCTTATATATCCTTTTATTCATTTATTAATTCATACATTTGTTTACTGAAAAAGTAAATTGAGCCTCCAAGATAGGCCAAGCACTGACCACTCTAGAATATGGGAACACAAAACTGATTTAATAACAACATCTGCTATGTACCCTATCTAAAAGAGTGAATCCTCCCAGGGACCCTATGAGGTGGTAAATTTATCTTCATTTAACAGGCCAGAAGTAGAACACAGTAGACATTTGGTGGATTTGCAATTTCAAGGATAAGATTCTTTCAAATCTTTAAAGAGAGGCAATCATGGGGAAATGGTGCTTAATTTTTTATTGCACTGAGGAAACTGGATATCACAGGGTTTAGAGGAAAGAGACCCAGGATGATATTAGAAGACTTGAGGCATTTATTGCTGGCTTAGGATTCAGTCGCTCTGGATCAAATCCCCAACCCCCACATCTTTGCTGCGTTTGGCTGAACTTCTTAACTTCTGAGATGCAGTTGCCTCATCTGTAAAGTGGGGATAACAATAGGACCTGCCTCATTGTGTTGTGAGGATTGAGTCTCATCTGTAAAGCGGGGATAACAATAGGACCTGCCTCATTGTGTTGTGAGGATTGAGTGAGGTGATGCAGGTGAAGGCTCAGTACAGGATCCAGCAGGTGGGGGGGCTAAATTAACGACTCGACTCTTGTCCCAGCTCCTTGGCGTCTCTATCTGTAATCATGGGCAGGCGACTTTCCCACTGTTCCCTGGGCGGGTGGGTGGGACTGAGTGGCCTCTGAGAGGCCTTCTTGAGCTGCAGCTGCAGGAGCCAGTGGCTCGATAGCTCTATGGGTTTGGGGCTCTCTCTGGGACAGCAAGGTTCGAGGGGGGAAAGAGGGAAGCTGCTGACAGAAAGGGGTCCCCCGAGATGCCAGCAGCACGGTACTTCCAAGCTGTAAAGCACTGTGCTCGCTTCCTCATATCATCAGGAGTTGGGCCATTATGTCAGGGTAACAAATGAATGAAATCATCCTCCAAATAAAAAACAGACATCAGACGGAAAAGAGACTCAGAGCTGGCTAGGGTGCTTCCCGTCTGGAGCTGACCTAGAGGCCCTCGCCAACCTTCCCCAAAGGGCACAGATGCCTGTTCAGAACCCCTGCTGGCACACACAGCCTTTCCAGGGTTATTTTTAGGACCTCGTGATTCCTGTCAATTGGTGGCTTCCCTGCAGCTAATTTTGCAAGAGAACTGAAGATGAGGTCTCATCAGTAAGGGAGGCTTAACAACCTTCAGTTGCTTCTTCGATGACTTCTGGAGTGTCACGGCCAGAATGGGACTTAGAGATCGCCTTGTCCACTGGTCCTGTCATTTCCCAGATGTGTGAAGTCTATGGGGCAGTCATTTAAAGAAGCCAGAGGGACTGTGGAACTGTGTGCAGTAGGTTGAGCCACGTACTCCAACAAAGAAAGACTCCAACAACATCTGTGTCCCTGTGGGTGTGAGGCCCCTAGGAACAGGACCTCAGGAAGGTGTTATTTCTAGTTATGGTGTGGCCAGCTGCCTGGAGGTGGGGCTTTAGCCAGAGGGCTGAGGCCTTATAGAAAGAGGCCAAAGTCACATAAGTGAGAAAAGAAAGGGCATCGCCCTGTGACGGAAGGCAGACATGCAAGCCAGGGACCAAGGATGCCAGCATGGAACCCTGCTGCTCCCAGGAGGAACACGGTCTCGCCAACAGCTTGATTTGGACTTCTGGCCTCTGAAAACGTGAGCAGACAAATGTTTGTTGTTTATGCCCAACCAGTTTGTGGTATTTGTGGTAGCAGCTCGGGCAAACTAAGATAATATTCTAAGGTACAATTTTTGAATTTTGCCAAGGAAGTATGAAATATTCACCAACAAATAACAAAAATCACAAGCCAACTATCATCTACTCTCCCCATCACTTTACAAACGAAAGGGCATTTTTAAGACCAGAAAATGTAGAAAGGCCTATTCTTAGAATAAAGGAAGTTCTTCAAAGAAAACGCATTTAACATTATGAAAGTGTGTTACATTGCTGTTGTATTTATTTTTTCATCTCACACCCACTAGTTAAGACTTCTCAATATTTATCTGAGAAGGAGCATTTGGTAACTGCCGATCTGATCCCTTATTTGATTTGGCAGATAAGAACACTGAGGCTGGGAGGCTGCAGACAGATTTCCATCACTCAAGCCACTCCGCATCTGCAAATGGTCTTCTGGGGCACAGCCTGCTGCGAGTGACTCAAGAGCTCGCTGCTGTCCGACATGGTGCAGGAATCTGCCTCCCTGCTGGCACTGGGAAAGGGTGAAGGAAAGGTCTGCAGCAGAAAATGCCTGCTCTAATCTAACACTCAGATATCTGTATTCTGGTCCAATTTACCAGCTGTTTGACTTTGGCTAAGTCACTGAAGTGCTGAGTTTTAATTCCTTATATGTGTCAAATGTCAAAATAATCACTCTTGTCCTTAGAACATAACAGAGTAATGCTGGTCATCACTTAGCCATGATAATGGCACCTACCATGGAGGAGACTTCTTAGGAGGCTCTTTTCTCCTTTGATCCTCACAGTAATCCTGAACAAGCTAGGGGAGACAATTTACATCTGTTTTAAAGATATAAAATCTGCTGCACAGGAAGTATAAATGCTTCATTCCGGGCCAGCTGGCTGAGAGTGATGATGCGGATCAGATGTCATTTTTACAACTCCCAATCAGTGATCTTCCCATGAAAACAGAGGTGAAGGCAATCGGGGACTAATGTTTATTGAGCTTGTACTATGTGCAAGGTCATGTGTTCTATTCATTACATTTGTCTCCTTTAGTCCTCACGGCCCCCTTCTGAGCAGTGCATTGTTTAACCAACTGAGCAGGAGGGGTAAGGAGCTGAAGGTCACACAGCAAGCAAGAGGCAGAAATGTCTGCCTGACCTTGGGGCTCCATGCTCTTTTCTCTACAAAACTGTATGAACTATGGCAAAGTCCAGATCTCCTGACAAAAGTGTGCTTTGTAAGGAGATTGGGTAAAATGGCTGATTGCCCTTCTGGACCACCGAACAGTGTGGTGAAGGTTCATGCTCAGGGCATTTCTCTTGTAAATCAAAGGAGAAGTGGGCAGCCTCCTCTAAAAAATATAGGCTCAAAAGAACTGTCGTATATGTAGCACGTATGACGGGAAAAAAGAGGTCTGTCTTAGCTCTTCAACTCTTCAAGTTCTGTCAATTTGCAGACACATTATTCGGATCAAATCCCTTGAGCTGTCAGGCGACTTGACAATAATATCCAAGCAACATCTTCCTCTCAAAAACTGCTTTGAAAAATTCATATTAAGGAAGAAAGACTGCCTGGAAAAATATATTAAAAAAGAAAAATAAAGTTGGATGCAAGTCATCTTGCAAATTTTATTGAGCTAGTCTTGTTATAATCCTTTTCTTCTGATCTTGCTGACTTTGATAATATAAAAAAATCTTGGAAAAATCCATAAAGTTTATGAAGACAAATATGTATGTAAAAGTTAGGAAATATATGCATCAAATTTTCAAAGATGGTTATATCTTGAGGAGTGGTGCTAGGATTACAGGGGATGCATTTATCTCTAAAGTATTTCTTTGGTGTTTGAATTTTATATAAAGAAAAATATATAAAGAATTTTATATAAAGAACAAGTAAACAGAAAAATATCAGTGACAAATAAAAAAGACTTTCAAAACAAAAAGAAGTATTACTGCCACTAGTGTACTTTAAAAAAGAAAGTTATATTAAAAACCATGACAAAAACAAAAACAAAACAAAAAACCCAATCAACCAAACAAAAAAAGTCATGACAATTTGATGGTCTTTTTAACTAATTGTAATTACAAAAATTATCCATAAATATATTTTCCTAGTAAAAAATGAAACTAGAAAAAGCTAATGGACTGTCCCCAGCCTCTGGCCACAAGTACCTTGGAAGCCTGGGCTCCTCGCCCCCAATTCCTTAGAGGACACTATGTATTCATATATACATATACATGGTTATACATATGCATTATTTTTCATGACTTTTTAGCTATAAAAGAGTCATACAATGTTTATAGCTCTGAAATGTGCTTTTTTATGCAACGGCTTCTTGAAATGCTTTCTGTATCAGTATAGAAGTCGCTATCTTACTCTTTTTATCCATTGGTCAGCACTCCATAGTAGGAGATTTGTTCCTTATTGCTGGAAATTTAGGATGCTTCCAGTTTTGACAGAAATAAAAACAAATTTAAGACGTGATGATGTTATTTGTAATAAATATGTTCTGAGTTTTATAATTTTAAGGCATTCATAATAGTATAATAGCCTATATTTCTAATTTGGGTTGCAGGGATAGGTGTGGACCCCTCTATTAAACAAAAAAAGATCAAAGATGAGAATTTACCAAATTTTGCCAAGGACCTTATCAATGATTACAAATGCTTGATCCACAAGGGCACTGAGGAATCCAATCAAACTCTGAGGAACTTTAAGACTTTGTAGTGATTCCTGCATTTTAATAGGGCAGTGAAAAAAATGAGTCCAGACTGCACCATTTTTATGTGCGCTGGTATATTAGACAGCCAAGGGGGTGCTGATGCAAAGTACCAGAAATCTGTTGGCTTTTATAAAGGGTATTTATTTGGGGCAGAAGCTTACAGTTAACAAGCCATAAAGCATAAGTTACTTCCTTCACCAAAGTTTATTGTCACATGTTGGGTCAAGATGGCTGCTGACATCTGCCAAGAGTTCAGGCTTCTTGGGTTCCTCTCTTCCCAGAGCTTGCGTTTCTCTGGCTCAGGGTTCCTCTCTTCCTGGGGTTTGCTTCTCTTTCCTCACAACCAAGCTCCTCTGTGTGCTTACTTCCCAGGCTCCAGCTCAAGACTCCAGTATCAAAACTTCAACTCTCTTCTTTTGCCATGTCTTTTATCTATGAGTCCCCACCCACCAATGCCCTACTGATGTGGCCCAATTAAAGCTCTAATCATAATTTAATCATGCCCAGGTACAGACCAGTTTACAAATGTAATCAAATATCTATTTATGGAATTCATAAACCATATCAGACTGTTACAATCCACTCTCTGAATTCCAAAAAGACATGACCGTATTCAAAAAAACCTTAAATCAGTAACAATGCAAGCACTAAGTCCTATCACAATCAGTTTAAAGAAATACAGTTTGTCTTGGGGCAAAGTCCTGTCTGCTCTAGCTCTGAAACTTACAATCTGCTTCCAGTACACAAATAGACAGATAAAGGATAAACATTTTCATTACAATAAGGAGAAATTGGGAGAGAAACATGAATCATAGGTCCTCTACGTTTCAGTAAACCTGCAGGACATGCTTCATTAGATGTCAGTCTGAGGGTCATTCTTAAGACGATGGTTTCTTTTTCTTGGTGCCTTACAGGAACCCATCCTTTGCACAGGCTTGCCCAATGGCTATTTTCTTGGTTCCACCTTCATTAAGCATCTGGGTATAGACCAAGCTCCAGACGTCACCCTCCAAGAGTGTTGGGGTGATTTCCACACCTTATCCAATCTTTGGGTTAGAGTCTTAGCTCCCCTAGTACAGTGAATTGAAGGCAACATCCCCTTAAACTTTGGCGCACAGGTTCAATTGTCTGAGAGCAATGAGTTGACCACCTAGCCTTCCATAATCCATGGGAGACAGGCTCACACCTCTCAGAGCTATGGGGTATTGGTCGACCTCAACCTCCCTAATCCTTGAGGAATGTACTCCACACTCCTTGTACCCTGGGGTGGCAAAACTCTCCCCCATGTGGGAACATCCACCTTCTTCAGCTGCTGGGGCAAACACACCCTCTCTATACACATGGGTGGGGCTCCTCTCTTGGTCAAAGGCTATGTCTTAATTCCAGATTTCAGCTTCCATGGTTTTCCTCTTGAAGTTGTTTCCCTTTCAATCTCTCCTTTCCATGTCCCTTTTATTCCAGGCTGACAGTGGCTTTGTTCACACAGCTCTCTCAAAAAGTCTGTTGGCTTAGAATGTTTGAAGCAGGGGTCCAAGCCGTCAGACAGTAAGACTTTCCACAAGTCTTTCATAGATAACTACATCTTCAATTCTGATTTACAAGTTCTAAGTTTAGTTATGTCCTCAAATGGGGCACTATCTTCTGGGGACTTGATTTCCACTGGCTTGGAATTTCCGGAATCAGTTTCTGTTTTCTTTGTGCCCAACAGGTCAGTCCTCAGCATATTTCTCTCATCTAACATTTTGCTGTAGGCTGCAAGGAGAAGCCAAGCTCCATTCTCCAGGTTTACTTTGGAAAGTTCTTCAGCTAAATGCCTAGGCTTGCCATTTTCAAATTCTTCCTTCCATAAAACATCAGGAGTTAATCTTGCTAAGTTCAACTTTAAAATATGGATCACCTTTCCTCCAGTTTCCAATAATAGTTTCATCTTTTACTTTTGAGGCATCATAAAAAGTCTCTTTAGCTTCCATATTGCTATCAATAGTCTCTTCAAAGTGATCCAGGCCTTTTCCATTAAGCATTTTACAATTTCTCCAAAAAATATCCCTTACTTGTTTATAAAACCATTCCAGCATTTTGGTAATTGCAAAAGCACTTCCCCACGCTTTGGTACCAAATTCTGTATTAGTCAGACAAAGGGGTGCTGATGCAAAATATCAGAAATCTGCTGGCTTTTATAAAGGGTATTTATTTGGGGTAGAAGCTTGCAGTTACCAGGCCCATAAAGCATAAATTACTTCCATCACCAAAGTCTATTGCCATATGTTGGGGTGGGGACTCAACGCCCTACTGACGTGGCCCAATCAAAGCCCTAATCATAATTTAATCATGCCCAAGTACAAAGCAGTTTACAAACATAATCAAATATCTACTTTTGGAATTCATAAACCATATCAAACTGCTACAGCTGGGTTATCTCCCATCTACAATATAATGAAAATCTGAAGGAAAATATCATGACAAGGCAACCAGAGAACCTTACAGAGCCACAGAACTTGGGTTCTAAAAGACATCATAAGAAAGTGCAAGTCTAATCCTCTTTTATACAGAAGTAGAATCTGTAACCCAGTTAGTTAGGTGACTTGCCTAAGGTTGAGGGCAGAAACCTTTTGAGTTGACTTTCTCATTCCAAGGTGAGTAGACTTGCTTTCACTGGCAGAGGTGCTCCAACTTTTCTTCAGATAGCTAATGTGTATAGAGCACTTCATAAGCGCCAACCTCTGTTCTAAGAGATGCTTTGCAATGATTGCTTCATTTATCCTTCATTACAATTAGGATAGGAAACTGAGGTTGAGAGAGGTCATCTGCCCAAGGTACATTCAAGGTGGTTCACATTTGAAGTCGCCAGGATTTCTCTCTTCCAGCTGGCCTCCTGGAACAGCATCACTTCTCTGATGTCTTGTGTTCTATCTCTAAGAACACCTGCAGCATCACATGACAGCTAAGGGCAAGCCCTGGTCTCACTCTCTCTAGGCTTGCGTCATGATCCCCTGCCTCCTGGTCGTTCTGGGCAGATTATTTTACTTCTCTGAGCCTCAGTCACTCATTCTGTCAATTGGGGATAACAATAGAACCTGCCTTATTGGGTTGTCCTGAGGACTAAATTAGGTCATCCAGCGAAAGTACCCAGCACAGTGCCAAACACATACCAGGCAGTTTATGAATGCCTGATGTTCTTATCAAAATTAATAATCATTTTTATTTTACTCCATAAAATATCTGTATTTATTTTGATGTTCATTTTTTTCTTTGAAATCTTTCTAAAAGATTCACACCCCAGAAGATGGACTATGGCTTCTTGCATGCACTGGTGCTTGGCGGTATATTTCCTCACTCTCCCTGACTGTGTTCTCTAATCCACGGTGAAAAGCCCCAGTTGCAGAACAAAGTCCACATTCCTTAAAACAATGCACCATTCCCCCCAAATTCTTCCTCTGTTCCTCTTCAAACTCGCTTCTCACAGCATTGCCCATGCTCTTTACGCTCTAGCAACCTTGAGCGCCTTACAGCTTTCTGAACAAGCAGCATGGTTTCATACTCCCCTACCTTTGCACCACGGCTCCAACTAGAAGGTACTTCTTTGCCTGGAAAGCTCCTGCTCTTCTCCCAAGACTCAGCTTGAATTGAATATGGCCCCTTCTCTGGATGCTGCCAGAACTCAGATTCCTAAGCACCTAATTGCTCCTTCCTTTGTCTACCAGGCTTCTGTATCTATCACACCATCCTGTAGTTATTTATAGGTGTGTCTTTCCCCCTTACCAGGTTGTGACTTCTGAGGACAGGGGATGGGTTTATCTTCCCAGAGCCTGGCATGGTGACTCAGGCATATACGTGCTCAATAAATGTTAAACAACTTGGATTAAACTTTACTCAGCAAGCCTTCCCCTGGGTCAGTGGGGCTTACTGTTTCAGTTCTCATTTGAGGGCCATTTTTATTCATCTTGACAACTTTGAGCAAAAATATCTAGAACCATAATAGGAAGTAGAAGAACAATCAATGTGTAGATGGCACTGACCACCAATGATGTAACAATAAAAATAAATACATAATTTCCTCCCCCAAATCCCCAGCCCTCCAAGTAAAACCAACCCTGCTTTAGGAGAAGACCTGAGTTTCTACCATTTTCTCTGCCCCAGGTCAATCTCCTCTTTAACAGTTGTCCAGTAGTTACAGATTAAAGTCCAGCTTCTGGCCTCACGTCTATCAATCACTAATTTGAATTTTTCCCACCAGCAATGCTGAATCCCTTCTGGTGTCTCAACACATGTGGAGTGAGTCTTTATTCTTGTTATCTTCTTTGGATAAAAAGACTTGTTCTGCTTTCTTCACATTAATTAGGGTATAATTTATAAAACATACAGTAAAATTCACCTTTTGGACAAGTGTGTATAGTCATGCAACTACCATAATCAAGATGGTTATATCATCCCCAAACCCCCCACCCCAGACTCCTTTGCAGTTAGTCCCCTCTCTCTAGCCCCAATGCCTGGCAACTACTTATCCGTTTTCTATTCCTATAATTTTGCCTTTGCTAGTATGTCTTATAAATGGAATTATAAATTATCTTGCCTTTTGTGTCTAGTTTCTTTCACTCAGCATGCCTTTGAGATTCACTGATGTTGCTGCGTGTATCTGTGGACCATATCTTTTTATTGCTGACTCATATTCTATTGCATTTGTTTGTCTAATTTTTAAGATTCAGCTTAAGAGGCACTTTCTCCAGGAAGTCTTTTCTGATCCAAGGGTTATGTGCTGCCTCCTCTGTGTTCCCATGCGCCCTAGACTTACCTTCATCATACCACATAACAAATTTTGCATCCGTTACCTATTTATGTCTCCCTGACTAGACTTAACTCCAGGAAAGGATAAAATGTGTTTTAGCCATTCTCTTATTCCCAACACATAGCACCATGCACAACACCTGGCTCAGGTGAAAAGTATAAATGGATCTCCCTTGGAGGGAGGAAACCTTAAAATAGGACCTGTTGATACTCCAGAAATGAACTCCCACTTGATAAGGTCTTATTTAATTCTCCCAACAGTTGGCAATAATATATATACTTTATGAATTAGGAAACTCGGTCACGTCTATTTGAACCCTAAATCCATTCTGAGACACAACAGGCAATGATATTCCTGTCTAACTCTATAGCTTTAGAATGAGGGATCTGTTTAATCCCTCTCCTTTAAGCTTTTCTCTAGTGTAGCTCTGATAAAGTCAGCTGAAAAATGAAGGTATGTCTTGGCCAAAACTAGAGTTCTTAAGTTAGGTCAAACAACATGGTGGTGGGAAGGTCTCGCAGATTACTGGTGCTTTAGAATAGGCAAATTTGTTCCAGATGGTCGAGGTTGGCCGGGCAACTGCAGCAGCCATCACTGAATGTCCGAGCACCGAGGGTGCCATGGGATGGCACCTGGCCACATGCGGGGCAGGGGAGGAGATTATGGGGGAGGGAAAAGCAGATCATCAAAATAAAGACTTTGGTTTGATTGACACTTGGCCAGCTGTCTCTCAACTTGGAAAATTAAACTGATAAACCTCCATCTGAGAACTGTAAATAACTAACATCAGCCTCAGAATGCATGAAGGTCAAGGGTCCAGGCCCTGGGATAGGATGGAGAATGGTAATGAGATTGATGAGGAAGGCTGGATCCTTCTCTCCCCTCATTCCACATGCAGCTCCTTGCTCCTGCAAAAGACTAGGAGGGAATTAAATTCAACTCACATGGGCCAGTCGATCAAATCTGGCAAAGAGCTCGTTGAGCATCCTGACCAGCTCCTGAGCTGACAAGGTCGTGGAGAGGTTGGTAAATCCTTTAACATCTGCAAAAAGAATACTAAACAACAGAAGGGGTGGGGAGGGGAGAAAGCATATTAATATTTTAGTCTAACTCAGGGGATACACCAACACCATCCAAACAGGCCAGCCCTCTCTGCGTCTGAGCTTTCAGCCCTCCCTGCCACGGGAGGCAGGAGGAACGTACAGTGGCTAAAACTAGCTCAGCAGAGAAAGAGCTCACAAAGGAGTTCAGGAAGGACAAGGGGACAACAGAAAGCCCTTCTTCCTGTGCAGGGGTGTAGAGTGTGGGTGATAACAAATAACGTGAAAGCGAATGTGTCACTAGGAACATACCAGATTATTGTGAAAAGCAAAATGAAACTTAATGAAGTATCTCTATATTTTCACAACAAATTGCCAGGCAGATGCCATGAACACAGAGCAAAATGGACACAGGGGAAAAAAGAAAACAAAACCAGACTAAAGTCCAATGTCATATACTCGACCCGAAATGGCAGGCAAATAGAACTAGGCATTTATAAAAAATTAGAGAAGAAATGTTTGCAAAGCTGGGAGGCTTCAGTAGCATAAGCAAGTATCATATCTAAAACTCATATTTACTAGGGATCTCAGTTATGTGAGATCTTATCTTATGCATATGGCTTGACATAAGGGAAGGGGAAAATTAGGCAAGGGGCAGTTCACAAATGCCAGCTCTAAAACCCAGGCACTGTATCAGCCATGTCCTTCTGGGCAGGTATTGTTCTCCCTGTTATGGAGAGGAGGAAACTGAGGCCCAGAGCCGGGCTGACTGGTCTGCTTACGTGGCCTGCACTGTGTGGCACTGCCCTACCCCATTTTATTACACCACCTCAGAGACTGATAGGAGAGCAGGGACCTCTCTGACATGAATGACTGACCCCCAAACAGGGCACAATATTTCAAAGACCCTCATGTTTTGTCATCTCTGGAACTGGGAACTAGCATCTTAGCAGTATGTCAAAGTGTTTGTTTCAGAAAATAATGGTGAGGCCTATAATCTGTGTATCTTAGTTTAATGACATATGTAATTGGTCAAAAGACATTTGGGAATATGTTGACTTACATTGGCCACCCTTTTATTCAGTGGTTCTTAACTTTGTCCCCATGGCAAACTCTTTTAAAAATCTGATGTAGGCTATGGATTCTTTCTCCTAAGAAATGCACAAGTGTTCAAAATTTTGTACCTAATTTCAAGGGATTTGTACTTCCCCCAAAGCCCATGCATGGAATCACTAAGCATCCTTAGACCCCAAGTTAAAGCAATACTTTGATTAGTTGATGCATTAACACTTTCAGCAAAATTTTTTTGCATATTCTATATGCTTAGGTAATTATTGTGCTAGGCAGTTAGATTAAATGAGAAATGAGACCAGGACCTGTCCTCAAGGTGCTTGGATTCTGGGGAGGGGAGCTGGGCAGTAACAGTGCAGGCTGATGACCTCTGTGACAGACCACACTGAAGGATATCCAGGCACAAGGGGATCAGAAGTTTCCCAGTGCAGCAAAGTCTCAACTGAGTCTGGAAGTACCTGTAGGATTTGATGGGCACACAGAGTAAAGGGAGCGTTTCTCTGACTGAGGAGGCCAGTACATATGAAAGTCTGGTGGGAGAGCATGCACGTGCATCAAAGCTCTCCAGGAATGGCAAGGGCAGCTGGTAAAAAAGGAGCATTCAGGATGGGACTTGGGAAGGGACTAGTTAGAAAGAGATGAGGTCCTGGAGGTAGGCAGGGGGGCTGTGAGGAAGAGACTGGGAAGGAAGGCTCACAAACACAGACTTTATACTGAAAACGAGGGTGAGCTAGTGAAGGGGCTTAAGCACGAGCATGATGCCATCAGAATTTTTTATTTAAAAAGCTCCCTCTGGCAGATTCAGTGCACTGCCATTGTCCTCTACAGCTTGTGCTAGCACAGCATATGGTCACATGCATAGAACTGACGTCAAATCCCAGCCACTTATGAATTCCGTGACCTTAGGTAACTTGCTGAACTTCTCTAAGGCTTTGATCTGAAAACTGGAGATAACCATGGTACTGACTGCCCTGGTGTGGAGCGAGTGTTCCACACAGTGACTGATACATGGTAAGTGCTCTGTGAGTGTGTGTGCTTATATCATGATTATTCTTTTAAAAATCATATATAATCAGAGTTGTGTTTGTGAGAGATGGAGAAAGAGAGATAGGAGACAGGTAGATAGATGGATGGATGGGTAGACAGACAGAACAGAAGTGGAAAAGAATGTGACCATTAATTGAATTAATTGTTGCTTGCAGCTTAAAGCATTTTGATGACACAATCTTGAAATATTAATAGCAGGAACACTTGCAGAGTATTTACTGTGGACTTGGTGCTGTTCTAAGACCTTCACATATACTCCTCATAGCAATCCATAAGGTAGGACCTATTACCTTTTTTTAATTTTACAGATAGGGAAACTGAGGCCTGAGTAACTTGTCTAGTCACAAAGAGCTACGATTTGAACTGGGTAGACTAGCTCTAGAATCTGTGCTCTTTATCACTAAACTGTGCTCCCTCGGAAGTAATGACTGTCATGGCCATGGAAGGTGGGACATGAGGGGGCCCTTAGATCATCTAGTCAAACCCACTCACTTTGTGTATTTATTTACCCATTCACTCAGCAACTATTAAAGTCCATCTGTCTAAGGCAAGGGGATTCATTCTTTTATTCATTCATTCAATGGCTTCTTAACTGAATGCCTACTACAAAGCAGGCACTGGAGATACAGCCTATTGAGAGAAGAAATGGATTCCCTGAGAGCTTAGGTCATAAAAGTTTCAGATATGCTCAGTGTTCCAGTATCATCAAATTTCTTGAGTCTTCTGAACTCATCATACCTTATGCACCAGCTCCCTGGCAGAGCTTTCTTTCCTTTTGCTACCTTTTAAAATTCTACCTGTCTTTCAAGACCCCACTCATATGTTAAGATTCTACCTGTGTATAGTCAACCATCCCCTTCTCTAGCTCTCCTCCCACCCTGTGCTCCTCTATTTATGGCTTGATAGCTCAGTCTGGAGTGGCTATGTGGGCACCATCTGTTAGCACTAGGAGAGGAAGAGAGTCACCTCTGTGCCCCAACCAGCCAGCCCACAGCAGTGTTCCTTACATGCTTCCTGAGCCGAATCAAGAGAAGTCTTCAGAATCATGTTTTTGTTCCTCCGAGTGTGGCTGGAGGAATACAGAATCTCAGGGCCCTCTGCCCCCCAGGCCCAACAAATCAGAATGTCCCTTTACCAAGAGCCTTAGGTTACCCGTATGTATTTTAAAGACTGAGCAGCGGCAGCTTAAATCCTAGTTGGATATTAAGGGTTTGTTGAATATAAGACTAGAAGCAGAATCCAGGGCCTTGGTTCTCACTGCAGCGTTCATTCAAACCAACCACAGGATCTGGGCTCAAGGTTGGGTCTTTGGATTCTTGGCAAAATCTTGTGTCACCTTCCAAGATGAATATACTTAAGATGTCTATTAATTTTCAGCTACAAGTTCATTGTATAGCTGTTTATTTGACTAAAAATAAATAATTTTACCTGATATTCACTTTGCAAAGAGAGCCCTCAAAGGAGGGTTTAGCCTTGTTCTAGTTCTTGCTGCGGGTTTCCGTGGGTGTGAACCCATCGTAAATAAGACCTCTTGAAGATGTTATTTTATTTACGATGTGGCCCAGATGAGTGAGGTTGGGCCTTGATCTGGATTACTGCAGGCCTTCATAGGCAGAAGAAATTCAGACATACAGAAAGAAAGTCACAGGGATGAGCCAGCCTCAGGAAGTCAACAGAACCAGGAGAAGAACGATGACGACATTGCTATGGGATGGGCAAGCCCCGGACCATAAGGAATGCTAGCCAGCCAGGCTACTGACCCCAAGAGGAAGCAAGCCTTTTAACCTCTAAACGCTGAGCCAATAAATTCCTATCAGTTAGCCCACCCATTGTGCGATATGTGTCTTAGTGTAGACTCTGCAACCAGCCCCTCTTGCATCTGGGTGGGGTGATGTGATCGGGGCTCACTGGTGGAATCTGAACAGAAGGGATGGCTGTCATTTCGGGGCAGAGGTAATTAAGAAGTGGCTGTGCCTTCTCCACTCTTTCCTCCCTACAAGCTAAATGTAGAGAACTTGGAGGCCACAAAATGCAGCAAGCCTGTGCGCCTCTGAATCACCCACTCACCAGGAAGATCAGCTGTGGACAGTCAAGTGAGTGGGGAATATGTTTTATTGAGTTAAAATCATTGAACTTAGGGGTTACTAACTAATATGAGAAAGATATTAAATACCTGGGAGAAAAGAGAAAAAAGAAATAGAATTGGGAAGGTGGAACTAGAAGACCAAATGGCTTCCAGTAAAGAAGGAAGGAATAGCCAGGATGATCTCCAGAATGAATCTGGTGAAAATGCAGGTTATAGCTGAAATAAACCCAATTTTTTTTTTGTCCATTTCAAACAACTCAGTTTTGGGATTGGGAAACTGAGGCCCAGAAAAATGAAATGACACAGACAAAGACTTGCTCATGGAGGAGGTTCTGAGATGAGAACCCTCCCCTACTTGCTCCCAGGCCACCTAGGCACACTATTTCCCCCAATTCAGGGCACCTCTTACCATGTCCGTTACTTAATAGGAGGCAATGAATTGTATGAAATATCATGAAGACTTAGTAATGCACAGCAGATTCTTTTTAGGAAAAGGGCACATTACCTGCTTAACCCAAAGCAACAGAAAAGAAAGAATTAAGTAAGTAGGTTGCCATGAAAACAGTAACAAAGTTGGAAATGAGTTTACAATGCTTCAAACATCCCAGTGGTTATTTTGCTTTGGGGGCTGGGGAAGGGGGGCATAGCAACTGGCCTGGCTTTGTCCTCAGACACCACTGGGGACACTCCTCCTCTGTCTTTTTCGTCTCTGTCTTATTTTAGCACCCAGAAGCCTTGCAGTGAGCAGGAGAGGCCCCTCAGCCCTATGTTGATTCCTTCCTCTCAATACCTCTAGGAGTTGTTGGCATCTCGCCACTGAGGCTTTTGTGAATAGGTGGGAGTGAGGGTGGGGAGGAGAGACCCGTGGATTATTCTCCCTTGGAAACAGCTCGCATCACCAAGGATGCAGAGAAATATAGAGCAGCAAGCCAACTTTTAATTTAGTGTGGTGTGAAATTCTGGAAAAGAGTCTGGAGCAAAATAACTCAGTTCCATGATTTAAAATAAATGGGTAGGGATGGGGTGGTGGGGAGAAGTACCTTTAGCTGTTCGTGACTAAGGAAAGCTCTGAAAATTGACAAGTGTAAAAAGCCACATATCTGAACTGGCCTTTATCATTAAGCTACGCTGCTGCCAGGGACGCCACATGGAAAGCCAACTCTCGTTCCCTGCAGGGACCACCCCTCTCTCGTCGCTTGTGCTGACCATTCTGCCCAGAGTTCAGTGCCTTTGTCCTTTTGACTTAGCTGAATCTATCTCAGGTAAAGGTTTCTCTACACTCCACTTCACCCCATTTCCTAACCCCCAGGTTTTCCTCTTTTCGTGATCCTTTAGCACTCTTTACCTCCCTTTATAGTAGAACTGCCCTCCACTGTATTATAATTAAGAGGTACTGCCTTGAATCTTTTGTTCTAGAAGTGATGTTGATGACATTATCTATGGGACCAGTTCTTAGATCTGAGGTGTATTTCCTATCGAGGTTGCTCTTTGATAAACTGAAGCACCTAAATCAATGTAGTTTATGGGGATTAAGTCTTGGATAAGATTCTGAGAATGAGCTCTCTTGATAGGCCTGCTAAAGGGCTGTGTTAGCATCACACTATCCACAGGACTTGGCTTTGAATGGAGGGTCCCTGGAGGTCTGATGTAGAATATCCAGAGATACTGGTAAGTGGGAAAATTGTTCTTTGCTCCTATTGGAGTTAGGAAGAAAGGAACCAAGTGTGGAGGTTTGTCATTTTCACAGTCTTTCAACATATGGACTTTTCCCCTATGTTTGGGAAATTTCTATTTTACGATAAATGGGAGGGTGGATAGGGGAAGAGAAATACAGCCTTCTACTTTATGAGCTGAAAATGCCATTTACTTGCTTTCCAGGCACTGCTAGCAAATGACTGGGCTTAGCCAATCAGGTGCACCTGCCCTGAGTTTTAAACTGAGATGCAAAGAAGCAGGAGGAGTAGCATAGCGTGGGCAAAGCAATACCCAGTTCCTGGGGGTTGCAAGGGGTCAATGCGGGGGTGGCATGCTGTGTCAGGGGCCAGGGGTTGGTAGCACAAACAACGGACTGTTAAGAGATGGTGACAGTAGTGTCCTCACTAGTGCTCTGGTTTGATTTTGGCTATGCGTTTGGTTCTGTAGCTTTGTTTCTTTCTGGCCATTCCTGAGTCTGGTTCTTTACCCTTCTCTGATTGTTCTGTGAGGTAGGACATAGTCTTTCAATACATTTCAACACAATTCAGAGTTCAATTCTTTTTTTTTTTGCAACGAAGAGACAGGTTTGTAAAAAACCTTGAGATTCCTGATACTCTACTGTAAGCTTAACTCGGCCTGATTTTTTGTATATATCGTCACTCACATAATCTACATAACCCCCTGCAAAGTGGCTATTAACATGCCCATTTTACAGAGAAGGATCCTGACGTTCAGAAAAGTAAAATACCCAAGATCATCCACCAGGAAGAAGCATTACTGGGATTCTAAAGCTGTTCTGCCTCATTACAGAGCCCGCCCTCTGATTTTCCATATATCAGGCTGTCTAGAACAGTGCTCAACACTTTGAGTACACTGATGGATAGATGGACAGATGTACCAATGGATGGATGGACAGATGGAAGGAAAGAAGGAAGGAAGGAAGGGAGGAAGGAAGGAAGGGAGGAAGGGAGGAAGGGAGGAAGGGAGGAAGGGAGGAAGGAAGGACTGATGGAGGGAAGGAAGAATGGATATAAAGAGACAGATAGATGAATTGGTGGGTGGATGGATGGATGGATGGGTGGGTGGAGGACAATGGATATATGTTTGCAAAGTAAAAGACAGTATTCCGTTTTTATTAAGGGAGGAGACCTATGTGATCACCCCTGAGGCCTTTAGGTCAAATTCTGGGAGAATGTTTCCAATCACATTCTAAAAGCCTTTTGCCTTTTCCAATCAAAATGTGAAAACAGACAAGTCTACTGCAGGAAGCCAGGCAGTAAGTCAACTGGGAAATATAATTTCATTCCTCCGGCATTCTTCTCTAGCCTCATTTTGGAAAAGTCAAGCTTGCTAATGAATAATCACTAATGAATGAACTGATCAACCAGATGAAAAAAAGTATCAACATTCGGGTAGACAGAAATTTGGGTGGCAAGAGGAGTAGCCTGGCACTTCCGGATAATGCAGAGAATGGACTGGAGGGTCACTTTCCTCACCTGACATTCTCATAGCGGTGGATGTAGATCCGATGGAACTGGTGCTGCAGGTGCTCATCTTCCACATTGGTCATGTCATTGATCATTTCCAAGACAACAAACCGGGGCAGCACGGACAGCACAAGCCGCTCCTGGAATGGAACAATAGAGAAGGATAATCTTGTTAGGCTGATCAGTGGCACTCAGATTGGTGGGTGAAGGGTGTAGAACTCATGAGGCTGAACCTCTTGAAGAATGGCTAACTCCAACCATTGTATGAACATCACAAGTATTTACTGAGTTCTTATTTGCCAGGCACTGTGCTTGGTGTTTGGTACATAGCGGTGAGAGCAAAATGGATGTTTTTCTTACCAGAATGGAGCTTACCTTTGAACAGAGAAGACAGACATTGAAAATTACACACGTAAAGTGTGATGATATTATCTCATAATCTGTAGCAAATGTTCCATAATGGTGTGGTGTGTTGGAGAAAGGGGAATTCTACAGATGTGCATGATTGTTTTGAAAGTTCACAACTTCTGTAATAAAAATGTATTTTAAAAAATGAGAAAAAAATACATACCCAAGCACAACTATACACATTTACAAAATGTGGTAAGTACCATGCAAGAATAGGTCATGATGAGTGGGTATGATGGCTGATGACATGATTCACATCAGGGATTAGGAATGGCCTCTCTATGGAATTGGTAATTGCAGTGGTGACCTGAAAGTGTGGAATACCTGAGTAGCACAAGAAGAAGAGAGCTCCAGGAAGAGGAAATAGCAAGTGCAAATGCCCAGAGGTGAGAAAGAGCATTGGTGCGTCTAAAGATAAGTGATCAAGAGGTAGGGTGACATGAGGTGAGGTTGGAGGTGCACGCAGATCATAAGGCCAGTGTAAGATATTTGCATGTAATTCCAACAGCATCTGGAAGCCACTAAGTGGCACTAAACAGAGGAGTGACATAAACTGACTTACATTTTGAAAGATCACTCTGAGTGCAATTTGGAGAATGAATGTTGGGGAGGGTTTCAAGGGTAAAGGCAGAGAGATCATTTGGGAAGCTCCACAGTAGAAGAGGAAAAAGATGATGGAGGAGATAAGATCCATACGTTAGCAACCAGCTGCTGAAGGCAGGAGATAAACAAGCCATAACCAAGGTGATGGTTAGGTTTGGAGTTTGGTTGCCTGGGAGCAAGTGCTACCATTTAAAGGAACATGGAACAGAGGAAAGAAACCAGACTTCATAGGCACTAACTTTGTATCAAAGAAGGGAGGAAGTAAGATACATAAAGCCTGAAGGTAGGGCCCCAGAGACACATGTGGCCCAAAGGTAGGGACCGAACACTGGACGCAATAATATACTTTCCATGTGATCACAGTGGTAGATAATAGCAAAGAAACTTCAACCAGCAAGATGAACTAAGTCCTAAGAAGACTCTGTCACAGAAACTAAACTAGGCAAAACCTAACAGCTATGATGTGGAACTGAGTTTAAAACAGGTGTATTCTGATCAACTCAGTTTCTCCTGTCTCCATAGTTATTTATGGCTGTTAAGCATTTTCACCTTCCATTCTTTCATTTCCTCCTCACAAAATCCTAGAAGAATGTAAAAAATGATTGTCTTCATTTAGTGGGCAGACTGAGACTAGGAGATGAAATAACTTGCACAATCTGGAGAGTTACTATTCTTTTACCATTCCTTTACCATTCTGCAACGGGGATCTTGATGAGAGGGGAAAACTGGATCTTGTCTCATCACTTAGTTGTGTAGCATTAGGCAAGCTACTTCATCTCTCTGTACTTTGTTTCCCTCTACTTCGCAGGGCTGCTGTGAGAATTCCTTGAAACAAACGCGAGGGCTGGGCATTATTTCCCCCACCCTCCTCTCTCCTCTCCTGACTCTGCTGCTGCCAGGAACTTTATTAAAGAAGTGCCCACTGAGCATGACGAAGCCTTCCTCCTCAATCCAAAGCAGTCCCAGCCTGGGGACCCTGTGGGCAGTGCTTATTGCAAATGCTCCACATAATATCCATTTCATGCCCAAGAGTGCTACTTGCTAACTTCCCGGCTAGTTGTGGCCCTGTTCACACAATCGCTGGCGGGCTGGAGAAGGCAGTAATCATGGCTTGGAGGGCCTGAGTGCTCAGGTGGAGGCTGGAGAGGCTCAGTTAAGATGCCACCTGTGCTGGTTGGCCCATCACAGGAGGAACACAGAGCTGGGAACGTGGTGTGGGACACAAGGTCCACTCACACACTCTGGCTGCCCAGCACGGTGGTTTTGGAACTTCATAAAAGAGCAGCTGCTCCGACCCCATCCAGGTGCCCTGAACGGGATTTTGGGAGCAGGAGGTCAGGCAGAATGTTTTAAAGCCTGCAGGAGTTTGGGGTACAGGGCAAACACTCTGAGGCCCATTATGTCACTTAACATATACTATAACTCTACAAAGCAGAAATCTGCAGAAAAAAATATAAACACAGTTTTACAGTAGTTTAAGTAAATTATCCATGTTCACCTAGGTTGTAAATGGCAAAGAACTTAAACTAAATTTTCCTGACTTGCAAAACACTGCTCTATTACACCAGCTCCACCTCCTATTAAACGTAGCCTAATCACCTCTTACCTGAAAATAACTATAAATTAAGGCACTGTGTGGGATGTTCCTATAACGGGGCAAACAGTATGCAATGAGGGTTCAGGGAAGAAAGGGTCATATTCACTAAAATATGTGGGGAAGGAGCTCCCAAAAGAGGGTCCTTGAAACATTAGAAATTAAAAAAAATTTTTTTCATTCATTTTTACATTACTCATTCATTTTTTTTTCAACACATATTTCTTGAGAATATATGTCAGCTTGGTTCTGGGCATAGAAGACACACAGGGAGTAAGGCAGACAAGGTCCCCACTGTTCTGGAGATTCCACTCTAGAGGGAGTGCTATGCAGGTGGAGACTAAAGCACCCTGGATATCACACAAGGATATGCACTTTTACTAGCTGCCATTTATGTGGCTCTGAAAGCACCCACAGGGGCTAGGCATGGTGTTAGGGGCTCTTCAAGCATAATCTCATGTAATATTCAGAATAACTCTGTGGCAGGGGTAACTCATTCTGGTTTGACAAATGAGAACACCAAGGCTCAGAGAGGTAAAGGAACTTTCCAAGATCACACAGCAAGGAAGGGCCAGGGTCTGGTCTGCCAGACTCAAAGCCAGTTAGAAGCCTCCCCTCACCTTATCAGAGTAATTTATTCCTGAAAAACTCCCTCAAAGTCTAATTCTCAGAAGTTGAAAATGTAATAACCACTGAAATGAAAGGTGTGCCATTTTGTCTATAGGTAAATAAAGCATACGTGTGATGCTCAGTGATTTCTTATTTGAGCCCTTAAAAACAACCAAAAGTCAAACACAGTAATACAACTAAAAGTAATCAATGAAAATATGCATGTGACGCTAGGAATTATTGCTGCCATATATTTTGCAAACTAAAAAGCATTCTGTGAGAAATTCAGGAACTTGACAGCTAGAAATGATCGCACGGTAAGTCTCCTTTTATGGAACTCGGCTCCTGAGACACACAGGCTCTGCACTGGATCTCTTGACAGGAAGAAAGTTCTCAGAAGCAGAGAGAGGGTTATTAACTGCCCATTGTCTGGAGTTCAGCTCATGGAACCAGCACGGGCGTGTCTTGGAGCGGTGAGGAACTCGGCAGCACTGCCTGGCTAGCCCTTGTTCATCCTCCTCGCCCAACACTCTTCAGGGGCCTGTAAGGCTGAGACAGTCCTGCCCATCAGTGTCCCTGACTGACACATCTTTGAATTTTAGGGCCAATCTCATTCCCGTGGTGATGGGGATTAGATACTCCAACCAACATCATGTTCCTTTGTGCAGATATTTCTCATAGCATTCCTGGGACTTTGAAACTATATGTACCCCAGAAAATTATGTCCTTAAAGTTAATCCATTGCTGTGGGCATCAGCCCATTGTAAGAAGGATCTTTTCTTTTCTTTCTTTTTTTTTTTAAGATTTATTTTATTCTCTCCCCTTCCTGAGCCCTCCTCCCCCATTGTCTGCTCTCTTGTGTCCATTCGCTGTGTGTTCTTCTGTGTCTGTTTGCATTCTCCGTGGCACCGGGAATCTGTGTCTCTTTTTGTTGCATCATCTTGCTGCATCAGCTCTCCGTGTGTGCGGCGCCACTCCTGGGCAGGCTGTGCTTTTCACTTGGGGCAGCTCTCCTTGAGGACACACTCCTCGCGTGTGGGGCTTCCCTACGCGGGGGGCATCCCTGAGTGGCATGGCACTCCTTGCATGCGGCGGCACTGCGTGTGGGCCAGCTCACCACATGGGCCGGGAGGCCCTGGGTTCAAACACTGGACCTCCTATATGGTAGGTGGATGCTCTATCAGTTGAGCCACATCTGCTTCCCAAGAAGGATCTTTTGATGAGGCTACTCATTTAAGGTATGACCCACCTCGCTCAGAATGGGTCTTAATCTTCTTACTGGAGTCCTTTATAAATGGGATGAATATGCAGAGGGAGAGGCACAGAAAGAGAGAGAGAAAGCCATGGAAGCAAGAAGCTGAAAGCAATGAAACTTGGAAGAGAAGGTGAAACCAGCAGATGCCACCACGTGCCTTGCCATGTGTCAAAGGAGTCCAGGATTATTGGCAGCCAGTCTTCAGGAAGCATTGTCTTGATGGTGCCTTGATTTGGACATTTTCATGGCCTCAAAACTTAAGCTCATAAGCTAATAAATTCCTATTGTTAAATGGAACCCATTCCATGGTCTCTGCTTTAAGCAGCCTAGGAAACTAAAATAGCATTTATTACACTATATTGTACTTGCCTGTTTATGTGGCAGCTGCCCTGAGTAAACTCTGAGCATTTTAAGTTCATCTTTTTATACCCAGTAATCAGTCTACACCTCACAGAGATCTCAACAAATGTACAAGCAGAAGTAATGAATGAATGAACCAACACCTGGTCTGATTATGAAATACTGGAATAAATCAAATGGGCCCCCTAAGAACCAGTAGCCTCAAACAATAATATTCTAATATCGTAGAGAGATTTCAAATATTACCAAAGGCTAAACCATTTTGGTGATATTTTCATCCCAGTACTCTAAAATTCTGAGGTGGTTTCTAGCAACAGCTCAGGGGATGGTACAGAAATGCCTTCTCATGGTTTTGGTGGAGCAGAGACTGCAGCCGCTTCCAAGGCAGGATGTGGAGTGGCCTGTCCTACAGCCTAATGTGAGACAGCAGGTCTGAACTTTACCTTTGTAGTGTGACACTCAGGACAGGTGATGTGGGGGGAGCAATGTCACCCTGTGGGTATACCCCACGCACTTGACAAAGCTATAAAAGGTGCAAAAAGATCTGTTTGTTCATAAAAGGCATTTTATAAGCATGTGGGTGGTAAAATTTAAAGATTTATGTGTATATATCACATTTATATATTTATGTGTATATATACATATATTTATGTATATATTACATTTAAAGATATATGTGTATATATCATATGTGCATATGTAAACTTATATGTATGTTCAGTTTATAAAGGCAACTAAATAATGATAGATAATTGAATAAATAAAAAAGCATGGCCCACTTTCATCTGGTCATTATGAGTGCTTCACCTTCCCATGGAGGCCTTCCCTTGGTGCCCAGATCTAAGTGGCCCCACGCGCCTGCCTTTCACTCCATCTGCTCCTTTCATGTGTTATTTTTTCTTCCTTAGCACTCAGGTTTTTGATATACTTTATTTACTTATCCTATTTTCTGTCTCCCACACTTGAATGTAAACTCTATGAGGGCACACTTTTGTCTCTTCCATTCAGAACAATAACCCCAGCGCTAGAAATGTGCCTGACACACTACAGGTCCTTAATACATACTTGTTATTTCCATCATGAGGGACTTTATTTAATTGAGTTGTGCTTTTGTCCACTCACTTTTCCATAAGTGATAAAAGAAGAGACTATAGAATACAGCACAGCTGAGAAATAAATCTTGTTATACTACTGGTTTTAAAAACACATAAATTGGCATATACCAACACATTGTTCTCTATTTGATTGGCTCTATGGTGAATTTCCTTCATATCATCACTTTATCTACCTCTGATTTGGTATTAAAATGTCCTGGGTGGTACTGCAGGGACAGTTGCTGGACATTGTATGTCCTGCCATGGCCCACTGGGTGGGCTGGGGGAGAGTATAAACTACAACATAAACCACTATCCATGCGGTGCAGCAGTGCTCCAAAACATATTCACCAAATTCAATGAATGCGCCATGATGATGAAAGAGGTTGTTGATGTGAGAGGAATGGGGTGAGGGGGTGGGGGTATATGGGGACCTCATATTTTTTGAATGTAACATTAAAAAAATAAAAAAAGTCAAACTGTTCACAGAAGTGTTCTTGTTCACAAAGTGTACATAGACGCACAGTTCATACAATCTTCATCTAACCTTACCTTCTGCCTCAGTAAAAATGCATATTTTGTGTGAAATTTAACAGAAAATAAACAGCTATAAAATGATAACCCATAATCTCTGTAATAATTTCTAGTGCCAAGCACAGAGTGTTAGGTTCCTAGGGCTGCTGTGAAAAAAGTGCCTCAAACTGAGCGGCCTCAAACAACAGAAATTTATTCTCTCACAGTTATGGAGGCTAGAAGTCCGACATGAAGGTGTTGGGAGGGCCGCGCTCTCTCCAAAGGGCTAGGGAAGAGTCCTTCCTTGCCTCCTCCCTGCCTCTGGTCGTTCTGGCAACCTTGATGTTCCGGGGCTTGTAGACACATCCCTCCAGTCTCTGCCTCCAGCTCCTTCTCCCCAGGTGCCCCTGCCTCTGTGTCTCTTCTCCTTATAAAGACACCAGTCATGTTGGACTAAAGGGTTACCCTTCTCCACTGTGACCTCCTTTTACCTTAACTAGCTACATCTGCAAGGACCCTATGTTCAAATAAGATCACCTTCTGAGGTTCCAGGCGTGAGGACTTCAACACAGCTTTTGGGGCTCACGGTTCGATCTCTAACCGTGCACTTGGTACTGACACTGCAGTGGTAAGCAAGCACAACAGGATGTGATCCCTGCAGAGTCAGGTGGATAGACAGATAATCAAAGCATCACAGAAATGATTAATTAACCACATCTATAACAAATGCTATGAGAGAGGCAAACTCAGGGCATGGAGAGTCCACAGTGTGGGGATTAACTTAGACAAATATAATACTCCTAGGAAGGGAGGCTTGGGCTGTGATCTGAAGAATGAGCAGTTATTCAACTGAACTCTGTGTGTGTGTGTGCAAGTGCAAATGTCTGTTTATGTGTTGTGCTGTGGTGGTAGTTGTGGAATACCATTCTAAGAGGAGGGAGCAGCATGTGCTGTAGAAGAAGACGGTTCTGGAAAATAAAGGGGCATAGAATGTGTGATGTGAAGTGGAGCAAGTCGAGGAGATGAAGACTTGCTCTGGGCCTTGTTGCTTCTTTATCCCAAGGTGAAGCAACTGATGAGAAGCAACTGATGTGTTTTGCTCAGGGATAAGAGACATGTTCAGATTTGGGCTTTTTAAAACATCATTCCAACTGCAATATGGAAAAAAGTTGGTGCAATGAAGGAATTACTGTGGAGAGAGGGAAGAAGGAAACAACCGAGTGAGTAATGTACAGTTCAGGCAGAGAGGAGGGTAGCTTAGACCAAGTTCATGGCAGTGGGGCTGGAGAAACATAGACATGGTGGAGAGATATTTAGGAGACTTGTATGAACTGGGCCTATGGGAGAGGCAAGAGAGGTATTGTGGAGGATTCTGGATTTCTGGAATTATAAAGGATGGTGCTGTAAGCCTGCCCAAATGGATTTCTTATTGCAGCTGCCACCATGGGAACCGTACTGGGGAAGGAAAACCTTAGAGCTGTAACACTGCCCTTCCCTGTGTTGGTCCTTGGAAGGTATCACTGACTGACCCTAGCACCAAGGGTGGACTCAGCCTTCAAAAGCAGAGCTATTAGGAGCCATTACCAGTTGAATGGAACTAACAAAGGAGATGAAAAGTTATGTGTTATCCTTATGTTGGAATTGCCCAGGAAACCAAGCTCCTTGCCTTGATTTAATAACCTTATGCCTCCTGCTAATATTACTTTAGGTGCCACAGAAGGGGAAGGTTTGCACAATAGTCTATGCACAGGCAGGAATGATAATCAGAAAAAGAGCCTGGCAGTGGCTGGAATCGAGGTGGGCAGGAATGAAAGCAGAGTCTGGGTGGACCAGGGCTAGAAGATCCATCAAAAGTACTGGAGGCAGTAAATTCAAGCAGGGGAGGGGGCAATCTATTTGTGAACAAATCTGGTATCAAATATTGGAGGACGTGGACAGGAGTAAATGAATGTGAACTGGAGGAGTCTCTGGTTGGGTCATTTTCTTTGGATGGCTAAAGTCTGCGCTGCTCTGAGCAGGCTACTTGTAATGGTTGTCTGGCTTGATTTTGGTTTTAACCATTAGCTCCTAGCTCTGATCATGCCACTTAAGTACTTTAACCTTGCTGCTTTCAGGAAACAATCCAAACAACTTATGATACTCACTGGCCACTGGCTGACTCCACACACTTCTTAAACTACTCTCCTTCCCTCTCACTTTTGGCTAAAAGCACAATGAAGATCTTTCACGTCCTTAAAATCAACAATCACTTTCTTGACTCTCAGTCTTTACATGTTGGGGCCCCTGAGCCGGACCCTCTCCTGAGGCCTCCACTGCGTTCCCTCCCACTCATTGGTCAGGACTCCCGCTTTAAAGCCACTTACTGCCCCTTCCTTCAGGAGGTCTAGGTACTGATGCCCTGCAGCCCAGATTCCTCCATTCCTCGACTTGCCTCATGAAATGCACTTTGCACGTGTATAGCTGTCTCCTTCCGCTCACAGGACTATATATGTGTTGAAGGAAGGGACTGAGTCAGATTTGTTCTCAGGAGCCTCAACTCCTCCTTCAGTGCACAGTAAATATAAACAAGAGATGTGAAGTAAATATTTATTGAACAAATGAGTGAACACAGGGAAAGATATTGGCAATTCCAACAGTGGCCAGCGCAGTCCCTGGAACAGGCTGCTCAAGAATGCTTTGTTAAATGAGTCCCATTCAATCCTTAAGTACCATTCCATCAGTCTTTCATGGGAGATTAAAAAAATTAATAGCAAAAGCCCCCAGCACCCAGACTTGCCCCATCAGTCGGTTAATGCTACTGGCAACAGGCCAGCTGTTCAAACTTTGTAAGCCATTTTCTGTAAGGCAACGGGAGTCTGAGTATCAAAGCCCACTTTTCCCTGCTTTTGTTTCACTCCCATTTGTTTACTGCTAGAGAAACATCATTCAAATTCCCCAAAAAGCCCAACTTGAAAGAAAATGAGAAAGTTTCCCCCTTAATACAATTTCCCAACTCCTGCTGAGGCACAATGTGTGATTTTCCTGCTTTGGAGATGAGAAGTACAAGAATCTCTCTCAGGCTCAGACTGTGACCCAGGGTGGCCTTTGAGCTCACCTGGGGCACACTTTCCTTATCCCCGGGTTTTTCTTATTTGTATGAAGAGAGACTCCGTGTTCATTCAATTCATTCAAGCGTGTCAGTGGCTCCAGTCTGGGCTCCCCGCTCGGCACACTTAACATACCCTACTCATGACATTAAAATGTTTCACAGGCATCAATTGCTGTGGTCCACCTGAGGCGAAGTCAAGGTGAAACAGCAAGGGAGCCAGGATCTTTATTTTATGCAAATGCCGCTAGCGGGGAAGGAAAAGGGGGCAGGGCAGGCCTGCGGTGCAGCTGGCACTTCTGGGGCTTGCTGCAGCCATGCTTCTGAGTGGCTTCTGGAAGAATGCCTCACTCTTGCGGTTCCTGAAAACTTCTCATTCACGTCCCTCCTTCTAGTGCAGGTGAGGCAGCATTCGCTGCCGTGAAGTGTTTGGTATAGACTGGGGACTCATTCTGGGGCTAGAGACCTAGATATTGCCGTTAACAGTAAAAACAATATCTTATTTCTGTTGACCACTTACTATGTAACACATCAAGTACTTTACATCCATATGTAACTGAAACCTTACATTCAGGAGGTGGATTACTGTTCTCATCCTATCTTAGATAGGAGGACACTGAGCTTCAAAAAGCGTGGGGTCAAGTCGGTAGGTGCCCTGGGCAGGCTCAAGTCCACGGACTTTTATCTCGTGAACATGGATGATAATTCACCCACATGTTCACTCATTACCAAGTCAAGGCAGAGGTGCTGTGTGGCAGGCACAGCAGGGGGCCTGGATAATCAGCAGAGAACAGAAACAGCTACGGCGGCGCTTGCCTTTGCAGAGCTAGCGCACTATGGGTAAAAAATGCATATGCAAATTTATCGTCAAAGTGTCTCCAGACAGTGGTGGGGATTAAGGGAAGCAGGTGGCTTTAGCTGGGTGAACATTGAAGGACTCTTCAAGGACGTGGGACCTGAAGACAAGAAAACGGCCCTGTGGAAAGCTGGGGAAGGGTGCCACAGGCAGCGGGGACTAGCAAGGACAGAAGCTCTGAGGCTGTGATGTGCTGCCACCCATTAAATTCACTCTTCAGTCATTCAACAAACGTTTTTGAGATTCTACCGTGGGGTAGACCCTGGGAATCTAGGGTTGAACAAGGCAGATGTGGTCCTTGATTTCCTGGGGCTGACAGGCTCATGCTGGAGATTACAGGGAAGAGGTGATGGTGATGGGATCAGCACAGCACAGCCAAGGTGGCTGGCCATAGCCTGACAAGCCCTGTGATGGGAAGGCAGGAATCGGCCCCCATCAGAAAGGTGGGCAGCACTCAGTGACTCAGAGGAGGGTGCTCCATCAGTAGCAGGTGAAACTCGGGAGGCGGCGCGGACAAGAGACTGTTCATCACCAAGACCCTGAGCCAGACAGAGACCAAGTGGCCAGCACTGGGACCGACAGAGACGGAACACTGGGTGTTCAGGAATCGGGGAGTCAGGCTCCCCGCACCAAAGCTTTACGCCATGCAGTTCCTCAGAGAGCCCTGCTGTTTTAGACCCCTCTACCTTGGATCCTGCTGGGTCTGTACCCAGATGCCCTACTGCACTGACCTGCTGAAGTGATACGACCTCCGCGAAGCTCCCCTGTGATTCCCTACACCACGTAGACTTGCCTCCTTCTGCTCCAGGGGAAACCTGCACCCACCTTCCAGCCAGCAGCTGTATCGCTTTAGTGCTTTCCCGGCTGACCTCCACGTACCCGACTCTCTGGATTAACTGACTCACTGGGTTAACCTACCTTCTCCAGCCCCTCCGTCAAACAGGCTGACGGAGCCACGACAGGGCTGAAGGGCCCAGCTGGCAGGGAGCACTCCAAATGCTTACAGCTTCTAACCCAATCTTCAGAGATGTCAGTTCAACCTGTTAGGGCACTCTCACAATTTAATTAAATATTAAATAAAAATATGAGATAAGTAGGAAAAGAGAGATGAAAATAGAATCACATGCTCTGAAAGAACTTGATAACTTGAGATGCTAAACAACTGCTGCCAGATTAGGTGTGGCAAGACAGCTGTAAAAGATAGTGGGAAAAACCATAAAAATTTAGAAGTCCCTCTGACAATTTCCAAAGTTCTTTTAAATTCTTGCTCCATTTTAAGGAACCAGAAATCACAGATGATGCACTGTAGTTATGGAGTTATGGTTTGTATGAGAAACAAGAGATCTACACTAATAAAAGGTCTTGACTGTATTTCCAAAGACCAGATGATGAATGTACTATTTTATGTTTTCAGTTACAAAGGAAATGGTTTAAGCATAATTTCTCGTAATCCTCATTTTAAGTGGCTTTTTCAGTTAAACTAGCAACTGCCCATCCTGACTGCTTCAGCCGAAAGGGATCTTACAACTCTTGTTTTCATGTCTGTTGCCCTCTCTAGACTGAAATTTTACAGAACTAAGATATTTCTTCTCCGCCTTCAGAACCAACACAGGCTTGGTATGGAAGGTATAGCTGGGTTAGTCTGAACTCCTTTGGTGACAAAGATACAGATACCCAAGGCAACACAGTGTCATCCAGCATTATGAGTATCCCTGAGTGTCACAGGGAGTCTAAGGGAGCAACTGAGCCTGGACTTTAGGAACCAATGGACTCAGTGCCCCAAATGCTCTCATGACTCTTGCTCTTAAACTTGGGGCTCTGCTTCTCTGCCAGGTGAGGTTCCTCCCTCTTTCTCACTTCTCAGCCACTGAGAGCGCCTGGTCTTTCTATCATACATCGTTGGCTCTTACAAGTAGACTCTGGCTCAGCTCAAGTTTCCACAGGTCTGTGTAAGGACGTTGCTGGGTCAAGCTTCCACTCCTGCATAAGGTGCATGGCCATGGGGCAGGGTCACATTTAAGGGGAGGCCATTGCTGGAGTGACCGATAAGAGGGGGTGGGGAGCTGCAGAGGGAAGGAGGGCTGTACCCGAAAAGTGAAGGACAGGGCAGGAAATGAATGTGCAGGGCTTGGTAGCCAGTCATATCTGTGGAATGAACAGATGACACAAACAAGGAATAAATACAAGGAATAAAGACCAGGAGCCAAGGCCGAGGCCTGAGAGGTGGGATGCAGACCAGGGAAAAGCAAAGGTAAGGGCTGCTATAGCTATCAAGTGCCTGGCCTGCAGTTTCACTTCTGGGTTTGAATCCCAACTCTACCCCTTCCTCGTTCTGTGACTCAGGACACATCATGTAAACTCTCTGTACTGCAAGCTCCCCCTCTGTAAATCAGGGGTGATAATAACAGCATCATTTCCTGGGCTGGATGTGAGGGTAAATGAGTTCATAGTGGTAAATGACTTCCATAGTGTCTAGCACATTGTAAGCACAGCCAAGTGTTTGTTAAATTCACCGACAAGCACGCCCTATTTAAGGCATTGTTTTAGAAGAGAAAGAGCCATAATTATGTACCGGTACTAATGCTTATTCAGTTTTTGGAGTAGGGACATTACACAAGAAATATGGGGGAATCAATTGACATAAGATGTGAAAAGGCAACTGTGCTAGACAGTGAAAATCCTTTAGTTATACTTTTAATAATTTTATTTTTTTTTACTCTGGCCTTATGAGTTTATATTTTCAAGGGCTTTTATGAAATTCTTACCCAGAATTGTTTCTGAAAGCAAAGTGTGAGCACAGCCACGTTGACGCTGTTGTTGAACTGGCTCCTAAAAGCGTATTCTACATGAAAACTCAGATTGCTTCAGGAAGGACACTAATAATCTGGATAACATCGTGTCTACTTGCTGGTGGTCTGAGACCCCATACACCTTGATTCTGCTTAAAAATGCAAAGACTAAAGGGTCTTGGAATTAGGCAGCCTTGAATTAAACCCTGGATAATCTCAGATCTAGGGCCCTGATTAACATACATGCCTATATGTTAGCCTATATAATATAGATTATTCCCATTTATAAAATGGGAATAATTAAATACCCACCTCCTGGGATTCTTATGGAGCCTCAATGACAAACCATATGGAAAGCCCTATAGACATCCCGGTACCAGCAGGTGTATGTTAAATAGCAGCAATCATCTGATGGGTTTTATTTCATCCCCATGGCTAACTCATGGCCTGTGGCCTGCGTTATTCTCTGGTCTGCATTCCACGACAGTGAGAGCAATTTAAGGGAAGAGCTACAAAACTGAGGTTTCAGACACTTTTTTCCTTCTTTTTATCTTACCAAGGGGGTAAGATTTTCCCAGGTCCCCTCTTTAGTGACTCCCAGACATCTTAAATTTAAAACCTGGAGACAGAGCTTCTTTCTTCATTCATTCATTTGATCATTACTGAGCCCCTAACGTGTGCCTCCGCACCCCAAAGCCCAAGGCAGGCCAGATCCCCACCCCCCCACACAGACCACAGCTCAGCTCCTTTAAATTACCTGTGCGACCTTGAACAAGGTCCTTAACATCTCTGAGCTCATTTTCCTTGGCTGTAAAATGATAATAGTGCCTCCGTCATGGGATTCCTGCCAGGCCCAAGTGGGGTATGTTTGCGACATGCTTAGCAACATGGCATATCATGTGTGTGGAAGGGTTGGGTGGTTGGGGGTGGTCCGTACTGGGTACAGGCAATAAGGGGGTTCCTTGTCTGTAGATTTTATAATAATAATATAATCTAAATGTTGTTCTCCTTTTAATTATCACCATTCCATTCGGTGATGAAATAGTCCTCCTACTCCCCTAGGTATCTGTTTAGCAGAGAACTTGGCACCCCAGTTTTTAGTTCTTCTCGTGTAGATCTGCCAGTGGATGCTTTTGCTCTTAGACTTAGCTTTACCAAGGCAACCTTTCATTGAGGTCCTAGGCTGATACATTAACAATTCTAACATTATGAAATAAAAAGGATAAACCGCATGAAAAGTAATAAAAGATAAACCCCAAAGCACTATGCCACAGTACTGAAAAAGGAAACCAAAAAGCAATGTAACATTTGGGCAAGATGCTGAGCTCCCTTGAAAGGAATTTAGTCAAATGCAAGGAGTAAAGAACATATCTGCTGAGCCCAAAAGGCTTTAGGCACTGAATCTTCTGCTAGGCAGCCCCTCTTGAAAAATCCTTAGAAGCACTTCTTATGGCTTAAGGATTTCAAAGTCTTTTTAGAGAGTACTAAAAGGTTTATTCACACAAGTTTTGCACTGTTCTCAGACACAGAAAATACCATTAAGACCATGCCATTTTCAAGAAAAAGACATTGATATATAGTTGCTGTGTGACAATAGGGAAAAAGCAAACCCACATGCTGAAACTATAATCAAAAAAACTAGATTTGAGTTCTCTTTTGACTTACTTGTCTTACCCTGGGAGAGGTATTTAACATCTCTGAATTGGAGTTTCCTTAGGTGTAAAAGGCCAACAGTAAACCCTACCTTGCCTCCTTCACAGAGGAGCTGCACTGATGGATGTGACATTCCAAATGAATTTGGGTGTGTCTTAGCTGGCAGGGCTGCTGTAACAAATATCACAGGCTGGTAGACTTAAATGTAGACATTTATTGTCCATAGTTTTTGAGGCCTGAAGTCCAACATCAATGTAATGATAGGCCCATGTGTTCTCTGAAGTCTGTGGTGATCTGGTGGTGGCTCAGCCTCAGCTGCCATCACATGGTGATCTGTCTCTTCCCGTCTTATCCAAGTCCTACTTCCATGCCCAACTTCCTTTGGGTATAAGGACTTCAGTCCTATTGGACTAAGGCCCACCCTCAGTCAGTTTGGCCACAACTTACCTCATAAGATCTTCAGAGGTCCTATGTACAAATGTGTTCACACCCACCAGAATGGGGGTTAGGACTTGAACATGTCTTTGTGTGGGACATGATTGAACCCCAACAGGGTGCCTTGAAACAATTAGCAGGGGAGCGCATGTGGCTCAAGCAGTTGAGGGCCCGCCTCCTAAATGGGAGGTCTCGGGTTCAATTTCCAGTGGTGCCGCCTAAAGAAGACAAACAAACAAGGAGCAGACAATGAACAGACAAAGAGCAGACATCGAGCAAAAACAACGAGCAGACAACAAGCAAAAACAATGAGGAGACAATGAGCATTAGCAAAAACAAATAAGCAGGGAGCAGATATGGCTTAAGCAATTTAATGCCCGCCTCTCACATGGGATGTCCTGGGTTCAGTTCCTGGTGCCTCCTAAAGAAAAATAAAACAGACAATGAGTACAAACAAAACAAAACAAAATAGAAGGCAATGAGCAGACAAGGAGCAAAAGCGATGAGCAAAAAACAATGAGCAAACAGACAAGGGAGCCATGGGGAGGGAAGAACTATTAGGAGTTTGTCAGATGGAGTCAGGGAAGAACATTCAGGACATGAGCATGTCCAAAAACATAAAGGGATGATGGCACAATGATGATTTTGGGGAGGAGTTCACCACAGTTGAAGCTTTGCCTGTGAAGGAGGTTAGATAAGAATTGAGACTTGAGAATTCCATTGAAACAGACGGGTCCTTACATGCTGCAAGCAAGGAGTTTGGTCTTTAGCCCACAGGGAATAGGGAGTGAGTGAGTGATATTTAAAGCAGGGGAGGGTAGTTAAGGGGAAGTGTCATTATCATTTGTGAGTGCAGAGAATAGATTGCAAGGCTACGGGATGGACAGAACATAGGGTGACCAATTGAGAGGTTGTTGCTTTATTTCCAGCAAGGTAAGCAGATTTGAATGTGGGCAAAGAAAAGGGTCAGATGGGAAAGACTAAGAGAAGGTACTGTTATTGTAGATGGTCTGGAAATTTTCCTGAGTTTTCATAATACCACATGGGATGAAGCAATATAAAACAGGAAAAATGGCATAGAAATATCTACCACTATCTCTCTATCATATCTATTATCTACCTATCATCTGTCTATCTATATATCTATGTAACTATGTATCTATATATTTATGTATGTATGTATGTATCTATCTATCTATCTATCTATCTATCTATCTATCTATCTATCTATCTATCTATCTATCTATATCTATCCATCTCTCTGTCTTTCTATCTATCCTTCCCTGCTCATGCAGTGGCCTAGGAACCTGAAAGTGTTTCTACTTTCTCTATTTTATTGTGGTCACTGCAGCAGTGCCCAGAAACACAAATGGCTAAAACCCTACAACAAATTCTGAGTTATAAAATCTCTGTAGGCTGCAGTGGAAACAATGAAAACTGTAAGAGACCTCTGAACTGTTGCCAGGGCCCAACAGATAATGCAGACAATTTGACAGAGCAAAATCACCAAAAAACTCAATCACTTCAGAACACATAGAAGTGAGTTGTCACTTACCCTGCACCAAAGCAAAACTGACTAACAGCTGTTTCTAGTTTTCAGAACAGCAGATGTGGGGGTTTGCAAGGGCAAGGATGATAAGGAGAGCAGCTGTGGCCAGATGCATCTTTTTCTGATGTGAAAAAGACCAGACTCCCAGCTCATCCCCTCAACCACACCCACTTGAAATGCTTACTGTCCCTCACTACTCCTATCAGAGGATTGGAGACCATAAGGCTAGAGGTAGAAAGACCCTCGTCTTGCTCTTCCCTCTCATTTGTCGTGGGACTACACAAGTCACCTCTCTCAGTTCTACTCATTTTTAACATTGGGCTGATAGCACCTGCCTTGGCAAGTACTGAATGAACAGGGATGCTCTACATAATACCTAATACACAGAGGGGCTCCAGACAAGTCCCCACCCTTAGCTCAGTGCATCCTCTTAGAATTGCTGAGCCTCCACCTGGAGCTCAAGACTCCACCCTTCCCTCCCAGCCCCACGCCCCACGCCTCCTACTAATGCTCCTTCTCTGGAGAGCCCCTAGTGTCCCAGGGCATTTGAGTTATGCCCATTCCTAACTTTACGGGACATTGTGTGACTAACTTTACGGGACATTGTGTGACTCCCTTCCTCTCCACTCTTTCTACAAACCCACAAGAAGCGTCTGCTGCAAGGTCCAGGCCCCACAGAACTCAGCTTCTCTCAATTCCTTGGGCAAGTCTATGATACTAATGGAATATTCCAATTCTTTTTTTTTTTTTAAAGATTTATTTATTTATTTCTCTCCCCTTTCCCCCCACCCCGGTTGTCTGTTCTCTGTGTCTATTTGCTGCGTCTTCTTCTTTGTCCGCTTCTGTTATTGTCAGCGGCATGGGAATCTGTGTTTCTTTTTGTTGTGTCACCTCTCCGTGTGTGCGGTGCCATTCTTGGGCAGGCTGTACTTTCTTTCGCGCTGGGTGGCTCTCCTTACAGGGCGCACTCCTTGCATGTGGGGCTCCCCTACACGGGGGACATCCCTGTATGGCAGGGCACTCCTTGCGCGCATCAGCCCTGCGCTTGGGCCAGCTCCACACGGGTCAAGGAGGCCCGGGGTTTGAACCGCGGACCTCCCATGTGGTAGACGGACGCCCTAACCACTGGGCCAAGTCTGCCACCTCCAATTCTTTATTACTTTATCTGGATGATAATCATAGCCTGTTAGAACTGGTAGGAACTATAGAGACTTTTGAGTCCAAGTGTTTAAAATTTTATAAATAAGAACATTGAAACCTATTACTATTATCATTATTGATAATAATGATAGCTATCATTATTAACCAAGTCTCATGCAGGCCCTGTATTAGGTTTATCAGAACTCTCCAACCTGTGTGCCTGGCCAGTGAGGTCCTACAAACAAGCTATAGGTGTATGGAGACTTTTGGTCATGTCCAAACACATAAAGGGCTGATGGCGCCTGGTGAGTTTGGGGAGGAGTTCGTCATAGCTGAAGCTTTGCCCTGGAAGGGGTCAAGAGCAGCATCTGCAGGTCACAACACATACAGAGTTAGAAACTACCACTTGTTATATATTACCTCCACCCTTCTCAACAGGGAACAGATAAGGAAACCAAGGCTCAGGAGGTTTAGAGACTTGCCCAAGGTCATGCAACTAGTGAGTGGTAGGGTCAGTATTTTAATAAGGTCATTCTGCCCCAAAGAGTCACCAAGCTTTTGGGAGGCAGGGCTGGACCTGCCTGCAGATCTCATGATGATTTTTGCTATTTAATATTTTTTTCATGTTAACTAACTTGATCTCCTCCATTAAATTATAATTGTGGGCTATCCTTATAGGCTCCTGCTGTTAAAATGACATGTTTATGAGGTTCTAAATAGCTTCCAGCTCAGCTAGGATGTTCTTTTATGCTTATCTTCCTAAACCTCATAGCCTTCAAGGATCAGCTCAGATACCTTTTCCCTGGATGAAACTGCCTGGGTTCCACAAGAAGGAATTCACCTCTCTTTCTCTGTAGTGCATTGTGTCTTTGTTCTTGCAACTACTACATTTTGTGTTACATTGAGAACTTGGGATGGAGAACTTGGGGATGGGGTTTGCAGAGGGTACAGTTCAAGTGCACAGTCCTTAGACACTGTCTCACCTATTGAGCCTTGGTTCTACCACTTACTAAATAGAACAAGGAACATTTATCTAATCTCTCTGAGTTTCTGTGTCCTGGTCTGCAAAATGGAGGTGATAATAGTATCTTTCCACATAGCACTGTCATGTGTATTAGAGTCAATTATGTATTAATTCAATAGCTCTTTATTAAACCACTTGAGTGAATCTATGCACTGTTCAAAGGTCCTGGGTAACATGGTGGTGAAGGAGAGAGACAAAGTCCCACTCCCAGATGTCAGGTGAATGAGATGACAGCCAGTTTATATTGTATTTATATAACCACTTCCAGTGGTTGTAAATGCCAAGAAGAAAATAAAACAGGATGATGCATTAGTGGCAGAGCGGGGTTAGGTGCCCTTTGTGGGGTGGACAGTGAAAGCCACTTGTTTCATGAACATTTAATTTCAGTTTTATGTTTATTCTTTGTCACATGTTCCTTTATTCATCAAGTAAAATGAACTTCTTACTGCAAGTTGCAGTCAAAAAAGCAAAAGGGCCACAAGTATCCCTTCCTGAATTAAGGAGGCTGGAATGATTATTAATGCATCCCCTGACTTCTTGCAGCTCTGGATGTGGTTTAGGTTTTGCCAGTTTGATGCATTTGTGCAAGATTTAGAATAGGCGGTTTAGATGCAGATCATTTTTTCAGCTGCCTCTGCTTCTGCTCCTGGCAATCATGGCTATGGAGACATTGGGTTGTTACATAGCAGCACTCCAGAGCCCAGTCAGAGGCCTGCGGCTGTTAAGAAGGCAAGCGTTTTCCATGATGTGCCAGGCTGGATGCAGGAGGGGAGCACGGCACAGGAGCTGACAGCTGTGGAGGAAGTGCCCTCTGTTTGCCTTGCACACCAACAAGGAGGCTGAGCCACGTGGTCTAGAGGAGCAGGGATCTCCTGAGAGGCCAGTGGACAGGAAGACTGCTCTCCTCTTATTTAAGGGGCGAGCAGGAAATCATTTTGTAATCTTACCAACACTCTCAAAAATCCTTTCTGAAATTCATCAGGCCCTCAGAAATTATGTACACTCTGGAAGTCCTCCTCACTACATATTTGCAAATGTCACACAATCCATCTCTCTGCTATTCCATTACATACTGAAAACGAGTGCATCTATGGCTCTATTTAACTATTCAATTCAATTTCCTTCAATAAACAGTGATCATGCCTGATGCGAGCCAGGTTCTGAGCGCATTGCTGGGTGTGGAATAAGACTGTAGCCCCTGAGGAGCACACCGTCTAGGTGGGAACCCAGAAGATGGATCATCCCAACCCTGCAATTAGATAAGCTCCCTTGTGGAAGCAAGAGCCCTGTTCTCTGGGAAAAGTAGGGGTGACCCTGTCACTCTGGCCTTCAGCTATAGGACAGTTTCCAGTCACATCCCCATCAGTTACAATAAATTCCTTTCATACTATAGTAACTCAAAAATCCTCCATAGTAATATGCTTTCATTGGTCATGGTGGGGTAGGAGTATTATAAAAGTTACCAAATACCATTCAAAATGCTAAAAAGGCAAGTATCTTTTCCACATCTGCAAATCCTCGTGTGGAAAAGATCTCTACAGTGTAGGGTTTGTTTTTTTTTTCCAAGCAATTGGGCAGACCTGGCAGAACACATATATTTTTTTAAAAGATGTATTTATTTATTTAATTTATTTCTCTCCTCTCCCCTCCCCCCTCCCAGTTGTCTGCCCAGTGTCCATTCGTTGTGTGTTCCTCTGTGTCCACTTCCATTCTTGTCAGCGGCCCAGGAATCTGTGTCTCTTATTGTTGTGTCATCTTGCTGCATCAGCCCTCCGTGTGTGCAGCACCACTCCTGGGCAGGCTGGACTTTCTTTTGCACTGGGCGGCTCTCCTTACGGGACGCACTCCTTGTGCGTAGGGCTCCCCTACGTGGGGGACACCCCTGCGTGTCAGGGCACTCCCTACACTCATCAGCACTGTGCGTGGGCCAGCTCCACACAGGTCAAGGAGGTCCTGGGTTTGACCCGTGGACCTCCCATGTGGTAGGCGGACACTCTAGCCATTGAGCCAAGTCCACTTCCCCACATACATTTTGAAACTGGCCTCCAGGATTGAACACAGGTAACTTTTGGGTCTTTGCAAGGTGAAGGTCCTAAAGGTGATCTGGGGAGAGAACATTCTATCTCCTCCAAGAACAGGTTTTGTGGATCCTGCAGAGAATAATTTGATGGGTCCTCTTTAAGAAAAACAACACAGTAAGTGGGAGGCCCTGAAGTTTAAGCTTCATTAGTTTCTGGAGACATTCACTTCTGTGCAGGGAAACCATCACGATTTTAGGTGTTGGAAGATGCTGATGCCTTGGAGCACTACCTCACCTGTGGCTGCATGTGGACAGATAAAATGAATTATTGTCTATTTCAAATATTAATGTGCAGCTGTTTCCATAGATACCTGATGATAATTATGCCACAGCACATGTTTCAGAAGGTTATTTGAACAGTCTCTGCACAGTAAAGTCTTAGCTTCTAATTCAACTGTTACGATTCTGGCATCATTTTATTAACTGACAAATATTTTCTAGAGTCATCCATAGAATTTTCTTATAAGGATGCCAGTTATATAGGGCTTTCCTTACTCCAGTATGATCTCATCTTAATTTTGGTCATTTCATGTGCTCAGTCCCTATTTCCAAATAAGGTCCATTCTGAGATACTGGAGTTTAGATCTTCAACATATCCTTTGGGGACACAGTTCAACTGGTAAGACTGGGGTTCAGTGGATCACCCAGGTCTAACAGCCTTGTCAAAATCTTCTCCATGTCTCTATATAATTTACTGTGGAACACCATATAGTACATGAGCCCAAAAAACTGTAATTTAGCAAACCTGTCCTGCAGAGCAAATCTATGGAAGTTGTTCTCTGCTCTGGGGAGAGCAGTGGAGAAGCTTTGCCTCTGCCTCACCCCACATTTTCCATCTAGAGAGTTGAGAGAACCAACTGCAATAAAATATTCAAGGCAATCGGCACGGGGCACCACCTGTCTCTTGCATGTTCCACAGAGATATCATTTATAATAGATGTGAAATCTGAAATACAGGATAATAGATATGAAAAATGAAATGCTTTGAACTGTTGGGAGACAGTAGGCATAAAGATGAAATATTTACATCCCAGCGATTAATATACAAAAGTGGTATCTCCCACAGAGCTAAACTGCAAATTCTGTTGGACAATGGGAATGAAGAAAGATGATCTGATGGAGTATAAAGTTCAACAGGAATATACTCTGTTGGAGAGGAACATCTCTGAAAAATCTGTTGTCTAATTGACTAAGGAGAGAAGGGAAATAATTCTTTAATATTCTTCAACAATACACATTTGCAGTAGGAATCTCATGGGAAATGCTCCTTAATTCAATCATTATTTTATTCACTTGACATAATGCTAGTGAATGTCTAAATGTCAGAGTAGGTATTATAGAAGGGAAAAAATCCAAATCCTCTGCATCAGTCAGGGTTCTCCAGAGAAATATGTAAATATTAAGAGATTTATTAGAGCCTGGTTCACAAGACCATAGGGATTGGCAAGTCTGAATTCTATATGGCAGGCTGTAAGGTAGAAACTAAATGAAGGTGAAGTTGAATTCCTCAAAAGAAGTCACAAGTTGGGAATTCCAATGAAGTTTCAATGAATTCCCCAGGTGAAGTTGGCTGGCTGAAGGAGAAATAGAAAGTCTCCTTCTGGTTTCTGAGACTCCCAATTCTGGCTTTAAGATCTCCAACCGATTGGATGAGGAGAATCCTCTCATTGCTGAGGGCAAGTTCTTTTGTTAAAAGTAGATGCAATCAGCTGTAAATGCAATCAGCTGACTGCACCTGTAAATACATCTATGAAATACCCACACAGTGACAATCAGGTCAGTACTTGCTTGATCAAAGAACTGGACACAAGAACCTAGCCAAGATGACATAAGAAATTAACCATCACATCCTCCAAGGATCAAGAAACATCCAATTTAGTGGGGGATATATAAAACATGACACAGGCCTACAAGGTAATTCAGAAAGTGTCATGTTTGTAAGCTCCAGTTTATTCTTAAAATTCTACTTAAAATCTTATTTTTTATTTCTGGCATCTAACTCTGGGCTTGGCACTTAGTATGGGTTCCAAAAATATTTACTGAACCTAATGGATGGTGTGGTGGTTTGGAGATGTGTACCCCAGAAAAACATGTTCTTAAGTCATAATCTATTCCTGTGGGTGTGAACTCTTATAAATTGGACTTTTTGATGAGGTTACTTTAGCTAAGGTATGGCCCAGCTGAATCAGGATGGGTCTTAATCCTATTACTTTTGGCCATATAGTAAAAGTCACAGAGAGATAGAAGGCCACAGGAGAGCAGCCAGAAGCTGGAAGCCAACAAAACAGAGAATGCAGGAGAAGTTTCCATGTCCACTGCCATGTGACTAAAGAGTCAAGGACCAAGGATCACCAGCAGCCAGCCTCAGAATGCCACAGTGTTCTGGGAGAAAGCATCACCTTGATGATTCCTTGATTTTGGACTTCTCCTAGCTTCAAAACCACAAGCCAATAAAATCCCATTGTTTATGCCAACCCATTGTATGGATTTTCCTTCAGCAAACAGGAAACTATAACCGATAGTGTTAACACATTTGTTGATACTATTCTGCAAGCATTGAAGAGGGTTCGAGAAAATTACTTAGTGTGGAATTTTGGTTTGATGATACCTTAGCTGAGTCCTGAATTAAATGAAATCAACCAAATGTATTAGATAGCTGTAGTTTGTGTTGCTGGACCAAGGTATGTCTGAAGGTTGATTAGGAATGGACCTCAGGCAGGTCTAAAACTGATCTGGGAGGAGGACTATACACCTTGGAAACCTTCTGGGTTGTTAGCAGTTTTTTGTACTTGGGTGGCCATCAGGTGCAAAGCCAAAGTATTTTGAATCGTTTTGAGGAGTCAGAAGGACATAGAAATCCTGTGTGAGAAAGGCAAAGAGCTTCTCAAGGAACCAACCAGATCTCAGCCCACTCAGGCCATATCACTGATGGTGGGAGACTTCATGGAGACTTCATTGGAAGCTGGTGCCTCATGGGCCTCTGGGTCTCCTTCTCTGTGTTCCTTTGGGGAATGTTAACTGGAATAGCATCCCCAAGTGAAGAAAACTCATTTCCCATGTCTCTACATGTCTCTCCATATGATCATTGTTCAAAGCTCATCCTGACCTTGAATATATCAATAACATGAGGCCATACGTTCTTGCCAAGGTCAATACAAATTGGGTTTCCTGTGACTTGAAACCAAAAGAGATTGTGAACTGCCATTCCAAGAGCAAGAGCCACCCTGTCAGAGAGAAAAAAAGTGTGATGAGGCACAGGCCATGAGGAGCTTGGTGTGTTGAAGAAACTTCATTAGTCTATATAGCATTAAGGTTGGGGATGAGGTCTCTGGAGCAAGATAGTCTAGGTCTGAATACCAGCTCTGCAACTTAATAGCTGCTATTTAACCTCTCTGTTTATCGATTTTCTCATCCAAAAAAAAGAGATAAAAGCATTACCCACCTCAAAGGGTTGTTCTGAGGATTAAATGAAATATACAAAGCACATACTATAGCACCTGGCACATAGTAAGTGCTCCAGGAAGCTTGGTTATTGTTAATTTCACAGAGGAATTATGTTGAAGGTGGAAAATGAGGGAAGAAATGGTTCAGAGTTTTTTCTAAATGCAGTGGGAAGTCAAATGGAGGTGTTGTATGCATGGAAATGACTCGAGATTTCACTTTTAGAAGGATCACTCTGGCTACAGCACAGAAAACAAACTGCAGAGTTAAGGAGCTGTTGCAGTGATCCATGGAGGAGGAAGGGATATAATGGGGGCTGGGAGGGTTGTGATGTGAGAGGTGGCCAGGAAGGAGATCCGCCGCCCACTTGTGACTGGATACGGATAGGGATGGATGGGAGGGCTTGGAAGCCTGATGGAAGGGGGTGCCATTCACTAAGATAGGAAATACTCAAAGAACAAACAACCTGAGCAAGGGAAGCTCAATACTGGTTGAGCAAATGGAGGAGGCTGACGTGATTATTTCATCCTAGGCCAGCTTTATTCTAACCTTGACAGCAAAGTTTTCAGCCTCTGTCTCAACTCTGTAGATGTCAACTGCTAATCAAGAGTAGTTTCACATTTTTATAAGATCAATTTGGATCTTGTGGATTTTTGTAAATAATTTACAGAATGGCATTGCATTATAGTAGACCTCCCTTGACTGACTTGCCAGCTTGTCCTACTGAATACTCATCAGTATTCTGAATACTCATAGCTAGCCAACCTCTGTCTAGTCCACCCATCCACATCTTCTCCATCAGTTGTGTCATGTCCTTAGCAGGAGGCAGCACTATTTATTTCAAAATCTGTTTATATTAGCGTATTTACTACTGTTACAACCAAATTTAATTGGATGTGGTATAAACAACAAAATATGAATGCACAAAGGGAACTTTTGTTTCTTTAAAAAGTAAGTCAGAAGCTTTGGAAATCCTCAGAGTTTCATTGCTAAAAAGACTGCTTTCAAATTAGGTATGGGCAAGGCATTTGCAAAAGACTGGAACAAAATAAAATTTCTAGAAAATTTCTGTACTCTGATTGTTCTGAAAGTTGCCTTTAAGTTATTTCTCCTCTTTGATGGCCAATCCACTTTGGGTGTGGTTTATACAAAATAGAGGACTTCAATTGATGGACCTGTACTCAATGAACTGCACCAGAAAACTGACAAATGAATGTATATTTCCAGGTTTCCAGCTAAAACAAGCTATTTTAGTAATATATCATTTAAAAATATTAATCATCCCCTCCTCTATCCTACTACCACTCCCAATCCCTTTTGAAATATGCCTTCTACTGTATATTAAGCCAACAAAATATGCCTTCCCTTTGGCATTTTGTAGCTGGGCTGTGTTAGATTTCCAATTCTAATTTATTTAATTAAAATTCCCTGCATAGATTTAGTAAATCCACCCCCCCCCCCATAGTTCCTCAGTTGTTTCTAGGCTTCTCCACCCTGTATCAAAGGTGTTGAGGACTGTGATAGTGGTTGATTTTTTTTGTTAGGACTGCCTCTAGAAATGTTAATTGTATGCAGTGAATGCAGGGTGATGGCCTCTCTTTCAATCAAGAAGCGTGTTCAAAATTAGCAGTACCCATGGATGCTAAATCAGAATATAAGAACATAAATAGGGAACTGTAGATGTTAGAATGAGAGTGTGTCCTGTGGTAAAACTCAGGATATGGCACAGGTAGTTCAATAACTAAAGGACCAACCACAAGCCCCAATTCTCAACTACACCAGCCATTGGGTCAGTGCTTTCATATGTGATGGTTAATTTTATATTAGCTTGGCTAGGTTTTGGTGTCCACGTATTTGCTCAAACACTAGCCTAATGGCTACATGGAGGTATTTCATAGATAGGATTAGCATCTACAATCAGTTGAGATTAAGGAAAGGAGATTGCTCTCAGTGATGTGGGTGGGCCTTCATTCAGTAGTCAGTTGGAGTTCTTAAGAGAGAGAGCTGAGGGTTCCACTGATGAGAAGGAATTCTGTCTCAAGACAATTGCCCCCCACTCCTTCCTAAATTTCCCACCTAAGATATTCAGACTTACTTCTTTGACATCACTCGTACTAGAAATTCCAGCCTCCAGTCTGTGTCCTACAGAATTTGGACTTGCCAGCCCCCATAATCACATGAGCAAATTAAAATAAAAATTATAATAAATACATCAATCAATCAATCAATCAACCAATCAACAAACTTAAATCCTGTTGTTTCTCTTTCTCTGGAGGACCCTGACTGATACACTATATGCAGTTGGATTTCTTCACAGCAACCTTGGGATGCTAGGATCATCATCTTTGAAGATGAGGGACCAAAGGTCCAGAGAGTTTAAGTGGCACACCAAGGTCATCCAGGAGAACTAGGAATCAAATTTGTCCTTCTTCCACGTCTTCACTCCTTCCACAATGCCAGGACATGAAAATAAAAACTAGAAAGATTGCAAAAAAACAGGAGCCAGATGGGATGCAAGAGTTGTTGTCCCACCCACAGGAGATAAACTGAGCCTTCAGCTATTACAAGAAGGTGACAAGCCATTAACACTAGACCTCTGCCACTGCTCAAATTTTTACAGGCATTTAAAGGGACTCACAGTGCTGCAATATAAGGCAAAATGTGAAAAACCCATGTTAACTAAAAGGAAAACTAAATAATTTATGGCTGGAAGAATTAGAAGAGGCTCTTTAAGGGGAGACCTCTGAGCATCAATTTAGGGAACTGGTGAGATTTTCACAGAAATAGCCCTAACATTTGTATTGTTATAATATTCACATTTTAAATAACACGTTTTCTGACATTATGCTATTTTTCTCTTAAAATACCCCCATGGGTATGTCAGGAATTACCATTTCTAATGGAGATATGGGGAAACTTATACTCAAAGTGGTTTGACAATGTTCCCAGAGTCATACTAGCAAGTAGGAAATAGAAATAGGACAAGCATCTGGATAAGCACTGCCAGTAGAAATACAGTACAAGCACACAGGCAATTTTAAAGTTCCTAGGAGCCACATTAACGAAAGTAAAAAGAAACAACAGATTCATTTTAATAGAATATTTTATTCAACCCAATATAACCTCAAATATTATCATTTCAGCATGTAATCAACACATAAAAAGTTATTAATAAGTATTTTATGCTCCTTTTTCATGCTGTTTTCAAACTCTAGTGTGCATCCTATACTCACAACACATCTGAATTAAAACTAACCACGTTTTAAGCCCTTAATCGCTACATGTGGCTAGTGGCTACCAATTTGGACAAAGCAGAATTTTTCTGATTTTCTAGCCCAGGATCTTTCTGCTTTACTAAACTACCCTACAAATACAGGAAGAGGAAAGGAAGAGAGAGAAGCAGGGCATACCATGCAGAGGACCCTGTAATATTCAGGATCCTGGTGGGGACCTCAGCACTGGCATCTCAAAAGAGGTGATGGAGAGGAGTTGAATGAAGAGTTAAGGAACCCCAAAAATGGATGGTAAAGGACAGGAAGGGTGAGATGTCACATTCATCCTTGAAGCCCAGCAAGCTTGGTAGCTGAAGGCAGTACTTCCTGACAGGAGTTGTGGCCTTTGGTAAAGAATTGCAGCCACTGTCAATCTACAGCCCAACAGGATGGGAAATTGGGAGATAAATATCCCAAACTCACTGCCCTTCTACCCTCTAGTCTCCTTCCAGTGCCTCCCAATGGCCAAGAGGCCAGAGTGTAAGAGAGCCTCTTGGTGTAATCCATAAAGGTCAGTTACCCTACAAAAAAGGCCTTGGAATGCATACCCTACTAAAACACAAAGCCCACTTTCTGGAAAAACAAGGCTGATGAAAGCCCATCTCATTATCTTAACAATAAGATGGAGAGGAACAAGAAACATGGGAAGAAGCAGTGGCTTCATGTCCTATACATTTCCATGATGCCCCATACATTTGTAGAGTTTCCTATTTCATAGACCTTGAAGAAGATGGGGAGAAAGAAAATAGAGCTTCTGTTTCAAGAAGAATTTTAGGGTGGACTGACTTGAGGTGGTTTGTCCAAGTAGCACTAGTTAGGAATTGGTTAGCACCAGTTAGAACATTATTTTGTAGTAGAAGGAAGAATTGAGAGGACTTAAATCAAGCAGCATTAGTAATGAAAATATAGGGACAGTTAATACATACACCATGGAGTTAGATCAATAGGAATTGTTATCATGGTTAATGTGAATGGATCATGTAAATGGATGTGTCATATAGACAGAGAAGTGCTACTTTTGAAAGGGGGAAGTAATGGGCAGGCTAAGCTCTGGCACCTGTGGGAGGTACAGATGAAGCTGTCCAGCAAGCTTCTGGGTAGGGGTGCTAGGAGATCAGAAAAAAACCTGGGTAGGGGTGCTAGGAGATTGTAAAAGAACCTGGTGTTGGAGATGCTGACATGGGAACAATCCAGAAGTGCTGGTTGAAGTTATGATTAATTACCAAAAGAAACAGAAGAGGAAAACAAGATAGAAGGTGTCAAGTAGAAGCCCTTGAAGAATGCTTGCATTTAAGGGTTATAATGAAGGAGAAAGGGTGATACATGAAGATAGCATAGAAATCTTAGAGGCAGGAAGGAAACCCAAGAGAACCAAATCATCAGTGCCTCTAAGGGAGGGGAGAGCATCAAGAAAAGAAGGGTGAGTCAGCAGGGGCCAGTGCTAATGAGGAGCCATCCACGTGGTGATTAGAAGACCAGGACTGCTGAGAGAAACTCTTGGAGGGTGGAGGACGGAACTAGGTACTGTCACAAGTGGGGCAGGATCCCAGCAGCTGTTTTCTGCTGATGCCACTGCCTCTTGTGATTGGTCTGGGCGTGGGCACCCAACCAAAGCCTGACCAATCAGATTTCATTTCCCAGTATTTTTAAATTGAAGCTAGGAGCTTCCTTTTCACTCTGGACTCTTCTCCAGATTAGAAGTGGTATAAACATTCAAGAATTTTTGTCACAACCATTTTTCACTATACACCACATACATCAGAGAAAGCTGCTGTGGAGAGGAGACTACGAAGCAGATGCATGGAAAGGATCAAAGGTGGACAGAAAGCTCCCTGGATTTCTAGTGGATCTCCATTTTCTGGTTCTAGCTGCTTCTGGGTCCTAAGCATTTCTCCATTTAAGACTTCCTTTACATTCCCTTGTGGCCTTAACAATAAATTCCCCTGATCTATTTTCTTCAGTGAACAGGAAGAGATTCCAGTTACTTACAAACAGATCTAACTAATATAGGTAGAGTTGTGTGGAAACGTTTAGATCATGGAGATGTGCTAATACAGAGACACTAGTCACATATGATTATTTGTATTTAAATTTCAATTAGTTAAAATGAAAAACTAAAATTTTTATTCTTCAGTCATATTAACTACAGCTCATCTGCTGCTCAAAAGTCATATATACTTAGAAACTATTGGATAATGCAGGGATAGGACATTTCTATTCATCACAAGAAGTTCTATTGAATAGTACAGTTGTAGAGCATAAAATATCGGGGGGAGGATGGTGATAAAAATATATTTTTTTCAGGAATATTGACAATTAGAGAAAGGAAGCAGGGAGGAAGAGATGCTTGTAGGCGTCATCAAGAAGATGGCTCTAGGTGAAATCCCTATTTATTTTTAAAATATGCTTAAGCAGCACTCTACCCAGGTTGATGTCATTTATATAAAGGAAAAATAGAAGGTGAAATTGGACTGGTAGATGGAAGAAAAGAGAGGAATTCTTAACTGCCAAGGAGAGACTGGACTCCTGGTTTTGGAGAACAAGGGAGAGAACATCCCAAATCTATTTATTCACAAATATTTGTGAGAAAACACAATTAGTGCCACCCATTATATGATGATTATCTCTGCTTTTCTTCCCACCTCAGGTTTCTCTCTTTCTGGATCCAGAGTAATTGTGTAGAACACAAATATAGCATACATTGCATTTTCAAAGAGTTCATAATGTAGAAGGAAGGGTAAGGCAAGAGCATAGCAGATGTAGAAAGACCTTATGCCCATAAAGAAATATACAAATGCCATACTCAAATCACAGCTGGGAGGATAACAAAGGTTCTTTGTGGAGGAGGTGGCATTTGAGCACAGCTTTGAAGGGTGGTTAAGGTTTAGAGATGAAAGGAAGGGTTATAGCAGTTAGGGAGAAGAGCACAAACAAAGGCATGGGGGTGGGAAGGTGTTTAGTTTGCTAAAAGCTGCTGGAAGCAATACACCAGAAATAGGTTGGCTTTTATAATGGGAATTTGTTAGGTTAAACACTTACAGTTTTGAGGCCATGGAAGTATCCAAATCAAGGCATCATCAAGAGAGGCTGTCTCGATGCAGGACATTATACATCCTGCCATAACCCACTGAATGGACTGGGGGAGAGTGTAAACTACAAAGTGAACTATAATCCATGCTGTGTAAACAGTGCTCCAAAATGTATTCATCAAATGCAATGAATGTGCCACACTGATGAAAGAGGTTGTGGATGTGCGGGAGTGGGGAGATAGTGTATGAGAACCTCTTATACGTTTTAATGTAACATTTTGTGTGATCTATGTATCTTCAAAAAAAGAGGTTGTCTCAACAATATGCAGCTGGGGCAATTAGGCACATGCAGTGTCATCTAAAGATGCTTTTTCTCCAAGTTCAGCTGTGGGTGATCAAGCACATGGCAGTGCATAATGGTGACTCTGCCAGTCTCTGCCTTCCCTCCTAGGCTTACTTTCTCCTGGAGCTCAGTGCGGGTCATCAGGCACATGGCTCATCTCTCCCCTCTCTGCTGGGCCTCTTCTCTTTCAGCCTCTCAAGGGCCTCCTTCTGTACCTCTGTGCTCTGCTGATTCTAGCCTTTGGCCTCTGAGACCTCTCTCTCAGCCTTTCAGTGTTTCTCTGTCTCTGCAGCTTTTTTCTGTGTCTGAGGATTTTATTCCTCCATTTATAAAGGACTCCAGTAAAAAGATTAAGACCCACCCTAGGTCATGTCCTACTTAAGTGCTCTAATCCAAAGGAAGGACTTTTAACTGAATCTAATCAAAAGGTCAGAAGGTCAAAAGGTCCTGTCTACAATAGGTTTACATGCAAAGGAATGGGTTAGCTCTAAGGACATGATCTTTTGTGGTCCACCCAGCTACAAACTGTCACAGGAGGTAAGAAGAAAGTGTAGGAAACAGTGACTATTCCAGCCAAAACTAGGGAATAGTGAAAGTGAAATATATTAATAACAGATAAAGCTGAACATGAAAGATGGTACGTGGGTACCTTGATTGTAAGAGATGTAGAGTAGCAGGAAAATGACCTGATGGTAGAGGAATTATAATGACAAGATCCATCTAGTCGGAGCAAAAAAGAACTGCCTTGACTAGTGAATAAAGGAATGAAGGACCAAGGCTCTGCTTTACTACTTAAAAGTATCCACAGCATTAATAATAATTCCCCAGGTGCGAGGGCACAAGATGAACCAAACCAGTCAATGTAAAACTTAGCATGAAACCAAACTTCCTCACCCATTCTATTGTCCAAACCACTCCCTTACACCAATATTGTCAAACAAAGTTATTTCAGTTGAATGGAATTGCTTTAATACAGCTACAACATCTGCTTCATTTAAAAATAATCTTCCTGCTGCTTCAACATATGGCATCATCAGAAACTTTATTTCAGTACCCCCAGAGCTTCTGAGACACCTCGAAATGCCACGATTACCATAAGGAGATTTAGGCAATTCTCAGAGCTGAATAAAAACCACAATTAATTCATTTTAATATTTAAAATAAATAAGTGCCATTTGCATCATTTGGGAGGAGAAATGGGATTACAAAAAACATTATAATTAGAAGCTAATTCCCCAAAGAGAGATGTTCCAAGATGTGGCATCCAGATGGAAAATTCCCCTACCAGGTCTTTAGCAGATGTGTGCTTGGTTTGTCCCAGTCTCTGCTATATTGGATGAGTCCACTTCCCCCAAGTTTTTAATGGGGATCACATGGGCACAGGTCTTTTTAGTTTTACACTGGAGAATCTGAAGTTAGGAGCTAAAGTTTAAAGCCAATATAATTTAGTTAAATAAACATTAGTCTGGAGATCTTATATTCCAGGCTCTGTATTAGATGGACACCAGGAAATCAAAGATCGATGATTATGGAATAGCTCCCTTTAAGTATAGTTCTTAGAGGTGGTGAAAAGAGAGAAACGCAAACTAGGAAATGTCAGAAAGTAGGACATCATAATGTTAACTTCCAAGGCCTGCTGGGAGCAAGAAAACATCCCAATTCAACATGGGGAGGCGAGACCAAGCCTCTCAGAGGAGGAGATGCCAGACAGAATTTTCAAGGAATAGATGCACCACAGGAGGGAAACGAACAGCAAAGATAGGGAGGAGGAATAGCAGTTCAGGGAGTTGATGGTCATTTGTCACAGTCTGAAACAGAATTGTGAGATCTGATCTGAGTGAGAGGATGGAGACTGGGTCCTAGGGGACCTGTTGGGCCATGTTTGGGGATTTGGATTTTATCTTTGAGGGAATGGGGGTTTCCCTGAAGAGAAGAGTGGCATCACTCTCACTTTCGCAGCATCCTTTCTCATATGTTTTGCCTTACTCTGCCATGGGTTAAGAGCTTTAGATCCTTAATCTTCATCCCAGCCCTTGGAGGAGGTTATGATCACTATGCCCATTTTATCCCACAGAAATCAGACTCCAGAGAGGAGTAGTTTGTCTAAGACCCCACAGCCAGGAAGTTCAGGAGTATAATTGTACACATTCTCTCAGATGCTGAATGTTTTGCTTTTAACCCCTGTGCTGTAATTCCTTCTGAAGCAGACCAGACTTTCTGGATGGAGACCAGACTGGAGGAACAGAGGCTGGAAGCCAAGAGACCAGACAGATAGGAAACAATACTGGCATGCTCAGTACCAGTTGCAACTAGGGCTCAAACTATTACAAAAGGAAAAAAAGACAAAGTCCTTGCTTTCCAGAAAGCAAGGCCCAACCCCTTATCCTGAAACCAAGTCATTGAAATAAAAAATGTCAACATTTGGATGCATTCAGTAGTTCCTGCCTGGTACAGTGCCAGCTACCATGGGAGGAAGTGAGATACTGTAAAGTGGAGAGACTCTTTCAAGGAGCTTAGTTAAAAGCTTAGGTTAGAAGGGAAATTGAACAAAGGCTGTTAGCATTTACTCTTCTCTCCTGCCTACTTGTTCTTGACCTCCAGAACCATTCATGCAACCTCAGGTCATCCCAGGAGAAGGCCTGTTTCCCAGTGTCTCATCATGTGATGGGACCCTCCAGCAAGAGGCAACATGGTACACAGTCACTTACCTTCTAGCCACTGCCTAGTGATTATTCTTTGGAAAGATAATTAGAAACCACCATTAAGTATGGATGATCTCACTTATTTCAGAAATACATATCCCACATTGGCTTTCAGGCTCTGCTACATGGGAAACACAGAAGAAAGAGCCAGTAACAAATAGGCATGCAAAGGTGACTGAGATCCAGTGTGATAATCTGTAATAGAGATATGTAATAAATTGTGTTCATTTTTATATGTACTCTGAACAATACCTGATACATAGTAAACATTCAATACTTTAAAAAAATTAATTTATTCTAGTTGCAAAATAGTTCAAATAAACAGACTAACCATCTCTCAGCATCCTCAAGCCTTAACTTTATTTTTTTGTCTTTATTTATTTTTTTAATGTTACATTAAAAAAATATGAGGTCCCCATATACCCCCCATCCCCCTCATTCCACCCCTCCCCCCATAACAACAACCTCCTCAATCATCATGAGACATTCATTGCATTTGGTGAATACATTTCTGAGCACCCCTGCACCTCGTGGTCAATGGTCTACACCATAGCCCACACTCTCCCACAGTCTACCCAGTGGGCCATGGGAGGACATACAATGTCCAGTAACTGCCCCTACAGCACCACCCAGGACAACTCCAAGTCCCAAAAATGCCCCCACATCACATCTCTTCCTCCCACTACCTACCCCCAGCAGCCACCATGGCCACTTTCTCCACACCAATGCCACATTTTCTTCGATTACTAATCACAGTAGTTCATGAATAGAATATCAGTAAGTCCACTCTAATCCATACTCTGTCCCTCCATCCTGTGGACCTTAGAATGGTTGTGTCCACTCCACATCTATATCAAGAGGGGGCTTAGATTCCACATGGATGCTGGATGCAATTCTCCTGCTTTCAGTTGTAGGCACTCTTGGCTCCCTGGTGTGGTGGTTGACCTTCTTCACCTCCATGTTAGATGAGTGGGGTAAGTCCAATAAACCAGAGTGTAGGAGTTGCAAGTCTGTTGAGGCTCAGGGCCTGGCTATCACATGGTCAGTCCAGAGATTCAGGTTCCCTGGGTATACATTAAACCCCAGCACCAACTACAGATCTGGTAAAAGTAACAGGAGAGACTTGTGGACAAAGATCACATCTAAGTCCAGCTCTATCACACAGAAACACAAACTCCAGAGAAGGGCCAACTGAGATGGCACTGAACTCCATCTGCCATGACCATAGAACCTGTGGGTCTCTGTAGCCCTCAGAAGAACCAATACCTGGGGTTGCATCTACTTTTATCTGTCTCTGGGACTCTGCTCAAGTGTGCATAAGGGCAACCCCTCTGCTAACCTCCCAGCTCTTTTTGGAGACTCATAGCCATATAAATTCAGTTGTCCTTTCCATTTTCCCCTTTTATTCAGGTCAAAAAGCATTTTTAACTCCTGGTATTATATGTAGACTGAGATATTCTGCTGGTCTGAGTTGACCCTTTTATTCAAGGTCATTTTCTAGTTACATCATCAGTTGGTACTCGGTACTAATTCCTCAGCACCAGGGAGGCTCATCCCTGGGAGTCATGTCCCATGCTGGGGGGAAGGCAACACATTTACATGCTGAGTTTGGCTTTGAGACTAAGGCTTAACTTTAATGCCATATTTGCTTAGACCATTTTTTAAAATTTTACTTTATTTATTTATCCCCCTTCCTCCCACTGTTTGTGCTTGCTGTTTGCTTATCTTCTCTTTAGGAGGCACTGGGAAACGAACCTGGGACCTCCCATGTCGGCACTCAATTACTTTAACGACCTCTGCTCCCTGCTTTGCTGTGTCTCTCACTGTGTTTTGTCTCTGTGTCTCCTTGCTGCATCCTCTTGTTCCATCAGCTTGCCACACAAACCCATCATGCCAGCTCACTGTCTTGCTTGTCTTCTCTAGAAGGCACCAGGAACTGAACCAAGGACTTCCCATGTGGTAGATGAGCGCTTAAATGCTTGACTCATATCTGCTTCCCAATACTTTTTTAATTGAATAGAAAGTTACTGTGGTGTCCCATTGAAGAAAGCACACAATTTTGCTGGTGGGCATCAAGGAAGACCTACTGTCCAGCATTGTCCTTCAATAGATTGTATCATCAGTGTCTTTGGTCATTTCTTTCTTCCCTCTCATTGAATAAGTAAAGTCCTACTCATTCTCTAGTCCCTTTCGAAGAATAGATTGAACCTTATTTGTCTCTGTATCTATAGCATGAATGGACAGAGAGAGAGATAAATGAAAGAAGATCATGGGAATGCTCATAAATGCCCCAACAAACTATGTTGTCCTTTTTGCATGTGCAGTTTTCTCTTTACAGGGTACTCTTCACCTCCTATACACTGAGCTAAACCTAGACATCATTCAAGTGTCAACACAGCACATTTCTTCTAGGAAGACTTCTCTGAGCTTCCACTTTAGGTTTGACCTGTCCACTGTTTCCATAGGTGATTTTGTAGTCATCTGTTTCCTTTTCTACCTGGCAAATTCTGTAAGGTCAGGGACTGAGTGTTAGTTACCATTATATTCCTAATATCCAGTAGAGTTCCTGGCACATAGTAGACCCTCAATAAATAACTGAATTTATTTTTTAATAAATTAGGTCATTTAAAATTTTTCTCTAAATTCTACCATGGGATAAAGCAAATACTTGAAAACCCTCACAAAACTTGACCATTTCTGTGGAATTTGGCCCCTTTGTTTCTGCAATTGTAAGGCAAAAAATGCCATTAGATTATTCAGGGAAAACTTATCTGCCATCATATAGGCCCTTACAGTGTCATCACGTGGTGTAGAATTTCAATTGTCATGTCATTGTAATTAGCTATGATAAGAGGTAAATGGGGACAAGTCTGTTAATGACACCTGATATTTCAAAATATATGGAGCCTCACAATGAGTTTCAACTGCTGCACATCTGAGAAAAACCATCCTTGTTTTCCTCCATATTAATAGGCTTAAATTGGGGTTTCAAGTGAGACAACCCAATACATAATATGTTTTCAAATGAATCCTCCCGGTACTGAGCTGTGCCGGCAGATTCATATAAATCATTGTGCATAATAATGCCTATATAAGGGCATTACATTCAGTATTTCTAACCATTAAAAAGACCCTACAGGAATGGTATTATTATCCCCACAATAAAGATGGAGAAACTAAGACTCAGAGTCACTTGCTCCAAAGCACAAAGCTAGTAAATAACCAAGCAAAGATTTCAAATCCAGAGTGTATCACTCAAAAGCCTGTGCCTTCTTTGTTGAACTGCATTGCCCATCTACCACAGGGAAAGTCCTCAAGGATGACAGAAACCTGAGGCAGAGAGCAAATGTCAATGGGAAGTAACTTTAGTACTATCTGATATAAAGTCAGCTATGGCTAATACTTCCCTGATTTGGAGGGTGCGAGGGGGTGGAGAACAGTCAATCTACCAAAAATACTTGATCATATTTGTGGACATAGGAATTACAATCCTACAGCACATTTTACTTCATCTTTGAAACAAAGACTCCCTTATCAAAAGATAGCCTTTTTGCATTTCACCAGTGTAAACAGTAAGGCTAACATTTTGCATTGCTTTATATCTATTTTCACATTTGAGGCAAATACAATGCAGTGGAGGAAGATACTTCCCCCATGTGGGAATGAGGACCTAGGACTGAGAAATTAAGTGGCTTGGGTGGCCCAACTTGGAAGTAAGAGAACCTGTGGCATGGCATGAACTCTAGGGAACCTCTCACTACATTCTAGTTGTCATTTCTTCTCACCTCTGAATACCATTCTTTTCTTTCTCTCTTACCACCAGCTTAAAAAAGATTAAACAGAATTGGGGGAAGATCCCTCCACCATATTAGTTTACTATATTATAGTGATTCCAAGATACCCAACTGGAAGGATAGGAAAAGTCTTAATGATATGACATGGCAATCATTTTTAGTGTCTCTGAAATTTTATTAACACTAAATAAGGAGACAGAGCATTTCAGACAACTCACCCACAATTGCAGCTCCAATAGTGACAGAGCATCAAGAACAGCTGAATGAATAAATTGTTAATGTGGCAGCATTCTCTGAATTGGCCCAGATCCCATGGCAGGGGAATGAAATATATAGTCCTGGGAGATGTTTATGCTTATTGTAAAAGGTAGTTTCTTTCTTAACATTCTATTTCTAAATTATTCCACAGGGATATAACAGAGAAATAAAATTATTATGAGGTTCCATAACAGCTATAGATGTTAACTTGGAACTTTCCTAATTCTGAAGGCTGCAAAGTTCATACTGAATCTGGAAATCCTGTAGTTTCCTCTCTGCCCTTGGCAATAACATAGAGCTGAGGGAGTTGAGGCTTGCCAAGCTCTACTTTCCTTGTCCTCCTCATCCACTATCACAGACTGGGCTTCACTCACTTTAAAATCAATATTTTACTGATGATTTGATGAAATTAAGGAGAAAATATTTTTTCTTTATAATTTCTGCTTTATAATTTCTCTAACTATTACTACATAAAGCTCAATGTAACAATTGTGCCTCCACAGATGTAATTTAAAATAAAAGCATAGTATGGCAGAAGTAATATATCTACTGAGCACAGAATGCCCAAGAGCACATATCCTGAAGAGGCTATCCATTGCTTCTAGAGCCAATTTTAAACACATTCCTGATAATCTTCTTTGAAAATTGCATTCAGAGGCAAAGGCATAGCTGACTTTTGAATATATGAATAGCTTCAATAAGGGAAAATATTTAGTCTTTGAAAGCGAATTTCCATTTCGGGAAGCATATTGTTTGAAGCCGAAAGGTATTTTTCAAGTCTCCAGCCCATGCATCCAATCAGAATGTCCAAGGAGTGCCATTATCTCAACCTCTCTAAACCGGAGCATGTCGCTGCCCTCGACCCTCCCATCCTGCTCCTCCCACCGCCTCCCCTACCCTGCGCTGGCCTTGTGTGGGATAGCACTGATTGTCCACAGTGATCTCTTCCAAAAGCCAGGACGAGGTATTACAGACTACTTATGTACACAATTCTTACATGAGATGACCACAATTGGAACTGCTAATGCAATGAAAACCTTTATTTCAAATAGCAACTTACACTCTCAAAGAGGGAAGGTAAAAGATGAGAATGCTGATGATTTTTAGGAACCGTGGCCTTGTTCGCAAACATAGATGCCAGTCAAAGATGTCAGAAAACCAACCACTTTGTGACTAGTTTTATTTTCTTTGGGGAACAATTAATTGAATTTGGAGAAAAGAAAAGCCCACTTTGACCCATTAGTCGAACATAACTATTTTAAAGTCTGGAATCCCGATGCAAACTCTGAGAGAACACATGTGAACCAGGAAGCGTTGTGGGGAGAAGAAGCCTCCGTGTGAGCCGAGGCTGGCTGGGAGAGCAGCGGGGGACGCGATACCTGTCTCTGGTTCTCCGTCTCCAGGCGCAGCCTGGCCTCCACACACCTTCGCGTCTCCAGGAAGGCTTGGCGCTGGGCCCGGTCGGACAGGTAACTGATGAAGATGCCAGCTGTGTTCATACACATGAATAAGACCGCCTGGGCCACAACCTGAAACAGAATCCCAAACAACCTGGTCAGGTGGCTAAAACGAGAGCTGCCTGCGAGCAAAAGAGGAGAAGAGTAAATCACCATTTCACAGGTGATGCTGAGTGCAGCAATCTGCATGGTTAGGGGCATTTTCATAACACTATGCCCTTCATTCCGGCCCTGAGCCAAATGCCACCCCCTCCGAGAGCCCTCCCTTGACCGCTCTATCCAAATTTAAAGCTTCCCCTCCCCAAATTTGGGTCTGGCCATGGATTGGAAAACTGAGGAAAGAAAAAGGGGTATTGTCAGCTTCTTCCTTAATTCTCCCTCTACCTCTTTCTCTAAAGTTCTAATTGAAGTTCTTGGCCTTTAAAGGATTGAAGAAGCAGATGGGAGGGTGAGGAAGGGACTAATATGAAACAAGAAAGATATTTCCTGAGTGGAATAATTATATTTTGAATTTGGTGCTTTTGGGTCCTCTTGGGTAGAATTCCTTTTAAAATGTCCAAGTCTTGTTGTTTCTGACTCCAGAAAAATACCAACTTTTTTCACTGCTTTTTGTCTCAACTAATATTACCCTATCCCTAGGTACCAAAATCTTGCTGGACTTTTAAATTAGGCTTCCTCCTTTCACCTTTTCCCCTTCCAAACTACATTTCAGTGAAGAAAAACAAGCAGATTCTGGAAGGAAGTAAACACTTGAAAGAAAGAAACAAATAGTGTGAGAGTCCCAATTTTTGTGCTTTTAGCCTGAGTGCAGGCAATATTTGGCCCAGTATGGTGTAGCTTCCACTCTGGTGGAAAACCCAGGAGGTCTGAAGAAGCAAAGAACAGAGGTAAGGACAACTACAGTTGTTGGAAAGTGAAGTGAACATCACCAAAAGAAGGAAGCAGGGGAGGGACAGCCTTAAAATCGATATATAAACTCTTTCACAAACCGCACAGGCACAGGATAGACTTTAAGAAACTGAGCAAAGGACAAATGAACTAAAGTGAGACTTGTAGGGCAGTCCAAAATGCAGAGTGTATTTGATTCCAATAAAATTAATTACCTGCCAAAACAACACTAAAAAAGAAGCAAACGACATTTTTCAAAGGAATATAAGAGAACTCAAATACTACCACATAGCAACATATCTATGACACAACACAAAATTATGTCACAAGTGAATAAATGCAAAAATGTGACCCATTCTCAAGAGAAAACAATCAACAGAGACATATTCTGATCTGACTCAGATGTTGGAGTTAGAAGAAATAAATGTTATAGTAGCTCTTACAACTCAGCTCTGAAGGAAAAATAAAAGGTCTAGCAATGAATTAAATAAAAGATAGGAACTCTCAGCAGAGAAATAGAAATGGTAAAAAAAATGAAAATTATAGATCTGAAAAACACAAACTCTGAAACAGAAACATTCACTGGATATTAACAGCAGAATGTTGATGACATAAGGACATCAGTCAGCTTGAAGATAGATTGGTAGAAAATAGCCATTCTGAGAAAATGGGAAAAAAGATTGAAAATAAAAATGCAGGGACCTGTGGGACAATATTAAAAGGCTCAGTATGCAGGTAACTGGAATATCAGAAGGAGACAGAAGAGAGAGCGGATGAGGCAAAATAATTTATTTGAAGAAATCATTGTGACATTTTAAAAAAATTATGAAAGACAAATTTACAAATTCTAGAAGCTCAGTGAAACCAAAGAAGGATAAATATGACTAAAACTATTCCTGGGCATGTCATAGTGAAACTGCTGAAAATGGAAGAATATCTTGAAAGGAGTCAGAAAAAAATGTAACATATAGGGAATAATGATTCAAATTATCACCAACTTTTTATCAAAAACATTGGAAGCTAGAAAATAGTGGGCCAACACCTATAAAGGGTCAGGGAGAAAATGTGCCAGCATAGAACTTTGTATGAGGTATGAAGGAATGCAAAAGCATTTCAAATAAAAGAAAACTAAAATATTTGTCACCGGTAGATTCACTATAAGAAATGCTGAAGGAAATTCTTCAAACTAAAGAAAAATAATACCAAATGGAAATTCAGATTTTCAAGAAGGAATGGAGATCATCAGAAATGGTGAATATCAGGTTAAATATGAAAGCACTTGGTAGTCCTCTTAATTTTTTAAACTATACATGAAATTTTACATAACATAATTATAATGTCATTCTGTTGAGTCTATGTTGGTGAAAAACTATGACAGCTGTAGAAAAGAGGAAGGGGGTGGCACAATACACGAACCTATTTGGTTTCAAGGTTTCTTCTACACTTAATGTGAAGTGATACAATATTAACTCTGAATAGACTCTGAAAAGTTAATCTTTAAAGCAACCATTAAAAATAATGCAAAGAGATATTGCTAAAAGCCAATAGAATAGTCATGTATGTACACAGAGACCTGTTCATAGCATTATTTATAATAGCTAAAAAGTGGAGATAATCCAAATGTCCATCAGCTGGTGAATGGATAAAAAATGCAAATCCCTACAGTGCAATACTATTTAGCAATAAAAAGAACAAACTACTGATACATGCTACAATAGGGATGAACCTCAAAAAATATGACATCAATGAAAGCATTCAGATACAAAAAATCAAAACACCATACATTATATGATTCCATTTATAGAAAATGTCTGGAAGGAGCAACTCTATAGAGACAGAAAGTAGATTAGTGGTAGCCTGGGCCTGGAAGTGGGACCAGGATTGAGAGCAAAGAGGCACAAGGGGTCCTTTGGTGTGATGGAAATGTTCTAAAATTTGATTGTGGTGATGGTTGCTCGGTGTTATAAATTTACCTAAAAAAGCATTGAGTTGTACATTTTAAATGGTGATCTTTATGGTATGAAAATTATGTTATTAAAGCTATTTTTAAAAGACAAACGGATCAATTATAATTAATTCTTGAATACACTCAATAATTGAAAAAAGAAGGGAAAAATAAATAGAAAAACAAATAACAAATAATAGCATCATTATTTACATCAAATATTAATGGCCTCCTGAAGGAAGTATGCACTGACTGAAAACATGTCCAACTTTCAACGGCCGCGGGACTTCTGATAAGTGAAGTGAGTAGACGGATGTGCTTAGCAGGACCAGGGTGAGTCTGCCTAGGACGAAGGCGAAGCTGCAATTTCCCTTTGTAGTAATTATGGAACAAAATGAATATTAATGGGGGATATTCCTCAGAAAAGCAGACTGTGTGAACTGAGGAAGGACTCAGGATCATTGGGTATCCGTGGGCCAGACAAAGTCAGATTTTGCTTTCAAGAGTTACTTTTCAGACCTTACAGTTGTTGTTTTTTTTCTTTTTTTTCTCCTTATTTATTTTTTTAATGTTACATTCAAAAAATATACCCCCCGTGCCCCTCACCCCACTCCTCCACCCATAACAACAACCTCTCCATCATCATGAGACATTCATTGCATTTGGTGAATACATCTCTGAGCACTGCTGCACCTCATGGTCAATGGTCCACACCATAGCCCACACTCTCCCACAGTCCACCAGTGGGTCATAGGAGGGCATACAATGTCTGGTAACTGTCCCTGCAGCACTACCCAGGACAACTCCAACCCCCGAAAATGCCCCCACATCACATCTCTTCCTCCCACTACCTACCCCCAGCAGCCACCATGGCCACTTTCTCCACACCAACGCCATATTTTCTTTGATTACTAATTACAATAGGTCATAATAGAATATCATTAAGTCCACTCTAATCCATTCTCTATTCCTCCATCCTGTGGACCCTAGAATGGCCGTGTCCACTCCACATCTATATCAAGAGGGGGCTTAGATTCCACATGGATGCTGGATGCAATTCTCCTGCTTTCAGTTGTAGGCATTCTTGGCTCCCTGGTGTGGTGGTTGACCTTCTTCACCTCCATGTTAGATGAGTGGGGTAAGTCTCATAAACCAGAATATAGGAGCTGCAAGTCTGTTGAGGCCCAGGGCCTGGCTATCACATGGTCAGTCAAGAGATTCAGGTCCCCTGGGTATACATTAAACCCCAGCACCAACTACAGTTCCGGTAAAAGTAACAGGAGAGACTTGTGGACAAAGATCACATCTAAGTCCAGCTCCATCACACAGAAACACAGACTCCAAAGTAGGGCCAACTGAGATGGCACTGAACTCCATCTGCCATGACCATAGAGCCTGTGGGTCTCTGCAGCCCTCAGAAGAACCAATACCTGGGGTTGCATCTACTTTTATCTGTCTCTGGGACTCTGCTCAGGTGTGCATAAGGGCAACCACTCTGCTAACCTCCCAGCTCTTTTTGGAGACTCATAGCCATATAAACTCATTTGTCCTTTCCATTTCCCCCTTTTATTCAGGTCAAAAAGCATTTTTAACTCCTGGTATTATATGTGGACTGAGATATTCTGGCTGATTGCCCAATGACTGGTCAGCTCAAACCTGTGAACTGTATGCATTAAATCAAAGCCTCAAACTATTAAAGGGAAAGGATGGTACAGTCTACACTGACTCCAAGTATGCCTATGGGGTAGTCCAACCTTTGGAAAAATTTGGGAAGAGAGGGGATTAATTAACAGCAAAGGAAAAGGTTAAGTCCATGGGGAATTAACAAAACAAGTATTGGCCGATCTACTTTTATCCAGGGAAACATCAGTGGTGCATATAAATGGACATCAGAAAGGTCATATGTTTGAAGCGAAGGGCAATAGGTTAGCAGATGAGGAGGCTAGGGAAGCCTCCCTTAGTTCTCTTTGAAGTTGATGATCCTGATACCCTCCATTCCCAAGGAGTTCCGGCTCCCTACATTCTCTGAAAAGGAAGTGAAATAGCTGGAGCAGTTAGGAGTGACCCTGGATGATCAAGGGGGTGGGTCCTCCTGGATGGCAGGCAAATGTTGAATAAACAAGTGATGAAATAATACAATATTTAAAAAAAAAAACAAGTGATGAGAGAGGCACAGAGGCATTAGCAGTCTAACACCAAGGGAGTCACTGGGGGGTACAGGTCATGTGTGATCTGGTTCTTAAGTATTTTGGATGCATGGGCCTTTATACTGTAGCTAAACAAGTAAGTGAATGATGTATAATTTGCCAAAAGGTTGAGAAAGTTTTAAGGAAGCAAGAACAGGGGTTACATGAGCCGGGCCTCAGGCCATTCCATAGTATTAGGGTTGATTACACAGAAATGCCTCCAATGGGTCAGCTAACGTATGTTTTGGTTATTGTAGATCATCTGACAGGATGGGTGGAAGCATATTCTCTGGCCTCAGCTACAGCATCAGGAACTTTCAAAATTAATCTTGAACAAAACATTCCTCATTATGGGTTAGAGGAAAATACAGTAGCCACTTTACCTCCCAGGTACTTGAGAATATTATGCGAAGCTTGGGTGTCACGTGGAATTTCCATATACCATGGCACCCACCATCTTCAGGGAGAGTGGAGAGAATGAGTCAGACTTTAAAGAAGCATCTTTCTAATTTGGTCTTAGAAACAAAGTTACCCTGGATTAAGTGCTTACCCATAGCCCTACTGAGGATTAGAACCACCCCTAGGAAAGAGCTGGGAATCTCTCCTTATGAAATGCTTTCTGGCTTGCCTTTTCCTAGGAGGGCTGGAGACCTCCCTTCCCTAGAGTTGAAGGATCTCTTCCTTAAGAATTATACACCAGCTTTGTCCTCTACTTTGTCATCCCTCAGCCATCGTGGTTTGCTGGCCCAGACCCTGACTCCTGAATTCACTGTCCATCAACACCAACCCAGCAGTTGTGTCCTAGTCACGTCTGGAAGGAGTGCAAACTTCAGCTGACCTGGGAAGGACCCTATCAAGTTTTGTTGACAAATGAGACTGCAGTCCAGATAGCAAAAAAGGCTGGATCCACCACTCTCAAGGAAAAGGACCATAAGTACCCAACATCACCCCCAGAGTCCTGGGAAATAAGGATCACTCTGAGAAGGCAATAGTTGGGAGGGCATATCAGAAAGGGGGAAGGACTGGTCAGACTCTATGTCAGTGAACCTGGTGGGAAGATACTCCTCCACTTAGAGGGAAGGCTGTTATCTATAACCACCTTGTCCAGTACATTAAGAGACTAGCAGATGAAGGATTTAAAGTTTCTGAAAATGAAAATAATTATACTGACTATGATGTTTCAGATTCAGGTCATGACAAGCCCCATTAAATTGATAGCAAATGTAACCAAAGGCCTAGAGTCTCAGACTGTGCAGTTTGATGCCTAACGTGTGGAGATCTAGGATTGCAACGGCGGCTGAGTGGGCAAAATAAATATCTATGCCTGGAGTCACTGAGAGGTTATCTCAACCTCCCCCCCACCCCCGGTTCGATTGGAGCTTTGCATGGTGGACTACCGAGTACAAGGGGTGGACCCGGGAACGGAGGAGGCCATATGCACTGGAAACAGTTAGAGGACAAGATCGCCTTCTAAGGTAATGCCCCACCAGACTGCAAAAACCTCCAGTGTAACCTGGTAGTAATAGCCATTAGAAAGGCAGACAAATTAGGCAAAAAGAACCGTTATTCTTCACCTGACAAAGCCTGTGAATGGGGTGGAGGTTACAGGCAAAGATCCTCTGGGGAAGTTCCATATTCAAGTCCTTCCTCCCTCTGTGGATATGATACCAACAACGCCCCCTCCAGCTCACCCTTCAGAGATACCAAGGGAAAATCCAACAAAGGCCAGTTCCCCAATGTAGAGCGACCCCAAAGCAGTCAGGATACTTAAGACAGAGGATTTAAAGCAGACCACAGAAATAAAGACAGGATATGGAGACATAAATGCCTGGGTAGAATGGGTCAAATATATAGTCCAGAATCTGAACAAAAGCAACTGTTAAGCTTGTGCAACAGGCCGGCCCACTGCTCATATCCTGCCCTTTCCGTTACGTATGGAAGCGCATGAAAGGGAGTGTAAGTGCATGGTGCTCTTCTTCCAGAGTGCTACTCCTGGTGAAGACTGTAGTATGTTGTCCTCTCTCTTCCCTCCGGTCAAAAAGGGAAACATCAAAGCCATATCCGCTTCCCGCCTTGGTCCAGGAAGTCCCTCTGCCTGTCTCTCTAGGTGGGGAAAAGGGCTCCAGGACCTTGCGAACAAGGCCTTGTGTTATATACACCAGTGTAGAACGTCAGTGAGGATAGTACTGGCAATTCCTCCAGTTTGGCCATACCCCGAGCAGACCTTTGGTGGTACATTCAGAAAGGGCATCCTCCGACTGGTGTTACCTGAGAAGTGGGGAGGAACCTGTGCTCTGGTTCAGTTGGCCATCCCATTTAGCCTGGCCTTTGCAAAAGAGGAAGAAACACAAAGCCAGGGAAAGAGAACAATAAGAAGTTTACTTGGTTCCTTTGATGACTGAATTTATCTAGATAGTATAGGAGTTCCCCAGGGAGTCCCTAATGAATTTAAAGCTAGAAATCAGATAGCTGCAGGATTTGAGTCATTCTTGTTCTGGTGGGTCACCGTTAACAAAAATGTGGATTGGATTAACTATATATATTATAATCAACAAAGATTTATCACTTACACTAGGGATGTGGTTAAGGGAATAGCAGAACAGTTGGATGCTACTAGCCGAATGGCCTGGGAAAAGAGGATAGCCCTAGACACGATGCTAGCAGAAAAAGGAGGCATGTGTGTTATGACTGGAGGTAGTTGCTGTACCTTCATCCCCAATAATACGGCCCCAGGCGGGACTATCACCAAGGCCTTGCAAGGCTTAGCAGTCGTATCTGAAGAGTTAGCACAAAATTCTGGCATTGACCACCCACTCACGGGATAGAACTGGTTTGGAAATGGAAAGGAGTGGTCCTGTCTGTCCTGACTTCCCTTATCATTGCGGCTGGGGTACTCACAGCAGTTGGATGTGGCATCATCCCATGCGCCCAAGGGTTAGCTCAAAAACTCATTGAAATGGCCCTAACCAAACAGATGCCCATTCAGTACAAGCAAAACAACTTATACCCCCTGAAAGAGGAAGATCTCTATGATGAAGAATGTGAGGAGGCTCTCAGCAGATTTGAGAAACTAAATTGTGAAAATTAAAAGAGTCTGAAAGAAAGAGGGGGATTTGTAGGAAAGGGTTAGGTTTAATTTTCACATAAAGGGGAAGCTGGAGTCAGCTCTGCCGATGGAGGAGGGAGGGAAAGGGGGTCTATCGGTTTTGGTATGCCAAGAATTTGAAAAGGGACTCCAAAACGAGGGAGGGTCAATGGTGAGTGCTGAGGGTGGGGCCAGAGCGGGGAGGGCCGATGGTGAGTGCTGGGGGCGAGGTCAGTAGTGAAAGAGGTGCCAAATTTGAAAAGTGCACCAGGGGTGAAAGTGGCACCCAGTGCCCAGCCCGCCAGAATGTAGAGAGCATCAGAGCAGGGTTTCAGAGGGAACCGCATACATTAGTTAGAGCCCTCAGATAGGCTGTAACCCCCGAAGTACCCAATCAATGGGAAACAGGGGAGGGACCTGTATTTTAGGTTTAGGGTATAAATATCACTGTTCCTTGTTGTTCAGCACGGGGGGCCATTTTGTCCAGGTCATACGCTCATTCTTGCAAGATCGTTAATAAAATTCTTTTCTCCTCCACAATCAGGTGAGTTTTTGTTTCTTACAGGTGTAGCTTTCTTTCTAACATACCTCACCTGGTGGGTCCCAGGGGTCCCGCAAGGATCCTGAGGTTGCTGCAGTCAGGAAGTATCCATTTCCTTTTGGAGTCTAAAGGTTTTCGGTAGCCAGATGCTGTATTCAAGACTTATGCATCCTGGCTGGCAATGCACTCACCAGACAAAACCCCTTTATGTAAATCCCATGTTAATTTCTTGAATTTCTGTCAGGAGGCAGGCATTGTAAATGATGAAATAGAGAGTCAAGCTGTCTAGTGTGCAAACTGCAAAGGCAGTTGAGATAGTTAAATCTAGAGACAAGATGAGGCATAGAATACTATTTGTATGTGTGCAGGTACAAAAATATGAAATTATGTTTTTGAAGTCCACTTGTCATTCCTGGAGCTCAGATTTCATTTACTGTTCCTTTATACTTTACATACCTCAGGGTTGCAAGCTGTTTAAGGAAAAAATTCCCATATACCCATGTATTATAAAGAAGAATAAAAATTGAGTTTATGCCAAAAAAAAATATTAATGGCCTAAACACTGATTAAAAGTGAATGGTGTCAGAATGGATAGAGAAAGTTAAAAAAAATGCAGCTATACACTGTCTACAAAGGACAAACCAAATATAAAGACAATGAGATTAGAAAGATAGACTAGTACAAAAAGACTAAAGTGGCTATATTAATATCAAACCTCAAGGCAAACAGTGCTATCAGAGATAAGAGGTAAACTTTATAATGATAAAAGGGCCATTTCATCAGGAGGATATGGCAGTCATTAATGATCATAAGGGAAACTTCAAAATAGATAGAGCAATTGCAAAATTAAAGAGACAAATAGACAATTCTATAATCATAATTGGAAAAACTTTTCAACAGCTTTACTGAGGTATAACTGACATAAAACACTGCACATATTCACAATGCATATTGTGATAAGTTTTGCTGTGCATATATATCCATGAAACCATCATTACAATGAAGACAATGCACATATCATCCCACCCAAAAATTCCTCGTCCTCCTTGACTCCCTCCTTTCCACCCCTCCCAATCCTTCTCCCTCATCCCAGTGCCACCACTGATCTGATTTTTTGTCACTATTAATTAATTTGCTTTGTCTAGAGTTTTATATAAATGGAATCAATAAAGCATGCCCCTTTTTTGCCTGTTGTCTGGCTCCTTTGATTCAGCATTATTTTGACAGTCATCCATGTGGCTGTGTATATCAACAGTTCATTCCATTTTTTTTTTTTATTGTTGAGAAGTATTACAATGTATGAATATACCATAATTTGTTTATCTAAATGTTGATGAACATTTAGATTGCTTGCAGTTTGGGGCTAACAAATAAAAAACTGAAATGAATATCCAGGTACAAACATTTGTATGGGTAAATAATTTCCTTTCTCTTGGGAGTGGTACACCTAGGAGTGGACTAAGATCATGTGGTGAGGGTATAGTTAATGTTTTAAAAAACTATCACACTGTTTTCCAAAGTGGCTTTACTACTTTACATTTCCACCAGCAGTATATGAGAGAAATAGACAATTGTGTAATTATAACATCCCTCTCTTAGTAATCAATAGAATTAGACAAAAATTCAGTAAAGATATAAATGACCTGAATAATACCATCAACTGTCCTTGCCTATTGATATTAGTAGCTGCAGGCTATACATTCTTTACAAATGAGCATTGGGTATTCAAAGAGTCTCTGCACAAGGCCATAAAACTAGTATCAGTAAATGTAAAAGGTTTGAAATCATACACAAAAGATTTTATGATTACAATAAAATTAGAATAAATGTAACAAAAAGAACTCTACGAAAGCTCCAAATACTTGGGAATCAACAAATTCTGACATAATTCTTGAGTCAATGAAGAAATTACAAGGAAAACTGAAAGTATTTCAAAGTGAAAGATAACTAAAATTTAACATATCAATATCTATAGGATGCAGCTAAAGCACTCCTTCAGGAAAAAGTATAGCTCTACATGTTTACAGTATGAACTACTTCCCGCACCAGAAGAAGAAAAGACATTAATTATATTGTTACTAGATCCATTCCCTATATTTAAAGCACTCCAATATTCCCATGTTATAAGAATAAAATCCAAAAAGATTTCTTATTTTAAGATGAAAGAGAAAAGACTTCTTTGCCTCATTCTCCTTTCTGATATTGCCACCCCAAACAGCAAACTATATGTAGAAATGAAAGGTCTGTCTTTGAAAAAACTAGAATTCACCTGTAAACTCAGTTATAATACCTTGGAAAGAACTGTCAAATGAAATGAAAATGAGTCCTGGGATGGTAAAATGCTGAGAGAGATTGCCTGCTTTAGATGCCCAGCAGAATCTACAGGCACAGATTTCTCTAAAGTAGGTGACATACCCTGAAGGGAAGAATTAATAATTTCTTGTCTAAAAAAGTGGGGTAGGAGTGCATTGACCCCAGGGATCATGAGCAGATTGCATATAGAATGGGACAGGGCAGAATATAGTATTCTTGTAGCAAACAGTCTGTCAGTGAGTTGGGGTTGGAGAAAGATTGTAAATTGTTAATAAACATAAAATAATGATTTATTAGCTGGGAGGAAATAAAGGCTAAGCCAGATTATTCATACATATACATATATGTATGAATAACATATGTATGAACATATACATATACACTAACCCAGCATGACAAGCAGCTGTACTGGGAACCAATGAGATCTACTCTTAGCATGAGCACTGCCCTCAGACTTCACCATGACTTCTTTCAAATAGTGGGAACTCGCTTCATTCAAATTTGAATAATAATGCTCGAAAAGTCACTAGAAAGAAATTTTAGGTTGTATATATGTTACCAGAATAAAATTTTAAAAAGCACATAACTGTACAGCACAGAGGGAACCCTAATGTAAGCTATGGACTATAATTAAAAGAATATTATAATAATATTATTTCATCAGCTATAATAACGGTACCACACTAATGCAAGATGTTAAAAACAGGGGAAAATGGGGAGCAGATTTGCCTCAAGTAGTTGGGCACCTGCTTCCCACATGGGAGGTCCTGGGTTAAGTTCCTGGTGCCTCCTCAAGAAGACCAGCAAGACAGCGGGCTGACAGGACAGGCTGACACAGTAAGGAGCCACAATGAGGAGCCACAATGAGAGAGACAAGAAGCAGGAAGCGCATGTGGCTCAAGCAACTGGGTATCTCCCTCCCACATGGGAGGTCCTGGGTTCAGTTTCTGGTGCCTCCTAAAAGAAGATGAGCAGACACAGAGAACACACAATGAACAGACACAGTGAATGCAAACAACAAGGGGCAGGAGGGAGAAAAAAAAAACAGTGGAAAAAGTGTGTGTGAAGGGGGTATATGGGAACTCTGTACTACCTGCATGGTTTTTCTGTAAAACTACAACTGCTTTAATAAAAAAGGAGGGAAAACAAACAAAAGTAACTAGGAGAGTGTTGATAAAAAGATAATGCAAGAAAGAAATAAAAGGAAACTGGGACAGGAAAAAAGTCCAAGTACGTTCAACAGAGAATGTTTGCCATTGAATAGAAAATATTTTGATCTGTAATATTTCAAGAAATTTCTAGAAATTAAAGAAACAGTCACCTATTTAAATAGAGTTCAAAGCAAACATCCAAAGTCACAAGAAAAAAATTATAAGAAAAGAAAGAGGATGCAAAACGAACTGACAGAATTTAAAAAATACATATATATATATGTAGAGGAGAAAAATAAAACTACCACAGAAGGCCACTCTGTAAACAATAAAATGAGAAAAAAGTATGACTGAAAATAGCATGAAGCCATTAAAAAACAGGAGAGAAATAAAAGTAAAGAAAATGAAGTTAAAACAGAGGAGAAGAAAAGATAATGGAGAAAAGGAGTTTTGGAAGACAGGAAAAGGCAATGCAATAAACACGTAAATTATATCCCTGAATCAGAGAATAAATAAAAATCAAAGTTATAATTTAAAATATAAAACAAGATTTGTTCTTATGGTCTGGAAGAACACACAATAATCCAGGAAATGTTTATTTACAAGAATTGACAGTGAAACATATCATAATAGTTTTTCTGGACTTCAAAGGCAAAGAATGATTTCTTGGGGCATAGAAACAAGAAAGTCAAACTTTTCCTCATACTTTATCACAACAACAATTAACAACAGAAGACAATGAATTACAATGGCTACAAAATCCCCAAGAAAGAACAATGTAACCCAAGAATTTTTATTGTCAACCCAATGCTTTTCTAGAAGATAAATGAGTCAAGGAAGAGATGAGCAGAGAAATTCCAACAAAATCCTGGTTGGTAAGTACTAAATCCATTTGAATGTACAAGTGAGACGAGAAATTTTAGATGAAATTGTGTTGATGGAGCAGAATGTGAAGGCAATGTAAAACATAAAAATGATATTGCTAACAAATGGAAAGAGTGTATGAAAAGAATTAAAAAGTCCTTGATAAAGATATTAATTAATTTTAGGCACTGTTAAATTTAAATAGAAATATTATATTAGCTGTGATAACCACTAAAATAATACAAATAAAACATTTAATTTTCATTGAAATAGAAGGGAAAATGGAATAAAATGGAATAAAAAATACTCAACCTACAAGAGGAAATTCAAGAAAGATAGGAGAAAGACATAGAAAGTCAGAACAAACACAAAATACCAAATTTATCAGGGACCACAACAAATGTAAATAGACATAACTCTCTGGTTATGATAATGATTTTCAGATTAGATTAAAAATCAGCTATGTACTATTTAATGAGGCATTCCTAAAACATAATGACACAAGAAAGATTGAAATTCAACCAAAATAAAGCTGGTGTTGCTGTGTAAATATCAGATTAAAGAGACTTTAAGAGAAAAAAGTATTACTAGTGATTAAAAGAGTCATTAAATAAAAACAAAATTTTTAAATCATGTAGAGGATATAAAAATTCTGAATTTGGACATTTTAACAATATAGCTTTGAAACACACAATGCAAATCTTATATAATTCGATGGAAAAATTTACATATCTACCCTCACAGTGGTATATTTCAGCAAAATTTTTAACAGTTGATAGATCAAGCAACTAGAATTAAAGTCAGTAAAGTTAGAGACTGTTTCAATAGCTCAAACAATTAACAACCTTGAAATGGAACAGGAGAGCTAACAATTGGATAGTATACATACTTTTTAGACACATGCTGAATATTTTAAAAATATGTTCTTGTGATAGAACATGAAGTTAGCCTCAGCAAAATTTCAAAGAACTGGGATCATGTAAACCACAATCAATTACTACCATAAACTGAAGTCACGAAGCAATATAAGAAGAAAACTAGAGAAATACCCAGTTTTTGGAAATTAAAAATATTTCTAAATAACACATGGACCCAAAAATATATCCTAAAGAAGGCTTGAAAATATGTATTAAATATAGTGAAAATACTGCAGAACAAATCAGTAGTACTCTCAGAGAAATTTATAGTCATAAATGCTTCATTAAAAAAGAAGAAATGTAATAAAAAGAAAAAAAAGAAGAAAGACAATATGAATGTGATACCTATTCTATTTAAGGATTTAGCAAAGAGTAACAGAATAAACCCAAATTATGTAAAGAAGAAAAAGAAAAGTAAGAGCAAAAATTAATGAAATGAAAAACAAGTCTACAATAAACTTTGTAGTCAAACATTTGTTCTTTGAAAAGACTAATAAAACAGAAACACTTCTTACAAGGTTAATAAAAACAGAAAGAAAAAGTAATGAACTTATCCCAGGAATCCAAGGATACTTAAACATTATCAAATCAACTAGTGTAATTCACCACAATTACAGCATTTATATATATCAGGTGTGTGTGTGTATCATTATATGGAGAAAAGGCATTGATGAAATTCAATATTCTTTCATTTAAAAAATCTACTAGCAAACTGAAATTAGGAGTAAACTTTCTGCGGTCATCATATAGGATTTCTAAAGTAAACTCACACAGACACACACCCTAAAGCAAACAACTTGCTCAGTCAAATGTCAAAATTATCGAAAGCATTCATTTCAATACTGGGATGACAGTTATCACCAAATATATTCATTATCATTTTCAAGTGCTAGCTATCTCAGTACAAAAAATGAAATAAAAGTGATAATGTTTGGATAGTAAGAAATATATTTTCATGATTTGCAGATGATATAATTATCTATCTGAAATATCCAAAATGCTGTAGAAAAAATTGTTAAAATTAATAAGAATTTAGCAATGATGCTGAATCTAAAAGCAAAAAAAATGGCAATTAAATTTCTATGTCTGTAACTGATATAAATGTGAGATACATGTACACATATACAAGCATATATATACACTTCATATACTATATTGTAAAAATGAGGTAACTGGAAAATGATCAAAAGACATGCAAATCCTTAATGAAGAAACAATAAAATCTAATTTAATCAAAGAGTACCTAAAAAATATTGTGTGGTATACCATATTTATGGATAGGAAATATCTGTCATGATAAACACATCAAATCTAAGTAGGTGTTTTTTCCCCCAGTGAAACTCAACAAGAGGATTCAAAAATCTATAAGGAAGGGCAAAGGGCCAAAAATACAGACGGTATTTCTAAGGAAGAACAAAATGGGGAAAAGAACAAAATGCTTTACTAAATATCAAGATTTTTATAAACACTGTAGTAATTGAGACACCATGGCATTTGTATAGGAATACACAAATTGACCACTGGATGTGAAGAGAGAGCCCAGAAACATACCAACAAATTTGAGAATTGGACACTGCAGATCTAATGGGAAAAAAGACTTTAAAATAAACAGTGTCAGGATAATTTGTGATCCCTTGGGAAAATAAAATAAAAGTAAGCCCCTACCTAATGCCATACATTAGATATTTGTAGCTGGATTAAAGTCTTAAATATGAAAGTTAAAACTATAAAATCTTAGAAAACAATATAGGAGGATATTTTTACTCCCTTGATGGATTTTTTAAAAACTAAGAGAACAAACCATAAGGAACAGGATGGTGTATTTGAATGAATTAAATGTAAGAATGTCTATTCATTAAAAGATACCATAAGGAAAATAGAAAAAATCCCACAACTATCCACAAAATGAAAGAAGGTATTTACAACAACTTAGAGCAACTTTGGCTTTACACATTAATGTTTATTTTGCACATTCCTACAACTGCACCTTTTCCACTCCTTGACATATATTCCAGAGCTACCTTTGCATGTGGTACCATAGAAAACATATGTAAGAATGGAAATGTCTACCAATACTAAAATGGATACCTATTCTGTGGTACATTAAAGCAATTAGATACTAATCAATAGTGAAAATAAATCAACTCTCTTTGTATATAAATCAGTATGGTTGAGTATTGGAACATAATATTAACAAAACAGTATGATTCCAAAAATAAACAAAAACAGAATATGTGGTTGATGGATAAAAGTGAAAACATGTGATGTCATTTTTCATCCATCAACTTGTCAATGATGACGCATCAGTCAGGCTAGGTTGTAGAGATATAGACACTCTCATACCTAGTTGAATAAAAATTTGAATATAAATTTAGCAATATTTATCATAATTGATAATGCTCATATTCCTTAGACTAGTAACTCAGCTTTATAGATTTATTTTATGTATCTGATCTCCCAAGTGCAGAGATCAAAGAATAACATAGCATTGTTTGTAACAGCAAATTATTTGAAACAACCTAATGGCCAAAAACAGAGGAGTGTTTAAATGGCAAATCCATATAGTCAAATGGTACATAGATCAAAGAAAGGAGATAATAAGTATACTATGGAACATTCCAATATGTACTAAGTGGGAAAATAAAAGCATTTGCCATCACTTTTATGTGCATGAACTATCTCAGTAAGGCAGTGGATAAATCTGAGGACAAAACCTGAGACCAGGGATTCAAAGGTGGAAGAGAGGCTTACTTTACAATCTCTACCTTTCGCATTTTGTAAATGTGTATCTAGTACCTATTAAAATAGATTTTCAACATTTACACATACAGATAAATTTACTGCTAAAAAAGAATAAAATGCAATCTCCCTTTCGTGACGATAAAGCCTGCTTGATCCTCAAGCTCATCTCATGCCATTTCCGTCCTTACTCATCTTGTTCCAACGATTCTAGTTTGTTTTCTGTTCCTCCACCTCAGGGTTGTCGCAAACGCTGCTCCCTCCACCCAGGACACCTTCCCCCTCCCTCTTGCCTCACTGATTTCTTTTATTCCTCTGTTCGCGGCTTTATTGCAGTCTTTTTCAAGAGGTGCTCCCTGATCACTAGATCCAAGCAGGATTTTCCCACCCTGAGCACTTACTACATATTGTAACAATATAGTTACTTGCTTGCTTGGCACCTGTCTGTTACATTGGATTATTAGCTCCAATAGGACAGGGATGATGTTTGTTTCAACTGTTGATTGACACTTAATACCTAGCACATGGCTCAGTAGAGAGTCAGCTTCCAGCACCAGGCAAGTGCTAAGTATTTGCTGAGTGAATAAGTGAATGGATAACTATCCTGAGTATCACTAATCACCATTTACAAGATATGATAGGAAAATGATCTTACAGTAGCAGCAATGATAACATAAAACATCAATGATATCTTTAATAACCACAACAAAAAGGTGTGAGAGCTGTGGAAAGAACTATACTACACAACTTTACAAAGGACAGGAGGAACATTTTCAGCAAAGGAATATTAATCATTGTTAACTATGTAAACACTACTCAAATTGCTTTACAGCTTTAATATTATTGCCATGAAAATTCATGTGGATTTTTTATTTGCAACTTGAAAGGTGATTTTAAAATATACCTGGAAGTAAACGTGTTAGAATACCAAAGAAAAAAAATTAAAAGGAATTAGTGGGCACTTGCTCAGACAAAATGGAACATGTAATATCACACTGCAATAATTAAAAGTCTGTGGCAGCAGAAGAAAAATCAACTGAAAAAATAATAATGGAATAAAATAGATTACATCCTCCAGAAATGGACCGTGGAAGAGAAGATGACTTTGTATATGATGCATATGGCACAATCATTTGGTGAGCAAAAAGGAAGAATTGTCCATAAAAGAATAATTTGTTAACTACTGGGGGAAAATTGTGAGATATTTACCTCACACCATATGCAAAATAAATAAATATGGAAAATGAGACCATAAAAATAGGGGAAGAAAATAAAGGGTACATTGCTCTAATTTTCTAAGCACAAAAGCTTGAATAAAGGCTCTACTTTTTTGTAAACAAATTAAATACTGGAAAAATAAAAGTTACATCTGAGAAAAAATGCATATTCAATTTTAAAATGCATATTCCCTATAGCCTAGGGAAGCAGAGCTTCCAGGGTTCACATTGCACAGGTACGGGTGGTTCTTGTTTTGAGATTTTATTTTTACTTCTCCTAAGCTTTTAAATATTCATCATTGTTTTCTTCTAAAAGTGTGTTCTCCTTTTTTTTAAACAGATGAATTAAAGAATGCTATAAAGTGTGGATAAATTTTAGTAACTTGATGCACTTAATTTCATTTGGAAACCATTAACTTGCTCACTACAGAGTTCAAATTGTATATAAAGTACTGAAAGTGCCTCTTTTCTATTTTACCTAGGTTTTTGGTTTCTCAAAATGAAATACTTGTGATTGATGTTACATGTATGAAACTGTATATTTCCCCCACAAGAATAATTCATGGTTAATTTGAGAACATCACTGTGTAATTATTTCTGTCTCTCATTCGTATTAAAGTTGTCTCTAGACTTGCGTAAAAACTCATTTTTATTAATAAAAGCAATCTTGTTCATTGCTGATGGGAAGGTACTTTACTGGAATATTTCTGGAAAGCAAATTGGCAACATGATGAAAATTTTACTAATTTCTTTTGACGCAGTGATCCAACTTTCAGAAATTTAACTTAAAGATCAGATGCAGGCTCAGAAATTTCTGTGAAGGGATGTTCACTGAAGCTTTATTTCGTAAAGTAAAAAATAAATGGAAATGTTGTGTATCTCAAACAGGTGGGAGAATGGCTGAAAAATTGTTGTATGCATATACAAAGGAAGGTAATCTCACATTTAAAAGTATTTAATAACATGAGCAAATCAGTATGCCATATTAAATATAATGTAAGATTTAAAACTGTATTTGAATACAAACCTATCAATTCAATGAGATTCTATATAGGTATATAAAATAAAATATATAGAGATATATTTTCATGTATATGTGCATGCAGATGTGTAAATGTGCATGTGCTCTGAAATAAGAGGAATAGATTATTCAGAAAACACACTTATGACTAACAAGGCACCAAGAGTCATAAAAGGTCAAGATCTAGAAAAAGTACACCCACAGAGGTAAGCCTAAGAGGTAGCTGGGACTCCATTCTTCCTAGCGGCACCTGCAGACGCCACAGGAGGCGACATGGCTGAGAAACAGAGCTGAGCGTTCACAGGCTCCTGGGGCCAGGCACCAAATGTCGGGTCCAGGACCAAGGGCAGAGAACAGGGGCCAAAAAAAGAGAGCACTCCTATGTAGATTCTGGGTCCTCATCAGTAACTGATTTTATAGGTCACTTTAGCACAGCACTTTCGTATCAAATAAGTATCTAAAAATATCTAAATTGTTCAGGGAGTTCTTTAACGAAATTTTTATAAAGAACGTCCTTTTCCACTGTGACCTTTGCAGCTCTGTGGTTCATGAAGAGCTGGGTATAGTTACTGAGACGGTTTGGCATGTGCCGGGTTAGGCAAGCCCTCCCACTGACAGGTCTAGCTCAACCTGATGACCTGTCCCAGCTGTAAACCACCCGGATTCACAGTTGACAGGTGGAGTGATGGACTTAAGAAATATTTGATCAATTTTTCCCCTACCCTTATGCACCTGTAAACTGCCTTTGAGAAGCCTTCTTAATCCCTCACACCCATGAATTAATTTATGCATTCAAAATTGTTTATGGAGCAAGGTCTATGCTTGAGGCAGAGTTTTATGAAGCAGCAGAGTACAAAACAGATGAAACCCTGATCTCGTTCTCGGGGTGGGAGATAAGCAGTAAGCAAATAAACCAAGAATATTCGATGTATGGTGGTGCATGTGAAAAAGTACAGCTACATAGGGAGGACAGAAAGTGATGGGGTAGTGGTGTCTTAGTTTCCGGGGCTGATCCGACAAATACCACCCAGTGGATTGGCTTAAACAACAGGAATTTATTGGCTCGCGGTCTCTGAGGCCAGAAGTCTAAAATCAAGGTGTTGGTAAGGCCATGCTTTCTCCCCAAAGACTAGCATTCTACAGCTGGCTTGCCACAATCTTTGGGGGTTCCTGGCTTGCACCTCCACAGGGTGCGCTCTCCCTCCTTTCTCGGCTCTTCCGGTTTCCACTGGCTTCCACTTGGCTTCTCCTGGTGGCCTTCTCTTGCTTCTGATTTTTTTTCCTCTCTTCATTAGGCCTTCAGTAATTGGGAGTAAGACCCACCCTCATTCATTGGGCCACCCCTCAACTGAAAATAACACCTTTGAGAGGTTCTATTTACTATGGGTTCACACCCACAGGGAAGTGGATTAAGATTAAGAACAGGCCTAAAGTGGGGTCCCCAGTACGGTGTGTGAGTGTAAATTCATAGGGAGTTCAGAGAAGACTCTCTGATAAAAAGACATTTGGAGGAAGCACTGAAAGGCTAGGTGAGGGAGTTGTGCGGATATTTGGGTCGAGCACTCCAGGCCAAGGGGAGAGTAAGTGCAAAGGCTCTGAGGCAGGAGAAGCAAGAAGTGGCTGTGGCTGGAGCAGAGGGACAGGGGGGAGGTGAGGGCACTCCCAGGAGGTGTGGTCGAAGGTTGCCAAGGCCAGAACGCGTAAGGCCTTCTGGCCATGGGAAGGACACTGATTCCTCTCTCTGTGAGATGGAAGACACTGGACAGTTTTAAGCACCAGGCAATCGTACACGCGGCGATAGAGCCGGGCCCTGCATACTGCAGAGAGACAGCAGGATTCACTGACCGATGGCTCATGGCTTCTGAGAAAAAGAAAAAGAGGGAAGACAAGAATGATCCGAGAAAGTTAACCACTCTGACTGCACAGGGGAACAAGCTGGGGAGTTGCAAAATGCAGATGCCCAGGCCCCACTGGGCACTACTGAATGAAATTATCCAGGGGTGTGGCCTGGGGATCTTTATTTTAAAAAAGCTCCAAAAGGGAACCCTGTATGATGATATGCATGTTGGTTTTGTAAGTTCACAACTTGTACTAAATACTTACAGCTTATGTATGTTCATGTATGAATGATAAGCTTCCATTTAAAGAACATTTTAAAAATAGCTCCCAAAGCCTCCCCTGCTGCAGGGGTCCATGGCCTGTCACGGGGACACGACTTCACAGCAGTGACCTCTGATGAGCATGCAACGCTGCATTTGGTCCACTCTTTATATGTTTGTCAACCTTACTAAATTCTGACCTCACGAGGGCAGAGACCATGCCCACCGTGTCTCCATCTCTAAACACAGGGCCTGGCAGCCTGGGGGCTCAAAAACGCTTACTGAATCTCAGCAACTTGGCACAGTCACATGAGCTAATTCTGGTCCAGTTTTCTCTTCTCCAGGAAGAGGAAAGTTGTTGCTCTGACGTAACATTTCATCCGGGGTGGGCAGACTCCCTCGTCATCTTTCCTCACCCCAATCCCAGCAGGATTCTCTGTGTGGGGCCCAGCACCCAGCGCGCCCCTCATGGATGCGACTGTTGGATGCCCAGAGCTCCAGGCTGGAAGCCCTCTCGAGTCAACCCCATCTGATGTCATCGCAGAATGCCCTGCTGTCCACCTTCCGCGGTGGGGTAGGGGGCTCGGGCGGCTCCCCAGGGGCCGCCTTTCCCTTCAGCACGCTGCGCCGTCTTCCGGGGCCAGAGGAGCGCGCGGCGCTCTTGGCGGCACACTTGGTCCAGGGAACGTCGCCAAGGCCTGCAGCCCAAGCGGCTGGAGGCTGGAGGAGGCTTTACCAAGCACACGGGAAGGCACTTCTTCCACTGATTTCTGGGTCTCCCAGAATCACACACCCAAGTGCTCTTGTGCTTGTGGAAAGACCTGTTCTGGGGAAGTGACTACTGGATCTGCCCATGTTTGTCTTATTTAAAAGCTCTAAATAAGAAATAAAGGAAGCTGTTGCTTCAATCCAACAATGGATTTGCATCTGAATACTTTTCAATATTTAAAAGGAAACCAGGATTTTGAAAGGTAATACCACTAAGCGTCATTTATATGAAATGCAGGAAACTACTTTTTTAAAAAGGTTTTGCACCCTGGTTTGCCTTTATAATGGATGTTACACCATAAATTTTGGGAGTAAACTGAGATCAAGAGACTAAATAATAGCAAATATTGCTTATTTTTATAGAGTTCAGACTAAATGCAAGGTAACTTATTGAGTGTTTTTCATATATATTCTCATTGAATAATATCAGGAAAGGAACTATTATTATATTATTATGCCCATTTTACACAGGGTTTGGAAGCTGGAGTTCAGAGAGGTTAAGCAACTTTTTTAAGGTTAAACAGCCCTAAGGGACAGGACTGTAATTTGAGCTCAGGAAGTCTGACTTCCAGGGATCTGAACAAGGCTGACCTGTATGGGGATATTCAGAGGGAATGTGGCAGGTGGAATATTTTGCCAGCACATAATGGGCATGTGGGGAAGATATAGGTTCAGACTTTGTATCTGCAGGTAAACGAGCACGGCCGGACAAGGTCTGGCATCTTATTCTCATAGAGAGGCAGTGTTTACTGAGCATTTAACTACACGCCGCCAAGAATTGTTTTAAGTGCCTTGAATGTATTGATTCACTGAGTCCTCGCAACATCCTAAAGAGGTAGAGACTATTAAATACACATTTTACAGGTGAGGGAGCTCAAAGATTAATTCTTTTTTTTCAAGACTGTAAATGGAGCAAGTGATAGAGCTGGGGTTTGAACACTGGTAATTTGAAACTAGAGCATGTACTTATAACTACTGTGCTCTACTGTACAGTGTTTACTTAAAAGTAGCTCTGGGAAAAAAGAGGAAAAAGGGCTTTTGAATGTGTCTTAAAAATGGTTCCTTGACTCAGTTCGGGTATTGGTATGACCCAGGCCCAGAGCCAGCGGGGGGCTTTACATTTTCATCTCCTCTCCTCCCCAGGGCGTTGGGACAACATAGTGCCTCAGTCTGTAAATGGTAAAATCAAGGCCACGAAAGCAGCTTCCTGGAAGGCCAGAGGTTAGTAAATTCTGGAGCCAAGTTTAATCCCAGGCTCTTCAGCCCCCAAAGCCCCTGCTCTTTGCAAGTCTCGATATGTTTTTGCGGAGCCATCCTCACGACTTAAGAATCGTGTGCATGCTTAAGCCTCTCTGCTTTTGAACTTACGCTTGTCCTGCAGGAGGCCACACTTAAGCCTTAGCAGCTGCACACGCACCACAGACAGGGACTGCAGAAAAAGGGGAAGCATGAGCACAGGGGAGAGTGAGGGTCTGCCCAGAGAGCCTGGTAAAGTGGGTGGGCCATCAAGCACCGTTCCCTCTGGTTGCTGGAACTTCCAAACCAAGACCTGGCTTTGCATCCTTCAGTACCAGCCCTCCCTAACCATGTGACTAGGGCAAGTCATTTTTTGCCTCCCTGAGTCTCAGATTTCTCTTCTGAACAATGAGAAACAAAATTCACCTTGTAAGATTGAGAAGAAGATAAATGTATAAATGTGGATGTGCCTAGCAGATAATGGATGTCCAATAAATGTTGCATATATTAAAATATGAAGCCATTACTTATTTCAAAGTCTAGCTGATGGTTTAATTTTTTTTCTGTTTTATTTCTAGATTAACGAATCATTTATCCAGATTAAAGTCCATATGTAACATTATGGATTTTCTTCTTCCAGGTTAAGAAATATCCCAGAGGACCATGATGTGTTAAAAATCTCCTTTACATTTATGGTGCTTTACAAAGAATGCTCATGTCCATTTTTCACTCTGAGGTAAGATATTCGGGAGGGGAGCTTAAGACGCCAACTTGGGAATCAGACGGCGTGAGTGGGCTTTGACTCCTTCTTTACCACTTCCCACAGGTGCCAGTGGCAAGCCATTACCCTCGCTAAGGGGGCAGATACTAATTGGTTTGGTTTGCCAGGATATGTAGCGCTTAGCAGTCTAGCCTAGTGATTAAGAATATGCACTTGCTATATGAACCTGGTCCAGTTACTGAAGGTTTCTGGGTTTCAATAGCCTCACCTGAGAAAAGGGAATACCTTTCTCAAAAATGGTATTGGGTAATGCACAAAAACAATTAGCAAAGAGCCTGTCACGAAATCATTGCTCGATACATGTTAATTGCGCTTGTGGCGATTGCCGTTATTCTGGTTTTTGTTGGTTCTTCTGTCAGGATAAAGTCTGAACAGATAAGTGTCGTGGTCAGGTTTGCATTTTAGAAAGCTTGCTTGTGATACAGTGTGAGGAACAGTTACCACCCAGGTTTAGCTCCTCGAGGATTCGGTGAAGAAAGGGATGAAGGAGTGATTAAGAGGATCTCCAGGAGCAGCTGCAGAGCTAACTGGACGGACAAAATGCACCTGCCAACATCTCCGCTGGGGCTGCCAGCTCCCCCTGCAGCTGCTGCCCTGTGACTGAGCTTCCTGTCTCCTGCCTTTTATAAATAGTATATGCTGAATTTGAAAAAAAAAAAAAGAATAATATGTAGGGAAGTTAAAAAGCACAGAGTTGAATAAAATGGTAAAGGGAGCAATAAAGTAATAAATTTAGGTAACATTCTAAGAAAAAGGTACAAAATGAAGCATGCCCAACACAGCTGGTATACAATGGAAATTATAACTAAACGATGAAAGCCTGCATTAAAACACTGAGTTCAAAGAGTCATATGCAGAAAAATTGCAATATGATGAGGGAAAACCAGTCTTTTTAAAAGGTAGCAAAAAGGGAAAGTTAGAAAAATAGCATTAAAAGAATAAGAGAACAGGGAGAGGAGATTTTTGAATGGATTAAAAAACTGAAGACATTAAGGAGAGAGTTAAAAATGTTAAGGGTTAAAATAGGAAGGACTCCAGCTGAGGAAAGAAAACTGAATTGATTAAACTCTTTAAAAATAGGCAGAATGAAAATGATAAAGTAGGAGGCAGGGCAAGATGGCGTCCGAGTAAGTACACCATCGTCATCTCTCCTGAAAAGGACCAACTGAGTGGCCATGGAATCCTGCCAGAACCCACAAAGCAGGAGGGGTCTGGATGTCAATCTGGAGAGACTGCAACAAAATTTAATGCTTCCTCAAGGTAAAACTGTGGTTTCTAACACTGAACTCGGAAGCCATGGGAAGGTAAATCCCTTCCCCTTAGGGCTAAGGACTATGGCACTCCCTGAGAACTTCGGGTCACTTGGCAGCATTCCCAAGCCTTGTGTTCCCCAAATATGTGAACCCCAAGCCCGTGTTCCTTGAACCCCCGCAACCCACATTTTACAGACTTACATACCTCAAGACCACATTGTCCTGGGCCTCTGTTTCCCGAGCCCAGCACTCCCGTAAATCCGGCATTGCCCTAGCCCCCCGGTCCTGAACTAGCTCCAAGAGTGGGAAGGTTTAGGTGGGAAGTGCAGAAGGGCCCAAGGAGTGCAGGTTCAATTTTCTGGTCCCCCCCTTTTATTGAGTTTGGAGGAGCACTTCAGCTGATGTGGGGAGAGCCTATAAAGAGAGGAGAGGCGAATCTGCTGAGAGCGCCCAATTTACCTAAACGCCCTGGGATAGGAAACTTGGTCTGGGAGAAGGTAGAGTCAGAAAATTAACTAGCCCCCCTGTAGCACACCTAAGGGAGAGGGACAGTAGGTTGTGCTTTACAGGCTTACAAAAGCATATTTAGGGTTCCTGGCAAGGGGCAGGTGCTCTCAAGAAATTAAGAGACATTATTTTCTAAGATGAGTTGGTTCACCAGCGACCCATTTGAATCTCTGACAGGAACCCTCACACAGCCTTCATAGTGCCCTGGGAGAGAGGGAAGTGAGGAAGGGAGAAAGGGGGAAGGTCAGACTCCTAAGCAATTTATTCGATTGCAAAGAGGATTCTTTGCCTGAGGCCTTGTCTGGTCTTTTTTGTTGGTTGGTTTTCTTGTTTTTCCTTCCTCTTTAACCCTTATGCTAATCCCCTTTCTTTCTTTCCTTTTTTGTTTTTTTTTTTTTATTTTTTATTTTTCTCTTTTTCTTGCTTGCTTCCCCTTCCCCTTTTCCTTTTCCCTTTTTTTTTCTTCTTTTTTCTATTTTTATATTAGGTGCTGCAGGCAACATTTCTTATTTTCTGTGCTTACTCATCCTCAATTTGCTCTTTTCTGTGTGTACTGATTTTGGCTACCAATGCTACCTCCTTTCCTTTACATCTTTCTATCCTCCATCATTTATTGTTTCTCTTACATTCTACCTCTCTTTGTATAGCCCCCAATATTTCTGACTTTTTATCTCTAATACCTCTATTCTGTTTTCTATCTTTTATTCACTCTTTATATTAATGTCCTTTCTTTTCTCTTTCCCTCTCTCTTAACCACACTGGCCTTTTAATTCATACTATATTCCTCCCCATGTTCAGTTTACTATCTCATTATATATAGGTACTCCATCATTTTACTGTTATGACTCTACACAGCTTACATCAGTTCAATATCCATTCTCCTAAATCTCACTTGGTTCTTCTGCTAACATTCACTATTAACACTACTATTATATTTTTCCTTTCTTACTCCTTTTTCTTTCTATGGCCGTAATATTTTCCTTCATGGGAACTTAGCCAACAACAAGGAAATAGAATATGAAAAACAAAGTGACAAAGAGAAGACTTAACACACCCACAAAAACAAAACTAATTAAACCCCAAGACGAAGAAGGTAATCAAGTGCATAAGCCAAACAAGATAAAATGATGACCAGACAGCAACAAAAAAATACAGACCATACTAATAATCAGGAAAATATGGCCCAATCCAATGAACAAACTAAAAACCAGGAAGAGGAGTGGAACATCAAACAACTAATTAAAGCTCTCAAAACATTTATCATGGACCAATTTAATGAAGTGAAGGAAGAAATTAAGCATATTAAGAAAAACTTGGAGAGCATACAGAAGAAACTGTAATCACACACAAAAAGATAGCAGATATGATGGGGATCAACAGCACAATCCAAGAAATCAAAAACACACTCTCAGCAAATAACAGCAGATTTGAAGAGGCAGAGGAAAGAATTAGTGATGTGGAAGACAGTACATCTGAAATCAAACAGATAGTAGAATTGATTGATAAAAAGATAGAAAAAATCCAGCAGGGACTTAGGTACCTGAATGATAACACAAAATGCACAAACATATGCTTTATAGGCATCCCAGAAGGAGAAGAGATGGGAAACAGGATAGAAGGCATGTTGGAGGAAATAATCGCTGAAAACTTCCCAAACCTAAGGAGGGAGATGCATGTACATATCCAGGATGCACAAAGCACCCCAAACAGCGTAAATCCCAACAGGCCTACCCCAAGACATATACTTGTCAAATTATCCAATGTGCAAGACAAAGAGAAAATACTAAAATCAGCAAGAGAAAAGAGAACCATCATATATACAAGGGAGGCTCTATAAGATTAAGTGCTGATTTCTCATCTGAAACCATGGAGGCAAGAAGGAAGTGGTATGACATAGTCAAGGTACTAAAAGAAAAGAATTTCCAACCAAGAATACTGTATCCAGCAAAGCTAGCATTCAAAAATGATGGAGAGTTCAACATATTCACAGATAAACAGAAACTAAGAGAGTATGCCAACAATAAACCTGCCCTTCAAGAAATACTAAAGGGAGTTCTGCAACAGGAAAGAAAAAAATAGGAGAGACACAGTTGGAGGACTATGTAAGAACAACTAAAATGGAAAAAAAGTCAAGCAATATATGACAAACACAAATCCAAAGAAAATATGGCTAATAAAAGTAATTGCTTGAAAGTAATAACACTGAATGTCAATGGATTAAGCTCACCTGTTAAGAGACACAGACTGGAAGATTGGATAAGGAAATATGACCCACCTATATACTGTCTACAAGAAACACATTTTAGGCCCAGGGATTCAAGGAGATTGAAAGTGAATGGCTGGAAAACAATCTTACAGGCAAATAATAACCAAAAAAGGGCAGGAGTAGCTATATTAATATTGGACAAAATAGACTTTCAATGCAAAACTATTGTGAGAGACAAAGATGGACACTACATATTAGTGAAAGGGATGATCTTTCAAGAAGAAAGAACAATTATAAGCATTTATGCTCCTAACAAGGGTGCCTCCACATACATGAGGCAAACACTGGAGAAACTAAGGGAAGGAATAGATGCCTCTACATTTATAGTGGGGAACTTTAACACACCAGTATCACCGTTGGACAGAACATCTCAAAAGAGAATCAATAAAGAAACAAAGACTTTCAAAAAAAAAAAGAAACAAAGACTTTGAACAATATTTTAGATATATAATATAATAGATATGTACAGAATATTACACCCAAATACAGCAGAATATACATTCTTCTCAAGTGCACATGGATCATTCTCCAAGATAGAGATAGATCTCATGCTAGGCCACAAAGAAAGTCTCAATGAATTCAGAAAGATTGACATCATACAAAATAATTTTTCTGATCACAGCGGAATGAAGCTGGAAATGTGCAAGGGCCAGAGACACAGGTTTGGCACCAAGATATGGAAGTTAAACAACACACACTTAGAAAACAGTGGGTCAAGGAGGAAATCTCAACAGAAATCAATAACTACCTTGTAACTATTGAAAATGATAACACAACATATCAAAACTTATAGGACACAGCAAAAACTGTACTGAGGGGGAAATTCATAGCCATAAATTCATACATCAAAAAAGAAGAGCTAAAATTGAAGAACTAACTGCACAATTGGAGAAATTAGTAAAAAAACAACAAACTAACCCCGAAGAAAGAATAAAGAAAGAAAGACTAAGATCAGAGCAGAACTAAATAAAATGGAAAATAAAGCGCTTGAAAAAATAAAACAAAGAGCTGGTTCTTTGAGAAGATCAATAAAATTGACAAACCCTTGGCTAGACTAACAAATAAAAAAAGAGAGAAGATGAAAATACACAAAGTAAGAAAAGAGAAAGGGGATATCACCACTGACCCCCACTGAAAATAAAGACTATCATAAGAGGATACTTTGAAAAACTATATTCCAACAAGAAAGACAATTTAGTGGAAATGGACAAATTCCTAGAAACACACAAGCAGCCCACATTGATGAAAAAGAAATCGATGATCTCAACACACCAATCACAATTAAAGAGACAGAATCAGTCATTAAAAACCTCCCAACTAAGAAGAGCCCAGGGCCAGGTGGCTTCACAGGTGAATTCTGGAAAGAACTACCACCAATCTTGCTTAAACTCTTCCAAAAAATCAAAATAGAAGAAACATTGTCTAGCTCATTTTATGGTGCCAATATTACCCTAATACCAAAGCCAAACAAAGACAACACAGGAAAGGAAAATTACAGACCAATCTCTCTGATGAACCTAGATGTGAAAATCCTCAACAAAATACTTGCTAATCGTATTCAACAATACAGTAAATGAATTATACACCACAACCAAGTGGGTTTCATTCCTGGTATGCAAGGATGGTTCAACATAAGAAAATCAATTAATGTAATACACCACAAAAACAGATTGAAGGAAAAAAAATCACATGATCATATCTGTAGATGCAGAAAAAACATTTGACAAAATATAGCACCCTTTCCTGATAAAAATACTGCAAAAGATAGGAATAGAAGGAAACTTTCTGAACATGATAAAGGGTATATATGAAAACCCCACAGCTAACATCAATTATAATGATGAAATCCTAAAATCTTTCCCTCTAAGATCAGGAGGAAGACAAGGATACCCTCTACCACCCCTTCTAATTAATATTGTGTTATTAGTACTTGCTTGAGCACTGAGGCAAGAACCAGATATAAAAGGGATCCAAATAGGAAAAGAAGTCAAAATTTCACTATTTGCAGACGACATGATCCTATATATAGAAAGCCCTGAGAATTCTACAACAAAGGTTCTAGAACTTATAAATGAGTTTAATAAAGTTAATATAAGATCAATGCACAAAAATCAGTAGCATTCCTATACAGCAATGATGAGCAATCTGAGGAGGAAATCAAGAAACAAATACCATTTACAATAGTAAATTAAAAAATCAAATACCTAGGAATAAATTTAACTAAAGATGTAAAAGACTTATACACAGAAAACTACACAACACTCCTTGCACGCATCAGCACTGCGCTTGGGCCAGCTCCACATGGACCAAGGAGGCCTGGGGTTTGAACTGTGAACCTCTCATGTGGTAGGCGGACACCCTATCTGTTGGGCCAAGTCCACTTCCCAGCATTTTTTAATGAACTAGAAAAACTAACATGAAATTTATTTGGAAAGGAAAGAGACCCTGAACAACCAAAGACATAATGAAAAAGAAAAGTGAAATTGTAGGAATCACACTACCTGACTTCAAAACATACTACAAAGCTACAGTAATAAAAACGGCATGATATTGGCACAAGGATAGACACACTGACCAATGGAACTGAATTGAGAGTTCTGATATAGATCCTCATATATACACTCATTTGATATTCAACAAGGCCACCAAACCCTCTCAACTGGGAGAGAATGGCCTCTTCAACAAATGGTGCCTAGAGAATTGGATATCAATATGCAAAAGAAGGAAAGAGGATTACCATCTCACACCTTATACAAAATCAACTCAAGATGGATCAAAGACCTAAATATAAGAGCCAAGACCATAAAGACCTTGGAAAACAATATAAGGAAGCATCTATGGGACCTTGTAATGGGAAATGGCTTCATGAACTTCACACCCAAAGCACAAGCAGCAAAAGAACAAATAGATAAATGAGACTTCCTAAAAATTAAGGCTTTTTGTACCTCAAAGGAGTTTGTCAAGAAAGTGAAAAGAGAGCCTACCTAATGGGAGAAAATATTTTGTAACCATGTATCTGATAGGAGACTTACATCCTGCATATGTAAAGAACTCTCATACCACGAAAATAAAAAGACAAACAATCCATTTAAAAAACAGGAAAAAGATTTGAACAGACGCTTCTCCAAAGAAGAAATACAAATGGCTAAAAAGCACATGAAAAAATGCTCAAAATCACTTGCTTTTAGGGAAATGCAAATCAAAACTACCATGAGATACCATCTTACTCCCATAAGACTGGCAGCTATCAAAAAAAACAGAAGACCACAAATGCTGGAGAGGATGCGGAGGAATGGGAACACTCATCCACTGCTGGTGGGAATGCAGAAGGATCCAGCCATTCTAGAGGACAGTTTAGCAGTTTCTCAAAAAGCTAGCTATAGATTTGCTATATGACCCAGCAATTTCACTGCTGGGTATATACCCAGAAGAACTGAAAATAAGGACACAAACTGATATATGCACACCAATGTTCATAGCAGCATTATTCACTATTGCCAAAAGTTGGAATCAACTCAAATGTTCATCAACAGATGAATGGATAAATAGAATGTGGTATATACATATAATGGAATACTACTCACCTATAAAAAGGAATACAGTACAAACACATGTGATAACATGGATGAATCTTAAGGACCTTATGTTGAGTGAAGCAAGCCAGGCACTGAAGGACAAATACTACATGACCTCTCTGATATGAAATAAGAAAACCAAGCTGTTTCAGAGAGCTAGAGATTGGAAGATAGGGTTAAAGGAATTTAGGAGGGAGAGGAAGGTTGTGATTTGACACCTCCATGGGTGAAGTCTATGATAAGCTGGAAGTAAGTATTTGTTCAGGGAAGGGATAAGATGGGGGCATAGGGATATCTCTGGGTGCGGCTTTGTGGGCTTGAGGGGGGCTAAGGTTGGGAGGATGCGTCAGATGGCCCAAGGAATTGAGGGGAAGGATGGGGGGGAGAACAGTTGAATATGGGAGACTGTCAGGTACATGGTTGAAAGTATAATGTTGAGAAAATTCTTTAGAAAATATAATAAGGAAGGATTACAGGTTTAAGGTGCTTAAGGGGGTGGCATCCAGCACAGGGGCAGGATTCTAAGGAGTGTGAGTGCTCATTTTGTCAGTGTGTTATATCATTGGGTGGAGACCCATACAATGAGCATGAAGGTGTATCCACATCCTGGGGAGACCTGATGTTCTCAAACAGAGGGAACTGGGTCTCTCGAGAATAGATAACAGTAATTTGCTCCCCGATTCTGTACGAGACACTCTTTATGTAGCTTTACACCTGATATTTAGGATGTTCCAGTGGCAACCATGTTTGGTCTTATCAGCTCCATTTCTGAGGAAAGGAAAGTGGGGCTCTGAGAAGTGAAGTACTTTGCCAACGACACAGACCTAGTGAATGGTATAAGGATGACCAACTGCCCTGGTTTATTTGAAATCAGAAGAATCCTGGAAAAACCATTCTTGCTCTCCCCTAGGGGTTGGCAGAATATGGACTGGCCAAATCTGTCCACATCCTGGTTTGGCACAGCTGGCAAGGGAAGAACGATTTTTACATTTTTAAAGAACTGGAGGGAGTGAGGGAAGAGAAAAAGAACATGGGACAGAAAACTATGTCATGGGCAAAGTCTAAAATATTTACTTATCTACTACTTGGCCCTTTACAGAAAACCTCGCCCCTCCTTGCCTTGCCCATCATTCCGAGGTAACTGCAGAGAAAGCAGGTGGGTCCTTTAGGGCTCCATGGTGGTCTGACGTCTCAGAGGACCAGCATGTTTGGGGGGTGAGGGTGAGGTGGAGGGTGAAGGCTGGGTGGGAGGGTAGAGAGAAGGTCCTGGCCACATGGGACATCTCATTAACCAGCTGCGGGTAGAAACCCTGTAAGAAATTGGGGACTCAATGGAACACAAGTTTTCTTGTTTCTTGCCTAGTGTTCTTTCTTACGGACTGGGAGGAACCCTAGAGATTGGGGTGTCCTGGAAGCCGGTGAAGAGAGCATCAATGAGGAGATTCATGGCTATGTCCAGTGCTGCTGAGACAGGGACTGAAAACTGACCGCTGGGTTTAGCAATGTCTTGGTCACTGCAAACCACAAGAAGGTCTGCTTTGGCAGAGTGGCAGGATCCAAATCCTCCAAAGCCTATTGGGAATGGGTTTGCTGGAAAATGGAAGAAAAGGAAGTAGAGACCAGAGCCTGAACGCAGAGCCTAGAATTTGAATCATTTTGTAACAAAGGGTTGTTAAGAAACAGGTGTGATAACAACAATGGTATATGTGATCAGAGGTATGCCTTTCATTTAAAAAAAAACAAAAAACAACTCTCATCTTTTAAGCTTGTTTTTTAGGATGGGGAAATCATAGTATATTGTAAGCATTGTATATCGACAGGAAAAATTGGTAGAGAAGGAAAACTTGGTGCCAGAGGGAAGGGGAAGTTCACAGGAAAGAAGTCACTGCTGGTGTGAGAGGATGGATGTGGTCTAGGGTGCACCTGGGGTGCTCAGGCTCAGAGGAACATTCACTCATTACAAGAGGAGATGAGAGCCATAGCTCACAGGCAGGGCTTCGGGAGCAAGTCTAAACGTCATAGCATCGCACTCAGGCACGTCTCTGGCTTCATCTTTTATTGTCTGGCCCTCGCAACTTCACACATGTCCCCGTGCCCCTGTTGAAGCCACACCGCTTTGCTGTGCTCTCTCCAAAGAGAGCCATCCTTGGCTCAACTCAGGAAGTTTGAGACTCAGCCTGACCGCTTTCCCCATGTAGAAGCAGCCCCTCCTATTTATCTGCTCTTTTGGATTACACTCCCTATAGACATCTGTCACTGCCCTTCCCTGTTGGCATCAGTTTCAGCCACTGCCAGATCTCTTTCCCCAGGACTCCTGCAGTGCCTGCATGCACCCTGCTTCTCTTCCACCAATAGAGCCAACCCCCAGGGGCCATGCAGTGGACAAAACAAGCACAGTCCCTGCTGTCACAGAGCATACAGACTAGTAATACCGCAGGCCCTTGGGGTACACTTGGTGAAAGATTAAATGAATGAGCTTGGCTAAGAGCAAATGAAAGTGTGTGTGCCATTCAGCCTGCTGCTTTCTACTAGGAGAGGCCTCAGCTAAAAGAGATGGCCCTGGTCGACATTCAAAGGTGAGGAAGAAAGATCCTGTTCTCAGCTGTTCCTGCTCGAGTGGCCAGAAGAGTTGATGATTTTAGAGTTTGAGAGGCAGAATCTAACTCCAAGACTCAACGTCTGGGACTCCGTGCCTATTTGGGGTTTTAATATAAGTGCCAGGCAGTCCTAGGAAAAAGAACAAGTCTTTGTCCTCATGGAGCTTATATTCTGGTGAACTAACTCTTTCTTCATATATATATATATGTATATATATGTATATATATGTATATATATAAAGGAATGCCTATGACACAGGATTGTTGTGAGGACAAAAGGACACAACACCTGCAAAGTCACTGTTCCAGCAATCTGAAATTACCAGTAAGTGGTGATTCTTCCGTGGGTGGTTACCAAGCTTAAGCACAGCAATTGCTGTGTAGAAGTACCTAGAATCTGTCTGAGCGACATGAAGCACTCCAACAAGGCAGCTGCTAGAGCTGATGGCCTCACATGGCTGCCTCCCAAATGAAGGATTGAGCAGAGACTGGAAGGGCCTTTGGGATTCCCTGCCCCCACCCACGCTCCTGGCTTCTTGTCACACAGAAAAACCTGGAATTACCTGGACCAATTCTGCTGGCTGTTCTCCTTTTATCCCTAAGATCCCCCCTTTCCCTGGCCCATGTTGTGCTCTGAAAAGTGACCTCTGGGCTGCAGCCACCAGGTGTCCTCACCCTCAGCTTCCGCTTGGGTTCAGCCAGTGGTTGGTCCCAGCAGATGAGAAGACGGGAAGAGAGGGAGAGCGGGGTAACCATTCCTCCTGCGGCAGTGTTGGCAAAGACGGTGGTCCCTTGCAATGCTACAGCTCTTACCAGGTTCTGTAGGAAGTCACCATCCTCCCCTTCAGGGCTCCAGGGCTGGAAACAGCTTCCTTGTGGCAGGTGCCCAGGCGCTTCCCCAAGCCTGTGGTTCCTTAATCCCGTGAGGTCCCGAACCTCTGCCTCGCTCTCTTCGATGACCCCACTTGAGCCTGGTGTTCGCTTTCTGCCAGGACCCTGAATGCTACATTAACTGAGCCCTCTTACTTCTCTGGGCCTTTGCACATTCGGTTCCCTTTTCTTGAAAGTTTCCCGGCCTCCCCTGCCATTGCACACACACACAGGCATGTGTGCACACACACAAACACACTCGGCTACCTCCCTGGCATTCAAGCCCCGCGTGAAGCACGCCCCTTCAGACACCCTTCTGCAGGTCCCTCTGGTCTCCGGCAGTGTCTTCTTCACATTTCCTACGGCTAGGCCTTCATCGAGTGGCCTTCTGGCTGCCTCTTGCTCCCAGATCTTGTCTGCGTGTCCCCTGAGGGCAGTGGTTACTCTTGTCCAAGGCTGCATCCCAACCTAGACAGCAGCCACTCAGTAATTGTTTGCTGACAGAATACTCCAAGGTTGTCAGCAGGAGCAGCTGGGGGATTTGGCAAGAAAACCACTGAAGAAGCACAAGTGATCACGGTGTGCTTGTGACTGTCAGAAAAGGGGTATCTCAAGGGAAAAAACCACAGTGTCAACCCACTCAGAACAAACTTTCAGAGACCCTTAGAAGAGGCTGATTTCCTGGGCATTGGGGCTATTTCAAGTTTATGTACTCTGGTAAAGTCAAGAGTTTTACCTGAAATCTGGTTTTGTTTGTAAAAGACATGGTAGGATTCTAACTTTTTCCAAATGCATGTGGAACACAGAGTCTGGAGAAATTCACAATATCAGGGTTTTTTAACACTTCCTGGTGATTCAATGAACACATCACTTCCTAGGCCAACAGAAATGGTGGCCTAAGTAGCAAAAAAGGAGATGCAAATAACAAGGATAATTGGTTCTCTCACCCACTTCTGTCAAAATCATGATGAGAAATGTCAGAACGGACAGCCTCCAAAAGACCTCTAACCATTTCCGCAGAAAGGCGTGGGTGAGTGCCAAGGCCAGGTGACAATCTTTCTAAAAAGGCATTTCGTTCAGATAGAGGGTTTTATTTTCCTGTTGATACTGATCTTATAATATCATGCATGGCCCTTGTTTACAAGTATGTAAGAGTACTTGATAATTAAACCAAACAAGGGATGAAGGAAGTATCATGCCCAAGATATCTAAAAGCCAAAATAAAGAGAAGCCATGCCTGGCAAACAGTATGCACACAATAATGCATGAATATACAAACAGGAGAAAATATACCAAATCTTTCATGCAGAAAAAATATTGCACTGATTAAGCTCTTTTAGCTGAAAAAGAGAGCACGTTAACTGAATGAACTTGTCATGAATATTAAAAGCCCATTTTAAGGAGTTCAGAGTCCTGTTGAACTAAGTCAGGATCTCATGTACGGCTCTTGTCATACAAAACCCACACACACAGACTTCCCAGGCCTGTAATATTATTTCTAAGGTGACTGAGGCAAGTCCTACCCTTAGAGCAGTGGTTTTCAAATGGGGGCTATTTTGCCCCCCACAGAACATTTGGCAATGTCTGAAGACATTTTTTGTTGCTACAACTGAGGATGCTACTGGCCTCTTTGGGGTAGATATTAGAGATGCTACTAACCATCCTACAACGTACAGCCAAGAATTACCTGACACCAAGAGCTTAGCAGTGACCAGCATATAGCAGGTTGCAATAGTTATTGTTAGTTAATAGTAAGAGTATGGCTTTATTTTTGAGATTTTCTTGGCCTACACAATATAGCAGATTTGAAAGTTTCCCAATATCAAACCCTATTATGTAGACTTCCTTTTCTTGTGTACATGTGAACTCAAAGCTGTCCATTGAGCTGCACACTGGAAGACCCAAGAGGATATTTTTGCCCACAAGGAGCTCCAGGTCTGGGGGAAAGACAAACAATTAAATATGCAGTTCCCACATGGCATGTTGCATATTAGAGCACAGACCTGCCAAGGGCAATCGATGCACACCATGATAACAGCTAGCACAGGTGCAAGCCTTGTCTGTTTATGAACTCATTTCATTCACACAGTGATCCAATGAGATGGTGCTATTATGATTAGCGTGACCACATGATTTGTTGTTTAAATACAACAGTTGTGACAGTGAAAAGGATCCTGCTCAGTAATTCTGCTAGGATCAGAGGCATAAACCTCAACGATCTCAGGAAATCAGGGAGGATGGTCACCCTGATCTAGACCTAATGGAGAGGGAGTTGAGGCACAGGCTGACCCTGCTCAGGTCACACTTCCGTAAGCAGAGGGCCAGGCCTGAAACTGGGCCAGTCTGGCTTCAGAGCCCACTCCTTTAAGGGCTTTACTAGGCTGTCAAGATACTGCTTGATGCCATCATTGATTAAATCCTTATCCCAATTACACAGAGTATGACTTTCACCATTTTTTGGGTGAGAAAATAGACCTTTAGAGAGCACCCAAATCATATATTTGATTGCCCCCAAATCATATATTTAACAGAGGTGATGGGAATATGTCTGATTACCAAATCCATTCCATTTCATGGTATACAACCCTTACCTTCAAAATAATTAGATCGCCTTATCTTAGGGCTCACAAAGAGTTCCTTGAATATTCCAGCTAGAGAAGCCATCAGCAAAGAATTCTTATTAGTATTAGTGCTAATGAACTTAGTTTTAGGGGAGAGATGCTGCTTTCAGGGGCTTGAAGTTGCTTCAATTGTTACTTTGCAAGGAAAACCAAGAGTCAGGCCCAGCAAAGGTCTATCAAATGTCCATAAGGCATTGGAGGAAGTTTCTCTGTTTGGCCCTAGTTCTACAAGGTGACAAATTCATTTGTGTTATTTTAGTTATAAGGTCAGGGAGGAGAGAGAAAATGAGAGAGAGAAAATAAGGGAAGAGAAGGTAAAGGAAGGGAAGAAAAGAAAAGAGATAAGACACTCTAAATAGTTGCTGTATGCTCAATGAGCAAATGACTCGGCATGAGAAGGTGAGGATCAACTACATTGTAGGAAACTTGGCTCTGTTGGACTTAATATGATGTTTCTACTTACTGATTTTTGTGGGCATTTAAGGGATTTTTAAAAAAAGATTTATTTATTTATTTATTTCTCCCTACTCCCTAGTTGTTTTCACTTGCTGAGTCTGTTCATCTTCCTTGTTTTCTTTAGGAGGCACCAGGAGCCAAATTCGGGACCTCTGATGTGGGAGAGAGATGTCTAATCACTTGAGTCACCTCTGCTCCCTGCTTTTGTTGTGTCTCTCATTATGTTTTTCCTCCCCGCATTTCTTGTTGGGTCATCTTGTTGCATCATCTCGTCACACCTGCCCATTGTGTCAGCTCGCTGTCTTCTTTAGGAGGTGTGAGGAACCTCTGATCCCTGCTTTGTTGTGTCTCTCATTATGTTTTTTCTTCTTGTGTCTATTGTCGTGTCAGCTTGCCATGCCTGCCCATCAGGTCAGCTCACTGTCTTTTTTAGGGGGCACTAGGATCTGAACTAGCAACCTCCATGTGATAGGTGGGAACCCAATTGCCTGAGCCACATTCACTTCCCTAGAATTTTTAGAAAGCATGATTTTTTACTTGGTTGTCAACTTTAGAACCTAACCCCAGTGTACGTTGTAATTCCAATGTACTGTGTTTCCCCCAAGTAGCAAAATACAGTCTGTATCAAAGTCCTTTGATGACATGTGTAACAGAATATATAGAAGCGAGTGAAAAGGGTAGACCCTGGAAAAGCTGCAATCTCGGGTGCCTTTAATCTGTAACAGATGCACCCATCCCCCATCACTTTAGGTAGCAATAGGAGATGCATAATAAATGCTACTGAATGACAAAATGAAGTAATGACTCATAAGTTGCTAGCAGTCTGAAAAGAATCGGGTGGACTCTTTTCAAGGGACCCTCATGTAGATGCTGGGGCACTTTGCACCACTGCTTGGGAAATGAAGTCTATAAATAAATATTCAGAGGCAGGCAAATCAGATATGATTTGAAGACCAAAGTGGACACTGATTCAATTCTCTTCCTTCTTTATCTAGGGCCTGTCAGGTGCTGCATCTAAAGGGCTTTATAGATGAGGCTAAAAGGAGGCAAAGGGCCTCATGGGGCCCTGTGAGACTCAAGTGAATTGTTCTCCTTCTGGAGGCGCCCTCCCAAATCAGGTCACTGTCAGGGCATTCAAAACTATTCTTTTTGCCATATTCTCAGTTCCTAACACAGGGCGTGGAAGAGCTGAAATCTGCTTTAGCTAGCCTTGAAGGCTTTTCGTCCAAAGTGAGCTCCACAGATCTAAAGATGGAGATGGCAGTATGGTCCTGAGGTAGTTTTGCCATTGCTTTGGAGACAGTATGTGCATAGGAAAGTCTGGCTTTGAGAGATTATTTTAGGACCTCCTTTTTTTTTTTTTTTTTAAAGATTTATTTATTAATTTTTTTCTCTCCCCTTCCCCCCCCACCCCGGTTGTCTGTTCCCTGTGTCTATTTGCTGCGTCTTCTTTGTCTGCTTCTGTTGTTGTCAGCAGCACGGGAATCTGTGTTTCTTTTTGTTAAGTCATCTTGTTGTGTCAGCCCTCCATGTGTGCGGCGCCATTCCTGGGCAGGCTGCACTTTCTTTCGCACTGGGCAGCTCTCCTTATGGGGCGCACTCCTTGTGCGTGGGGCTCCCCTACGTAGGGGACAGCCCTGCGTGGCACGGCACTCTTTGCGTGCATCAGCACTGCACATGGGCCAGCTGCACACGGGTCAAGGAGGCCCAGGGTTTGAACCGTGGACCTCCCATGTGGTAGACAGACGCCCTAACCACTGGGCCAAGTCTGCCGCCAGGACCTCCTTTATAAGAAAGAGGGTGTGGGAATGGAGATAAGACTGTGGGATCCACTGGTTGCATCACTTGCCGCCTCTCCAGAAGCTGAAGCCCTTATAGAATGAAGAAGCACCTTATTGAAGGTATAAGCTGAAGCACCATCTCTTATCATCAATATTCTGTGATCACTGGACTCCACCCTCTCTGATGCTGTGGGCACTTAAAATCAAAGGCCTCTATATGGTTCTGCACCCTTCATAGATAGAATCCTTGAGTCTGGCAATCAAGAGTGGAAGTAGAAGCAGCCTCACTTATCTTCACTCCCAGGGACCCATTGGGAGAATCTGTGATGCCAGACTCTGCATCTGTGGATTCTGTAGTTTCAGAGTTCTTGGTTACTAAAGATGGAATATTTTCCCTGGATGACACAGAATGAGTCTTGTTGGACTAGAAAACAAGACTTCCTCTTGTGCATTCTGGGCCCTTGATGCCAAGTGGCCTGCAGGCAAGAAGAAGAGGAGTGAACATCCTGACCCGACACAGGCATGGTACCAGAGTTTTAACTCCTCAGGGATGAGAGTTTGGATCCAGCTGCCACATAAACCACTGAGAACTGCAGAGATGCTAGCTGAGGGTGAGGAAAGTCTAGAATGGATAGTGGAAGAAGGAGATGATGTTGACACCCCAAGACCTGGTGCAGTAGTAGGGGTTATAATTTGTCCTTCTACCCTTCCTCTTCAAAGTTTCCCCTAGAAGAGAGGCCCACCAGGATAGTAAAGGGACTGTTCTCAGAACTTAGATGAAGAAGTGGGTCCTAGTGGCACAAGGGGTAGACGGTGATGAGCCAGGAGACTCCCCTTCAGAAATCTGCTAGGTTGGCTACTGGGAGACAGCTCTCAGCTGTCAGCCTCCTGTGAGGATTGCCTCAGCTGAGGAGGGCCTTCTCATTCAAGGTCATGTCTTAGGACGAATCAACAGGGAAGTATAAATGCTCTTAAATCCAACTTAAGAGCATTTGTCTTTCAGAAAGATCACTTCAGCTTCAGAATTCCTCATATTATTGGCTAAAATCTCTGCTGAAGCTGTATCACAGCTCAACTTTCTCCTTGTTTATTTTTGCTTCCTTCACTTTGTTTCCAGAGTTGCTGATCCCGACTGCATTTCCTAATAAACTTTCTATACACTAATCTCTCTTCAGAGTCTGTTTCTCTGAGGATCCAACCTGCAGCAAGAAGCAAACATTAATTACTCTAATGTCATCAGCCTCCAATGTTTATCATAGATGAATTTGCTGAATGAATGGTTTAATTAACTAATTAAATTATTTGTACAATCCAGACCAATAGATGGATAATGATAATGATGATGATTGTCTCATTTCTTTTTCCTTTCTTTATTAATTTTATAGATATTTGATGAGCCTTAACTGTGATCCAGGCACTGTTTTCAATCCCAGTGGCAATTAAGACAACTAAGGTCCTTTACACCCTGGAACGTCCCATGTGGACCTTAATTTAGATCAACTCATCAGGGAAAACTTCACAGGGGAGAAATATTTAAGTGAAATGCAGAGAATAGAGCCAGGCAACAGTTGTCCCAGTTAGAGGAAAAGCAGGGAAAGTGATCCTACTGTGAGATGGAGAGGGGAAAAGCAAGCAGTCCTCATGTTTAGGCCTTAATGTAGGCTACTTCCAGATCATGGTGAAAACCACTGGAGAGTTCCACAGAAAATACTCTACCAGGACACCACAACCCCCAACAGTGATTTGCACACATCACCTTGAACTTGCCAGCCTCCCTCATCAGCTCCTTCTCACTATGTGGCAGATGGTGGTGCAGTGGAGATGGTGGCAGCAGTTCCCAAGGAAGTTTTGGTGTGAGCATGCAGGATGTGTCGTATAATGTGACGGTTACTATGGCAATTTTTATTGGGTAATTGGGTTTGAAAAAACATTTTGATGCATAATTAGTTACTGAGCTAAAAATAGCATTTTGCCTAGAGCTTGTTTTCTCTTAAAATGCGTCTGTTGTTCAGGATTGATGAAGTACAAGAAGCAGCGATAATTGGAGCATTTTCTCAAGTCACCGAAGTCCTGATCCTGACTCCCCCAAAGAAGCCCAGGTTATCTTCTTTCCGAAAAATGCAAGCTTATTGTGACAAAGTAATACCATCTAATATAGGTGGAAATACAATTTATCAGGTCCACTTTGACTAGTGCAGGCCCTACAGAAGGTGACTTCCTATGGAATGACTTTACAAAGTTTCTTGTCCAACGGGATAAAGTAGCTTTCCAGGACTCCTTTTCTCTGATGAGTCTAGAGTCTTAAAAATGGTGAGTTACTGAAGGAAAAATATTGGTTAATATCTATAGCAAGGAATACAATGTGGCAAATGATTAATGAAGGTTGAATTTACCCTTGCTGTTTCAAGTTTACTCATTTAATGTTTGACTCAAATTAAGTATTCTTCCACCATTTACCACCTGGTGGTTATAAACATGTGCAAAGTGCTTTGGTCCATAAGACTGAGTTGTATACCTTGTGACACATTAGGCAGTAAAAGGTATAATGGAGCCCAAGATGACTCATGTCTAGTACTATCTTGGTCACAATTCCCACCCCACCCCCATAAATATGCTTATTCTAGCTTTGAATCCTAATTCTGCCACTTAACACCCTTAATTCTGTCTCATTAATTGACAAACATGGGATAATTACTAACTACTTACCAGGCTTGTGTCAGGATAAAAGCATGTCACCTCTGGGAAAACCACAGTGCCTGCCACTCTAACCTAGGAGTCCAAATGTCTATTTCTGGGATTTTAATCTCAGCTCTGTCTTTCCTAGCTGTGGGAAGATGGGGAATTTACTTGACCTCTCAGGGTCCTCATTTGTTAAGTGGAGAGGACAATGGCACTTACTCGATAGGTATGTTGTGTTTAAACGAGATAATTACGCAGCGCTCTTGTTATAGTGAGCGTTCAAAATGCATTAACTGTTACTGTCAGAAGGCGACTTCTTCCCCTTTCTCATCTAGACTGCATATTCCTTTAAGTGTGACACATAAATGTGTCATGCTTAATTCTTTTGGATACCATAGTTAGAGTGGCCCTGTGATTTATTGTATAAACTGGGATACTTGTGAGAGTGAAAGGTAGTGCCATTTATGATTGTGACTATTGTGATGACTGTAATATTATTGTAAATATTATATTATCCTAATTCTTATTGTGGTAATTAAATATTATTATGATTATCATTATTTCAGGAGGCAGGCATAAATCTGGAGCACCTGGGGAAAACAAGGATGCACATTATGTCCTATGGGACAAAGCACAGGCCCAGATTCTAAGTCCTCAACTTTATTCTTGGATAATTTATTAATAAAAAGTGTCACTTCAATCCAGCAAATGCAGGCACAGTTCTAGGCTCTGGGGATGTATCAGTCCACAAAATAGATTAAATCTCTCCCTGGAGAAGATAGACAAAAAACAAGCAAAAAAAAAAAAAATATATATATATATATTTATTTATATTAATTCTTTATATATATATATAATATTTCTTGTGCTATGGTGACAAGAGTTACGGAGAAAATTAAGGTTGGTTAAGAGTGGTAAGGATAATGGGGGAAGGAAGTCACTATTTTATATGGAGTGGCCAGGGCAGGTATCTCTGATAAGGTTATACTTGGGCTGAGACCCCAAAGAAATGATCAAACCATGTAAGTAGCCAAAAGGAATAAAATGGAGTAGTTATTCCACTATCAAAATGAATTGTCGCAATTGTATCAATACAGGATAAAAGATAAAAATCCAGGGCCACAGATTAGGTATAAACAAATAAATTTTCACAGAGGCTTTCAGAACTCAGTTTTTCCCTATAGTTTTGGCGATCTGATTTTTAAACAATTCATAACTAATAGCTTTACTAGCTGTTACCATTACAAAAATAATACTTAAATTTATTGTTTTTCCTAAGTGCCTGGTACTTTCTTAAGAAAAGAGAACAAAAAACCTTATTCCTTACAACAACCAGTCAGTCTGGGGATTATTATACCCCCCACCCCCTTTCAGGTGAGAAATGCAAGGCTCAGAGAGATAAAGAAACTTGTCTGTGCACATGGCTAGAGAGTGGGGGTAGGGGCCTGAAATGCTGATCCCAAAGGTCAGGCCCCTTTTCTAAGAACAAGAGCCAATAGCAAGCCAGCAGAAGGCACTATGGATGTAGAGCCACCCCTCTATTCATCATTCAGCAGATATTTCCTGGTGCCTCCCTGTGCCATCTGCTCTAGACTCCAGGGATGTTATCAATGAGAAAACCGGCAGTTTCCTACCTCTGTGCCTGTCTTGCTGGCAGAAGTAAATGATTTAGAGCGGTAGGTGGTGTATTAGTCAGCCAAAGGGGTGCTGATGCAAAAATAGAAATCAGTTGGCTTCTATAAAGGGTATTTATTTGGGGTAGGAGCTTACAGATACCAGGTCATAAAGCATTAGTTACTTCCCTCACCAAAGTCTATTTCCATTTGTTGGAGCAAGATGGCTGCTGATGTCTGCCAGGGTTCAGGCCTCCTGAGTTCCTTTCTTCCCAGGTCTTGCTTCTCTCTGGGCTCAGCTCCTCTGTTTTCTCTACAAGGTCAGCTGTAGACTCTCAGGTGAATGGCTCTGTCTCTCTCCCTGGGGTTTCTGCTGTGTCTAAGGCACCATCTCTATTTCTCTGTGTTCTTCTCCTGCCTCAGGTCCTCTCTTCCTGGGGCTTGCTTCTCTTTCCTCCATGTGCTTACTTCTTGGGGCTCCAGCTCAAGGCTCCAGCATCAAACTCCAAATCAAAACTCCAACATTAAAATCTCTAACTCAGTCCTTTGCCATGTCTTTTATCTGTGAGTCTCCACCTACTAGCATGACCCAATCAAAGCCCTAATCATAATTTAATCAAGCCCAGGTACAGACCAGTTTACAAACATAATCCAATAACTATTTTTGTAATTCATAACTATATCAAAATGCTAAAGATGGTAAAGAGCTAATTTTTTAACAAAAAGGGCAAAGTAAAGGGGAAAGAATGTGGAGATGGGCTGAGGATGCAGTGTGCGGGAGAGGTTACACATTCAGATAAGAATATCAGGGGAGATCTTGCTGAGAAGTGTTTTTTTTTTTTAGCCAAAACTTGAGGAAAGAGAAGGAATGAATCACTGCAGATCACTGGAGAAAGGACATCCCAGGCAGAGGGAACAGAGAGTGGGAAGGACAGGAGGGTAAATTCAAGGAATTTCTAGGAGAGAGGTGGGGCTGAAGTAATAGGACACAGGTCAGAAGGAGGTGGTGGGCATAGAGCTGGGTCTTGAGGACCAATGAAGAATATCGGCTTGACCCAGGGTGAAATGGGAGCCCTGCTGGGATTTAGAGCAGAGGAGGAGGCTGGCTTGCTGTTATATTCAATTCAGGTGTTCTCCTCAAAGAAGCTGTGGGTTCATCTGCTAGAGCTGACCAGATAAGAAATAGCAAATAGGCTGCCTCCTGAAATTCTTTAACCCTAAAAGTGAATCCCCAACCCCCACCCCCACTCCATCTGAAACATTGGAGAAAGAACTGCTTTGATTAGAAGGGGGCCTTTGGAGGCTGTTTTAGTTTGCTAAAGCTGCTGGGAGCAAAATACCGGGAATGGATTGGCTTTTATAATGAGAATTTATTAAGATAAAATTTACAGTTCTGAGGCTGCGAAAATGTCCAAAGCAAGGCATCACCAGAAGAGATGCTGTCTCACCAATGTGGGCTGCTGGCAATCCTGGATTCCTGCCACGTGGCAAGACAAAATGGTGGCTCTCTGTCTGGGTTTCTGCCTTCTCCTCCAGGCGACGTTCTCCTGGAGCCCAGCTGTGGGCAATCAAACACTTGGCAGGGCTCGTCTCTTCAGCTTTGAGCTGCTCCATGGGCCTAGCCTCTGGGGCCTCTTTCCGTGCCTCTGTGCTCCACTGATTTGAGTCTCCAGCCTCCCTCTCAGCCTCTTGGGGCTTCTCCAGTTCTCTCTCACATGGCAGGGTAAAATGGCAGCTGTCTTTTCTGTGCTTTCTGCTTTCAGTTCTCTGCTTATATAACCTCCAGCAAGAGGGCAGAGACTCAACCTGGGTCAAGCTTCCCTGACATAGTCCAATCAAAGATCCTAAGGTGATCTAATCAAAAGGTGATCAAACCAAAGTCCCTTTACCTGAATCTAATGCAACTTAAGTCCCACACCCATAGGAATGTGTTGGTTCAAAGAACATGATCTTTCCTGGGATTCACAAAACTTCAAACTGTCAGAGAGGTCTTGCACATCTGCTCAAGCTTGGAAGACCTATGATTCTAAAGGCGGGGCATGTAGAAAGCTGAGCTAGATAATTGGAAGCATTCAAATGGGAATTGCTCGCCTCCACTCTGAGCCCTTCTTCTCTGGACAACCGCCTCAGCTTTTGAGTTTAAGTACAGGGGATATGTTTGCTAGCTGCTCTTTACTGCATGGGAGGAGAAGCCGGAACGCTGCGGGTGCTGGAAGTCAGGGCAGAACCCCTATTGCATGGAGTCTGTGGGGGGTGGCTGCTAGAGGTCGCTGCTCTCACTCTGTGACCTCCAGCCTAGGGCCCATCCCCACTGTCTGCAAGGGGCAGGCCTAGAGTTCCTTAGCAGACCCGGCATCTTTGGGTTGCTGGCTGCAGTCTGTTGACAGTTTGTCCCTTAGAATTTTAGAAATGGTGACAGAAAGCATTCTATGTAAGAGAGAGAGAGGAAAAAACCTATTATATTGTGGATAAGCCAAGATGGAAGCATTCTTGGTGTTTGGATCCTAAGAAAACTCTCATGCCCTTGCTTCCTCTTCTGATAAGCAGTAGGGTCTGTAATTTGGCCTCTGTAATAAAGTTATTGTGTCATCTGGTATATGAAATATCAGAAAACTTTAAAATATAAATTGCGTCACAAATGCAAAAAATATATATATGTATCTATAGTATGATTGCTCTGAGCGAGTGGATCATTTGGAGTAAGTATTGGTTCAACGGAAAGAAGTGGGCTTTGAAATAAATGTTCTCCTTCAATATTTAATCAAATAATGACTCAACATAGTTCCAATACTGTTTCCTTTTGTTATTACTTTTTTTTAAAGGTCAGAGAGAGCGCTCAAGGAGCGAGGGACTACTTTCTTTTTTTAAATTCCTTTTGGAAAAATACATCATTCTTGGAGACGTGATATTTATATTCAAACATCTTATGGCTTTCAGTCAAATGACTTGGAAATAGCTGAAAATATCAAAGGTATACATTTTCATTCATCAAACCCGAAACTAGAGCTTTGGCCAAAGCCTAGTGCCAGCTTTTCCCAGTTGCCATGCTACTCCCCGCTGTGAGTCTCCTCATTCACTCAGTAGATACCCATGGAGTGCCTATGTATGTGTGTACTAGGCCCTGTGTGCAGGCAGGAGCCAAGCAGCAGATAAGAGAATCTAGGTCCCTGGCGTTGGAGCTTCTACCACAAGCTGCACCCTAACAGCAGCCCTTAAGAGACTGGGACTATTCCAAAGCCTTAGCGGCATTGTTTCTGTAACTGCTCACATCTCCCTTATAAGATACAGGCTACTGAGGCAGGTTAGTATAGGCAGCAGGGAAGGCTGCTGGTCAGAACAAGGCAATGACCACTGGGCTCCCTGGTCAAAGCACAGCCATGAGACCCTGCCCGCAGCTTCCCCGAGAGACGGCCGCTGCTTGAGAACACAGCTGTAACCCTTACAGCCCAAAAGCCCACCAAGGGCCTGGTCACGAGGTCCCACTTGAAACTCTGGGGCTCAAAAGAAGCCCCAGACGACTCCAAACAGAAAGGCCTCCCCATTGGTTCCCTGAAAGATGACAGATGAGGGTGGAAAGGACAACAACCAATCAGGGCAGCAGAGGCACAGCTGGGGTCCCTTATTCATATGGGAAAAGAAAAGGAGGAAAGGTTTTAAAAAGGCTACCCTGGGGCCCCACACGTGCATGCCTCATCCTGTAGCATGCCCACACCTGTGTCTGGGGTGTGGACTATCTCTTATTCTTTAATAAGCTACTTACTACCTTGCCTACCCCATGGCGTGTCCTTAAATTCCTTTATGTGACATACCCAAGAACCTAGAAACCCAGAGTGCCCCACTAACGTATTTGTAGAGTCAAGCCAGAAGACAAAGTGGCGAGTAATGCTCCCCGACACCTAACAAGACTACTGGTGAGTCTAGGCTTTTAATCAGAGCCTGTCCCTGCCCTCTTTTATCTTATTAGAGGTTCGTTCCTTCCTCAGTGCCCTGGAAGCCCTGAGATTCCTGTTAATCTATCACCTCCAGGGTCCCCGAGGTTGTTTGCCTGGAAGTCTCAGAACAATCAGTCTCTAGCTTCTTAATGTGCTTCTTAAGGTCTGGTTTAAGTGCAAAACCCCTGTCCCTGGCAGTGGCCATAAAATGAGCTCTTTCTCATGGCTACTTCCTAAGACCTCTGCAAAAATAGGCTGAAAAAATGGCTAGTCCCTTTCCCAGGGAGGAAGTCAGGCTTGGTGGCTTTGGTATGGGAACAGGATCCAGGCATCTCCCAAGACCTCTAAGATCCTGGGGACACCCAGTGAGTGTGGGTCCCAATCCCCAGAACAGTGGGATGGTGAGCGGGGCTCCCGATCCTCAGGACACTGGGGCAGGCAGCAATTTCCATTCAGTCAGGTCCAGAATTGAGACACCACTAAGACTGACGAGACTTTATCCATCCCTAGGATAATGGTGGCTTCTCCAGCATTCCAGCAGACTCCCCAGTGGGTGTCTTCTCAGGAATTGGGACATCCTAACTACTGATGTCTAAAAAGGAAGAGGCTCATCTTTTCCTGCCACACCATGTGGCGAGAGTACAAATTAGAGTTCGGCCAAGAGTGGCCCCTGTATGGGACTCTGAGTTCTAGTTAAACCTTCTGTGTAAGAGGGAAGGAGGGGACAGGCAGATATAAGGGCCACAGACCACGTGGTCATCTCTCCTCAAAGCGATGAGGAAGTGCACTACTAAACCGTCAATTATAGTTAAGTTCAAGGAAATGTCTCAGAGACAGAAACCTAGCCTCCTTTCAAGGAAAGCTGGTAGAAGTAATAAAAAGTATCTTCTGGTAGATCCTGACTCTAAAGAAGAACAATTTTCCTAGGAACTCACTTTATGAGCCAGTCTGCTTCAGATACCTGCAGGAATCTGCAAAAACTTTCCCTGGGTCCCCAAACTTCCATGAACTCCCTTTTAGAAATAGCCTTCACAGTGTTCAACAACTGAGATGATGCCACCAAGGAGAAATGCATGAGGGGCAGGCAAAGGACCCAGAGTTAGGCTCAACTTTATCCACCGCTGTTAAAGGTACCCTGTCACCTCGGGCCACCTGAATCCAGGGTCCCCATCAGCAGGAACCAGTTTCAAGTGGAGAGGTGAGCCCCTAGCCCCCAGCTGTCTCACAGCCTGACTGCCAGGGCCTTGCCCGGGGGACAGAAGGAGCCTAGGCCAGGCGTGGCTCCCTGGTCTGACGACACTGCAAACCATCAACCAGGAGGAGCCTCCCCTGCCCCTGACATGGCAGGTAAGATTGCTAATTTCTTAATTAGCCTGGGAACCACTGTCTTGGTCCTGACCTGCCACTTTGGACCTCTCCGGTCTTGGTCGTCCCTAATAAGAAGTGTGAAGGAGGAATCAAGATCTAAACTGTTTACTAAACTTCTCCCCTGTTGAATAGGAAACCTCCTCATAAGCCATCAATTAAGCAGTATCCCCTCTAGGAGGAAGCTGGCCCATAATTTAAAAGTTCCTGGAGAATGGCCTCCTAGTTCTGTTACTAGATTTTATCTAGGTTCTTGGTTATGCTGCAGAAATGAATTTCAAGAGCACGGATGGGATAATTAGGTCAGTAATTTATTCAGGTAGGGAGGGAAGAGAAATGGGAGAAAATAACAGAGCAGGGGTCCCAGATAGAGAGGAATGGGGTGAAAAGGGATAAAGAGGGCTGATTTATATGCCCTCAATTCCCCATTATAGATTATAAATCCCCAGGTTTACTTGCGTGGCCATTTGCAGAGGAAAAATTGGTGAGAGTGGGACACAGAGGGCAAGTGAGCAGGGGCAGGGCGCACTCAGGCCTCGTGGTTTGCTTTATAAACTATTAATTATTCCACCCCTTTGCTAATGGCAGGGGAGGGGCTCCAGCTGTTTGCTGTTTTGATTGATTACCCCACCTATCAATCCCCCAGGAGGGCCCAATGATAAAGTCCCTAGGGAACATCAGGGGCTTTTCCTTGCTCCCAGAAGAAGTCTGTTCTGGACAGCAGAATCCTGGGGGTGGGGGATTTCAAGCAGCCAGCTTGGGGGCTACTGATGTCCACGTGACTCTCTGCCAGGTTCCAGATCTGTCTATTCCCTATCTTACTAGCCTGCTTCAGTTCCCTGCCAATCCCCTTTAACACCCCAATTCTTCCCATGAAAAAGCCCGCAGGACTTTACCCCTTTTGAGAGGTAGCTAATGGGGCTGCAGCCCTAGAGAAGCCCCGATTTGTGTTTCGCCAGCAGCAGGGTTTCCCTGGATCCCTCAGCTCTGTGCCTAGCAGCTGCCCAGGGACTTCCCTGGAGGAACAAAGCTGGAAATTGCTGCACCAGGTTTCTGCCATGGGAAGACACTGGGTGCTCTGTGAGAAGGGGATTCTAAAGCCGGGTCTTTTCTTATGTTAAGTAAGTGTAAAATTCTTTCTTCTTTTCTAATCTGTGCTTACTTTGTCAGTCTGCTAGTACCTAGGACCTTGTAAATCAGATTTGGGGTTCACCGCTTACAAATTGGATAATGGTGAAAGATGACCTAAAAATGAGTCTTTAAATTTCAGTACTATCTTGCAATTAGATTTGCTGTATAAAAGAAATCACAAGTGGAATTAGTTTAGCAGAAAAACTGAGCAAACATTAATGCTACTAATAAAAAAATTTTAGTTGCTTGGTTGATAACAAGTGCCCAATTTGATTTAAAGTGAAAATTTACTAGAAACTCCAACTACAAGTTAAGATAAAATCACTGTAAATGCCTTTATATTATAAAACAGCAAAAGGATAATATCAGAAATTGCTGAAACTGCTAGATTTGGCCTGTACTTATTATGATGGTTATCCTCAACTGAATTTACCTTTGCATATGATTATTTTGAGATTAGCTTCTCCCCTAAAACTTACTATTATAATGGTAATTCTAAACTGAATTTACCGTTGCTTAGGGTTATTTTGTGACTAGCTTCCACTTAGACTTGAGCTATTATGATGGTAATCCTAGACTAATTTACATTTGCTTATGGTTACTTCTAGACTATTCTCACCCTTGTGTATGCTTGCTATTGCAATGGTAATTCTAAACTGAGCCTTGTTCTTTGCTTATGGTTGTTTCAGGTCTGGTCTCACTACTGTGATGGTAACTACTCTAATCTCCCCTGTTTGAATACATGGCAACTTCATTCAGTGTATATTTTCATAACTTGGGATGGTGATATCAAATTAACAAATGAAAATGCTTAAAAGAGCTCTATTTAAATTGTTAAAAATTAAATAAGCACTTATATATGTAAATGAATATTCCTGGAGACCAAATTAGAGAGGTTGAGCAGGATAGGAAGGTCATGGATGAAGAAATTAATTAATAATCCAAATACTAAATTTCAGTAAGTAAAGAAAAAGTCCTTGAAAGCTATGGAAAATTTTTCTAAATTATAATTAAACAAATTAATTATATTTTAGAACATGGCAGTCAGTATGCTTTCAATGTTATACACAATTTTTGAATTTTATTAAAAATAAAAAGAAGTTTTAGCTTCCTGTGAAGGAAGGAAAGAAGAACCTTCTTGCATAAACTGTAATTGTTTCAATTTTATTTAGCTTGAGTATAATCTCCCTAGGCTTATAGGATACTAATAAAACAAATTAGAATTATATATGTTAAATCTAAGATGATAAAACTTATAAGTTTGTATTTAATGAAATTAAGTTAAAGAAGGAAATATAGCTCTGTCCTAAAGTGAAATGACTAAGTTTCGCAGGACAGAATGAGGGATGTAGGACAAAACTTAAGTAAATTTCATTGGTTGTTAGCTAACTTTAATAAACTTATTTAGAGGTAAAAGCAACTAGTCTATGTGGCAATGGTTGGTTATAGGAAGTCAGCAAAAGCATTTTCTATGCTGAAATATTTAAATGGCTAATTCCAGGGAGACATTATTAAATAGAAACCTGAATTGATATTGATAACAAAAAGTTACCTATGGATAGTTATAGGAAGCTTATAAAAGCATTGTCTAAACTGAAATATTTAAATGACTAATTCCAGGGAGTCATTAATAAATAGAAACCTGAATTGATATTGATAACAAAAAGTAACTTCATAACAGAGAAAATTGTCAGAAGCCACCTCAATCTGCATATTAAAGTGGTGGTAGGTGGGAAGATAATTTTGATTTCATTGGGAATCTTAAGTTTACATAAAATAATGGGAAAGTTTTTTCCTATACTATTAAAGAAAAATACCTGTTAATTAACATAATCATGTTAAAGTTACAAAAGTAAAAACTGAAGTACTGAAATAGGTAGACTCATTTGATATGTTGTGCATTGCATTGGAAGTGCTTAGAAAGTGAATAAAAGTTAAAAGAGATAGACTTCAGTATTGTCAAACTCTCTTGTGCATTGAAACCCAGGCCCTCAGTATACTGCATGGTACCTCTCCATTTGACTTATTGGCTAGGTCAGTCACTATGGCCTGTTAAAACAATGAAAGTATCTACCACCTCTCTGGACATGCTCCTGAAGCAGATGGAAAGTACAGTGCTGTTTCAGACTTCTGTGGCAGTCAATGATGGCTCAGTATTGCTAGATTTACAATGGACATCACCTCCAGACTGGCTCTGTTTCATAGTGCTAAGGGGCCCTATGTACCAGGCTGGCGAAACACTGGAGCCTACCTTCCTAACATCTTTCTAGGACCAATGATGCCTTAGCATGCTGGCTGTTGAACAATACCGTGTTAGCATACCGTGTTGAACAATAATTGCCAGAGTAATGTGAGTAAAACTAAACAAAATTGGCATTATGGCCTGCTCCCATGGAGAGACAACACATATGGTATTGCAAACTGGAGTTTAGATCTATTAACTGCAGCTCAAGGAGGAACTTTTGCATTGATTAGTGCATTGATAGTATTATGTGCTATACCTATATACCTGATGAATATGATAATATCTCTTCTATTCCAGATCATATGCAGAGGGATAATGAACATGTCAAAAGTCTTGGTAAACTTAATCCATATTCTAAGTAATTAATGAACATGCCTATATGATAAAGTATGCTTTCTTAAGTACTGTCTTTATTTACTTGCCATATGTTTGTCTCGTTGTTGCATAAATTGTCTTTGTGAGTTTATGTCTAGGGCATTGCCTCTCTTCATTCTTCTCCTACCTGTCCTAGGCATAACTACCACTATGGGAACTGGGGTTGGCAGTTTATACCAAGCCCAGCAAATCTACCACCAGTCTCTCCTTAGTGTTAACCAACAGTGTAGAAAAAACTAGCCATGCCTTAGAAGCCCTTAGACAGCAAATAGACTCCCTTGCCTCTGTGGTGCTGCAAAATTGCAGAACCCTAAACATCCTAACAGTGACACAGGGAGAAACCTGCCTGTCACTCAAGGAGAAATGCTGTTTCTATGCTAATTGCTTCAGAACAGTCCTAGACAGCATTTGAAAACCTACAAGATGAAGCCTGTATCAGTCAGCCAAAGGGGTACTGATGCAAAATACCAGAAACTGGTTGGTTTTTATAAAGAGTATTTATTTGGGGTAGGAGCTTACAGATACCAGGCCATAAAGTGTAAGTGACTTCCCTCACCTAGGTCTATTTTCACATGTTGGAGCAAGATGGCTGCTGATGTCTGCAAGGGTTCAGGCTTCCTGGGTTCCTCCCTTCCAGGGTTTTGCTTCTCTCTGGGTTCAAGTTTCCTTTCTTCCCAGGGCTTTCTTCTTCCTGGGCTCAGGTTCCTCTCTTCCTGAGGTTGGCTTCTCTTTCCTCTGGGCGCTTACTACCCAGAGCTCCAGCTTAAGGCTTCAGCATCAAACTCCAGTATCAAAACTCCAACATCAAAAACCTTCATCTCTGTCCTTTGCCATGCCCTTTGTCTGTCATGTCTTTTATCTGCCATGCCTGAATGACGTGGCCCAATCAAAACCCCAATCATAACTCACTCACGCCCAGGTACAGACCAAATTACAAACATAATCCATTATCTATTTTTGGATCATAACCATATCAAACTGCTACACTCCACCCTCTGAATTCCAAAAAGGCATTACAATATTTGAAAACACCTTAAATCAGTAACAATGCAAGTACTAAATCATATCCCAATCAATTTAAAGAAATACAATTTGTCTTGGGGCAAAGTCCTGTCTGCTATAGACCTCTGAAACTTACAAAACAATTTATCTGTTTCCAATTACACAAATGGACAAAGGATAAACATTTTCATTACAATAAGGAGAAATTGGGAGGGAAACATGAGTCATAGGTCCTCTACAGTTCAGTAAACCTGCAGGGCATCCTCCATTTGATTTCAGTCTGAGAGTCATTCTTAAGATGATGGTTTCCTCTCCTTGGTGCCTTATGGGAACCCCCCTTTCCACATGCTTGCCCAATAGCCATTTTCTTGGTTCCACCTTCATCAAGCATCTGGGTGTCAACCAAGCTAAAGACCTCACTCTCCAAGAGTGTTGAGGTGATTGCCACACCTTACCCAATCTTTGGGTTAGAGTTTAACCCCCCCTAGTACAGTGTGTGAAGGCAACATTTCCCCTAACCTTTGGCATACAGGCTCAACCCTCTCAGAGCAATGGGTTGACCACTTGGCCTTCCTTAACCTTTGGGGGACAGATCCACCCCTCTCAGACCTGTGGAGTGCTGACCTTAACTGCCCTAATCCTTAGGAAATGTGCTCCAACCTCTTTGTACCCTGGGGCAGCAAAACTCTCCCAGAACATCGGACAGGGGCATCCATCCTCTTGAACTGCTGGGGCAAATTCACCCTCCCTGTACGCATAGGTGGGATTCTTCTCTTGGCCCAAGGTGATGTCCTAACTCCAGATCTCAGCTTCCATGGTTTTCCTCTTAAAGTTATTTCTCCTCCAATCTCTCCTTTCTATGTCCTTTTTATTCCAGGCTGACAGTGGTTTTGTTCATACAACTCTCATACAAATTCTGCCTTCCATAAAACACCAGGAGTTAATCTTGCTAAGTTCTCTGCAACTTTAAAACATGGATCACCTTTCTTCCAGTTTCCAATAATAGTTTCATCATTTACTTCTAAGGCATCATAAAAAGTCTCTTTAGCATCCATATTGCTATCAATAGTCTCTTCAAAGATCTTTTCTTCCATGCATCTCACAATTCCTCCAAAAAATACCCCTTACCCATTTATAAAACCATTCCAGCATTTTAGTAACTGCAAAAGCACTACCCCACTTCTGGTACCAAATTCTGTATTAGTCAGCCAAAGGGATGCTGATGCAAAATACCAGAAACAGGTTGGTTTTTATAAAGGGTATTTATTTGTGGTAGGAGTTTACAGATACCAGGCCATAAAGTATAAATGACTTCCCTCACCAAAGCCTATTTTCACGTGTTGGAGCAAGATGGCTGCTGACGTCTGTGAGGGTTCAGGCTTCCTGGGTTCCTTCCTTCCAGGGTCTTGCTTCTCTCTGGGTTCAAGGTTCCCTTCTTCCCAGGGCTTTCTTCTTCCTGGGCTCAGGGTTCCTCTCTTTCTGGGGTTGACTTTTCTTTCCTCTGTCAGCTTACTTCCCACGGCTCTTGTTTAAGGCTTCAGCATCAAACTCCAACATCAAAACTCCAACATTACAAACCCTCAACCCTGTCCTTTGCCATGCCTTTTATCTGTGAGTCCCCACTCACCAAAGGGTGGGGACTCAAGCCAGAATGACATGGCCTAATCAAAGCCCCAACCATACCTCAATCACACCCAGGTACAGACCAGATTACAAACATAATCCAATATCTATTTATGGAATTCATAACTATATCAAATTGCTACAAAGCCCATCAACTTTGGGAGGATGTAGCCTCATTAGGCACCTGGACTTTCTTGCTCCATGTTCCAGTATGTCATGGCTAGCCCCCTCTTTGGGGTCACTTACCACATCTTCTTATCCTTTTAGTAAGACCATGTATCTTCAAAATTCTAAGTTTATTTCTTCCAGAATCAATATCTCCCAGATTTAATATTTAGGTGAAAAAAGGAGGATTGCAAACAGGCAGCTGATGTGAAAGGAGTGAAAAGGGGGTCTCTTCCCTGCGTTTTATTTTTTAGCTATGGAAACATGCTTCCCAGAGGAGTCTGCTCTGTTAAAGTAGTCCTCTAGTTTTCTTACCTCCAAGCACTGAGAGCCCCTCCCCCCAATCCATCCATACATCAACCAGGGCAGTCATTCTAATGTAAATTCAAGCATGTGGCCTTTCAGCTTAAGGTCTTTTCAATAGCTCCCTCATACCAAAAGAGAAAATTTAAGATATTTTTAGTATGTGATTTAAGGTTTATTATCTGGCTTCTGTGTTTACCAGCTTTATGGCTCCATGTACCCTTTTCCTCCCTGACCCCCCAAGAAACCCTGTGTCTATCTGTCTACCCCTCCACCTTTGCTTTCAGTGGTTCCACTGTCTGTAATGCCTTCTCTCCATGCCACCTCCCCATGGGCTCTGCTTCATCTGAACATACTTAGGTATGGTTCAAAATCTGCCTCAAGAGCAACACAGGTGAAATCATCCCATCCAACAGGGCACCTAAAACATACTGCTCTTATTCAGCATAGCAACTGTAAGCTTCCACTAAACTTTAAGCCCCTTTAGGGCAAGGATTATCTCTCATAGAAATTTTGCATCCCTTCTTGACTAATTCAATGCCTGAAACCCAGTAGAGATCACATATTTGATGGTTGAATGGCTGAACCATCTGGGATGATCCTGTTATTGCAGGATACATGATATTAGAATGACTTAAGAGAAAAGTCTATTTTCGTCTCACATTCTTCAAACCTTACTTCCCTTTGGAAATGGAATGCTACCAGGTTACTCACAGGGTTATTTGGGCACTAGAGGAGGGAGATACTCAGAAAAGCACTTTGTAAATCTCAGAATACAATAAAGGGACAACTGTGGTGAGTGATGAGGAACAAGGAGAAAAAAGGAGGTGTTGGTGCAGATGAAAGAGATGGTGATGGTGATAGTAACGATAATTATGATCAGGGGCACGTTACACAGTCTTGGCTTTTGTAGTAAACAACAATGGCAACTGCCTAGATTAAGTGAACAATAAACATTGTTTCTTACAAGTAGAGATGTCACGTAAGGCCAAGTGCTACCTGCGGTGGATTGAGTTCCCACCATTGGACTATTCAAGCTGAATAAGGATGAAAATTTGACAGGAAAATTTCTAAATTAAACATATTAATCTATTTCTCACCTTCTTATTTCACTGCATCTCCTAGTTCCATTCCTAAATTGTAGAGGAGAAATGAATGGCTCAAAAATCCTCCACCTCAGTAATGCACACTTATAGTAACACAGATGGTAACAGTGTCAACTGTCAACTACCCCTTCATGAGGTCAACAGATCCTATATATTTATTTGATAACTCAGCCTTATCAAGAACCAGCATAAGAGATTGGCAATATGCTTTTGAAGTTGTAATATTTTTTTTAAAAAAGAAATAGGCAGTAAGAATAAATATGTCTAATAAAATTGTTATTACCTCTTCAATGATATCAATTTAAAGCCTGTGCAAACTTTGAGTATTTTTACCAGAACGTCAATTATAAAAAGAAGAGCATCACCCTGGCACAGTGATTTTGTGTAGGACCAATGGAATTATAATTAGGCAGATTCATTAGGTCATCTTTTGTTGGTATCATCCTTCTTTGTACTGAAAATATTCTATCTGTAATTTTTAGCCTTACTTAGGATTTGAGCCAGAGGGAGAGAGGCCAGAAGCCTGGTAGAAGCAATGGCATAGACTCTAATCAGTCCCAGTTTTGTCTCGCCCTCTTGGACATTAAAATTCCACTTTCATATACACAACTATCAACTGACCCATAACTGCAGCCTTGGCTATTGCCCTTGAATCATTCATTCATTCTTAAATATTTATCAAACTGGGATGTTGATATTATTTTTGTGAGCAAGCAAACTTGACCTATTCCCTATATCTTCATTGCACTTATAGTCTGGTGGGAAAGACAGAGATGGAATAAATAATCTCACAACACACACACACACATAGTGGATATGTTTTCTAAGAAAAGTATGGGGGAATTTGAAACTAAATAAGCTGTGACCTAATCAGTAAGGGTAGAGTAAGCTTCCCTGAGAAAGGTCCCTGAGCTGAGAATAAGGAAAGAGCATTCTGGCCAAGAAAGGAACAGAAAGTTAGATAGCTCAGAGGCAGGAGAAGGAACTTAATGAAGGTATTGTGACTTGAGAAGAGAGAGCAAGATAAAGAAGGGAACTATTTGAGGGAGATGGATGCCGAAGCTCAGAGGTGGATCCCAGCAAGAAACGAGTTTTGCCTTTGTCCTAAGAGCAATAGGAAGCTACTGACATTTACTGAAGAGATTTAACTATCATAAGAAAGACATCATCTTGGCATTACAGTGGACAATAGATGGGAAAGAGGCAAAGGTAGATATAGGGAGGCTACTGTAATCCAGATGAAGAATGGTGACCTGTACTGCAGAGGAAGGAGCAGAGATAAATTGAATGGACTGGAGGATATTCAGGAGGAAACTCATCAGGCACTGCAGGAAAATTGCACATAGAATATTTTTAGTACCAGCAGCTGAACAGGAATGTACCAACAAAAGATGGCCTAATGAAGCTGCCAAATTGTAACTCCAATTTGTAATGGATTAGACGTAGGGAGTGAGAGAAGAAGTGATAAGGATGCCTTCTGGGATTTCTGGCTTGGGCAACAGCAGGAATGGAATAGAGAACCCTGGAGGAGGACAAAGTTAGGGAAAGGCTTCATTTAAATGTCTAGCATTCTTTTCGAAGAGTTAGGAAATTACTTGGACTTTACTTCTTTTTAGGGCCCAATTGTTCTACATTAGATGGATTATTTATAACTTAGTCACAGAATCAGAAGCTTCAAATTAGAAAAAAGCTTAAAAATCATTTAGTTCAACCCATTCTCTTTGCCCCAAATCCCTGACAATGGGGTATCTAGCCTCTGCTGAGCTCCTCCAGTGCTGGCTTTTTTAATATCGCAAGACTGGTGCACTTTCAAAGAGTTATAAATAGGAAGGCATCAGCTTCTTCTCTTGGGAGATAGTCTCCCAAATCTTCTCCATCCATAATTGTTACCTGGCATTTATTCTAGTGCTATAAATTATACATCAGATGACTCAACATCTGAGCTGGGTCTTTCTGTTCCCCAAGTCTCAAGTATGGAGCAAAGGAAAACAGAAATTGAAAATGGCTCTATTTGTCTTAGATGATCAAATCCCTAAGAATGCTAAGATAGAAGGATTACAACATGATCTCAAAGAGCAGTCAATGTAAATTTATGGGATGATGCAGGCCATGAATGTAATTTGGCATTTGCATTGATTAGATATTGCATTTGGATATTGGTACCAGGGAGCTAAAATAATAGGGGATTAAACAAATCTGGAGTCTATTTTATATCACATATAAAAAGTCCAGGAATAAAGCAGTCCGGGGCTAGCATAGTGACCTCATAGTAGAATCTGTGTCCTAAGACTGCTGTTGCTTTGTAGTCTACCATGCTTACTATGTGGCTTCCATCCTCAGGACCTCCTTATCGTCCAAGATGGCTGGAGAACTGCCCTTACACCTGCTTGCCAAGCAGAAAGAGGGCCAAAGGGGGTGGGATGGGAAGAAGAAAAAAAAGGAGTGCTTCCAAGATGAATCAGGAATCTCTCAAATACTTTCCAAGACCTTCCAGTAATGAATACCATGTGTATCTCATTGGCTACCCCTAGCAATAAAAGAGGCAGGTATATATAATCTTTCAGCTGGGCACATTCCCTCCCAAGATAAGATTTGGGTTCTATTTGACAGGAAGAAGGGACGCTGTGTATTGGTAGATGACCAGGATTTTGAAACATAGCCTGTGTCCAGCAACCTGTCCCAGGTGGACAGACATATCCTCACGCCTCATTAAAAAGCATACGTAGAAACAACTTAAGGTAATTCAGAATCTCAAGGGCAATCTATTCTGAGTTATTTTGAATATTGAAAGCAGGAGAGAGCACAGAAGGCTGGGTAAGCATCAAGGTATGAAATTCATTGCACCTCTTTGCAGAGCCAACATGAGAGGCAGCCCATGCATTCACACATAACTTCTTTCTTGCCTTCTTGCTCCAGTTATATAAATGGCTTGAGGGCAGGAAAGATGTCTAATTTAATTTTACTTTTCTAAAGTTTAGCACATAATAGAGAGTTCACATATGAAAGGAAAATGAATTTTTAAGTGTGAATGTGCATTTACTTACTAGACAGCCTGGCATGTTCAGGATGGTGGTGGGGCAGGCAGAAACCCCATGTATGTTTGGAACAATCACACTTGACGCTTGAATCCTCATGTGGCCCCACACTATTGGACTGGCTCCACACAAACAAATCTCTCTGATTCTTAATTTTCTCATTTTCAAAATGGAGGTTACAATGCTACTGTGCAGGAAAAAAGCTTTCAGATTGGATAGGATGTGTATAACCTACAAAACACAGAGATTTTGACACAGGATGTGTGTAGTAAATGTTAGACATTTTAATACTTGACCTTGGCTAAGGTTACTCTGAAACCAATGTGTCCATACTCTGCCCTGATGCACACCAACACTGATGCTGACAAGGCGTTGCCAAAGGCAAGTGTGTTGTTGCCTGCTTCTCCCTTTAGGGATGTCTGAGTTAAGCTCTCTCAGCTTTAAGACCCAGAAGGGGTCTTGAGAGAGATTCTGAAAAGGTGTTCAGTGGAATCTTGGTGGGTTGGGAAGAAGAATGGCCATGCAGCAAGGATGGAGGCAGAATGGATCTCCCTCCACACTTCAAGCAATGCATTTCCACTCTTGTCACTTTTATAGTTCAGTGTTTACTCTAGTTTGAAAAAAGATTCACTGCTATTCTAAAAGTGTCTTCTTTTATTGCACTTGTTGGAGGGAACTTATTTACCTTGCTATGAGTTTTCCTACTAATGTGACTAACAATGGAATGTTTTGCTGTCCTTTAACGGTTGTTTAATATTGGGGTAGGTTCACAAATTGAAATATGTCCATGTGCAGGAGATAAGCCTAAAACAAATAAAACCAGATTTTATTTTTTTATTTATTTATTTTTTTTAGTTAATTTTTTTTATTGACTTTGTAATAATATTACATTAAAAATATATATATATATGTGAGGTCCCATTGAACCCTACCACCCCCACCCCACCTCTCCCCCGCCCCAGCAACACTCCTTCCCATCATCATGACACATCCATTGCATTTGGCAAGTACATCTTTGGGCACCTCTGCACCTCATGGTCAATGGTCCACATCATGGCCCATACTCTCCCCCATTCCATCCAGTGGGCCCTGTGAGGATTTACAATGTCCAGTGATTGCCCCTGAAGCACCATCCAGGGCAGCTCCATGTCCCAAAGACACCACCTCTCATCTCTTCCTGCCTTTCCCCATACCCATCAGCCATCATGTCCACTTTTCTCAATCCAATGCCACCTTTTCTATGTAGACATTGGATTGGTTGTGTCCATTGCACCTCTATGTCAAGAGGAGGCTCAGATTTCACATGGATGCTGGATGCAATCCTCCCACTTTCAGTTGTAATCACTCTAGGCTCCATGGTGTGGTGGTTGTCCTTCTTCAACTCCATCTTAGCTGAGTGTGGTGAGCCCAATAAGTCAGATTGTAGGTGCTGGAGTCTGTTGAGGCTCAGGACCTGGCTATCACATTGTCAGTCCAGAGATTCAGATCCCCTAAATATATCTTAAACCCCGACACTAACTGCACCTCCAGCACATTAGCATGAAATCTTATGAAGAGAGATCCCATCTGAGTCCAGATTCATCACACATAAACACCAGTTCCAAAGAGGGGCCATCTGACCTGGTAGTTAACCCCATCGACCATGACCATAACTCCCATGGGTCTCTTTAGCTCTCAAAGGAACCGATATCTGGGGTTTGTATCTGCTTTATCTGTCTCTCAGACTCTGCTCAAAAACCAGATTTTAAAATGATCTCTTCTGCCATTTTTATGTCCAAACGACCTTGAACCCATGGCTAGTCAGGCCCTTTTGCAGGATGTCAAATGGCAATTTAGTCATCTACCAAATTAGGAAGAACTTCACCTAAAAGAGGAGCTCAGTGTGGAGACCTCTGGGAACACAGGTCAGCAGCAAGAACAAAATGGATTCTCTCCCTTATGAAAACGTTCTAGTACAAGGCAGAGGGGTGAAGTCCAGTGACTGGAATTCTTGTACATGGACAGAGCAACAAGTAGGTGAGGGCTGGAACTTAGTGGACATCATCTCATCCTTAGGGTAGTTCTTGCTTCTAGTAAGCACTGATCATTAGCAGTAGAAATGGGCTGGATGGCAGAGCCCTCACGATTCCCCCACAATCCAGGCAATCGTACTCGTGGACTTCTGCCCTGTGATGGGCAGCGTCTGTGCCAATGATAGAGCAAGTCAGCTGCTCCTGTGGACTGCATCACACCCACCTGTGTTACAGGAATCGTAATACCACTCCAGGCTTGTGTACTGCTTATTGGTTCAAAATGCCCTCTTATTTATTAACCCTGATCATATTTATAAACAGTAGGTATCCTATCCTTGTTTTATTATGGATGAAATGGCTAATACAGAGCAGGATTAAGTGAGTTCCTCAAAGCTATGCTGTCTGTTTCCTGGAGTCTGAAGAGGCCTTCCAAAAAGCCAAACTTCCAACTGTGGGTATTCAGCCTGCATAAACACCCAATGCAATCACTGCTGAGAAAGATGGACATAAAATGCCTTGTTGATCACAGCTGACATGCACATTTTGAAAAAGCCAGATGGGCAATTCTGACAAAGTCACTAATTAAATATTCAAAAGAAACAATTGTCTGTCAATTAAATATCTTAGCCACTATTTCCCTTGAAACAAACAAATGACTAAATTGGCATGCAATTTTACAAGTCCTGGTGTCAATGTAATTAAGCCACCAGGACAAATTAAATATTAGAATACCATCTAATATGTATTTCTCTCAGTATTTGTACATCATTACTTACATTTCTTTTCCCATGAATCTCAGAGGTCAAAGTCCTTGACAAACTCTGTTTTCTTTAAGAATTGTCATTCCCAATCTTGTAAGCCAAATAAACCAGGAAAACATACAAATCCTTGCATTCCCATTCATCATAATTCATGGGAATAAAAAGTTTTAGAGCTCTGAGGAACCTCAGAAATCATTATATAGTGATGGAATTTTGAGCTGCAAAGAATTAATTTTGAGGCCAACACAGGATGCATGATTTGCACAAAGTTGCACTGTATTGGATGGAAAACCTGAGGTGGCTCTTTTGATGACTCTTTTGATTTAGTTTCAATACACTGCACGGCCCCCTGGCCCCATAAGGCGATAAGCATCAGCTTAGGCATTGCTACCATTCGGAAAACAAATTTAATTTTTCCAGTTGCTTATTACTTTTAACTCACTGTCTCTGAAACTAGCAGAGTTTATTAAGATGCCTTAAGACCATATTAAATTGCCTTAAAAGACCATCAGATCCAGGGGTCAGCTTTGGAATGAGACAGAATTGGGTTGGAATTCTTTACTAGCTGTATGAAAGAAAAGCATTAACCACTCTGAGCTCAGCATCCTCATCTATAAAATGGGAAGCAGGAATACTGACACATCTTACTGAGTTGAATATTCAGCCATTTATTCAACAAGCCTCTGCTATGAACTTCTCATTTGATGTGCCAGCCTCTGCTCCCGGGATCTATAAAAGGGTGGACCCTGCCCTCAAAGAGCATATGGCTTAAGGCTAGAGACGAAGGAAACCATAATTCTAAACTCACCTGCTAACTCCTATTATTCTTTCTGATCTTGGATTAAGAACAGTTTCTTCATCCCAATTCAAGCCACGTTTTTCTATTTTTTATAGAAACCAGGGCCAGGATTAGGGTGAGGAAAGTTAGGTGCCTAGGACATAAATTTTAAGTAAATGCTCATTCTTAAGGTCAGCACTTGAGAGTAAGCATCTCTTTAAATTTTGCAGCCTAGAGTCTCACTTGCTTCACCCTAGTCATGGCCCTGCACCAAGCCAAGCCACCTGTCTTAAAAAGCACTTAGCTCACTTTGAAATTATTCACTTCATTTAAGTTGTTATTTGATTAATGGCTGTCTCACACTCTAGCAGGAACCTGGCTTTTTTTCTCACCATAATATCCAAGCTTGCAATCAGCATATAGTTGGTGTTCCACAAATGTGTTGTATGTTGGAATGAATGAATGAATGAATGAATGAATGAATGATGGATGGATGGTTGGATGGATGGATAGAGAAGTAGGAGAACCCAGAGGGCAGGAACCAAAACCCACTTAGTGGGACAGCAGGGAAAGACTGCAGGGCAGGTGAGGTCTGGGTTGAATTCCAAAGTCTTTCTATGCAAATTATGATCTGCAGATTGGCAGGTACCATCACCTGGTGCTTCTTAGAAATGCAGAACCTCAGACTCCCCCTAAATCTGAATTTTACCAAGACTCCCAAGTGTTTCCTAATGCACTCTAAAGTTTGAGGAGTATTGGGCTGGGTTTTGTCAGGTGAAGCCCAGGAAATGGCTAGTCAGGGCAGACAGCTTGAAGAAAGAGGGTGACTGTTTTGAAAATTAAAATTAAAATGTAGCTATGTGATTCTTGTGTACCAGAGCCTGATCTAAACAGTCCATAGTATTAGCTCATCTATTCCACAACCTCTGGCCTACAGTTGTTATTCCCACTTTACAGCTAAAGAAAGTGAGGTACAGCAAGATGAAAGCTCTTGCTGGTGTCAAACCTAACTTGGCAGACCAATCTCAGGCAGCAGGAATTCCCACCCTGCACTGGGCTCTCTCTACTCTGTTGTTCCCTCTGAAATGTGTAAACATCTGGCACATAGCTATATTCAGTACAGGCACTCTCTCTCCCATTGCACTGGGAGAATTTTACTTGGAGGATTGCTTGTCTTTTTGTCCCATTCTGTAACATCTACTTGCCCCTCCTTCCCTTATGAACTAACCTAACCTCAGATTCTCAAATACATATGAACAAAGCAAGATTCTCCAGTGAAATATACTCTATATAATTGTAAACTGGGCACCTATCTTGGAGAAGGGGTATAGGAGAGACTTCCTGAGCCAGTGATACCAAAGAAGTGACAAAGGGACAGCCTAATTTTCCCATAAAACACATGCAAGCATAAGCCAGCAAGAAAAATGCAGGAAGATGGTAATGAACTTCAGCTGCAGAGGTGATGTGGCGAGTATCCTATTAATTGGGAAAATTCACACTTGGGAGGGGTGGGGCTGGCCTGGAGGAGCACTAGTTTAGGTAGGGATGAAGGACTTGAAAAGTCACAGGAGAGGGGCTGCACGAGAAAAGAAAGAGCAGGATAGAGAGCTATGGACAAATTCCAGCAATGGGAGACCAAACCATCAGGATTTCATGTTGGCTGTGGGACCTGAGGGGAGGAAGGGGTAAAGGAGGGCTCCCAGGTTTCTATGTGACGGCATGAGTGGGAATTCTAGTTGACTGAATATGAAACATAAGAGGGGCAGTGGATGTTGGGGAAGAAGAAGTCAATTTTTGACTTGTTTAAGGTGAGCTATTCAGCAGAATACCAGCTGGCTCTGTCTTAAGCTTGGCAGAGAGAACTGGGCTAGATTCTAGAGGTAGAAGTGAAAAGCATATAGCTAGATGGTGGTCAACTAAGGGAGGGAATGTGATTTCCTAGGGAGATGTATGGAGTGAGATAGGGCATGCTCTCTGAAATGTAGCCTTCAGGAGCCCAAAAAGGAAGAGTGAGGAGAAACCCTTGTAGGGACCTGAGGAGGAAGAATAGGAAACTGGCTCTAGACTATGTTCTAGAGACACAACAGTGACTCAGGTGTAGTCGCTGCCATTGTGACTTACAACCCAGCTGGCGACAGGGACATGGAGACAAAAGAAAGGAACATCTAACTTGGTTTGGAGTACTGGGAAACCCTCCCTAATCCTCTACGTTTTCTCACTACTCACAAAAAACCCTGTTATGCATGAAGAAACTCATGTATGAAGAAGCCAGTGCCATTTGGCCAAAGTCGCTGAGAAAAATCCATGGCAAAAATTAGGATGAGCAATTGTGGTTTCTAAGTTTCTAAGGAAATGGACCTACTTGGCTTTCCAAATATTTCTAACTGTCCTCTGGCGCAGTCGCCCTGGCTGAGATGGCATGGACAGGGCCCCATAGACGCAGATGACGTCGTTCTTCACTTGGTAGGAGCCAAGGGCAGCATCTTTGTCTCATAAATAGAAAAGGAGAAGCTGGTACTCATTGAATACTGACCGAGGGGTCATGAGCCAATTCTTTAATGAGTTGCCCACCACAAGTAGGCCAGGAAGGCACATTCACACAATGGGGGAGGCGGGGTGGGGATTCGACTTGGAGCTTAGAAGAACACAAGCTTGCCCTCATCAATTTTTGTTTCTTTAACTGACAGTAGAAAAATGGAATAAGTAGGGAAGTGCTAATAAGTCATTTTGGACTTTATGACATCTTATTTTAGTCAATAGCATTGGATTCCAATACGTACTTAAAATCACACTTGATTTTGCTTTTAGACAGTTTGCAGATAAATGAATCCAGTTAGGGAAGGCGTTGTTAACAAGGGGTCCGTGAGCTTGAACTGAGATTCAAAAAAACATTACTCTTGTGGGGATGTGTTGGTACAGGTATGACCCTTATTAAATAATACACAATATAGTAGGGACATAGTAAGGGGTCTGTGGAACATAAAAGGTTAAGAACCCCTGATTTAGGGTTTCTATGTAATAGGCTTTAAGCTGTGGAAAATTAAGCAGTTATCCAGTTATTAGGCTCAGCAAAGTCTACCTATTCTGTCTTCCCCTTAGGAGGGAGGCAGAGCGCCCACAGGTGGCTTAATGCCAGTAGTCAGGACAGAGGTGGGAGCACCCATTGCCTACAGCTACTCTTGTATGAAGCCAGATGGCGAGCGTTAGTTGAGCAGAAGCAGACATCACTGAGAGATCAGGCCAGAGAGGTGATTTCAGGTGTGCCACAACCAAGGGTACTCAGGTGTGTCTGAGCAAGGTGTGGCAGTAGCTAGCCTTCAGAGCCAAGATGCTGAAGAACCAGGAAGGAAGCAAATGTGAGGGCAACACTTGTGACAGTATTTGGACTATTTTGTGTGGATTGGCCCCATTCATTTAAAATTTTCAGGAACAGATACGGGTATCTGGACTCTTCAGATCCACAATTTTTTCCTCCCTCCCCTTTTCTTTTGACTTCAATGATTGGGATAATTACTTGGATTTTTCTTTACCTTATCTACTACCATGTCTTTAAAATATCTCTAGCAAAATACTCAGTGCATGAATTTCTCCCGGAAGCACTTCATGGGATAATTTGTGATGTATGTTGCCTGCAATGAACAGAGACATTGATTTCTCTTTTCTCACTGCGAGTTTGGGAAGTGGGTGCATGGAGGCGGTCCTTTAATATTCATTCCTGCCATTCATTTAAAGATACGGTATTTGGAATCCTCCATGTGTCAGGGGCTGTGCTTGGTGCTGAGGATGCAAAGATGAGGAAATCCCAGTCCCTGCCCTCATGAGACTCACAGTCTGGTGGAAAGCACGAGAATGTTACAGGTTAGCTCTGACAGAAGAAGACACTGGTGCTGGCAATGCAAGCTCCAGGGGGAGGGTGAGCCTCGCCCATGCTCCTTCCCTGACCACCCCTTGTGGGGGATGGTTGCCTGGAGCTCCTGAGGGCAGCTCCTCTGGTTTTAGCTGGTTTCACTGTAAGAACAGAGCCACTGCAAGTTCCCAGAGCTGCAGACCTGTCTGACCTTCTTCAGGCCCAGGCAGGTGACCCCCTCATGCCATGTCTTCTGGTCACCAGGCTTGGGATGCGGTCAGTTCGTGATCATGTGATGCTTGGTAACTGAACTTTTAGCCCTTCCCCAGGCTCCCTTTACACTCTTCACTAGGAAGGAGGCCCACGGCCCTCTACAGTTTCTTCTAGAATCTGACCTTTCTTTTCAGGCAGTTCATGAAAGAAATCCACTGTGGGGAGTGGCTGCATTAGGTTGGTGCAAAAGTAATTGTGGTTTTGCATTGTTGAAATTTGCCATTTGATATTGGCATACATTCTTAAATAAATGTGGTTAGGTTATACATCATTTTAATGTGCATTTCTCACTTTATGGTTTTTTGCTAATGGCTTATTTACTTGCTGTTTATTTTATATTTATTTTAGACTGTGGAAATGATGTTAGATAAAAAGCAAATTTGAGTGATTTTCTAATTTGAGTTCAAAATGAGTCGTAAAGCAGCAGAGACAACTCACAACATCAACAATGCATTCAGCCCTGTACTGCTAGTAAACATATATGGAATGGTGGTTTAAGAAGTTTTGCAAAGGAGATGAGAGCCTTGAAGATAAGTGTATAGGCTGGCCATCGGAAGTTGACAATGACCAATTGAGAGCAATCATTGAAGCTGACCCTCTTAAACTAAACAAGAAGTTGCTGAAGAACTCAACATTGACCATTCTATGGCTGTTTGGCATTTGAAGCAAATTGAAAAGGTGAAAAAGCTCAATAAATGGATGCATCGTAGGCTGACTGAAAAAAAAATCATTGTTTTGAACTGTTGTCTTCTCTTATTCTACGCAACAACAAATGATTTCTCAATCAGATTGTGATGTGGGACAAAAAGTGGATTTTCTCCAACCAGCTCAGTGGTTGGACTGAGAAGAAGCTCCATAGTTCTTACCAAAGCCGAACACCAAAAAAAGGTCATGGTCACTCTTTGGTGGTCTGCTGCTGGTCTGATTTACTAAAGCTTTCTGAATCCTGGCAAAACCATTCTATCTGAGAAGTATGCTCAGCAAATCAATGAGATGCACTGAAAACTGCAAAGCCCGCAGCTGACATTGGTCAAAAGAAAGGGCCCAATTCTCCTGCACGACAATGCCCTCTTCTCCATGACAATGCCCACCTGCACATTGCACAACCAGTGCTTCAGAGGTTGAATGAATTGGGCTACAAAGTTTTGCCTCATCCCATATTCAACCGACCTCTTCCCAACCGATGACCACTTCCTCAAGCATCTTGACAACTTTTTGCAGGGAAAATGCTTCCACAACCAGCAGAATGCAGAAAATGCTTTCCAAGAGTTTATCGAATCCTGAAGCATGAATTTTTATGGTACAAGAATAAACAAACTTATTTCCATTGGCAAAAATGTGTTGATTGTAATGGCTCCCATTTCAATTAATAAAGATGTGTTTGAGCCTAGTTATAATGATTTAAAATTCGCGGTCCAAAACTGCAATTCATTTTGCACCAACCTAATAGATCAGCGGTTCAAGGGCCTACTTCCCATGTATGAGGTCCAGGGTTCAATCCCTGGAACTTCCTAAAGAAAAGAAAAGAAAAGAAATGAAATCCACTGCATCTTTGCTTTTTTATACTTTAGTATAAAAAAGAAGCCCAGGGATTGCATTTGTGTATAATAGTTACAGAATTCTGTGGTCCAGGCATGTTCCAAAAGCCAGGTATAGAAATCCCAAACTTCAGCACCAGTAGAGGCAAACTCTCTTCCAAATTCCATGCAAGTATTAACTGCATTACAGTGCATACATGTACAGCACCGAACAACTAGTACCAAGAACCCAAGAGGCAGTCAATAAATAATTGTTGAGCAATTTACCAATTTAAACTTATTCTCCTCTTTTTCTTAATCAATTCTGATTTTTTTGTAGGGGAGGAGTTAGCAAATGAAAATCTACTTTTCCTATTCTCCCTTGCCAGGGGGTCACCAAGTGACAAAATTCTTGTCCCTGAAACATAAGCAGGTGTTGGGCAGGAATTCCAAGAAAGGTCCTTAAAAGGAAACCAACTCAGCTGGAACTTGCCCTTTTGCCATTTTGGCTTTCTTCCTTTCTCCTTCTTCTGGTCTGCAAAGCAGATGTGATGGCTGGAGGTGCAGCCAATGGCTTTCAACTGACCTTGGGGAAAAGATGAACCTGTGTGGGAACTTCCTATACAACACTCCTGATGGATGACTGTGCAGATTTTTCTTGAAGAATCCCCATGACAAAGAGTTTCTCATTTCAAAAAGAAGCTGCATGGACAACCTTTTTTATTTTTATTTTTGGTTAAAAAGCCTTACTTTTTGGTGAACTAATAAAATCTCTTGTGCTTTAAGGCCCATCGATTGGTCAGTTTTATTCTGTCCCAGTGGAGAACCATGTCAAATCAGCAGTATCTCTTGGTCATAGTCATAGCAGTATTGCAAATATTTGGGGACAGCAATCATGTCCCTCCTGTATCTCTTCTATCCCCACACCATCTAGGATATCTTCTCTCTGTTCTGGGTCATGTTCTTCTCCCATGCTCTAAGTGAAAGTCTACATATATTTTGATTATGCATTCCCTAACCTTTGGTTTTCTCTATTTCATAAGCAATCACATGTATTCAGCATGTAATCACACAAATAAATGAAGGAAAAATTCTGAAATGGTTTACTCCAGTCAACTGGAAAACCAGCTGCCACAGGACAAGAATATGTTATTTACAAAATGAAGTGGTTATATTTCTTGCTTAGTGAAAATTTTACACTGGTATGCACCTTAGGTAGAGATGGCAGCTTTTAAATTTACTGATTGGGAAACGGACTTTGGCCCAGTGGTTAGGGCGTCCATCTACCACATGGGAGGTCTGCGGTTCAAACCCCGGGCCTCCTTGACCCGTGTGGAGCTGGCCCATGCGCAGTGCTGATGCGCGCAAGGAGTGCCGTGCTACACAGGGGTGTCCCCCGCGTAGGGGAGCCCCACGCGCAAGGAGTGCACCCATAAGGAGAGCCGCCCAGCGCGAAGGAGGGAGCAGCCTGCCGAGGAATGGCGCCACCCACACTTCCCATGCTGCTGACAACAACAGAAGCAGACAAAGAAACAAGACGCAGCAAAAAGACACAGAAAAAACAGACAACTGGGGGAGGGGAGGGGGATTAAATAAATAAAAATAAATCTTTAAAAAAAAAAATTTACTGATTAAAAATCAGAACATTAATGTGGTTTAATTTCACATCTAGCTGATATCTTCACCATGCATGATTTTAGCATTTCCTGAGGTGGGGAATTTGTGCTCCAATGACATTTTGCAATTAGCAACTTTCGAGTTTAGGCACATACAGCAGGAAGTGGGGTGGGGTAGGGGATAGAGAACTCCAGCAACTAATAAATGTGCAAGGTATTGCGCATCTTAAAATATATTATCTAATTCAGTGAAGTTCAAGGATCAAACACAAACATCTCCATTCAGAGTGCAATACAGCTATATTAGAGAAACATGCAAACTTGAATTTATTTGACAGCACGTGGTGCTGTAAATCCAGTCCCTTTGTTGAAAAGGAAGTCCCATATCTGCAGTCATTGGTAAAATGGCCTAGCCTCCCCTTGGATTGTGTGATACCTCAATAGTTAATTAATCTACTCTGCATTCTTCCTCCAGGAGGCAGGGCCTACGGTGAAACATCTTGCAGTGAGAAAAGCTGGCTTCCAAAGTGTTGCTTTAAGTGACTTGTCTTAAAATAGTCCTTCATAAACAAGACTCACATGATATAATTTGAGTGTGTAAATTCAATTACATTTCCTAGGGAAGCACAGGGTGCATTATACATGTTTACCCTGCCAGGAAAAACGAAATTACTCTACTCAAGTTGCAAGAAAATGCTGGACAAGGAATTATTTGTGTAACCCATTCTCTTGTTAACTAAGATCCAGCCTTATGTAGCACCAAAATTCTCCAGTGCCGCTAGCCTTTGGTTCCTGTTACCTTGAATTCCAACCCAGTGAAAGAGCAAAGAACATGCTTCAATTGTGGTAGTTGAGTGAACTGATATGCTGGCCAGCTGCATATTCTGGACATATTGGCCTGCAGAGAATGAACATGCTGGTGAGAGGAAAGGTTTGAGATGAGTGTTGCAAGTGTCTCCTATGTTCTGAAAACATAGGGTCAACTCAAATAGACACACTTGTGAAATGAATAAGTTCACATCCTAAAATATTTAGACCACAGCACATGATTATAGCAGAGTACTTTGATGATACGTGGCTAGCTTCAATGATTTGGGAATAAATGTGATTTTTGTTGTTTCTTTTTTTTTAGCTTTCATTTTTATGCTTAAGTTCACTTATTTTTGATGAGCTCTTAAAACACCATCAATCATCTAAGTGTAAATATGACTAATGCATTTGTCCTTCTTAGCATGACATTGCAGCAGCTGCTCCAGAAGCAAAGACTTCCCAGCTCCAATCTATTCTCTGGCCCACTGATACCAGTCAGGTGGTGTCACCACATGTAAAGAAAACACATTCATAATTCAGTCTCGAAAAACACACACCACACTGCCGGCTCACAACTCTCTCTAAATACGGACTGCAAGGTAAACGTGTCTACAGGCCAAGGCTGATGGGATTTAATTGGTCATTTCAACAGTCATTAAAAATATCATTTGTTAAAGCCCACTCTCCCTCATGAAAAAGAAAGAAAACAAGGCCAGTTTCTGGGTATTTTTTGCAAGTAAGAGAGAATAATATTTCCATTTCCTGGCATTCAGAGGATCCTCTAGGGAAAGTTAAAACTCAGATCTGCTTTTTAAAAGGTATTTTTCTCAGATACGATGGGATGCTGCAATTACTTTTTAAGCCTATATGAATTTGCTAAAGGAAAATGTATAGAAGTAGAAAGAATTGGGTTTTCTTTAAATGCACACTATAACTATTAAATTGGAGACCAGTCATACTAATTTAATGGCTATTTATGGGTCGTGTGTGTTGAAGTGAATATTTACCTTCACACCAACTACCCAACTGGGGTGGTTTGAGTTATATGCTATTGCTGTTCGTAAAGTACCCACAACTCCCTTTAAATAACTTAGACAAGGAAAGTACAATCCCAGATACATATGTTTACATTTTATAAGTGGAGAGAGGAATGCTGACAATTCCATCCAAATGACTCCTGTGGAGTCAGTCCTTCATTTAAATGTCCAGAAATGCATATTTCAGCCACACACAGAGCCTGCTTCTCTAACCTAACCCCTGGCCTGCTCATACCATACAACCCTATTCCCCATATAAAAAATGTATTTTCCCCTAAGGAATTTTTTTAAAAGGTCTCATGGTAGGCTAAATAGTCCTCATTATTTGACATGTTTAAGGATCATCATTTAATTAGCATTTCTCTGACTCTAGGTCTACTGTTTGATGGAATGCATGTAAGACAGGAAAGAAGATGCTGCATGGGAAATTCAACTCTGAAGACCTGACCTTGAGCACAAACTATCCTGCATTTGCATGACTGGTTGCTTCCTTTTGTACAGTTATATTGGAGAAATTACCCCCAAGCTGATATTTCTGCATTATCTATTGCACCAAGTAGTACAGAAGACAAATTAGCCACTAGCTGTAACATTTTAAATCCCCAAGAGGAAAGTATAACACAGTGATCTTTTTGGTTAAACACTGTTGCCTCTCAGTTTTCCAATAACAGAATGATTGTCACCATCTTACTGCTAATGAACTGAAGAATGAGAATGAGATGACTTTCAAATATTAGGTAGTTCATATTATTGTCGCCATCAGTAAAATGGAGTAAAATGTTAATGATGGTAACTGTGCTTAGAATTCATCTACCACATGAAAGAACCCAGCAAATATATATAATCATATATCATTTTTATCTCTCTCTGTATTGTCATTATGCAGGGAATTTTCAGATGGATAAACTGAACTAGAAGTATATACAATTTGCTTAAGATGTGTGAACAACCAGTGTTCTGGAGAAAATCTGGACAAAGACACTTTTATCATTGGTCTGAGTCAGATACATGGAGCTGATTTCAATTGGGATGGGTGAGGATTCCCAAGGGAATAGCTGCAACCTTAGTGCTACCTGCAGCTGTGATTTGTTAGGACAAAGGTTAAAGGAGCTCTATCAGCTGGGCTTGGAAACTTCCAAAGGTTCCTCAGTATTTCCAAGGCCACTCTGGACCCAGAAAACCTGGGTGATCACATCTGCCTGGGACAATCAACTTTTTGTTTGGGTGGGAAATCAGTGATGCTAATGGAGCAGAGAAAATATAAACCAGCTCTTTGTGGACAGCAGTGAACCTCCTGGGTGGTCCAGTTTAGGTCCATCTTGTCTCCACAGCAGAACGTACAGGATCCAAGTGAACTCAGAGCTTTGACTCCTCCTGTAGGGCATCTGCAGAGACTTGTAGCTTAGTTGGTGTCTGTCAAGCCACTAATGCAATTTCCTTCAGGAGGGAGAGAGGATGAGCAGACTCTCATAGCTGTGCTTCGGGGAAGGGAATCATTGGCTCATTTGTTACTTGTGAAACAGCTGCCAACGTGCATTAACTGTACACTCTCATTTTAGTTTCCTGATTCTTAAAAATGCCAAGTTGAATGTAAGCTCTCCCCTTGGTAGGAATCAGGATGGATATAGAGGGAGACACTATTCCAGTATTTCTGGCCTAGAGTTGACAAATTTGTATCCAGCTGAGCGAATGATGAGCTAGCTACAAAGAGCCTACTCCCAGCATCTCACTCATTTTCTCTCGTAATTTCCCTTTGGCTATTTTGGTAAATGTTAACTCATGTGCTATATGGGGTTTTACCTCTTAAGTAGTGAAACAGGTACTCCTCATTCTTGAACAATTGAAAATGCTTATTTGTTTGGAAGAATAACCCCTAAAGCAGAGGTTCGTTAACTTTTTGTTCCATGGACCCCTTTATCAGTCAGATGAAAACCAAGGACCCCTTACTAAGTCCACACTGTACTGTGTGTTATTTAATAAATATATCACACCTGCACCAAAATGTCCCCACAAGAACAATGGTTGTTTGTTTTTTTTTTTTAATTTCAATTCAAGGTCATGGACCCCCTGGTTAAGAACCCCTGCCCTAAAAAGTTCCTAAGAAATGACTGACATTGGGGCCTGGATTTGAATCCTGCCTCACCACTTATTAGGCTCATGATCTTGAAGGTTTCCTTTTAAAATGTCTAAGAATCTGCCATTTCTTCTCTGAAATGAAAATGGAGGATATCATCTATTTAAATAGATGTGATAATGCATGTGAAAGTTCTCAGTCATGTGTAAAACATCATACAAATGTAAAGGATTTTTATTGTGCTTTACATTCACCAAAAGGTGTCTATGTAAAAGACTGCCTTACACATATTGAACTACCTACTGTGCGTGAGTGCAGACAGCTTTCTTCAATATGACACCACGGTACCAGGGGACTTAGATATTTTGCAGTATTGCCAATGTGATGAATAGTCCTTGTTCATTCAGCATCTGTTTATTGAGTGACTACTACATGCCTGGCATTTAGGTGCTGAGGGTGAAGTGAGGAACATGATCAACAGTGCCCTTCCCTTCGGAGCATACAATCACACAAGCATATGGAGGCAAGGGGGAAGAAAACCATAGAATAAACAAAGAAAATGATCTCAGGTGGTGTATGAGCTTTAAAGAAAATATCTCAAGTCCTTTCCCAGAGGGACACATTTGGAATAAGGGGCATGTGCCAGTCATATGAAGACCTGGGAAAACTGTTCTAAGAAGCAAGCACAGAAGCCCAGAAGGAAGAAAGAGCTCGAGATCCGTGAAGACAGGAAAAAGGATGGTGTATTTGGAGAAGAAAGAGTGCATGCCTGGAGATACAAGCAGTGACCAGCACACGGAAGATGGAGCAAGCATTGGCAAGTGCCAGGGTTTTATTCTACTTTATTAGAGGTCACTGACAGACTTTAGGCACGTCTTGAATATCACCAAAGATGGAAAACTAAACAACACTGACTGAAAACCACGGATTTTTTTTTCAAAAAGCAATTAATTCTCCACCCCTCTGCAAAATCTAGGAAACAAGTTTCAACCCCTAGAGGGCGCCAAAGGAAAACGTTTCGTAGCTAAAGCCCAAGGCCCTTTCAGTACCTAAGGCGAAGGGAGAGCGCTCCCGTGCTTCCTTCAGGCTGGGGAACGGTGACTCAACCTGGGAAACCGCCCTTTATCTACAATTTCCACCCCAACAGAAAGTTGAATGAGTATGTGTTTCATGTTCCGGGGCCTTGATTTTCACAGCGGAGAACTGTTTATGACAGGGTGGGAGGGGGAAGACATTTGGGGGTTATTTTTAAGTTTCTCCCATCTGGTAGTATTTGAGTAGAGTAGAAAACAAATATGGAGCAAAAATTTACTTTCTGGATTCATTTGGCAAGAAAAGTGTCCCTATACTTAGAACTTTGAGAATATTCCTAATTTGTGACTCGGGATGTGGTACCCTAATACTATTCCAAACGTACTTGACGAAGTCTTTTAGTAATGTGTGCCCAGAAAGGCTGCTGCATGAAAAGTAGTGGGTTATAATAAATGGAATTTTCTTCAACTGACCAGGTAGATATGACATGTTGTATAAACATCTCAGTGTAAGGCAGAGAGATTGAGAAAGGGAAGGAGAAGAGAAGGAGAAAGAGAGAGGATGAGAAGGCGAGAGGGGAAGCAGAGCAAGACAGGCAAGAAAAGATCTGCTGGTGTCTAAGTAGATAATAAAGAGCATCCCCAAAAATGAGAGCACCTGCAAGAAAGTGGGAGATTTGGAAGATACTGAGCTTCAGATACGTGTGTAAATAAGACTGAGAAACACAGTTAAGAAAATATAACTTTAGAAATCCCCCAGCCAAGAAAAGAGTACCTTTCACCAAAAAGATAATTTATCATATGTGGGTATATTAAAGGATCCTAGGGACTCTGAGAAAGGACTCATTACCATCTTTAACAAGGAGAAGTTCAGCCAGTCAGTCCTTATTCACAGAGGCTATCATCTCCCCATTTCATGCCTGAAAATCACAGCCATGTACTTCGTATATATTTTGGTTTTACCCAGAGAGACTTCAAAAGGCACCGCAAAAGAAGCCAACTGGATAAGTATCCTGAGCAAATGAGTATGGAGCCATCAGAGAAAAGACTGAAAATCAAATTGAATAGAAGACCCAGAGTTCAATCATGGGGAAAGCACTCTAACAGGGCCAGCAGTCCAAAAATCACGAGCAATTTTCAGAAGCATAGCAACCATTTATTCTAAGAATGGGCTATTCAAACACAGCCGCAAAGAAGATTTTTAAAGCTTCTAATAAGGCAAATGTGGCACAGAAGCTTAGGATGGAACAGCTGCAAACCAAGCAGCCTCCTACCCAAGCTCCTTACATGGGACTCCTATTTGAAAACATTTCGGCTGATGTTTCCCTCGTTTTGGAGAAGCCCCCAATTCATGCTCCTGTTTCCAACCAGACAATTAGCCAAGTGTCAAGAAATTGTTTATCCGGGGGAGTTAGTGAATCTAAATGATACTGATCATCCGCTTTCTCAAGCACGACGATGGGAACTTGGTTCACACAAACACATCCATACTTAATGGTGAGTGACAGGGAGAAAGGTGGAGAAAGAGAACCATAGCATGAGCCGCCACCCAAAATCATACCAAATCATCCACACCATAACGTCCCTTTGCAGTTAAGCAAAACATGCATTCTTTGTCAATTATCCATTCCACCCCCAATTTCTGAGGTATAGTTATTCAAACACTGGAGATGCACCCTGAAATGAGAGGGGGCATCATCTTAGATCCCCCCAAGGCAATAGAAAATTCCCAAATAAACATATCTCATAGATTGTTGGGAGGGGTGGGTGAGCTTAGCATATGTATAGCCGGGGCGATTAACATGTGCTCAACAAATGCTGGCACCTTTGAGAACAGAGGTGTTGTGCCATCTGACCAACTCTTGAGCCTCAGCATCCCTTATGACACCCTGCTGTGCTTGATGAGTAAAGCAGTTAAGGAACGGGTCACTTTCTACACCTGGACGCTTCCCCCTCTGTCTCCTGTTCTGGGGGCTGCAAGCTGGAGCTGGGTGAGGAGCAGACAGCAGTTTCCTAGCTGATGGAGCGCAGTGACTCCCAGAATGACGGTAGAAGAGTAGAGTTGGAAGAAACTTTCGAGGTCATTTCTTCCACTTCCCTCTACGAGGCAAGAGCTGTCCACCCACCAACACTGGGTGCCTTGAGTACAAGGCCCTGTGCCAGGCGGGGGTAAAGTACTCAAAGTGAGGGAGGCCACACTGGCTTTCTGAAAGTTGTAAATAGCTCCCAGGAGGGGGTGGGGGACAGGCAAGCGGGAGTTACCTGGTTGATGGAGATGAGTGCCAGCCGGGGAATGACCACTTGGAGGACCACCTGCAGCAGTGAGGTGCCCAGGCCAGCCAGGATGGCCCAGGTGAGGGGCAGCGGCAGCATGCTGTAGGTGGCGAAGAGCGTGAAGAGCACGTAACCTATGCCGTCGCCGAGGAGCCCGTAGCCTAGGCCGGCTGCCAGGATCTGGGTGGTCATGGCCGCCCAGGTGACCACGCCGCTGTACTGCAGGTGCGTGTGCGAGGTGGTGTCTTTCCTGACCACCACGAGCGCGCAGATCACCACCTCGATGCCCGTGAAGAAACCCAGCAGGATGCCCTTGAGCGGGTCCATGGGGGCCGAGGCCAGGCTCAAGTGCAGAACCAGGAGGGTGAGTTTGGTCAGCACGTCCAGCACGTTCATCACCACCTCCGATTTGCGCCTCTGGCCCAGGAAATAGCGCTGGTAGAGGCGTTCCAGGTCCCGGGACTTGAAGGAGTTGCGCAGGGTGGGGAAAATGACCCCTCGGTAGCTATAGCCCCCATTCAGGAAGAAATCCGAGTTGCTCGGGGCGCAGTCGAGGTGTAGGAAGCCCAGGTCGCCGCCGCCCCCGCTGCCGCTGCCGCTGCCGCTGCGTTCCGGGAAGACTTTGGTGCCGCCGGTGCCGTGCGCTCGCTCCCCGGGGCCCAGCGAGTAGAGCGGCAGCGCGGGGTCGCCCGGCTGCTGCAGCGCCTGGTGCTTGGGGCCGCCGCCGGTCGCGTCCGAGGCTTTGCGCGAGCCTCCGCTCCCGCCGCCCCGGTGCCCGTGAATGAAGCGCTGCTCGGTGATGTGCCGCACCGCCGTCTGCCACAGCAGCCGCTGCGGCCGCGAGCCGCTCCCGCCGTCGCCGGCCGGGGGCGTCGGATGGATGGTGTAGAGTTCCTCGCTGCCGCTGAGGCAGCGCACATCCGAGAGCTCCATGGCGCCGGCCGGCAGGGAGGGAGGCGCGGAAGTGGGGGAGTCCGCTGGCGAGGGGGCTCCAACAGCCCCAAAGGCGGCCTGGTGGCGGCTGGGCGGCGGGCCCTTCTAGCCCCGGCCGCCCCCTGGCAAGAGCCCTGGGCAGGGAGCCCCGCCGGTCAGGTCATGATGCTCCCGGGGCAAAGGGCGCCGGGCGGCCCGCAGCGGACCCCCGCGTCCGTGTGCGCGGCCCGCGCCCCAACCCCGCCAGCCCGCGCAGCTCCGGCGCGCGGCGGCCGCGGCTATTTGTCCGCAGAAGCCAGAGTGCTCGGACCCACGCAGCCCCCTTGCCGGACTCAGGCTCCTGGACTGGCTCTGGGCTCAGCGTCTTGGCGCAGCCTTTGGTCTCCAAGAAGCACCCGGGCGCCGTGCTGCTCGTGCTCCGCACCGGGCGGGTCCGGGCTGCGGCACCCGGCTCCGGACGCCCACGACCCGGCGGCGGCCGAGGGGCTGGCCGGGGGGGACCGGCAGCGGCGATGGGTGCGAAGTTAGCCGCTGCGGCTGGAGCATCGCCCTTCGGAGAACTCCATTGCGCCGGGATGGGGAGCTGGGGCGGAGCAGGGGGCGGGGGCAATGAAGGGGGAGGAGTGGGGGACGGTGAGGTGGCTGGGTGCCCGGCGGGAGGGCTGGGGTAGTGGTAGCCTCTGCGCTAACGAGTCACCGAAGAGTTAATTTGGAGGAGGGGGAGTGCCTAAGGCTCCCGCTCGGCTGGCTCTTGGCTGCCCCCACGTCCCCAGCGAGGACTGACAGAGCAGCGCTGGCCCTGGCCAGAAGCATCCCTCAAGATCGGCGAGGACCTGGTCCCAGGGTCCCTGTCTCGACTAGGAGACGAGGTCAGCGCTTCCACTTGTGCTCCCGAGGGGTCGCGGCGCGCAGTTCCCATCGCCTTCACTTCGCCCTTTGAAGTCCATTTGGCCCGGAGTCGGGAAGAGCTGGAGGCGGGGACAAGAAAGAGGGGAGGTCTCCAAATCCACAGCTCCGAGAACCCCGAGAGGCCACTGGTGCGGATCCCTGGGGCTGAGAGCAGAAGCTCGGCGGGTGTGGCGGATGGAAGGTTTGGGCCCGAGACAGAGATGCCTTCGCATCCAGGCAAGCGCCGCGTGCGAGCCTGGCGTTCTGGAGCGCACTGTGGGCACCCGGAGACCCGGAGGAATCCAGAGACCTGTCAGAGCCGCCAGACACCCGCGGCCACTTCAGTCCGCCCCGGTGCCGAGCCACGCCCCCGAGGCCAGGGTTGGGTGGGGGAGGCGGCAGGCACAGGGCCCCCGGATCCGGCCAGGACGTCCAGGTCTTGAAGCGTGGCCCGCGCGAGCCGGCGTGGAAGAGAACGCCGGAGGCTCCGGTGCGCGGCGCCCCGGCTCTCCCGCCGGCCTTCCCTCCGCGCAGAGCCAACGCTCCAGCTGGCCGCGCCCGCCGTTCCCTCCGCTGTTCTTTTTTTAGGCACTGGCTCTGGTCTCCCGCAGGTGCGGAGCCAGGGCTCAGAGGCCGCTTTGCCCACGGACTCCGAGGGCCCCGCGCCACCAAGCAGAGGGTCCCCTTTCTGTCCTCCCCACCAGGGCGTCTTTTGGCAAAGTCAACTTTCAGGCTTTTAAAAAGCGAAAGCCTCAAAGAAGCCTCAAAGGTCAAGGCAGGCAGGTTCCCGCAGGAGACTCTTTAGTACCGGAATCTTGAGGAATGGAGGTGGCCGGGCATGAAAAAGGGGGCGCCCCGTTCCTCCATGCACCGTGCGCCTCGCGCACTAAGTTTCTCGGTGCTTAGAGTGGGGGGCGAGGAGGACGTGGACGAGGGGAAGGTGGACGTGGAGCCCGGGTTTCCCGCCCGCCTGGGCTTCGCCGAGCGACGGCTGACGAAGCCGCCGAAGCGCTCCGGACGCCCCAGGGCGCAGCGGGCGGGTGCGTTGTGCCTGCGCCACGCGGCGCCGAGCGGCGCCGGGGGCAGGGTCTGCAGGACGAGCGCCGCCGCCGCAGTCCCGGACCGGGCTGCAGGTGGCGGAGTCGCCGTGGCCGCCACCTCCGTCTCCGAGTCTGCGGCTGCAGCCGGGGGAGCTCGCGGCCTTGAGCACAATCAGCTGATGGCCGATGACGTCAGGCCCTAGGCGCTTCGGCGGCTCTCGGTGGCGTCCCAAGAAAGCCCAAATGACCGCCTCGCAGCCTCGTCAGCCTCTCCTGAGTGCGAGATTTTCCCTCCTCTCTAGAAGAGAAACTCCCCTCACTCCTTGCCTGACCTGAGCGAGAAAAGCTTTACATGTCCCCCAATCAAATACATTGTCTCTAAGGTTATTCGTGTCCGCTGTGTCCCAGAAACCGGGGGGGTTTAATACTTTCCTTTTAAATTCTTTGTTTCTCACGCTTATGGGCTTCAGTTTAAAGTCAGAACAAGTCAACTGCTTTGCACAGAGAGTCCCGGAACAAAGAGAGAAGACTCTAGCATTTTTCTCCATTCCCTTAATAGGAAATTTCTGGGATTTGATGAACACCCTGAAAAAATCTCTTGATTCCAGTCCTTTAGAGTTTTATTCTACCATCTCACTAGAAAGGGAAGGAAAGAAAACGCTGCATTTTAAATATAAAGAAGGACAAATCTATTTTAACCCACTTTGTAGATGAATTTAATTTGCCAACTGTAAAGACCTCTCAGAGTAGCTGGCCCATCCCATGGGGCAGAGTGCCTCACAAAACTCAGTTCTGCTCTTATCTAGGTCTTACTGAAATTACCTCAGAAATGATATCCCTGTGAAAGGAATGATGCTTGTTTTTCCTTTCCTGTATTCCTTGCACTCGTCTACCCTGCCAGCTGCCCTGATATTCTGGTGTGAGGAATGATTCTGTTCCCTTGAGAAGGGAGCTCAGGCAGCCACAGAGAGGCTAGGAGGGTTTTCCTGCAGACTTGGGGCCAGTCGTGTGGGCAGCCACGTATCTTTGTAGGCATTGCCCCAAGTCATCTTTACTGATGACCACATTAGCAAACTTGGCACTGGAAGACACCCCTTCATTTTCTCAATCCTTTCTTCTTGGGGGACCTGAGGATCAACTGAATACATGAGGGGTTGAATGAAGATGGAAGTTTCCTATGAGGCTCTTCCTCCCACCTGGACATATCCCAGGATGATTTATTCAGCAGCAGCAGAAGGTGGGCCAAGAAGGTGGAGATTGGACCCAATCAGATAAAATGACTCAGGTTGATGAATGAGCATAGCATGCTACAGAAAGAAAAGCAAAGAATTTCACCAACTCACAGGTTGAAGCTAATGTATCAGAGCAAAAGCATGGCATCCGTTCAACTCTCAACATTCCTTTGCTCCAGGGGTATTACAGTAGGTTGTTGTAAAATAAGAGCATAAATGACAGATTCCAAACTTCTTCTTGGGACAACACAGCACCATTCAACCTACATTGAATTTTGGAAAGAGGGCAATTGGCTCAAGACAAATATTGAGAGGCTTTTTTTGGAATATGTTAACCCCCAAATAATTATCACTTAAACTAGAGAAATCAATACACTAGTTGAGCCACAATGGACTCTCGCCGTGCTTTCATTTATTCTGCACACATTTACTAAGGCTGGGTCTCTAGGATGATCCAGAGACTGTCCTTTGCCAGCGGAGTGTGCTTTATATGGTTGCCTCCTCCTCCTCTTGGAATGCCCCCTACTTCCTTTAAAACAATACTTTCCTCTTTCTTCAAAGCCTGAGCAATGTTGTCTTTCCATAAGGTCTTTCCAGGACTCCTGGTGAGGATCACTGACTTGCTTCTCAGTTTTCCCGTGATCTGTTCTGTGTACTTGTTTTGGGTCCTTGCCCCGGGGACTGGCTAGACCCCAGTTGCTGATGTGTCTACCACCTCTCTGCTTGGAGCAGTGAGCACCTTAAAGGGTATTGACTTTCCTTGGGTTCATATCCCCCAGTTCCATGCACCTGTAGTGTACCGAGAGAAAGTAAGCAACAATTAATTGAGTGTCAGATTCCTCCTTTTGAACATTTCATTTAATCATGTTAGCAATTCCGTGAGTTAGCTCCTTCTCTATTTTTATTATTCCCATTTTGTTGATTAGGACACTGGGATTCTGGGATAACTAAGTTTCTCAGGCTCTCATGGTTAATGGGTAGCAAAATTTCAGTGGTTGAACTTGGATTGTACATATTTAGCACACAAGTGCCTAGTAAAAATGCTGTGCAGGAACAAGCAGTCAATAAATGTTTATCCAATGAAAAGAGAACTGATAGAAAGGAAAATGTCAAATAGATTTGCCATTCCCAAAGAAAAATAAATATGAAACTTCTGAGATCTTTGGGAATTTTGGTAAGATGACTATGAATGGCAGATGAAGATAGAACTCATTCTTCTTCGGGTAGAGGGCCTTTTTATTTTTTTTGCTCAGTTCAAGCCAGAAGTCACTATAGTACAGTTTGTGAAGAAACAGACTTTCACAGATTGGATTAAACCAAAGTAATGGACTTGGTCTACTTCATTTCATTTTGGTGGTGGTGGTAGAGCATAGTTTTGGCTCACTGGGGAAAAAATTATCTTTGTTTCATAATGTTGCTACCTTCTCTTGGCCACATTAATGGTAGATGTGTTTCAGAAAAGGAAATTTATGCTCTCCTGATGCATGTTTAACTTCAAAGGTTAATTATATTAATATGTAAAATTGAATCTTAGAAGAGGTGCTCCTTTTGTAAAATGCCCATGGAAACACTGACACTCATTGAAGACCATAAAATATTCACATGTAAAAGAAAAGATGGACTCAGTTCAGGAAGGGACCTGAAACCAGACAGATCCTGTTTCCAAAGGGAAGGAGGGTGTTTGTGACATGGCAGGCTCCAAAGTCGGAAATCCTTAAAGGAAAATGACAGTCCTGCTTTGCCTGGAAGCTCTGCTTTTAGGAAATATCAGAGAGAACTTCAGGGAAAGGCGATGTCTAAGGTAAGGTGGGCTCCTCTGTGAATGGGTCCATGAATTAAAAACTTTGCACTCATATTCATCTGGAATGGAAAACAACTTCCAAGAGCAAAACAAAGTGTCTACATTATTCCTGTCTTATGTTTTCTCTGCCTTGAAAAATTCAGGGAGAAAAAAGCCTCTGTAAACGTTCTGGATCTTCACAGGAACTAATTTAAATTAGATTCTGGTGCCTGGAAGGAGACGAGAGTCTCATCACTGGGAAAACAATTCTGAGACAAGAAAGGCTCAGCTCATCAGTCAGGCAAGGCAGAGAAAGAAACCTTCCAAGGAGATATGCTTAAACAGTTTTCACTTCTTCAAAGATGATTCCCTTGTCTCTGGTTTAACCAGAGGGTGAGCTTACTGGGAGCTAATTTATTAAGCCTTCACTTAGTGAATTCATAAGAAAAGAACACACACACAAGACATTATTAGGAAGTTAGCTAAAGGAAGCAGTAATGAAAAAAAAAAGAAAGATGAAAAGTTTTCTAGCTAGTTCACTCATGTCATCAAACCTTCATTTGGCCATGGTTGAGATACCTCTTTTTCATTTGGCGTGAACTGAGTCTTAGGACAAAATGAGCAGCCTCAAGGGAGAATAAAGCAGGTTGCTTCCCCCTACTCTCTTTTAATGAAAATTTACCTGATTGCTATTTTAAGAGTGCAAAACTTCTTATTGTTCATAATTCAATCAATTACTGCTTCCCACCTAGAGGCCTTTGGGGTTTATGGAGAATAGTTAGGCTAAAAAATTTAAATACAACATTATAAAGGAATTTATGCATTTCTACATTGCATATTTGTGTTTCAGCCTGTTAATTCAGTGTGAAAGAAACATATCATCTCCTTATCTTTGAAAAATCAGTCTATTTCTCTTTCTACCCATCTGGTGAGATATTTACCCTGCGTCCTTCCTGGGGCTTTCATCTGTACCTTTCTAGTCCCAGGACAATGCCATGGTCCCAGGCTCTTTGGCAGAGCCCAGGTGTGCATAGCGGCGGCAGGGTTGTGTGCCTATGCTTGAGCTCTTATCAGCACCAACAGGCGAGTCCTCTGCCAAGTCTGTGTCTGTTCTCATCTGCCTGGCATTGCATGTGGCCCTTCTTCTTAAGAACACTGCCACGAAGCCATCGCTTAGGATTCACAGGTCGCTGTCTCTCCCTTTCCTACCAGCTTGGGAGTATCTCTTTTTAGTTAGATGAGAATCCTTCTTGATTTTTATTTCTTCCAAGCTAACTCCATTCTTCCTTGCACCTAATTGCCGCTTGCACCTCCAAAACCTTCATGTTCTCTTTTGGGATTATGTTTTTGGAAGAAACAAATGCTGGAAAGATGACTTTTGCTTTCTACTCTTCCTTTCTGGAAATTATTGATAGAAAGAAAGGGGGGGTTGATCACAGAAAATCAAATCCTATAAATTCATATCTCAAAATATAATCTATGTATATAAAATATACATGAGATTTCCCTCTCCCCAGAATAGTATTTTTCATACTGTGTATTCCAACCAGCTTGTGGATAGTACAATTAACTTAGCAGGTCTCAATCATTTGCAAATAAATAAGTAAAAGAGAGTAAAGTAAAACCATGAGGATAATTTCACTTCATTGCTCTATACAAAGGCATTCTTCAGTATCTGAAGTCAAGAATTAAGAATATTAGATAAAAATTCAGAAAAATAACTAAACTCTTGATATCACATTATCTTGGTTTAAGACAGTATTTCTAATTATCCAACTTTATATTTGAATTCTTCTTATCCAATTGGGAATCAAATAGATTTAGATAGCATGAACTATACACACACACACACACACATACACAGTATGTGTCTGTACGTATTAGACACACTTTACAGTGGAATTGCAGTTAAAAAAATCTGGAAGCCGTTGGTCCAGCTCTGAGAGCTTTATGGTGTTCCCTGAATATTATGTGTACCACTTTGCCAGGTTTTGTGAAGACTACGTAATTAATATAAATTATCCAATCTGGGGCATCACATATAATGAGTGCTCAGTATGTAAAAGCTCACCCACCCCAACCACTGAGGTCTATTGACTACTAACAAAATAGGTGCAAATTTCCTTTCACTCCTATGCTGTTTTCTTAATTCTGGCTACCAGCATCTCTCACCCAGGTGATTTTAGTAGGCTCTGAACATGTCTCTCTAGCTCCAGGCTTGCCTCCTTCCTCTAGCTGCTATGATCATTCTAGAATGAAAATGTGATCATGTTGCTCTCTTGCTTAAAGCATGGCTGTGACTCTGCTTTGCCCCTGTGTGCAGTAGAAAGGACAGCATGTATCTCCAGGCCTGGTGACTGTTTCTCTCCAGCTCCATTGCTCAGTACCACACAGCTTCCTTTCAGCGACAGTCATAGTCAACCTTCCGCCATTCCGCAGGTGGGCCTCGCTCTCTCCTCTCTCTGAGCGTATGGCTTTGCTGTCCCCTGTGCCGGGAGCTCTCTGCCTATCCATCCTCTGTTCTTAGCATGGATGCCACTTTTCCAAGAAGCTTATCCTCACCTCCCATGTCTAGGTTAGGTGCTTGTGTAAGTTAGAAATGCTTCTGGTCACAAGTGATGGGAAAAAAACAAAATGCCTTAAACAAATAGGAACTAGTTTCCCTTAAGCAACAAGAAATGTGGGTACGAGGTTTTGCTGGTTTGGTTCAGCAAGCCAGTTCTGTCGGGGTTTTGTTCTGACCACGCTTTTCCTCAGGGTCACAGCTAGTTGCAGCAGCCCTAAGCCTTAATTCTCTCATGCCACACAAAGAGGCAAAAGTGGGGTAATGGCACAGCTATGAGTTTCTCCCTGACTATCTCCTTATCTGAGATGAAAAAGTCTCTCTGGAAGTCCCCATTACACTTACATCTTACTGGTCAGAACCATAGCCCATGCATACCCTAGGTCAGGTACTGGATCTGCCTTTAGCATGTCAGGGCTGGATCTTAGGGAAAGAGATTTCTTTTTGTCCCTACTAGCTCTTTGCTTAGCACCTCTGTCCCATCCAGTTACCCCATCTGTGCCTGTGTGTGATAGCTAGATTCCTAGATGTGCCCCCACCCCCACTGATCCCCACCTCCAGGGACTCATGCCCTCATATTGTCCCTTCCAACATTGTACTAGAAGTAATCCATGTGTCCAATAGAATGTGGTAGAAGTAGTAGCCTGCCACTTCCAAAGAGAGGTCATAAAAGATGACATGGCTTTTGCCTTGTTCTATTTTAGATTGCCTACACTTGCAGAAGCCAGCCTCCATGTTGTGTGGATACTCACACAGCCTTTGGAGAAGCCCATGTGGCTGCCAACAGCCAATAAGGAACTGACATCTCCTTCAGTCACATAGGTGAGCCATTTTGGCAGTGAATCTTCCAGCCCCAGTCCAACCTTCAGATGTCTACACCTCAGCTGAGAGTTTGGGAGCTGTCCCATGAGAGACTCTGAGCCAGAATCTCCTAGTTAAGCTGCTTCTGAATTTTTGACCCACATAAACTGTGAGGTAAAAAATGTTTATTATGTTAAGTCCTAAGTTTGGGGACATTTGTCATGTATCAATAGATAACTAATATACTATTTGATTGTTCCAAGTTTCTTAAAACAAAAAAATCAGTTACACCCAGTAAAAATGGCACAAAAGCATTCTTTATTTTTTCTTCATTAGATATGGGAAGAAGAAATATTTGCATGGTTGCAATGATGATTTTTATTTTAATAAAGTCATGAATGTCTTGGGGCAGGTGGCTGCATGTAAATGAGATATCACTCCTCTGTTTAAAACCTTTTGCTAACTTCCTTTTGTACTTAGGAATATTTCACACTTCTAATAATTGATTATTTATATAATTAATGGACACATGTATGCATACAGTGGAGATATCAGAAGACATTTGTGCTATCTTTGAAAGACGAATAGGAACTGAAGCTCAAGTATTAGCTAAGAAGCAAAGGAAAAGAGGACGAGCTGCTCCTCACCAGTGCCGGCTGGTCCCTCTGTCTGGGCTGCTTTCCCAGATCATTGCTTGGCTGCCTCTTTCCAGTCGTTCTGGTCTCAGCTCTGAAGTAACTCCTCAGAGGAGTCATTCTTAACCATCCCTCTTGTTACTTTCTTGATCATCCCACTTGTTACTTGACAGTCCTACTTGTTAAACTGCTCCCAGAATGTTTCCACCTGAAAGTATCTGTTTCTTTCCTTTCTAGCATACCTTACTCTCTGCGAGGATCTCCTTTATTGGTTTACTTGGTATCTGCCTCCTCTGACTAGAATGTAAGCTCCTTAAGGACAGGGACCATTTTGCTCTATTTTGACTTTTACCCCAGTGATTGGCATACAGAAGGAACTCAACAAAAAGTTTTTGAATGAATGAGTGCAAAATGACCCAGCTTTAGTAACTATCTAATTAATGACCCTGATGAAGGCAAGACATGGAAGCAAAGTTAAGCAGACTAGGAGAAAGGGCACACCTTTCATGAGCTAGACCAGAGCAAACCTCAAGATAAGGAAAATGCAGCCTACACCACTAGAAATGCTTTTTTGAATTCCAAATGAGGCACTTTATTCCATGATTCCTTCCAAAGAAAACAAAACAGATATTTAGAATATCTACTGTCTATCAGGCTCCGTGCTAGTATTTTAATTACATTATCTGATTTCATCCTTATAAAAACGCCAGGAAGGTGCTTTGCATGTATTATGTCAGATTGGGAAACAGAGACTCAGAGGAGGAAAGGAACACTCTTTTCACAGCTGGACTGGGGAAGAATTAGACTTAACTACTATCCAAAGACCAGGAGATTTTGGTTAGGGATATGGTTGGCTACAAGATACAGTAGCTCTGAATGTCTTAGCTTCCTAGGACTGCTGTGACAAACGGGCAGCTTAGAACAACAGCAGTGTACTGGTGCACATTTCTGGAGGCTGGGAGTCCATAATCCAGGGGTCAGCAGAGCCAAGTGCCATCTGGAATATGTAGGGGTGGGGTTGCCCCTTCTAGCTTCTGGAGTTTGCCAGCAATCCTTGGCCTTTCTTGGCCTGTAGATGCATCACTCCATCTCTTTCTCCTTCCTCTTCACAGGGCCTTCTCCTTGTATCTGTCTGTGTCTCTTCTTTCCTTCTTCTAAGGACACCAGCCATAGTGAATTAAGGGCCCCCCCATACTCCTGTATAGCCTCTTCTTAGCTAATTCCATCGGCAGTGACCCTATGTCCAAATAAGGTTGCATTCACAGGCAGTGAGGGTTAGGATTTCAGCATGTCATTTCAAATACATGTCAGCCCATATACACTAACTATTTAAAGTAGATAGTGGCTTGTTTTCCTCAAGGCAGGTGGTTGCAAGCACGGAGTCAGAATCTCAAAGGTGCTGGGATGGAAAATGCCCTAGCCCTTGTGTATCTAGATATCATGTGTGCAGTCAAGTCAGGAAGAAAATCGTGAAGGAAAAGCCACACCCATCAGCTTTGCCTGCCACTTCTTATTATATAAGACAGGCAAACCTTCCCCCAAACCCCCACCCCTTACCAGACTACTTAGATCCCTCTGGCTGGAACTGGGCTACATGACCACCTAAAACTGCAAGGGGGGCTGGAGATGTGAGGGACAGGAGTGCCATGACCGGTCTGGTCCCCTCCCCCCATCCTTTGTAATAAGGGGAACTGCATGTCGGGATATAATCCAGATTCAGGCAGAGAAAAGAGATTGATTCCCAGCAATGGCTAAAGTGGGCTGCAGACAGACAGACAAACAAACAAACAAAACCTTGTAGATTTACTTAGAGTTCAGTCAAAAGTGGCCATGATAGCTGCTGGGGGTAGGGAGTGGGAGGAAGAGATGAGATGTGGGGGCATTTTCGGGACTTGGAGTTGTCCTGGGTGGTGCTGCAGGGACAGTTACTGGACATTGTATGTCCTCCCATGGCCCACTAGGAGGACTGTGGGAGAGTGTGGGCTGTGATGTGGACCACTGACCGTGAGGTGCAGCAGTGCTCAGAGATGTATTCACCAAATGCAATGAATGTCTCATGATGATTGAGGAGGTTGTTGTAGGGGGAGGAGTGGGGTGAAGGGGGGTGGGGGATATATCGGTATATGGGGACCTGGGACGAGTGGGGGGAGGGGGGTGGGGGTATATGGGGACCTCATATTTTTTTAATGTAACATTAACAAATAAATAAAGACAAAAAAAAAAGAGGATCAAACATGTCACCTAGAATTGATTTAAAGAGCTCAAATACTTGAAACTTTCTAAGTATCATAGTTAGCCATGTCTGTTTCCATGCAGTGACAATAAATAAAAGTTGTAGAGGGGGAAGTTTCTGTTGGAGGCACCCCTTTCTACTTTCCTGGCCTCCTCTGTCTCCTGATTCAGTATGTGTCTCTCACCAAGCAGGAAGGGAAGAGAAAGAGAGTCTTGATGCAAGAACAAGCCACAGACATCTTCAGAGTTTTGCCACTTAAATTGCTATTCTTGTGTTTCAGTCTTAAAATTTTGCCAGCCTTGCCAGACATCCAGAACACTCTCAAACCTACTGTACCTGTGATGATTTCAGGTGGTAAAGGGAGAGAGTGAGGGGATGATAAAGCACAAGAGGGGAGAGGAAGGAGGAGGAGGAAATAGGGAAGGAGGGAGAGAAGCAGGGGGGAAGGAAGGAAGAGAGGGATGGAGGGAGGAAAAATGAGGTAGGTTTTGAACAGGGCAAGATAAAAAAGGGAAAGAAGAAGAAACAGAAGGAAAGATGGTAACCTGCACTTATTCATCACTTAATGTCAAACTTGGCATGTCCACATCTTTATTTCATCTGTACAAGGACCCTGAAAGATAGATTTTATCATCACCTCCTTAAACCAGATAAGGAAACTGAGGCCTTGTCAAGCTCACACAGCAATTCATCTGGCTGATTCAGGAAGGGAACCCAGTATCAGCAGTCACAGGAAAAAAGACACAAGGGCAGACATTATAAAAGAGGAATGGAGCCTGAATGGAGTCTAGCAAGGAAAGGAAAGAACAGGGAGGGGAGACTAAATAGACAATAGATGCAGTGAAGACCATCCGGTGCCCTTTTGTCTTCATGTAAGCTGTGGTTGCTCTTTAACAACCATGTGCATTGTTAGTCAGATTGATTTATTAGACTTGTCAAGTGTACTCCTTACAGATCCCAAGAGGGTTGCCAATAAGTTGTCCAGACACTGTGGCAACAGAACCGGGAAGGAACTCTTCACAAACAAGTCTTCCTTGCTTGGCTTCATTTCCTGGTCAGGCTGATGGCTCCAAGGCAGGCTCTGGTTATGTAAGCTCTTCCTGCCCAGAGCCACAGGGCCAACCCCAACTTCGTAAAAGGCCTCATGCTGGGATGCCCCGGAGAGCAGGGGTGGCCCTGAGTAAGGACCCCAACCTAGAAGGAGGGCCATTGGCCCTGGGGCCTCAGTTTTTTGAAGGACCACAAATTTACCCTTTGGCATGTCATTCCCATGAGGTTATTTATGCATCTTATCACAGAAGTAGGCTAACAGCACCAAGAGAAAAGAGAAGAAGCAATTCTAACCTTGCATCCCTGACATTGTACTACATGTACATTGTGTTCAGAGTGTTCATTTATTTTGCTTCTAATGAATCCTGCAGTTCTCCTGTGAATAATACACTTAGGTTGCATTATGCTCTTTGGGTGAAAGGGACTCATTTCTGAAATATAAACATTCAACAAACGTACAGTTTTTGTAACAATTATATTTCCAATATACTGTAGGCTTCTAAAAATAGAACTGGCCCATTCTCTCTTGACATTTCAGAGGCCACGGTCTCAAGTTGTGTGATTCCAGGAAACCCTTTCAATTTCTCTGGGCCTTGGTTTTCTTATCTGTCAAATAGGAACTCAATGCCCACACATTCAGCCTTATAAAATTGTTAAGCCGATCCCATGGGGTCAGAGTGGATAGGGAGGAAGTTTGGAAACTATAACTAACTTTACATATCTACCATATTTTATTGATCCTTGGACCCATATTAGTTAAACATCTGGAAAATCAGCACTTCAGGGTCTTACACTTGACAGTGTCTTGCAAACACTGTTGGCTAGGGGGGAGGGGTGATGCAGCATCCCTGCCTGCAATGCCTGTGCTTGATGGTTTGGCCTGTGGCATGACCAGATAATTTTATATTCTTGATCTTTCAATTAACAAACTATTTAAGAGACATGTGAAGAAGAAATGCGAGCCCTGGTTTTTGGTGGTCTATAAATATCTCTGTTGCTATCATCTGGTAAGATTCAAAAAGTATCAGAATCAAACTTAAGGAATGGATGTTAACAGCCTAGAAGCAAATCCAGGAGAGAATAATGAAGCGGTGAGTCTCTAAAAAAGAGTCTGGAGGTTGTCAGAAGGATTGCCCTTATGCACACCTGAGCAGAGTCTCAGAGACAGATAAAGTAGATACAACCCCAGGTATTGGTTCTTTTGAGGGATAAAGAGACCCACGGGTTCTATGGTCATGGCAGATGGGGTTCGCTGCCATGTCAGATGGCCCTTCTTTGGAACTGGTGTTTCTGCATGATGGAACTGGACTCAGATGGGATCTCTTTTCACAAGACTTTCATGCTACTTTACTGGAATTGTAGTTGGTGTTGGGGTTTAAGATGTATTTAGGGGATTTGAATCTTTGGACTGACAATATGATAGCCAGGCCCTGAGTCTCAACAGACTTCAGCTCCTACACTCTGATTTATTGAACTTACCCCACTCAGCTAACATGGAGTTGAAGAAGGTCAACCACCACACCATGGAGCCTAGAGTGCCTACAACTGAAAGCAGGAAGATTGCATCCAGTATCCATGTGGAATCTAAGCCCCCACTTGACATAGATGTGCAATGGACACAACCAATCCAATGTCCACAGAGAAAATGTGGCATGGGTGTGGGAAGGATGGCCATGGTGGCTGCTGGGTGTGGGGAATGGGAGGAAGAGATGAGATGGGGAGGCGTTTTCAGGACATGGAGTTGTCCTGGGTGGTGCTTCATGGACAACTACGGGACATTGTAGATCCCCCCAGGGCCCACTGGATGGAACTTGGGAGAGTGTGGGCTATGATGTGGACCGTTGACTATGGGGTGCAGCGATGCCTAGAGATGTACTTACCAGGTGCAATGGATGTGTCATGATGATGGGAGAGAGTGTTGCTGTGGGGGGAGTGGGGGGTGGGGGCGGTGGGGTTGAATGGGACTTCATATTTTTTGAATGTAATATTTTTTTTAAAAAAATGAATAAAAAATTTTAAAAAAAAGGAAATAAATAATACAACACCAATGTTCTTGATGGAAAAGATGATATCTTCTAGAAAATATGGATGTGAATGACTCTGAGTTGAAAAGTTATTCAGAAGTATACCACTTTGAAATTTTCAGGAATGTATTTCTCAATTTATATCACATATGCTTTCCTTTTTGCATATATCCAATTGTGATGTGTGATAAAATCTATATTTGACTGTCTAAAAATCTCTTTCAATAAGTATAAAATTAAAATTCTAAGTGATCCACAACATTGCTTTATAGTTTAATTAGCAGTATTTTTTCTTTCTCAATGATGTGTAAAATAATAAAATACCTTACATTCAAAGAAATACTGTACATTGTGGTGATAATTAAGCCACCGACTTACAGCTGGAAGGGATCTTAGAGACTCCAACCCCCTCATTTTATAGATGACATAACTGAGGTACAGAGAGTATTTCCCACTTGCCTAAAACCAGCTCTGGTGGACCCAACAGTGAAATCTGTGGGTAATTGAACTACTATAATTGGAATCTATGGGAAATTGATCAAAACAGGATGAACACAGTCCAGAAGTTACATATGGCTTCAACTCCTGACAATCTCCCTCTCTGACCTGGATCATGTAACTTAACCTCAGTGTCTTCACTTTCAAATTGGGAATAATCATACACATTCCAAAAGGTAGCTAAGAGGGACAAATGAGGTACTATTTGTGAAGTATCTGGCACAGCTAAGCATTCATTCTATTGAGGGCCAGAGTTCTATTTCTCACTGGACTTTGTCCTTTGGGGAAGGCTGCTCCCTTCTTTCTTGGTTGCTTACTTGCTTTTATTAAGAAAAACACTTTAAAAGGACTTCTGTTTCTACAGAGGTAAATCGAACTTCTGCCTGCCAGAGGGTGAGGTGGATCTATGTAATAATGTAGAGTTGAATCTCTGCAAGATTAATCTGGTCTGACTGGGGAAGGAAATGGTTTCTTTCTCCCACTGGGGAAAGATCAAGACTTGATAGAGGTAAGCTTGGTCTAAGCAAAATTGCTGCAATGTTGAGAAATAAGGGGCCATGGAGTCAAGGGCAGAGAGTACTTGTTCATTTATCCATTCAACAAACCATGGGCTCCTGCTTTAGGCCAGGCTAGGTCTTTGAGTCAATGCTTAAGTTCTTTATTTTAACTCTCTTCTCTAATGCTTCAGCTTTGCGGCAGTTTTGTTAGCCCTCATAGTTTTGTCTTAACAGTTCTTTGGGGGAATTAAGGGAAAGATGTGCCTATATTTGGGGAGAAAAGTAACAGGTGGAAAAGAAGCAAGATATAAGATGGCAGGAAGGGACTTGCAGGGAGGGAGCTAGCACCTGGAGGTGATGGCTAACCGAGGTGACCAGGAACTCTAGGATGGACTTGAGCATGGTCAAGCGAGGATTCCAAGAACAGGTGATTCCTAAGCCAAGACTGGAAGGGTCAGAAAGATTTAGCCAGTTGGAGAAAAATGAAGGTGGATTTCCAGGTAGAGGCAGCAACATGGTCAAAGTTCAACAAGTGGAAACTGAGCAGCAGTGGGTGGCCAGGCAGGGGTGAGGCTAGGGAGGCGGAAGGGGATGACAGGGTTCAGGTCACGAAAAGCCTTCATGCCACCATAAAATGTTTGTGTTTTTGCTTCTGGACCACTGTACCCTGCACACCACATGGGACAGACGCTTATTAGAAAGACAAAATCCAGAGTGCCCACCCAGACCTGGGGAATCAGAATCACTGTGGATCTTAGAGACAGGAAGCTGCTTTTTTTTTTTTTTTTTACAAAGCTTTAGATCAGGGATCAGTAAACTTCCTGTAAAGGACCCAATAACAAATATTTTAAGCTTTGCTGGCCACAGAGTCTCTATCAGAACTGTACAACTCTGCACTTGTAGCATGAAAGTGCAACAGGCAACACGTAAATGGTAAATGAAAGGGTTTGGCTGCATTCCAATAAATTTTATTTATAGAAACCTCTGGCCCTAGTTAGCTGACCCCAGCCTTAGAGGGTTCTTATGGTCACTGAAGTTTGAGGGCCACTGAATTGGGCTGATTGCTTTTCTTCTCTCCTTTCTTCTTTTTTTGCGAGGTATATTTATACCCCTCAAGTTTCTCACAGCTATTCACATCCTTCTCCTAATCATATGGATCTTGATTAATTTTATTAGTTAAGGTTCTTTTGGTTGCAACCTATAAAAACAGACTCCAGCTGGTTTAAGCCAACAAAAGTGGGGAGAGTGGGATTTCATGGTAGGAAATTGAGGTCGCTCACTGAGTGAAAGGAAGAGAAGAACAATGAAGCCTGGGGAAGGATAACAGCTAGGGCATCTCACATCAGCAGCAGGAGTTACTGGCCTTCCCTCCGGGGAGCAGTCATGATTCCAACTCAAATCCAAGGGTTCTCTGCCTCTGGGACCTTCCATTCAGGTTTCCTGTTTGAGAAGAGAGAAACAGATTGGCCAGCCTAATGCTGCTACCGTATTTGTTCAGGTAGGCAGGGTCCTATAGTACAGATGCCACTCTTGGGGCATGGTCAGGAGATCACCTAAACTGGCATTTGCCACGTGCATCAAGCATTCATTGAGAACCTACTTTGTGCCAGGAGACTCTCAGGCAATTAACATGGTTCCTGTCTTCTGGAGTATACAGGATCATTGAGGAATTCCTCTGTACACTCTACTGGCTTTTCAAAAATCTCTTTTCATTTAACACACTCACAAAATTTGACTTTGATGATATTACCCTCTTTTAACTTACTTTTTTTTAAAAAAAAAAAAATAATTAAGAGCTCCAGCTCTGGAATCGGACAGTCCTGGGTTCAACCTTGCCCAAACTGAGGACTTAGGCAAGTTACTTAACATCATTTCTGTACTTCACCTTCCCTATCTGCAAAAGTAGGATAATAGCACGTTTACAGGTTGTGTATATGTGTGTGCCTGTATGTTTCTGTGTGTGTGAGAGAGGGAGAAAGAATTCAGTGAGCCAGGTATCCACATGGGTGTGGATGAATGTCAGCTGTTGTATTTTATGGTCCTGATGCTGTTGATTATTAGAGTTGCAGAAACTGAGTTTCAGAAAGATTATGTGGCTTGACCGATATCATTTAGCTATCTATTGGTGAAAATTAGATTTTCCTCTAGGTAGAGGTAATGGAGCTACTACACATACATGGCCCAGAATCCTAACTCGAAGGCAGTGTAACTGCTGAGTTAGCAGAGCACCAGCCAAATCAGTTCACGTACTAAACACTCAGTGGATGGCACTGATGAATACAGGACTTTAAGCTCTGGTGATATTTCAGAAATGGTGGTTGGATTCTGTGTGCATGTGCTCAAGCATGCATGAGTTGTGAGTGTGCAGGCCTTTTTTCCATCCCAGTTAGACTTTAAAACATATTTAAATGATGTGTTCTCATGGCAATTCTAGCCAAATTGGAAACTGAGCCCTTTATAGGAAAGCAGAAAATGTGACTTGGAGAGCCCTCTAGCCAAATTCTTTCAGGCATGCAGAGGAAAAAGCTGACAGAGTTTGGACAAGCTGCAAGTTAAAACTGGGACTCCACACAGCCTTTTGAACTTCATTCATTAGGATCCAGAGCATTTGCTTGCTTAGCCACCTTGCTAATCTGTCACTAAATCACTGAATCAGTCCTATGATTCCATGGCTGAGAACATCTCCTTAGAAAGCAATTACGCCGAATGTCCAGATAAAAACCAGGGTTGGATGAATGAGTTAAAGTACACAAAGTTCATCCATATTCTTTTAGTTATGTATTCATTCATTTTCTCACTCATTCATTTATTCCACTGTTCAAATGTGAAAAACAAACCAACAAACCTTTTATAATCACCAGGGTCTTCTGATATAGGAAGGACCTGGCCAAAAGAGGCTCTTCTGTTACTGGGTATCTCAAGCATTTGGGTATATGAGTTAGGGGGTTATAGACTTGAGGGAGCTCTGTATCACAGAGAAAAACTGGGGGCTCACAGAGCACTTTGGCAGGACTAGGGTAAAGATAGACATAATTGGAGGCTAAAGGGATTCTCAGCAGGTGACTCCAGCTCTTCATTATAGTTCCCCAAATTCATATAATACATCAGAGCCTGATATTTTGTCTCTAAACTTATATTACATATAACAGAAATAATATACATGGATCCTGTGGCTGAGAGTCAGAGACCCCAGGGTTGTAAGCCTCTAGGAATTACTAGAGGGTATAGGAAAGGTGTATTTGTCAGGCCTGTTAATTTTTTTTTTCCTGGGGACACAGTAAGATTTAGCTATCCTTTCTTCTTTCACATTTGGTGCAGCCATGTTACTTGCTAAAACCAGTGAAATAGGAGCAGCACGTGTCTCTTTCAGGCCAGAGATTTGGGAGCCAATGTGTGCTTGTCCATGTTCTCTTGCCTCTGTGCTGATGGTTAGGGCATTAGGTGTGAAGAAGGAGTCTCTGTCTCCTTGAATACCTGAGAACTACAATGAGCAGATCCCTCTGCCAACTCAGGATGAACCTTCCACATGAGTGAGCAATAAATCTTATTTGTGATAAGCAATTGAGATTCTGAGATGTTTGCTATTATGAAATAATCCAGTTTATCTTGACTATCTCTAGAAATTCAAATTTCATGTAAGATACAGGTATACCTGGATCTTCAGCATCAAGGGTACCCCAGGTAACATGGGGATTACCCAATAAATATTCATTGAACACCTGCTTGACCCAGACTATGTTGGAATCTGGCAGGAAGATATGGCTTTGTTTTCAGGAGTGCACAGTAGAGAGGGCAAGACAACCAGTAAAATGGAGACTACAGATTGGTGGTTGTCAGGGTGTAACTGGACAAGAGAAGAGGGGCACAGGCACTACTCTGAAAGGATCATGGAAGTTTCCACCAAATTGCTTGAGCCCTTGATAAACAAGTGAAAATGAGGCAAGAGAGGAAGGAAGTGGAGGGTATTTTAAATAGATGGAACAGCAGTGAGGCACAGTCCAGTGGAAAATCATTCTGCATTTGAGGGACTGCAAGGACACATTGTATTTGGGTCAAGGTGAATACAGGGAAAAGGATCAAATGAGGCATGTCCAAATTTCCATGCAATTCTCATGGCAACCCTGTGAGGACAGGCATTGTTGCCTCTAATTTAGAGAGATATACTGGGTTCAAAGTGGGCAAATGAGATGTTTTGATTCCACATGTCTAATAAGCAACCAACTGAGACTTGAACTCTGTCCTCTGAACTTTCCAACATCTCGGCTCATTCTGACCATTCTCTTTCTTTCAGCCCATCAAGTTCTTCTAGATGCTATGGCTTTAATATTTGCCCTGGCCTCTCCCTCGTCTCTGGGTTCCCAGATCTTCCTCTCCCTGCCTTCATTTGGTTTCCTCTAAAATATTGTAACTGTAGAGCTACTTAATCTGAGGCGCTTCCTCTCCCTGATATTCCTCATCCCCTTTGCTCCCAATGATATTACATTGTTTTCTTCATAATACTTACTACTATCTAAAAAATGTCTTTGTCACATATTTATGTAGATGGTTCCCCTCTGTCTTTCTCTTTAAAATATAAGATCCTTGAAAATTGGACCCTTGTTAGTTTTACTTACTACTGTATCTCTGCATGGAACACAGATACTTACCTCATAGTAAACACCTAGTAAATGTTTATCAAAGGGATGAATGGTCAAATGAATGACTGCTTCAAGGGCATAGCCTGAGACGATAGCTCCGTGAGCTATTATGAAGGTTTAGGGTGAGGTGGCTGTGAACCGAAGAAAGACCTTTTCCAGACTTTTTCTCATCTGGGGATCCCCTGAATTTTTATATGTCACCCCATTTTATTATCAAAAAATTTCCTGTTTGAAAGCAAAAACAAATAAAATGAGGGGGGAAATTCAAGACAAATCAAGGGAGGGTATGGGTTTAGCAAGGATCCTTCTTTGAATTCATCACATATCTACTGAGCAGTTAATACGTACTATATGTCTCCAAGGAGGCTCCGATTTAAACAATACCACATCCCTGCCCACTTTATCTAATGCTTATATTCTTTCATAACATTATTTTGTTTTCTTGACTGAAAATGATAATGGAAATGATAATTTGAATATTATGTATCAGGAAAACATGCAGCTTCTAAGGAAAACAGTTTAAATCAATTGTGGAATGTGTCTTAACTTTTTTTTGTTTTGTTTTTTACATCAATTTCATTTTATTTATTTTTTATTTTTTAATTAAAGTTAATAGATCACAAGGAATGTTACATTAAAAAACAAAAACAAAAAACAAAAACCATAATAGGTTCCCATATAACCCACTCCATACCCCCACCACATCACTTTTGTAAATTGTATTTTTTTGAAGATATCTACATCACAAAGAAAATGTTACATTAAAAAATATGAGGTTCCTATATACTCCCCACCCCCGCACCCCACTCCTCTCACACCAACAACCTCCCTCATCATTGTGGCACACTCACCACACTCGGTGAACACATTCTGGGGCACTGCTGGACTACATAGATAATAGCTTACCCTGTAGTTCGCACTCTTCCCCAGTACATTCAGTGGGTTATGGCAGGGTATATAAAGTCCAGCATCTGACCCTGCAATATCATTAAGGACAACTCAAAATCCCAAAAATGCCCCCACATCACATCTCTTCTACCCTCTCCCTGCCCTCAGCAACTACTGTGACCGCTTTCTCCACCTTGATGCTAAAATTTCTCCTATTACTTTTCACAATAGTTTTATAGTAGAATATCAGTAAGTCCACTCTAGTCCATATTTTATTCCTCCATTCTATGGACTCTGGAATGGTGATGTCTCCACCTCTAGATCAAGAGGGGGCTTAGATTCCACATGGATGATGGATGCAATTCCTCTGCTTACAGTTATAGGCACTCATGATTCCCTGGTGTGATGTTTGACTATCTTCACCTCCCTGTGAGCTGACCTGGGTAAGTCCAACGAACCAGAGAGTAGGAGTCACCACTTTGTTGAGGTTCAGGGCCCAGCTGGCACATGGACAGTCCAGAGATTCAAGTATCCTGAGTATGGACCATCCCTAATGCCAACCACGGGTTCAGTAAAAGTGACAGAAGAGGCATGTATAGAAAAGTCACATCTGAGTCCAGCTCCATCACACTCAGGAGCACAAATTCCAAAGTAGGGCCTCTGACATTTTGGAGCACAGAGCTCCAAATCCATCTGCCATGACTATATACCCTGTGGCTCTCTGTAACCTAGGGTTGTATCTACTTTGGCTTTTTCTGGGGTCCTGCTGAGGTGTACATAAGCACGATCCCTCTGATGGTTTTAAAGAAATAGCTCAAAGATAAAATTCTAGAATTTTAGAGTTATGTGATCTCACTTATAATATCAGCTCATGTCTTTGGTTTGTAGATGGAAAATCCAAATACAGCCTTTAGGTGACATATCTAAGAGCACACACTGGATAACTGAGGAATTTAGTTCTCCTGGTTCCTATTTTAGAATTCTTTCCTGTGCAAAAATGTTAAGAATTAGAAGTGATGGAACTAGAGGAGGCAGCGTCCTTTTCAAAGAAATATCTAGCCATTCTTTTTTTTAATTAATTAATTAATTTAATTCCTCCCCCCACCCCGGTTGTCTGTTCTCTGTGTTTATTTGCTGCGTCTTGTTTCTTTGTCAGCTTCTGTTGTCGTCAGCGGCACAGGAAGTGTGGGTGGCGCCATTCCTGGGCAGGCTGCACTTTCTTTCGCACCGGGCAGCTCTCCTTACGGGGCGCACTCTTTGCGCGTGGGGCTCCCCTACGCGGGGGACACCCCTGCGTGGGGCGGCACTCCTTGTGCGAATCAGCACTGCACATGGGCCAGCTCCACACGGGTCAAGGAGGCCCGGGGTTTGAACCACGGACCTCCCATGTGGTAGACGGACGCCCTAACCCCTGGGCCAAGTCCGTTTCCCTCTAGCCATTTTTTTAAGAGACCTTACTAATGGTTATCCTCACAGAAGCAAGTTCATTTGCCTGTTAGAATTTTCATGGCGTTTTATTTGGACATTTCACACAAGTTTAATATTTAATCTCTTGGTATTGCTATCTTTATTAATAATAATCTTTACTATTAACCAATAATGTCATCTTTATTAATAATAATTAATTATTGCTTGGTATTTTATCTTTTCTTACGATAATTATGTTTTATTCCAAAAAGTTAATGACTTTTTCTTATTACTACACTAAATAACAGAGTCATATTTTCTATTGTGGTAAAAAATCCTAAGATACACTGCATCACACTGCACTAATAATATGATTATTAATTCCTATTGTGATAATAATAATGGTTCTTTGGATAAATGATTTCCAGTTTATTTTAAAACAAAACCAAATGTCTGAGTCTTATCAAAACAAGCTGGTGAGTAAGGCAGGACACACTTTGTAAACACAAGAATGCCGAAGCATAGAGGTTCAGAGGCTTGCCTGCACTCAGGCAAAATGTAAATTGCTTGACTCTTTTGCCTCCAGGTCCTGTGCTTTGTAGAACAGTAAGAAGTTCCTGGGTAAGAGAGATGACTCTCTCCAACCCAAGCCAGAAAATGAAGATCCTGCTGGTGATGATGAATATGCTGAACTTTTTATAATTTTTTTTTAAAAAGACATATAATCCCAGAAATCCATGCAGGCACTTGTCTTAATATGTTACTAAGTAGTTCAGAAGAGGGAGTGAGAAAACAATCCTTCTGCTTATATTTGACACCTGGCTCTTTTGGATGGTGCAACCTTGGCTGATGAGAAAAAGTACTTCACTGGGCCTCTGCAGAGGATATAAAAAGGAACATGACTTAGGAAAGTGTGAAGCAATGCACTCAGGAGACAAATAATACAAATCTGAACATAACCCACACTTTTCAGGCCTCCTGAGGCTACAGATAAAACTAAGGTTTTGTTCATGGTCACCTACAGACCTTCTCCAGCTTGGCTCCATCTGCTATTGTGAGATGTCTAACCACGGTCAACCACCACACAACTCTTTCTTTCTACTCCCTGTCACTTCCTCAGTCCAAGCTATAATGTGTTCTTAATTGGTCCCTCTCTATCCTTTCTCTCTTTTGTTTATTCTCTTCTCCATCATCTTTTGGCAAAAGTAAATCTGGACAACAATTTAATGCCCAACAAATCTGATAAACCCTTCTGGTAGCTTTCTATTGCTCTCAGGTTGGACAAAACCCCACTGTGGACTTTGGGGCTCCCTGTCCTAGACTTTGTCTGCCTCTCCATCTTTACCTTCCCTAGGAATCATTTTTATCAGATGCTCTAGGCATTGCCAACTGGGCTCTGTACACTGTTATCTCTTTTTCTGTCTTTTCTATATCCCCTTTCCTCACTATTAACTCCTTCTCACCCTTAATATCACTGCTTCATTTTTATATCCTCTGAGAATCTTTTCCTGACCCCTTGTTTTGGTCACAGGCTCTGAGAAGATGACATCATCTTTCCTTGGTATGTCTTTCATATTTGTAAGTTTTCATTAATTTGGTGGTTATTTGATTAAGGTCTGTTTTCACCACCAGACCATTTAAGTCCATGAAGAAGGACTGTGTTTTGCATTTTCCTTTGCTCACCATCATGGCCACTGGGCCCAACACTGGGTCTGCCCCAGTGTAAATGTTTATGGCATTTCAGCCCCTATTTTGCTATTAATTATTTTTTAGTGGATTCAGTTTAAGTACTTCTAATGAGCTACGTGGCCTTTCCATACTAACAGGTCTTGGCTATGTATCCTTTTCCAGGCCAGAGTGGCCCAACTTTGTCCCCTGCCATTCCTATAGTAGGAAAGCCTGATAGCTGCCCAGTCTGCTTGGAGCCTTCTGTCATGAGAAGTGCACCAGTACCAGAGTCGAGATCTGACTCCACCAAACCCAGGAAGCTCCAGCTTCCCAAGAGGCTACCTGCAAGGTCAGGTTCCACAGTCATAAACAAAGTATGGTTGACCCAGCTTTTGGGGCAAACTTGAACGAGTGAGAGATAGGAGACAAGAAAGGAGATAGGTGACAAGAAAAAACTGGTAGATACATTTCTCATCCTTCTTCTGTCCAACTGAAATACAGTGGTTCCATTCAGATTTTCTAGGGACATTCCCCATGAACATAAACCCCATTAATATATTGGTTGATATGTTGTTTAAGTTTATTTAATCTTCTATAGGTTCTTCTCTTTCCCTAGCAATTTATTTATTGAAGAAACTGAATTATTACATAAAATTTCCCACAGCCTAGATTTTGCTGATTGTACCCCTGTGGGGTGGTTGAACATATTCCTTGCAGTTAAACATGTTTCTCTATCCTCTACTTCTTATAAATTGTAGTTGTAGGAAGAGGCTTAATTAGATTTAGACTCAATTTCTTTTTGACACAAACACTTCATGGGTGGATGTTATTTGCTTTCGTTGACATTAGCAACTATTGATGCTCAATGGCTAAATCCAACAATTCATTAACAATTCATTAACAATTCATTAAGGGTTGAAAAAATGATGATAGTCCAGCTCTATCATTATATCCCTTCTTTTTTTATTTAAAAAATTATAGACATTGTGGGTTTATAGAAAAATCATGTAAAAAAATACAGTGTTCCCATATATCCCCTCATTGTTGATACTTTGCAATAGTATGGTACCTTTGTTACAATAGACGTAAGAATATTAAAATTGTACTATTAGCTATGGTCCATAGTTTACATTGGGTATATTTTTTTTCAGGAATCCCCTATATTTTCATCTGAAATTCAGACCAATTTAGCACTTATCGACCTTATCTTTTCCCCCCTCCTGCCCTCTGTGTTCCTTTTTGTTCCTTTCTCTTTTGTGCCTTGTCATTGCACTCTCAAAAAGTTAGTCACTAAGATTTACCGCAGACTGTTTTCTAGAAACCCTGGTTCAGATAATTTTCCTTATTGTTTAAATTGTCATTATATTCTTCCCTAGGGGCATTGACCTAAACAATCAGAAAATATTGGACTTTACTTACGCATTTAATAGCCAAATATTTACTGAGGTCTTACTAAGGGAAAGACTTCATTCTGGATCTCTTAGACACAAAAAGATAGAGAACATTATTCCTGAATTCAAGCAGCTCACTGCTAAGGGAAGCACAGGGTCTCTGAACAGGAGCAGTTAGAAGTTTGTAGTTAGTTTTCGTTAAAGAAATAAACATTAACTTTGCCCATGGCTTTCAAGAGAGTTTTCTCAGGGCATGCCAGCATATGAGCAGAATCCTAATAGATGAGCCTTGGTTTTTCCAGAAGACAAGGTATGAGTCAGAGATGGAGAATGGGGTGGGGAGAAGGCTCCCCGGGTAGAGGGAGAAACATACATAGTATATGGAGGTGAGGAACATCATGGTGCATTTGCGGAAACCTTAGGAGCATATTTAGATGAAATGAGCTGGAGTGGACTTTTAGGTTCAGGATTACAAAGAACTATTAACTTTATATTGTGATTATCTAAGAAGTGCAGTTAAGAAGGTCCAGGGAAGTATTAGGAAAACAAAATTAAAGAAATGATTGAGGGACCTGGTGTAAACTAATATTATTTATTCCAATTCTATTTTATAAAATATTTCATGCACTCTGAGCTGCCTTTGTTCAAAAATACTAAAATACAAAATACAAAAAGAAAAAAATCACGACATCTTAGATTAGGTAGGTCACTTAGGGAGGGTGATTGTCCTTGGAAACTCAGAGAGTTTAGTGGCAAATCTGGCATGGTTGAGATCTTTTTTGATTCCTCCTTCTTCTATAGGACAACATTGTTTTAAGCAATTATCAAGAAATGGAAAGAATATATTTGATGTATGAAGTAAAATTTGCACTTAAAAAAAATTTACACCTTGCAGTTCACCTTCTGTTTTACTGTTTAAAAACTTAAATAGAAATAAACATCCCAACAGGTCCCATTGAATGACAGAATTGAAATAACTCAAGTTCCTTTCCTTCTTTTTCTTTATCACCAATGGGTTATTATTGTTTATTTTTCATCTATTGGTTTAACATAGAAATGTGTAGTGTTACAGGGGTTGGAGACACAAACTACATTGTACAGGAAGAAGACTCAAACCATTTTGAATTGTTAACTTACTGTTGAAATAGTCATTTGTAGCTGGATCTGCATATGTCAGAGACCTGGACTATAATAGGGAGTTTTTGATATAACTTCCATTTTACTAATGGATAATAAATAAGCACTAATTCAAAGTTAATATGCATATTATTAAAACTCAGCTATTAATTGGAACAATTAATTTAGGGGGAATTTGTATTTTGTTACTGACATTACTTATCATTGCTTGTATATGGTGATAATAAAAGCAGACTGTCATTTAGTCAGGTAAATTATTGCTTTAAAAATTTTTTAAGGAAATACATTTGAATTGCCTGTACCTAGGGCACATGGCTCCACTGCCCTGCTCTTGGTGCCTCTGGAACTTATGTACATGGATTCTGGAGCTAAATGAATCATTTCAAACATGCCTCCTCCATTTGTTAGCCAGGTGACCTTTAGAAATTTTCTTAACCTCTCAGTATCTTGTTTTCCTCATCTGAAAAATGCAAATATAATTGTCACTATCTGTCTTAGTTTGCTAAGGCTGCTATGACAACACACACTGGATGGCTTAAACAATACGGAGATCTGTCTGGTCTCCTCTTGTGGCTTTCTCTGATTAACTGCATCTGAATTTCCTCTTCTTTATACACACTCCAATCATGAGGATTAAGGCCAACTCTATTTCAATTTGGCTTCATCTAAATAACTATTATTAGCTATTAACTAATAATAACATCTTCCAAGGTCTTGTATATAAATGGGCTCACACCCACGGGAACACAGATTAAGACTCAACCACGTGGGTGTGTATGATTCAGTCCCCAAGACTTACTCATAGAGTTGTTGGGGAGATCACAACAAACAATTAACATACTTTAGATCTTGGATTATCTAGTTCAAAGAGTAAAGTGAGATCCCAAGCGGTGAGATATGAGCTGGCAGTAGAGACAGGACTGAAACCCAAGTCTGCCTTTCAACTTAGTTCTCTGACCGCTAAACAACATTGATTATGATAACAAAAGAGTAGCTGCTGAACAAAACTTGAAGACCTAGAACTTTAAAGTATGTGAAAAGCTGCTTTGGGAAAACTGCTTATGCAATTGTCACATATTCATTTTCCATTGTTGGACAAGGTATATAACATCTCTCTTTCAGTTTGGCTTGAGGTGTTACTGAGCCATATACTGTCGACATTTGGCTTGCTGCTTAAAAACCTATGATTTTTATTATAATCATAAGTAGTAGCAGTACATAGATTAGTGCTGTCCAATAGAAATATAATGTGAGCTACTAATGCAAGTTTAATTAATTTTAAATTTTCTAGTATCCACATTTAGAAAATAAAAGAGAAATAGGTGAAATGAATCTTAATATATTTTATTTAACCCAAAGGAAATACTACCATTTCAACATGTAATCAAATATGAAATTTAAGAACGAGACCTTTCTATTTCTTTCTTTTCACTTAGTCCTCAAAATTTAGTGTACTCTAAAGCACATCTCAATTTGAACTGGCCACATCCCAAGTGCTCCCCAGGCACCTATGGCTAGTGATTGGCCATCACAGGTATAGGCAGCTACCCTAAAATGTGGCATAGACTGTGGCTACATAAAGGTAGCAAAAGCTTTTGATGTTGCTGTGTGCAACATTTATACTTTGTATAGTCAAGTGAATTTAGGGATGTCTGGAGGATGTCCTAAACCTTGGAGTGTTTGATATAATATAAGGATATATAGTAAGGCTATTGAAGTCATTACAATGATTAAAATCTAATAAAGACCTCTGTAAATGCCCACTTAGAGTTTAGAACAAAGGAATAAAACCCAAATACTGTTTCTCCTGCAATTCCATTGGTCAACTTTTTAAAGAGTTATACATCTATTGAGGTTGACTGCATTGCCCTTTCTGCCTTGCCTGCCAGGAAACTCCCAGCTAAGTTGAAATTCTGCTATTCTATTTATCTTTAGCCAAAGTTATTTTTTCTATATGTCCTAATCTTGACTCTTGTTTTTTGGCTCTGATTTTCCCTTATTTATATTTATTTATTTATTTATTATTACATATTAAAAATTATTTGGGGGAGAATAAAGAATATATGAAGAGATGAGTGAGTAATGCTCCCCTGCAAAGTATTTTTTAGTACTCCCTTCTGACAGAACATTGAAATGAATGAAGCACAACCGAAAGCTAGACATGAGTTAGCATTTAGTATTTTTATAACAATAACGAAGGCTCAAACTATGGCTAGAGAGATTTTTGGAGTGTGGATGGGCTTAGAGATGACCTAGTCTGACTGTCTTTTTACATAGTATCCCAGAGGAGTTAGGTGACCTTCCTAGGGACTCCAAGTTGGTTGGTGGTAGAGCTGGCTTTTCGTGTGGTCTTCTTCCCAAACAGGAGATGTCCTAAATCCACTTACATGAGATTCTGATGAGCAACATTCCAAGAGTCAGTTTTCCTTTGTGGGTGGGCAGAGGCATTTTGGCTGGGGCAATTTAAACCTTGACATTTGTTACCCTGTTGGACATGAGGTAGTATAGATTAATCTATTATTTGCTGAGGACAAAATGTGCTAGACCTAGTTGAGCTAACCTGCGAAGGATTCTGGGCTCTTTATCCCTGATAATAGAATCATTATTCACTTGAGATGACACGCCACTGGGAGTTCAGACTGTGAATATTTTTTTTTTTTAAATCAATGATGCTTGCCAATTAAGGAAAAAAATCACACAACAGACTAACTGCTGAAATTATCTAATATAATTTGACATTGGTTTTGGAGAAAAAGCAGACATTATCATCTACTAGCAACAAATTAACTCAAGCCTTTTGGAGAGCAGTTGGTAATATGTATAAAAATCCTTAAAAAATGTTCATACCCATTAAGCCCAAAATACAGCTTATAAGTATTCATCCTAAGTCAACTTACAGTATATAACTGTCATCATTTTTATTCTTATCAGGGCCCTGTAAAGTAGGATAGACTCCAATATATCCCTTTTATTGATTAGGAAACTCAGAGTTGAGTAACTAGTTTGTAATTGGCAAAGCTGGGACTCTAACATAAAGTTGTCTCCAAATTCAGTTCTTTAAACTCCGTGGTGACTGCTCTATAATCCTTTCCATTTCTTATATATTCGATGGTAGTGCTCCCAGAAAAAAAACAAAACATCCAGTCAAATTTAAATTTCAATAATCAGTTGATAACTTTTTAGTATATGTATGTCCTAAATGTTGCATGAGCATGTGTGCAATATTTGGGATCCACTTATTCTAAAATATTTTTCATTGTTTGTCTGAAATTTAAATTTCCCTGCTTGCTCTGTATTTTAATTTGCTAAATCTGTTAACTCTCTGTGGGCACCAGTGTCCCAGGCCAGAATTTAAGCAGTGGAATGATAAGGATCATGGAAAGTAGAAAGCTGTTCAGTCACAGTCCTGAACCAACACTGATTCTAAAGTCTAAGATTGGATAGGCCACAAATAGTAGAAACTTCATCCAAGATAGAGCCTTCACCAGACAGACAGAGACTATAATGAAGATCTTATGTTATAAAGGCATGTAAAATAAAGTCTGGTCTCTCCAGGACAGAATATTCAAATTGAATAAGAGCTACACAGTAGGACCAAATAATTAACTACTTAATCATTCATGTTTGCAGTGGTTTAGAGCTGTATATGCCCCAGAAAAGCCCATTCTTAAGCCTAATCCATTCCAGTAGGTGTGAACCCATTTTAAGTAGGAACTTTTGATGAGGTACATCAGTTCAGGTGCGTCCCACCTCAGGCAGGGTGGCTCTTAATCCTATTAATGGAGTCCTTTGTAAGTAGAATGAAATTCAGTCAGAGGGAGAAAAAGCCACAGAGGGAGCAGCCAGAAGCTGAACATCAATGGAACCTGGAAGGGAAGGGATAGACCAGGAGACACCACCATGTGCCTTGCCACATGACAAGGATTGTCAGCAGCAAACCCCAGGACGCCACAGTTCTTCTGGGAGAAACCCTTGCCTTGATCTTTTAGTCTCAAAGCCACAAACTAATAAATGTTTAATCCAACCTATTCCATGGTATTTGCTTGAGCAGCCAAGGAAACTAAAATAATGTTCAAAAAAGACAAGGAAATCTATCGGTTCTTATGTGAACTATGAGGAGGCAAAAAACAGTCAAACATTTGAAGAATAGAGAATATGTTTATGTGGTGAGGAAGTATTAATCCACCTAATAGCTTGTAGTGAATTCATCCTTTGTGCATATAATTGAAAGGGAGATGGTAGGGGATAAAGGGCAAATAGAATGTGCATCAGTGCCTTTGTTGTAATTTTGTAAGAAATGAGCAAACACAATATAGATAGAGGGAGCTAGGAAACACTCCGATTTGCAGGAGCTTTATTAGGAGTACACTGTGAAGAAGTGAGGAAAGGCAGGTTGGAAAAGAGGGAGAAGTTAAATTGCAACACAGTTAAAACAACCTCAGCCAAAAGTGCAGGGAACACTGGAGCCAACTTGAAGAAAGGGTCCTTGGTCTTTGGACCCCTGTATAGATCTGTCACCAGATGAGGGCTGTCCCAGATGGTGACATAACCTTAGATAAGGCAGATCCCTTTGGCTGACGGCAATTCCCAGAGAGGGATAAAGTGTGGGCCCCATCAGGCAACACTTTTGACAGCAAAGAAGGTGAGAACTTCCATTCTGAAGGGGGATTTGGGTGGCACATTCTAGCATCCACTACAATCTACCCTTTGTTTTCCTTGGATCTGCAGATTATCCATCTGGGATCCTTCACTAGGACCTGGGTGGTGTTTTTTCCAGGAGAATGTTAGAAGACAGTATTAGAGGGATGAACTTCAGTCTCCACTTTTACAGGTCATCTCAGGGATGTAATTGCATCTCATGGGTTCCTGTGTCCACTCCCCATCTAGTTTCCCTTCACCTTTAGCCAGCACCTCTGCTGGTTGAGATGTCTTACCTGATGGGTGACATAGGCTCTCATTCCTGTGACCCCTGCTAACCATGCTCTTCTAAGGCCAAAGCTTTTGCATGGGACAACTTACTGTCAAAATTGGGCAAAAGAGTAACAAGTGATGCTCCTGTGAACCACTTCTTATCAAAGACATTCTTTGCTGTAACCATGGGGTAACCTCAGCCCTAACTCTTCTAGATGATCAGGGTCAATTACCCCTATAGTATAGTGGTTCCTTCCTTGCCTACTGCTATTTGGCAAGAGAAGTCTGAAGTGACCAGGTGGTAGCCATAGCCTGAACTTCACTGGGACTTTTACTGTGTCTGCTGGTAGAGAATTTGGCCAGAAGGTTTGAATTAGACAAAGGAAATGACTAAGCTGAAGGGTAGGCTCCCATGGACTGACCAGCTCTCGACTGTAGTGAACTGGGAACAGGTACACATCAACTCTGTTGATGCCAGTGTAGAGATGTTTGAAGGAAAGTATGTAATGACTTCTTTGCCTTTCTACCTCCATTTTCTGTTTGGTTGAAGAATGTGCCCAGAAAGAGAAGAATATGAGAGCAGCTTCCAAACCTCTGAGAATAGGTGACAAGAGTAGCGAAGGGACTTAAGAATTCGGTCAAGGAAGTTAAGATTCAGGACAGTTTCCAACACCAGAACAGGAATGGAAATATAGCCAGGAAGCTGAGATAGATTCGAACTCAGTATAGCAGTTTGACATTATTGATGAATTCCAAAAAGAAATATTGGATTATGTTTATAAACTGGTCTTTTCCTCTGGGCATAAGAGATTATACTGGGTTCTTGATTAAGTAATCAAGTAAACCTCTTGTGTCAGTAGGGCATTGAGTAGCCACCCCTTGGTGGGTATGGACTCGCAGATAAAAAGCATGGCAAAGGACAGAGTTGGGGGTTCTTAATGCTGGAGTTTTGATGTTGGAGTTTGATGCTGGTCTTAAGCTGGAGCCCCAGGGAGAGAGACAGAGCTGTTTGCCTAATAGTTATAGCTGACCTTGTACAGAAAACAGAGGAGCTGAGCCCAGAGGAACCCAGGAAGCCTGAACCCTCACCGATGTCAGAGGCCATCTTGCTCCAACATGTGAAAATAGACTTTGGTGAGGAAAATAACCCTGGTGTCTGAAAGCTCCTATCCCAAATAAATATCCTTTATAAAAACAATCAATTTCTGGTATTTTGCATCAGCACCCCTTTGGCTGACTAATACACTCGGTGACAGTAGTGTACAATCTGGGGAAGGCTACAGCATGAGAAGTGGCCTAATGCTATAGAAAGAGCAAAGGCTTTGAAGTCCAACAGGTGCAAGTATGAATCTCAGCTCTGTTATTGCCCAACTCTCTGGCTTTCTCAGACACTCAGTTGCCTCATCTGTGAAAAGGGGCTTAATAAATATACCTTACATAACATCATGCTTGTTTACAGTATAATGAAGTTTAGAGACAAAGTATGTAAAATGTATAGTTTCCACTTTATTTAAACTGTGCAGACAGCTTTAGAGACCAGCACTTTAGAAGACACAACCCAAGTCTATCTGGGAAATTGAGGTGACAGGAAGAAGAGCAAAGGGAGAACAATGCTTCCTTAGTTTGGTTCATTTAGTCCTTAAATATTGTGGTGGTTTGAAGCTGTATGTACTCCCAGAGACATTTAATCCATTCCTGTGGGTGTGAACCCGTTGTAAGTAGGAGCTTTTGATGAGGCTACTTCAGCTAAGGTGTGACCCACCTCATTCAAAATGGGTCTTAACCCTTTTACTGGGGTCCTTTATAAATGGAAGTAGGGCACAGAGAGAAAACCATGGAATCAAGAAACTGAAATCAACAAAACCTGGAAGAAAAGGGAGAGAAGAGTAGATACCGCCATGTGCCTTGCCAGGTGGCAGAGGAGCCAAGGACTGCCATCAGCTGGCCTTCAGAAAGAAAGCATCGCCTTGCTGATACCTGGATTTGACATTTTCTCAGCCTCAAATCTGTAAGCTAGTAAATTTCCATTGTTCAAGTCAGCATGGTATTTGCTTTAGGCAGCATAGGAAACTATAACAAATAATGTTTGACATAAAGATGGCAGATTAAAAGTTGCTAAACCTGAGACCCAACATTAGTAAATGTGAAGATTGTGGTGAAATCTGAAGCAATTTGTAACAGGGCTGCTGCTGAAGTCATGATAAGAAGCAAACACATGCCTGGCTAGTGAGAGAATTACACAGTGAAGACAAGCATGAGGGACACTCTGGGACTTCATTGACATTAACCTTCAACAAGACAGAATGTTTTCTTGTTAAGGCTGTTTGTTTAAAACTAGCCTGGAGAAGAGGTTAGAGATGAGCCTTGTGCCTGATCGCCCACAGCTGAGCTCAGGGAGGAAGTGAGCCTGGAGGCAAGGTGGAGAGCTGAGCAGAGCCACCATTGTGCCCAGCCACGTGCCATGAGCCCCAGGATCTGCCAGCCTCCGATCTTTGGTGAGACAGCGTCTCTGATGATGCCTTGATTTGGACATTTTCACGGCCTCGGAACTGTAAGCTTTTAATCTAATATATTCCCATTCTAAAAGCCAACACATTTCCGATATATTGCCCCTAGCAGCTTTTAGCAAACAAAACCACAGTCGGCCACTGTTTTTCCCCATTCTCATATTACTGTCTTTCTCATCCCTGCCTTCATCATTTTCTACTGATGCTATTTACCCGTCTGATGACTTTTAATAGAAGCACCAAACATATTCAGACAGAAAAATTGCCTTCTTTACCCCTGAACCTCAGTTTTATTTTTAATACTTTCTATATGTGAGGGACTGGTAAAGAAAAGATGAATCTGGGTTTCTGACTTCCAGGGGCTCATAGTATAGAGAGGAATTACTTGTTCTGTTCCTTCCAGCTATTGACAAGAGAGAATATTGCTGCCTAGTAAAAAAAAAAAACAAAACAAAACAACCTTGGCTCTGGGAAATCAGATGCCAGGTAATATGACAAAAAGGTAATATGGGGCCTAGCAGCCATATTTCTCAGAGATTCAAATGGACAGAATTTTGGCAGGGCCAGGCAACCCAAAAAAAGAGAAATATTAACATTTATGTAACCTAGAAGATGACTCCAGGGTAGGGGGGCCTGACTGGGACTCTACTTCAGTGGGGCTGCCTTTTCTCTATAGATGTTCCTCTGATAACATCAACTCCTTTTGAGAAACCAAACTGACTGAGTGCATGAATTAACCCCTCTCTGAATATAATGGATGAAATGGATTGCCTGCCCAGGAAAACAAACAAACAAACAAACAAAAACCCTTATCACTGGGCAGAAGCACAAGTTTAACAGAGTGTTTCGGTTTTATTGTTCTTTTTAAAAAGATTGACCCTTTTAACTCTGGAGTCCCTGACTTCAGCTTAGAAAGAGAAGGAAGTATGTGTGAAGACCACAAATACACATTCCACGCTGCCATGTAAGGTCCTGCCGCTCAGAGCTTGCCTTGCTTCCTCCGGGTTCACATCTCCAGGTTTCACCCTGTGTTGTCTGCTGAGGCTCCAAAAGGAACCAGAGAGGGCGCACTGATGGCTAGAAGTTCCAAATCATAATGGTTTCATCTGCCTCAAACCTGACAGTCACATAATGGACCTTCTGTAACTTGAGGAATGGACGCACTGTGCGGTTGACCATGGGGCTGGAGGCAGGATGTTCGCCTCTGAGCTCAGGGACAAGATGCAGTTGGAAAGTCCCCGATGGAGTGAGCTCTTCACTGTGCCGGGGCCACAGAAAAATCTGGTTTCCAGAGTCCCTGCGGCCACCTGAGGCAGCTCTCCTACTCTGACACCAATGATCAAACACACTTTTGCCTTTCAAAATAAAATTTGCTTTATTACTGCTTGCAATTGTATTAATGATACTATCCCACTGCAATTAAGTCAGACAATATAGAAAAATCATAAAGAATTAAAAGTTTCTCTGCGTTCCAGAGCCAAGCTGCCCAGAATTGAATCCTGGTTCTGCTACTCTCCAGCTGTATGATTTTGGGCAAGTATCTTAAGCTCTGTGCCTCAGTTCCCTCCTCTGTAAAAGGGGAATAATAAGAGCAGATACCTCAGTGGGTTATTATGAGGTTTCGCTGAAATACCACACATAAATGATTAAGAAAAATATTTGGTGCATGATTTCTTTTACATAAATACTAGCTATTACTGTTTCTAAGCTGGTACCTGTCCTTCCATTGATATATTTAAATATACATATATATATTATTTTATTTTATTTATTTATTTCTCCCCACCATTGTTGTTTGCGCTGTCTGCTCTCAGTGTCTGTTTGTTGTGTGGTTGTCTTTTTTTTTTTTTGGAGGCACCGGGAACCGGACCCAGGACCTCCCATGTGAGAGGAAGGCGACCTTTGGCTTGAGCCACCTCTGCTTCCTGCTTGTGTCTTTCATTGCATTTCCTCATTGTGTCTCACCATTGCATCATCTTGTTGTGTCAGCTTGTGGTCTTGCTTGTCTTCTTTAGGAGGCACTGGGAACCGTACCTGGGATCTCCCATATGGTGGGTGGGTACCCAACTGCTTAAACCACATTCACCTCCCTAAATGTATATATTTATATGTTAGTAAAATCATATTAATCATGCTATTTTAAAAACAGGCTCTTTCAAAAAAATTTTTAAAGAAACCTATCATGTTATTGAATTCATTACAACATCAATGCATGGAGAGTCTGGTTTTGAATTCTACTCTGCCATTTACTAGCTCTGGGGCCTGAGTGGCAAGTCATTTAACCTCTCTCTTCCTCAGATTCCTATCTTACAGGATTATTATGAGCATTGAGTAAGTAAAAATTTATTTGTAAACACTTAGAAAGTCTGTGTCAGGGTTTGTTAAAAAGAAGGAGAGAGGAAGAAGGAAGCTGTGGAGGGGTGGTGGGGAGTTTTACTTGCATAGGGTTTTTTCCCCATTTCTTTTAGTAACAGGCTCTTCCCTGTGGGACACTGTCCCTCACCCATCTGCTTCTGGAACCCAGAGTCACCAGTCTCCTTTACCACAATGATGAGTTCAAAGTTGACCTACGAAACAGCAATTTCATATGGTTCATTGAGCAGCCAGGCCAGTATCCTTTCTCAGACTTTTCTGGAGGAGCTGCCACTGAAAAAGGCTACCTTCCTCTGTGGCCAATAAGCTAATGGATATGAACCTTGAGATCCCGGTGTCCATCTTATGCTGATAACATTATTTTTGTCCTCTGTTGAACTCCTGATCTGCCTCATACCTCTACAAACCTGCTCTTCCCCATCTCTATCCTTCTAATTTTTCAAACACCATGACCACTTGAATTACACAGTCTGTCAATAACTTCTGTTGTATGATCTTTTAAAATCTATCCAGAGTCCAGCCCCTCTCACCATCTCCACTGATGGCACCCGGGCTGGAGTCACCATCATTTCTTACCCACACTGAGAGATTCAGTAGCTCATCCATTTCCATCCATGTCCCCTGGAAAGATTATTTTGTGATTCTTTGAGCAGAATCGTGTCCCTTTTCTACTCAAAACCCCGGACTTCCCATTTCTCTCGGTGTAAAAATTGAATGGTGCAATGGTCTACAAGTTCTATTTAATTTGTCTCCTCATGATCTCTTTGTTTTCTCCTATAACATCCCTCAAGCTCACTTGCTCCAGCCACATTGGCTTCCTTTCAGTTCTGGGAATACATCAGTCATGCACTGGCTGTGGGGTCATCATTTCTAGCTGTTGTCTTTTCTTGGAATTGTCTTTCCTCCAGTATTGCTTGGTGAATTCTTTACTTCCTTCTGGTCTTTGCCCAAAGCTCCATTTCTATATCAGGCATACACTAAGTCAACTTATTTTTTAACATGGCATCTTATAGACACTTTACCAACCTATTTACATTCTCTACTTCATCTTTTTCTCCCATAACATTTACTGCTTTCTCTCACTCTGCATCATTTACCTATTTATCATCTTTATTGTTCATGGTCTACTCCATTCCCTCTCCCCCAACCGTCCCCATAAAATGCTATATCTTTGGGACGAGGAGCTTTGTCCTTTTGTTCATTAAGTTATCTCAAGAACTTGGACCAGTACCTAAAACATAAGAGATACTTAATAAGTATTTGTTGAATTCATCATTTGAGTTAATAGTTTATCAGTCTGAAGTCAGATCTTCCCCTAGCATTTTTGTTACAAAAAACAATAATTTATTTACTTACTTTAATCTAGTTTGAACTGTTATTGTAACTTGTAACTTGAATGAATTTCATGCCATTTATGTAATAGGTTATTGTTTAGCTCTAGCCTTGATGTCCTACTGATGGACTTCTATGCTATTTTCAAATGTCTCCATAACAAATTATATTGTGTGAACATTTTTGCACATATAAATTTTAACAAGCCCAATCATTTTTCTGTGGGTAAATTCCTTCCAATAAAAATTATTGAAGTGGAATTTCTATATCAAAGGCTTTATAAATGTATTGCCAAGTTGCACTCTACAATGGATATTGCAATCTATAATTCTGATAGCAGTGGATGAGAGTGTTCCTTCCCTCATACTCTAAGTGGAGGAAAATAGTATATCATGGTTTTAATTTGAATTTCTTAGAGAAGTAATGAGGCTGAGTATTTTTCAATGTTTATTTGAAATATTGTATCTTTTGCCTGTTTTTTCCTATTTAGCATGAATAATAAAAACATTTCTTTACATTTCTCAAATGTATATATTACAAAGTGTTTTAGCATTTATGAAACTAATGACCAGCTTTCATTGAGCACCCAGCCCTAGGCTGGGAACTTTACTCAACTTCTCGCAAGTCTTTTCAGAACAGCAAAACAAGCACACCTATATCCTCTGACAGATAAGCTTACCAAGGCACAGAGAGGTTAGGGTATTATTCCAGTATCAACCAGCCACTTTTTGGTACAGCTGAGATTAGAGCTCAGCTCTCTTGACTCCTGATCAAATAAATGCAGCCCTTGAGTTCTCCTGCCCTATGCTGCCTCATTCTTGCCTGGGTTCACCTACCCTATCATGACTCCTCTGTGATGGTGTAAACTTGGGCAGATGAACTTACTTTGTTAGGAAGTTGAGCATCTTCAGTTGAGCCCCATGAATGGAAAGGGGGGCATTCTACAAGGTTAAGGTATAGGGGAAAGAGACAAGCCAATGATCAATTTAGCATGTCTCCCTGGGAATATATTTGGACAGCTATCAACATTGTCACTTAAGAGGGAAATATTTGCATGTGATCCTTTTTACTCAAGAGAAAAACCTAGTAATAACCTTAGGAATGTTGGGGTTTCCTGCCAGAAGACTGATATTCTGCTTCTAAGTCAAGACCTAGCAGATTTTGAAAGAATGCACTTGTCCTTCTTCCACAAAGGGGACAAGTCTTCCCCTAAGTAAGGATGAGGGCTGGGCAGAAAGTCCATTTTACTATCAGCTAGATTCTCGGAGAGGGTATTAAAATCTTCATTGGTTTTCCAGACAAAGGATACTGAGAGTTTTTCCAGGGCTAAAGATAAACATATTAAATTTGGGGACCAAGTTTAATGAAAATTAGACCGGTGGGCCCAGGTATAGCAAAAAGAAAAAAGCAAGATAAAATAAAACAAACACATAAACAAAACAAAATGCAGTCAGCTTGAGGGTGGCATAGAGAAATGGACATATTCTGTTACATAGTTATTTACTGCATGACCACTTTTTACTAGCACAGCTACAAGAGTGAAAATAAGATATTATGTTAAAGGTCCTGAACCTGATGTTGGAAACCAGGGTTAAAATACACAGTTTTTGTGACCTTTGGAAAATTATTGAGCATCCAATATCTTGGGTTCAAAATGGAAAAAGTGATTCCTCTCTTGGCTGTGATATCTAGCATGTAATAGATGCTTAATAAATCAATGATTGACATGAAGTAATGTAGTATTCCACAATGCTTTGTGATTTCTTGAGTACAATAGCATTGCAAATGACTATTCTCATTTGGAGCAATCATTCAGGTCCCTAGAATTTGAAAAATGCAATGACATGGAGAGGGGATTCTAAGTTTATTTACTTATTTTTAATGGGAAATAACTTTCATTTATTTTATAAGAATAAGTAGCATCATAGCCTAGTATAAGAAGTATGGCTCCTGATGGGACACATGTTAGTAACTACCAATATTCGGTTTTCCATTTCTTCTTCAGAATTTGGGTGAATAGAATTTGCAGCCCTCTTGCAGCTGGGCTTGACTGGTTTTGGTCAGTGCTACCAGAAGGGGAGTATCCTGTGCTGTTTCTAGGTTGAGACTATAAAGAACCCCTGCAAAATTCTCAGTTTGGTTTTACTTGTCTCCTGTGGTGGCATTGAAAGGAAGGAAGTTTCATGGTGAGATGGCAGAGCTTTGAAGAGTTGCCCCATCCCTTTCAGAGTATTTCTTATGACAGCATTGTCTAGGCAAGGCTCAGGGCTATAGGAGTCTGGGTACTACATTTCTAAAGTACTGTTACACAATTCCCAGTATCAGACTCAAGGTAGAGCCTCTTTTGTTCACTTCAAACACAATCTTGATCCTGAAGGTCTTGCATAAGATATGTCCTCTGTTTAGAGCTCTTGTTTTTAGATGAGGATTGCTTTTTTGAATCTTTCAAATATACTGTTTCCAATTTTTAAAGCATATTTTAACACAGTTCCTGATAAAGAGTGTTTCTCTTTCCCACCTTTGGAATGATAGGCAGACCTTAGAATTTTTAACTCTTTCAACTATTCACCTCTCATCTTACATGTTACATTTTATAATTTTAGTTTCCCCTTGTTTTTATACTACTAAATTGATCAATATAATCTTTGATTAATTAATTTATATTGTTCTTATTTACTCACAATTTTATCAATTTTTTTATAGATATAGATTTTTTTAATCCTTTGCATTATGTACCTTACTTTTGGATTTGGTTTCCTTTTTCTTGAAGTAGACCCTTTAGTAGTTTTTTCAGTACTGTTAGTGGTAATCTCTCTCAAATTTTGTCTTATGATTTCTTCATTACATTGTCAATCCTAAATAACAATTTAAGGTATAAAATTCAAGGCAGATAGTTATTTTCTTTCAAAACTTTGACAATAGCATTCCATTGTTTTCTATTAAAAGTTTCTAAAGTTGCTGTAGAGCAGCTACTGCTGGCCTGAGGTCTATTTTTTTTTAGGTAATCTGTTTTGTTTTCCTTCTCCCTGATTATTTCCACAAGCTCTCTTTGTCTTTGGTTTTCTGCATTTTCACTAAGATGTCTAGATTTTGATTTCTTTTTATTTACCCTATACACACCTTAATGTTCCTTCTTAATATGAAGATTCATACTTTTTTTCCCATTTGAGAAAATTCTTAGACTTTGTCATGTTTTCCTTCTCTCTGTTTTTTCTGTTCTCTCCTTGTAGAATTACTAATAGACAGAAGAAGAATTTTAAAAATCTGTAGTCTCTAACTCATTTGTTCTCTCCACTGCAATCTGGATATTTTCCTCAGATCAATTTTGCATAACCTATTTCTCTTTAAATAATTAGTTCTGTCTAATTTGCTGTTTAACTTCTCCATTGAGTTTTCAATTTCAGTGACTACTTTGTTCATTTATGGAGGTTCTATGTTTATGCTTTTTCTTTCATGGTGTTCTCTTTTATATTTCTAATATTTTCTTTTTTGTCTATAATTATTCAATACATATATTTTTTATAGCCTCAGTCTTATGTTTCTATTATTTGAATTGCTTGGTGTTTCAATTTGTTTTGTCTTCTGACATGACTCATGATTTGCTTGCTAGTTTTGTGGAGAGGAAGTTTAGCAAAGTGATAAGAATATACTCTGAGAGGCCAGACTGCAAGGGTTTAAATCTCATTTATTAGCTTAGGGATCTTGAATTGGTTACCATGCCTTGCTTCCCTCAAATATAAATGTTACGTTAATAGGACCTATCTTATTGAAACTCTATGTATTAATATTATACTTAAAATGATGAGACAGTGTCTGACACATGAAAACTGCTCAAACTGTTGGCTCTATGGTGCCGTCATTATTACTGTCACTATTATGTTTGGATGGTGAGCTCATCTTCAGTGGAACTTTATTTGTAGGAAGGAATCCAGTGAGCCTTGGTTTGGTGGGACATTCCTACCTGGTGGTTTTCTGTTTATTTCTCTCAAACATCTCAGGGCTTCAAGTTACTGAACAAAGGGTAGCATAAATTGTACCCCTCAACCTTAGTGTCAGGCTCATATTAGGGCCGAGGAGGCCCAATAAATAGTAGCAGAACTATTTTAGAAAGACATTCCACCCAGTCACAGACACAGCAGAGGCAGGGCAGCGGCTGCCCTGTGAGCCCCCGCGCCTGTAAACTTACAGCAGGAAGGAGCCCAGTGATCCCCTGAACTATACTGTGACCCCTGAACTATACTGTGAGAGACATGGGGGCGGGGGGGGGGGGAGGAGTCAGGGAGCACAAACTGGCTGTAATAATAACAGGGCCTAATGTTTATTGGACATTTTCTGGAGGGTTCCTAAATGTCTGCATGCTCTGCTAAAGTTTTTTTTTTTTTTTTTTTTTTTAAATAAAAACAAGACTGCTGAATTTGGGGACCTTGTGAGAATTATTGAACCTTCTCAGGCCTCAACGTCACGTCTCTGCAATGAGGGGAATAAATCTACTACCTCATGGAGCTGCTGAGCAAATTAATGAGTTACTGCAAGTACAGCATTTAGGGCAGCCTTCCACATGGTGAATCTTCAGTCAATGACACAGACTTCTGTTGCATCTTTCAGTCCTTAGCAGGATTCAGTGGGTGCCACTGCTATTTCCACTCTCCCCGTTCAGAAACCGAGGCTCAGTTCCTGCAGCCAGTAGGTGATGGAGCCAAAGAGGTACCTCTGCCTGTCTGACTCTCGAGCTTAGCCTCTTAACTGCTATGCTCCCTGACTGACTACTTGACTCTGGGTTTGCCCTGGCCCTGGTGGAGCATCCGTTTCCGGAGCTAGAGGAGCTGGGTTCTCCGTGAAGTCACTCTTGTGCCTGGTGGCTAGATTATTTTTAACTTAACCTGTGAAACTCATAATGAAGGATTTTCTCACTTTTCAGTAGGAGTCAGACTTTACACCTCATTCTGCCGGTCTTTAACGTGGCCTTTAAAATCATAGAAAGGGCTCGTGAAGATGACTGAGGGTAAAATAAACCCTTTGCCTTTCATGGCTTTCGGCTCTATGAACAATCCATCGTTATCATCATGACAATCAAAATTCCAAACATTTTTGTGCCACGCACTGTGCTAAGCCCAGTAAGTGCACCATCACATTTAATCCTCAGGAAACGCTGTGCCCTGGTTGCTCTGGTCCCCATTTTACAGCTAAGCAAACAGTGGCTCCGAGCAGAAGCTGTGTGTCACTGGAGAATCAAGGACAGCTGGCCGTGACTCTCACTCCATGCCCTAAAACCTCAGCCATGATGCACAGGAGCTTCTGTGGAAGAAAACTGGTTGGAAACAGTCAAAACCTTGTTTGCATCTAATAGTCTCCATTACATCTGATGAGGCTGAAAATCATGCTCTCTACCTAAGTCCATCATACTTGCAAAGACTGGAATGCTGTAAAATCAAATTCCTGTTTTCAGCTTGAAGAGCTCAAAGAAAAAAAGTGATATAAAAGAGAGAAAAAGAGTCAGAGGTTAGTGTGGAATCAGAGGTTAGTACTGTTTGTACATTCCACTAAAAAAATAATTTGTTGAACTGATGTCCAAGAGTTTATCTGGCTCAGAGTAGGTACAGTTTTTCATGGAGGAGAAATTTTTAAAAAAACAAACTTTTCAACTAGGAAAGAACATTACAACTTCGGGAATACCTACTAAGTGAATATACATATTCACATTAATTCTTACTACAACATACAGAGTAGGCATTAAATATCACTTGGAGATGCCATGTGACCTCACCTGAAATTAAAAAAGAAACTCTCACCTCACTGACCCCAAATGAAACTTGCAATTAACATGCCCAGAGCGCTTGTTCTGTTCCAGAAACTATTTTAAAGATTTAACATGTGTTAACTCATTTAACTCTGACAGCAATTCTAAGAGGCAGACTGTACCATTATCCTCTTTATAAAATAGAGGAAACTCGTGTGCAGGTGGGTTGGCACTGTCCAGATCATTGTGTGGCAGAGCCAGGATTTGAATGCAGATGGTGGGGTAGCCTGTTAGGCTCGTGAATGAGCAGTGTGCAGGAGAAGTGGCAGCAGCAGCAGATGTAGTGGTAGCAGTAATAAAAAATTAAGAAATGTTTCTTTGTTGTATTTTTCTTAGGTGGTTTGTTAAGACATGATCGATGGGCAGGGGGAGGAGAGGAGGAGTGGTTTTGAGGATAGAAATAGAAGAAGTGGCATCTCCTGATAGAGAAAGATGAGATGAAGAGGAGGGATGAGAGAAGGGAGAGAGTTAGAGGGAAGAAGGCAATTGGTGGGATCTATCATAGTTCAATAATGTTGGGTTGAAATTGAGAAAGGATTATGTAGGTGTAGGGCGGTGCAGGCAGCCCTGGAAGAAGCTGGAGCCCAAAGTACTGAGGAGATCAGACGAATGCACTTGTCCAGGATTTAGGAGGAAATCCACCAGAGGGGCTCAGACTTTCACAGGCCATGGCACAGTGGTCAGGGGCACAGAAGGCAATTTCAGCAGGTTCTCAAGGGTGCAGGGGAGCCCACAAGCTAACTTCCCGGGCTGCAGAGAGTACCTCAGATCTGAACAAACCAATACCTCTAGTATTTGACTCTTGGGTATAATTTTTCATTAGCTCTTGTTTCCTCTGTAAAAATATTATTTCTTTAACATGTTTTCTTACAGTCAAGGACTTAGGAATAGGAAAATGGGAAAGAAAATGAACATGTTTGAATGACTGCTGTGTGTTAACCACTTTACATACATTATGCGATTCAGTTCTAGAACAACCAACACTGCAAAGTAAGGATAAGTATCCCAGTCTGAGAGATGAGGAGAATAAATCTCCAAGAGGCTGGATGACTTACCCAAGATTGTTCAGCTGAATAACTTACCCTAGAGATAAAACAACTTGACTTGCCCAAGAGGTTGACCAAGTAGTTAAATAATTCTCTTGAGTTCACTCAGATCTTGCTGGCCCCAAAGTCATGTCTCAGGGTCTCCCTCTGTCCCTTCGGCATCCCAGAGCAGAATTCTTAATGACAGTCAGTGAACATTTCTCTGGATTGCTCAACTGAGAAACTACTAAATCCAACTCCAAGAAAGGTCTTTGCTATTTTTTTTTCTAGCTGTGCATCCACGAGGGTCACCAGAGATCCAGGAAACAAAAACCAAACACACACCCAGCCCAATGCAGGTAAGAGTTTCCCATCAAATGATGCTAATTGTATGTGATGTGACACACTCCCAAGCTGGCAAGGTCCCTCTCAACAGGTGTGCTCTTTTTCTTCTGACTTGCATTCCTCTCAGGTGTTTCCATAGGCAATGGAGGAAACAGAAGGCCAGGTCATTCTTGGACCAATTGCCTAGAGAGTACTGGAACACTGTTCTATTGTCCCTCTTGCTTATCTTGTGACCTGGGAGAGAGGTTACCATTTTTCTGGGTTTCAGTTCCTTTCTGGAAAGTGGGGATGTGTATGCCCCAATGCTTCCTACCAGAGGGGAGCTTTGGAGGCAGACTACTGTTTGCAGTCCTGGCTTTGCCTGTACTAGTTTGGATCCTTTGAAAATGTTCTTTTTTTTTTTTTAAAGATTTATTTATTTATTTAATTCCCCCCCTCCCCCGTTGTCTGTTCTCTGTGTCTATTTGCTGCATCTTGTTTCTTTGTCCGCTTCTGTTGTCGTCAGAGGCACGGGAAGTGTGGGCGGCGCCATTCCTGGGAAGGCTGCACTCTTTTGCGCTGGGCGGCTCTCCTTACGGGTGCACTCCTTGTGCGTGGGGCTCCCCCACACGGGGGACACCCCTGCGTGGCTCGGCACTCCTTGCGCGATTCAGCACTGCGCATGGGCCAGCTCCACACGGGTCAAGGAGGCCCGGGGTTTGAACCGCGGACCTCCCATGTGGTAGACGGAAGCCCTAACCACTGGGCCAAGTCCGTTCTTTTTAAACTCTCAAAGCCTCTATTTATTCGATGGTACAACAACAACAACAAAATGATAAAATGTACCCTCCAGTCTCCCAGTTGAATGGCTCCCCCTGGAGGTGTGCATGGAAACAAGCAGGCAATCTTTTCTAATCTGAACCTCTGCTGTGACTTCCTGGGTGGTCTCCCCACCCACATTCATGCTGCCCCATCACCTTTTTCCACACTACAATCAGAAACACATCAAAATATGGACGAGATCCAATCCCTTTCATGCTTAAAACCTTCTGAATGAAGGTGCAAGCCCTCTGCAGAGATGAGCGCTCGTGCCTGGCTGAGTCTGCTGGGGTCAGCTGAATGGGCCTCAGCTCTAAGGGGTGGTGTCCTTTGCCCTCCCCAGGCCTCACTCCCCAATGCAAACGGCATGATTAGGTTAGGGCACCTGCAGGGGAGAGTGAGAAGTTGGAGATGCCCAATCAGCCTGGGTTTAGAACTCGTTTTTGGCCCTTGCTGGGTGTGTCGGCCTTAGGAAATACATTCGGTTTCCTCAAGCCCCTGTTGCTTCATCTCTAGAATGAGGCAGCAACACGGCCTTCAAAGTAGCTGAGCCCACAGAACCCCGCATTTGACCTGTTGAGCTTGTTCTTCCTCCATATCATCATCACTTTGTTAGCTGGTTGTTAGCCCTGCCCTAAGGGGCATAAGGGCAGGGAGTCCTTCAGCATCATTCAGTGCCGCTCCCCACCCATGCCTGGCCCAGAGCCTGGGGCAGAGTGGTCTTCAATGGACACTTTTGTACTGTGCAGCTGAGTTCTCTAATAGGGGTTGTGTCTGACAGGTAGTGGGCACATAACAAGTGCTATTCCCCCCTTCCTCCTTCCCTTTCCCATTGCCCTGCAGTCTGCAGATCAGGGCAGTACAGCTCGGGAGGTTGAGAGTTAGTGCATAGGCCACACTGGTGGGATGATTTCCGACTCATTATCACCTAGTGTGATGTACTGGTTTTATTTTACTGTGAAGTAGAGAACTGCAAACTTCATGGCTTAAAACAACACACATTCATTAACTTTCCATTTCTTTGGGTCAGGCATCAGGGCGCAGCTTAGCCAGATTGTCTGCTTTGAGATCTCACAAGGGTGCACTGGGGAAGGATCTGCTTCCAAGCTCATGTGGTTGTTGTCAGTGTACGTTGTTGGATTGAGGGACTCAGCTCACCTTCAGTCCTTCCTTGGAGAAGCCCTGTTCTGCCTGGAGAGCCAATCGCAATCTGCTCTGTGCACGAGTAGGCTGATTTCTATGGAGTGCATCAACTGAGCTCCTTCGTCTTCCACTTTTTGGTGGAGTTGGCCAAAGGTAGGTACTGTCAGGAAGTGTCGAGGAGCAAGAGACTGAGGCCATATTTCTACTCCCTGGGTCCCTCCTTGCCAGTTGGGTTGACTTTTTTTCCTAAGCAATGATCCCAGCGTTTTTTCCTCTAGCTGTCTTCAGCTCCAGCTGCTGTGTAGGAGGGAAGTAATGGCACCTTCCTGTTGGCATCCCCAGGCTGCTTCACTACCCCATCTTGACTTCCCTCAACCTGCTCATACCTTTGAAAATATTCCTTTTATTAAACTCTCCCTATTTATCATGTGTGTTTATCCAGGATCCTGGTATGACTTCCACTGGGAAAAATATATGTACCTCTACCTACTACTCGGTAGCGACAACCACTTTCCCCTCACTACTACTCCGCACTACTCAGTGCTTCTCGGATGTTGCACAAATCACTTTGCACTGCAACTGATTGATTTGCATATGTTTGTGACTATGAGTTTCTGAACCATAGGGACCATGGCTAAATGCCATCCCCTCAGGGCAGTCTTCTGTTCATCATACTATTTGGAAGGGCACCGCCAGCATTTGGTGTATGGACACTAGGTATGCCAGACATTCCGGATTTTCAGGACAATTCCATACAAAGAAATTTTCCATAACCAGAAAAAATTTCTGTATCACACCATTTGTACATGGCAGTGAAAAAAAAAAAGCATTTATAATGACCGAAACCCACAGTTCAAGCCTGCTTTGTATAGGTATAAAGTTAGTCAAAGGGGGTGCTGATGCAAAATACCAGAAATCTGTTGGCATTTATAAAGGGTATTTATTTGGGGTAGAAGCTTATAGTTACCAGGCCATAAAGCATAATTATTTCCCTCACCAAAGTCTATTTTCACATGTGGGAGCAAGATGACGCCCAACGTCTGCAAGGATTCAGGCTTCCTGGGTTCCTCTCTCCTAGGACTCGTTTCTCTCTGGGCTCAGCTGCTCTGCTCTCTCCACAAGGCCAACTGTAGACTATCAGACAAACCTCATGTATCTGCTTCTCTGTGTGTTTACTTCCCGGGCTCCAGGATCAAAACTCCAACTTCCCTTCTCTGCCGTGCAGTTTCTCTCTGAGTTCCCACCCACCAACGTCCTTCTGACTTGGTCCAATCAAAGCCTTAATCATTATTTAATCAAGTAGAAGTGAAACCTTTAATCCAATGTAATCTAATATGCCTGAAGGGACAGACCAGTTTACAAACATAATCCAATATCTATTTTTGAATTCATAAACAATATTAAACTGCCATAGCATAAAAACACAAAATGATTTCTGTGTATTTTTTTAAACACTACTTATATCTTACTTTGGAACTTGCTAAAGTGGCTCACCATTTTGAAAATCATGTCACTGATGGCAGGCTAATATCTAGGTAGTGTTTCCAGGTGCAGCCTCACTGGTACTTTATGTAGGTCTCTGTATCTATCCTGACTACCTGTGCATCCATCGGCTCAGTACTGGCTATTACCTGTTGTGATGAGTGTCTCTCACAGAGCCAGACCCACTGTGGTGTCTGTCATGTGATACAACCAGCCTGCAATTGTAGCTCTTGCCTTCACAGCAATTCTGTATATGTATGTAAATGAGCATACATGCATATTAGTTTCCCATTGCTGCTGTAGCAAAGTACTGCAAAAGTGGTGGTTTTAGACAATAAAATGTATTATCTTACAGCTCTGGTGATTAGAAGACTGAAATGAGTCCTACTGGGCTAAAATCAAGGTGTTGGCAGGGGTGGTCCCTTCTGGAGGTTCTAAGGGAGGATCCATTTCTTGCCTTTTCCAGCTCCTCGAAGCTGCTTGCGTTTCTTGGTGCATCGCCCTCTACCATCTTCAAGGTCATTAAAAAGCTTGCTGCAGGAATCAGACTTGGCCTGATTGATAGGACATCCACCTACCACATGGGAGGTCTGTGGTTCAAATCCCGGGCCTCCTTGACCCGTGTGGAGCTGTCCCATGCACAGTGCTGATGAGCACAAGGAGTGCCGTGTCACGCAGGGGTGTCTCCCACGTAGGGGAGCCTCACGTGTAAGGAGTGTGCCCCATAAGGAGAGCTGCCCAGGGCAAAAGAAAGTGCAGCCTCCCCAGGAATGGTGCCGCTCACACGGAGAGCTGACACAAGATGACGCAACAAAAAGAAACACAGATTCCTAGAGCCACTGATAAGGATAGAAGTGGTCACAGAAGAACATGCAGCAAATGAACACAGAGAGCAGACAACTGGGGGGAAGGGAAAGAAATAAATAAAAAATAAAATCTTAAAAAAAAAAGAAAAAAGCTTGCTGCATCTTTCTCATGCTGCGTCTCTCACACACCCTCTTTGCTTCCACTTACAAGGCCCTTGTGGTTACTTGGGTCCACTCAGAAAATCTGGGATACTCTCCCCATTTCAAGATCAGCAACCTTACCTCAACCTGTAACCTGAATGCCCTTCTACCATGTGACTTAACATATGAACAGGTGCCAGGGATTTGGATGTGGACATATTTGGGGGCCCACTCTTCTGCCTTCTATAACATGTACAGTCATAAAGCTCTTATTTCAAAATGTCAAACCTAAAGAAAAAGGATCAGCAACAAGATGTGAAAAATTGCCTTGCTTCTCTCAATTCCTTATTTTTAAATTAATTATTTAATTAATTATATTAATTATTTTTTAGTTATATATTTGACTACCTCAACACACCTCCTAGTGTAGTTCTCTTTTATACTATACCTAGAGCATTATTTTGATTTTAGATTGTTCTTTTAAAATAATGTGTATGAGTAGGTTATATTATACATGAACTTTATTTCAGAGCAGCAAAGGAGTTGTTAAATTATTTTTTTGTAACAAAATCAGACTGGTGGTTGTCTACCACTCTGGGCTGACCAGAGTCAGGGCTAAGAAATACTCTACTAGATACATCTCATATCCCTGATGTTTCCATACCTGTGTCTGGCACACAGGAAGATTTCAATAAATGTTGGGGGACTGTTTGAATGGGTGAATACATTATCTGCTGTCAACATTAGTATAAGGAACTGGGCGGGCCCTTGTTCTGTGCTGTCACAGCACAGGTCACAATCTCCACACCACTGACTTCTAGGATATGGGACAAGTTATGTAACATTCCATTCCCCAAGAATGAGGCCCAATGGATACTGAGAAAACTCCTCTTGTGGATGGTGTTTTTTGAGGAGATGAAACCATTTCTTTTTTGTTCAGTATAAGTCTGCTAAGAGAGGAGTACAGCTTGATATTAATGAGTCCAGGAATGGAGCACTAAAAAAAAAAAAGAAGCAGCAGAGTTCCCAGCGTTCTTTGGGGACACATTGTTCGTGGGGATCCTTGCTTTACCCAGGCCTTGACTGTGCATCTCTCCACTTGCTTCCTCTATTCTGCCCTGAGATATGTCTTATCTTCTGACATATCCATCAAATCTTTCTAACCAGACCATCTGCCTCTTCTGCCCATGACAGTGTTTCCTACTCCTGGGGACCCCGGGGCTCCATGTCCCCTAGAAGCCTGCACTAGCTGGTAGATGTGCAACAGATGCTTGTAGGGGAATGTTTAACCTGGGGATACTCATGGCACTCCACCCTTTTCATTTTATTGAAGAAGAAATGGAGATTCACAGGTTATACGCTGGTTAATGGCAGAGCTGGGCCACAAAGCCTTGACTCAAGGTTCTGAGTCTATACAATTGTGTCCTTGAGAGGTAGAACGAAGTAGAATCTTTTTTATACTAAATTGTAAGGATGTGGTTTCTTTGATTAATAGAAGTTCAATACTTATATATAAAACAAATATATGTGCACAGACATAATTCATATATAATTATATAATTCCATTTCAAATAATACATGCCATTGAAAAGCACTATCAAAATATAGAGGATAATTGCATAAAATATGCATATTGAAGTATGAAAAGCCAACAGTAAAAATTAAGAAAAATATGGAAAGAAGGAAAGGAGAACTCAATGTGCCGAATAATTTACATATTGACAGCAAGCTTCTTTGAATGGAACATACAAATGTATGTAAATTGGCCTTCCTATTTAAAAAAAGATATGCAAATGTATGTCCACAGAAATCTGCTACTCTTCATGTTGAAATAGGATACAAGAAGTTTAATTTTCACTCAAACTGTTTTTCTTCTTTCCAGAATCTTCCTTCAGGAAACTAGGGCCAAATTCTTGCATCCGTAGCATTTTAGTGGCCTGTTCATCAATGTGTCCATCTTAAATATATTCTGAGCCAGGCATTATGCAGGGTGCTGGAGTTACCAAGGTGAACAAGACCCAAAGGAAAGAGCTTTCAAGGATCTTCAGGTCTGACAGGGACAAAAAACACATACATGGACTCTGAGGAAATGCTAGAATTGCACTCACAGAGATATATATGTCACTAGGTTTGTAATAAAATGGCAATATTGGTTCTAAAAGGGCTGAGAAGTACCCCATCAGGAGCATCTTGAGTTCCCTAATGTTCCTGTGACTATGGCTGCCCTCCTTTGACCCCCTCCTACTTTGCCTTTGAGAACCCTTCTATTTCTACCTCTAGTCCGTCTTCTCAGTCCCATTTTAGGTTCAATACCCAAAGGGCCTCCAGACTGTCTTCAAATCCCAACCATCCTGTTAGGAGGGGAAGCAAGAGCTGTGCAGTCCTCTCTAGGTCTACCTTTCTATGATTCTCTATTGGGTGTAATGCAACCTGGGTCACAGGGATACAACTGAATGAGCAAAAGGAGAAGAAAAAGGGAACTGATTGCTCTTGAAGAATTAGCTTTCCAAAGGCATGGGCTGTGGTAGGGCAACCTTGAATTCAAATTTCCATTTAGTCCCTTCTTATGTGATCGTGGGCAGGTTGCAACCTCATCTGAACACACGAGAGGGAATAAAACCTACGTCGAAGGGTGGTGAGCGGGAATGAGCGAAACAACATAAGTGAAGGAAATTTTTATCTCCATTCTAGTCCCCCAATCATTTAAACAGCAGTTTACTCGATAACTCCACTTGAACATATGAGACTAATCTTGAAACACATTCAAAACTGAACTTCTGACCTGTCTCCCCTGGACCTGTTCTGCACCCAGCTTTACCTGTATCAGTTAATGGTCTCTGTCCTTCTAGCTGCTCAGGTCCAAAACCCCCGAGTCATCTTTGACTCCTCTCTTTCTTTCTTCACATTTAGTATATGAGAAAATCAACATTCATATATGTGCAGAATCCGACTGTTCTTGTTAACTTCATAGTTACCACCCTGGTCCAAGTCACCTGCCTCTCACCTCAGTTAGTGTAAAGTCTCCTTATGAAGCGCCCCACTTCCTACTTCTACAAATGTGCCACACACAGTTGGTGTTGAACAGAGAAGTAGACATGAGCCTTCAAAATCTGAATACACATCGTGCCATAGTTCAGAACCCTACCAGGTGCCTCCTTTCCTGATATCCCCATTCTTACTTCTCTCCACTTCCCCTTGCTCTCTCTGACCTATACACACTGGCTTTCTTCTTCTCCACTGAATATCCCAGGCTAATTGGCACCACAGAGCCTTTGCACTGGTGGCTCCCTCTGCCTGCCACACTCTTCTCCATGCATCCACGTGGCTCCCTCACTCATCTTTTTCAAGTTTTCGCTCAGATATCACTTTCTCAATGAGACCTACTCTGACCACTGAAATTAATACAATTCAATACTCAGTAATCTATATCCCGTCACCCTCCTTTATCTGTTCTTTTTCCATGTCAGCTTTCTAGCAAGCCATAAAGTGTATTGACTTGCGTTTATTGTTACATATTTATACCCCCCTTCCCTAACTGAGCCCCAAGAGAGGAAGGATATGTCTGTTTTGCTCACAGAAGCACTTAAACTTGTGCCTAGAAACATAATAGGGGTTCCATAAATATTTGTCCTATGAGAGCTTGTGGCCTGAATGAAGAGCTCAGTCGTAATTAGTTTTCTACTTTCAACGAAGTGATCATTTGCAGAATGTTAGAGTTGAAGGAGGAAGTGGCTACCAGCCCTCTTTCCTCCCTGCCCTTGCTTGACAGGAGCCCATTCAGCCTGGAAGATGACCGGTGCTCCCCACGTGACATTTTCCACCTGGGAGGCATACATTGCTCTTGGCGTGAACTCATCACTCCACGTGGAGAACAAATGCCATGACTCCCCCTGCACATGCCGGTGCCACGTTCCACTGCGTTTCGTGAACAGGGCTATTGTGCTCCTCACCGGGAAAAAGCTGATCCCCTTTTCTGTTTCTTCTTCTCAATGGCAGACACTGTGTCATTCAGCTGTTGAGTTTCACAGTTTTTCTTCGTTGAAGGGATTTCTCTGCCTACGTGCAAGATAAGTTTCTTCCTTCTCGGTCACACCCGCTGTGACTTGTCAGCCTCTTCTGGCCTGTGTCTTCCGCAACTCACTCCTGACACTAGGACTTGGAGAGGACTGGTTGGATGGTAGAGCACGGGTAACAGGGCGTCAGCAAACAACACATGCCCTTTCCATCACAGTTTACTGAGGGCTTTCCTGTTCATTGACTTACTCATTCACACAAAGCAACTGATCCTGCTTGTGATGGTTAAAAGTAAATAACATTTAGAAACAGACAGGACTGCAAATCCAAATTTGTCCACTTACCAGCTGTGTGTTCTTGAATGCCCCTCCCGGCCTCTCTAAACCTTATTTGGATCAGGGCTAATGACAGGGTGATCATAAAATTTATCATCCAAACCCAGATGCGCTGGAGCTGGCAAGGGGGCAGCTTCATAATCATATCAGGCACACACCGACTATCCTGGATCATCTGATCCAATGACAATAATGCTGCTTTCACAAAGTGATTGCAAAGATTAAAAAAATAAATGTAAAAATGTTTACATGCTGTCAAATATTATGTAACTCTTCATTGTGTAATCAAAGCTTGAGGAAAGAGCTGACAGATCATTCCTGAACATGCAGCAATCACAGTTCAGAGATGCTAGGAGAGTCATCTGGGCTCACTCCGCTGCTAATGGTAGGGCTAGGTTTCTCCCTCTCAGTTTAAAAATGATGCCTCTGTGTCTTTTTTTTTTCTTTCAATGTGCACAGGTGTGTTCTGTTTTCCACCTGGAAGTTAGCTATTTTGCTAACTGGAAGTTAGCCCATTTGCTGAGGGATGAACTCCTTGAAAGCAGGGCCTGTGTCTTGGTCGTTTGCATACCTGCCATGCCTTGTAGGGCACCTAGCACTGTGTACGTGTTCACTGTATGCAGCTATGACTGGGTGGACGAATAATCAGAGAGTACTTGGTGGAAGGAAAGGTACACATGGCAGGTCCTTTCTCTTCTAGAAAAGGAACAGTGGAAGGAGAGATGCAGATTGTGGGGTGCAATCAGGGTGAGAGATTCTGCATTAGCTGAGGACATCAGCTGCCCAGAGTGGTGCCCTGAAGTTCTGTCTCATCTATTTGTATTGCTAGCTTTTAGCAGTGCTTGGCCCTTAGGAGGCTCTTCAGAAGTGGTAAATGAATGAATGATCAATGCCCACCTCTGCAGTCTATCTATGTGAGGAGGAAGGTGTCGATTTTCCCAGCAAAGAGTCAAGTGGTTGAACTTACGGTTGAGAAAGCCAAGAGCTTGGAGAAGACATGGGCAGATAGTAGCAGTCAATATCATGTGCCATGTATCCTATGTGCTGCAGTCTGATGGTCCATCCAATGCATATTGGTGTGTTTCACAGAAGGAGATGGTGGTTGCTAATCCTTTTGCCTTGGGTTGACCTGAGTCTTCTCAAAGTATAACAGAACTCATCCCAAATCACACATCTAATAGCTGTGTATGCCAGGATTCTAATCTGTGCTCATTCTGCCAAACTATTTTTGCTTTCCACAATTTATCTCTTATAGTTTAGCTTCCCATAAAATTTCAGTTAAAGCAATCTCTAGAACATTTTGCATAATAGACACATAAGACTTACTTCTATAAAATAAGACTGAATGGATCAGCTTTTCCAAAATCGGTGCCCCAGAGACCACTAATCAATCCAGTAAGATGCTCTGTGAAAAAGAGATTTTATGGTTAAAGATGAAAAGATGCTGTGTACTATTTTTCTCCACTTACAAATGCCCCCACTCTTTCCCAAGGTATACTAAAGACTCTTAAAACTCCTTAGACAAAGAAAGCTGTTTAACTTTGTGAAACACAGTCTTCTTTTCACTTCTTTGACCCTCTACCCACTTTTCCCACCTAATAACATCATGTAGTTCCAGTGTTTAGTAAAATGCAAATTGGGAATTACCAGCCTGGGATAATTTCCAGTGTTCTTTTCAACTTTAAAATTCTAGTGATCTATTTCAAGAGATCAGTCAGTGACCTACCTGGAGAATCCTGAGAAAATATCATTGATTGCTGACCTACATTTTGGAGAGTCTTATGATTGGTTATACCTGAGTTTAGGTTATTGGCTTGGATTAATTGGAAAACATGAACCAGTTTCATCCACTATGTCTCCTGAACAGCAGAGGTCTCCTAAGGGTCATCTTGGCAATGCTGCGTTCATACGAGTGTCCTGCATCCACTCATCCCAAGGGAGATGTAGGCAAAGAAGAATTCTACCTGAGATGGATGGAGTCGCTAACTCCAGAGAGTTCAGTAGAGGATGAAATTGGGGAAATAGTTAAATTACATTTTCATGGCTGTGAGAAAGGGTGTGTTTGTGGACTTGTCCCAAGCCTCTGAGCTACTCAGACAGTAAAAACTGGTGCCTTTTAGGAAAGAGACTTTAACTCAGAGCAGCCATTCTATGTTCCAGGGAGATGCGTCTTCTCTTTTATTGTTATTATTTTTAAAATATTTTGTTTTTTATTTATTTGTTTGCTTGTTTTGCTCCTGTCAGCTTTCCCAGGCCATCCCAGTGGTGTTTTAGTGGTGACACTGACCAGGTAGAATGAGGCAAAGGGCAAACCTGGCTCCTCCTTGTCCACCAGGCAGCACGGCCCCTTAACCTTGACCTCAATTAATAGCAAGTTGGAGTCACAGACCCTTGCCAGACCTCTGTAGCAGCATGCTATCTTCACCAGAAGCTGGCCCAGTTGGGAAGGCTCTGTGAGATTATATTCCACAGTTTCAGTGGGAAGAAGATGGTAGGGCAAAGGCAACCTCAGGGAACACACAGGAAGCAGGCAGAGCTGGTTCCAATGGGAGCCCTGCAACCTTCCATCCAGGGCTCTCCACTGAGTTCTAGGCTTGGGGGATTCAGGTAAGGCCCCTGCTCTCATGGAATCAACATTCCCAAGGGTGGGCAGGTGGGAGGCAGAAAATACACTAGTAAACAGACAGGTGAATCAGATCCTTTCAAAACGGTGATAAATGCTGTGTGGAAAAAAACCCAATAAAGCACAAAGAAGGAAAAGAAAATACTTAGGGGTGGGAGGGGGTTGACTAATGGATGATCAGAAAAGGCCTCCTGAGGAGGTGACATTTGAACTGAAACCTCAACGGCAAGAGGAATCCCCCAGGGGAAGAGCCCCCCATGCAGAAGGAGCAATAGAAACTGCCCTAACTTGGGGAGGGGCTGGCAGGTGCAACGAACAAGTAGATGTCCAGTGTGGCTGGTATTTACAGAGCAGGTGAGTAGAAAGATTTGCGTTGTTTCTATGTACAGTCCAAAGCCATTGGAGAATTTAAGTCACAACAAAGCCATAATACGATATGACTTATATTTTAAAAGCTGGTTCTGACTGTTTGGAAATAGACGGTGGGAGCAGGAGCAGAAGCAGCCCAGGAGGGAGGCTGATAAAGTAATCCAGGCTGCAGAAGAGGTGGCCTAGACGCATGGCAGCAATGGTAGAAGCCCAGATATCCAAGGCAGTGTTTGCCGCACCATAAATCATCAGCAGATGCTAGTTAGCTACTAGTAACGTATTTGGTATCTCTTTAGCTCCAAGTCTCACAGAGTTCAAAGTTGCTTTGGACTAGAAAGGGGTAAAAGTTTGCCATGCTTCTTGGAAGGCTCTGTTTCCTAAGCCCAGGGGGTTGACAGTGGCAGTCTAGAGGGTGAGAGACTCTATGAGGGTAGGCAGTGGCTCAGGAAAGCTCCTAGAAGCCCGGTGATCAGTCTGGCTGCTCGTCAGGCTCTTCGAGGGGATGCACCGTCCTCTGGAGACAGCACACACTAACTGGTCCAGAGAAGCTATGTGGGACATGTCCTCTTACAGGCTATAATTGTCCCTGTTGAGGATGTGTATAATTGTCTATAAATAAACAGCTTCCAGCGCTGCTCCCATATAATAAATCACTTTAATCTCCACTAAATCTTGCATCCTTTTGAATTTTTAATGAAGGGCTCTATTTTTAAAACTCTCCTTTTATCTAGCTCACAATCACATGGGCAAAAATTACCTTTAACTGTGTTTTCCCCCTTGATTTATCTACAGTTGACTGAGTGCAAGGCTTCTCTCCATGATAGATTGCATTCTGCAACCTTCTCCTTTATTATTACTCAAGGTATTTTTGCCCTTTACTCTTGTGACTTTCTTCAAATTCCTTTCTCTCTCTTTGACTTTCCTGTAGAGAAAGATGAGGAGAAAAGGGTAGTTTGCCTAACCAAAAGGAGCAGCTTTAGTGACAGGTCACTTCTTCCTTCCTCTAAGAACATTTTAACAACAAAATAGAAAATGGAAGTCCCCACTTTATGAGTTTTCTCCATACTTATTGACATCTCTGATTAAGGAGCTACAATGTACTAAGTGTGTTACTAGCTAACCTTCACAGGATTTAGTGTTTTGTTACTTTATTGTTTTGTTCTGTTAGTGTATTTATTTAAGCTAGAGAAATAGCCAGGTGTAGCAGAAAGGACAACGGATCAGGAGACAGGAAACAACGTAGGCTATAGTTTAAGTCCCCATTCAACAAACTACATGATCTTGGGCAAGTCATTTGAACTTTCTGTGGGTTGGTTTTATCTTATTTGAAGGGACTTGATCTCTAACCCACCATTTGATGCTGACATTACAGACCTTAAGAAGTGATTTTGTAAAGGACTGGTAAATAAGGCACCTGAGAGTCTATGTGACATTAAAAACTTGTACCTGCGGAATTCTGCCTTTCGCTTCATAAGAAAAACTAATGGTCTTTTAAAGAGAATCAAAGAGAAGTCCGCTTAACCTCTTTTCCAAACCAGCTAGAGCAAGCAACTTAGTTAGAATAATTTGGAAAAAGTCAAAGAGAAAATTAGAGGCATTTATGAATTACCTCAAAGAAAGGATCCAAAATAGACTGCTGGCCACACTTCATAGAGTGAAATGAATGAGGACATGGTTAGTAAATGTCTCCTGCCCTCCAGGGGAACAGGGATTTTCCAAGCCCCACCAACAGGTGCAGAAGGGGAGAGAGCAGATCCTGGTGTTCTAGAAGCCACTGGAAAGATGAGTCTCCTATGGTTGAATACTGGCTCCCGCACCCTGGCTTCTCCTCCTGTAGCCCTCTGAGCACCAGGGATACAGTGTGCTTCTTCAAGCCCTAAAGGGTCAAGGAGCGTGGGCCACGGGCTCAACACCAGACCACCCTCCGACACTGCCGACAGGTGTTGGGAGATGTTGCCATCATCTTTAATCCTCTCCACAGCTCTGTGAAGGAGCTGTTTCTGTAAGAATTTTATAGGGCTTAGAGTAACTTAGTACTTTGTCTAGGTTCACCCTACTTGTTCTTGATTTGAGCCTGTGTCTGCCTAAATCAAACATTTCACAGAATCAGGAAGCTGCTTGAAACCAGTGTCTCTCCTCAGAGCTTCCTCCCTTACAACCTTTCTGTGTAGATCACCTGTAAATGGTTTGTACCTCTCCATAATGGATCTTAGGATCCTTCTGGAAGCCCTCAATGAACATTGTTTGGTTCTTTATTAAAAGAGTAATGATCAGAGTGGATGTAGTTCAGTGGTTTGAGCACCTGCTTCCCATGTACAAGGTCCCAGGTTCAATCCCTGGTACCTCCGAAAAAAAAGTGTAATGATCTACAAGTTTAATTCTAGTCAGATGTAGAAGGAAATAATAATAATAATAATAAATGTGTGTGTGTCTTAGATTGTATTTCAAATTAAGTTGGTTCAGAAGTCAGAAGAAGAAAGCAATGGAGCCACAGAACCAATTAAAATTGGAAGTAGAAGAGCTAGGTATCCTAACTTGGGCTCTCTCTCTCTCTGCCCCTCTCCCTCTCCCTCCCTCTCTCCCTCCCTCTCTCTCTCTCTCAAGCACACATACACACACACTCTCTCTGTCTCCCTCTCTTATTCTTTCCTTCCTTCCCTCTCCCTCTCTTCCTCCCTCTCTCTCTTCTCCTTGTCCCTGGCTCCCCTCACATACTTGGTTCAGAACAAACTCTCTTACCGATCCGTACAGGACCTTCCCCTGTTTCTCCACTTAGATGCCTTCTCCACAACCCCTCCACCCCTGCCTTCAACACCCTTACTATCAGTTTTATAAGCTGGGACAACTATATCCCTAGAAGAAACAGGGACATCTGCTCCTTATAATTTAGGGCAGGTTTGGGACATAGGGCAATTTAATAATTTGGGGGTCCCTTCAAATATACATTAAAAAAATATTTGTTCAATATCTATTCAATGATGGTAAAGACAAACCATATTTATAGTATTAATTTATTTTCTACTTGCCTTTGTTCTAAATAAGGGTTTTATGACATACAAATGAACCTGAAAAAGAATTATGTCCTAATGGAAACGATACATTATTTCACTGTATTTTTTAAGATTATAATTAAATTTCTAACTAATTTAGCATTACAAGGAAGGTGATGTACAACAGAGAAATGTTTTAAAATCAAATAAGGAAGAAAGTTTGCCTTGTAAGTCATTTCAAAATAGTGAAAAGCCTGTTATAACTTCATTAATTTCAAATATATAGAATCACCTGAATTTTTTAAACAGCAATATTGAGACATAATTGACGTAGCATACACTTCACCCATTTAAAGTGCTTAATTAAATGGTTTTTAGTTTACTCACAGAAATGTGCAAACAACATCGTAGCCAATTTTAGAACATTTCCATTACCTCGAAAAGCGATCCCAGACCATTTAACCCTTACCCCTATCCCTCATGCCCTCCCCTGCCTCTAAGCAACTTCTGTCTCTATGGATTTCTTTATTTTGTACTTTCTTTTTTTTTTTTTAAGATTTATTTATTTATTTATTTATTTCTCTCCCCTCCACCCCCCCCCCCCGCCCTGGTTGTCTATTCTCTGTGTCTATCTGCCGTGTCATCTTCTTTGTCCGCTTCTGTTGTTGTCAGCGGCACGGGAATCTGTGTTTCTTTTGGTTGCGTCATCTTGTTGTGTCAGCTCTCCATGTGGGTCGCACCATTCTTAGGCGGCTCTCCTTATGGGGCGCACTCCTTGCACATGGGGCTCCCCTACACAGGGGACACCCCTGCGTGGTGCGGCACTCCTTGTGCGCATCAGCACTGTGCATGGGCCAGCTCCACACGGGTCAAGGAGGCCTAGGGTTTGAACTGAGGACCTCCCATGTGGTAGATGGATGCTCTAACCACTGGGCCAAGTCCGCTTCCCTGTTCTGTACTTTCATATCAGTAAAATCATGTATATGTGGTATTTTGCAGCTTTTGTATCACTCAAGCCTGGATATGGGACACTCATACCTCTGATGACCCAAGTTATATATAAATGGATTGTTTTACACCAGCCATGGCCACTGCATTGGCTGCTCTCAACATCTCAGCCACAACCCTCAGCTCCAGGTAACTGTCAGCTGGTTGGTGGCAGCACTGGTGTCCCTGCTGCCTCTAGTTGGACAATTTAATTTTCAATGCCAGGCTGCAAAACTGTTAAACCCAGATAAAGAGCACAGCACCCATAGGAGCACTTTTGTATTTCCACTCTAGAGCACTGTCTCATTGGTGTAAGTGGAACCCAAGGGACTTTCTCCAAGTCTCTAAGGTGTCAGTGAACATTTAAGATTACTGGCATCTATTCTGCATTGTTTCAGTCCCTGGAAATGGATGGTTGCCTCCATACTCTTTCATATACATTTCTTTTTGCAAAACTGGAAAACCCAAACTTGCATTTCCCAGTCTTCCTTACAACGAAGGTTCAGGTTTAAATTTCCTTTGTACCAGCAGTTCCCTGATGGGAGATTTGGGAGACAGGAGTAAAGCACAGGTGATGTTACTGCTGCTGTCACTGCTGCAGCGCAGCTGGCAAGCCAATAGTGGAGATGGGAGCCTGTGCAGCAGCATTCCAGGTGCGGCACAGGCATGGGCATCTGGCTTTGCCAGTGCAGACCTGGCCTGGGTGGAGTTACCAGGTGAGGGGTCAACCTCTTGGTCCTTTGGATCGCAGACAAGGTGGTTTCTTCTTGGATCCAATAGGTGCAGTCACAACCTCTCCACCCTCTCCTTCCTGCCTTGGGCAGAGGGAGCAGCTCTCCTGGAAGGCTGTTGGGAGACATTTCCCTGGAAGTCACCCCTGGAAATCCCACCTCATTCTTACACCACTTCCCAGGAATTTTGAAAACACCTAGTTTTGTGTGTGTATGTGTGTGTGTGTCTTTTCTCAAAATAGCTGGTGTGGTTTCTGATTGCTGTGCTATTAAACTCTAACCTTGTTCAGAACGAGAGGCTGGGCAGGTAACAAGCTCTGATACCTGGTAGGTCTATCTATGATTTTCTATAATTCCTTTTCCTTTGCTAGAATCAACAACTCTTCACAATTTTACAGACCTGTCTTACAGACCTGTAACTGTACAGTCTTACAGACCTGTAACTGATATGTTTTATTCTGTTTATTCCCTTACCTCTTTCCCTCATAGGCCAGATTTTGAGAAGATTGTAGGGTTAGTGACTATCCATCTGTCTCCCCATGTTTCTTTTCCTTTCCTCTGCAAACAGCTCAATGAATCTTTCTTACATAATCCTATGAGTACATCTTTGATGAAAGGCAGTCTGAAGTAGTAGAATGTGTTTTAGAACTGGGATTTCCCAGTCCAAGTCCCTGGCTGTGTGAGCATGTCACATCCCTCTTTGGACTTCAGTTTCCCCTTGTGTAATTGGAGAAGTTGTGAGGAGTGATGAACTCATCCCTTCTAGCTTTAGCATTTGGAGCATTTGTCTGTAGTTTGTTTTCCCCCCTTAGGGTGGGGATTTACTAGGTAATTAAGGGAGCACTTCAGCCTAGGGCAGGCTTTCTAAACATTATCACTATTGGTATTTTGCACAGGATAATTATTTGCTGCAAGGGGATATTTAATAGCATCCCTGGTCTCTACCCACTAGATGCCAGTTGCAGTCCCCTGCCCCCCAATTCATGACAGTGAAGAATGTCTCCAGAGTTTGCCAAACGTCCCTTAGAGACAGAACCTCCCCACTGACTCACTGACCTAGGGAAACAATTATTCTTACAAATATGTAATTACCAGCAGGGATAGCTTCAATGAAAGAACAGCACATAGAACATGAGCAGCCAGCCTGGTCTGAGGGTCAAAGTGATATTTGAGCTGAGATATGAAGATAGTTAAAAGCTAACTAGGGAAAGCGTAGAGCAGGCAAGGGGAGAAGAAGCAGCATGTGCTCAGGCTTCCAGGAAGCGCAGAGCTTAGTACTTTCAAAGAATGGTCCCTAAAGTTCAGGGATTACAGGGGGACTGTCCCCAGCATAAGGCAGATGGCAGTCACAACGTGTGCACTCCCTTAGCCAGGTGAAGACAGGCTTTTATCCTAAAAGCAATGGGGAACCCCTGGAGGATTTTAAGTGAGGGAGGGGATTGATATCATTTGATGGTGGGTATAAAACATCATTCTATTTGCAGAGTGGAGAGTAAAAGTGGATGCAGAAAGATGCATTAAGAGGGTGCTTCAGTATTTCAAGTGAGAGAAAAAGGTAGTACAGGGCCAGCATGGGGGTGATGGAGAGTTCCAAAAAGAAATTGACTCCATGCAAATAGGGAAAAAGTTGCATAAAAGAACATAACTGCTTGAGGCAAGATGGCGGCTGAGTGAACTTCCCGGTTAGTAGCTCCTGGAGGGAATCGGCTGGGAGGCGTTGGAGACTCCTTGGGACCGGGCTGTTTCGGGATTTTTCCTGGTCCCAAGGTGTTTAGACATCAATTTGGAGGGAAGGTAACAGAGAGGATCCATCCGTGAAATATACACGGAGATCCCAGCTACGTGTGGAGGATTCCCTCCTTGGGTAGGCAGAGCCGAGGCAGCTAGCACCGCGCCGAGCCCCGGCGGGCGGCGGCCAGGGTAGCCTAGCTGGGCCGCGGTGGGCAGCGGGCGGGGGATCCGAGCCACGCCGCGGTGGGCGGCGGGCGGGAGAGCCGAACCGCGCTGCGCCGCGGCGGGCGGCGGGCAAGGGAGCCGAGCCCAGCCTAGCTGGGCCGCGGTGGGCGGCGGGCGGGAGAGCCGAGCCGCGCTGTGCTGCGGCGGGTGGCGGGCAAGGGAGCCGAGCCCAGCCGAGCTGCGGCGGGTGGCGGGCGGCGGGCGGGAGAGCCGAGCCGCGCTGTGCCGCGGCGGGCGGCGGGCAAGGGAGCCGAGCCCAGCCGAGCCTAGCCGCGCCGCGGCGGGCGGTGGGCGGGGAAGCCGAGCCGGGCCGAGCCCAGCTGAGCCGCGGAGGGCGAGGGGGCCGAGCCCAGCCGAGCTCAGTCGAGCCCAGCCACGCCGCGGAGGGTGGCGGGCAGGGAAGCCGAGACCAGCCGGGCCCAGCTGAGCCCAGCCGAGCCGCGGCGGGCGAGGGAGCCGAGCCCAGATGAGCTTGGCCAAGCCCAGCCGCGCCGCGCCGGGCGGGAGAGCCGAGCCGCGCTGCGCCGCGGCGGGCGGCGGGCGGAAAAGCCGAGCCCAGCCGAGCCGCGATGGGTGGGGGACCCGAGCCCAGCCGAGCCTAGCCAAGCCCAGGCAAGCCCAGCCGAGCCGCAGAGGGCAGGGGACCGGAGCCCAGCCGAGCCCAGCCGAGCCCAGCCGAGCCTGGCGGCGGGGTTTCTGTTCTTTGTTTTTTGTTTTTTTTTGTTTTTTTTTATTTTTTATTTTTTTTAATTTTTGTTGTTGTTGTTGTTTTTTTTTTTTAATCCTCTCTTTCCTGTCCCCAATATTCTTCTTATACTATTTTATCTTAACAATACAATAGGTCCTACAGGAAATACCTCACATTTGCTGGGTTTCCTCACCCTCCACTGCCTCATTTTTCTGTGAATAGATTTAGCCTATCTACACTATCCCCTTTCCCCTACAACTTGATATCCTCCACCATCTGCTATCTCTCCTATATTCCATCTCCCTTTCTTTGATCCGCAAAGTGTCTAACTCTTAATTTCTAATACCTTTGTTTAGTTTTCCATCTGGTATTCATCCCTGAAACTATTACCTTTCTTTTCTCTTTCCCTCTCTCACGGAAACAATAGCCTCTTACTACGTACCACATTCCTCCCATATTCAGTCGTCTACCTCATTATAGGTACTTTCCTACTACTATAACTCTACACAATTTACATGATCTAACTTCCATCCTCCCAGAACTCATATTGTTGCTTTGTTAACATATATCACCAATACTACTTCACACTTTTTCCTCCCTTACACAATTGCCTTTCTCCAGCACTAATACTTTCCTTTAAAGTGAGCTTAACTAGCAATAAGAAATTGGAATAAGAAGAACAAAGTGACAAAGAGAAGATATAACACTTACGCAAAAACAACAGCTAATTAATCTCCAAGACTAGACAAAGAAGCTAAGGAACTGATTAAACCCGTCAAGAAAAAATGTTGACAAGACAGCAACAAAAATCTACAAACCAAACCAGTAATCAGGAAAACATGGCTGAATCCAATCAGGAAGGGGGGCAGGACTTCGCACAAGCAATGAAAGATCTCAGATCATTTATCACCAACAAATTTGATGAAGTAATGAAAGAGGTTAACAGCATGAAGACAACACTTGGAGGGGAAATTGCAGACATGTGCAAAAAAATAACAGACATGATGGAAATGAACACCACAATTCAAGAAATCAAAAATACACTTGCAGCAAATATCAGCAGACTAGAAGAGGCAGAGCAGAGAATTAGTGATGTGGAAGACAGTGCATTGGAAATCAAACAGATAGTAGAAATGGTCAATAAAAAGGTAGAAAAAATCCAGATAGGACTTAGGGACCTGAATGATAACGCAAAATGCTCAAACATACGTATTATAGGCATTCCAGAAGGAGAAGAGAAGGGAAAGGGGTCAGAAGGACTGTTGCAGGAAATAATGAATGAAAACTTCCCAAATCTACTGAAAGAGACAGATGTACATATCCAAGAAGCACAGCGCACTCCACTGGTCATAAACCCCAACAGGCCCACCCCAAGACATATACTTGTCAAATTATCCAATGCTCAAGACAAAGAAAAAATTCTAAAAGCAGCAAGAGAAAAGAGAACCATCACATACAAGGGAAACTCCATAAGATTAAGTGCTGATTTCTCATCTGAAACAATGGAGGCAAGAAGGCAGTGGTATGATATAGTCAAGGTACTAAAGGAAAAAAATTTCCAACCAAGAATACTCTATCCAGCTAAACTAGCATTCAAAAATGATGTAGAGTTCAAAATATTCACAGATAAACAGAAACTGAAAGAGTATATCAACAAGAAACCTCCCCTTCAAGAAATTCTTAAGGGAGTTCTGCAGGAAGAAAGGAAAAAACAGGACAGTCAGAGATGGAGGAGAGTGTAAAAGCAACAAGAAAGACAAAAATAGAAGGGGAAAATAAAATAATACAAACAAAATGTAACAAACACAAATCCAACCAAAATATGGCTACCATAAATAACTCTCTAAACGTAATAACACTGAATGTCAACGGACTAAACTCACCTATCAAAAGATTCAGACTGGGACGCTGGATAAGGAACTACGACCCATCTATATGCTGTCTACAAGAGACACATCTTAGACCCACAGACTCATGGAGGTTGAAAGTGAATGGCTGGAAAACAATCATACAAGCAAACAACAACCAAAAAAAGGCAGGAGTAGCTATATTAATATCAGACAAAATAGACTTTAAATGCGAAACAATTGTGAGAGACAAAGAAGGATACTATATTTTAGTGAAAGGGACAATCTGTCAAGAAGATCGAACAAACATAAATATTTATGCTCCTAACAAGGGCGCCTCTAAATATGTGAGGCAAACGCTGGAAAAACTAAGTGAAAGAATAGATGCATCTACAATTATAGTGGGGGATTTTAATACACCACTATCAACTCTGGACAGAACATCTCAAAAGAGAATCACTAAAGAAACAAAACATTTGAACAGTATATTAGAAGAGCTGGATCTAATAGACATATATAGATCATTACACCCAAACACAGCAGGATATACATTTTTCTCAAGCGCACATGGAACATTCTCCAAGATTGACCATATGCTAGGCCACAAAGAAAGGCTTAATGAATTCAGAAAGATCGAAATCATACAAAACAATATCTCTGACCACAGTGGAGTGAAGCTGGAAATTTGCAAGGGACAGAGACCCAGACTCCACACGACAATTTGGAAATTAAACAGCACACTCTTAGAAAAACAGTGGGTCAAAGAGGAAATCTCAAAAGAAATCAATGACTACCTTGAAACAAATGATAATGATAACACAACATACCAAAATTTATGGGATACAGCAAAAGCGGTACTGAGAGGGAAATTTATAGCCATAAATTCATATATCAAAAAAGAAGAAAGAGCAAAAATTGGAGAACTAACTGCACTTTTGACGGAATTAGAAAAACAACAACAAAGTAACCCAACAGGAAGAAGAAGGAAGGAAATAACAAAGATAAGAGCAGAACTAAATGAAGTAGAAAATAAGAAAGCACTTGAAAAAATAAACAAGACCAAGAGCTGGTTTTTTGAGAAGATCAACAAAATTGACAAACCTTTAGCGAGACTAACAAAGAAAAAAAGAGAAAAGATGCAAATACACAAAATAAGAAATGAGAAAGGTGATATCACCACTGACCCCACAGAAATAAAGACTATCATAAGAGGATACTTTGAAAAACTATATTCCAACAAAAATGACAATTTAGAGGAAATGGACAAATTCCTAGAAACACATAAGCAGCCCATACTGACGAAAGAAGAAATTGATGATCTTAACAAACCAATCACAAGCAAAGAGATAGAATCAGTCATTAAAAATCTCCCAACTAAGAAGAGCCCAGGGCCAGATGGCTTCACAGGTGAATTCTACAAAATATTCCGGAAAGAACTAACACCAATCCTGTTGAAACTATTCCAAAAAATTGAAACAGAAGGAACACTGCCTAATTCCTTCTATGATGCCAACATTACCCTAGTACCAAAGCCAAACAAAGACACCACAAGAAAGGAAAATTACAGACCAATTTCTCTAATGAACCTAGACGCAAAAATACTTAACAAAATACTTGCTAATCGTATTCAACAACACATTAAACGAATTATACACCATGACCAAGTGGGATTTATTCCAGGTATGCAAGGATGGTTCAACATAAGAAAATCAATCAATGTAATACACCATATAAACAGATTGAGAGAAAAAAACCACATGATTATATCTATAGATGCAGAAAAGGCATCTGACAAAATACAGCACCCCTTCCTGATAAAAACACTCCAAAAGATCAGAATACAAGGAAACTTTTTGAACAGGATAAAGAGTATATATGAAAAACCGAAAGCCAACATTGTTTATAATGGCGAAATCCTGAAATCCTTCCCTCTAAACTCAGGAACAAGACAAGGATGCCCATTGTCTCCGCTCCTATTTAACATTGTCTTGGAAGTACTTGCTCAAGCACTGAGACAAGAACCAGATATAAAAGGCATTCAAATTGGAAGGGAAGAAGTCAAAATTTCATTATTTGCAGATGACATGATCCTATATATAGAAAACCCTGAGAGATCTACAACAAAGCTCCTAGAACTCATAAATGAGTTTAGTAAAGTCGCAGGTTATAAGATCAATGTGCAAAAATCAGTAGCATATCTATACACCAATAATGAGCAAGATCAGGAGGAAATCAAGAAACAAATACCATTCACAATAGTAAATAAAAAAATCAAATACTTAGGAATAAATTTAACTAAAGAGGTAAAAAACTTATACATCGAGAACTATACAAGATTGTTCAAGGAAATCAAAGAAGACCTAAATAAATGGAAGAATATTCCCTGTTCATGGATAGGAAGACTGAATATTATTAAGATGTCTATCCTACCAAAACTGATCTACACATTCAATGCAATCCCAATAAAAATCAACACAGCCTTCTTTAAGGAACTAGAAAAACTAACTATGAAATTTATTTGGAATAGAAAGAGGCCCCGAATAGCCAAAGACATATTGAAAAAGAAAAACGAAATAGGAGGAATCACACTTCCTGACTTCAAAACATACTACAAAGCTACAGTAGTGAAAACAGCATGGTACTGGCATAAGGAGAGACACACAGACCAATGGAATCTAATTGAAAGTTCAGATATAGAACCTCATGTATATAGCCATATAATATTCGATAAAGCCACCAAACCCTCTCAACTGGGCGAGAATGGCCTATTCAACAAATGGTGCCTGGAGAACTGGATAGCCATATGTAGAAGAATGAAAGAGGATTACCATCTCACACCTTATACAAAGATCAACTCAAGATGGATCAAAGACCTAAATATAAGAGCCAAGACCATAAAGACCTTAGAAAGCAGTGTAGGGAAACATCTACAGGACCTTGTAATAGGAAATGGCTTCATGAATATCACACCAAAAGCACGAGCAGCAAAAGAACAAATAGATAAATGGGACTACCTCAAAATTAAAGCCTTCTGCACCTCAAAGGAGTTTGTCAAGAAAGTAAAAAGGGAACCCACACAATGGGAGAAAATATTTGGCAACCATATATCTGATAAGAGACTTATAACTTGCATATATAAAGAACTCATATATCTTGAAAACAAAAAGATAAACAACCCATTTAAAAAATGGGAAAAAGACTTAAACAGACACTTCTCCAAAGAAGAAATACAAATGGCTAGAAAGCACATGAAAAAATGCTCCAAATCTCTAGCAATCAGGGAAATGCAAATCAAAACTACAATGAGATACCATCTTACTCCCATAAGATTGGCAGCCATGAAAAAAACAGTAGAATACAAATGCTGGAGAGGATGTGAAGAATGGGGAACACTCATCCATTGCTGGTGGGAATGCAGAAGGATCCAACCATTCTGGAGGACAGTTTGGCGGTTTCTCAAAAAATTATCCATAGATTTGTCATATGACCCAGCAATACCACTGCTGGGTATATACCCATCAGATCTGAAAACAAGGACACAAACCGATATATGTACACCAATGTTCATAGCAGCATTGTTCACTATCGCCAAAAGTTGGAATCAATCCAAATGTCCATCAACAGATGAGTGGATCAATAAAATGTGGTATATATACACAATGGAATACTATTCAGCTGTAAGAACCAATACACTACAATCACACGTGATAACATGGATGAACCTTGAGAATCTTATGTTGAGTGAAGCAACTCAGGCATTGAAGGACAAATACTATATGACCTCAATGATATGAAATAAGTTAACTGCCTCAGAGAGCTAGAGTCTGGAAAAGTGGCTTACAGGAAATCGGGGAGTGGAGGAAGGATGTGAGTTAATGTCTGCAGGGGTGGAATCTGTGATGAGCTGGTGGTAAGTATGAGCACAAAGAAGGGACAAAATGGGGGCAAGGGGTTACCTTCGGGTGGGGTTTTCTGGGTTTGAGGGGGGCTGGGGATGGGAAGAGGGGTAATATTGTCCAAGAAATAGGTGGGAGGGAGGGGTAACATACGAATATGGGAGAGTGTCAGAAGTTCGTTGAGAACTAAATGTTGAATAAAACGTATCAAAGTATAAGTAGGAGGGTTACCTGGTTAGGACGCTCAGGGGGTATGGTCTGATGCGTGACAGACTCCGGAGGGAATAGCTGAAGGCTCATTTTGCCAAGGTGGGTTCTACCACTGGGTGGGGTGGACCCATATCCTGGGGAAGACTAATGCCGTTGAATAGAGAGAACTGTATCTCTCGTGAGAAAGGACGGCTCCCAGGGTATTAGATTGGCAGGCGTTGTGGGCCCTAAGGGGAGGGGAAAATGGATGTGGAATGGATGGAACAAAGGTAAATAAGGGGGCAAAAGAGGAGTTATGTGAGAGTACACGAGGATGAATATAAAACAGCTAATATTACACCAAAAACATATAGGGGACGACAGACTAATAATGAAAACCATAAGACAAAACATAGGATAACTAAAAAATTTAGAAAACTGTACAGCCTAAAATATGGACCACATAGTAAGCACAAATGTCACCTTGTTTGAAAACTATAGTGTTGGAATCTGTACATCAGTTTCAGGAAATATGATATGAATAAGTTAAAAGATTATTGCTGTGCAAGGGAAAAGGTTTTATGGTGGATCTGGGGAAATACTGTACATTGTATATATGAATTTCAGTGATCTAAGACTCTTCTGAAGCTGACCTTATGTTGGGATTCACTTTACGGGAAGTTTTCGATCACAGAGTGGTTCAACAATGGCAGCGGAGGAATACTGATATGGGATGTTATTGACAGGATATATATGGTTGACAGGGAGTTATACAGGGCATATGCCCAGGGTATATGGTAATGTCTATATATACTCATAGTGGAAACAAAAACAACAGCTGGGGGGGTACTGGGCTCCTGGCCGGAGGGTCACTGTTGTGGGCCCTGGGAGAGCAGCGGCAATCCTCCAGGTGCAACGGCAAGAACCAGGAAGGAAGGAGGGCCCAACAGTGGGCTCGTGATACTAATGGTTACACTTTTGAGCCTATACACCTGCAATAAGAACAAGGCCTAGAGTAGCATTGTGCCTGGGGGTTTCCTCCTGACAGCCTGCATGTTACTCAAATGTGGCCACTCTCACAGCCAAACTCAGCGTGTAGATGCGATGCATTCCCCCCAGCGTGGGACATGACACCTGGGGATGAGCCTCCCTGGCACCGAGGGATCACTACCACATACCAGCTGAAGAAGCAACTAGAAAATGACCTTGAATTAAAGATTCAATGCGGAACAGCAGAATATACCTGTCTACATATAATGACATGACTTCGGGAAGCTGTTTGACCTAATGTAAGGGGGAAATGAAAAGGAGAAATGAGATTATAAGGCTGTGAGTCTCTAAAAAAGAGTCTGGAGGTTGTCAGAAGGAATACCCCTATGTACAACTGAACAGAGTCTAAGAGACAGATAAGGTAGATACAACCCCAGGTATTGGTTCTTTTGAGGGATAAAGAGACCCACGGGTTCTATGGTCATGGCAGAAGGGGTTCACTGCCATGACAGATAGCCCTTCTTTGGAGCTGGTGTTTCTGCGTGATGGAATTGGACTCAGAGGGGATCTCTTTTCACAAGACTTGCATGCTACTTTATTGGAATTGTAGTCGGTGCTGGGTTTAAGATATATGTAGGGGATTTGAATCTCTGGACTGATAATATGACACCCAGGCCCAGAGCCTCAACAGACTTCAGCTCCTACACTTTGATTTATTGGACTTACTCCACTCAGCTAACATGGAGTTGAAGAAGGTCAACCACCACAACATGGAGCCTAGAGTGTCTACAACTGGAAGCGGGAGGAGTGCATCCAGTACCCATATGGAATCTAAGCCCTCACTTAGATGTGCAATGGACACAACCAATCCAATGTCCACAGAGAAAATGTGGAATGGGTGTGGGAACGGTAGCCATGGTGGCTGCTGGGTGTGGGGAACGGGAGGAAGAGATGAGATGTGGAGGCGTTTTCGGGACGTGGAGTTGTCCTCGATAGTGCTTCACGGACAATTACGGGACATTATAGATCCCCCCAGGGCCCACTGGATGGAACGTGAGAGAGTCTGGGCTATGATGTGGACCATTGACTATGGGGTGCAGTGACGCTCAGAGATGAACTTACCAGGTGCAATGGATGTGTCATGATGATGGGAGAGAGTGTTGCTGTGGGGGGAGTGGGGGGCGGGGGCGGTGGGGTTGAATGGGACCTCATATTTTTCATAATGTAATTAAAAAATAAATAAATAAATAAAAGATTAAAAAAAAAAAAGAACATAACTGGTTCGTGTTAAAGCTGAGACCAAAATCCATTTATTTTCAAGGCTTGCCTACTGTGTGTGCTTCAGAAACAGAAGTATGAATGGATACTACCTACCTCAAAGACAAGTGAGAGGTGGTAAGTATACCAGCAAATGACCATGATTTGAAGTCCTAAGTGCTCCCCTGTAGCTCAGGTGTGGGGTGCTGAGAGACACATGAGTGAAGCCAGTTGATGTGAGGTTGCAGAATGTTTTGACAGTCCGTGAGATGGAGTGCCTGTTATATGCCAGTTCCCCTCAGAGAAAGGAAACCACCATTTCCTTTTTAAAACTGCTCTGCTTTGCCCTTTGAGATATTGAACACATGTCCATACCAGGAGTCTAGAGCCTTGCCAAAGACAGATGTCTATTGGCTGAGCACAAGAAGGCTCATGGTCTAGGAATTGGCTCAGTGTGAGAAGACTACCCAATAGGAGTGTTTCTTATTCCATGATGAAAACCTGGCCCAATCAGATCCACTCACCTTGTGGGACCTTGAATTCAAATCAGACCCAGAGAGGGCAATAAAGAAAAGCAGAAACTGAGAATCAGTAATGGTGAAATCAGGTAAGCAAATTGAGGGAGGAGTGGAAGATGAGAGAGAGAGACTGACACCTGCCTGTGAGGGGTCGACAAGATGACTAGACTGGTGGCTTTGGTTCCCCAACCTTGCTATTGGTGGGTAGAGCTGGGCCATCTCCTCTGCCAGAATGAGGAATATTATAAACCTCCATGAGCTTAAACTTGTGCCTGTTGCAATGCTTCCTTCTGCTCCTTTGACTGTCCATGTATACTATCACCTGAACTCACCAAACAATGTTCCTTACATCCTAGAAGAGCACGTGGGGAGGTGAAATTCAGCTACAACTGAACAGTAGGATAAAAGAACCAACCTTCAGTGGGTTCTTGTGTTTTGTGCTTGGAAATGCACATAATTCCTTTTCAGGCCTTACCTCATTTAATGTTCCCAATACATTTTTTAAATAGATGAAGAAAAAACCTAACATTTATTGAGGTCCAACTATGAGCAGGCACTGTCCTACTGCTTTTAAATTTACCTTCTCAATGAATCTTTACAACAGTGGTTTGAGCTACTGATGTTTATTTAACAAATGAGGAAACTCAAGCTTGATGTGATTAATGTCACATGGTTAATAAACGGCAGAGGTGATTTCAAAGTTCTTGTTAACTTATTCTCAACTGCAAAAGTCTGTCCCTTTTGCCACATGAGAGCTGGATATGCAGTTAAAGAAACGCATGGTTCAGTAAACTCCTTGTCAGTCACTAGGACAGCCCAAATCATATCTTCTCCTGCAAGTGCACAGTGTCCCCTTCCTTGTAACAAGTGGTAGTAGATCATACTTGGAAATGATTGTCTATTGATTGCATTCTTACAGTGAAGTAGTACTTATTTTAAGGTGTAGCTGAAATAACTAGGATAACACATGAAAGCATGAGAAATAGCATTAAAGTTTTCTGAATTACACTATTCCAAAGTAAACCATGGTGTGTTTTTTAGATTTTTATTTTTTATTTTTTAAAATTTTCTCTCCCCTTCCCCTTCCCGCCGCACCCCCAGTTGTCTACTCTCTGTGTCCACTCGCTGTGCGTTCCCCCGCGACTGCTTCTATCCTTATCAGCGGCACCCCAAATCTGTGTTTCTTTTTGTTGTGTCATCTTGCTGTGTCAGCTCTCTGTGTGTGCGGCTGCCATTCCTGGGCAGGCTGCACTTTCTTTCACACTGGGCGGCTCTCCTTACGGGGCACACTCCTTGTGCGTGGGGCTCCCCTACGCGGGGGACACCCCTGCGTGGCAGGGCACTCCTTGCGCACATCAGCACTGTGCATGGCCCAGCTCCACACGGGTCAAGGAGGCCCGGGGTTTGAACCACGGACCTCCCACGTGGTAGGTGGACGCCCCATCCATCGGGCCAAGTCCGCGTCCCTCATGGTATATATTTTGTACATTTTGGTGCATATCTGTCCTTCTAGCCTCTCTGTTTTGTTTTTTTTCCCCTGCATAAATGATGCACACAATTGCAGTTATGCAGCTCACACTCTTTAATAACCTGCTCATTTCACTTAACAATTGCTCATAATGATTTCCTATATCATTATTCTTTCCTGCATCATCAGTTTAATAGCCACCTGGTGTGTTATCTTATTAATATGCCATGATTTAGTTCATTGGTCTCCTGTTTCTGAACATTTATTTTCTCATTGTTTTATTTTTTGCTATCACACTCAATGCTGCAACACAGGTATGTCTTCACATGCTTGATGATTAATTTAGAAATGGGAATAGGGGATTAAAGTGCATTTGGGGGAATTCATATGTATTACCAAATTACCTTCCAGGGGGAATGTCTCTTATATTCTCACTAATATTCTATTCTAGAAGAGTACCCTTCTATTATCCCATTGCTGCAATAGTTATCTTTAGAAACAAGCAAAACATCTATCTTAAAGAAGTTGGCCCTATCCAAGTTAAATCTGTGTAAATATTGAGTTGTGTGGGAGCTAGGGAAACACTTTGCTTGCTCCTCTCGCTTCATCCTATCTCCATGGAGCTAGAAGAGCTGCCTGAAGAGGGGTGGTGTGGGGTCATTTTTGGGACTATGAGTTGTCCTGAGTGATATTGCAGGGACAGATGCTGGACATTATATATCCTGCCATGACCCACTGAATGGACTGGAGGAGAGTGTGTAAACTACAATGTAGCAGTGCTTCGAAATGTATTCACCAAATGCAATGAATGCGCCATGATGATGATGATGTGGGAGGAGTGGGGGGGTGGGGCTTGGTGTGTGTGGGATATCTGGAAACCTCTTATATTTTTTAATGTAACTTTTTTTGTCTATATATCTTTTTAAACAAAGATAATAAAAAAGAAAATATGCTACAAAAAATAAAATAAAAATTACATATGCACACATACACACACAAAGCAGCCAGCTCTTTGTATTCCTACCCTACTGTCAAAACTGCCTGCCTGCTCCTCACACTCTGAAGTTTGAGGTCCATCAGCAAGATGTGATAACGTCCTGCCTGGCTAAAAACTTTTTGTGCCTCAGTATGGGCTTCCTGGAATCCAGGCCTGTTTGGATAGTACAATAAATGTTTGATCAGTATAAAAGAAGAGGCAGAATAATCCTTAAATATCTGAACTATGCCAGCACATTCTCAGAATTGACTTTAGTGTACCTATTTTTAAAAATCAGTTTTTGTACCTAGCACTTTGATGTTATTTTTCAAATTCCCTTTGCTATGATCAAAATCAAATTTGAGTGAGAGACTTGGCTGGATTATAAGATGCTTCCGGGAGGCCTTTGGCTAATAACATGTAAGGTGGCAGGGAAGAAAAGTGAACTTAGGACCTGAGAGTTAGAAAGGAACCTGAACACTGCCTGGTCAAATCTCCCTCTCAATCTCTTGCCAGAGAACAAAAGATTCTCATCTTGCTGGTGGAGCTCAAACTTCCGGCTGTGAGGAGTAGGCAGGCAGTTTTAACAGAAGGGCAGGAGTACGAGAGGCAGCCTGCTTTTCTAGCTCCATGGAGATAGGGTGACATGACCGTAGTTGACCAGCAGGCCAGGCACTGCTCCCACATGCATCACCTCATGTGCTCTCATCTCACATGATGACCTGAAAAGGTGGTTCTATTATTATTGCCATTTTACAGATGGGGAAAAAGAGACACAGAGAGATTAATTATCTGCCTAAATTCATATGGCTTGTAGGTGGCAGAGCCCAAATACAAGGAGCTTGTTTCCTTAATGGTGGAAAGGCGCTATGCCCGGACTTATATTTGATCTCAGCCAGTGGTCTCCACCCTCGTCTGCTCTCCAAGCTGTGCTGCATTCTAGAATGTGCTGATTGGTGGTACAGGGAAATGGGGTGTGCTTTCACTGCATCCCAGTCCACTTATCAACATGCTACCTTCTGCAAATTCTTAACATCTCTGAGACTTCATTTTCCTTATCTGTATAGAGGAGATCACAACAATCACAGCTTTATTTAGTTGTTAATTTGCAATGAGAACTAACAAATACATGATCCCAAATTTCAGTTTTCATTTTTTTGTCCTAAAAGACAGTCCTCTAGTATCCCATGGCTCTCCTTCTAACCATTCACAAACACTTTATCTTTCAGGAGTAGTAGTTATAATCATAGCCAATCACGCCTAATATCAGCTTTACATAAATCACCCTGGCCCATTATCACATATCATTCTCATTACAATTTTGTGAGGGAAGCAATGACTTTCTTGTCACCCCCATTTATACAGAGGAGGGAAGGAAGACTCTGGAAAATTGGTGGACCAGCCCCAAGTTACAGCAATTCCAGGTAGTTGAAGCCATGACTTGTAAACAAGTTACCTGATTTCAGGGATAGCTTCCTTCTGTCCACATGTCACTTGTATTTTCCACACTTTGTGGAGATAGCTTGAGCTGAGTACAGCATTTCAGATGTTACTTGTTCATTACCACACTTTTCTGTGTACTGTTCTTTCCATGATGCCTGGAAGAATGAGTTTTAGTCTCTGATGAGCTATGTGTCATTCATCAAACTGCTTTATATCTCTAGTCCTTTTCCCATTTACAAAAGAGGGTAATACATACTGCCTTGTACATTGTTGGCATTTGATAAATCTTGCTTGAATGAATGAATGACTGAATAAATTAATGAATACATTAGATGGTTTCTCAGTTCCTTGTAGCTCTGAACTGTATATTAGAAGTAGGCATTCAATAATTAGTGCAGTTCCATTTATATGACTGATTTATTTAATTTCTTTAGAGATACTCCAAACTGAGCCAAGATTCTTACTGATGGGGTAAATCTCCTTCTCCTTGGCTTCATGTTTCAATCAAAAGGCATTCTGCTAGAGTAACATCCTGGCCTCGTGCTCCATTCTCCTTTGTATTAGTCAGCCAAGGTGGTGCTGATGCAAAATACCAGAAATCTGTTGGCTTTTAAAAAGGGTTTTTATTTGGATAGAAGCTTATAGTTACCAGGCCATAAAGCTTAAGTTACTTCCCTCACCAAAGTCTGTTGTTGGAGCAAGGTGGCAGCCGACATCTGTCCAGAGTTCAGGCTTCCTGGGTTCCTCTTCCTGGGGCTCGTTTCTCTCCAGGCTCAGCTGCTCTGCTCCTCCGTTTGCTTACTTTCCAGGCTCCAGCTCAGAACTTTAACTAAAACTCATCTGCCTTGTCGTTTTCTTTGTGAGTTCCTCCCACCAAGGGGATGGGGACTCAACATCCTACTGAAATGGTCCAATCAAAGCCTTAATCATTGTTTAATCAAGTAAAAGTGAAATCTCTGAATCCAACATAATCTAATATGCCGAGACCATTTCACAAACATAATCCAATATCTATTTTTGAAATTCATAAACAATATCAAACTGCTAGACGCTTCTTAGGGGAGTTAGATTAATTTAATTAATTGGTGAGTTAGGAGAAGGAATTGGGCCTCTGTGGTTCAATTCGTTCTAACTCTTCCTTTGGGGATATGTCTGCCTATATAAAGAGAACTTTCTGGTCCACTCTCTCTACTGTGCACCTATTTGAGTGGGATGGGCTTCAGACCCCAAAGAGAGGAAGCACTATGATTTGGGGTTAAGTTCAATTCAGAGAGCATTACCAAGCCCATTGTATGGACATTTAGACCATACCAATAAATACAGCTTTTATCAGTAATGAAGCTGACGTTTTAATTTCCATCTAACCCTGAGTCTAATTCTCATTTGGCTTCATAGTTAAGAAAGTGAGATGTTAATCGTTGATTGTATTAATTCCATAATTTGGTGAAACCAGAGAATCTTAAGCCACAGATAGATGACATTTTGGGGTAAGATTAAAGGTGCTGGTATAAAGGTTTGGGGCCCAAGGCTCTGGCTCATGGAGCCCATGTGAGTTTTTGATTAGTTTGCATTGACTTGTTTTGTACCATGGGTATAAACAAGGCTGGGTTTTAATAAACATAGATCTTAGACCATGTTGGCCACTTATACCTTTTGGGCTGTTGTGACTTGCCTCTGAAGCAGATAGTACCGCTTGACCTAGTATTTTAGGTGGGCTGAGGCAGAGTTTAGAATCTTCTGGTGTTGATGGAGGGAAGAGAATTTTTGCTTTCTCTGGGATTCTCTACTAAATGTCACCTGTGAAGGGGTTTTTGGCAAAAGAAGCTGTGGTCAAGGTGTGCTACAAAACCAGAGCATGTGGAGTTCTAGTTTTAAATTACTATTGCCAGGTCAAGGTAGGCAGCATTAAATTTGCTTCCCTTTGCATGAAGGATCAAAGGAGGGACATAGAGATCCTAGCCATTTATACATATTCGCTTGTCTGCAGTAGGCTCTTGAGAGTTACTCCTCTGTTGCTGGTCTCAGGTTGGCATGGGGCTTATTCTTAATGAGGGTTCTGTTCATGGCTTTACTATCCTAGGAACTGAGGCTTCACCCAAAGAATGGTGGTGGATTTTATTAAATAAACAAGTAAAATAAAATAAATAAGTACAATATCTAATTGTAAAAAAAAAAAAAAAATAAGCTGTTTCCTTGGGCATTTATTGAAAATCCAGGGATAAAGAAGGCTATTAAATAGACTGCCAGAAAAAAAAGATCTTTGAGGTGGGGCAAGATGGTGTCTGAGAGAGTGCACCTTATATTCTCTCCTGCAAAGAACCAGCTGGACAGCGTTGGAAATTTTTCTGGACCAGGTTGTTTCGGGGTATTGCAGGGCAGAAGGTGTCTGGACATGGATTTGATGGGACGGTGACAGAGAAGATTCGTGTAAAAGGTAGAATTTAGGGCCCCTTCCATGGAGATCAGGGCTGCGTGTGGGATGCTTCCCCCTGGGCGAGCAGCATGGTGGCGGGGAGTTCTGGAGGCTCTGCTGTGCTGGGGAATTCCTAAGCCCTGAGCAGGCTATTTGGGGGTTTGCAGGGCAGGAGGTGTTTGGAAACCGATTTGGTGAGACTGAGACGGAGGAGTTTTTTGCGAGACGTGGAATTTTGGGTTTCTGACACAGAGATCGTAGCTTCCAGCTACAGCCCCACCCCCTAGGGCTGGCTGCTGATCTGCGGTGGTACTTAAATTGGTTGCAATACAGAGGCGCCACCAGAAGGCAATTTTGGGGGCTTGCAGGGCAGGAGGTGTCCTGAAGTTGACTTGGTGAGACAGCGACAAAAGAGACTCTTGTGAGAGGGGGAATTTTGGGTTTCTGACACAGAGGTTAGAATTTGCAGATGTGACCCCACCCCCCCCATAGGGCTGGAGCCCAGCTGCAGGGATCCCTGACGGCTGTGTTGCATTGCGGTGCTCCCAGGCTCCCTGTTAACTGGATTCATGGTTCCCAGGTCTGTGTCCCCTAAACCCTGGTGGCCCACACCCCAGAGACTCACACCCCTTGAGTCTGCAATATCACAGATTTCCCATCCCTGAATCCACCATGCACTGAGGGCCATCTGAGGTCCTTGATTGTCCTAGCCCTCAGCATTTGCGTTTCTTTTCTTTTCTTTTCTTTTCTTTTCTTTTCTTTTCTTTTCTTTTCTTTTCTTTTCTTTTCTTTTCTTTTCTTTTCTTTTTTCTTTTCTTTTCTTTTCTTTCCTTTTTCTCTTTTTTCTTTTCCTTTCTTTCTTTCTTTCTTTTTTTTTTTAAATCGTCTTGGTTGCTAATATTGCATTATCTCCTACTCTTTTCTCCCATTGTATCCCCCAAGGACTTTTTTCATTTATTTAGGTTTTTTTTTCTTTCTTTCTTCTTTTCTTTTTCTTGCTTGTTCCCCTCCCCTTTCCTTGCCCACCCCCCTTTTTCTTCCTTGTCTTTTTTTCTTTTCTCTCTTTTTCTTCTTATTTTATTTTATCTTAATCATATAATAGGTGCTGCAGGGAATGCCTCACATTTGCTGGGTTTCCTCATCCTCCATTTCCTTGTTTCTGTGTGAATTGATTTTGGCCACCTACAGTATCCCCTTTCCTCCACATCTTGATATCCTCCATCATCTACTGTCTCTCCTATATTCCACCTCCCTTTCTTTGGTCCCCAAATTGTCTAGCTTTTAATTTCTAATACCTTTGTTTTGTTTTCTGTCTTTTATCCACTCTTGAAACTATTGCCTTTCTTTTCTCTTTCCCTCTCTCATGAAAACACTGGCTTTTTAATTCATACTATATTCCTCCCATATTCAGTTGACTATCTCATTAAAAGTACTCTACTTACTTCTATAACTCTACACAACTTACATGAATCTAATATCCATTCTCCCAGATCTCATACTGTTGCTCTGTTAATGTTTATTACCATTAATACTTTACGCATTTTCCTTTTTTGCACAATTGCCTTTCCCTGGCCCTAACATTTTCCTTCAAAGTGAACTCAGCCAGCAAGAAGAAATTAGAATAAGAAGAACAAAGTGACAAAGAGAAGATATAACACTTACACAAGAACAACAGCTAATTAATCCCCAAGACTAGACAAAGAAGCTAAGGAACTGATTAAACCCATCAAGATAAAATGATGACCAGCCACCAACAAAAAACTACAAACCAAACCAGTAATCAGGAAAACATGGCTGAATCCAATAAACGAACTAAAAACCAGGAAGGGGAGCAGAACTTCGGACAAGTAATTAAAGATCTCAGAACATATATTAGAGACAAAATTAATGAAGTAAAGGAAGAGTTTAAAAATATGAAGAAAAAGCTTGGAGAGGAAATTGCAGACATACAAAAAAAGATAACAGATATGATGGGAATGAACACCACAGTTCAAGAAATCAAAAATACACTCACAACAAATAGCAGCAGATTAGAAGAGGCAAAGGAGAGAATTAGCGATGTGGAAGACAGTACATTGGAAAGCAAACAGTAGAATGTATTAATAAAAAGATAGAAAAAAATCCAGCTAGGACTTAGGGACCTGAATGACAATGCAAAACGCACAAACACATGTATTATAGGCATCCCAGAAGGAGAAGAGAAGGGAAAGGGGTCAGAAGGGGTGTTGCAGGAAATAATGGCTGAAAACTTCCCAAATCTACTGAGAAAGACAGATGTACATATCCAGGAAGCACAATGTACCCCAAACATTATAAACCCCAACAGGCCCACCCCAAGACATATACTTGTCAAATTATCCAATGCTCAAGACAAAGAGAAAATTCTAAAAGCAGCAAGAGAAAAGAAAACCATCACATACAAGGGAGGCTCCATAAGATTAAGTGCTGATTTCTCATCTGAAACCATGGAGGCAAGAAGGCAGTGGTATGATATAGTCAAGGTACTAAAAGAAAAAAATTTTCAAACCAAGAATACTCTACCCAGCTAAACTAGCATTCAGAAATGATGGAGAGTTCAAAATATTCACAGATAAACAGAAATTGAAAGAATATGCCAACAAGAAACCTCCCCTTCAAGAAATACTAAAGGGAGTTTTGCAGGAAGAAAGGAAAAAACAGGAGAGACAGAGTTGGAGGAGAGTGTAAGAGCAGCAAAAAAGACAAAAGGAGAAGGAAAACAAACAAACAAAATATGACAAACACAAGTCCAATCAAAATATGGCTAACATAAATAATTCCTTAAAAGTAATAACACTGAATGTCAATGGATTAAACTCACCTATCAAAAGATTCAGACTGGGAGATTGGATAAGGAAATATGACCCATCTATATGCTGTCTATAAGAAACACATCTTAGACCCAGAGATTGATGGAGGCTGAAAGTGAATGGTTGGAAACAATGTTACAAGCAAACAATAACCATAAAAAGGCAGGAGAAGCTATATTAATATCAGACAAAATAGACTTTAAATGTGAAACAATTGTGAGAGATAAAGAAGGATACTACATATTAGTGAAAGGGACAATCTTTCAAGAAGAAAGAGCAATCATAAACATTTATGCTCCTAACAAGGGCACCTCCAAATACATGAGGCAAACACTGGAAAAACTAAGTGAAAGAATAGATGCCTCTACAATTATAGTGGGAGATTTTAATACACCACTATCAAGTCTGGACAGAACATATCAAAAGAGAATCACTAAAGAAACAAAATATTTGAACAGTATATTAGAGGAGCTGGATCTAATAGACATATACAGATCATTACACCCGAATACAGCAGGATATACATTTTTCTCAAGTGCACATGGATCATTCTCCAAGATAGACCATATGCTAGGCCAAAAAGAAAGGCTTAATGAATTCAGAAAGATCGAAATCATACAAAATAATATCTCTGACCACAGTGGAGTGAAACTGAAAATCTGCAAGGGCCAGAGGCCCAGATTTCACACAAAGATATGGAAATTAAACAGCACACTCTTAGAAAAGCAGTGGGTCAAAGAGGAAATCTCAAAAGTAATCAATAACTACCTTGAAACTAATGATAATGATAACACAACATACCAAAACTTATGGGATGCAGCAAAAGCAGTACTGAGAGGGAAATTTATAGCCATAAATTCATACATCAAAAAAGAAGAAAGAGCAAAAATTGAAGAATTAACTGCACATTTGGAGGAATTAGTAAAAAAACAACAAAGTAATCCCATGGGAAGAAGAAAGAAAGAAATAACAAAGATAAGAGCAGAACTAAATGAAATAGAAAATAAGAAAGCACTTGAAAAGATAAATAAGACCAAGAGCTGGTTTTTTGAGAAGATCAATAAAATTGACAAACCCTTAGTGAGAATAACAAAGAAAAAAAGAGAAAGGTGCAAATACACAAAATAAGAAATGAGAAAGGAGATATCACCACTGATCCCACAGAAATAAGGACTATCATAAGAGGATACTTTGGAAAACTATATTCCAACAAAAATGACAATTCAGAGGAAATGGACAAATTCCTAGAAACACATAAGCAGCCTGTATTGATGACAGAAGAAATTGATGATCTCAACAAACCAATCACAAGTAAAGAGATAGAATCAGTCATTAAAAACCTCCCAACTAAGGAGAGCCCAGGTGGCTTCACAGGTGAATTCTACAAAACATTCCGGAAAGAACTAACACCAATCCTGCTGAAACTCTTCCAAAAAATTGAAACAGAAGGAACATTGCCTAACTCATTCTATGATGCCAACATTACCCTAGTACCAAAGCCAAAGATACCACAAGAAAGGAAAATTACAGACCAATTTCTCTAATGAACCTAGACGCAAAAATACTTAAGAAAATACTTGCTAATCGCATTCAACAACATATTGAATGAATTATACACCAAGACCAAGTGGGATTCATTCCAGGTATGCAAGGATGGTTCAACATAAGAAAATCAATCAATGTAATACACTATATAAACAGATTGAAGGAAAAAAAACCACATGATTATATCTATAGATGCAGGAAAAGCATTTGACAAAATACAGCACACTTTCTTGATAAAAACACTCCAAAAGACTGGAATACAAGGAAATTTTTTGAATATGATAAAGAGTATATATGAAAAACCCATAGCCAACATGGTTTAAAATGGTGAAATCCTAAAATCCTTCCCTCTAAGGTCAGGAACAAGACAAGGATGCCCACTTTCTCCCCTTCTATTTAACATTGTCTTAGAAGTACTTGCTTGAGCACTGAGGCAAGAACCAGATATAAAAGGCATTCAGATTGGAAAGTAAGAAGTCAAAATTTCATTATTTGCAGATGACATGATCCTATACATAGAAAACCCTGAGAGGTCTACAACAAAGCTTCTAGAACTCATACATGAGTTTAGTAAAGTCGTAGGCTATAAGATCAATGCGCAAAAATCCATAGCATTTCTGTACACCAATAATGAGCAAGATCAGGATGAAATCAAGAAACAAACACCATTTACAATAGTAAATTAAAAAAATAAATGAAATATTTAGGAATAAATTTAACTAAAGAGGTAAAGAACTTATACACAGAGAACTACACAAGACTGTTCAAGGAAATCAAAGGAGACCTAAATAAATGGAAGAATATTCCCTGTTCATGGATAGGAAGACTAAATATTATTAAGATGTCTATCCTATCAAAACTGATCTACACATTCAATGCAATCCCAATAAAAATCAACACAGCATTCTTTAAGGAACTAGAAAAACTAACTATGAAATTTATTTGGAAAGGAAAGAGGACCTGAATAGCCAAAGACATATTGAAAAAGAAAAATGAAATTGGAGGAATCACACTACCTGACTTCAAAACATACTACAAAGCTGCAGTAGTGAAAACAGCATGGTACTGGCATAAGGAGAGACACACAGCCCAATGGAATCGAATTGAGAGTTCTGATATAGAACCTCATGTATATAGCCATATAATATTTGATAAAGCCACCAAACCCTCTCAACTGGGAGAGAATGGCCTATTCAACAAATGGCGCCTGGAGAACTGGATATCCATATGTAAAAGAATGAAAGAGGATTACCATCTCACACCTTATACAAAGATCAACTCAAGATGGATCAAAGACCTAAATATAAGAGCCAAGACCATAAAGACTTTGGAAAGCAGTGTAGGGAAACATCTACAAAACCTTGTAATAGGAAATGCCTTCATAAACTTCACACCAAAAGCACGAGCAGCAAAAGAACAAATAGATAAATGGGACTTCCTCAAAATTAAAGCCTTCTGCACCTCAAGAGAGTTTGTCAAGAAAGTAAAAAGCGAGCCTACACAATGGGAGAAAATATTTGGTAACCATATATCGGATAAGAGACTTATAACTTGCATATATAAAGAATTCCTATATCTTGAAAATAAAAAGATAAACAACACATTTAAAAAATGAGAAAAAGATTTAAACAGACACTTCTCCAAAGAAGAAATACAAATGGCTAAAAGGCACATGAAAAAATGCTCCAAATCTTTAGCTATCAGGGAAATGCAAATCAAAACTACAATGAGATACCATCTTACTCCCACAAGATTGGCAGCTATGAAAAAAACAGAATATAAATGCTGGAGAGGATGTGGAGAAATGGGAACACTCATCCACTCTGGTGGGAATGCAGAAGGATCCAACCATTCTGGAGGACAGTTTGGCGGTTTCTCAAAAAACTAACCATAGATTTGCCATATGACCCAGCAATTCCACTGCTGGGTATACACCCAGCAGAACTGAAAACAAGGACACAAACCGATATATGCACACCAATGTTCATAGCCACATTGTTCACTATAGCCAAAAGCTGGAAACAACCCAAATGCCCATCAACAGATGAATGGATAAATAAAATGTGGTATATACATACAATGGAATACTACTCGGCTTTAAGAACAAATACACTACAAACACATGTGATAACATGGATGAATCTTGAGAACCTTATGTTGAGTGAAGCAACCCACGCATTGAAGGACAAATACTACATGACCTCAATGATATGAAATAAGTAAACCAAGCTGCCTCAGACAGCTAGAGACTGGATGATAGGCTTATAGGAAATCGGGGGGTAGAAGAAGGACATACGCTGACATCTACATGGGTGAAATCTATGATAAGCTGGAGCTAATTTGGAGTTGAAGAATGTCAACCACCACACCATGGAGCCAAGAGTGCCTACAACTGAAAGCAGGAGGATTGCATCCAGCATCCATGTGGAATCTAAGCCTTCTCTTGACATAGATGTGGAATGGACACAACCAATCCAAGGTCCACAGGATGGAGGAATACAGTAAGGATTAGAGTGGACTTACTGATATTCTATTCATGAACTATTGGGGTTAGTAATAGAAGAAAATGTGGCATTGGTGTGGAAAAAGTGGCCATGGTGGCTGCTGGGTGGGGAATGGGAGGAAGAGATGAGATGTGGAGGCATTTTCGGGACTTGGAGTTGTCCTGGGTGGTGCTGCAGGGACAATTACTGGACACTGTAGATCTTCCCATGGCCCACTGGATGGAACATGGGAGAATGTGGGCTATGATGTGTACCATTGACCATGAGGTGCAGCGATACCCAGAGATGTATTCACTGAATGCGATGGATGTGTCATGATGATGGAGGAGAGTGTTGCTGTGGGGGGAGTGGGGATGGGATGGGGGGGGGAGGGGAGTGAATGGGGACCTCATAATTTTTTAATGTAACGTTTTTAAAAAATGAATTAAAAAATAAAATAAAATAAAAATTCTAATGTAAAAAAAAATGCCAGTGCCTTGGGAGTAGATATAGCTAAAGAGATTGAGTGCTTGCATCCCATGTACAATGTCCTGGTACCTCCTAAAAGCAAAACAAATAAATGAAAAAAAAAACAACTCTTCCATAGGGGAGCAAATGTAGCTCTGTGGTTGGGTGCCCGCTTCCCATGTACATGGTCTTGGGTTCAATCCTCAGTACTTCTTTAAAGAAAAAAAAAAAAAGACTGCCAGTGCCTGGAAGGAATATTGGGTATCTAGGAATCATTTTACTAAAGACATCAAGGAGGAACAGGGGTACTTTGACAAGTATGTCTTCAGACTTCAGTCTTACTACCTGGGCAACAGCAGTGGAAAGTGGAACTCAAACAGAAGACAGAATGTTCAAGCTGAAGGAAGAACAAGATCTCCTTAGGAGAAATGTTGACAACTTAGAGGAACAATCAGACAGGTATGAAAGGGAAATGAGATATTATAGGAAATGATAAGCAGATATAAGCAGTAAAAGTAGTTGCATCTAGGTGTAATTGCTTTAAAAGAGGGCATTAGAAAAGAAGTAAGCATTTTAGTTGTTACTAGATCAGAAAATGTGACAGGTGCACAAAGAAATATAACTTACAGAGAGAGGCATGATCCTGGATGCGGGATGCTGGATGCACGTAAAGAACCCACATAGAGAACTAGCCCCTGAAGACAGGAAGAGACACACATATGATACCAAATCTGGACCACCTTGATCAGTGATCAACAGAAGATACTCAAAAGAGCCTCTAGTTTCATTTCACGGTGCCATGGTTGATATGGGTGGACTTAATGCTATTGTCTAGTCCACAGGACAACATGCTGAATACATTTATTGATTTAGAATTGTAAGGCCACTATCTCAGAAACTCTGCCTTTAAAGGGCTCATGTGATTTAATTAAGCCTATCCAGATAATCTTCCTTTTGATTATCTCAAGGTCAATTGATTAGTAACTTTAATTATATCTGCAAATTCCCTTTTGCCATGTAATGTACCATAATCAAGACTGTGATATTAATAGTCCTGGCTATTGGGATGGGAAATCTGGTATACCATTTTGGGAGTCTACCTATCACAACAACTTTTAAAGGGAATCTAGTCAGAAAAAAATCATAAATGAAGGCCAGCCCAGGTTAGATGTGGTCTGATAGGATCCCCTCTTGGGTGGAATTATTAAACTCAGAAAATGATAGTGGAAAAGATTTGTTGGAATAATAGAGGTTATGGGAAGAATCAGAAATGACCAGTTTTGCATATCTCATTGTGGGAGAATATTTGCAGTAAAATTTAGAGGGTGGCATCCAGAAACAAAAGAAACATTTCAAAGGAAAGAAGGGAAGCATTTAATCCCAGCAAACAGCGGAAGTCCTCCATTTGCTAGAGAAGGAAAGGGGCCAAGTTAAGAAGCAGATTAAATATTTAGAACAGGGGTTCTTAACAAGGAGTCAATGAGCTTGAATTTAAATTTAAAAAAACAACAACATTCCTATGGGGACGTGTTGGTGCAGGTGTGATATATTTATTACATAATACACAGTATGGTGTGGACTTAGTAAGGGATCTATGGCTTTCACCTGATTGGCCAAGGGGTCTGTGAAACAAAAAAGGTTAAGAACCCCTGACATAGGTCAGCTAAGAGAGAGGTGAGGATGGTCAGCCACCACACCAGGGAACCAAGAGAGTCTACAACTGCAAGTGGGAGAATCCCACCCATCAGCCATGTGGGATCTAAGCACCTTTTCGATTTAGAGGTGGAGTGGACATCGCCATCCCAGGGTCCTCAGGATGGAGGAATAAAATATGGATTAGAGTGGACTTAACTGATATTCTACTAAAGAATTATTGTGACTCTAGCAATGGGAGAAACTGTATCATTGATGTGGAGACAGTGGCCACACAGGAGTTGCTGGGGGCAGGGAGAGGGAAGAAAAGATATGATATGGGATATTTTTGGGAATTGGAATTGTCTGGAATGATATTGTGGGGACAGATGCAGGACGTTATATATCCTGCCATAACCCATTGAGTGGACTGGGAGAGAGTGTAAACTACAAATGTAAACTGTAATCCATGCTGTGTAGCAGTGCTCCAAAATGTATTCATCAAATGCAATGAATGTGCCACACTGATGAAAGAGGTTGTTGATGTTAGAGAGTGGGAGGCGGGGTGGGGAATGGGGTATATGGCAACCTCTTATATTTTTTAATGTAACGTTTTATGTGATCAATATATCTTTTTAAAAAAAGATAATAAAATATATTAAAAAAAACAAAAACAAAAACAAACAAGAAAGAACCCCCCCTGCTTATGAACTCAGTTGAGCCTTCATGAGAGAATTGGAAAAGAACAGAGGGAAAAGCAATGCTAGAGCCACAGCTTACTTCTGCCAAATAGGGCATTGTGGAAAGAAAGCCCAGAAAGAAAGCCTCATACCAACGAGGATAGGCAGTTTCTTGAGTGCCTTGTGGCAGAGGTAGTGGGTCTCACTAGGCCTCTGGAACAAACTTTTCTGAGACACCAGTAGTACCCTTACTTCTGGAATGTGCTGTGCATCTCTCATTTACTAAAACAAATATCTGGGTGAGGAGAAATCTAGGAGGCAGTTTTCTTAAGGCAAAAAGCAACAGCTGACATCTTAAGGGGATAGTCTACTCACAAGACTGTGTCAGTGAGCTCTGGGGTGCCAGGAATGGAAAGCACAACTGATAAAGGGAATTAAGAAATTTGGAATATGCTGAAAGGGAAGGAAAGACACAAGTAAGACCTGGTGAGAGGGTCTTCTATCATTGGGAATTTCTAAACTTTGTTGGAAGGCAGGAGTTTCATAAGTGCAGCCCTTTAAGAAAGTAGATAGTATAGAGAGGGCTGTTTATAAGATATAGTAAAAATGCTATTAACATTTGATGAACGATGAGTTTCAGCTCAAGGTAATAGAATTTGGAGAGCTAAGATCGATTGACCAGCATCCTAGTAAACCTGGCACTCAAGCCTTAAGGTACCACTAACTTTCTACTATTCCCAATGGCATTTAAATAGGGAAATAAAATGTTAACCTGGGTTTGATGATTTAGGGACTGAAGATTCATGCTTTCTAATATGTTTATCATTATTTGTTCTTTAGATTCTTTATTTTTTATAATATACTTTTTATTTTAAAAAAATATTTAGATTACATAAATATTACATAAAAATATGAGGGATTCCCATATGTTCTTCTCCCCACCCCTTGCACACTTTCCCATACTAACAACATTCTTCATCAGCATGGTACACGTGTTACAATTGATGAACACATTTTAAAGAGTGTGGATTATAATTTACATTGTAGTTTACACTGTCTCACACAATTTTGCAAGTTATGACAAGATACACAATGGCCTGTATCTGTCACTGCAATGTCACTCAGGACAACTCCAAAGTCCTGAAAATGCCCCCATTTCCCACCTACCCTACCTTCTCTTCTCCCTTCCCCCTGAGCCTCCAGTGGCCACTGTCTCCACATCAATGATAACAGCTCTACCATTGCTAGAACCACATTAAGTCTATGGCAGAATAACACTAAGTCTACTCTAGTACATCATTCACTCCCAAATCTTGAGGATTCTGGGGATGGTGATGCCCACTCCACTTTTAACTGAGAGGGGGTTTAGATCCTATGAGGCAGATAGATGGAACTATCTTGCTTACAGTTTCAGACACTCTCTATTCCTTGGGATGGTGACTGCCCATCACTAACTCCTTGTTAGTTGTTCTGGGTGAGTCCAATGAACTGGGGTGTGGGTGTTGCAATGCCGTTGAGATTCAGGGCCCAATTGGCACATGGAAAGTCCACAGGTTTAAGTCCTTTGGACATATACCTATCAACTCTAGTACTAATTATAGGTTCAAATAGAAAGGGCAGAAAAGAGCCATGTGTCGGGAAACCACAATTGAGTCCAACTCTGTCACATTGCGGAGCATAAATCCCAAAGTAGGGCCCACTGTCAGGGTGCCAAACACCTGAGCTGTCTGCTGCTGTGCCTATACTGTCTGGGTGTCTCCAGAGTGCTTAGGAGCCCTGCAATTTGTGGCAATATTTACTTTGGCAGTCAATGAGATCCTGCTAAAACATGCATAAGCATAACCCCTGGAGTGCTTATTCCAACTCACTTTGATGTTTCTTAGCCATATAAACACATTTTTCTTTACCCTTTCTCCCTTTTGGTCAAGGTCTTTTTCCAGTTGCTTTGCTAGTTGGTACTTGGTAGTAATCCCTCAGTGCCAGAGAGGCTCATCCTCAGGAGTCATGACCCATGCTAGGGGCAAGGTAATGCATTTACATGCTGAGCTTGGCTTATAGAGAGGCCACATTTGAGCAACAAGGAAGTTCACAGGAAGTAACTCTTAGGAACCCTATAATACTAGGCAAAGTTTCAATTTCAAAAATAAAGATTCATAAGTACAGTCATCACTATCAATGGCCCATCAATGGTCCATCCTCCTGCACTAGTCACTACCCTTGTACTTGGGAAATTCTTGCTATCCCATTAGAGGTTGTAGCAGAGCTCCTTAGGATGAGAATTTGATATTCTTTTGGGTATTATTTGAATCTCTACCTACTTAGATTCTTTAAAAAGGGGAGCTCATGAGAGATTTGGCATTGGACTTGTATAAGCTTTGAGACCCTGACAATGACAGAGTATATACTTATTTAGTATATACTTATTTAGCCCATGCTAAAAAGGAGTCCCTACTGCATGCAGACAAGAAAAATCCCTCCAGGAGAGATTGTGTAGAAGAAAAAAAAATCCTGAAATATTATAATTTACTTTGTTTTTACTGAAAAACGTTTTTCTTTGAACTATATTTTAAAATGAAAAAAATGAAAATGAAAAATGTTTTGATTTAGGACTTAATTCCTTTGGACTTTAATATGCAAGAACACAATCTTTAAACACTGATTTCTTCCCCAACTCTTTGCCATCAGGAGTGGTGTCTAGGTTTACAACTTTGTAGTGTTGGGGCATCATTGAAGTTGTCATTTGATCTCACTGTAGAACCCCTGATGAGTTCATTTGGACAATGAGAGTGGACTTAATTTGGAAGAATAGAGAATGAATGTGTAGTTTTATCACAGCTTGGTCTTGGAGTTAATGTAACTAATATCTGTTGTGACCCATTTTAGAGACGTCTGGAGGCAGAATATTTAGTTTGCCAGAGGATTGCTCTAGGTACAGAGGTTGGGGACAAGTGAATGTCTCCAGGCAAAGAGAAGCAGGAATGACCTAACAGGCTGCTGATTTCCTCGGACAGGGGACGGGCTATGCCCTGGCAATCTGGGGTGAATCCTTATGCCCCTAAAGTGAGATGAACGAAAAAAAAAGAAAAAACAAAACAAAACACGTTGTAATGTTAGGGAGGAACTGCCTTTCTCCTGGTTTCATATTTCTACAGAAGGATTCTCATTAGAATAATGCCCCTGGCCTCTTGCCCCACCTCTTCTATCACTGCCCCTTTCCCCATCACCAAGAAGAGGGCTGACCTGTTCAATAGGTGAGTTTGGAGAAAGGGACCTGGCACAAGTGGCTTAACTTTTACTTGAACTGTCCTTTTGCCATCTGCCTGCTGGCAAGGGAGCATTCTGGGGTGCTTGCTCTTCCATATGGTCAGCTCAGTGGAATAGATTCCACTGCCAGCCAGGAAAGCCTGTAGTTTGTAGGGGCTCCATTCTTTTCAGGGGAATGTTACTTAGCTGATTTGGCTACTCATAGCCAATGGAGGTTTAATTCATGATGCAGTTAATATATTGTCTTCATTTCTCATCTCAAGTCCTTCACAGTCAGTTCCAATGCATTGACTCAATGAATACGAAAGCACTAAACAAGGAGCTGGGGGTCTGGGTTCTAATTCTAGACCAGCCACTGACTTGCAGTGGGATGTTGGGGATCACATGCATTCACTGGACCAGAGTTGTCTCAGATGTACAAGGAAGGTATGGGACTACGCAACCTCTAAGTTTCCTTCTAGTTTACACACTGTGGAGCTAATGGGAGGACTCTGAGAGGGGTGGGGTACTCAAGGTCACAATTCATAGTCTGATAAGCATGTTCATCCATCACCATTAAATGCCATAGATGTTATCCATTCTTTAAGGCCAGATCTGGGGAAACTGGATCCCAAATAGTGGTACCACTATGGGGTTAATCAATCTCTGCTATTAAGGTCAGCTAGTTGCAGCTGGCAACATTAAAAATAGAACAGAGCCTTTTCTGGTCTTCATGTTCTCCTATGTTTAGATGCTTCTGATAATTACATTTCTGATAATCTAGGTACTTTTCTCAGAGCAAGAATGAAAATACTGCCAAAACCTCCAAGTGGGTCCTGTTTTAATTTGGCTGGATTTGAGAAATATGTCTATCAGTTTGAATTATCTCTTCTCCTTAAAGATTATTTTAGGGCTGATACTCCTGCCTCCAACCCTCATGATTTTGTGATTTTTATCTCTGACTTTCTCTCACAGCCATGCTCTTTCAGAGTCTCTGCTTGTCTCTCACTCCAAACCCATTTATACTTCCAATCTCCATAGCACCTGTGTACCTTGGCCATCAGTTCTTTATTTTAGCATGGAGCAAAGTGTGGGAAGCATATGAAATCTGAGTGCTAAATGAATCTTGTGCCTCTCTATGTAGTTTTTTGAAATGTTTTGGAAAGTTGGTTGCTGAAAATAGAGCCAGGCTTATGAGGATTTATTTTGTGTGGGTAATATTTCTATGGGATACAGTCTGTCATGCCCCCAAAGACATAGCCATGTAAGAAAACTGATGAGGGGATCTTGCCAAGATGGCACAGTTGGGGGGAAAAATCTGTGCTTTAGAAGATCTACCTCTGTAGCTCTATTTTTAATGATTATTTCTGGTAATGAGGTTCTGATATGTTAACTGAATACCTAGCAAGAGATGTTATAAAAAATAATCTTTAATATTGACTGAGGCACTATTGTATACTAAGGACATACACATAAGGTTATACATGATGCCTCTGCCCTGAAACCAGATACCTCCTGGATTCTTTCAACAAAGGAGATGCTCCTTCATCATTCTGAGCACTGAAGTGAAGACATGAGCAGAAATGCACTTGATGTATTGGACAGTATGATAGGAGAGAAATAAACCTTTATTGTTGTGAGTCAGTAACCTTTGGGAGTTATTCCACGGCATAATTTAGGAAAGCTGACTGTTAGTGGTGGCCACACCAAAAAGTTCTTCTACAGAGAGCTTCAAATGGTCTCAACCCTGGCTGCAAGTTAGAATCTCCAGAGAAGCTTAATAAACAAAACAAAACACAATGACAACAACAAAACAAGGTAGCCTGGTCCCATCCCCAAGTCCATTCAATTGGAAATTCTAGCATCTCTGGAAGTAAGTGAGGTCTGCACTCAAGCAGATATATAGATCTCTTAGGTACTCAGAGCAGAATTTGGCTTCATTCTTTTATTGGATGTGTATTTGTTGGTTGTGTATGGCTCTGTGACAGATGCAGAATGTTCCTTCGAAAAAATATTACAAGTGTGATGAAGGCTGACAAAGAATATTCACAGAATATTCGGGGTTGTAGAACGGCAGTTTAATCCAGTAGGTGGAATTCAGAAAGACTTCCCTTTCCATTCAGCACCCTTGGTTCTAGACATCCTCTTCTCTTCCCTTTGAGCCAGAGACATCATTGTCAAAGGGAATAATGAAAAGCATTGTAATAACATAAAGTGCTATCACTTCTCATTTTTAGGTAGCACATACTGAATTACTTAGGGATAAAGGAGCATCATGTTTATAAGTTTTTCTCAAACACTGCAGAAAAAATATAGATATGTGGGAGAAGGGCAGAGAAGAAGAAGCCAAATGTAACAAAATATTACTACGTAGGGAATCTGGGTGTGTAGCCTCCGGGAATTTTTTGTATTCTTTCAATCTTTCTGTAATTGAAATTATGTCAAAACACAAAAGCTAAAAGACAAAACCATACATTATCTAGCTCATATATGACTTCTTTGCATTGTTTTAAGCAAAATTTTGCTTCGAATGGGTTTATTCATGGAAGAGAAATGAGATCATTTAGCCAAATAGGGATCAGATTGTAGAGAGCTGATTAAAGGCATCCTGAATTTCTACTGAAGATGATACTTGTCTGGGTTTTATTCAGTAGAACAAAGGAAAGGGCACTGGAGTTATTGGGGAGGAAGTTATCAGGAAGTTTCTTACTTCCTATGGCCCAGGTCCCATCAGTCGTAGCCATCAGACCTAACCCCTCCTCCTATATCCATCATTTACTAGTTCCTGTAAATTCTCCCTCTGGAATCTTTTGGGTCCTCCCCTGCCTGCTGCCACCTTCACTCCCCAAGCCACAAATCTATCTCCTACTCACCTCCTTACCCTCAAGCTCTCCTCTCCTTCCATCCAGGTCTCATGTGTAGCCACACGATCTCGGCATTCACGGTTCTCAAACTGCTCTAATCATGCTACTTCTCACAACCATCAATGGCTTCCTGAGGTCTGTAGAGTAAAGGACAGAGGCCCTGGCATTCGCTGTGTACCTTGCTATGGCTCCAAACTGCTCTCTCAGCCTTTCTTCTACTAGCACCTTAATAGACACAGCTACAGTGCTGCTTCCTTTTTGCTGCCATTTCTGTTTTTCTCAACCTTTCTTTCTGTCTGGAATCCATGCATGCATTCATTCATTTATTCACAGCTATTTTTTGAGTACCTATGTGCCCAGCACTGTGTAGTGGGAATACAATTGGTGAATAAAGCAGATTCAATTCTTTCCTTCTCTCATACAGTCAAGTAAGAAAGAGGCATTCTTTAAAAGAAAAAAATGCATATATGCTATAATTGTAATAAGACTTAAAAAAAGAAGTACACATGGCAACTTCCTTATTTATGAAGATATCCCCCCAATTTACTTCTACCCTCCAACATATCCATAATTTGTTTCTATTTCTTCACTGTCCATCTCCAAATTTACCTCTGTAAATAAGCCTTACCTTAATACTGATGTAATTTCTCCCTCTTCTAAATTACAGTAGTTCTCTATTTGTACATGCTCTATGACACTAGGTCAATTTTATGTATTATTATTTAATCTTTGACTTACTTCCATTTTTAATCTTTAATAAACTTGACTGCATGGTTATTTCTCTTTATTTCCTCAGGTCCAGACATGATGTTTTCCTGTTAAAAGGGAATTGTATGAAATATTTATTGAATGAATAAGTGAATGAACTAAATTATAACTTCAAAAATACACTGTAAACATAGCTCTTTCTTAATTATATATTAATCAATTATATTAGCTTAATTCTCATTGGAAGCATTGAAAATCATTAATGACTTTTTTATTTAAAGGACTATAATCACTGAATATTTTCATCTGAGCTACCAAATTCAAGATCATTTTGAAGGACCCTGAGCAAAACATGTTGAAAAATTATGTCAGTATAAAAATAAATACTATATAAAGACATTGAATAATAAATGATCAAACTTTTAGCCTAAAAAACATTTAGCAGGGTAATATTTTGGAAATATTAAGTGTTCTTTATCTAGTATTATCTTTTTATCCTATATCCTTACTTCACTCCCAGTTGGAGCACAGCTGTTTTTAAAATTATTTGCTCATTGCCTCAGGACAGGGATGTGATAGGAAAATATGGGAGAAAAGAAAGAAAGCTTTTCTTGGGTTTAGAGCCACAAGCTTAGGATCTTGGGAGAACAGAAAATATTCTAGATATAGACTAGGTTTGAGAGAAAACAGGATGATTAGCAGGATTCCTGGTCTTTGCTTTCCCAAAAAGGACTTCTCTGACTGGAGGAGAAAAATTTGAAGAGGAAATGGTAGACTTTGTTTAGACCTTGATGAGTTCCTGAAATAGGGAATCTTACACCACCCTCCCTGAGCTAAGCCTGTGAGGCACACAGGACCCATAGAGGCTCCTGGATAGAGCTTCAGGGAAGCTACAAGACCCCAAAGCCATGGCTGCCTGGTGAGTATCAGCTGGTGTCAGTCAACTTTGCAAATTCTCATCCCTCAGGTTGGCCTGGGCATAACAGAATTCTTTTAGGGTGTCCAAGAGTGGCCCCAGGAGTATATTTTTAAAAAGTCAAACCTGAAAGAGATGTGTGGTCACTGATAGTGACCTGCCTTGACCCATGACCAAGGGCCACATGAGCGATGGACACCACATTGGATGGCACCGGGTAGTAGTGCTAGGGACAAGGGGCTCCCCCCATTGTCCTAACTCTCCAGAGCTTAGGTGAAGTAATTTGGAAAATAACCTAGAGAGATTGTCTATTAAACAAGATCAAATTTCTGATAGAATGAACCTCAATAAAGACCTTGAGGGAAAAACTTTCCTATTTTCCTACTTCAAAGTAAGGAAAAGTAAGTATGATCGTTGGCCATATCCCAAACCATGTAACAGGGATCACCAGAACCAAATTTAAACTATTGTGATTGATTGGTGACACTTTCCTTCAGTAATGACACTTCTGAAAGCCAGCCAATCAGCAGCAGCCTCCCTCCAGTATCCATACTTCCCTAGAGGAAAGTCAGCCCATCCCAGAGTCCCTCACTACCCAAATACCCACGTGAGTTCATCTCCTGCTTTACAAGTATAGCTCTCCTTTGTTTAGTAAGCAATATATTCAAGTTTGTGTTTCAGATCTTAATGGCTGTTCTCTTCCTTTGACAAAACCGAGTTGTAGAAAAAATATGTACTGCAGATGTGAGTTTGTAGACTAAGTATTGTACCTCCTATGCACACATAAGAACTGCTTCCACAAGCTCACCATCTATTTTCAGATGTCAGCGATTGTCTCTCAGCCGAGTGCTCCTTTCCCACGTGGCCTGGGTTATGGTGTTGGGAACAAGGGGTTCTTCTCTTTTCTAGGCTAGACCTGAGCTTCACAAACTTCAGGGTTCATTACAATCATCCCCTAAAGGACTTGATACAACACTGCTGGCCCTAGTGCTGGAATTTCTGTCTCTCCAGGTCTAGGGTAAGGTCTAAGAATTTGCAATTTTAGCAAGATCATGGGTGAGTTCAGGAACCACACTTTAAGAACCACTGTTCTAGGGTGGTGGCTTGACAAGCAAGACTGAGTTTGGCTTGGCTGTGAGGCAGGAGAAGAGAATAAAGGAGGGGATGAAAAGTTGCAAGTGGCATTGCCAGAGCTTCTCAACTCTTCTCTATGGACACAGGGTACAGTGTAAGAAGAAGCACCATAAATATTTCTCTCCTCCACATCAGTAAGGTATTCCTTTTCTGAATCCCAAATTAGGATACGGTTCTGAGAGTACAACTGTACTGAAAAGGAAAGAGCATATTATTATCTCAGAAAAAACCTGCCCCTGATGTTAGCGTAGAGTGCAGTCCCAGGACCACATAGACCATATCTGAGCTGTGGTCCCACCAGCCAAGTGACCTTGGATAAATTTTCTGATTTCCCTGAGCTTCTGCTACTTTATATAATGAAATGAAGGGTGGGGAGAAGGTGGGCTAGTAGTACTGGTATCAGCTATATCAGAAGTACATCTTTTGCTCTGAGTGCCCTCCTCATAGAAAATAATTCCATGATTGTTAGTTCATTTTCTAGCCTCCCCCCTCCCCACACTCCTCACCCATGCACCAGCCTTGTTTGACCCCAAACTGTGTGGTCATTTGGTGTTCCAAGACTCTCAGCATAAATATATTCCTGCCATTAGTAATAACAGCCTGTTTATCTGTCCTTATCCCTGGTTGCTTATATTAGTGGCTGTGACAAGACATACACTCAAACGTTTAAATAGTCATCAAAAATATACCTCAAGGCAGCACATGATTTTCCACTACCATATAGGGATTTAGCTTAGAGGGAGAGATGAAAGAACCTAGCAATAGTTGAGCACATGTTATGTACCAGATCCTTTTATGGATGCCACTTCATTTAATCCTCCCAGGAATGCTATGTGATAGATATTCTTACCTACTTTTGGTTGGATGTCTACTGTAACCCAGAAAGATCAAGAAATTCACCACGGGTTACAGAGATGATAGTTGCAGAAACAGAATTAAAAATCCCCCTCTCCCAAGTCTAAAATCCCTATTTTTTACATCTTCTTATTCTATCTTAAGCTAGGCTACAGGGGAGAGGCTGGCTACTGATGGATTCAACCAAGGAGCAGATTTAAAAGAGATGGACATGGTGACAGAGGATTCCAAGCCACACAAGTAAACCTCGAAGGTAGGAGGAGAAAGACACACTCATTTTTCTGATGGTGCCTGGGGCCATCTCTTTAGAGTGGAAACCTATTCCTGGAGGCACAAGAAAGAGGGAATAGGCTGATACCAAATCAGGAAGGAGCCAGAAGGGAAAAATGGGCTGGCTTTTTAAGCCAACATGGCAATACCTTACTGACAGTCTTTCTTGGTTTCCTACTGTGGGCTGAATTGTGTTCTCCCAATACAATTCAGATTCCTAATACCCGAAAACATGAATTTATTTGGAAATAGGGTCTTTGTAGATTTAATGGGTTAAGTTTAGATGTGGTCATACTGGAACAAGGTGGGCTAGCCACCCAACATACAATATGAATGGTGTCCTTGTAAGAAGAGGAGAAGAGACACAGAGGTGGAGACCCACAAGGAGAAGGCAGCCATATGGAAACAGAGGCAGAGATTGGAATTTTCTTGCCTCAAACCAAAGAGCCCCTGGGCATGCCAGAAGCTGGAAAAGGCACAGAAGACTTTTCTTGTGGCACTCTTGGTGGGAGTTTGGCCCTGCCGACACCTTAACGTCAGACTTCCCACCTCCAGAACTGTGAGAGAATAAATGTCTGTTGTTTTAAGCCACCCAGGGGTTGATAATTTGTTAAAATTGCTTTAGGAAACTAATAGAGCTCCTTATATTGTTTTTAGTAAAGAGTCCCAATCCCTTAACCGGGATAGACCTCCTGCTCATCTCCATGGTCTCCTTCACACAACCCTCTTTGCTTGCTGCGTTCGAAAGTGGGCCACCTTCCTCTATATGTTAGAAATGGGCCAAGTGGCTCTCACCCCAGGTTCTTTGCAATGCTCCTCCCTGTGCTTATAACCTCCTCTTCTTTCCTTTCTCCTCCTTCACCACCTTCCACTGAACACTCTCTGCCTTTGCCAAATAGCTATCATCTATCAAGGCCCAGACAAAATGTCACTTCTTCAGAAGGCTCTCCTGGACCTCTCAGGATAGGCTTTCTCTTTTCTATGCTTCCTCACTACCCCAGAGACATGCCTTATACTTGTAATGACGTGTTTAATGTCTGTGGACTACGAGTCAGTGCCTTGAAGGCTGGAATTGTGCCTTCTTTGCTCCCTACCCTATCCCACACTCCAGCACAGTGCTTAGAACAAAGCAAATGATGAGTTGTTATTCATTGAAGAGTTCAGAAAACAAACCAATGAATGAAGGTATGGGAAGACTTATTCCACACTCCTGATGGTTCCTACCATATGAAAGGTTTTTTCATCATTGTGACATTCCAGGCATCTCTTTTCCCGTCTTTCATTACTCCCCATGGAAAGGAGAGTGGCTTGATTGGTTGGTGAATAGGGAATAAGAAGGGGCATGCATACATAGCTCAGCCTGCCTTTGGGGAGTAAACCTTTCTACAGATCACACGATTTACTGCTCTGCTCCTTCCCTGCTCTGTTTTTCAAAGGGACATGCCTGATATAGGTAGGCCTATAGCTGGTGAAGAATTGGGAAGCCCATTCTTACCATTCATCTTAGACATGTCCTCAGTTCAGCTTTTATTAGTAATAAAGATGTTCTAAATCTCTGTCTTCTTCCTTATCTAACATTTTTACTGGTTTAGAACACACATGGAGAAGAGACAGGATAATTTATTAGACCTCCTAAGCCCCAGCAGAAGGCGTGAGATTTTTATTCATTAAAGGAGGCCATGGTTTTCAAAAGAGCTAGAAGCTGTGCCTTAGGTAATATGTACCTTTGGAAAACATTGTTCAAGAAACTAACATGATCAGATTTGACAATCTAGTAACATTTGTTAAGTGTCTGCTCAGTGCAAAGAACTGCAACTGCCACTGTGGGGGCTACGGAGATGAATAAGGGCTCTTCTAGGCCCATTGAGAGCTCACAGTCTATCAGAGAAGACAGACACATATGTAAATAACTTGAATTCAAGAGCAGACTGATAAATGCTATCATAGGGGAATAAACAGTGTATTACAAATTTTGGGGAAAGAGAAATTAACTTAAAATAAGGGTATTCAGAGACCTCCCAGGAAGAGGAATTTTACGTGGGCCTGGTGCTAGATCAAAGAATGTAATAGGGGGAGTCCATTGGAGGAACCCTGGATCCTAATCCCTGGTAGAGAATAAGGAAAGTCTTTGGAGTGCGGTCTATAAAGGGTCATGTCCAAATTAAGGGAGATATTCCCTAAAGAACTTCTATGTCTTAAATGGTAAGCAGTTTGTATAAGGTGGATTGGTGGGTAAATTTGCAAACACCTGAATAACCTGGGTAAAGTTCTTTTCTTTTCCTTTTCAAACCTCTCTGAAGTTATCCTTCCAATAACCCCGTCTTTCAACTCAACTAGAATAGATTATTTTATTGGTAGCCTCAGATACCTGTTCAATGCACAGATTTCCTTTTGTGCATTGATCTAAGTAGGTTGTACTTCCATTTACTACCAGATGTGTTGTATGTGTGTTCCACATTATCAAGATGGAAAGCAAACTTAGTGAACTTCTCTGCTCTACTGTCACCCATGACTCCTCTTACATGTACTAAGGTAAAGGAGAGAGACCAAGCATGGGACTTGTGAATGATCAGAATCACCCCAAACCACAAGATTCAGGCCTCCAGAATATTCTTCATCTTGAACTTTTCTTATCCGTCATGGTATAAGTATGGTTTTTTCACCTATTCAGCATTCAATTTCATTACCTGCTAATAATGTCCTGATTTTTCTGGTGGTATATTTCTTCTCCCTGACCACAGTGATTAATTCAGGGATGTCGATAGGACCTAACCCCTTTCAATGAAAAATGATCTTGAAACTTGCTGAAACTATTGTGAAAGAGGCACTCTCTCCCTTGAGGTTGCAAAGTTTGTAGGATGAAAGCTTAGAGTTGCTTGCACAAGGAGAATCCTGCCTAAGAAAATGCTGCAAGAAGCAGAATGAAGCTGTGAGTAAAGAAAGATGTTGAAGGGCATTTTCTGCAAATTGTATTCAACAAAAGATGAAGTATTGAATACAATTTACAAAAATGATGGGGTGGGGGGATGGGGTGTGGGTTATATGGGAACCTCTTATATTTTTTAATGTCACCTTCTATGTGATCTATTAATTTTAATTTAATTTAATTTTCTTCTTTATTTTCTTTTAAATGTTACATTCAAAAAATATGAGACCTCCATATACCCCCCACCCCATCCACGCCACCCCTCCCACATCACCAAACTCTTCCATTATTGTGGCACCTCCATTGCACCCGGCGAATACATTTTGGAGAACCGCTGCAGCACATGGACAGTGGTCCACATTGTAGTCCACACTCTCCCCCAGTCCACCCAGTGAGCCATGACAGGACCCACAACATCCAGCATCCATCCCTGCAGCACCACCGAGGACAACTCCAAATCCTGAAAATGCCCCCACATCATATCTCTTCTTCCCTCTCCCGACCATCAGCAGCCACTGTGGCCACCCTCTCCACATCACTACTACAATTTCTTCCCTTACTAATCACAATAGTTCTCCAGCAGAATACCAGTAAGTCCACTCTAACCCATACTCTATTCCTCCATCTTGTGGTCCTGGGATGGCTATGTCCAGTCCCCCTCTACATCAAGAAGGGGTTTAGATTCCACAAGGATGATGGATGCAATTCTCCTGCTTGCAGCTGTAGGCATTCTTGGCACCCTGGTGTGGTGGTTGACCCTCTTCACCTCCCTGTCAACTGGCCAGGGTAAGTCCAACAAACCAGAGGGTAGGAGCCGCAGGTCTACTGAGGCCCAGGGCCTGGCCGTCACATGGACAGTTCAGAGATTCAGGAGTGATTATACAGCAACCCAAATGTCAACCACAGGTCTGGTAAAAGTAACAGAAGAGGCATGTGTAGAAAGGTTATATCTGAGTCCAACTCCATCACACTCAGGAACGCAAACTCCAAGTAGGGCCGACTAACATGGCCCTGAACTCCAGAGCCATCTGCCATGACAATTGAACCCGTCAGTCTCTGCAGCCCTCAGGAGAACCAGCACCTGAGTTTCCATCTACCTTGGCTATCTCTGGTACCCTGCTGAGGCATGTTATTTTAAAAAAAAATGCCCATGAACATTTAAGTTACACGAACCAATGTTTCCCTTTTATGGTTCAAACATACTTGGGTTAGGTTTCAATCACTTGTAACTAAAAAGTGTCAACTAATTCACCCAGCCAGGATACCACATCTCAAATGTCTCTTTCTTGTCTTTCATCTATTTGCTACTCTCTCTTTATGACCCACCTTTATTCTTTGGATATATTAGCTTGCCCTTACTTGGTTGCGTTCTGAACTTCTTTTCTAGATGGAGAACCTGAGTAATATACATGCTTTGGGTCCTGGGAACCAACCTGAGGCCTGGAAGTGGAGTCATGTTGGCCTATGAGCTACTGAGTTTAGAGAGAAGGTGCCACTGAAAACCAGCTTCTCAGGTTTAAGTGGGATCATACAAAATAGACAAATCTGCTGAAACAAAAGTCCTGAGTAGCCAACACACTGGGGAAAGAAATGTGAAATATATGGGCAATTAGCCCAGGATGGCAAGTAGGAGGATAGAGCCTGAGAATTGGAATCTGTCTAGGGAACAGCAAATATAGGGGGAACTGGTGGCAAATAAATCTATTAGAAGGCTCCCATTCTGATACAAGATGGCTCTGGTCTCAAGCTCAGGAGATTGAGAGAGCTGGCATTTCACGAGGGTAATAGGGATTCTGCATGGGAAGTGGGTTTTGCAGGGTGAAAGGAGAAGATTTTGAGTTATGTATTAGACCCGTGGAATTTCAGGTGCCAGAGGATGTAGATAATTTGGAACACAAAACCTTGAAGATGTGGAGAGAGAGAGTTGGACTGGAGATTTTGAGTTAGAGGTCATTCCCTCAGAAGGAAAAGAGAAAACTATGAGCATGACCAACTTCTCTGAGGGGGGAAATGCCAAGAATATTTGCCACTTGGTTCTTTCACTTGCTTCAAGGAAGGAGGCTGGTAATCCATCTAACAGAGATCATATAAACTTCAAAGTGCAGGGTGATTTAGGAGGAAACAGAGAAGACTCAGAATCTAATTGGCTGCATGGAAAGATTCCCTCTGGGGAAGATATTCCTCTGTGTCCATTTTGACAAAAACGGCGCTCTCCTCCATAAGACCATATACTCACTTTGGCTTTGGAAACAATTGGAAAAATAATTTTAAAAAAGACAACTACCATACAGAAAACATCAGTCACATTTTTATCTTTTATTTGCAACTTTGTGGCAGGAAGATTTACTCCAGGAAATCATGGCTGTCAGATTATATTGGGTTTGTAAGGAGTGTGTGGATTACTTACTAATTCCAAGACAATAAACCATGAGGGTCAGAGATCACTTATCTTTCCCCTTCCCCTTTCCTCTGTTCCCCGTATTCTACCGGACATTAATCTCTGCTGATATTTTCTCTAATGAATCTTGCAACAGCTAACACATATTTGCTGTGAACACACTATGGGCCAAACTATACCAGGAAGTCAGGAGAGGGAAAATAAGAAATGGTGTTTACCTTCAGGTGTTTAGAGGCAAACAAGGAAACAGATAAGGCACAACTGATTTGCAGGTACCTACAGGAAATACAAGGCTGTGCTAATGGAAATGATGGAGGACTACTTTCAGTCTTGGTTGACAGAGAAGATTTGTGATTTGTGATATGACATAAAAAATGAGTAGGAACTTGCTAATCAAAGAAACATGGAGGAAGAAAGGCATTCCACAGGGCAATAGCATTGAAACTTAATTTATTAATCTATTCATTCTACCAACAATTATTAAAGTCCCAGCAGCGGAGCCGTGGTGCTAGAAATAAATGAAAGCAAAGCAGCAGGTATTATTTTTAGCATCTATTTTCTATGCCCCCAAGATATTGGTCTTACACATTTCTATATTTGTCTCTCTTGGGTCTCCATCTCTATGGACACTTCTTTTAAAAAAATAAATGGATTGTTCAAGGACTGTGATGGCAAAACGGAACCCCTTTATACCAAGAGCAGATCATATCACAATGTCATTGTTTTGTAGAGCCTTTTAGTCCCATTTTCAAAACCTCAACCTTTTCTGTTCAGGGAACTAATGATCTCTTTTTCCCAGACAGCTGGGAAGAGCTGGGATGATTGTTGTAACTTTGGATACCGAGAGCAATTAGAAGTCTTCCTGCTTGGCTGCCTGGAGAAATGTTCTGATTTCAGTGCTGTCACACAGAATCCTGCCTTGGTCAAAATGAAGCGGTGTTTGAAATGACAACAGAAGCCCTCTGCCCCATGTGGCAGATATAAAAATAGACCCATTGCTGCAGGGAGTGCGATGAATGTCATCTTTTTGTTTCTTCACTTTTTGCTTTTCTTTTTCTCTTTTCCTCCCACTCTACATGCCTTCAACACACATACAAATAAAGTCAAGAGCTTGGAAAACAAGATACTCTGTGCTATCTGGTGTTATGTGCCATCACTGAGATGAGTCAGTCCATTGACTTCAGCAGCCAGCATGAATGAGTCTTGGTGAGGAGATGCCATGAGAAAGTATAGAATTCATCCTGCCAGTTTCTTGGCAGTAACCAAAAGTTGGACTGAATTTTACAGCAAATGACTAGATGTTCTGGCATCGTATGGACAGTCCCACATGCCTCTGTGATAACCCCAGATGTAAGTGTCTTGTATTTCAGCTATCAACCTCAAACTATCTTCCTAGCACAGTGCCAGGTGTAGCCATGTCTTCTTGACTCTGACTTTCCTCTTATTGGTTTAATTATTTTTCTATTCCAGGAGGTTTTAGTTCTCTAAACCTGACCTCTAATCAGTTTGTAGGTCCTGTTGATTCATTATCTCTCTTCTGTTCAACCGTGTTTTCTCATTCCCACTCTCCCTACCAAACTCAGCCATTTGCTATTTCATATTTAGATTAAAACAAGATCTTGTTGCCCATCTACCTCTAGACTTTCTTACCAACTATACTTCCCTTGGCCACCAATGGGCCCTTCTCCTGGGGGTTTGTATCTGCCATTTTCCTAACTTAAAAATGCTTACTATAAATGCCTAATCTTCAGAAGAGGATTCAGAACTTTTCACATTCTTCCACTGCCCTGTTTCCCTCCACCAGCCCAGGGCTTCTGGCTTCACACATGGTGTATCCTTTGGGAAGGACTCCCCTTTCTGTCCAAAGCCATTTATCTGGTTGCCTCTGCCCTTTATGGTGCCCTTGAAACCAACCCTGAGGGTCTGCTACATTGAGCATCCTCAGTTATAAGGGAAGAGGCTTCCCAATCATTGGTCTGGCAGAACCTGTCTGTCTTCACATGTCACATATCATTGTCCTAAGTCTTCCAACATGACATTGATGCTACTGGCATTTCCCTGACCCAAGATGCATTTTTCATAATACTAAGAACAAATTAGCTTGAAACTGTGAATTGTGGCAGAAATCTCAGGGATTACTCTTTCAAGAGACAAGAGAAAGTTAACTACATTTTCCTTGGCATCAGGACTTTCTATTCCTAGAACAAATCATACCTACAACCCACTTCTCATTGCCCAGGACTCCTGCTTCCAGCTCTCCTAAGTGGTTATTTAGAGGGAATCTGGCAAAAACAAAAAAGCAAAAGCAAACTTTTAGGGGAAAATAGAGAAACATCTTAGGAAAAGGTGCCACAGAATCTAAAATATCCCTGTCCAATTACTTATTACACACTAATTCTTTACAAAATTATTTACAAGGTAAATTATTCACAGGATAATTTACAGTTACACATGATGTAATTAAATCTTCACAATGACCCTATAGAGTATACAGTTTCTTGTTCTTAAGGTAGACAAGAATATCAAGGCTTAGAATTTAACCAAACCCATACGGATACAAATAAAGAAGCTGAGATTAAAGGTACATTCGAACAATCTCCAAATCTGTATTATTTCTAATGCTGCTGTCAGATCATCAGTGGCATTCCCATTCCATAATCCATTCAACAAATATAACAAATAGTTATTGAGCACCTCTAATATCACTGGGTTGTATGTTAGGGGTTGGGCATTCAATGGTGAATAAGATTCCAGGCATCAAGAATTTTAAGGTTTTCCTTTGTAATTGTTGACACAAAGGGAAAAAGAGAAAATGAAATGCAGACTGACTATTATTATGGCAATGGATACACAGAGCATGTTGCCTACAAGTAATGTTTATTGGAAGAAATGGTATCTCAACTGGTGTTTGAAGGATACATGAAAGGGAGCCAGGCAAAGAAGGACAAGTAAAGAGGGCCCCAAGAAAAAAACATGTACAAAAGTTCAGAGCAAAAAGAGTAATGGAGCACAAGAAATTCACTATAGTTGGATAGTAGTAAGCAAAGATGAAGTGGAGAGAGTGGAAAGGCAGAGGTGGAGGCTGAGGTCTGGCTTCAGAAGCGCGGGGCCAGAGAAAAGATTCAAAGGCTTCAAGTCAGGGAATGTTATGATTGGAAAGATCATTTTTAGAGTAAAAGGCAGCCAGGTTGAGATGTAGTGACCAATAAGGAGACTTATTCAGAAAAGTTCTGATATAATCTGGAGTGGAGTAGTTGTCTGGGAAGTGTTAGGAGATGGATTTGATGACAATCACAAGTGGACTTTAAGACTCTGAGTGTTATCAGAGAGAGCAGTCAGTGAGGATGCTGCCATCTTCTTCTTGTGAAACTTTCTGGACCAGAGCTCTAGATCTCAGAAAAGGGAGCATTTCCTTCCATGACACCCTCAGAACTAATTCCAACATGCCTCATTTCTGTCTTCCTCAGCACTAGCAGAAGTCTGAACCTTTCTTATCTCTATTATCCCCAGTACTCTTACTCCCTTTTTAGGTATAATCTCCATGGCCCCCTCTCCCACATTCCTTCCCTACATCAGCCTCCTGAATCATGCCTTTGTCTCTTTTGAAGCGCCCAGTCCATGAGCAGCACATTTGCTTTCCTTACTCTCTTCTTGAAATAGCTGTGAAATATCCAACTTTCACTTTCTTGTCTTTCCTGAAAGCTTTTGTTGGTCACTGTATTTCTCCTTACCTTAAATATTATCAACTTCTCAACTTCAATCTTCATCTAAAACTCAGGCCTCTTAGTTCTCTGTCCTCCTTATCTTGAGGAACTACATAATCTTTTCAGTCACCAACTTTTAATGGTAACATGGTGATCTTATCGCTACTGGAAAATATGCCTTCAAAATTACATCCAAATGTCCCAACTTCTTTTTCTTTTTTTTTTTTTAAAGATTTTATTTATTTATTTTTTATTTATTTCTCTCCCCTTCCCTCTCCCTCCATCCCGGTTGTCTGTTCTCTGTGTCTATTTGCTGCATCTTCTTTTGTATGCTTCTGTTGTCAGCGGCATGGGAATCTGTGTTTCTTTTTGTTGTGTCATCTTGTTGTGTTAGCTCTCCGTGTGTGCGGTGCCATTCCTGGGCAGGCTGCACTTTCTTTCGCGCTGGGCGGCTCTCCTTACGGGGCATACTCCTTGTGCGTGGGGCTCCCCTACGCGGGGGCAAATGTCCCAACTTCTAACCGACCAGTACTTCATTCTTTCAGGGAAGCCAATGTGTCTCAACTGATTGAGTGTCCACCTACCATATAGGAGGTCCAGGGTTCAATATCCAGGGCCTCCTGGCCCATGTGGTGAGCTGGCCCATGCGTAAGGAGTGCCATGCCATGCAGGGGTGTTCCCTGCATAAGGGTGCCCCATGAGCAAAGAGTGCATCCCACAAGGAGAGCTGCCCTGCATGATAAAAGTGCAGCCCACCCAGAAGTGGCACCGCACACATGGAGAGCTGACACAGCAAGATGATGCAACCAAAAAAGACACAGATTCCCAGTGCTGCCAGACAAGAATGGAAGTGGAAACAGAAGAACACACAGTGAATGGACACAGAGAGCAGACAATGGGGGGGGAGGGAGAGAGATAAATAAAACAAAGCTTTAAAAAAACAAAAACAAACCAAAAAAACCCAAATCTCTTGATCAACAATCCCCCTTCAACCTTGTCTTTAACCTCATCCTCTCCAAACTTCTAATCCCACTCATTCTTCCGCTATCCATGGGCCTTCTCCTTTGTGAACTGCCTGCCTTAGATTTTTATATTACATAATTTTAGCTCCTCCTCTGCAATACCCTCAACTCTATTACCTCCTCTCTGCTGCCACTATTACATCTGCCTGGGAGAATGATCCTGGATGATCCCATCCAGCCACATTCTCTCTGCTTGCCCTCATGATGAGTAATGCTGGAGAATATCATGCTGCTTAAAGTCTGATATCACTAGAAATGCACGACCACTGATGAACAAAGTGTCACAAGACATTTGCCAACACTCTTATTGAGCTTCCTTAGTGAGGGCACTATTCCCTTTCCAAAGGACTAGCTCATATCTTTTCTACTTTCTTCAACTTTCCACTCTATACCCACCTCCCCCCAGATGATGTCATTTGATATTTCATTAAGTAAATAGGAGACATCAGAGGAGTATATCCTTATTCCCCAGTCACTCTAGCTATATATGCCTCCATCTTCTACTTCTTTCCTGCTTAAGTGAAAAATGTGTGGCTCCTCTTATCAAAAGCCAGTTCCCCTCTCTTGCACAACCATTCTCCTCTTTTCAGGGATTTGGTCACATTTCTTTCTCCACAGCTTACATCATCAGTGGTCTCCTTTCTATGACAGTACTTCCTTTGTTTCACATGCTCTAATGCTCCCAACATTGAGAAATTCTCTCTGTACCTCACCTCTCCTTTCTCTCTCAGCTAAACTTCCTGAAATTGTGTTCTGCACACTTTGTCTGATACCTCTGTTTATGCTTATTCCATTCACTCTTCAAATTATGCCAGTCTTCTACTGAAATAGCTTTTGCTAAAACCTCCAATAACTCTATATCACCAAATTCAAAAGGCTGGTTTTTCCCTATGACTTATCTTTTAAACACCATAAGAGAATAGACAAATATGCCTGCTCTTTCTTGTTTGCCACATGTTCTTCTCTTAGTAACTGTAGCCACCATTTTCCTCGTATTCCTCCAACTTCTTTATCTGCTCCTTCTCAGGTACATTTGCCAACTCTTCTTCTCTTAAAGGTTGGAGTTTCACAGTGTTTTGTTTTGGGATCTCTTCTCACTTCTCCATCTCTCTCTCCCTCTCTTATATCTCAATCCATTTCTTCTAAACGTCTTATCTGACTATCGTACTAGCATATTCAAATGCCCACTTAATATCTTCACATGGATGTCTCAATGAGTGTTTCAGCCTTCCAAATGTGCTTGTTCACCAGTCTTTCCTATGTAAGAAACAGTCCCATTATTCTTTGAGCTGTGTAAGTCAGAAACCTGGTTGTCATCCCTCTTCTTGCTGCCATTTCCTGTCTATTACCTGATTCTGTTGATTCTACCTTTGAGAAGGATCTTCAATCCACCAAGTTCTCTCCCCCTCTACTGCCACCACTCTGGCCACGCTGCCGTGCTCTCCCTGGATCTGGTCTACTACAGTAGCTTGCTGTTGGGTCTCCAATATCTTCTTTTTTTCCTCTCCACACTTTTCCATTAGCTAGAGTGACCTTACCAAAAATGGTACCTGATCATGTCATTTCCCTCTTTTAAAAGTCTTTAAAGTCTCTGCATTGCATATTTTTTAAAAATCCAAACTCTTCACCCTCATCTAAAAGCCCTGCATGAATTGGCCCTTACCTATCCATTTAGTCTTAAATTAATCACCCAATTATTTCTTTCCTAAGTGTCAGCCTAGCACATTCTTCTACTTTCTTAGTCAGTCTAACTTCCTCTCTTATTCCCTTTTAAGGTCATTTGCACATACTGCTTCCTCTAACTGACATGCTCTTTTTCCTACTCTTTGATTGGCCTAATCCCACTCATTTTTTATTTGTTAGCCCAAATATAACTTCCTCAGTGACATCCCTGAACTACCAATCAAAATTAGGTCTCCTTTATTGTTACAAATTATTATTATAATTTATTAAAATTAGGTCTCCTTTATTATGCTCTTTCATAGAAATGAATTTATTTGCTTGATTGTACATAGCTTCCTTCCTTTGGTGTGGTAGTTTATGTGGTTGATTTATGACTGCTTTAGGGGAACTAAGATTTAGTGAGCCCCTATTATGAGCCAGGCACTTTCACTACTTTATCTCATTTTATCTTTGCAGATGAACATTTTTCACATCTGCTTAGTGACTGTGGAATGTCCCTTTTCTGTCCAAGAAGATCTGTACTTTTTAATTTTTTTTTCAGCACTATTTAAAAAGATGTAACTGCAACAACATAGCCCAGAGTACCTAACGCTCAGTATGTTCCAAAGAAAAATACTGGTTCACTGCCTTCTACACTACAGTCCTTTTCAGCAAGCAGGAGTTGAACAAGCCTTGCACTACAGAGATTATCCAAATGATGCCCTCAAGTTTCTTCTGGAGAAGTATGAGAAGAGGAGGGAGATGCAGATACTTGCATGGGTGTATTCTTATGACAAACACATGGGCTGCACTTCACTTTGCCTGGCAGCCCACATGTACAAGGTATGTATGGAATAGAACATGGATAGGCTGTGACTATCATCAAGGAAATAGTGTCCATTTTCTGTACTACAATATGTGCAATAATAGGATATGTGTTTAATAGCTGTGCTGCATGCTAATGGAATCAATACATTTGAGAAAACTTGGCCATGGACATAAGTAAAATTGCCTTCCCCCATTACATAAATGTGTGTATTCACCTATTACTCTACCTACCTGTCTGAAATAGCCATCAGCATTACATATTCTTCCACATCCTTCTGGGAGAGGAGCTTTGCTTTGCAGGTTGTTGCAGTTTTTTTCAACTTCATCAGACTGACCTCAAGCCTCTCCCTTCAAATATTTGCATTCAGGAGTTAAAACTAAATCCAACAGAAGTACACATGGTTTCTAATATTTTGTGGTCTTTAAGGCATAGGTTGAGGCCAGGTGGAAGCAAAGGAAGAAAAATTATTTTTTAAAGCTTGGATTCTATTCATCTACATCTGAGAAACTGCAAAATACTTGGGGATGCCTCCTTTCATTTTTGGTCTCTTCTCAGTCATCTTCCTCCTCTGTTTGACCTGGATAGACAAGGTAGAGCATTCTGAATTGCAGAACTTGAGGGGAATCTGGAGACACTCTTGCATAGGTTTCTTATTCTAAAGAAGAGGGAGCTGAGGTCCTGAGAAGTAAAGTGATGTGCCCAAGGTCACACAGTTTCAAAGGGGTACATCCAGGTCTCTCAAATCCTGCTCAGGAATTTGTGGGTATTGCAAGTGATACCTGTATTTATACTTATCCCTTGCTGGAGGTGAAAATCCTCATCCTCATCCTCTCACCCTTGTCTCGCACCCATCATGCAGGAATTGTTGGAGTCCTCAAACCGTCCCCAGCTACATGAGAACCCTGAGAAACCAGGCTGCACTGACTGACCTGTCCACCTCTTTGGCCCTAATTCTGCCTAATCGTTTGACTCTAGGGATGGGAGAGCTTTCTTCCCTTCCTTTCTTTACAGAGACAGCATGTAGACAGAACTTCCTAGAAAGAAGCCTTTTATAGTGCTGGAGATTGGCGCATGCCTAGGCGATCCTGACGTGCTTGTAAACGAATGCGCACAACTGGTGACAAGAACATGCGTGGGCTGAAGCCAGGCTGACCCAGTCCCTACCACCTTCCAGGTGCACTAGCTTTCTTCCTGTTCCTTTAATCAGCCCCTAAGCCTTTGTACTTGCTTCTTCTCCCCGTGTTCTCTATCATTTGCTTCATCAACTCTCTCAGGTTTCTGCCCACATGTCCTGCCCTGATTAGCCTATTTAAAAGGGCCACTCCTGCTTCCAACCATTCCTAGGGGCAAGAAAGGACATGTGAATCTGCCTAATATTGGGGTTCAGCCTTAGGAAGCCCACTTACCCAAACACACAAGCTGCATTCTCCAATACCATCTTCTTATCAATAATCAATATGATTTTTTGGGGCTTCCATGAGCCTTTTTCTTTTGCCTGATATTTCACTTAGAACTTGGATGGGAACGAGGAGACCTATTTCATGCCCATTCTGGGCAGGGCACTGTGGCTGGTGAGGGGAGCTCTTATTTGTGGAGCATGCTCCACAATCCAAGTATGTTCTAGATGCATCACACATGTTCTCCTTTAAGCCAGTGTTTGAGGTAGGAAGATTATTCCCATTTTATAGATGGGACAACTGTGGCTCCAAAATGTAAAAAAATAGTGTAACAAAATTAACTTTCTTCTTTTTAAAATGCAAGGCTATCAAAAGCTATAAAAGACTTCATTTTCCTGTAGTCGGTGCTGGAGTTGGTAGGTCTATGTCCAAGAGATTTGAATCTCTGGGGTGTCCATGTGCCAGCTGGGTCCTGAGCCTCAGCAGAGTTGCAATACATACTCTCCAGTTCATTGGACTCACCCAGGACAACTAACAAGGAGGTGAGGTTGGATGACCACACCAAGGAACTGAGAGAGTCTATAATTGTAAGAGAGTCCCATGCATAAGCCATATGAGATCAAAGACCCCTCTCAATTAGAGTGGGAAACACCATCCCAGAATCCTCAGGATTGTGGAATAAAATGTGGACTAAAGTAGACTTACTGGTATTCTACTATAGACTTATTGTGATTCAACAGAAGAAATTATATCACTGATATGGAGACAGTGGCTACTGAGGGGCTGAAGTCAGAGAGAGGGAAAAAAGATGTGTAATATGGGGGCATTTTTGGGACTTGGAATTGTCCTGAATGACATTGCAATGACAGATACAGGCCATTATATGTCCTGCCATAACCTACAGAATGGAGTGGGGGAGAGTATAAACTACAATGTAAACTATAACCCATGCTGTGTGGCAATGCTCCAAAATGTGTTCATCAATTGCAATGAATGTACCACACAAATGAAAGAAGTTGTTAATGTGGGAAAAAGTGGGAGGTGTGGATAGTGGGGCATATAGGAATCCCTTATATTTTTTCATGTTACATTTTATGTAATCTAAGTATCTTTTAAAAATAAATTTAAAAAGGCTTCATCTCTTATAATAGTTAAAGCCATAGAAAAAAAATGATCAGTATTTCCCAATTAATATCTGTCCTTTCCTTAAGCAGTTTTAAGGATACTTAAAACATTGTCCAAAATTAGAGCCGTCAATTACAATTATGAACCAAACAACACAGCAATAAAATCACTACTTACATTTCCCTTGAGGCCACTATTTACAGTTTGCTGCATCATTTTCTCACTGCAATGGCAGTTATGTTTGCAGAACCCTTGTAACTACCATTTTTACATTTTAAATAAAAGCAGCTTTCTTGAAAAAAAAAACAATCCTTTCCTCCTTCCCAAGAAAAAACACACTAAAAACCCATTTCTTTTCAGAAAGCATAGGTAGTAAATATGGCAGTCAGATCTGTATTTTGTACTGTATGATACCAAAGACCATTGTTATTAGGTGTGGTTCTATTCTCCAAATATTGATCTACTGGTGGGAACATATGAATCCCAAATTACAACACCTTCCAAACTGGAAGTTAGTCCATGTTAGCAAGGCACAAGACACAATGGAATAAAAAGGACTATCTAACTCAGGTGGAAGAAAGTGGATTTACTAAATGACATCCCAGAAGGGTAAATTGAAGTTTGCAACTTGAGTACGGATCTAAGAATCCAAGATTATTATCATATCAGTTACTGTATATAACTTCTGTAAACTCTCCGAGCCTGGGTTCCCTCATTTGTAAAATGGAGATAATGCAGTGCTGGAGGTTTTAAGGGGGGCTTAAATGAGTCAGCATTTGTAAAATTCCCAGCACTCTTTATAGCTCAGAGTAAGTGCTCCTTAGTGTTGGTTGTTCTTACTCATTCCAGGATCTTAGCATTCGAGAAAAGAGGGCTGTGGGTCAAGAAATTAGTTTTTTCTGGAGATGGATGATTAGGATAGACACATCTTTGATTTCTGGCTATGAGCAACTTTAGGAATGATTTCCACAGGTGACTTCCAGAAATTCAGATGTGATACATTTTCATAATGGGATCACAGTCACCACCTCATCGCCTAAAATCATAAATGCCCTAATGTCAGCTTGATTTTCTGCTCGCAGACCTTTTGAGAGGGTAGACAGAGCCCAGATGTTCAAGGAACTTTTATTGTTTATTTTGCAGTTTTTGCAACTCTGATGAGACTATTACAATCCAAGTGTCCCTGTGCTTACCCCAGGAAAACAGACAGTAATTATCATTTCTGTGGGTGCTCAGAATGCTTTGAAACATTTTTCATCACCAAAATAAGAGAAGGAGGTAATCTTCATTTTATTTGTTTAGCTTCTGATTGTTTCTTCCTCTCATTTTATGGGATCAAAGAAGAGAGCATTGCATACTACATTAGATTTGGGATTAAAACAAAATTGTCTTCTCAAAGCCTTTTGTGAAAACCTTGATTGCATTGTTTACTGGACTGTGTGGTACAATAGCCAGGTTTTGCACAAAAAAAGTAACTTTAAAGGAAAAATGGACCCATTTTTTTTCTCCCTTGCTTCTGAGCTGGAGGGAATGCAGAGACTAAAAAAAAGGAATCTGCAAAAGTCCAACATGAATTTTAAATCTCCCTCTCTTTCCACATCCCCAAGCTGATGTTCATGGAGGGAAGGAATCTAACTATCTTTGGAACTGAACTGCTTCAAATGCCAGTAACTATGCTCTCAGCCTTGGTGATGACAGGACTTGTCCATGGTTACAAGAATGAACCACCTGCATTTGAAGCACCTGGTTTTATCTTAAAAAGAAGAATCCTGGTCCAACTCCAGGTAGACTGCACTAGCGCGCCAGGGATGCAAATGGGAAGGTTTTTGTATTTGTTTTAAAAACTCTTCAAGTTTTTCTTAAGTTTCTGAAGTTGGAAACCCACTGGAAATAAATCTGGGCTACAGCACCTAATAGCAGATAAAACTATTGGTTTCTCCAACAGTTGGACTAGAAACTAATTTGGGTCAGTTTGGAAAAGATAGGTCAAGGAAATTAACAAAAATAAGAGATGTAGAGATGTTTTGTAAAAAGCCTGCTCATCTCAAAACCTCCCTCCTCTGTGTCCTGTTTCTCATCTGTGTGGTGTTCTCTCTATCTTGAGATTACAAAATGTTCCAAATGGTGGTTTTGAGCTTATTCCCTGGAATCAGACCTCTGCCAAGCTCCAGGGAGTACTGGAGGTCAGAAATAAGTTCCCGAGGTGGGGGCTCACCAAGAAAGGATACAGCTCTCTTGACCTCTGCCCTTAGCCGCCTTTCTTTTAAATGACTCTTCCCCAGCTTGTTTCAGTCTTTATCCATTAAATCTTCCTCAATGCTCCCAGCTGGAATGAAGCTCTCCTCTTAAACTGCCAAGCTCTTCCATCCGGTGGGTTTCCCTCATTTTTATCTGCCTTGTATTGAGCTAAATCAAATGAAATGCTGTTAATGTAGTGCTTGCAAAGCACTTTCACATATACTACCTATTTAATCTTAATGATATACCCTGTGTTTTGGGTATTAGTACTTTCTATGATTTAAGAAAAAGTCCTGAGGCTCCAGGAGGTTAAGTGACTTCCCCAAGGTCAGGAATCTAGGTCATACTAGAACCAGGTCTTGCTTCTTTTTTTTCCTTTTTTTGTCTTTATTTATTTTCTAAATGTCACATTAAAAAAATATGATGTCCCCATATACCCTCCACCCCCATCACCCCACTCCTCCCCCCATAACAACAACCTCCTCCATCATCATGAAACATTCATTGCACTTGGTGAATACATCTTTGAGTACTGTGGCCTCATGGTCAATGGTCCACACCATAGCCCACACTCTCCCACAGTCCACCCAGTGGGCCATGGGAGGGCATACAATGTCTAGTAACTGTCCCTGCAGCACCACCTAGGACAACTCCAAGTCCCGAAAACGCCCCCACATCACATCTCTTCCTCCCACTACCTACCCCCAGCAGCCACTGTGGCCACTTTCTCCACACCAACGCCACATTTTCTTTGATTACTAATCACAATAGTTCATGAATAGAATATCAGTAAAACCACTCTAATCCATACTCTATTCCTCCATCCTGTGGACCCTGGAATGGTGGTGTCCACTCCACATCTATATCAAGAGGGGGCTTAGATTTCACATGGATGCTGGATGCAATTCTCCTGCTTTCAGTTGTAGGCACTCTTGGCTCCCTGGTGTGGTGGTTGACCTTCTTCACCTCCATGTTAGCTGAGTAGGGTAAGTCCAATAAACCAGAGTGTAGGAGTTGCAAGTCTGTTGAGGCTCAGGGCCTGGCTATCATATGGTCAGTCCAGAGATTCAGGTCCCCTGGGTCTACACTAAACCCCAGTGCCAACTACAGATCTGGTAAAAGTAACAGGAGAGGCTTGTGAACAAAGATCACATCTGAGTCCAGCTCCATCACACAGAAACACAAACTCCAAAGTAGGGCCAACTGACATGGCACTGAACTCCATCTGCCATGACCATAGAACCTGTGGGTCTCTGTAGCCCTCAGAAGAACCAATACCTGAGGTTTCTACTTTATCTGTCTCTGGGACTCTGCTGAGGTGTACATAAGGGCAACCCCTCTGTTAAATTCCTGGCTCTTTTTGGAGACTCATAGCCATATAAACTCATTTGTCCTTTCCATTTCCCCCTTGATTCAGGTCAAAAAGCATTTTTAACTCCTGGTATTATATGTAGACTGAGATATTCTGCTAGTCTGAGTTGACCCTTTTATTCAAGGTCATTTTCTAGTTACATCATCAGCTGGTACTTGGTAGTGATCCCTCGGCACCAGGGAGGCTCATCCCCGGGAATCATGTCCCATGCTGGGGGGAAGGCAATGCATTTACATGCTGAGTTTGGCTTCAAGACTGGCCACATTTGAGCAACTTGGAGGCTCTCAGGAGGTAGCTCTTAGGCACCCTGCAACTCTAGGCCTTGTTCTTATTTCAGGTACACAGGCTCACAAGCATGGTCATTAGTATCAAGGGCTCATTATTGGACCTTCCTTCTTTTTTGGTTTCTGCCGTTGCACTTGGGGGATTGTTGCTGTTCCTTTAGGGACTGTGATAGAGCTCCCCTGGCTAGGAACTCAGCACTCCCTCAGTTGTTGTTTCTAATTGTATTCACTATGAAAATACCCAAACATTTTTATGTACCCTGGATATATATTCTGGAAAACTCCCTGACAACCATGTGTCCCCTGTCAATAACATCCCACACCAGTATTCCTCCCCTGCTATTGTTGAACCTCTCTGTGATCCAAAACTTCTTCAAGAATGAAGTGCAATATATTGCCAGGTTCCATTAATAGTAAAATGGAATATAGTGATGAGTTTAAAGGTTAGATATAGAATACATATTAATTTAGATAAATTAAGGTAAAAATAAATTGGGATATCAAAAAATTTTAAAATGCAAAAGCTTTGTTTTTGATGTTTTGCCCTCCATCACTGCAATAAGTGTTGCTTTGTATGCAAATTGGCAAGGCAACTTCTTCCATCTTTTCCTCAGTGTCTACGTCCTTTCTTTTTCTTTTCTTTTTTTCCTAATTATTAAGCTTTGTCTTCACAAAAGTTTTAGATCACAGTAATTCATATATACAATATACAGTACTCCCACATATCCAAAATAAAACCCTTTTCCCTTCCACAGCAGTAATCTTTTTACATATTCATACTGTATTTGCTGAAACTGATGTACAGATATTGAGACAATAGCTTTCAAACAAGGTAACATTTGGGTTACATTGTGGTTTATATTTTAGACTACACAATTTTCTAAATTTTTAGTTATCTTATGTTTTACATTATGATTTACATTTTAGCCTATCAGCCCCTATACATTTTTGGTGTAATTTAACATGTCTTATATCCATTCTTGCATAATCTTGTGGAACACTTCTATTACCCACACAGTTATAGTGATTCCATCTATTCAATACCTCTTTCCCACTCCCCTCAAGGCCCACAGTGACAGTCAATCTTCATTGCTTGAAGGGCCATGTTCAAAGATACTTGCAACAATGTTGAGGGCCTGACAACTGCCCTAATGCATTGGGAGCCACCATTTCTCTTGAGAGATACATTTCCCTCTATTTGAGAACATCAGTCCTCCCCAGGGTGTGGGTATACAATGGGTCTCTATACAATGATATAACCCACTATGACAAAATGAGCACTCACACACTCCCTAGAAGCCTGTCCTGCAACAGATTATCTCCTTTAAGCATCTTAATCAGGTAACCTTCCTTATTATATTTTTGAAAAAGTTTTCTTAGCATTATACTTGCTTTCTTTAAAGATTTATTTTTTTAATTTATTTCTCTCCCCTTCCCCTCTCCCCCAGTTGTCTGTTCTATGTGTCCATTGTCTGTTCTCTGTGTCCATTTGCTACATGTTCTTTTTGTCCGCTTCTGTTGTCAGTGGCACGGGAATCTGTGTTTTCTCTGTGTTTCTTTTTGTTGCGTCTATTTGCTGCGTCAGCTCTCCATATGTGCAGCACCATTCCTGGGCAGGCTGCACTTTCTTTTGTGCTGGGTGGCTCTCCTTACGGGGTGCACTCCTTGTGCGTGGGGTCCCCCTTAGAGGGGGACAACACTGCGGGGCTTGGCACTCCTTGCACGCATCAGCACTGCGCACGGGCCAGCTCCACACAGGTCAAGGAGGCCCTGGGTTTGAACCGTGGACCTCCCATGTGGTAGACAGACGCCCTGTCCACTGGGTCAAGTCCGCTTCCCAGGTTGTGCTTTCTTTAAATTCCATTTCTTTCCATTACACCACTTTTTCATATGAAATAGTGTTATGTCTTTTTCATGAAACTCTGAGTTTAATATTAAAGCAGCTATATGTACCAGAAGCATATAAGATGTTAGAAGGGTCTCTTTTCTTAAGAAACCTAGTCTTATTAAATAGTAACTCAGGTTCGTAAATAATTTTCCTTCTGTATTGTATTCATTCTTTTCTCCCTCCAATATTTTTAAGCTTCCTTATGTTAGACACTATACCAAAAACTAAGCATAATAATAAAAGCATAAAACAAACAAAAACAACCCTACAGCTCTTAAAATATGGTAAGTAAAATATATGTGAAAATGATCATAGCGTAATAAGTTAACTGCCATTAAGAATCTACCGTCAGAGAAGAAATTGTTGTGGGGGTACGAGAGTCTACATACTTAACATTATCACTAAAAAATTGTTCTTAGGAAATTGACTGGCCTGTGTTTGTTTCAAACTACCATCACTAAATACCTTTGCTATCTCAGGGAATTACTTAAGTGTATTACTCCTTGAAGATTAAGTGAGTTAATGTGTGTAAAGAACTTAGAACAGGTCTAGGGAAAGAGTCAGAAGTCAATAAATGTCAGCTATTTTGATTATGGTTATTGATATTATGATTATTACTAGGTATTACTATTATTATTATTGTAAGTTTAAGGCTTTGCCAAATTTAGGAAGAGTTTAGGCATTAGTTCTTTAAAAATGTCTTCACCATATTCTTTCTCCTCTCCTCTGGAACTCTGTTGACATGATCATTAAAATTTTTGGTATTATCCCACAGTTCTTAAGACTCTATTGTTTTTCAAATCTTTTTTTCCCCTGCATGCTATTCAAATTGGATAGTTTCCATTGTTCTGTCTTTAAGTTGACTGTCTTCTCTGTCCTTTCCATTCTGCTCTTGACCCCTACATGAATTTTTTTACTTTGGCTAGTGTATTTTTCAGTACTCAATTTTCCATTTGGTTGTTTGTTATAGCTTCTATTTATCTACTGAAACTTTCTTTCTTCCATTCAATTTAAGCATGTTTACCCTAATTTCATGGTTAAAATAACTGCTTTAAAGTCTGTCAAGTAGTTCTATCATGTGTGTTGTCTTGGAGTCAACATCTGTTCATTATCATTTTCTTTGCAAAGTATTGAAATTTTCCTGGTTCTTCATGTTTAATAATTTTGGATTATTTCTTGAATAATTTGAGTATTATATTCCAAGGGCTATGGTCTTATTTAAGTCATGTAGGGGATCATTTTTGTTTGTTTCAGCAGACAATTGACAGTTGACAATTGTAGATTTAGTCTACAAGTTCCTACCTATCTTCTTACTGGGTTATGTTTCTAATGTTGGTTCAATTTTCAGAATCTAGCTCAGATTTGGCCCGTATGTGCACCACCCAGTGGCCAATCTGGGATATAATTGGGGTGAGGGTGTTACCCCATAGTTCAGTTCTTAAAGTCTTTTTTTATGTAATTTAGAGTCAGTTCCATGACTCCAGTTTGGAGTTGAGCCCAAGAATTCATATACAACCTACGGGCCCATCTTCTTTCCTCATATGATTTTCCTGACACATTCTGGCTCTGTGCATTCCCTTGGTTTTCTATCTAGGAATCTGGGGCTTTGATTTCCCTTCTCTGCTTTGACTTCTTATGGCTGAGTCTGCCATAAGAAGTGCGTAGTCCTCTGGATTTCCATCTCTTGGAGTTATAAGTGCCTGCTCAGCTACTGCTGTTATCTCCACCACTGCCACCATGGGGTTACCTGGAAACTGGAAAAGATGGAAAAATAAAACAAAACTCAAATCAGGGAATTATTCCCACTCTTCTTTCTGAACCATAGGAACTCCCTTTCCTGCTCGTTGGACCAAAAGAAAGGGCTTTACCTGGAGCTCTTTCTGTCCACACCTGATGCACAGTTGTGAGTATTAGGCTGCTTTTGAGTCCAGACTGAGAAATACTGGAAGAAGAAAGGAAAGATGAAACTCACTGCCAATTTGTTGACATTCTGAATTCTGGTTTCTTTTCCCAATCCACATGCTACAATTTACTTTTTAATAATCCCAAGATAGCTGCTACATGCATCTGCTCAGGCTTTTTATTTGCATTCAGTGGAAGAGGCAGAGAGGAGTGAGCTTAATTCATTTTAACAGGAACCAAAACTGTCATTTTGTGACTTTGTTGCATCTCTCTCCTTGCTTGGATTTTACAGAGTTGATTTTACGAAAAAGATCTTGTCCTATTCCATCACATTGTCAAGAATTCAAAACAGGGAGCTCTCAATCTCCTTTGCTTCTGGGACTAATTTCCTCCATGCTCAGTTTAAAGATGTTAACATCTTTCTGGTTGCAGTTTACATTTCTGAGTCCTTAACTGCTCATTATTTTTTAGGACTGAGGGCCTTTTGGTCTGTGGAACAATGCAACTGAATTATCTCTCTTCACGTTTAATGATAAGGAAATGGATACCTAGTCACAAAGGAATTCTAGGAAGCCCCTTCCTGATTCATCCAGGTTTGATTCACTTCAAATTTATACTTTGTTTAAAGCTTTATAAAAGACACTAAAGAGATCAATCAGATTTGGTTCCTTCCCTCATTGAACTCAAGCGAAGTACCTCCTAGAGTCTTGCTACCCTCTGTTTACAAAGTAGGAATAATCATATGTGCCATGCAGAGATTGTATGAATATTTTGGAAAATGAGATAAAAGCGTGGTTTGCAAATGTAAAGTGTTATGCCAATGAAGCATACTCATAATTTATTTGCCCCAAATTTGCCTTCTTCCAAGCTTTAAGAAGAGCCTGAAAAATAGGATTCTGGATTTTGGTGAATAAAGCTGTGTTTATTCTATCCAAATTCTTTGAGATTTTGTTTCCACTTTCTTTCCAACCTAATATTTCAAAGATATTTTTAGTCTGGAATTGTACAGCACTTCTCTGATGGCTCTTGCCCTTTTTAGGAACATCCCAATGATTATTAAGCCTTGCTAAAAGAACAAGAGCCAGAATGGCACATGATATTCTGTTAACAGACACTCTGGGTCTTGGATAATGGGAGAATACGATGTTTCTAGACTTAAGAGAAAAATGTTAAGTATGAAACTACCAAGTTCCTTACATTTCATTATAACTTGCCTTGGCTCTTAAAATTACCTCCAGTCCCTAAAGTCTTTATTTGCCTGCTTCTCCACATATCAAGATAGGATCATTCATTCAATAAGTGTCCCTGTTTTCAAGGGACTTGCCTTCTAATGAGAGAGTATGGAAGGAAGGAAAGAGAAAGAGACAGGGAGAGAGATTATATGATGATCAATGTTAGGAAGAGAATTACAATAGGATAAAGAATAATGAGGTATAGGGAAAGGTCTCTGTGAAGATAGACTCTAAGGCAGGAATGAACTTGACACAACTGACCATTAGACAATAGGTCAGGGGCAGGAATGTGTATGATAGGAGGGGAAGTGGTAAAAGATAAGGTCATAAATGGTCACCAACCAGATTACACAGGGCTTTGCAAGTCAAGGAAAAGAGTTAGCATTTAACTTCTTTTAAGCTGGTAAGTAGTAAGTTCTTTTCTAATTTATTTTTTAAAATTTCACTCTGCCAGCTATGTGGAAAGTGCATCATACTTCTTCAGGACCAATTTCTTCTGTCAAACATTCTTCCCCCAACCCCCTGGGCAAAGTCAATTCCTCCTTTCCCTTGGGCTCAAATGCAGATCCATATTATATATAGTTTGAATTTAGGTGACAGATCTAATTTAGTTGTGCCTGAATACTTTTCTCTGTAAATATGAAGATGACCTATTAGTTTCCTAGGGCTATGATAGAAAACTACCTTAAACTGGGTGTCTGGAAACAATAGAAATTTATTCTTTCCTAGTCCTGGAGGGTCAAAGTCTGAAATCAAGGTACTGGCAGAGTCGTGCTCCCTCTGAAGGCTCTAGAGAAAATCCCCCCTTGCCTCACCCAGCTTCTGGTGTCCCAGGGATGTCTTCGCTCATGGTAGCATCACCCCACTCTCTGCTGCCCTCTTCAAATGGCCTCCTCTTCTGAGTTTGTCTCCCTGACATCTGTCCTCTTCTTATAAGGACATAGAGCCTGGCCTCAATCCAGGATGATTTCTCTCAAGATCCTTAACTAAGTACATCTGCAAAGACCCTCTTCTGGGTAGATATGAATTTTGGGAGGGACCCTATTCAATGCACTACAAATGGTACAAGGATAAGCAAATAAGTACTGAGAAAAGGCTCTGGCACCTAGTAAGCATTTAATAAGCTCTGGTTTACTAATATTCCTTAGCATTTTGAAGCAAAGTTTAGTATTTATTTTATATAATCTTCAGTTATACTTGGTCATTTATATGCTTGGTTCATCCAAAAACCCCTGAGCTCCTTTAAGATAGATTTATTATCTTTGTCCTCCCATCACCTAGTGGAGTTATGGGAACATCATGAGATGGTAGGGATTGTAGTGTTCGCCAAAGCCTACTCCTTCCTCTTCTGCACACAGCCCAACCTGCAGTTAGGAGTGGCCTGTGCCTGAGTTCTGGCGCACTGGATGGCATTGGAAGTGTTATCCATGATTTCCAGGCCTGGCCTTTAAGAACCTCCATGGGCAATTCTCCCATTCCCATTTTTTGTTTCATAGCAGGAAGTAAAGTTTTCTGAGACTCTGTGGGAGGCAGGGCAATAAGATCAATGAAGTCTGGGACCCTGAATCACATTTTAGGCTCCGTGTTGAATTATTATATGAGGGAAAAGCTAATTTTATTTTGATAAGCTCTTACAATGTCATAGTTTATGTCTCATATTGCTTGCATCACCGTAATGAGTATAACAGGTTACCACAAATGTTGAATTTTTTTTAAGCCTTTCCACACCGTCTCTCCTTTACCTTTTTTTATTATGAAGGGGGTCAGGCAAGCTATTTTTTCCCTATTTTATAGAGGAGAACTGTATTAGTTTGCCAGAGCTGCTGTGACACGTGCCACACAATGGGTCGGCTTAAGCAACAGGAATTTATTGGTTCAAGATTTTGGAAACAAGAAGTCCAATACCAAAGCATCATCAGGGCAAAGCTTTCCTCCCAATGTCTATAGTGTTTTGGTGCTGGCCTGCTGTGGCCCTTGGGGTTTCTTGGTTTGCATCTCTGCCTCCCATCACATGGTGAGCTCTCTCTTCCTGCTCTTTCTGGTTTTTGCTGACTTTCAGCTTCTTCCTGTGTCCTTCTCTGACTTCTCTTCATAAGACATCCAGTCACACAGATTAAGGCCCTCCCCAGTTCAGTTGGGCTACATCTAAATAGGAAATTAAAATATCCTGTTCAAAAATGAGTCACACGTTAGTGGATTAATATAAAGAACATGTCTTGGGGTGGGGTATATCATTCAGTCTACTGCAAGGACTCAGAAGAATTTTGTGATTTTTCCTTGATTGTTGAGGTGACTTAAACTCTTGATTCTGTTTTAGGGAGAAAAACAGTCAAACAAAATAAATCGAATGGAAGAGTGGAGAATGGAGTGGAGAAGTAAGGCAAGAATATGGGGAGACCAGTAAGAAGACAGTGATAAGACTGTCAAGGGATGAGATTCTGAATAAGGGCAGGAAAAGTGAGGGGGATGCTGTGAAGTGGACGGAGCTCACAGCAGTCTTCACTATGCACCATATTTTGTGCTGCATTGCCACTTACTCATTAAAGTTCCTGATTTACGATATTGGAAAACCAACCATTGTATTTTAAAGTAGAGTTTATCAAAGACCATACAGTATTGAAGGTGAAAGAGACTGTTTTTATTTATTTTTTAATCAGTATTGCGATTAAAGAAAATGGATAGGGTAAGAGGTCGGTGTAGTTATTGGAAAAGTAGGGTAATTATTTTTTTCTTATTTTTAGAAATCATAAGCTGTTCCACATAGAATCACTTGGGTCATCTTTTGGCACACTTCAAGGCCACAACATATGAAGAAAACAAATGCTTTGGAGTCTTCTATTCTTGACTTTTAGACCTCAGACCTCAGCTGGCTACGACTTTTCACCTTCTTGTGTGAGAGTCAGTGTTTATGTATGCTGACCATTCTCTTATTTGAAACACTCACCTTTGTTTTTGTGCAAATACTCTCTATGTTTTTTCCTCTATTGTTGGACATATTTTTCTCAGTTGCTTTTGATAAGTTCAGCTCTGTTTTGAATATTGAAGTCTCTTAAGGTTTGACACTGGCCTTATTTTCACCTTGATATCTTTTGTGGTAGTGTATTCACTTCAATTGTTCTACTTGTTACTACTGTATAAAAAACACCACAAACATAGGGGCATACAACAATAGTTATTTTATTATGTTTGCGGATTCTGTGTGTCAAGAATTTGAAAGGACATAGCTCCATATGTCTGGGGCTTCTCGTAGGAAGACTTGAAGGCTAAGGGTGATGCAGTGGCTGGGGGCTGGAGCCATCTGAAGGTTTCTCACTCGCATGTCGGCTGCCTGGACTAGAAGTTTAGGACTCACAGCTCAAGTGCTACCCAAGGCTTGGCTTCTTCATGGCATGGTGGCCTCAGAGTAGAGCTTCTCCAAGAGAAATATTCCACCTAACAAGGAGGAAGCTGTTTTGCTTTTTATGTCACACAGTCTTGTAATTTACACTGTCGCACAGTTACTTTCACCACATTGGGTACAAGTGAGGCAAAACATGCCCAGGTTCAAAGGCAGAGGAACCAAACTATCTTCTAATGGGAGATTGTCAAGGTTCTAGAAGAACATGTGGGATAGGACACATTGTTGTGGCCATTTTTGGAAATGGCAATCTAGCACATCAAAGGCTTAAACTCTCATGAGCTTTGATGACTTTAAAATTCTTATATTCAGTCTGGACTTTTTCCTGGAATTTACATTAGGAAACCTGGGGGCCTAATTAGACCCCTCCTTCTTTCTCTTAATTTAATCTATCACCACTTTCTACAGATATTAAATCTTGAATATCTCTTTAATCTGACTTCTCACTTCAACTTTAAAGTGGATTTGGCTAACAATCCTTGATGTATCTTCCCTCCAACTTAGGACTAATACTACTTATGAAAAAAATATTTTTAAAGAGATAAAAAATGTTGGCAGGATCAAACATTAAAGTTGTTAAACTGTTGAAATCCAAATCACTTGTAATAAATTATAAATTTATGTAGATTTTTAAAATGTAGAAAAACTTAGTTTTTGACCAATGTCTATATAGCCATTGGAAATGAATCTAATTTACCATTCTGAAAATATAGTAGGATATCCTCCCTAGTTTATGGTCCATGGCTCTGAAATATCTAATATAAACTAACAGAAAATGGTACCAATATCTCTCTTTTACATGGGTTTTCCTATTAAAAGCAGTCAATATGAAGTTTTCATTCCTATCCTTGCCTTTTATTTAACATATACTTTTATTATAGAAATTTTGAACTTACAAAATAATCTTGCATATGTGTAGAATTCTCATACAACAAAACTTGACCAACACATTACACTGTTGTGGAATATTTGTTATAGATTATGAGATAATATCTGCAAGTTTTTCCACTAACTATGGTCCATAGCATATATTTGGCAATTTTTTCCATACCCCCCATTATTAATACAGTATATCTTTGGCATTGATTCAAGAATATTACAGTATTGCTGTTAACAATAATCCATAGGCTATGTTAATTGTGTTTTTCCCATACTTCTCCCTGCAATAGTGACATTCATCTGTTTTACTTCACAGGACATTCTTGTATTTGAACTATTAACCACAATTTTTTTTTTTAAATTTCTCTCCCCTTCCCCCCTGCCCCGGTTGTCTGTTCTTTGTGTCCATTTGCTGCGTGTTCTTTTGTCCACTTCTGTTGCTGTCCGCAGCATGGAAATCTGTGTCTCTTTTTGTTGCGTTACCTTGTTGTGTCAGCTCTCCGTGTGTGGGGCGCCATTCCTGGGCAGGCTGCACTTTCTTTTGCATTGGGCGGCTCTCCTTATGGGGCACAATCCTTGCGCGTGGGGCTCCCCTACGTGGGGGACACCCCTGCATGGCACAGCACTCCTTGCGCGCATCAGCACTGCACATGGGCCAGCTTCACACGGGTCAAGGAGGCCCTGGGTTTGAACCGCAGACCTCCCATGTTGTAGACAGACACCCTAACCACTGGGCTTTCCTAACCACAATTCGTATCCACCTATAGGTTCACTGTGTTATTCAGTCTCTTGATTATTCTCTAGCTTTCTTTCAACTGACATTTACATCCCTAGACTACCCTTTCCAGCCACAATCCCATTTATAAACCAGTTGCTACTCACTATTATAAAATGTGTTACCATCAACTCTAGCCATTTCCACAGATTTGCAGTCAAATTAATTAAAACTTCTATATACATTAAGCATCAGTACTCCTAATAACCTATACTCTAGGTTTTAACTCCATGCATTTATTCTTCTTCATATTTATTTCACATTAGTGAGACCATGCGATATTTGTTTGTGTCTGGCTTATTTCACTTAGCATAACGTCCTCAAGATTCATCCATGTTATCATATGTGTTCCAATTTCGTTTTTACTGCAGCATGGTATTCCATTGTATGTATATACTACATTTTGTTTATCTGCTCATTGATTGATGGACACTTAGGTTGTTTCCATTTTTTCACAATTGTGAATAGCATTGCTATGAACATCAGTGTGCAGATGTCAGTTCATGTCACAGTTTTCAGTTCTTCTGAATATATTCCTAGTAGAGGAATTGCTGGATTATATGGCAGTTCTATATTTAGCTTCCTGAGGACCTGCCAAACTGTCTTTCACAGAACCTGCACCATTTTACAATCCCACCAACAGTGAAGGAGTGTTCCTATTTTTCCATATCCTCTTCAGTAATTATTATTTTCTGTCTTATTAATAATGGCCATTCTGTGCAATGTGAGATGATATCTCATTGTCATTTTGATTTGCATTTCCCTATTAGCTAGTGATAGTGAACATTTTTTCATGTGCTTTTTGGCCATTTGTATTTCCTCTTTGGAGAAATGTTTATTTAAGTCTTTTGACCTTTTTTTAAAATTTATTGGATTGCTTGCTCTTTTATTATTGAATTGCATTATCTCTTTATATACAATGGTGTGATGGTTAGGCTACTATGTCACCTTGGTCAGGTAATTATGCCCAGTTGTTTGATTAAGCAAGCACTGGGCTAATTGTAATAAAAGGACAATTTATGGACTTTAATCATCAGTGAGTTTATTGCATAGATGGCTGATTACATTTACAATCAGTCAAGAAGATTGCCATTAGCAATGAGTGATGTTTGATCCAATCAGTTGAATGCCTTAAAAGGGGAAGTGATTTCAGCATTCAGAGAGAATTTCCCAGCTTCTTTTTGAACAGCCAATGTCTCCTGGAAGCACTTCAAGAACCTTCATTGGACCTTCATTGGAACCCCTGGTTTGTAATCTGCCTGTGGAATCTGAACTTGTGCATCCCACGGTCACATGAGAGACTTTCATAAAATCTCACACTATTTACAGATATCTCCTGTTGATTCTGTTTCCCTAGAGAATCCTGACTAATACAAATGGAAATCAAGCCCTTATTAGATAAGTGGTTTCCAAATATTTTCTCCCATTGAATGAGCTGCGTTTTCTACTTCTTGACAAAGTCCTTTGAATCATAAAAGTGTTTAAGTTGAGGAGGTCCCATTTATCGAAGTTTTCTTTCATTGCTTGTGCTTTCGGTGTAAGATTTAAGAAAGCATCACCTACCACCAGGTCTTGAAGATGTTTTCTTACATTTTCTTCTAAGAATTTTATGGTTATTCCTTTTATATTTAGGTCTTTGATCCATTTTGAGTTAATTTTTGTATAAAGTGTGAGATAGGGGCCTTCTTTCTTTCTTTCTTTTGGCTATGGATATCCAGGTCTCCCAGCATCATTTTTTGAAGAGACTCTGCTGACCCAGCTGGGTAGTTTTGACAGGCTTGTCAAAAACCACTTAATCATAGATGCGAGGGTCTGTTTCTGAACTATTAGTTTGGTTCCATTGGTCTACGTGCTTATCATTATGCCAATACCATGCTGTTTTTACCACTGTAGCTAGGAAATATGGTTTAAAGTCTGGAAGTGAAAGTCCTTCAAATTTGCTTTTTCCTTTTTAGATGTTTCTGGCTTCTGGGACCCCTTACCCTTCTACTTAATTTTGATAACTGTGTTTTCCATTTGTTTAAAAATGCTAGTGGAATTTTTATTGGGATTGCCTTGAATCTGTGTATCAATTTAAGTAGAATTGACATCTTAATGATGTTTAGTCTTCCAATCTGTGAGCATGGAATGTTCTTCCAATTATTTAGATCTTTTTAAATTTCCTTATCACTGCACTGTAGTTTTCTGTGTACAATTGCTTTATATCCTTGGTTAAGTTTATTCCTAAATATTTGATTCTTTTAGTTGCTGTTCTAAATGGAATTATTTTCCTGACTGCCTCCTTAGATTGTGCATTGCTAGTGTATAGAAACACCACTGATTTTTGCATATTGATCTTGTATCCTGACATTCTACTGAAATAGTTTGTTAGCTCTTGCAGCTCTATTGTAGATTTTTTGGGACTTTCTAGGTATAGCAGAATATCATCTATGAATAGCAAAAGTTTTACTTCTTCCTTTCCAATTTGGATGCTTTTCATTTATTTTTTTCTTGTCTGATTGCTCTAGCTAGAACCTCTAGCACTATATTGAACAACAGTGGTGACAGTGAATGTTCTTGTCTTATACCTGATCTCAATGGGAAAGCTTTCATTCTTTCACCATTGTGTACAATGCTAAATGTGGGTTTTTCATATATGAACTTTATCATGTTGAGAAAGTTTCTTTCAATTACTATCTTTTGTGGTATGTAGTATTTTTATCAAGAAAGGATGCTGTATTTTGTCAAATGCCTTTCTGCATCAATCAATAGGATCATGCCATTTTTCTTCTTTGATTTTTTAATGTGGTATATTATGATGATTGACTTTCTTCTGTTAAACCACCCTTGCATGATGTATAAAACCCACTTGATCACGATGAATAATTTTTTTAATGTGCTTTTGTATTTGATTAGCAAGTATTTTATTGAGAATTTTTGCATCCATATTCATTAGAGAAACAGGTCTGTAATTTTCTTTTTTCATAATATCTTTACCTGGTTTTGGTCATAGGGTGAAATTGGTTTCATAGAATGTGTTTGGTAGCATTTCTTCTTTTTCAATTTTTTGAAAGAGCATGAGTAAGATTGATATTAAATCTTCTTTGAATGCTTACCTGTGAAACCTTCTGATCCCAGGCTTTTGATTTTGGGGAATTGTTTGATGACTTTTTCACTATCTTTACTTGTGTTTGGTTTGTTGAGGACATCTTTTTCTAGGGTCAGTGTAGGTTGTTCACGCATTCCTAGGAATTTTTCCGTTTCATTTATATTGTCTAGTTTGTTGGCGTACAGTTGTTCATAGTATCCTCTTATGATCTCTTTTTATTTCTGTGGGGTCAGTAGTAATGTCCTCATTTTCATTTTATTTATTTGCATCTTCTCTCTTTTTTTCATTGTCATTCTAGCTAAGGGTTTGTTTATTTTGTTAATCTTCTCAAAGAACCAAACTCTGGTTTTGTTAAATCTCTCTATTGTTTTTTGTTCTCAATTTCATTTATTTCTGTTCTGATCTTTGCTATTTCAGTCTTTCTGCTTGTTTTGAGAATAGTTTGCTATTCTTTTTCTAGTTCCTCCAGTTGTGTAGGTTTTGTTAAATCTCTCTATTGTTTTTTGTTCTCAATTTCATTTATTTCTGTTCTGATCTTTGCTATTTCAGTCTTTCTGCTTGTTTTGAGAATAGTTTGCTATTCTTTTTCTAGTTCCTCCAGTTGTGTAGTTATGTCATGGATTTTAAGTCTTTCTTCTTTTTTAATGTAAGCATTCAGGGCTATAAATTTCCCTCTCAGCACTGCCTTTACTGCATCCAATAGGTTCTGATATTTCATGTTTTCATTTTCAGTTGTCTCAAGATATTTATTGACTTCTCTCACAATTTTTTCTTGACCAACTGATTATTTAAGATGGTGTTGTTTAATCTCCATATATTTGTGAAATTTCCCTCTTTTGCCTGCTATTTATTGCCAGCTTTATTCCATTCTGATCAGAGAAAGTGCTTTGTATAAGGTTGATCTTGTTGAATTTACTGAGATCTGCTTTGTGTCTCAATATATGGTCTATCCTGGGGAATAGACCATGAGAACTAGAGAATAATATCTTATTCTCCTGCTGTTTTTGGATGCAATATTCTATCTATGTTTTTTAGGTTTAGTCCATTTTGCATATTATTCAAACTCTCTGTTTCTTTTTTGATCCTCTGCCCAGATGTTTTATCCAATGCCAAGAATGGTGTATTGAAGTCTTCAACTATTATTGTAGAGATAACTATTTCATCCTTAAGTTCTTAAGTTTTGTCAGTGTTTGGTTTATGTATCTCAGGGCATCTTGTTTAAGTGCATATATATTTATGATTGTTATTTCTTCCCGGTGATTTGCCCCTTTTAAAAATATGTAATGTCCTTCCTTTTCTCTAATAACAGTTTTACTTTTAAAGTCTATTTCATGTAATATAAATATAGCTACTCCAGGTTTGTTTGTTTGTTTAGTTGGTTGGTTGGTTACTGCATGTGTGGAATAACTTTTTCCAGTCTTTCACTTTCAATTTATTGTTATCCTTGGGTCTAAGGTGAGTCTCTTGTAGACAGAATATAAATGGCTCATATTTTCTTATCCATTCCACCAGTCTGTATCTTTTGATTGGGGAGTTTAATCCCTTAACATTCAATGCTATTATTCTAAAAGCAGTTCTTATTCCACCCATTTCAACCTTTGAGTTTTATCTGTCATATTTTGTTTTCACCACTATTTTGACACTTTAATTACTTTTACTGATATAATTGTCATTTCTAGACTGTCTTCCAAGACTCTCTCCTATCTTTTCTTTTTAGGCTGTAGCACTCCCTTTCGTATGTCCTGTAAAACCAGTCTCTTGTTACAAACTCTCTCAGTTTCCGTTTATTTGTGAACATTCTAAACGCACCCTCATTTTTTTGTTTTATTTTAATTTACTGAAGTTGATCACTCATACATAAACATACATAAACAATAAGTGTATAATAGTTGTGAACTTACAAAACAAACATATATAACATCTCATAACTCACTCTACCACCAATAACTTGCATTGTTAAACCTTTTCAACTAATGATTAAAGAGCATTGTCAAAACATTACTACTAAACAAAGTATTTTTCCCCCAGCCAATCCTATTATCTTTATATTATTTATATATGAACATACATAAACAATTAAGTGTATAGTAAAAGTTGTGAACTTACAAAGCAAATATGCATAACATGATACAGGGGTCCCATACATCAACCCTCCACCATCACTTTGCATTGTCATGAGATGTTTGTTACAAATTATGAAAGAGTATTGTCAAAATCTTAATACTAATCATAGTCCTTATCTTACATTTGGTGTGTTTTTCCCCCAACCCTCCCTATTATTATTTTTTAAATATAGTTTGTATGACAGAAGTTGTAAACTTAAAAAACAATCATACACCTGTGTAGAATTCCCAAACAATAACCCTCCATCAACACAATGTGGTGTGTCATTTGCTACAGATAAAATAATATCATCTGATTGTTACCATGTCCATTGTGTTCATTTGGCTCACATTTTCCATACTGCCTCAGTATCACCACAGCACATCTTTTGCATAGATGCAAGAATATTGTATTATTACTACTAACCACAGTCCATAGGTCTCTCCTGCTCTATTTGTCCCATGTTTCTCCACATTCCCAACACCCTGCAGTAGTGATACACATTTCTTCTAGCTAACAAAGGACACTTTTGCATTAATACCATCAACCACAATTCTCATCCACTTCTTGGTTTACTGTGCTATCCAGTTCCTAGCTTCTTTTCTAGCATTCTGCCAATTGGTATTTACATAACTAAACTACCATTTTCAGTCACATCCCCATTTATAAACTAGGTGTTACTCACTGTGTGTTACCATCCACTCTATACATTTCCACACTTTTATAGTAAAGCTTATTAAAACTTCTACATATGTTAACACCAGTAGTCCATTCAGTCCTCCTCTTATCTCCTTTAAGAATCCACCACCTACCACCAGGTCTTGAAGGTATTTTCCAATCATTTCTTCTAGAAGTTTTATGGTTCTTGCTTTTATTTTTCGTTTTTTTAAATGCATTTTGAGTTAATCTTTGGATAAGGTGTGAGATAGGGGTCCTCTTTTCTTCTTTCAGCTATGGGTAACCAATTCTTTCAGCACCAATTTTTGCATGGATTGTTCTGCCCAAACTGTGTGAGTTTGACAGGCTAGTTAAAAATCACTTGACCATACCTGTGAGGGTCTGTTTCTGGACCATAAATTTGGTTCCATTGGTCTATTATGTCTGTCTTAGGCCAGTACCATGCTGTTTTTACCATGATAGGTAGGTATTATGATTTAAAGTCTGGAGATGAGAGTTCACTTATCCTTTTTATGATGTTTCTGGCTATTCAGGACTCCTTACCCTTCCAAATAAATTTAATGATCATGTTTTCAAATTTTTCTTTAATGCTGGTGGAATTTTTGTTGGGATTGCATTAAATCTGTATATGAATTTGAGTAGAATTGACATCTTCATGATATTTAGTTTTCCAATCCATAAGCATGGAATGTTCTTTCAGTTATTTAGGGCTTTTTTGATTTGTTTTAGCATTGAGTTGCATTTTTCTGAATACAAGTGCTTTACATCATTGGTTAAATTTATTCCTGACTATTTGAGTTTTATCTGTCATATTTTATTTTCACCACTCTTTTGACACTTTCAGTTACTTTTATTGATGTAATCTCCATTTCTAGACTCTCTTCCAGGCCTATCTCTTCTGTCTTTTCTTTTCAGACTCTAGCACACCCTTTAGTATTTCCTGACAATCTAGTCTCTTGCTTAGAAATTCTCTCAGTTTCTGTTTATCTGTGAATATTCTAATCTCACTCTCATTTTTGAAAGACAATCTTGCTGGATATAAGATTCTTGGCTGCCAGTTTTTCTCTTGTAGTATCATAAATATATCAGACCACTATCTTCTTGCCTCCATGGTTTCTGCTGAGAAATCAGCTCTTAATCTTATTGGAGATCCCTTATATGTTATGCATTGCTTTCCTCTTGCTGGTCTCAGAATTCTATCTTTGTCTTTGGCCTTTGACATTCTGATAAGTATGTGTCATGGAGTTGGTCTATTCAGATTTTTTTGGATTGGAGTATATTGTGCATCTTGGACATGGATATCTATGTCCTTCAATAGGGTTGGGAAATTTTCTACCATTATTTCTTTAAATATTCCTTCTGCCCCTTTTCCCTTCTCTTCTTCTTCTGGGACACCCATGACACGTATGTTTGCACATCTTTTGCTGTCATTTAGTTCCCTGAGACCTTGTTCAATTTTTTTCATTCTTCATCTGTTCTTTTGTATGTTCGCTTTCGGAGGCCATTTCTTCAAGCTCACCAATCCTTTCTTCTGCTTCCTCAAATCTGCTATTATATGATTCCAATGTTTTTTTAATTTCATTGATTGCAACTTTCATTCCCATAAGATCTGCTATTTTTCTATGTATGCTTTCAAATTCTTCTTTGTGCTCATCCAATGTCTTCTTTTTTTAAAAAAAGATTTATTTATTTATTTCTCTTCCCTTCCTGCCCCTCTTACCCCAGTTGTCTGTTCTCTGTGTCTATTTGCTGCATCTTCTTTGTCCGCTTCTGTTGTTGTCAATGGCATGGGAATCTGTGTTTCTTTTTGTTGCATCATCTTGTGTGTCAGCTCTCCATATGTGTGGCACCGTTCCTGGGCAGGCTGCACTTTCTTTCGTACTGGGCGGTTCTCCTTATGGGGTACACTCCTTGCGCATGGGGCTCCCCTACATGGGGGACACCCCTGCATGGCACGGCACTCCTTGTGAGCATCAGCACTGTGCCTCGGCCAGTTACACATGGGTCAAGGAGCCCCGGGGTTTGAACCGTGGACCTCCCATGTAGTAGACAGACGTCCTAACCACTGGGCCAAGTCTGCCACCCCAATGTCTTCTTAATATCCTTAATCTCTTTAGTCATCTTGTTGAATTTATTAAGGAGATTTGTTTGAACATCTATGATTAGTTGTCTCAACTCCTTTACATCATCGGGAGGCTTATCTTGTTCCTTTAACTGGGCCATAGCTTCCTGTTTCTTGGTATGGATTATAATTTTTTGTTGGTGTCTTGGCATCTGGCCTACTAGAGTATTTTTTCTGGGTGCACTTTTTCTCCTTAGTTTAAGGCTTCCTATCCTTTCTCCCTTGCTGGTTGTGCAGTAGGAGCCAAGCATGTAGTTGGTGCTGAAAGTTGTGGAGGCTCAAGCTGCCTTCATTGCACCAGGGACCAATGAAGCTTCTTCCGACTTTCTCCTTTGCCAAGGGTAGGGACAGAGTCACAGCTGTGTGGAATAATCCAAGTGCAGGCCTAGACTGTAGTTTCCCAGAGAGACTGATGAAGCTTCACATCCCTTTCTCCCCTGCCTGGGGCAGGGATGGAGCTGCAGGTGTGAGCAGCAATCCATACAGTGCAGGTCCAAAATGACCACAGTTGCCCTGGTAAACTTCTGATTTTCAGTCTATGCCAGCCAAAGTTACCTGCAGTTACCTGTATAGACTAGTGCAGGGCTCCTCAGTCTCTTCCCTTTCAGAGGCGGGGCTGAAGCCTAGGCTAGGGCTGCAGGCTGATGTGCATGAAAGAAATTGGTTTCTGCTGACACTGAGTGTTTCAGACAGCTCAGCTTCCCCTACTGGCCTCTTTCTCACTTGAGCTGGTTCACAACCCAGGTGTTGCCAGGGTTATACCTTAGCAAGCCAAGTCTACCAATCAGTAGCTGAAATCAGCCGCCAACCATCTCCTTCTCCCCTCTGTCTGGGAAATGGAACTTCCAGTTCCTGCCACAGAACAGCTCCTGGGGCAGCTCATGCAGCCAGAGTAGGATGATCACTGGCCTCCGCGGCTTGGCCAGTACCTTCCTGGAGAGGCTGGTGCAGGTCCCCGCAGCTTAGCTTCTTCTCTGCTGGAGGTGTCACTGGGGCCTAGGCTAGCGCTGCAATCTGATCTGGATCAAAAGAATCTAGTCCCCACCAGCAATGGGATTTTCAGTCTACCCTGCTTCCTCTCTTGGCAGTCGCGGAGTTAGGATGGCAGCTCTCGGCTTGGACAGGTTCAAACTTTATCTCTTCTCAGGATTATACCATAGCCTGCTGAATTTCCTCTTCAGTAGCTGAAATTGGTGCCCAACTGTCTCTTCCTCCCCCACTTGGGTTAGTGGAGCTTTCAATTCCAGCCACAGAACAGCTCCCATTGTGGTTTGTGCCTCCAGTGGAGGATGGGCACCAGCCTCCAGGGCATGGAGCTCTCTACTTACGAGTCTTCTCTGCAGATGGGCAGTCTCCTCCTTCCACTCCTTCAAAGATGTTGCAGGATGCTCTTCTGGTCTCTTGGAGCCCCCAAAGAGGTGCTTCAGCTAGCTCTATATAGCTCTTGGTGTTTACTAACTGCCCTGTAGTAGGAGCTGGCTCTAGGAGCTCCTTACTCCACAACCATCCTGCTGGTTCTCTCTCACCCTCATTTTTGAAAGGCAGTCTTGCCAGAGATAAGATGTTTGGCTGGCAGTTTTTCTCCTGCAGCATCTTAAATATATCATACCACTGCCTTCTTGCTTCCATGGTTTTTGATGTGAAATTGGCACTTAATCTTATTGGGTATCCCTATACATTATGCATTACTTTTCTCTTGCTGTTCTCAGAATTCTCTTTGTCTTTGGCATTTGCCATTCTGATTAGTATGTGTCTCAGAGTTGGTCTATTCATATTTATTTGTATGGCAGTCCATTGTGCTTCTTGACCATGGATATTTATGTCCTTCAATAGGTTGAGAAATTTTCTACCACTATTTCTTCAAATATTCCTTCTGCCACTTTTCCATTCTCTTCTTCTGGGACACCCATGACACATAGGTTTGCATACTTCTTGCTATCATTTATTTCCCTGAGACCCTGTTCAATTTTTTTCATTCTTTTCTTCATCTGTTCTTTTGTGTGTTCATTTTTGGAAGCTATGTCTTCAAGTTCATTGTATTAGTCAGCCAAAGGGGTGCTGAGGCAAAATACCAGAAATTGGTTGGTTTGAGGGTATTTATTTGGGGTAGAAGCTTTCAGTCACCAAGCTGTATAGTGTAAGTTACTTCCCTCACCAAAGTCTATTGTCACATGTTGGAGCAAGATGGCTGCCGGCGTCAGTGAGGATTCAGGCTTCCTGGGTTCCTCTCTTCCCGGGGCTCCTTTCTCTCTGAGCTCAGCTCCTCTGTATTCCAAAGAAAGTCAGCTATAAACTATGAGGCTTTCTAGGCTTTGCCTCTCTCCACAGGGTCAACTGTAGACTATCAGGTGACTGGCTCTGTCTTGCTCCCTGGGGCTTCTGCCATGTCTAAAGAACCATCTCTAGTCCTCTGTGTTCTTCCCTTGTGTGTTCACTTCCTGGGCTCCAGCTCAAAACTCCTACCTCCTTTCTCTGTGGTCCCCACCCCCTCAGTCAACATGGCCCAATCAAAGCCTTAATCACTATTTAATCAAGTAAAAGTAAAACCTCTGTATCCAATACACTCTAATATGCCCAGAGGAAAAGCCCAGTTTACAAACAATTCAATATTTCTTTTTGGAATTCATCAATAATATCAAACTGCTACACTCACTGATTCTTTCCTTTGCCTCTGCAAATCTGCTATTACATGCCTCCAGGATATTTTTAATTTCATTTTTTGTGCCTTTCATTCCCATAAGATCTCCTATTTTTTAATGTATGCTTTCAAATTCTTCTTTGTGCTCATCCAGTGTCTTCTTGATATATTTAATCTCTTTAGACATCTCATCAAATTTATTAAGGAGATTTATTCGAACATCTATGATTAGTTGTCTCAATTCCTTTATGTCATCAGGAGGCTTATCTTATTCCTTTAACTGGGCCATAGCTTCCTGTTTCTTGGTATGGATTGCAATTTTTTGTTTGTGTCTGCATCTGGTTTACTGGATGTATTTATTCTGAGCACAGTTTCTCCTTTAGTTTAGGGCTTTCTTCCTTGCTGGTTGTACAGTATAGTTGGCACTATGAGCTCTGGAGGCTGATGCTGTCCATGTTGCCCCAGGGACCTATAAATGTTCTCCCACATTTCTCCTTTGCCTGGGTCAGGAACAGAGCCACAGCCATGAGTAATAATTCAAGCTATTCAGGCCAAGACCATCTATAGTTGCCTGGAGAGACTGATGAAGCTTCATGTCCCTTCCTCCCCTGCCTGGGTCAGATATGGAGCTATAGGTGTGGGCAACAATCTATGCCATGTGAGTTCAAAATGACTGCAGTTGGTCAGGTAGACTGATATATCACCTGCCAGGGAAGAGGACAGACCCTCAGAAATGCCCCACAATCTAATCTATGTGGACCGAATATGCCTTCCCTGAGAAGCTGAGGGAGTACTGTCCCTTATGCCCTTTCGGGGGTGGGGATGGAACCACAGGTGCCCAACAGTTCAGTCCATGTATGCGGAAAGTGTCTGCCCTTGCCCAGAAAGGCCGAGGAAACACCAATCCCCTCCTATCCTACTGGGGGTGTGGATGTATATCCACAGGTACCCACCAGTCTAGTCCATGCAGACTGAAAGGGGGCTGGGAAAACACAGCACCCTATCTTGTCCTATTGCTGGTAGGGGTGGAGCAGCCAGCCAAGTCGAGTTTGTGTGGGCCAAAAGTGCCTGCAGGGAAGTGGATGTGGCTCAAGAAATTGGGTACCTGCCTACCACATGGGAGGTCCTGGGTTCAGTCCCCAGTGCCTCTAAACAATAAAAAGAAGGCAGTGAGCTGATGCAATGGACTGGCACAGTGAACTGACAGAACAAGATGATGCAACAAGGAGACACAATGAGGAAACATGATGAGAGGTACAAGTATGGAGCAGATGGGGTTCAAGTGATTCTGTGCCTCTCTCTCACAAGGGAGGTCTTGGTTTGATTTCTAGTGCCTCTTAAAAAAAAGACAAACAGACACAGAGAACACACAATGAACAGACACAGAAAGCAGACAGTGAGAGCAAACAGTGGGGCGGGGGGAGATAAATACCTACATATGTACATACATACAAAAATAAAATAAACCTAAATATGCCTTGTTGTATTAGTCAGCCAAAGGGATGCTGATGCAAAATACCAGAAATTGGTTGGTTTTTATAAAGGGTATTTATTTGGGGTAGGAGCTTACAGATACCAGGCCATAAAGCATAAATTACTTCCCTTACCAAAGACTATTTGGAACAAGATGGCTGCTGATGTCTGCGAGGGTTCAGGCTTCCTGGGTTCCTATGTTCCTGGGGTTTGCTTTTCTCTGGGTTCAAAATTCCTTTATTCCAGGGGCTGACTTCTCTTTCCTCTGTGTGCTGACTTCCTGGGGCTCCAGCTTAAGTCTTCAATGTCAAACTTCAACATCAAAACTCCATTGGAAAACCCTCAACTCTGTCCTTTTCCATGTCTTTTATCTGTGAGTCCCCACCCCTTGGTGGGTGGGGACTCAATGCCCCAATCATAACTCAATCATGCCCAGGTACAGATCAGATTAAAGGACTAATCCAATATCTATTTTTGGAATTCATAACCATATCACACTGCTACTCTTGTCAATAAAGTTTCTCCAATTGAAAAAAAAAGTGCCTGCAGTTGCCCAGATAAGCTGAGGAAACACCAGTCTCCTCCCATCCTGTGGGGGGGAGGGCTGGGTGGAGATGTTTGTGCAAACCGAAAATACCCACAGTTGCCAGAGAGGTGGAGAAAACACATCTCCTCTCCTATTCTATTGGGATACAGGGAGTGAACCCCAAGCAAACAATTTTTCAGTCTGTTCCAGCTGAAAGCACTTGCAGTTATACAGAGAGGCTGGCGCAGGGCCCCCCAGGTTCCTCCCTGCCAGAGGTGGTGCTGGAGCCTAGGAAGGGCTGCAATCTGATCTGGGTGGAAAGAAGCTTGTCTCTACCATCACTGTGATTTTCAATCAGCTCTGCTTTCCCTCATGTCTAGCTAAAATGGCAGCCACCAGCCTCTTTCTGACTTGGACAGGTTCAAACTTTAGCTGTTCTTAGGATTATAATTTAGCCAGCCAAATTTACTATAGTACTTCAGGAGCTGAAGTTGGTGACCAACCATCTCTTCCTCTCCCATTTTTTGGAAATGGAGCTTCCAATTCCAGCCAGAGAATAGTTCCTGAGGTGGCTTGCACCACCAGTGGAGGATGGGCACTGGTCTCTGGGGCGTGGAACACTCTACTCATGAATCTTCTCTGCAGATTGGCAGTCTCCTCCTCCCATTCTTTCAAGGATGTTGCAGGAAGCTCTTCTGGTCTCCTGGGTTCCCCAAATATATGTTTTAGATAGCACTGGTTGATTACTAACTGCCCTGTAGGATAAGCTGACTCTTGGAACGCCTTACAAAGCTGCCTTCTCCACCCTCCCCCCAGTCTTTGCCATTTTGTTGTTCTTTGTCCACAATTAGCTCTCCTTGGTCTATGTGGAACTAATGAAACTCTTTAATATCTGTTTCCTAAGTTTATTATGGCATCCAAGAGGGCAGGGGTTATGCCTATTGTGTTCACCTTGAGGTTTTCAATGGCTGGCAGAGAGCCTAGAAGGAAATAGGTGATCAACATCGCTTTGGACTTGTATTACAAATGTGTAATCCCCTCCCCTGTGGGTAGGAAAAAAAAACACTTGGTGGTAATAGACTATTTGAAAGTTTGTGTCCATCAGGAAAAGAATCATAACTGGATAGGAGAAGAGACCAGCTAGCAGAGCATGTTGAGGTGTATTTTCCACTCTAGTCTGCTGGTTTAGCAAACAATGAACCAGACAATGAGTATAACCTTTGTCTAGAAGACTTGTGGATGGCTTTGGCACTATGTATCACAATTTTCTCTTTGAAAATGGTATTTAACCATCACCCAAATGAACAGACTCTGGAACCAAGGTTGGCAAACACTGAATACAGATGAAGTCTCATCACATTTGAAAACGAGTAAAGTGGAAAAGAAATGTGAAGACTACTGCAAAGCAAGTGAAAAAAAATCAACCTGGGAAGTAGATGTGGCTCAAGAATTTGGGCATCTGTCTCCCACATGGGAGGTCCTGGGTTCGGTTTCCAGTGCCTCCTAAAGAAGATGAGCAGACAATGGGCAAGGGAGCCATTCTGGGTGGGAGAGGGATTAAAAAAAAGAATCAGTCCCAAGTTACATCAAGAACTCTCACAAAAAATAATAAACAAATGGCAAGCAACCCAACAGGAAAAAAAATACTATTAAAAAATCAACCTGAACATTAAGGAAAGCATAACATTTATGAATATTATTTTTTACAGGATAACAGAGGGAAAAGTTAGAAAACCAAATGATGTTTCAGTAGAACCCATAATATTACTGTATAACACAGAAGCAGAAAGGCCTAAGCGGAAAACTTGCGGAGTTATGAAAACATCATACCAGGAAGACAAGAGAACTTAAAAAAGTAAGAAAGGACTACAAGGAAACCAAATATTAAATAGCAGAAGTTAAATCCCTATTGTTCCCTATTGACAGTAGTAAAGTACAGAATTGCATTATAGAAACACTAGAAGAAATCCCAAGACATTGTAAATGCAAGGGAGAGCCTGAATTTAGCTATTCAGAGACCTGTTGCTGTTAGAAAGGTTTTCATCTCTTGCCTCTTGCTCACATCTCTATGCCAAATAAAGATAATTATACATAGACTGCTATGAATGACTTGAATCTATATATATGATGAGTTTACACATATGTACACATTGACCAAAAATTTCACTCTTATCTTAAAAATAAAAACTTAATCAGTATTCTACTGCTTAATCATTTAATCTATAAAGTGCTAATATTTATTTTTAAAGCTTCAGGTATTCTTTAGCCTGGGAGAGTTATTATTTTTTATTATTGCAATATGACTTTCTCTTATCTTACATGTCATTTGTGTTCTACTGTGAATTTCATCTTGGCTTTATTTCTGAGTTTGGATTTAAACACAATTTGGAGCTGGTGTTTATGCGTGATGAATCTGGACTCAGATGGGATCTCTCTTCATAAGACTTTCATGCTACTGTGCTGGAGTTGTAGTTGGTGTTGGGGTTTAAGATATATTTAGGGGATCTGAATCTCTGGACTGACAATGTGATAGCCAGGCCCTGAGCCTCAACAGACTCCAGTACCTACAATCTGATTTATTGGACTCACCTCACTCAGCTAAGATGGAGTTGGAGAAGGACAACCACCACACCATGGAGCCTAGAGTGCCTACAACTGAAAGCGGGAGGATTGCATCCAGTATCCATGTGGAATCTGAGCCTCCTCTTGACATAGAGGTGCAATGGTCACAACCAATCCAATGTCCACAGAGAAAAGGTGGCATTGGAGTGGGAAAAGTGGACATGATGGCTAATGGGTATGGGGAATGGCAGGAAGAGACGAGATGTGGAGGCGTCTTTGGGACTTGGAGCTGCCCTGGATGGTGCTTCAGGGGCAATCACCGGACATTGTAAATCCTCACAGGGCCCACTGGATGGAATGGGGGAGAGTATGGGCCATGATGTGGACCATTGACCATGAGGTGCAGAGGTGCCCAGAGATGTACTTACCAAATGCTATGGATGTGTCATGATGATGGGAATGAGTGTTGTTGGGGGGGAGTGGTGGGGTGGGGGTGGTGGGGTTGAATGGGTCCTCATATATATTTTTTTAATGTAATATTTTTACAAAATCATTAAAAAATAAATAAATAAATAAACACAGTTGTCCTCCTTTAATCCAAAGTAATGTTAACTTTTTCTACTGTTGCTTTATATGTAGCAAGTGTGTTTTCTGCCTCTCTTTAGTCTTTCCTGAGCTGAAATTATTTCCTTTTTTATGACTGCAAGTCATAAATCTTGATGAATCTTGATGAGAAGATTAATTAAAAGATGAGAAAAGTTTTCTCCACTTTTCCCTTCTTGACCATTTTGAACTTTGATATCTCTCCTCATGTCACTGATTTTTTTTCTTTATCTCTCACCTGACTAGTGAGTTGTCTCTACATTTTCCATGAATGGGATGATAGAAAATTTCTCTCAGCAGTTGCATAGGTCCCTGTTCACAATTCCCAGGAGCCTTGTTCCTTGAGAAGTGGCATATTAGAGATCATGTTGACATTTCCTACAATCCAGTCTAGTTTTGTACTTCACCTTGCAGCAAGTGCTCAATGTTTTTGCCATGTAGAAGTAACCCTTCCTGTGTCTCTTAAAACTTAAGTTTAATCATTTTAGGTCCTCTTTGTCATTTTACTGTAATTTTGACGGTTGTTGCTATATCCTGCTTGCATGAAAGTTTTCACCTTAATTTATAAATGAATTAACAAAATACCTCAATAAAGAGATACTAATCAACTTATTTATAATGTTCTCTAGTCTCAAAGTTTATATGGCTGTTCATATAATAAGGAAAAATAAATAAAAGTTATAAATTGTGTTATCAATTAGGAACCTATTCTTAAGTGATTTCCTCAGATAAAGAAAGAGAAGATCCAACTAATAAAAATAATATGCTTATATTATCTGTCCATCTCTTAGGTTATTTTGTGTGCCTGCCCCTAGAATGTGAGTTTCATGAAGGCAAGGATTTTATCTGTCTAAATCACTCTTTTGTCCCCAGAACCTACACTAATCTCTGAAACATGTACTGAATAAGGATTGAATAGATGAAGCATTTGCCATGTGATGAGGAAGGTAATTTTACAGCATCAAGAAGTCTAAGCCTTGAATCAGCCTAATATGTTATCAGCTAGGAGGATCCAAGGATTTAATCCAAGTATTATGCATCTGTCCTTGCCAGGTCTCTCCTAGGACTTCTCATGGGTGTTGGGATGTCTCTCTGAAGAAGCTTTCTCTGGGCCTTTGTTCCAGTATTTGCTCCCCAGACCCTCTTTTGACCTTCTTTTGTCATTGGCCTATCCAGCACTCTGGAACTTTCCCCACCTGGGTGAATCACAGTGCCTGCCCTGGGCACTGCTGAATTTGACTTTCACTTCTATCTACCAGCTGCCCTGTCCTTGCCTAGGGCTCACTAGGGGTTGTGATCCTGATAAGAAAACTTGAGTGTGAGGAAATGAATGAAAATGTCACCATGATTGCGTGGGGGTAATGTGTTGGTGATTTTTTTCTTCTGCATTTATCACTCTTATGGATTTTTGAGATTTGTTGCACTGAATTTAATCTATATGTATGATGGAAAAGTAAATGTTTTAATATATTTTATGATGCCTGGCATAGAAATAGGTATTATATAACGGCATATTATATCACATTATACTATATTATATTTTATCCTTTTTTTTTTTTTTTTAAAGATTTATTTTTATTTATTTAATTCCCCTCCCCTCCCCCAGTTGTCTGTTTTCTGTGTCTTTTTGCTGCGTCTTGTTTCTTGTTTCTTTGTCTGCTTCTGTTGTCGTCAGCGGCACGGGAAGTGTGGGCGGCGCCATTCCTGGGCAGGCTGCTCTTTCTTTTTCATGCTGGGCGGCTCTCCTCATGGGTGCACTCCTTGCGCGTGGGGCTCCCCCACGCGGGGGACACCCTTGCGTGGCACGGCACTCCTTGCGCGCATCAGCACTGCGCATGGCCAGCTCCACACGGGTCAAGGAGGCCCGGGGCTTGAACCGCGGGCCTCCCATGTGGTAGACGGACGCCCTAACCACTGGGCCAAAGTCCGTTTCCCTATTTTATCCTTTATTACATAGTATAAACATCAATAAAACCCAAGGCAAAGCATGTGTAAAAAATAATATTTATCCATCTCTGCCCTTTCTTATTCTTTGGTAATTTCACTGTCCCAAACCCCATATTTGGAAAGTATCCAAAGGGTATCCAGGAATGGTTGTGACCCCTCTGAATTTGCTATTTTCACCTCCTCTGACCTAACTTTCTATGTGATATCCACTGAAGGCTTCTATGGAGAAGGCCCAGGGTGCAGAGGCAAGCCCCAGCATCTCCCACTTCTGCTGACACCATCTCTTCTAGCTCCAGAAACTGTGGAACCCATCCCTGCCACTTTCTTTCCCAAGGATCCATGCTTACTTCTTTCTCTAATTGCAGCTCTTTCTTTTTAGAAGCTTGGAGTGGTTTAATGAGGGCAAGGCTGTAGGAAATTTTTGAACATTTCCTGAGCTGCTTTCAGAATTACTACAGCCATCTATCACTGCCCTATTGCTCACGGCAGCTTTATGTGCTCCAGCTCTCTTTTCCCCCCACATAAATTATATTCCAAGCTTCCCTTGGCTTCTTGTGCAAATGGTTCCCCCTCAGGTCTTCCCTGCAGTCATCTGACTGCATTCAGGCATGCCTGAATTTTAGGGTTAGTATACTTGGGGCTGCCAAGCTGGTACCACCACTGCACATATGACTCCACTTTAATTTGACTGATGAAACTTTTTATGGGCACCTTTCTTGTTTTGCACACTCCTAGGTCTTGGAAGGCCTGAAGGACAAGGTATTGTACCAGGATTGCATTGCGACTCAGAGAGGACTCTGACAAACTTTGGGGAAAGGCAACCCTCAGCTTCTCTGCACTGTGGCATCTCCCTGGGAGCCTGCCATCCTCATGGGCACCTTCATACACTGAGCTCATCAGAACTCAAATGAGCTTGGTTTTAAGGTAGTTTTACACCTCAGCTACATGAGTCCTTTAGAAAGAGGGAAAACCTGGGACTGGAAAGGTGTTGAGATTATAAGTAGTACTGATTTATGATTTGTGAGAGTTAATATAATATTAATAGCAGGAATAATATTCATACTGATACTAACATAAGCTGTCAGATATTGGATATCTATGTAATAGGCCTTATGCTAGAAGATTTACCTTTAATATCACATTTAATTTTACTGCCTCCTTGTGAATTAGAAATCATTCTTATTTAACAGAAGGGAATCTGAAAACTGGAAAGGTAAATGACTTGCCAAAGGTCACAAATCTAACAAAGGGCAAAAACTGCTCCATTTTTCTCCAAATCCTATGCCATTACCATTAATATAAATGCTGGCAAATGTGTTCCCAGATACTGTTGATAGTCTTACTCACATTATCACCGTCTTGATTCTGAACTATTTATTCACTGGTTATAACTCTGGTTATAAGAATGATGATCAAGTAAAAACCTCCCATGCTTGGGGGTGACTGCCGAGGGTTGGAAAGGGGAGTGCTAAGCAGGACACTGGGGCAGAAGGCTACTAGAGTGGGGAATGAACTGGGAAATTTATTTAAGGGGCAAGGAATCCTCCAGCTCAGATACTGTACTAATCAGGGGTCTCTAGGGAACAGAATCTATAGGAGATATCTGTAAATAGTATGAGATTTTGTAAGATTCTCTCCTGTGACTGTGGGGATGCACAAGTCCAGGTTCCACAGGCAGGCTACAAACCAGGGGCTCCGATGAAAGTCCAATGAAGGTCCTTGATGAGTTTCTGGGAGGTGTTGGCTGTCCAAAGACGAGCTGGAAAATTCTTTCTGAATGCTGAAATCACTTCCCCTTTTAAGGCATTCAACTGATTGGATAAAACATCGCTCATTGTTGACAGCAATCTCTCTGGTTGATTGTAAATGTAATCAGCCATCTATGCAGTAAACTCACTGATGACTAAAGTCCATAAATGTCCTTTTATTACAATTAGCCCGGTGCTTCCTTGACCAAACAACTGGGCACAATTACCTGGCCGAGTTGACACATTAGTCTAACCATCACAGATATCAAATGAGCAAATGCCCAGATCTTAATCCAGTATGTGAACATTGAACTTGGGGCAATCCAGTGAAGATACTGAATCCTCAGTCCCAAGGACTGCCTTGGTTTGGATGGCTCAGGAAGCAGTCATCGGATGGGCGCATAGCTCTCTTCATCCTTTAAAACATCTCCTCTCACTTGTTTACAAAGCAGCCTAATGAAGAACCTAAGCAGTCTAAAAGGCAACTCACCTCTCTGAGGTCTGCAAAATGAGTTTGTACCCACCACAGGGAATTGTTTGTATTAGCCCTTCATCCTCAATTCAGAACTTCTGGGACAAGCCACATTCCTTCGGTCTCACCAGGACAGATTTAGATCAGAAGATTCTCACATCTCTTGGCTTCAACAAAGGAAGGAACATTTTCTGGAATGTCTTAATTTTCCTTTCACAGAGGAAACCAGACAAAGCAGAACAAAGTAAAAACAGGCCCAACAAAGTAAGCTTTTCTAATCCTCTTAAGAGATAGGGCAGGCTCAGAAATATTTTTAGTTTGGAATCTTCATTGAGAGTTCTTTCAGTTCTGTAAGGCAGAGATGGGCCTCTAGACCTCTCCTGGGGAGGACTAAGTCCAGGGGGACCAATTTGGTTCAGTGAAAAGGAAAACATTGTAGCAGTCAGAATTGTCCAGAGGTGGAACGAGCTGTTATCAGGAGAGGATCCAGGTGTCACAAAAGGATGTTTTGCTAGACACAATCTAACAGAGGCCAGAAAAGCATTTGATAAGTAAATTGGATATGGGATTTTAATAGCACATGGGAGATTGGATTCAATTTTCTAAGGTTCCTGTATCAGTTAGTTATTGCTGCATAATGAACCACCCAAAATCTTGGTGGCTTTAAACAAAAAGTATTTACTATTGCTCACAATGTCTTTTGGGCAATTGAATGATTCTTTCAGTCTTGGTTGGGCTCCTTCATGTGCATGCAGGTAGTTGATTTAGGTACAGGTAATTTTGCTGATCCAGACTAGGATTTTTGGGATGTTTGGAAGTAGCTGGTTATAGGCTGGTGGAGATGGCTTTGGCAGGGACAACTGGGTGTCCTTCCATGAGGTCCCTCATCCTCCAACTTGGACTTGTTGATATAGTGGTAGAAGGGATTCAAGAGAACAAGTCTATGCTTGGAACTGACACTTTTACTATATTCCATTGATGAAAATATGTCCCAAGCCTAGTCAGGATTCAAGGGGTGGGAAAATAGATCCTCCTTCAGTGAGGGAAACTGCAAACTCATTGAAAAATAGGTAGATACTAAAAGAATGAAGAATTTTAGTTACTGTTTTGCAATTGACCTTTCATCCTAGAAAGTCTGAGATTCTAGTAAGTTTCTGGGCCTATGTTATTTTTAAAAACATGCGGTAACTTTTAGATATTTTTTCTATTGGTATATAACCTGTTTTATGCTTAAAAGATTTATGGTTTGTTTTATATTTAGTGGTATATATATGTATACATAGTGGTAACCTTCAGAAGTCAGCTATGTTTCCTTGTATAATGTACAACCATAGCTTAAATTTCTTTCACAGAATTATTGACATAAAAAAACCCCAATGGCAACAATTATCACAGCAACAACAACACAACAGTATTAATATTTGCACCATTACCTTCAGAGCTAATGAACACATGTTTATATGTGACCAGTACAACTAATTTTGGGGGCAGGCAGGGCTACTATTTAACAGAGGAGAAACTGGGGCTCGAAGAGCTTAAGGGATTCAGCCAATGTCACCCAATTATATGTCTCTAAGATCATTTTATTGAGCTCTTCTTAATGGTTCCTAGATCTTTTCCTGGGAAGATGTTAGCTTTTAAGCAAGGACATTCCCCACCTCATACTATTAGGAGACCATTTTAATATATTGAGAAATGAAAGCATTCTTCACATGCTGAAGTTCATGTTCCTCTCCACAATAAATAGTCCATTCATGGGGGGAGATAAATTAGATCATACTATTAAGTTTTCATTCTGACTTCTTGGCCTTAAATGCTCTATTTAACACATTTCAATAATACCTAATCTTTAGTGAGTACCCACTCTGGGAGTCAGGCAATTATTGAGTATTATCTAATACCTCATAATAACCCCATGAGGTGGGTATTGTCATATTATGGAAAATAAGGCTTGTGGGAGTTAAAGGGCTTAGAAAGTAGCACAGCTTATGAAAGGTGAACCCAGAATCTGGAACTAATTTGACCCCAAATCCCATGTTCTTTCTACTGTATGAAAAACCTCTTTCAGTTAGAAGCAGACTGGGAATCACCATTCCCAAATCCTCAACATTGGGGAATGAACAAGTAGACATTATTATTCTACTATAGCTTTATTATTATTATAGCAATGGAAGAACTCTTATCATTGATGTAAAGGCAGTGACCACCAGAGGTTTTGAGGGATGGTTGAGGGAAGAATAGATGTAATATGGGGGCATTTTCAGGATATTGGATTTGTGTTGCATGACATTGCAGTGGTGGATACATGCCATTGTATATTTTGTCAAAACTTACAAAATTGTGCTGGACAAAGTGTAAACTATAATGTAAACTGTAGTTCATGGTTATTAGCAATGCTTCAATACAGGTTCATCAATTGTAACAAATGTACCACATTAATGAAGGATATTGTTAATGTGGGAAAGTGTGGGAGGGGGAGGGTGTGGGGCATATGGAAATCTCTTATATTTTTTATATAACATTTATGTAGTCTAAAGCTTCCTTAAAAATAAAAAAATTAATTATTAAAAAACCTGTTTTATTTTATTATTTCCTTAAGTAGATGATACAATTCTGCATAATGATAGCATTTTTTACACGTTTTTAAAAATTAAAGTTAATAGATCACAAAGAATGTTACATTAAAAAACATTACAAAAAAACATAACAGTTTCCCATATACTCCACTCCCTACCCCCCACTCCATCATTTCTGTAAATTGTATTTTTTCAACTTGTATACATCACAAAAAAATGTTACGTAAAAATTTTGAGGTTCCCGTATATTCCCCACCCCCCTCCCCCACTCCTCCCACACCAACAACCTCCTCCATCATTATGGCACTCTCATCTCACTCAGTGAACACATTTTAGAGCACTGCTGCACCACATAGATAATCATTTACCCTGTACATTTACCCAGTACATTCAGTGGGTTATGGCAGGATATATAAAGTCCAGCAACTGACCTCACAATATCATTTAGGAGAACTCAAGTTCCCCAAAATACCCCCACATCACATCTCTACTTCCCTCTCCTTGCCCTTAGCTACTACTGTGGCCACTTTCTCCACCTCAATGCTACAATTTCTTCTATTACTCATCACAATAGTTTTATAGTAGAATATCAGTAAGTCCATTCTAATTAATATTTTATTCCTCCATTCTGTGGACCCTGGGATGGTGATGTCCACTCCACCTCTAGGTCAAGAGGGGGCTTAGACTCCACATGGATGATGGATGCAATTCCTCTGCTTGTAGTTGTAGACTCTCTCAGTTCCCTGGTGTGGTGGTTGACTATCTTCACCTCCCTGTTAGCTGACCTGGGTAAATCCAATGAACCAGAGAGTAGGAGTCGCAACTCTGCTGAGGCTCAGGGCCCAGCTGGCACATGGGAAAGATTCAAGTCCCCTGAGTATGCACCATTCCTAGCGCCAACCACAGGTTCAGTAAAAGTGACAGAAGAGGAATGTGGATAGCATTTTTTTTTTTTGTATTTCATTGCAATTTATTTGAACAAGTTTATAAGATTTCTTACAGTTCATGCATAAAAAGAAAACTTCTCATTGCATTTTTTCCCTACATTATTTTTTTAATTACTGTCATATTTGTAATTTCATTCGCTCCTTACAATAGGGTGGCAACAGATGGTGGCTGGTGGAAGAATTCCTCTCTCTGTTTTATACTGGGAAGTACTAGAGTGCATCCTGGACAAATGACTTGCCCATAGTCACATGACTATTTGATAACAGAGCTGAGGATTAAAATCAGATCTGTCTTGAATTCTAAGGCAAATTCTTTGACAACTATTTTTCAAAGTCTTCAACTATTAGGACCACTGCCTTCTTTCTATTTGTTCACTTAAGTTTGTAGTCTCCATTTCTTTTATTTTTCTTTTCTGCGTGAGATTTTAGATGGGTCCTTTCTCGTAGGTACGTGGAGCTTTTCAATGTTATAATACTAATACATCTGCTTCTCTACCTTCCTGGAAGAAGACCAAAGCATGGAGACCTGTGCCTCTGGGTCGCAATAGAGCAGAATGCTCAATTTGACTAGAGAAATGAAAAACAAGATATCAATTTTGAGGAATCTGGGTAACTATTTTCTATTCCATATTGGTAAAAAATGATTAGAGGATTTCTCCAACTACAAAACCTTGTACACTGAGGCATGCCTGGAGAGAGATAGAGAGAGGGGTTGGGGGACAGGGAGAGAAAGAGACAGACAGACGGATAAGATTAGGTCTACAGAGCCCTCTGAATACATATATTAAAGCAGGTAAATGATGACAGCTTTGTATTTGCTGCAGCTTTCCAGTCAAAGGTGGAAAATAATAGCAGCTAGGAAAGTGCTCAGGCTTTCCTTTATCACAATGGTTCTCAAACTTTACCATGCATTAGATCACTTGCAGGCCCTGTTGAAATAGATTCCTCGGTCCCATCCACAGAGATTTGTATTCAATACATCTAGGATGAGTTTGCCTTTCTAGCTTTCTAATACCTTCCCAGGTAATGTTGACACTGCTGGTCCAGGGACAACATTTTTAAAAAATATTTTTTTATTTATTTTAAAAAGACACTTAGATTACATAAAATGTTACATTAAAAAAATAAGGGATTCCCATATGCCCCACTCCCCACACCTCCCACTTTTCCCCACATTAACAACTTCTTTCATTAGTGTGGTACATTCATTGCAATTGATGAACACATTTCGGAGCATTGCCACACAGCATGGATTATAGTTTACATTGAAGTTCACACTTTCTCCCACTCCATTCTGTAGGTTATTGCAGGATATATAATGTTCTGTATCTGTCTTTGCAATGTCATTCAGGACAATGCCAAGTCCTGAAAATGCCCCCATATTACACCTCTTTTTCTTTTCTCCCTGCCTTCAGCAACTCCATGTCCATTGTCTCCACATCAATAATAGAATTTCTTCTGTTGCTAGAATCACAATAAGTCTATAGTAGAATATCAGTAAGTCCATGCTAGCCCATATTTTATTCCCCAGTTCTGAGGATTCTGGAATGATGATGCCCTCCAATTGAGAGGGGACTTTGATCCCATATGGCTAATGGATGGGACTCTTGCTTGCAGTTGTAGACTCTCTTGGTTCCTTGGTGTGATGGTTGTCCATCCTCACTTCCTTGTTAGTTGTCCTAAGAAAATCCAATAAACTGGAGAGTAGTTGCTGCAACTCCTCTGAGACTCAGGATCCAGCTGGCACATGGACAGTGCAGAGATTCAAGTCTCTTGAACTTACACCTACCAACTTCAGTGCCAACTACAGGTTCAGTAAAAGGGACAGAAGAGGCATGTGTAGAGAAGTCACATCTGAGTTCAACTCTGTCACACTTGGTAGCACAAATTCCAAAGTAGGGCTGACTGGAAAAGCACCAAACTCCTGAGCTATCTGCCATGACAATAGGACCTGGGGGTTTCTGGAGTCCTCAGGAGCACCACTATTTGGGGTAGTATCTACTTTGGCTGTCTATGAGATCCTGCTTAGACTTGCGTAAGCATTACCTCTCTGATGATCTCCCTACTCATTTTGAAGTCTCTTAGCCATATGAATCCATCAGTCTTTACTATTTTCCCCTTTTATTCAATGTCTTTTTCCAGTTGCATCACCAGCTAGTACCTAGTAGTAATCCCTCAGTGCCAGAGAGGCTCATTTCCAGGAATCATGTCCCATGCTGGGGGGAAAGTAATGCATTTACATGCGGAGTTTGGCTTAGAGAGTGGACACATTTCAGCAACATAGATAACTCTTAGGGAAATAACTCTTAGGGACCCTACAACACTAGGCTAAACTGCAATTTCAAGAGCAAAAGGCTCACGAGCATAGTCATCAATATCAAGGGCCCATCACTGGACCATCCTTCTTCACTAGTCATTGTGCCTGTACTTGGGGGATTGTTGCTGTTCCATTAGAGAATGTGGCAGAGCTCCCCAGGATGGGAATTCAGTATCCTTTCAGTTGTTGTGTGAATCTCTAACCACTGTGACAATGCCCTGTGAACATTTGACCATATTTATATACCTTTTATGTATGCCCAGGTGAACTTCCTCCCATGCATCTCAGGGACAGCATTTTGATAACCACTGCCCCAGATGGAAGACCTGTCATGACATTTGCAACAACCACTACCACCACCACAATAATAATAATGATAGTAACAACAACAACAATAATGATAACTTATGCTTATGAAGCCCTTGCCATGTGCCAGGCGCTGTTCTAAAGCTTTAAATGAAATAGTTCATTTAATTCTCACAACAATTTTTGCAGAGAGACTCTTTTATTCTCAATTCGTTGATGAGTTTAAATTACATGCCCAAAGTCACAGCTACTAAATGTAAGAGCTGAGATTTGAACCCAAAAAGAGCAACTCCAGAGATGAGGTCACAGTGCTTAGTTTGGTTAGTTATCTTCTCTAAGCTTCTTTTCTCCCATCTGTTAAATGGGGCTCAGGGTTCTTATGTGAGATCACAGAAAATGTTAGTGTCTTCCACTTCCCTTCCTCCTCAATCTCTATCATTACTGATATTGACTTTTGATAAGTCACTATGAATTTTTTAAATTTCTGTACTTCTATTTAACTCACGTCATCTGTCATATGGAAGGATGATACCTGTTTCAGGCTTTCTATTTAATTTGAGATCCTTCTAAGAAGAGAGAGGTGCTATGGATTGAATCATGTACCTTATAAAAGACTTACTCACAGCTTAATCTTTATTCCTATGGGTGTGAACCCATTTGTATCTAGAACTTTTTGAAGAGACTTTTATTAGATAAGGTGTGGTCTCCTTTGTGAATCGGAAGGTCCTGTTCAGATGAGGTCAAATTGAATCAGGGTGGGCCAGATTCCATATGACTGGAGGTCTTATAAAGTGGGGAGATTTGGACGCAGTCAGGGGAAACCTGAAGTCAGAAGAAACCAGAAGAAGCCAGAAGGAGAGCCATGAGACGCAGGGTTACCATCACCACTGCCCTCTGGTCTTGAATTGAGACTTCTATTCTTCAATCCAGTCACAGAATGAATTCCTATTGTTTAAGACAACCGGTGGTTGTTATTTGTCATAGTGGCTCTGGCAAATGAAGATAAGGGGGTGAAAGTGCTTAGAAAAGCTCAAACAAGAATACAAAACAATGTTGAAGAAATCTAACCCTCCTACTATCATTGACTCCTCCATGTGATTTTCACAAGGGTCCCAAAGGGTACCCAAGAATATACTGCTAGTCAGAAAAGTATAGAATCCATGTTACCTTAATAAAGAATGTGAACCAAAATCTGATGCAAAAGTAGAAGGAAAAAAACCTGCCATTCAGTCGGTGTTTACCATTTGCAGGCACTGCACAAAGAACTTGTTTTGTTTAAACTTCACTATAGCTCTTTGAGTTTGGTATTATTATTGTCTCCATTTTTCAATTAAGTAAATTGAGGTTTTAGAGAGTTGAAAGTTAGCCAAGGATCAGTTAGTAAATCTGTGGTCAAGGCAGAAATGAACCAGGACAAATTTCAAAGCCTGATTTTGTAATTAGTACTCTATGTGTTAGTTTTTCTCAATTCTCAAAAGCAAAATGGTTCAGTCACTGAAGAATACAGAATAAGTATAGAATTACCATATGACTTGGCAATCCTGCTACTAGATACATACCCAAAAGACCTGAAAATGGGGACTTGAACTGATATTTGCATACCAGTGTTCACTGTGGCATTATTCACAACTGCCAAAAAATGGAAGCAATTAAAGTGTTCATCAAATGATGAATGGATAAACAAAATGTGGTATCTATACACAATGGAATATTTTTCAGTTGTAAAAAGGAATGAAGTCCTGATATATGCGACAACATGGATGAACCTTGAGGACATTATGTTGCATTAAATAAGTCAGACACAAAAGGACAAATATTGTATGATCTCACCAATATGAACTAATTACAATAAGCAAACTCATGGAATTAGAATCTAGAATATAGATTACCAGAAGATGGATTGGGGTTTGAGAACGGGGAGTTCATACTTGGTTTGTGCAGAATTTCTGTTTGGGTTAATGGTAAATGTTTGGAAATGAATGGTGGTGATGATAGTACATTATTGTAAGTGAAATCAACAGCATTGAACTAAAGAGGTGAATGTGATTAAAGGGAGAACTTTAGGATGTATATATTGTTAGAATAAAAGCCAAAAGATAAAGCATAGGACTGTACAAAACAATGAACTCTATTGTAGGTGATGGAATATAATTAATAATACAAGTATAAGAAATATTCTTTCATAAATTATTTTTTTATATTTTATTTTTTTAATTCATTTTTAAAAAATATTACATTAAAAAATATGAGGTCCCCATTCACCCCCACGGCCCCCACCCCACCACTCCCCCCACAGCAACACTCTCCCCCATCAGCATGACACATCCATCGCATTTGGTGAGTACATCTCTGGGCATCGCTGCACCTCATGGTCAATGGTCCACATCATAGCCCATACTCTCCCACGTTCCATCTAGTGGGCCATGGGAGGATCTACAATGTCCGGTAATTGTCCCTGCAGCACCACCCAGGACAACACCAAGTCCCAAAACGCCTCCACATCTCATCTCTTCCTCCCATTCCCCGCACCCAGCAGCCACCATGGCCACTTTTTCCACGCCAATGCCACATTTTCTCCATTACTAACCCCAATAGTTTATGAATAGAATATCAGTAAGTCCACTGTAATCCTTACTGTATTCCTCCATCCTGTGGACCTTGGATGGGTTGTGTCCATTCCACATCTATGTCAAGAGGGGGCTTAGATTCCACATGGATACTATGGGAAAAATATAACTAATGCAAATTATGGCTAGATAGATAATAGTAGGATTTTAATAAATATTTCATCAACTGTAACAAAGGTAACTACTGTTTAAAAAGTGGTGGGGTGGTATATGGGAATCTGTATTTTATGCACAATTGTTTGATAAACCTACAACATTTCTAATAAAAAAAGTAAAAGTTAAATACAATTTCCCTTTTATCTTTTTCTTTTTCTTCTTTTTTTGTTTTACTTAAAATGTTCTCATATCTTTGGTACTTTCTACCCTCTGTCTATGTCAGGGCAGTGTGTGGCAAATCCAGGGAGAAATGAGACTTAGTCTTTAATATCAGGGAACTTCTTAAGTGATTTGTCATTCTGGGCATGTAACCAAGTCTACAAACAAGGTCACATTTTATCCATTCTGTCTACAATGCCTGGAGGTTTCTTCTGCCCTGGGTTTTATAGAGACTAAATGAAGTTTTGCCATCCCATTCTGAGATGAAGTCTCAACACATGCTTCATTTGGGTGTCATAGTAGGCCACATGTGAAAGTTTCACAGAAGGAGGAGCGAACTTAATCTTAGAATTACTCCTCCTGAAGGAATTAACAGAAACCCTGAGGCAGGGGTCTCTCTCCCAGAACAGCCCCCCTTTGACTTCTTCAGGTGTGGGTGACTCAGCTCTTTGTCTTTCCCTCTGTCCCTGCCCTTTCTGGTCTACTCTGGAATGTCACCTTCTCAGCATGCACTTACCCTTCATGCCCACTTGGACAACATCCACCTTTAATTGGCTTTGTCACTGGAGTGTTGCTTCCTCCAGTCACTGAGGCCAATGCCCGACTCCTAGGTAATGTGGTCAATGGGAAAGAGCTTCTCCAACCTCTGGGAACAACTCTGGTTGGATCTGCTTCTCTATAATTTTATCATTTAACACTTGACCCCTCTTTCTATCTACCGCTTTCTCTCCTGTGGTGTGGGGAAGGGGAGTGTAACGTGGAGCAGGAAGCATAGCTCCCTAATTTGGACCCAAATTCTTTCATTGGGATGAAAAAATGGAATCATTACAACTTAACAAATGTCTGTGAGGGCTGACTATCAGCAAAAACGGAATTTCCCAAAGTGCCGTGCTTACATTCAAGATGATTTTACATAGATGATGGACACAATTTTGAAGGGTATGCTATTTGCTTTAAATATGTAACTAGCATATCCTAACTATGATTTAACAGATATTAGTACTTAAGACCCGGTAAATGCCATCTTGAGAGATCCTCAAGCTAACAGAGTAGCCAGTGGCAAACCCTACAAAGGAGGTTTATGAATGAGTGGTTTGAGAAATGCTGACCTGGACCTAAGGATATCAACACACTGTCCATGGGACGTCAGAAAGCTTTCCCCTTCACCTCCATAATGGTTTGAGGGACACTCCTATTTACCAGTTTGTGCTCACTCAGTCAGGGTATCTGGAACCAAATCTAGGTTGTACCAGTTTGCTTGCTCTGTGATCCAGGACCAATTGGTTACATCTCTGAACCTTAGTCTCTTCACCTATAACATGAGAGACTTAGAATATTACCTGTCTTTCAGGGTTGTTCTAAAGATTTAATGAAACAATATGTTTCATAGGTATTTAGTCTAGTACCTGGTATATTGTAAGGGCTTAAAAAATACTAAAATTATTTTTAAAGAGCAAAATATGCATTGAGTTATTTGAAGATTAATAAACTGAAATTTAAGGATATTCTGAAAAGTAGATGTTGACTTCCAAGTGTTTTTCTAACCAAAATGGCAGGTCACCTGAGGCTGAAAGAAATCAGCTTAGCTGTGGTTTGTGGTCCTAGAAGTGCCAGAACTTGAGATAGAGCCCTCCTCTTCTGACTCCATGTCCAAAAATCTTTCCATGATCATGTTCTCTTCTGTATCAAACTTATCTGATTGTTCTTATTCATAATCTGATTTCAGTTCAATTAATCAAACATTGTCTATGCCAACTCAGAGGCTCTTTCAAAAAAACCTGATTATAACAATCTCAAGAACAAGAACAATCTCAAGAACACAGCCTTAGTCAAAGGCCAACCTGGGGTTTCCTCTGCCTTGCTCTCCGCACCTCAGAGGTGCATTGTACAAATGCCTTTCAAAAACAGAAAAGGAACTAAGGACATTTCCTCTTCTCCTCCAGAGGTAATAACAAACAAAAGAACCTTTTATAAATGTCACAATACTGCCTTTTATCATGGCCACAAGCTTTACAATACATTCTTATTTATTGTTTCCTTTTTCTGGCCTGAGGTAGAGGGTCTTGTTGGCCTGTCCTCAAATACTGTAAGTGTTTTTGTTGGGTTCTTTCTCTACATGTAATTGGATCAGTTCTCATTACATTAACCCCAACATGTTTCTTGAAGTTATTCTTAAAAATAGGAAAATTTACCTTTTTTTATTTTTGAAGTACCAGGGTCAGGAATTTGAACCCAAGACCTTGTATGTGGGAAGCCGGCACTCAACCACTGAGCCACATTAGCTCCCCTGGGTTGGTTTTTTCATTCGTTTGCTTGTTTGTTTTTTTTTGTTTGTTTGTTTGTTTGTTTTTAGGAGGCATGGGGACCAAACCTGAGTCCTCCCATGTGAGAAGTAGGTGCTCAACTGCTTGAGCCACATCTACTCCCTGAAAATTTACTTTTAATCTGTACATAGTTCAAGGTTTTACTTTCTCTGATGTTAGGGGCACTGTTTGTACAAGGACCCAGAGTTTGTGAAAGAGAAGGTAAGTGACATTTAGCTCTAAAGCCAAGATGGTGATGAGGAAGACAGAGTTGGGCATTTCTAAGGAGGATGAAAGCAGTGTCCTTAAAATTCAGGGTAGGCAAGCCACCTCTGGGCCATGCCATGTCAACAGAGAAACCAGCAAGCCCTAAACTCCTACTCCGGGAAATGGTCAAAAAATAACACCCAACAAAGTTCTAAGCTCTCAATTTACAGATGAGGAAAATAAGGTTCAGAGAAAGGAAAGGATTTGTACGAGTTCCTCTACTTAGTATTTAGTAAATCCAGTCCAGTCTTCTTTCATTAGTATCTCACCATCACTTTTTATTAGTCAAGCAAACTTGGGCTGTAATTGAGGCTCTCTAAACCTCAATTTCCTCCACTATAAAATGGGACACTAATAGCCACCTTAAAGTGTTCTTATGCCTGGGTATGTGAGCTACCATGTGTATTGTATATCACGCAATGCCTGCCATGGAGCATCTGCCCTGCAAATTCCAACTGAACCAATGCTTTACTATTGTCAGCCACCTGCTCTTGCGGATGTTTGGGTGGTTTTCATTCATTTATTAGTACGTTTATTTAAAAAAAAAACATGTATTCAGTAGATTCTTTGTACCAGCTTCTGTGCTGAACTCTGTAGGCAGGATTGGGTCTCAAAATCCAGGAGGAGAGGTGATGCCAAGCTTCTTCAATTAACATGGAAAAAGAGGGAAATGCCGTTAGAATAGGGCAGTGTCATAGAAGGATTGTTTTGTCTTTATTTTTTTAAACTATGCTAGAAAATGGATTTTTAAAAATAAATAGGAAGACTCTTATTTCAACTGAAGCAGTGGAGAACTCTGAATTTGCGTTCAGGGTTTGTGTCTTCCATAGTTATAGAATTTTTAGCTGGGCGTATGGCAGCCCAAAATGAAAACACTATTTTCTAAGGTCTCCTGCAGCTTTCCAGCTAATGAAAGGTAAGTGGCAGTTCCTGGGACTCTTTCTTCAGAGACAGTAAAGGGCAGCCCTAGACTCTGTCTTCCTGCCTTCCTTCACCTTGTTGCACAGAATGTAGATGTAACCTCCTGGATCATGAGGTAGAGGGCCAGGATGGAGCACTGAGGCAGGAGGAGCCTGGGATCCTGACGCCACCGGGCCCTGTATGAGTCAGCTAAAGGGGTGCTGATGCAAAATGCCAGAAATCAGTTGGTTTTTATAAGGGATATTTATTTGGGGTAGGAGCTTACAGATACCAGGCCATAAAGCATAAATTACTTCCCTCACCAAAGTCTATTTTCATGTGTTGGAGCAAGATGGCTGCTGACATCTGCCTGGGCTCAGGCTTCCTGGGTTCCTCTCTTCCAGGGTCTTGCTTCTCTTTCCTCTGTGTGCTTACTTCCCGGGGCTCCAGATTAAGACTTCAGCATCAAACTCCAACATCAAAACTCCAATATCAAAAACCTCCAAGCCTGTTCTTTGCTGTATCTGTTATCTATGAGTTCCTACTCACCAAGGGGAGGGAACTCAACACCCTACCGATGTGCTCAATCAAAGCCCTAATCATAATTTAATCATGCCAAGGTATAGGCAAGTTTACAAACATAATCAAATATCTATTTTTGGAATTCATGCCTACACCAAACTGCTACAGGCCCCAATTGCCCTACCTGTTCTGGATGGCCCATCTTAACTTTCATGAAATAAAGGAGTAAACTTCTGTCTTGTTTGAGCTACTTTTATTTAGGCTTTTGGTCCATAACAAGAGGATCATCTAACCAACATAGAACCACTTTTGTATTAAATTATGGTGTTTGGTAGGTACCAACATATAAAAAAAAACATTTATTTATTCATTTAACAAATATTTATCATATGCTTACTATGTAGCATGCACTGTGCTAAATGCTGGTGATAGTGGGAGAAATAAGGTGCAATCCTGTTTTCATGGTCTAGTAAGAATGGAACTGATCCAGAAGAGTGATCTAGAGCAGTTTAAAGGGAATTTTTATTCAGAAAAGATAGCCGTAAACTACCTTATTAGCAATTTAAAGCTGTAGATTTGAAGTGAGCTTTGTGTGTTTATCAGTAAACTTATTTCCCCTCTTTCTAGGATGAAACGTACAAATTTCTTCTTAATTATTGTTCTATTTTGATAAGCTTTGAATAGTGTTAGCCTCTGTCCTATAATTTTGCCTGCAATATAATGAACTCTTTTCCTGCATGTACTTCAGTTTTTCTTCACATTAGAATAGGTTGTGGTTTTTTTTTTAAGTATGACTTTGATATGTATTCCATCTCAATCATCATATTCCCCAAGATGACATTATAATATTTTGGTAGAAACCTCACTGCCTACCCTTCCCATGTGCTATTGTTTTGGATATGGTTATCTCCTTGCTCTTTTTTATTTGGGAAGATTTCTCAGGCTTGTCCTCTGCTAAGTCAATTCTGTTATTACCATTTATACTGCCATTTCAGATTTCACTATAAAATGATTTGTTTACTGATATAATGACATTCTGGTATTATCTCCTCATTTCCCATCTCTTCTTCATAAGATCCGCACTTTCCTTCATGCTTTAACATTTTTGTAGAAGTATAATGCACTCCCAGAAAAATTCATATATCATAAAAACACAATTGAGTGAATTTTTGTAAACCGAACACAGCTAAGTGATTAGAACCCTGATTAAGAGGCAGAATGTTACTGCACCCCAAGAAGAGCCCTGGGCTCCTTCCTGGTCACTTGGTCCCTGAACAAAGAGACTATTAACCTGATTTTCAAGACTGTAGAATAGTTTTGCCTGATTAAAAAAAAAAAAAATGGAGGGAAGCGGACTTGGCCCAATGGATAGGGCATCTGCCTACCACATGGGAGGTCTGCGGTTCAAACCCCGGCCTCCTTGACCTGTGTGGAGCTGGCCCATGCGCAGTGCTGATGTGCGCAAGGAGTGCCGTGCATGCAGGGGTGTTCCCCACGTAGGGGTGTTCCCCACACAGGGGAGCCCCACGTGCAAGGAGTGCGCCCCATAAGGAGAGCCGCCCAGCGGGACAGAAAGTGCAGCCTGCCCAGGAATGGCGCCACCCACACGGAGAGCTGACACAGCAAGATGACGCAACAAAAAGAAACACAGATTCCCATGCCGCTGATAAGGATAGAAGCGGTCACAAAAGAACACACAACAAATGTACACAGAGAGCAGACAACTGGGGGGTGGGGGGGAAAGGGAGAGAGATTGAAAAAAAAAAAAAGGAACCAAACAGTATATATTATTTCGTGTTTGGCTTCTTTGCTCCACATTATGATTATGAGAGGCATCCAGATTTTTCTAATGGTTGTAGATTGTTGATTTTTCATTGTTGCATAGTCTTTCATTATGTGACTATACCACTGTTGGTGGGGCAATTGGGTAGTTTCCAGATTTTGGCTATTATGAATAGTCCTGCTACAAACACTTTTTAAAACTATACTTTTTAATTTTTTTCCCAAAGATACTTAGATTACATAAATGTTACATAAAACCTATAGGAGATTCCCATATGTCCTGCTCACTACTTCTCCCATATTTTCCCACATCAACAATATCCTTTACTAGTGTGGTACATTTGCTACAATTGGTGAACACATTTTGGAGCATTGCCGCTAAGCATGGACCGTAGTTTACATCATAGTTTATACCCTCTCCTATACAATCTTGTGGTTGTGGGAAGGTATGTAATGGCCTGTATCTGCCATTGCAATGTCATTCAGGACAATTTCCAAGTCCCAAAAATGCCCCCATATTGCACTTGTTTTTCCCTCTCTCTGCCTTCAGCACCTCCAGTGGTCACTGTCTCCACATCAATGATATAAATTATTCCATTGTTAGAATCACAAAAAGTTTATATAGTAGAATACCAGTAAGTCTACTCTAGTACCTCATTCATTTCCCAATCCTGAGGATTCTAGGATGGTGATATCCACTCCTCTTCTAATTGAGAGGGGGTTTAGATCCCATGGGGCAGATGGATGAATCTATCTTGCTTGCAGTTGCACACTCTCTTTGTTCCTTGGGATGGTTTTGTACATCATAATCTCGTTGTTAGTTGTCCTGGGTGAGTACAATGAACTGGAGATTAGGTGTTGCAACTCTGTTGCAATTCAGGGCCCAACTGGCACATGGACAACCCAAAGATTTAAGTTTCCTGGACATACATTTATCAACTTGGGTACTAACTATAGGTTCAAGTAGAAGGAGTGAAAGAGCCATATGTAGTGAAACCACAACTGAGTCCAACTCTGTCACACAGGGGAACATAAATTCCACATTAGGGCCCACTGGCAGGGCACCAAACTCCTGAGCTGTCTGATCTGACTATAGTGTCTGGATGTCTCCAGAGCCCTCAGGAGCCCTGCTATTTGAGGCAATACTTACTTTGACAATCAATGAGATCGTGCTGATAAGTGCATAAGCGTAACCTCTGGAGTGACCTCCCGACTCACTTTGACGTCTCTTAGCCATATAAACTCATTTGTCCTTAGATGTGGAGGGGACACAACCATTCTAAGGTCCACAGGATGGAGGAATAGAGTATGGATTAGAGTGGACTTACTGATGTTCTATACATGAACTATTGTGATTAGTAACTGAAAATGTGGCATTGGTGTGGAGAAAGTGGCCATGGTGGCTGCTGGGGGTAGGGAGTGGGAGGAAGAGATGTGATGTGGGGGCGCTTTCAGGACTTGGAGTTGTCCTAGGTGGTGCTGCAGGGACAGTTACCGGACATTGTATGTCCTCCCATGGCCCACTGGGTGGACTGTGGGAGAGTGTGGGCTATGATGTGGACCATTGACCATGAGGTGCAGTGGTGCTCAGAGATGTATTCACCAAGTGCAATGAATGTCTCATGATGACGGAGGAGGATATTGTTATAGGGGGAGGAGTGGGGTGAGGGGGGTGGGGCGTATATGGGGATCTCATATTTTTTTAATGTAACATTAAAAAAATAAAGACAAAAAAAACCCGAAAAATAAAAAAACAAACAAACAAAAAATAAACTCATTTGTCTTTACCTTTCCCCTCACTATGGTCAAGGTTTTTTGCCAGTACAAACATTTTAATACATATGTTTTGGTGAGCATATTGATGCATTTCTGATGGATATTGTGGAATTGCTGGGTGTGAGGGTGTTTATTTATTTAGTATTATTAGTTACTGCCAGCATTTCAGAGAGATTATTCTAGTGCACAATCCCACCAGAGATGTTTGAGTGTCCCACTTATTCCATGTCTTTGCAGAAACTTGGTATAATAGTACTTTTTATTTTAGCTGTTCTGATGGGGATATCATAGTACGACATTGCAGTTTTAATTTGCATTTCTTTGATGAATAATGAAATTGAACACTTTTTCTGTATTATTGGTCATTTAAATACGGTCTCTTCTTTTTTTTTTGAGATATCCAAGTATTTGGTCCATTTTTAATTGCATTGTCTGTCTTTTTCTTACTGATTTGTGGGAATCCATTTTATATTCTATTTATGAGTCTTTTGTGGGATATATGTATTAGAAACATTCTCCTACCTTCTGGGTTGACCTTTTACTCTCTCAAAGAGATATTTTGACACAAAAGTTCTAAATTTTAATATAATTCAATTTATCAACATTTTTTGTATCCAGTTAAAAAAGCCTTGCCCAAGCCATGGACACAAAAATGTTCTCCTATGTTTTCCTATGAAAATTTGCCATTTTGCATTTTCCATTGAAATCTTTGTTACAGAGTGAGGTAGGGGTCAAGATAATTTTTCCACATGGACAATCAACTGCTTTTGCACCATATTGTAAATACCATCCATTCCCCACTGCGCTGCAATGTGCCCTTTGTCATAAGTCAAGTGAATATAAATGTGTATTCTTTTTCCAAATTCTCTAATTTAAGTCATTGGCCAGTTTGTCCATCTTTGGGCCAACATCGTGTTGTCTTAATATTGATAGCTGATAATGTAAGTCCTACAGATTAGTTCTTCTTCAAGAATTCCTTAGTGATTCTTGGCCCTTCAAAATTACATATCGATTTTGTAATGAGTTTGTCCATTTGCATGAAAAATCTGTTAGGATTTTGATTGGTATTTTTAATATATAAATTAATGTGAGGAGAATTGACATCTTTAAAACATTGAGTCAACCAATATATGAGCATGGTGTATCTGTCCATTTTTAAGGACTTTTTAACTTCTTTCAATAGTATTTTATAGTTTTCAGTATATAGGACTTGCTCAATTCTGGTTAGATTTATCTTATGCATATGATGATTTTTTGATGGTCTTGTTTCTATAAATGTATTTTTATAATTAATCTATTGCTCCTAAAAATAATAACAATTGATTTTTAATATTGACTGTGTATCAAGCAATCTTGCTGAATTAACTCATTAATTCTAATAATTTAAGATTCTTTTGAATTTCATAATTATGCAATCCATGTTATTTTCAGACAATGATTGCTTTCAGTTATTCTTTCCCAATTTTTTGCCCTTTGTTTCTTGTTTATTGTACTGGCTTGGACCTCCAGTGCATTTGACCAGTCCTTTTTCCATATGTTTTGGCAACTGACTTCTAATAGAATATCAGGTTTTCTCACCCACCCTTTCTTCCTCTAGCCTTTTTTGCAAAATTCTTGGAAAACTTTTCTTTCATATGCTTTACCTCTATTTTCTAAATATCCATTAATATTTTCAATGAGTCTGATTTTATGGTTAGGGAGGGGTTACTATGTATGACAACACAACAAAATTACTATAGTTCTCCATAGGTTATAGAAAAATTTCGCAAATATTATTACACTGAATTCTCAAGAGAGTCACTTGACAGAACTTGAGGCAAAGAGAGGGTATGGAACTTGCTTCCAGTCGGACAGCCAGTAAGCACTGGAGCCAGGCCTTGAATTCAGACCTTCACACTTTAGTACATGGCTCGAATGATTCTGCTGCAGATAACACTTTGCATTCAACTGCTTTATTTTTGGGAAGACCATGCAAACCTACCATCTACAAAGAATTCCAGGGAAAGATTCCTGAGATGTCATGTTCGTTATCGTGGGGAGAGAGTTGTAAGTAGAGGTTAAACTTTTCCTTGAAGTGGAGGAAGTGATGGCCAGAGTTTTACTCAAGTATTTATTGTCTTTAGTGGAACCTGATGGAAGACATGGAAATATTTTACAGCTGATTAAGTATCCAACCCAGGCTAGAAAGGCTAGTGATTATAAATGGGATGCTGAGAAACTTAACATGCAGGTTAAAGGTACTTGTTAGTATTTTTGTTGTTGTTGGCTTTTTTGTTTTTCGTTTTTGTTCACATAAATGCCTTGGACTTTTCCCAGGGACAGATGCTAATCTAATCAAAATTGTAAGTAGAGGATTTTCACCCTATGAAGGCAGAATGGCACTAAGGTTTTCAGTGAATTCTTTGCTCATACTCTGAGCAGCCAGTGTAGGACTTGCCAGGTCCCTTCTCTTGGCAGCATTTGATACTTTAGCTAGTGGACACTTCAGCATATTAAACAGGTTTATACATACTCTGTGCTCTGAGATCAATCATGTTCTTTAGTCATTGAGAACTTAGAGGGCAGAATACTGCAGGCGCTAGGGAATCAGGCACTTCTGAAGAAAACCAAGATTCTATCTTGGTTCTACCTTTAGAAATGTGTGATTTGGGGCAGGGTAATTAACTTCTTTATCCTTCAGGTTCCGTGGCTATAGAATAGGAACAATGATAGCTCTTACTTCACAGGATTTTTATGAGAATTAAATGAAATAAATTATGTTTAAAGCAGCTAGCATTAGGCCTGACAGGTATAAATGACACAATACATGTAAGCCATTATTATTATCATCATCATCTTTATTATCATCATGATTAATTCAATAATCATAAGACTTGAAGTTTGCTCAATTTGACTGTTGTACCAGTTCAGACCTTGTGACCTAGCTTCCAGTTTTTGCTTAAGACAAACCTACCTTTCTGCATGAAAAAGGTCCCTTTCTGATACAATAAGTGCTCAGAAAATATTACTAAATGAATGGCAAGCTGACACATTCATTGATAAGTCAGAGAATAGCATGATGATAAGAACAGAGGATTTAAATCAGAAGAGGAAATTTTAAATCTGTTTGTATTTGATAGCTGTGTAAAGAGCTGAATTGAGCATATTTAGCTCTCAAGTTAACCATCCATATACATTATTCCTTTTACCTTAGGGAAGGATGAAGTTAGAAATAGAGAGAATTCAGGAGAGTGATTCCAATGGAATTTTCTCTACAAGGAAATACAAATAATGAGGAATAAGTGTTGCTACCTTAACAATAATAACTGATATCTCTTGAATTTATTGTTGGGGCCAAGTAATCATAATATTTTAATTCCTATATTGCAAAGTGTTAGGCAATTTTGGACTGCATTTTTGCCTTTTATGCACTACTTTGTAATTCTGCCTGAGCATCTGCCTAAATTTTGAATTTATGATGGTCTGCTATGAAATACTGCACTGCTTCTTAATTTTAAAAATGCCTGAGAATTGTGCTTAATAATGTAATAGAGAGGAATGTAAAACAAGATGTTAAGAACATGACAATACATAGGAAATATATAACTAATGTAACTAATTATAGTTAACGATATTGTAATATTTTTGTAGAAGCAAATTGTAGAAGCAAAAATATTGCTTCTTTATAAACAAAGAAGGTACTAGTAATATTACTGCTAAAGGTAAAAAAAGAATATGGGGTTTAGTTTTATGAGATATGAATATGATTAGCATTTTACTCTCCATTTTTTTTCATTAACAAGGAGACCTTGACTATGTCATTTAACTGATCTGTGTTCATCTTTGTTTCTTTCTGAACACTGGAGGAACAACTGAGTTTGCTTTTAGATAAAAGTGTCTGTACAGAACTTTTTTGGAGTAACGCTTCCATAACTTGTGAAGCTGCCTTTTGTCTGTATTTGGCTTTTTGAATTTGAAATAAAGTTTAAATTTTAAAATGCATTCGCCAAAATGGTCAAATAGCATGTTGTAGCAGAAAATGGATATTTCTTAATACCATCAGGAATAAAATACCAGTTCCAACCATTTTAATCCTGTGGTCTTGAGCAAATATTTTATCTTTGTCTAGCTCAATATACCTGTGCCTCAGGATTACTTGAAAAATAAATGGAATAATACATATGAATATGTCTGATATAGCATAGGTACTCAAAAATTAATTTCCTCCCTGTCCTTTCTCTTTTTTTTGTAGAATGTAGGGACTGGACTAGCTCAGCATGAGTTTGCCTCTATATTTAACATCTCATGACTTTATTCTTCTGAGTCCCAAGTTGGGTTAAGGATTTAATAATAAGAGCACAAATGCACTAACTTGTTGATTATTGATAAATAGATCTTCAATACTTATCCAACCTTACAGTAAATATAACTTTTAGCCAGTTTTCCTCACAACTATAGTACAATGATAATTAATGTTCACCAGGCAACAATGAGGCAAAATCCCGAAGTGTTTTCTGTATCATAAAAAAGAATCAAATTCCTTTTTAGTTAGGTTAAATTGTAATCAGTCACATGTTTTCCTTAATACTGATTAATACTCTGGCTCTAATAGCAGTTTGGCTTTTTAAAAAGTCACAACTTCCTTAATTTTGGTTAACTTCTGCTTATAGCCATAATAGGGTAACAGAGATCAGATGTATTCATTACTCAAATGACTAAAAAATATATTTTTAAAATAATATGAAATAAAATATATTTTTAAAATAATATGAAATAAATGAAATAATGATAACCATACATTGGATAACAGGCAGCACAGAATAGTAATCCTGTAGAGAGGATAACCTCTGTGAATTTCTTAGCTAATAGCTTAGAGAGAATTTCCAAGACACAGATCAGGAATGGGGAAATCTGACAGAGCCTGGCCGACTCCTTTAAGTGAAAAAACAACAACAGATTTGGAAATATGGGAGGATAAGGAAGGCTAGGATTTTCTGGGAAGAGTTGAAAGGGAAGAGCTGTAGAGAGAGAGCAAACACTGGAGATCTTTAAGGAATCCTGCTCCTGTCTTCAGCAGAAGACTGATAAGTGCACAGGCATAAGGAAATTATGCAAGACCTGAGATGGAACCACTGGAAAGGAGCAGGGACAAAACTCCCTGGAGCCACACAGAGCTGATAGTCAGACAGAATGGGAAAACTCTATGATATATGAGACATCAAAAGAGTGCTAAGAAGGCTATTGTCTCTATTATAGTGGGACAAATTTAGCCATGGATTAAAGGCTACTTTAGCCCAACTAACAATCCTAACTTAAGTTTAAGAGAATAAAGCTGTTTCTAAGTAATTTACCAATGCTCAAGAATAGACTATGAGGTGCAGAGGTGCCCAAAGATGTACTTACCAAATCCAATGGATGTGTCATGATGATGGGAACGAGTGTTGTTGGGGGGGGAGAGGGGGGGTGGGGGAGCGGGGTTGAATGGGACCTCACATATATATTTTTGATGTAATATTATTACAAAGTCAATAAAAAATAATAATAATAAAAAAAAAAAGAATAGTTAATGGAATACTAAAAGAACTAGTACCAAATAAGGCAGAATTTGCCTTGTCTGTTATCCAATTAAAATATCCAGGCTTATAAAGATGAAGGAAAGTATAATAACCCATAATGAGGGAAAAAAAGTCAAACAATAGAAATAAACATAAAATAATGCAGATGATAGAATTAGTAAACAAGGGCAAGAAAATTATTTCTATAAATATATTTCATATGTTCAAGAATGTATAGAAAGTATTAGCATATTAAGGCAAAAGGGAAGATACAAAAAAATCAAAATGAACTTCTGTAGATGAAAAGTAAATTGGATAAGAGTGGCGGCATACAAGCACGACAAAAGAAAAGATTAATGAACTGCAATACTTAGCAATGAAAACTGAATTGAAAAACACACAGGAAAAAGAGTCTAAAAAATTAATAGAACAAAAGTGAACCATGGAATTACTTCAGGCAGTCTATGTACACACATATGAAGTAGAGAAGGAAAAGAGAGGGAGGTAGGGCAGAAAAAATATTTTACACTAAAATTATAAAAATGGATGAATTTTCAAGGAACTGCATGCAATACCAAATGGTCTACTCTACATATAATAGAGTCCCAGAAGAAGAAAAAAAAAGAAAAGAAGGCAGAGGAAAGGGAGGGTAGAAAGAGAGAGAGCATAGCAGAAAAATTATGTGAAGAAATGATGATGGAAAATTTCCCATATTTGATGAAAAACATTGACTTCTAAATCCAAAAGTTCTGTGAACTCCAAGTAGGAACATAACAAAGATAACTACATCTAAACACATCACAGTCAAATTCTTGAAAACCAAAATAAAGAGAAAAAATATAGAGCAGATAGAAAAAATCAACATATTACATACAGGAACATTAACGATAATATCTGCTGCCTTCTTATAAGAAAAAAATTGAAGCCAAAAGAATAATAATTCACATATTCTGAATGCTGAGAGAGAAACAAAGGAAACCTAGAATTCTAAATCCAGTAAAAATATCTTTCATAAAATGAGAATGAAATAAATTCATTTTCACATAATGAAAGTTGAAAGAACTGTTAGTTGACCTGCACTGCAAAAGGATGTTGTTCATGCTGAGGTAAATTGATACAAAATGGGAACTCAGAGTAAAGGAAAGAACATTAAGATCACCAGAAACAGCACCTACCTGGGTAAAGATAAAAGAATATTTTTCTTTTCCTGTATTTTTCTTAAAGGATTACTGCTTAAAGCAAAAATGATTACATTATGAGTTGGCATTTATGCATAGATAAAGGAACAATATGACAACAATGGCATACGGATGAGAGAGGTTATAAAAAGAATTATAGTAGTTTAGGTTATTGCATTTGTGAAATGGGAAGGAGGAAGTAGCAAGCATTAAGTAAGACATGTGAAGGAGAATTTGTGAAGGGACTGTTGTGAAGTGTTGAATGGTAAATTAAAACTCAATAGATTGTGATAATTTAAGGATCTATATTTATAACCTTTGAGAAAACCCTGAAAAATAAGTGTAGCTCATTGTCTAAAATGGAATGACTAATTTTTTTTTTTAAATACTGGAAAGGAGTGACATTGGAGCAAAAACAATAGGAAAAATATAAAAAAACTACAGACTTAAACCCATGCATATTAATAATTACCTTAAATATGAATGGACTAAGCATTCCAATGAAAAGTGAGAATGTCAGACTGGGGGTGGTGGGGAGAGAGGACTGTATATTGACTACAAGAAATGTGTTTTAAATAAAACATACTGATCAGTTGAAAACAGAAGTGTGAAAAAATGTCATCCAAATGCTCATAGGATCTCAATATCTTTTCAAAAGTATGAAATCCTTCAGAGTGTGTTCCCTGACCTAAGAGTATTCAATTAGATAGCATTAATGAAAAGATACATTTTAAAATCCCCAAATTTATATTATTAAACACACATAATTACTGCATGGGTCAAAGAAGAAATCACAAGAGACATTGAAGACTATTTCAAAATGAATGATAATGAAAATGAAACACAGCAAAATTTATGGATTACAGATAAATACGGATTAGAGAAAAATTTTTAATTTTAAATGCTATATTAGAAAAGAAGAAAGGTTTAATAATCAATGATCCCTTTTTTGATGCTATCAATGTCAATGTTACAATAATGTACTATATTTTGCAAGATGCTACCACTGGAAGAAAGTGGTAAAGGGGCCCAAGGTCTTTCTGTATATTTATTAAAACATTGCAATATGGATATAGGCCATTATACATTTTGTCATAACCTGTGAAAGTGTACACTGCAAAGTGTAAACCATAATGTAAACTATAGACCATATTTAGTAGCAATGCTTCAATATGTGTACATCAACTGTGAGAAATATACCACACTAATGAAAGAAGTTGTTAATGTAGGAAAGTGTGGGAGAGGGAGGGGTTAGGACATATGGGAATCCCCTATATTTTTTATGTAACATTTACGTAATCTAAAGCTTCTTTAAAAATAACAATAAACAATTTTAAAAACTGCATGGAAATCTATAATCATCTCAGAATAAAAAGTTTAATTTTAAAAAAAATTCAGTGCTCTTAGGCAGGGTTTGGTAAACTGTGGGTCGTGAGGCAAATCCTATCAGCACATATTTCTTTATGAACCACAGCTAAGAATGGTTTACATATTTTTTAACTTTTTCAAGGTTCATTAAAAGATTAAAGAAGACTATGCAACAAAGACTGTATGTGGGCACCAAAACCTAAAATATTTAGTAATTGACCAATGCAGAAAAAGTTTTCCAACTCCTGATCTAGTTAATTTCTGTTCTATTCTGGAAGTACCAATTCCTTAGAGTCCCTTTCTCCACTAATTACAAATAAAAATGTTGGGCAAGAAAAAGCACCACCACCACCAACCAAAAAAACAACTACCTGATGACTCAAATGTAAACAAAAGTGGCCAAATTATGGAGCAAACGCAAAACTTATGGAAGTGACCCATGTGGGAATGTGTTTTTTTACTGTTCTTTTTCTACTTTAGGCTTTGCTGCAGTAGTAGGCCCCTGTCATGAGTTGTGTGGCACTGGCATCTAAAACTCAGACAGAAACCCTTACCTCACTTATTTCTGGCTAGGGGATTCAGGGAAAAGAGACCCTACATGCCAGAAGATGAGGTGGAGGGATCGCAAAGAGGAGAAAAGAGGACATGGAGATGCCTTAATTTTACATAGGTATCTGTGCAAATTTCAGCCTAACTTCTAAACAACACTTGTGTGGGACAGACATAAACAGTTTAGGAAAGATTTAGAGAACTGAACTGAGACTTCAACCTCTGCTCACAGAAGGTCAGTACAGAACTTCTTGTCTGAACCTAATAGTGTTAATGCCTGCTAGAACAAAAATACCAATATTCTCCATAGAACTGTAACAATTCCAAGAGTCTGCACAATATCGTATATACATTTTCTAGAATGCAATCTAGTACCACAGAACAAAAAATGAACTAAAAATTGTGACTCATTCTCAAGAGAAAAGACAATCAACAGAATCAAATTCCATTATGACCCAGATATTAAAAATATCAAGGAGGATTATGGGAAGATGGTGATGGACCAACAGATAGAGCTGAATGCTCTCACAGAAACAATGGAGAAAGAGCCAAAAGCTGTCTGAGGGACCTGCTTTGGGGGACAGGAGACCAGGACAGTGCTACATAACTCCCAGAAGGGTGAGGGACAGAGAGACAAAGAAGCCAAAATGACAAACATGAGTTACCAAGCCCCATGGCAGCTGGGAAGGTCTCCTCTCCCCCACCCTCAAGATAATAAGCTGTCTCATTGCAGACAACTGAGAGCAGAATATACATCTTCCTCCCTGTCAGCAGTTTCAAGGGAAAAGGGAGGGGAGGTCAGGGTGCTTTTCTTCTCTGAATTTGACCAGCAGAACCTGCACTGAATCTCCAACTGGGAGATTCAACACAGGAGCACAGGAAAACAAAGATTCAAACCTCTCTATGGAAAGGTGCTCTGACGGGCACTATCTACTGGCTGGTCTGGAAATTTCATGGCTTTGAAATCACTTTTCAAAACCCAATTTTGAAAACTTAAGCTGGGCAATTTTAGACTTAGAATAAGTTGAACCAAATATCCAAGAAGAGCAGTGAAAAAAAAAAGTAGGCAAGAGAGAGAGATTTGCCATCAGAGTAAATTCACCAATATAATCAGATACCTAGACATCAGCAAAAAATTACAAGCCATACTGGGAAATAGGAAGAGATGGCCCAGCCAGAAGAACTAATCAAATATCCTGAAGAGATACAGGATTTAAAAGAATTATTCAGTTATAATCACACAACTCTCCTAAATCACTTCAAATAATTTAATGAAAATATGACTAAAGAAATAGAGGACATTGAGAAGAAACTGGGAAAGTATAAAGAACAATTTGAAAGCCTTCAAAGAAAAGTAACAGGCCCTATGGAAATGAAAGACATGATGGACGAGATTAAAAATATATTAGAGGCACATATGAGCAGATTTGAATTGCATGAAGACAATGCTAGTGATTTCAAAGATAGAACATCTGAACTGGAAAAGACAGGAGAACCTAAAGGAAGAGAATGGAAATAATGGAACAGAGTCTCACGGATTGAATGACATCGCAAAATGCACAAATGTTTGTGTTATTCATGTCCCAGAAGAAGAGAGTGGAAAAGAGGCAGAAAGAATATTTGAGGAAATAATGACCAAAAACTTCTCAATCCTTATGAAGGACATAAATATCAATATCCAAGACAGACAACACACCCCAAACAAAAAAATCAAATAGACCTATCCTGAGACACCTACTATCAGAATGACAAATATCAGAGATAAAGAGAGGATTCTGGGAAGCAGACTTGGCCCAGTGGTTAGGGCATTTGTCTACCACATGGGAAGTCCGTGGTTCAAACCCCGGACCTCCTTGACCCGTGTGAAGCTGGCCCATGCACAGTGCTGATGCACACAAGGAGTGCCATGCCACGCAGGGATGTCCCCCGTATAAGGGAGCCCCATGTGCAAGGAGTGTGCCCCATAAGGAGAGCCAACCAGCATGAAAGAAAGTGCAGCCTGCCCAGGTATGGCACCGCACACACGGAGGGCTGACACAAGATGGCGCAACAAAAAGAGACACAGATTCCCCTACCCCTGACAACAGAAGTGGACAAAGAAGAACATGCAGCATATAGACACAGAGAACAGACACCTGGGGCAGGAGGTCGGGGGGGGGGGGGCAGAGAAATAAATAAATAAATCTTTAAAAAAATAGAGAGAGAGGATTCTGAAAGCAGCAAGAGAAAAACAAAGCATCACATATAAGGGAAACGGGATAAGATTAAGTGATGACCTCTCATCAGAAATCATAGAGGTGAGAAGAAAGTGGCATGATGTATTAAGGTACTGAGAGAGGAAAATGCCAGCCGAGAATTCTGTATTTGGCAAAGCTGTCCTTCAAAAACATTGCTAAAAGAAACTGAAGAGGACTTAAATAACTGGAAGGGCATTCGGTGTTCATGGGTGGGAAGACTAAATATTGTTAGGATACCAATCCTACCCAAATTAATTTATAGATTCAATGCAATCCCAATTAAAACCCCAACACCCTTTTTTGTGGAAGTAGAAAAATCAATTATCAAATTTATTTGTAAGGGTAAGTGGTCTCAAATAGCCAGAAAGGTCTTAAAAAAGAAGAACGAAGCTGGAGGATTCTAACTTCCAGACTTTAAAGCACATTACCTAGCTACAGTGTAAAACCAACATGGTACTAGCGTAAAGACAGACACATTGACCAATGAAACTGAATCGAGAACTGAGAAATAGAGCCTCGCATCTACAGTCAAGTGATTTTTGACAAGGCGTTCAAACCCTCCCAGCCAGGCCAGAAGAGTCTATTTAACAAATGGTGCTGTGAGAAGTGGATATCCACAACCAAAAGAAAGAAAGCAGACCCCTAACTCATATCTTATACAAAAGTTAACTCAAAATGGATCAAAGACCTAAATAGAAAAGTGACAACTGTAAAACTCATAGGAGAAAATGTAGGAAAACATTTTCAAGATATTGTGGTAGGCAGAAGTTTCTCAAACTTTATACCTAAAGCGTGATCAATGAAAGAAAAAATAGATAAATTGGACTCCTCAAAATTCAACACTTTTGCTCTCCAAAGGACTTTGTCAGAAGGGTGAAAAGGCAGCCAACTCAATAGGAGAAAATATTTGACAATCACAAATCCAATAGAGGTTTAATATTTTTGATATACAAAGAGATCATGCAACTCCTTAAAAAGACAAATTACCCAACTAAAAATGGGCTAAAGACTTGAAAAGACAATTGTCCAAAGAAGAAATACAAATGGCAAAGAAACACATGAAAAAATGTTTGACATCACTAGTGATTAAGGAAATGCAAATCAAAACTACAATGAGATATCATTTCACTCCTATTAGACCGGCCTCTAATAAAAGATCAGAAAACAGTAAATGGCGAGGATGTGGAGAGATAGGAACACTTACTCACTGTTGGTGGGAGTGTAGAATGGTATAGCCAATGTGGAGGACTTTTTGGTAGTTCTTAAGAAAGTCGAATATAGACTTGCCATGTGACCCAGCAATACCATTACTAGGTATATACCTAGAAGAACTGAGAGCAGAGACACAGACATCTGCACACCGATGTTCATAGCAGCATTATTCATGATTGCTAAAAGCTGGAAATCAATTGGTGAATGGATAAACTAATTGTGGTGTATACACACGATGGAATATTATGCAGCAGTAAGAAGAAATGAAGTCGTGAAACATATGACAACATGGATGAACCTGGAGGACATTATTTTGAGTGAAGTAAGCCGGACACGAAAGGACAAATACTGTATGAGTGCACCATTATGAACTAAACATACTGTGTATATCCACTGAGTTAATAATTAGAATATAAGTAATCAATAAATAGAAGAAGGGTAGAGAATGGAAAGCTCAGAGTTAATCTGTAGAGAATTGTTTAAAATATTGTTGGTAAATCTTTAAAAATGAATAGGAATAATGGTTAAAGTATATCATAGTGTTTGTATCTAGCAATGCTATTGTATGGGTATTACAGTAATTGAAAAAGGAAGTCTAAGGTCATGTATTTTGCTAGAAGGAAAGCTAGAAACTGTAACATGGAACTCTATAAGATAGTAAAATCTCATGTAAAACATGAATATGGGTGATATTTCATATAAGACTTTTTTTACAAATGTAAATACAAAGATCCTAGAGAGGAAGAAAAAGAATAGCAGCTATGTATGCCAGGCAAGGCATAGAGATTGAGAGGTGATGAATTTTGTTTGTTTTTTATTTATTATGATTACTAGAATAATGAAAGTGCTCTGGGAGTGTTAAGAACCACTGCTCTAGAGCAATTTCTCAGTCCTGACACTCTTGTCATTTGGTGCAGAATAGGTTTTGAGGTGATGAGTTTTGTTTGTTTGTTTTTTATTTGTTATAATTATTGGAATAATGAAAATGCTCTGGGAGTGATTGGGGTGATGAATGCACAAACACGTGCATTCTTTGGATAGATTTATGCTTTATTAATATGTATCAGTAAAACTGAAAAAAAATGCTTAAGAAAAGAAAAATACTAGCTGACAGGGAGGTGAAGAGGGTCAACCACCAAACCAGGGAGCCAAGAATGCCTACAGCTGCAAGCAGGAGAATTGTATCCATTATCCATGTGGAATCTAAGGCCCCTCTTGATGTAGAGGGGGACTGGACATAGCCATCTCAGGGTCCATAGGATGGAGGAATAGAGTATGGGTTAGAGTGGACTTACTGGTGTTCTGCTGGGGAACTATTGTGATTAGTAAGGGAAGAAATTGTAGCTGTGACGTGGAGATGGCGGCCATGGTGGCTGCTGATGATCAGGAGAGGGAAGAAGAGATATGGTGTGGGGGCATTTTCAGGATTTGGGGTTGTCCTAGGTGGTGCTGCAGGGATGGATGTTGGACGTTGTGTGTCCTGTTGTGGCCCACTGGGTGGACTGGGGGAGAGTGTGGACTACAATGTGGACCACTGTCCATGTGCAGCAGCAATGCTCCAGAACGTATTCGCCAGGTGCAGTGGATGTGCCACAATGATGGAAGAGGTTGTTGATGTGGAAGGGGTGGGGTGGGTGGGGTGGGGGGTATATGAGGACCTCATATTTTTTTTAACATAACATTTAAAAGGAAATAATAAGAAAAAAAGAAATATATATTAAAAAAGAAAAATAATGATTGAAAATAAATTAGAGAGATGAAGTGAAATAGCAGCTATGTATGGCAGGAGAAGCTTAGCAAGATTAAGAGGTGAATATTAAGGGGAATAATTTTTCAATTATTACTATTAATATTGGAATAATGAAAATACTCCTAATAATAATTGAATGGATGAATGCACAAGTATGTGATTATACTAAATACCATTGATTGTACACTTTGGATAGACTGTATGCTTTATTATGTATCAATAAAATTGATAAAAGTATCAGACCAAAACTCTAAAGCAGCTGTTAAACCTATGATCCATGAACTAAAAGAGAACATACTTGAAATGAATGAAAAGACAGGAAATATCAGCAGAGAAATGGAAATTATAACCAAGAACCAAAGGTAAATTTTAGAATTGAATTTTGCAACATATGAATACAAATTCAACAAATGGTCTCAATAGAAGAATGGAGATGATAGAAGAAAAGGTCAGTGAACTTGGACAAAATTCAATATAAATTACCCCATCTGAAGAAAAGAGAGAAAAAATATGGAAAAATAACGAACATAAACTTCAGTAGCCTGTAGAATAGCAGTTTTAAAATTCATTTTATCAAAGCCCCTGAATAAGAAGAGAGATTGGGGCAGAACAAAACATATTTGAAGAAATAATGGCTGGAATTTTTTCAAATTTGATTGAAAACTTAGATATTTAGATATTCAAGAAGAGCAGTAAACTCCACAAAATATTTTTTAAAGAAAATCATGCTGAGACACATCATAATCATAATTTCAGATCTTAATGACAACCAAGTATAAAGAAAAAATCTTGAAAGCAGCCAAAGAAAAGCATATACAATATACAGGGCAATAATGATTCAAACGGTTGCAGACTTCTCATCAGAAACTATGGAGGCCCATAGACAGAGAAAAAGAGGAAAGAAAAAATAAAACGTGAACCCTAAATTCTAAATCTAGAGAAATATATGCTCAAGAAATAACGAGAATGAAGACATTTACAGATGTAGAAAAACTAAGATAACTTTTTCCCCACAGCTCTAGTCTATAAGAAATACAAAAGTAGTTCTTCAACATGAAGGAAAATGATACCAGAAGGAAATGTAGCTCTTCAGAAATCAATGAAGAATATCAGAAAGGATAAATGCCTGGGTAAATGTAATAGGTTTATTTTCATTCCTCTTAAATTCTTTAAAGTATGTAGGATGTAAAAATTATAACAGTTTTGGGATTTGTGGAGGCAGGGATTAAAGAATTCATATTTTCTCAAGATTATTACATTTTATATGAGGTTGTAAGCTATTAACTCTAAATAGACTTCACTAGAGCAACTCCTACAAATTAATACAAAAATATATATCTGAAAAACCAATAGGTAAAAAAAATACCTACAAAAATATTCAAATAATCCAAAAGAAGTGAGGAAGAATGGAACAGAAGGGGAAAAAGGGAGGAAAAAAAGCACAAAACAAATAATAAATTGGTTGACCTAAGTCCAACTGCTAAAAAGACCAAACTTTCCCCTTCAAATTGCCTTAACAATTGTGTGGAAAGTAAATTGACTATAACTGTAAGGGTTTATTTCTTACTTTCCATTCAGTTTCATTGATCTTTTTGCCAGTACTGTATTGTCTCCATTATTGGAGTTTTAAAGTACATTTAATTTCTGTAAGGTTTGTAGAGTTGTCCCATTTCATTCCTGATTTTAGTAATTTGTATCTTTTCTCATTTTATCTTGGTGTATCTAGCTAGTCTTCTCAATTTTATTGATCTTTTCAATAACCAAATTTGGTTTTGTTGATTTTCTTGATTATATAATTTTTCTATTCTATTGAGCACCACTGTAAAATTTATTATTTCCTTTTTTGTGATTGCTTTGGGCTGTTTGCTCTTCTATTTCAGTTTTTTTTTTTTAGGTGGAAGCTTTGGTTATTGGTTTGGGATTGTTCTTCTGTTTAATACAAACGTTAAAGCTCTAAACACTGATTTAGCTGTATTCTGACAATTTCAATATGATCTGCTTTTATTTTCATTCAGTTCAAATATATATATAAACATATATTTTTGTATACTAAATTCCCTTTTCTGTAATTTTCTTTGACTCATGGCTACTTAGAATTGTGTTCCTTAATTTCCAAATTTTTGCAGATTTTCCAAATTTCCTTCTGTTGCTTATTTCTAATTTAAGTCTGTTTGGTCAGAATGGGTGTTGGACTCCGTCAAATGCTTTCTTCAGTGTTTTTGAGATAATTATGTGCCTTTTACTTTTATTTTAGTTATATGGTGTATTACATTCATTTATTTTCAGATGTTAAATCAGCCTTGCATTGCCTGGATACAGTTTGTATGATTTCGATCCTTTTAAATTTATTGGGATTTGTTTTACGGGCTAGCATATGATCTGTATTGGAGAATGCATGCCTAAGCTGAATGTGCATTCTGTGGTCTTGTGAGGAATGTTCTATCAAAGTGAGGAATGTTCTACAAATGTAAACATATTGTTTGATCATGTCATTCAATTTTTTATATTCTTGCTGATTTTATATCTGAGCATTCTTTCCATTATTGAGAGTGGGGTATTAAAGTCTCCAACTGTTGTTTTTAAATTGTCTCTTTAGCTCATCAATTCTATCATTTTTTGCTTCATGGATTTGGGGACGCTGTTAAGTGTTTATGTGCTTATAATTTTTTTTATTTTCCTGGTTAAGTTGTTCTTTAGTTATTATAAAAATGCACTGCTTGTCTCTAGCAACATTTATATTTGTCCATAAATCTATTTTGTTTGACTTCGGCATAGCCACCCATCTCTTGAATGGTAACTGTCTGCATTGTTTGTAATTTCCATTCCTTTTACTTTCAACTGTTTGTGTCTTTTAATCTAAAATACAGCTCTTGTAGACAACATATAGCTGGATATTTGTTTTTTTTTAAATACCCAATCTGACAATGTCTGTCCTTAAGTTGGTTGTTGGATAAATTAATATTTAATGTAATTATTGATATGGTTGGTTTTGGTTCTTCCATTTTGCGATTTGGTTTCTATATTCTCATGTTTCTTTGTTCTCTTTTCTTGTTGTCTTCTTTGGGGTTTTTCTAATATATTCTTTTAATAACTTTGCTTTTTTTTTTACTATTTTGTAATTATCTTTTTAGTTGCTCTAGGGATTTCAATATTCATCTTTACTTATAAGTATATTCTTACCTAGGACTAATATTAATTTAATTCCAGTAAAATATATAAACATTGCTCAAATATAACTCTATTTCATTATTCTCCTTTGTGATTTATTATTATATATATTGTATATCTTATGTTATAAACCTATTGATACAGTGTTATACTTATAACTTCTATGTATTTTAATAAGGGTAAGAGAAGAAAGGAGCCAAAGAGATTTGTATCATATGATGTACTATTTTATACTGACTTACGTATTTGCAATCTTTTACATTTCATTTCTTCCTGTGAATTCCAGTTACAATTCTGGTTTCATTTCCTTATTCTAGTAAGGCTCCATCCTCTCACCCTCCATTGAGCTCTTCTTGCTGTATTTATTGCATCTTTATGTATTATAAGCTCAACAATAGTTTTATAATTATTGGCTTATGAAATTATCTTTTAAATTAGTAGAATAAAAAAGAACAAAATATGAATTTTTATTTAGCTATGTAATTACCTTTACTGGTGTTCTTTAATTCTTTGAGCAAATTCAGATTACCATCTGCTGTCATTTCCTTTCAGCCTGAAGGACTTTTTTTTAGTATTCTTACAGAGCTGGTCTTCTAGCAATGGATTCTCTGCCTTTGTTTAACTGGAAATGTCTTTATTTAGGCCATCTCTTTGTTTAAAGTAACAACTATTTGATTTGTACATGGTTATGAAATCTGGAATGGGCTCAGCTGGGCAGTTCCTCTGCTGTTCTTAGTGGTCCCTAATATGGCTGGGTTCGTTTGGCAGGTGAGAACTGAAGACAACTGAGACATTGCTATGCTTGGGCTCCCCTTTTCTCCATGATCTCTCTGGTCCTCTTCCCATGCCATCTCAATATCACCTCCCTTTGTGGTCTCTTCAGCAGTGTAGTGGGATTTTCACATGATAGCCCAGGGCTTCCAAGAACACAGAAATGAAAGCTGCTAGGCTTTCTTAAGGCTTGGACTTGAACTGGCACAGCATCACTTCTGCTGAGTTTTTTGGTAGAAGCAAGTCACAGTCTCCGCCCACATTCAAGGAGAGGGAACTACGTATAAGTGTATGAATATTGGTTAAGTGTTGTTCATTGGGGGTTATCAATGTAACTGTCACAATCTTGGGCAAAGTAACCCTGCTTCTGGTAATTTGTCCTATAAATAACTCATGTGAAAGCTTTTATACAAGAACAACTACTGCAGCACAGTTTGAACTAACAAAAATATCAGGAACAACTAGAATGCCCATAAGTAATGGATTGGTTACATATATGTAATATGTAGCTGTTAAAAACAATGAGGAAGCTCAATGTATACTGATATGTAAACTAAGATTCAAATGTATATAAAATCAAGGCAGACAAGCATGTGTTTGGGGTGCTATCATTCTGAAGAAAAATAGCATATTTATATATATATATGCTTTTGTATACATAGAATATCTGATAAAATATGCAGAAGACTTGAGTGGTTTGCTGGAGAAGGGATTTAGCTTAATTTATTGATGCATATTTTCTGGATGTACCATTCTTGGATGGCAGGTGTCTTGTTACTGTTTGTTTGGCTCTCTGAATCATTGCACTGCCTTTTGGCTTCATTTTTTTTGAATGAGAAGTGAGCTGTTAATCTTACTGTGGTTTTGTTGTATATGATGCATTATTTTTCTATTGCTACTTTAAAGATTTTCTATTTGTGTTTTTCTTTTAACAGTTTGGCTCTGGTGTGCCCGTGTGGGTTTCTTTATCTGTATCATATTTATGATTCTTGAATGTGTAGATCAGTGTTTTTTATCATGTTTGAGAAGTTTGTGCTATTATTTCTTCAGTTTTTCCCTCTTTCTCTCCTTCTGGTAGTTCCGTTATGTGAATTTTGGTATTCTTGATGCTGTCTTACAGATCTAAGACTGTTCATTTTTATTCATTCTTTTGCTCTTCAATTTGGATAATTTTTATATTGATTTATATTCACATTCACTGATTCTTTCTTCTGCCAGAACAAATCTGCTTATGAGTCCCTCTATTACATTTTTATTCAATTATCATAGTTTTCCACTACAGAATTTCCATTTAGTTGTTAATATAATTTCTATTTCTTTGCTAATATTTTCTGTATTACAAGTTTTTATCTTCTAAGTCCAGTATCTGTGCTTCCTCAGAGACAGCTTCTATTGACAGCAATTCTTCCTGTGTTTGGGACACACTTCTGTGTTTCCTTACATCTCATAAATTTTTTGAAAACTGAACATTTTAGATAACATATTATAATAACTCTGGATTCAGATTCCTTCCCCCCAAGAATTTGTCGTTATTGCTCTGTTTATTTGTTTGTATGTTCAGTGACTTAACTGTACTAATATGAGGTCGCTGATGTATCTGATTAGGTTTTCAAAAACACTTGCTTATTTATTTAAGCTTAGCTTCTAGGTATTGTTCCTGGATCAGTCCGTGCCTGGTCAGAAGATGTGTTTAAACACTTTGAGCCAGGAAAGTTTCTAACTTTTGCTGATAGATCTATTTCTAGGTTAGGGAACATATTCAATTTTCAGCAGTTCAAGTGCCTGCACTGGCTTTTATTTTCTGAGTGGTTAAGGTCTCACATTCCAACTGGGATAAGTAGGCTTCTAAGACCCTCTTCAGATTGTCCCGAATGATCATGACTTCCTGTAATTTATAAAGGCCCATTGTGGCTGTTTTATAACTTGTGTTATTTCTTATATACCTCTGTTAAATGTCTGCCCAATCAGTATTTTGACCTTGGGCTAATTGTGATGTTGGCCTTCCCTGATTATTTTCTACCAAAATGACTATGATTTTTAAAGGGGTCCTGGATATTTGGTTTCCTGTGCTCTGATGTGTAGCTACATATTCCTGCAGAGTCAGGTCATGTTGCCATGGAGGGCGGATAGGTGCACTCCCAGGCTCCCACTATTGTTTTAGAGGTTTAGTAGATTTTCTTATAGAAGTTTTTCTTGAATAAATGTTTCTCAATTTGATGTGCACCTCTGAGGAATTTCCAGGGTCCTTAAATATCATATAATTGTTTTTGTCAATTAGGTTCTGTTTTAGAGTTGTTTTTTTGTGTTGTTTTTGTTTTTTTTTTTGTGGGAAAAGGTTTGCCAAGTCTCTCAACCAACCATTCCAGAAATTACATCATTCAATGGTTAAAAAAAAATTGGGGGAAGAATTAAAATAAAGGCGCAGTTATTTATTACCAATAATTTAGAGAAGTTACTAAAGATAACGTCAGCATATTTCTATGCTGAATTGTTTGGAAAGAAAAAAAATTAGGCAATTTTCAAGCAAGAACATGGGAAAATGAGTCCCCACAATAATGCCATTATATTACCTGAAAAAAAGAGGAGGCTCATCAAATCAAGTGTTTTATGAGCAATTTTAGACTCTAAGCAATAGAGGTATTTAACATAAAGAAAATGCATCATTGTGTATCAATACATTTGTTTTTGTGACCCCTTGAGTCCTTTCAGAGCTGTTGATTGCTTTTGTGCATCATTGATTCCTGATTTTAAAAGGGTAAGTGATTCAAGTGAAAACTATACATCTAAAAGGTACATATATCACTTTTGCTCATTTTCATCATGTTCATATCTTCTTTTTAGCTTTTTAGTTATAAATGGTAGAAATATAATACTGAAATTGTGTGCAATGAAAAATTTCCCTCAGAGTGAGTTGGTTATGAAATAGGAATTTATCAGGAAAAATGAAAGTAACTGTGGTTCTTTAGTCTTGAATAATGACCACTGAGAAAAGATTTAGAGTTGAAGAAATTCACTTATTCTTTTATTCTTTGAACAAATATTTATTAAGCTGTTACCAAGAACCATACTGATGATAAAGCAAGGAATAAAAATATTTTTCTGAATCTGACATTCTGGTGAGGTGAGGCAGAATATAATTGTGATAAATAAGTAAATTATGTAATTTCCTAGGAGGTACTGGTTTTGCAGCCAAAAATTAAGTAGGATGTGGAGGATGGGGAATGATGAGGAATGCTGGGATTTTAAATATGGTGGTTATGGTATGCTGAGCAATAAGTTTGAGAAAAAACATCAAGAGAGGAGAAGGCAATTCATGTGAGCATCTAGGGAAAGAGCATTCCAGTCAAAAGGAAAGGCCAGTGCAAAGGAGGAAGAAAGCTGGACATGTTAAGGAACAAGCTTTGTTAGGTAGAAGTAGAATGAGCAAGGGAGAGAGTATAGGAGATGAGGTCAAAGGAGTAATAGAGGACCAGATTCTTTAGGGCTTTGCAGGCATCACAAAGGTTATAGTTTAAACTATAAAATAGGGAGTCACTGAAGCAGAGAAGTAACATGTTTTAATATCAAATTAAAAAGCTAATTAAAAGGTCTCCATGCCATTAGGAAAGAGTCTAGGATTTTGACGAGGTTAAGCAACGGATTAATATCATTAGTACGCCATTCTGGTAGTGCCATTCATTTGTTCAAGCAGAGTTTCTCACTGATATTAAATCCACAAGATTGAGTCCCACCTTGTTCATGTGACATTCAAAGCTCATCTCAGTATGGCCTTTGTCTATGCTCTCTAAATTGATTATCCCACTTCTCATCTACCATTACTCCCTCATCAACCCTACTTCACCACCCTATATTCCAGATTAACTAAAAGTGATGGACAGTAAGCAGTTAATGTATTTTGTGTATACTGTTTGGTCTACCTGGAACACCCTTGTCTGTCTCTAGAATTCTTATTTCTTCTGGTTAGCATAAAATTTATTGCAATTTATTCTAATTATTCATAGTCCTGTATCTCCATCTTGAGAGTCTGGATTCCTTAAGGAAAGGACCATTTAAAAAATTTGTATCTTTCACATTGTTTAGTAATAGTACTCAATCCATAGTGGCCATTCTATATAAGTTCATTATATTAAATCTAAAAGGTACAAATCTTGCCTCTTGGAATTTTTACATTTATGCCAAGACTAATTTCAAAAGGAAAGAAGTCAGTTTAAAATTTTTAAAAATCTGTATTTCAAAGGATTCAGAATAATAATGTACATTGAGGAAATTTATGAAGAGGTCAAAGCGGGTTAGGTAAGAAACTGATATTGCAAAAACCTGGGCCAAACATATCTTTCCTTCATAACACTTATTATTACATGATATTGCATTATGCACTTATTTGTCTTATTTATCTTCCACCAGAATGGAATCCCCATTAGAGCAAAGATTGTCCATCTTTTACACTGTCTTGCCCATCTTTCCTAGGATAATATCTAGGTGCAATCAATATTTGTTGAATGAATTAATTTCAGGTGAACACTAAGTTTAGATATGAGCTCCTTTTTCATTTAGAATTATTTTATACTAATAAAAGAACATTAATGAATTTTTCAAAGAAGGTGAATTGTGTGTTTTCCTGTTGTGAAAATCTTTGATTTTCTACTTTAGTCTTTAGATAGGAACCCATTGTTCCAGATTAACAATAATTTTATCTGGCCCCATATACCCATATTTGCATTTTTTCTACTGACTTTTGAGGATTTAATGAAAGGAATAGGCAATATAAAGATTCTTGGCATTTTTTTAATCCAATGAAAGGCTTGTAGAAGCTAATTAATCATATATATATATATATAAATATATATATATATAACCTGTCCAATTCAATAGGAGATCCCAGAATGGCTCAAGGAAAGGACAATTGCAGGATTCTCAGGAAAAGGAGCTTCTCTTGATTGTGCCATATAAGTAGAATTTGTTATTTTTTATTTACTCTCATATAATCCTCCCAGTCTTTTGAGAACTATATCCTGATTTTGCTTTGGTTGAAATTACTCCAATTTTGGTCTACATGCACAAGTGAATGAAGTTGATTTGCCTTCCCAATCTTTGCCCCTGGACTGCAGGTGTGCAGACCTTGACTAGGCAATTCCATCAAGACTTCTGAGGATGGCCACAGAGGTAGAATTATAAGTGACCCATTCACTTGACAGTGACTATTCACTGTCAGGAAGACTCCGTTCTCTAACTTCTTTTGGAACTCTCAGGGAAGTATATGCTCTCTTCTCTGGAACAGATGATCAGATAATGCAGTGATGATAACTTGAAGTTATTGGGAACCACCAGGCAGAACCCAAGAATGCATCCCATCCAGAGGAAGCCTAGTAGAGAGGCGAAGCCTCATGACAACATTTGGCCCCTGAATCATGACTCACCTAAAGCTAGATCTACTTCTGGACATCTTAATTTACACTTCTTACTTTAGTTAGTTTGAACCAGGATTTTGCTTCTAGCAACAGAAATTGTCCTAACAACCACAAACCAGCTTCATGATTGGAGACCTATCAGGTATTCTACCACATACCTTCTCAGTTTCTCCTCCTTTCAAATGTGGAAAATCATTTCTCTCCAGAAGTGGTAAAAGTTATAGACTATTCTATAGAATAGACTATTAAATGATCTATTGATTAATGGGGATACTTGATGCCTCTAGTTGAGATACATTCTTTTGAATATTTAATTTTGCTAATCGTTTGTCTGTTACCTGTGTATATCTGACAATATATCTCTATAAAAGATAACATTTATTTGTCTTCAACTATATGCCAGAAACACTTTAGGACTAGTGATACACAAATGGCCACTCTACTATGGCCAACTTGAGGAGGGCAGGGCAGAATGTTGAGCACCCCAAGATAGGTACAGGGAGTATTTGAACATATATGTACATAAGAGAAAGCAATTTTTTTTTTTTGTTTATTTGAGGAGTGGGAGGGATTTTTAAAAAATGTATTAGGGGAAAATTTTTACCTTTTTGAAAAAGAAAGCACTCATCTTTTATTGTCTCATATAGTTATAGCAAGTATATAAGATAAACAACATTACCCCTACTATATAGAGGAAGAAATTGAGGGGGTAAGAGTTTAAATAACTAGTTAAATATCATACGGCTATTTAGTAACTGAATCAACATTTAAACATGCTCCTAAACCTTTATGATTTTTTCCTAAGGTTAAGGAAGATGTGGAGGAAAAAGAGGCAGTCTCAGGGGACATGGCTTCTCCAGGTTCCTTGCTCTATATGGGTGAGCTTCCATTTGGGCAGCTGCTGCAGCTTAGATGCTGCGGCCTGGGTGTAAGACAGACGACTAGCAGGCCAGGTGACGGTGTGGTAAGAATGGCTATTACCTACTGAAGACTTGAGCCTCTTCACAGTACCAGCACGTCTGTAATTTACAGGATGCCTGGAGCTCCAAGGAAGAAGTGTTTGAATAATGCAGATGCTCTGAAAACCCAGAAGATAAAAATGTACATCCCTTCCATTTTATCTTGAAATTACAATTTGGATTGCCTTTTAAATGCATATGCAACCTAAAGTACAGACAAAAGAACACTCTTCATGAAGAACTATGATTTGGTTTTTGTATCTGACTCTTACTTTTCACATTGCAAATAGACAAATATGTAAGTATATATATATATATATATTTTTTAAGAGTGCAACTAGCACAAAAGTCAGCAGAAGAGTAGTGTACCCACTAATTGGCATACATATGCTCAATATGATCAAATAATAGAGGGTTTTTAGGTCATTAGTGCTGTACAGAGGTCTGTGGCTTTAGGACTAGAATTGTATGACAGTTAGGACCAACACACATGAAGAGAAATGAGCTAACATTTTTAGGGCCATTATGAGTCAAACACTGTGCTTGAGTATGCAAACATTTCATTGATTCTCCCTACAATTCTTTTTTTTTTAAAGATTTCATTTACTTTTTACTTATTTCTCTCCCTTTTCCTCCCCCCCCTCCATTGTCTGCTCCCTGTGTTCATTTGCTGTGTGTTCTTCTGTGTCTGCTTGCATTCTTGACAGCAGCACCAGGAATCTGTATCTCTTTTTGTTGCATCATCTTGCTGAGTCAGCTCTCCATGTGTGCAGTGCCACTTCTGGCAGGCTGCGCTTTTATCACGTGGGGCAGCTCTCCTTGTGGGAGTGCACTCCTTGCATGTGGGGCTCCCCTACATGGGGGACGCCACTGCCTGGCCTGGCACTCCTTGTGCACATCAGCACAGTGCGTGGGCCAGCTCACCACATGGGTCAGGAGGCCCTAGGTTTGAACCCTGGACTTCCCATGTGGTAGGTGGATGCTCTATCAGTTGAGCCAAAACCTCTTTCTTCTCCCTACAATTCTTGGAGAGAACTGTTTTTAGCCTTAGCTCATACATGAGACTCAGAGGGAGTGAGAAATCCATGCAAAATTATAATTTAAAAAGAAAGGCTAGCATTTTTTGAGTACTTAACATGTGCCAGGGCTCTGTTAAATGCTTTGTGGAATCTGATATGGTCCTCAGCTCACTGACGCAGTCTCTCCTTGCAGCTGGAAACTGAGGCTCCTAGATCAAGACTGCCCAAGGTCAGACAGGGACTAGAGAGTGGGGCCAGGGTTTGAACCCAGCCCTAGAGCACACCACAGTGTAGCTACTCTGCTCATCACTATTTGTCCCAACACATCCACTTTCTAGTATATAGTTTGCAAGTCTCCCTTGCAAAACCATGAAATGAAATTCATAGATAAAATAATGTACCTACACATGTGATTTCAAGAAAAATCAATATAAAGATCTTACTGTAATATATGGAAGAAATACAATTTATTTATAATAAAATGAGATCCCTAATTCAATAAAATAACATATTTTTAGAAATATGTTATTATAGAACTATTATTTATTACCTATATTTTATTACATATAATTACTTACACACAACCAGCCTAGAAGACTTAAAAAAATATCAGATGATGCCCCTATCAGCAATATGACAACTACAAATATAGACGGCTGACTTGATTATTATATTATTGTATTATATTACATTATATTCAACTCAAATATCACAAAGTTATTACTATTGTCAATTTTCTAAAGGTGGAACAGCCCTTGATAACATTCTAAATTTAACAAATTGAAATCTCTCTCACTTACAAGGTAGTTGCATTCTGGGAAAGCTACCTTTACTTTAAAATCATTGAAAGCATCCTAGCTCCATGTGTGAGAGAGGGAGAGAGGGAGAGAGGAAGAGAGGGAGAGAGACCAGGTTTAAATAATTATGAGTAAGTTATTAATGACTATTGTTGTGGCTTGAACTGTGTCCTCCAAAAAGATATCTTGAAGTCCAAAAGCCCAGTACCTCAGAATATGACTATTTGGAAATGGGGTTGATACAGATGGAATAAGGCAAGTTAAGATCAAGTCTTCCTGCAGTAGAGTGGACAGTTAATCCAATATGGCTGGAGTTCTTAGAAGAGGAAATGTGGATATAGACAGAGACAGAGGGGAGGAGACTGTGGCGAGCCACCACCGGAGCTAAGAGAAGGGCTGGGGTGTCGTCTTCTCTACGGAGTGGGAAGGAAGCATACTGACATCTCGGTTTTGGACCTCTGGCTTCTGGAACTCTGAGACAAATTTCTGTTATTTTATCCTTCCAGTTTGTGGACCCTTCTCTTGCAGTCCTAGGAGACTAAGGCACCTCTACGGGAGGACTTTCAGGAAACCTGGGATGTAAAACAATTCTGTCCCCAGCAAGGCAGAAGAGCTTACATCCCCACCCCGCTAAATATTGGTTATCTCACCCCATTCTTGGGCAAACGAAATTGTCTCCCATACATTTCCAAACTTTGTTTGAGAGGGCTGTGCTGCTCCATTTGAGAACTGCTGGCATCAAGCTGTCAAACATCACACCTGACTCACTCTTGAATGCAGAGGTATAGAAGTGAGAGTTGGAAAGGATGGAAGAGGATTCAACACCTTGCATGGAGTGTAGACAAACTGCTACTAGTTGAATCCATATTTATCAAGATCAGTATTTCCTAAATATGCCATATTTGTAAAATGCTAATTTTAATTTTTTTTCTTTTAAAAGACTGTTTCTTACTATTATGATTTCAGTTTAGAAAGAAACATCAAGTACCATCTTAAATGGAAAACAATCACTTGCCATAAATGAAATGTAAACCTAAAAATAATTAGCTGAGTAAAAGAAACAAAAAATAATGGATATAAGACTTTCTTATTAAGTCCTACCTTGATTCTTTTCTCAGCCAAAGAACCACAGCTGAAGTCCTGGTTAGGTACGGAGTTCGCGATTAGTACAGAGGCACTAAGGCCTTCCTAAAACCAGACCGAAAGTTTTTCCTTGACCCAATCTAAGGATTTTCGAGTTTCTCATAAGGAAGAAGATTATTATTTAATGCCACATCTGTTTGGACCCATGTAAATTTACCTTTGTGAATTTGTCCTCTCAGAAACTCTAAGCCCCAGTTCTTGTTCTTGTTTTCTGAAATGTAGAGGAAAAATTTATTTCCTTGCCTTCATGATAACACAGCTGTTATTAATCTCATTTAGGCTAAAGAAGGTTCTTTTTAATTAAAGGAAAGTATTTTCTTCCCATGTATTTCACTTCCTTATATCAAGAGTTATACTTTCTTATAAAGAGAAATAATTGTGAAATATGTTTCTGAGCAGTAGTCTAGAATTTAAAAGGTAGTCTTTCTAATCTTTCATGCAAAAGTCAAAGGGGTACCTCAAAGCTCCCATTTTACAGATGAGGAAAATAAGGCATGGTGCTTTGGCATTTAAATAATTTACACAAAGTCTCACAGCTGTTTAGTGGCAAAGCCAGGATTCCAACCCAGGCATAATTACAAAGTTCAGACAATGCTATTTCTCTTGTTAATTGGCTGTGAAATTAAAAGCCATAGTAATACAAATCTGCCGACTGGACAGAGATAAGAATTTTAGGTGACTTCAATTCCTAATTGTCTGAACAGAGATGCATTAGTCTCTTAGAATTTGTGGGGCACTAATGTAATCTAGAATGCTTTATTTTAAGCTTCTTCTCATTGCTTGAGAAAAGCCACATTAACCCAACCTGATAGCTCTATTGTTCTCGATTCCTCTAAAGGAGTCTGCAAGTGCTGCTTCAAAAGAGAGCCAGTGTCTAGCAGTGAATAAAAACAAATTTTGGATGCTCTGGAAGTCGGTGCCTTCTCTATGACAGTTGTTGGAGTCTCCTGCAGGCAAGATGAGGCAGATTTTAAAATCAGGAAATACAGGCACTTTAACCTTCATTCTATGTTTTCCTTCCCTACTTCACACACCCACACACCAGTCACCGTGAAATTAAAATGTACCTTTTTCCCTCATTCTAAACTTAATCAGGTCCTGCACACTGCCTTGGAACACTTCTGTTTTTCTTTTCAAACCCCTGACCCCTCTAAACCTTCCCCTTTCAATCTTAGTACATCGCCTGTCTCCTGCTTCACTGAGAAAATAAAGATTATGATTCCCACATAGTACCTGTTTCTGCATCTCTATTTTCCTCATTCCCTCCTGTCACAATGGACAATTCTTTCCTCCTCTACCCAAAACTGATCTGCTGCTGGCACTGTGCACAAGATCCCTTCCTCGGGGACCTTGCTGCCGTGGTCTCACCCCACTATTCTTTTTCATCCTCTCCTCCAGCAGCTTCCAGTAATCCTCACACATGCCAACTTCCCTCTCCTCTCCTCACACTGTGGGCTCTCTCTGGATGCCTCCATCATTCATGTGTCTTTAATCCCCATCTGTTCACTCACTATTCCTCAGTCTCCATTTCAAGGCCAGACCTTCCTTCATTCCAAATCCCTCTATACAACTGCAGGAAGAAGTCTTTAGTGGGGTGTCCCATAAGAATCTCAACCCATACTCTCCCTCTAAGTGTTGCTCAACCGGGCTTGGCTATCTATCCATGTCCAAAGCAGAACCTGGAGAGTCAACCTCGACTTCTCCCACCCTCCTTCCCACCCTCTTCAGATGACCTGTTATCAAGCTGCAGGGATTCCCAATGTCTCGTAAGCAACCCCTTCTCGTGTTTTCCATCACCACTACCTTAGCCCCCTGAATTCTTGCTAAGGTCTAAGCCTGTCTTCTCAGGAGCCTTACACTTTTGATCACCCCTTCTCTGTCCTGCCTATTAGATGTGTACTTCTCTACCAGAGAGGATGCATCAGCTCTCAAACATGCATAAATCTCCTCCATCACAATAAACAAATCAATCATTAAGGAAGTGACACAAATTTCCTTTGTACTATGTGCTTTGGGAATACTGATCTGTTTTCTGTGGCCACCTTCTTGATCATTCTTCTGAATCTTTGCTTATGGTCTTGCCTCTGCATATTGCCCTTTGCCCTCGTTCCATTTCTCTTCACTCCCATGGATGGCGCCTGGAAGATAATTGGTGGAATTCTGGAAATTTGAAAGAGAAGATGGGAGCACTGAAACACAGAGCTTACATGATGGTGTGGGGATGAAGTAAAGGACAGTATCTGTTGAGTTGCTGATTGACTTTGCAATGCAGAAGTCATCCAGGAACCTAGGTGCCTATATGCAGGCTACCTACCTGGGGAACACACGTGTGTTTAAGAGCTAAAGTTTCTGAAATATTTATTAATTGTGCTAAAAGATTTATCCCGCATTTCAGATATGCCCTTGATTTCTGGGTAGACAAGGGAAATGATGACAATGCTTAACAACAATAGTATTTATTGAGTGTTTAGTATTTCCCAAACAATCTTTAGTGGTTTGTGCCTCATTTGATTTTCAAAAAACCCATTGAGGATGGGGTTTGTATTATCCTTATTAAGGTTCAATGACTTGGCTAAGGTTAATAACTCTTAAATGGGAGAGAAGGATTCAAATAAATACAGGTGTACTCCAGTATCTTTACTCATAGTAAGTTCATTGTATTGCCTCTGGAGAAAGAAGGGAGGAGAATGAAAGGGAAAAAATGTGTAGTGTACATTTATGTGTGTACATATATGATATGCAACATAAAAATACATACAATATACAATGCCTAATATGTAATATTTTATGTTGTATACATATATGCTTGTATATAATATATAATATAAATTTTATAATATATTAGGTAATACTAAATGTTAGCTAATATTTATTAAGCACTTACTGTGAAAAGGCACAATCTAAGCATTTGACATGCTATTTAATTCTAATTACAGTAAGTGTAATGTATTAATTACATTAATATAGACAATTACATTAGGTACCATTATATCCAATGAAATGGAGACTGATCTAAATTGCGTACATTTTTTTGTTTGCTTTTCTTTTATCTGAGGTATGTGGGCATACTGATATTTGAACCCTGGGTGCCCAGCTTCAAGAACAATGCTTTTAACCCCTATACCATACAGACTATGCCACTCATAAATAAATCATGAAACGAAATCCTGGAGAAGAAATTTTATGTGCCAAGTGTAGTGATCCAGTGATCCAATTCAGAGCATCCGTTGCAGTTGAACAGAATTTTTGGAATTTTTTCGGAGAGAAATTCATAGCATAGGTCTGCTATGAAGTGGGGGGCAGTATGATAGTTAATTTCCCATGTCAACTCAGTTAATGGGTCCAGTTGTTTGGTCAAGCACTGGCCTGCTTGCTAATGGGAGGGTATTTCAAGATGGGGTTTTCATCTATAATCAGTTGACTGAATCTGCAATCAGCAAAGGAGATTGCCCTCAGCAATTGTGGATCCTCCTCATCCAATTAGTTCAAGGTCTTAGAAGTCAAAACTGAGGACTTCAGAGGTCAGAAGAGGAAGTTAGATTCAACATCAGAATTGGCTCTTGCCAGAATTTTCAGCCAGCCAAATTTCCCTGGGGAATTCAGACAAAGGATATCTGCCTCATAATTTTTAGAGATTCTAGTCTGTGGTCTGCCCTAAGAAGTTTGTACTGGCCAGCCCACATGGTGGTGATGGCCAATTATTTCTAATAACTTGTGTATATATCACCTGTTTGTTCTGTTTTTATACACAAGCATATAAGTATACTACATAAAATATTATCTATTAGGCATTATATATTACATGTATTTTATGCTTCATGTCATATATGAACACACACACACACATATATAAACTATATATTTCCCCTTTCATTTTCCTCCCTTCTCTTAGATGAGGCAGTACAATGAACTTATTATGAGTACAGGTGCTGGAGTATACCTGTAGTTATTTGAATCTTGTTTTTCCATTTAAGAGCTATGTGACCTTAGACACATTATTAAACCTTAAGAGAACACTTCCTAGCACAGGGAGCATCTCCCAAGTTGCCCTAGCCTGGCCCTTGAAGCACTTGGATAGGACTTGCCTCTGGACCCAGAACTAGGATTGAACTCAACTGAGTCACTGCCAACTATGTGACCTGGAGCAAATTGCTTAAGTACTCTGTGCCTCACTTTTTTTCAGCCTTAAAAGAGAGGTAATAATAATTCTATTTGCCAGAATTGTAACATAGCTTGATTACAATGATAGAGGTAACATACTCAACAGGTATCTGGCACATCTTAGGTGCTCAGTAAACATTAGTTATTGCTTCCCAATGAACTGCAAAATTAGCCTTCATAACACTCATCTCCAAGCCTGAATTTCCTCCAGTCTTGTCCTTTTGCCATCATGAGTTCTTTGATGTCAGAAAAAGAAAAGATTTTCCTCTTCCTAAACCATCACAATGTATCCACCTGTTCATTCATTTCAACATTCTGCAACCTTTAAGCAACTAAGAATGAATAACAGCTTATGGTCTGTTTCCTCAAACAATTCCCAGAATAACAGAGGTGGGAAGCCACATACACAAGTAAGCATAGAGCAGTACAAAAATTGCTGCTCTTCAGGTGCTCTATTCAGCAATTTCTTATTTGTCCTTCAGAATGGTAAGTATAGATATTACTTCCTACATGAGCCTCCTTTGATTTCCTCATGTAAAAAAGAAACAACCTTTTTTCCCATCCTTATTTGTCACTATTATTCACTGAGATCGCAATATTTCATAATTACTCAATATTAAATAAAAGGCTCTATAGAAGCTAAGACCTAGGTTTTTGGTTTTGCTTTATCCTTTTACAGGGCTTTATAACATCTTTAGGTTTTTATTCATTGCCTAGAACACAGGAGGTGCTCAGATGTTGGATGGATGTTTGGATGGAGTGGTGGATGCTTTGGAGAGAGGGAGGGAGGGATAGACGAATGGATGAAACTGCAAGGAAGCTTAGGAAAGGAAGACATAAATTCCAGTTGAAAGTAAGATAAAGGGGCAAGATTTCAAAGCATAGGAAGTATTTGAGTTAAACTTCATAGTGTGGGGATATATGAGTTATATCTAAAAGATGAGTGAGAGTTCAGCAAAGCAAAGTCTGTATGTGGTGGTGTAAGGTTGATGGTGATAAAGCATTTTAGAGAGAGAAAAAGAGGGTGAATAAAAGTGCAGAGGCATGCAATTGAATGGTACAGTCATTGAGTGGCAAATAAATTAGGGTAACTAGAGTTGGGATTGGAGCTGGAGGGGAAGGCAGAGGCACAGAGGTAAAATAAGGTTCAAGTTATAAAGGGCCTTGGAAGTCATGCTAATGAATTTGTACCTTCAAACCATAGCGTTTCCTTAATAGATGAACTTGTCTCTCACCAAAAGGCTTAACCATGACGGAGGACATTATTTCCTCACTTTCATCCAAGTACTAAGTACTTGATTAAAGCTAAGAGCAGGCAGAAAGCTCCAGTGGTATTTCCTGGGAGCCTAAATCACAGGGTTTTGGCATCTCTGCATTTAAAGGGAAATTGAAATCGCTTCAATACTCATTCGGGCTGAAATTCCTTTTAGAATTTTCAAGAACAATTGAAAACACTATCTGTCCCTAACAATGCTTAGACTGTGGGATTGTTCCTGTCTTTCCTCTGTTGAATGAAACAGAATGGAAGGAACAATTGTACCTACCATGCCCCTACATTACGTTTGTAGAGCACTCACTCACAGGTGATCTTGCTTGATCTTCAATAACCCCCCGTAAGCTTAGCACTGTTACCAGTCAGCAGGGAGGAAAGAGGCACAGAGGTGGTAAGGCAGGCAAGCCTTGCTTCTCTCACCTCTTTCCTTCCCTTTTAACAAGTAAGACTAGGTCTGGGGTGCCCAGGTGCAGGTAAAAGACCCCTCTGGTGCCCAAATTAGTCACAAAGAGGCACAAGGTCAGGGGTAATGTACATGTGTTGAAAATATAGTCTGACACTTTCCATGGTTATCATCATATAATCACTATCACCACTCTAGGAGGCTGGTATAATTGTCTCCACTTTATAGAAAAGGGCACTGAAGCTCAGAGAGGTTGATAAATATACTTGTTCTCATTGGCCCAACTGCAAAATTGCAAGGCCAGGTTTGAATTCCCATCTGTTGCCTCCAACACACACCACCTTCCTACCATATCATACTACCTTGGTGGTAAAGACGGTGGGCTCAGAGCTTAGATGGTCGTGTTCTACAACTGACTGGCCTTATGACCTTGGACAAGACACTTCAGCTCTCTGTGCTTTAGGTTCTCATCTGTAGAATGGAGGTCTTAATAGACTTTCTTCTAAGAGTTGCTCTCCAAAAGAACTATGACAATATATGTAAAGTGTCTAAACAGTTCCTAGCACAGAATAGCACTTGGTAATGGTTATCTCTAGTTATGAAATATCTTATGAGTTTTAGAATTAATTCTCTCCCCTTGACCCACATTTGATCCCCTGATCTAGCAACGATTAGTGTCTCCTGTGCAACGTCAAACTGTCAATCAGACCTGACTGGAGGGTCGTGAAATAAGTCAGCCTGGGAGTCTTCCTGATCCCCCATCAGGTTTCTCTACCATCCTCATTGGGTTGGCCTAATCTGCAGGCCAGGATTTACCATGTGGGCCTTCTCTCCTTGTCCTCCAGTCTCCCTGGACCCAAGCCCTTTGGTTTGGGGCCCAAGAAACTCAACTAGCTTTTGCCAGACTCCTTCCATGGAACGAGGTCCAATTGCCATGTCTCTTGCCTGCTGCCTGGCATTTCTCAATCAGTGGCCATGCCCTTGAAACAGTAAGTCCTGCCCCACAGAGCTTTTGCACTTCTGAAAGAATGCTTTCATTACCTCCTCACTTACTCCTCCCTCTCTGTTAAAACTTTACCTTGAACACTTACATTAGCCAGAAAATATGCTAGGTCACCGGGAATCAACCTCCATCAAGCAAACAAGATTGCTGTCCTCATAGAGGGTGGCTAGATTTTTAAACAATTGATTACACAAAAAATTCTTTAGTTATAGTTGGGAAATTGTCTTGAAGGAGTAATAGAGGTTGCTTTGAAAATATAAAGCAGGGAGACTCCTCCTACGACTGAGGATTGAGGGAAGGTTTGTTGAGGAAGTAAGGCATAATGGCTTAGTGCCCCAAAGATTCACTTTATTTATTTAGATGCTACTCTGTGTTTTGGAAAGAATGAAGAAAAGAGTAAACATCCCTCAAAGTCTCTCAGATTAGTGACACAATTTACAATCTACACATGAATGATAGTTATAAGATGATAAAAACACACTTTTTATTACAGTCACACCACGCACTTTGCTATGGACATTGCATTCATCTTCTTTTATCAATCTGTTGAAAACTAAGAGTAATAAGCACATGTTATGTGTGAGGTATTTTTCTACACTCTGGAAAAACAAAGGCTTTAAGGCACAGCCACTGCCCTCAACGAACTCTATGTTGAATGGTCTTCACCTCCAAGCTGGATTACATGACAGTTGGCATAGTCTGGGTTCTTCATTTTCTATTATTGCATAACAAATAATCATGAAATGAGTATTTTTGGCTCTTGGCTCTGTAGGTCAGAAGTCTGGGTGGCTCATCTGTATTCTCTATTTAGGTTTTTAGAAGGCTGAAATCAAGATGTCAGCCAGGTTAGACTCTAATATGGCGGCTTTGGGGAGAATCCACTTCTAAGCTCATTCAGGTTGTTGGCGGAATTAATTCTCTTGCTGACCATATTTTGGAATCCCCCTTATATTTTGACTCTCTCTTACTTCTGCCACCAGCCAGAGAAAACTCTAGCTTTTAAAGAGCTCATGTGATTAAATTAGGCTTGCCCCAGGAAACTTCCTATTTTAAGGTCATCTGTTTGGTAACCTTGATTACCTCTACAAAATCCATTTAGCCATGTATGACAACACAGGAGAGTAACAACAGGGGACAAGGGTCGTGGGCACATCTAGAATTCTGCTTACCTCAGGTAACAGCCAGCCCCACAATTTCAGTGCCTTGAAACAATAACGACTTACTTTCCACTCCTGCATGAGCTCATCCAGCTTCACTACAGCCTGGCTATGGCATACCCTCACTCTCGGAAACAGACTGGTGCCAGAACAGCCACTGTCTGAAGCTTTGCCGGTTGCATGCGAGCTGGAGAGAGAGCGAGCAGGTGGCTCACATACTAGTTCTTAGAACTTCTGCCCATTGCAGTGATCAAAATGTATTATGTGATCCGACCTACCTTCAAGGAAGTACAATCCTACCACCTAGTTTGAGAAAGGGAGATATGGAGATATTAGGGGCACAGCACTAATAACTAACTTCTCTTTTGAAAACTAGATATTTGGTTTATTCACCTTTTAGCATGTAAAATGCACTCATCCCTCACCCCTCCCGGAGGAAAAAACCCAAAAGTCACCTTTACCACATGTCAAGTCAAACCTCAGGGCATGGGGGTACATGCAATCTTTGGTATTAGTCTAATGGTCCCCTCGATGTTGCTGCCCTCATTTGACAGAGACAGAAACAGTCTCCAAAATATTAAGCAGTTTGACCCAAGTCCAACTGCCAATAAGTGATAGAAACTGGGTTTAAATCTGGGTCTCACTTTCACCGTAATATCAGGAGGACATTACTATTCCCGTCATATACAGAGTAGGAGGCAATATGGGGGTTCAGCTGCCTTATGAAATAACTTAGTCCAGGTGAGGAGACAAAGCCATAAATGGAAAGTTCACCCCACCTGTGGCCAGTCCCACCACAGAGCTATCTGCAGCATGCTTGATGATGAAAGCGACCCGGTACCCATCTGTCTTAATCTCCAGGGCTGCCATAACAGAGCACCCAAATGGAGTGGCTCCAAACAACAGAGATTTATTGTCTCCCAGTTCTGGAGGTCAGAATCCCAAACTAAGGTGTGGCAGGCCACACTTCCTCTGAAGTCTGCAGGTCTGGTGGTGACTTGATGGCAATTCCTGGTGCTCTTTGGTTTGTGGCATAACTTAGGGTCTTCCTCCACCACCTAGTCATTTTCTGTCTCTACTTGTCTGTGTCCAATCTCTATTCCTAAGGACACCTGTCGTATTAGGGCACACACTATTCCAGTTTGGCCTCATCCTCACTAGTAACGTATTCCAAGAGCTTCCAAAGTAAGACAATATTCATAAGACCAGGGATTAGGACTTGAACTTATCTTTTGGGAGGTCACAATTCAATCTGTACCACTGCTCCTCAGGTGAGGGGTTGAGACTAAGGATGGTCTGGAGCAAACTCTTGAAAAGGCAATGGTTGAATAAATTTTTGTAGAAGGAGTAGGTGTTTTCCAGATAGGCAAGAGAAGGGAAGGGAATTCCAGAAATGAGAAAGGAGATGGCATGTGCAAAGGGCGGGGAAGGAAGGAGCAGGTCACAGTCAGTGGGGTATCCAGCTTCTTGGGCACAGTCAATGAGGTATCTGGCATCACATGTAAAGAGATGAAGCTTGATGTGGATGTGGCTGGGAATGGTCTTCATGGCACTGTGTGCTCAGCTGAGGATTTTGAACTTTATCCTGTGACAGGGTAAAGGGTTATAAAGGAGACCTGGTCCTCCAAGAAGTAGAAGCCAAAATGAGATTACACGTGTGTTTTAGTCAACCAAAGAGGTGCTGAAGCAAAGTACCAGAAATCTATTGGGATTTATAAATGTGGCCAGATCAAAACCCTAATCATAATTTAATCAAGTAAAAGTGAAACCTATGAATTTAATACAATCTAATATGCTCAGGGGAACAGACCAGTTTACAAACACAATCCAATATCTACTTTCGGAATTCATAAACAATACCAAACTGCCACAATCCACCCTCTGAATTCCAAAAAGACATTACAATATTAAAAAGAAACCTTAAATCAGTAACAATGCTAAGTACAAAATCATATCACAATCAGTTTAAAGAAATACAGTTTGTCTTAGGGCAAAGTCCCATCTGTCTGTAGACCTCTGAAACTTTTAAAATCACTTATCTATTTCCAATATACAACGGGGCAGACAAGGGATAAACATTTGTATTATACCACCATAAAGAGAAATTGGGAAGGAAATATGAGTCATGGGTCCAGAACAGTTCTGAAAAACATGCAGGGCATCCTCATTAGATTGCAAAGTCTGAGAGTCATTCTCAAGATGATGGTGTGTTAGTAGTCAAAGGGGTGCTGCTGCAAAATACCAGAAATTGATTGGTTTTCATAAAGGGTATTTATTTGGGGTAGGAGTTTACAGATACTAGGGCATAAAGCATAAGTTACTTCCCTCACCAAAGTCTATTTTCACTGTTGGAGCAGGATGACTGCCAATGTCTGCAAGGGTTCAGGCTTCCTGGGTTCCTCCCTTTCTGAGGCTTGCTTCTCTTTCCTCTGTGTGCTTACTTCCTTGGGCTCCAGCTTAAGGCTTCAGCATCAAACTCCAACATCAAAACTCCAATATAAAAAACCCTAAACTCTGTCCTTTGTTATGCCTTTTATCTGTGAGTCCCCACCCACCAAAGAGCAGGGACTCAATGCCCTAATGACGTGGCCCAATCAAAGCCCTAATCACAACTCAATCATGCCCAGGTACAGACAAGATTATAAATATAATCCAATATCTATTTTTGAAATTCATAACCATATCAAACTGCAGCAGATGGTTTCTTCTCCCTGGGACCTCATGGGGACCCACACTTTCCAGAGGATTGCCCAAAGGCCATTTTCTTTGTTTTACCCTCATTAAGCATCTGGGTGGTGACCAAGCTCCAGACCTCACTCCCCAAGAGTATTGGGTGATGGCCACACTTTACCCAATCTTTGAGGTAAAACCTCAGCTCCCCTGGTACAGTGAAGTGAAGACAAATCCTCCCTAACATTTGGCATACAGGCCCAACCCTCTCAGAGCATCAAGTTGGCAACCTGGCCTTCCCTCATTCATGGGGGACAAGCCCACCCCTCTCAGGTCTATGGCATACTGACCTTACCCTCCCTCATCTTTGGGGAATATGCTCCATCCTCTCTGTACCCTGGTGCAGCAAAACTCTCTCTGAAAAGCTGGTGGGAACATTCACCCTCTTCAACTGCTGGGGCAAAGTCACCCTCTCTGTACACATCAGTGGGGTTCCTCTCCTGGCCCAAGGAGATGTCTTAATTCCAGATCTTAGCTTCCACGGTTTTCCTCTTAAAGCCATTTTCCTTTCTGTATCTCCTGTCAATGTCCCTTGTAGTTCAGGATGACAGTGGTTTTGTTCATACAACTCTCTCAAAAAGCTTATTGGTTTAGCCTGCATGAAGCAAGGGTCCAAGTCATCAGAAATTAAGACTTCCCACAAGTCTTTCCTGGATAATTGCATTTCCAATCCTGATAAACAAGTTCCATGTTTAGGAACTTGTAATTCCTCAAATGGGGCACTATCCTATTTGCCTCAAATAGGGCACTATCATCTGGGTGCTGATTTCCAGATGCTTGGAATTTCCAGAATCAGTTTATGTTTTCTTTGTGCCCAACAATTCAGTTCTCAGTGTATTTCTCTCATCTAGCATTTTACTATAACCTGCAAGGAGAGGCCAAGCTGCATTCTCCAAGTTTTCTTTGGAAAGTTCTTCAGCTAAATGCTCAGGCTTGCCATTTTCAAATTGTGCCTTCCATAAAACACCACAAGTTAGTCTTGCTAAGTTCTCTGCAACTTTAAAACACAGATTACCTTTCCTCCAGTTTCCAATGATAGTTTCATCATTTACTTCTAAGGCCTCATAAAAAGTCTCTTTAGAGTACATATTCCTACCAAAATTCTCTTCAAAGCACTCTAGGCCTTTTCCATCAAGCCTCTCCCAATTCCTCCAAAAAATTCCTCTTACCCATTTGTAAAACTGTGCCAGCATTTCAGTAATTGCAAAAGTGCTACCCCACTCTTGGTACCAAGTTTTATATTTGGGTGCTGATACAGAATACTAGAAATCTGTTGGGTTTTATAAAAGATATTTATTTGGGGTAGAAGCTGACAGGTACCAGACCCTAAAGAGTCCAACTCAAGTTACCATAAGAGGTACTTTCTCACCCAAAGTCATTTGTCATGTTTTGAGCAAGATGGCAGGCAATGTCTGCGAAGTTTCAGCCTTCCTCTTCCTCTTAAGGTTCCATGATCCCAGATTCTCCCAATCTCAGCTGTAGGCTAAGATAAGTCTCTTCTCTCACCAGGGGCTCATTTCTCTCTGGGCTCAGTTGCAGCTGTAGGCTATCAGGCTCATTCTCTTCCCAGGGCCTCTGCTGTGTCTGCAGAGCTGTCTTTATTCCTCTGTGTTCTTCTCCTCTGTATTTATTAATACTTGCCGGGACACCAGCATCAAAATCTAGAAAACTCACTCCTCTGCCACGTCATTTTCTCTATGAGTCCTCGCCCACCAAGGGGGCAGGAACTCAACTTTCTACTGGCATGGTTAAATCAAAACCCTAATCATAATTTAATCAAGTAAAAGTGAAACCTCTGAATTTAATACATCTAATATGCCCAGAGGAACAGACCAGTTTACAGACATAATCCAATATCTACTTTTGGAATTCACAAACAATACCAAACTGCCACAACATGCAAGGACTTAATTAGCAGCAATGCCCAAGAAGGAAAACAGGAAAGAGGCAGGGAAAGCAGTGAGTCTGGATCCAGGGAAGGAAAGAGGGAGGGGTGTTTGGATGGAAGTCTCTTGGGTTCCTAAAGTAAAGAGATAATGTCTCAAAATACAAAGAAAGCTAAAGTGCTAACCATTGTAGGGTTAGCTGAGGGTGAAGGGCATGGGACAGAGAGCCTGGCCCACTATTTCCAGCCACCGAATATGTGTGTGTGTGTGTTTTTGTGCCCATGCATGTGCATGTGTGTATAATTGAAACACGCATTCTCTTCCTAACCTGTAAAGAAGAGGATAACCTTCCTGCTGTGGCACTGAGCTCCCTTCTCCCTGAGGCAGGGCTCTGCCTGGGAAGCCTGGCCCTTTGTCCTTGGTGCAGACAGTTGCTGGAGCAGCCCTGGGCTCTGTGAACTGTATAAAAGAATGTGTTTAAGGTAACCTTTTGGGCTGTGCCTATTAACCGCTGACCTTTCTTCCTGATGAATCCTCACCTACTGCTGCCTTTGTGTGCTGTTTGGAGAAGAAAAGAATGTTCCTGCAATGGTTTTCAAAGGAAGAAAAAGAAACCTGCAGTAAAATTGACATTGGGTGGGGAAAATGTGGACCTTGAAAATGAGTGCTGAAGTAAATGAGCCAGAGTACAAATAACGGGATTCCAGGAGAATGGCAGACAGGGGGCAGCAATAGAAAAATCTCTTTAAGTTGTAAAAAGACAGAGGCTGTACACAAATGGAAAGCAAAGAGATTGTGAACCTCTTATTCTTTTCAATGTAACATTTTTGTGTGTGTGATCTAGGTATCTTTAAAAAAAAAAAAAGAATGGCCAGAACAGATGGGTAAATGAGAGCCCAGAGCAACAGCAGTCTACCAACAGAAAACTATTAACCAGAAATGCCACATATACCCTGATTTCACCCTCCGAGTCATGTGTGTGCAAGCACATGCACACACACATCCATGCACACCCATACACATGTTGACTGTTTGCATGTCCAGGTCCTAGAAATTGATTCTGATCACACCATTGCCTAGTTTCACATTCTTCTGTAGCTCCCCATGTCCTTAAAATGAAGACCTAAGACCCTGCCCAGCCAGGTAAGGTTCTCCCATCCACTCACCCAGGTATTCTGGTCAAAGAATCAGAGTTTCTTCCATTTTTTGTTCAAGAAAACATACCTTCCTCTCTCAGTTTAGATATCACCACCCCAGCAACTCCTCAAATATGGACTATGTGCAAGTTTTCCTTTCCCTGTTAGAGAACTTTTTGGGCTGCATTAAGAGAGATATTGACTAGTTCCTGTCTCCATGTCTACCTATAGGACCATGAGGGCAGGACCGTCTCTAGGTTCCCATTTACCCTTGGCACAAGCACAGGGCCTGGCGCATTGCAGGTTCCATGTTAATATTCCATCAATGAATAACTAGATTTGACATTTGTAAGGTTGGAGCTCCGGCAAGTGAGGGGGCAAGATTAAGCCTCCCCTTACAATGTCCCTTGAGGGTCTACTTTTCTTCTTTTAACTTATATCACATCTCATTCCTAAATTTATTTCCTTTCCATTCTACTTATTAGAGAAGACAGAAGTGAAAAGAAGGGGAAGGAGACGTTATATTTTAATGTGTTAATAGTCTGCATTCTATGATTCATCCCAAAGAGTTGACCTTCTCCCTTCTTTATTTTGCTTACTCTCACCAGCTTCTTGTTCAGAGGGAAAATCAAGAAAACTTTATGCATTGATTATATTTGCCAGGAGCTGCACTGGGCATTTTCAACACATATTCTCATTATGTCCACACTAATTCACAGGTTAGGTATTTTTATTCCTATTTTAAAGTCGAGGAAATGAAGGTGCAGATAGATGCGATCCTTTGTGCAGAGTCAGCAGCTAGAAAGCAGCAGAGCTGAGACAGAACTCAATCACAGGTAAAATGGGTGCCTGCTTTCCTCTCACTAAGGTGCCTCCCAAATGCATGCCGTCCAGGAAGACATCTGCAACTTTCTTATAAAATCCCCCAATTATACACATGAGGAACACGAGGGCCAGGAAAGGGAATTGACTTACGTAATATAGAGAGTTGATTTTATGCACCTTTTTCCTATTCACAGTTCCTTCCTTGAGTCACTCAAGAAGAGGCTCATTATGCTTTTAATAGCTGAACCAGTAGATCAGAGGACTCCAGAAAACAAATCCATGTTGAACAACATTAGGTGACTGGTTCAATTAGACCTGCATATTTTGATTGCAGAGCTTTGATGCCAGGCAGGCTCAGGTTCGATTCCCAGCACTGCCATTTATTAGTGTTAAGATCAAGGAGATGAATTCTTTGAGATCAGTTTTCTCCTTGGATTGTTGTACGGATTAAACAAGATGAGAATGAGGTATGTAAAACTGCGGTCACCCCTCCGGCTGAAGTGTGGTTTGCTGGCCTGGCAGGGGAGCGGCCGCGGTAGGCCTAATTCCGCTGCCCCCATAATAGGGTGGTTGGTCGGGCCCACCGCCACCCCTGAAGGAAGCTCGGCATGGGCGCAGAGTGCCCTCGGGTCTCCCCTTCTCGGCAGCCATGCTTCCGCGGCCGCCCCTCCTCCCAGATGGCGCCACCCGATGCCTTGTGGGGCGGCACCCTTCTTCTTCCTTCTCCCTGCGCAGGCGCAGGGCAGAAAATTCCAGTCTGCCCTTTTCCCCTCCCCCGACAGCAGCAACAGCCAGGTGTGGGCGGAAAAATCCAGCCCGCCCTTTTCCCCTCCCCCGACAGCAGCAACAGCCAGGTGTGGGCGGAAAAATCCAGCCCGCCCTTTTCCCTTCCCCCGACAGCAGCAACAGCCAGGCGTGGGCGGGAAACTCAAGTCTGCCCTCCACCCCAGCAACAGCAGCCACCAATCCCTAAACCCTGCCCCTTCCCCCAGCAACAGCGACAGCCAATCCCTAACCACCACCCCTCCCCCGTCCAGTACCGCCCACTGACCTTTCGCCGGCAACCAATCAGAACAGGGCGTGGCTTCGACCAATCAGCCTTCCCCAGCCCCTATAAAACTGTTGCCTCTCCCTCAGTAAAGTGGACTTGCGTGTTTACCTTGTCTCCGCGGTAGTTCTTCTGCCGTGCGCCCTCCAGTCCTGAGAGCCCCCGACAAGGGCCTGGCCTCCCTTGTCCCCAGTTCGTCGCCTGCTTCTCCGGGCGACCCCTTCGTCGCCTGCTTCTCCGGGCGACCCCTTCGTCGCCGGCTTCTCCGGGCGACCCCTTCGTCGCCGGCTTCGCCGGGCGACCCCTTCGTCGCCGGCTTCGCCGGGCGACCCCGTCAGCCGAACCGCGCAACCCCTTGTGAGACCGATCCCTCGTCTGCTGCCGGACCGACCCCTCGTCCCAAGTGGGACCGACCCCTCGTCCCAAGCGGGACCGACCCCTCGTCCAGAGCTGGACCGACCCCTCGTCCGCAGCCAGACCCCACCTCTACCGACCGAGCAAGCCGCCGCATAAAACACTTAGCAATTTGTCTGGGGCCGAGCTTGCATGCCAGTATTATTAGCGTTAAAATTAAGTTTGCAAAGTGCAGAAGTGTGTAAGGTATCATTGATAGTTAATACCATGGAGAATTTTTCTTGCTCTTTGTTCCCCATTTCTTACTGTGTAAACATATGTACAGTCATTTCAAGTTTTCCAAGTTCCTATCTAATATCCTAGGTGGGTTAGGCTTTATAATTCTTAAAGTTATTCGCATTTCTAAACTGCCAGTATTTTTAAATGTAGGTTTTGGAGAAAGAACTTGCTGTGTTCTTACAGTCCATAGCTTGTTTCCAAGTGGCTTTAATCTTTTTCACTCACAAGTTCTAGAACTTAAGGGAGTGTTGCTATGGAGAAAATCATGATATTATCAATAATAGAAATGCTTTGAGGTCATATATGTGGCAGACGTTAAGAATTCCAAGTTGCTGGAAGTACTTGCATTTTCAAAAAGGGGATCTATGGTCTTAGATGACAATTCTTCTGTTGAAATAGATGATATAGAGGGATGGGAGTGCAGTGGGAAAAAGAGCACAAGTTCTGGAGCCAGAAATACCAGCTTCCAAGTCTGGGGACCAGCACTTGTGTGACCTTGAAAAAGTCTGGTAAGCCCTCTGAGTCTCTGGTTTCTCATTCATAAAAGAAGGATAGCAATACCTATTTTGCAACATCTTATGAGACTTAAATGTGATGTTACATTGTTAAATACCCAGTATCTCTCACCTTAAGAGTGCTCAACAAATAATAGCTATTTCTTTTATTATTTGAAGCCATAATGCTCTATATTTGAACCCAACTCCACTTCTTAGGAGCTGTGTGACCAAGTTACTTACCCTCTTTGAGCCTGACTACCCTATCTATAATATAGAGATAATAACACCTCTATCACAGGGCTGTCACGAATATCAAATTAATTAATGTGATATTGTCTTACGTGGAGTAATGATTCAATAAATGTCTCCCTCTTTCTCTTCTTTTTCCCTTCCTCCTTCCCCCTTCTGCTCCCCACCTGTGCTTTCCTTTTTGCCCTGGGATAACTACTAACATGCTTGTTCATTGCCCGCTTGGACAAGGATGATCTGCCTCCTGTTCCCTAGTTCCCAGAATCAGTGTCACCAGAAGCACCCTGTCTTCTTCATTCCTATGAACAAAGGTTGTGCAGCTAATAGAGGAAACTGATGCCAAGCCTCCAGTTCTCTTCGGATCATGCTTCTGTCCCTATGGAGAAACATTATGCTTTAAAGCAGGGTTCCCCCTGAAACCACTGCATTCTAAAGGCATTGGCCCCTCTGTCATTGAACACCCTTCTTGTACCTGTGCATGTGCAATAGCCTACTTTCCAAACACATCAGCTCCCTTATGAACCCTTAATCCACTCTGATATTGCAGCCCAATTATGTCAAAGAAATATACAGCTGAATGTGATGCCTGATTTGATCATAATCTTGTGATCCATACATTTATCCAAACCTACAATGGTCCAGATTTGGGATTACAGTTAATAACATAGGGCTGATTTCTGTTGTTTTCAGGGGGCTGGAGAGGGACAGACAATGTGCGAGTACACAGATAAAGCAAAATCATCATGAAATATAATACTTCTATTGGGATTTAGGTCTTCTGAATAGCACGTGATCAGGCAGACCTGGTTTTAAATACTGAATCCTCCAATTATTTGCTGGGTAATGTGGTGCAAATTATTTAATCTCTCTGAACCTCAGTGGCTTTTTTTTTGTCAACAAAATGGTACTATTATAACCTATGATGAAGAATTACTGTTAGCTTTAAATAAAATGCAGGGTGCAAGTGCCTAATAAATGTCTGATATATTCTTTTAATATTCTTGGAATCATAGAGGCCTAATGTTGAATCCTAGGTGAGGTGGTTTGAAGCTGTGTACCCTAGAAAATCGTGTTTTAAAATTTAATCCATTCCTGTGTGAACCCTTTATAGGTAGCATCTTTCGATGTGGTTACTTCAGTTAAGGTGTGACCCAGCCCAATCAGGATGGGACTTAAACCTATTACTGGGAGTCCTTTATAAGCAGAATGAAATACAGTGACAGAGAAAGCCACAAAGGGAGCAGCAGTAGCTGGTCATCAACGGAATCTGGAAGGAAAGGGAGAGACCCAAAGTTGCTACCACGTGCTTTGCCACGTGACAAGTTAAGAGCCAAGGATTGCTGGTAACCCACCCCAGACCACCAGTCTTTTGGAAGAAAGCAGTGCGTTGGTGATGCCTTGATAATGCCTCGATTTGGACTTTTCCCAGCTTCAAACCACAAGCAAATGCATTCCCATTGTTTAACCCAACCCATTTCATGGTATTTGCTTGAGCAGCCCAGGGAACTAAAACATCAGTTACTTACTAGTTGGTTTTTTTTTAAAATAATTTTGCAGGAATTACTTAACTTTTCTGAGCTTCAGTTATTCTACATGTAAGAGGATGAGATCAACACTTTACAGGCTTGTTGTAAAGATGAACTAATACATGTAAAATACCTGTCTGATATTGGACGCTTAATAAATGCTAATTTCCTTCTTTTCTCATTCTTTTATACTTAGAAATGCATGCTGCAACATTTATGGAAAACAAATTGACAGAGATCCTTTGATAGTATAAAAGAACTGTCCAAATAGTGTAGGCAGAGCTAGCTAAAGTTTTCTGTGTCTGTGCAAACCTGTTACAAACCAGAGGCAACCACCTTCCTCCCAGGCCCAAATGCTGTGTAAATGGTCACTTGAATATTTCATGGGATGTTTTCAGATGGGATCGTGTTAGTAGATTGACTGTCTATTAAGGAGAAGCTGAGGGCAAAGAACACTCAAGAGAGGGACTGAGCTCTTTGAAGTCCCCTCTAGCATGAAAATATTACAGTGGACTTTCACGGTGGGGGAACCATTATCCATTTCTGAGTCAGTTTATAGCATTTATCTGGCTAAAAATAAACCCAGTCAAACAGACATAAGAGTCTTATCACAATTTTCAAAGTACTGCTATTTAAAAATTAATAAATTTAATAAAACGATTAGACTTCTAGCCTTTAACATAGCATTAATATTTCCCATTTATTCTAAAAATAATATGAGCTTTCTCAGACTCCATCAATTCTGTGGAATTTTCTATAATCAACAATGTGGTTTCAGTTTTAAAATTGGAGGGTTATGTTCTAAGGAAGGGAATAGGCTAGATTACAGGATATCCATTCACCATTGAATTACCGAGTGACTTTCAGTGGTTTCTGCATAAATGTTTAACAACTGGCTCTTACTTTTTGGTAGGGGAAGCAAAGATTTGTAGTGTTATCAACTTCTATGGTGAAAATACTCCCACCATGCCCAACTTAAAACTAATTGTTTTTTACCAACTGGTTTGCAAAATTTCCTGAGTTTCCTTCAGCACACCACAGTTTTATTGTGATGATCAAATGTGTGAAACTGTTGCCCAAGTGATGGAGTATGAAATGGTTCAATATCTCTAACTTACTGGGTCAGAAAGATGTTTGATATTGGCACACAGGAGGTGGCATTTTATCGAATGATAGGGGATGCCCCAAACAGGATTTTTCCCACCATAAGAAGAAGTCCATATAGCATTCTGCACAACCACAGATTTAGAGGAAACAAGTCTTCAAAAGGTCACAGATGAGGGTTTGGAGTAGAGATGATAGCAGAAGAAAAAATAATTTGGGGTTTATTACATGCATGCTCAGTGTTTTACTTCAATACCTCATTTAATTATCAGATACCCATCTAAATGGCAATTAAAATTTCCAAAAAATGTTGCTTTCTCTGTTGATCTATTTTCTAGACTGGGAGAATTTTCATTAAGAAACTGAAACTTAATTTCATTTCAGCAATGATTTTCAGAAGCCAAAACTTTTGCTAGGGGAAGAAAGATGGTCCCAGTTTTAAATTCTGAATATCACCATCTCTCCAAATAATCAGAATGAATTAACTCTTCAGAAACAATTTCTTACAGTATTTCCCCTTCATTTCTAAAATATTAGTTGCTTGGAATGAAATAGTATTCCTAATTCCTTCCACTTGACTCAGTAAAATGCTCTGTTAAAAGGGAATGGATGCCTAAAATATCTGACCAAATTACATCTGGCTAATGTTTGTAGTTTTCTGGCTTAAAGCATTGATAATTTCCATATTTTAAACCTCATTTTACTTAATAAGCATCTTAACTTGTCCAATTCCTCCCCCAGTCCAACCGTCCTCTACACACAGCTGCCAGGTTTATAGTTCAGTTCTTGTCTTGCTATACCCATCCTTAAAGAGAAGTTCTTCTAGTCTCTAGTCTATAGAATAAATTACAAATACCTTAGTAAGGCAAAATAATCCCTTCACATTCAGTTTCAGATTTTCCTTTCCAAGTTTGTTTCTCAACCCTGCTTTGTGTATGGAAGACATATATATATGTGTATACATACATGTATGTACACATACATATACATTTTTGCTCCACCATACTACTTAACTCATTCCCTATGTGTTCCCCATTCCTATTCTCCCACATTTCTTTGTTCATAGCATTCCTCTTTCTAAGAATGTCTTTCCACCTACATGTATATCTCTTACCACTAATTAAGATCTGGCTCCAAGGCTTCCTCTTCCAAGGAAACTGTTTAGAGCCTACCTCCACCACATACACAGATACAATAATTCTCTCTCTCTCTTCTGAGTTATGATGGTACTTTGTCTGTGGTTACAAAAGAGCACAGATTACATATCATAAGTATCAGTTAGTTATAGCATGCTGTTGGTACTATTCTGAATACTATTCAAGAAAATAATCCTTATGCAAGTCAACTTTGCAGAATTCTAGGAGGTTAGGTGTACGTATACATATACATATGCATATATATATAATTACTGAACACAAGTTTGCAACAAGGTGTCAGCAAGCTGTTTTATTTCTTCACATAAAGTTTCCCAAGGTCAAGAAATTTCTTTGGAGATTTTTGCAAGGAATTTTTGCTCATTTTTTAAAAATCACAGTGATGTTTTGTATAAAAATGAAAATGGCAATATAGCATGATAAGCACTCTAAGAAGTGTAGCTTTAAAGGACTATAGACTTGGAGAGGCAAATAAAACTTGTCCAGCATTTGTTGGGTGGGAAACAGCAAGGAAGCCTCATAGCAAGATGTTGTTGGGTTTGGACTTGCAGGTTGTGCATGGTTGTGTATGCCAGGCATTGCATTGTGGGGATGGGCAGGGAAGGTATTGGGGGCAACATGGCGCATCCCAAGTAGGGGAAAAAGCTGAACTAAAGGAATGGAAAATAGGAGCTATAGAGACTAATCGGGAGCTATATATAGACTTACTTGCATAAAGTGGTAAGTGCCATGGTTTTGGTAAGCTAATGATAATTATGATTTCCTAATTCTGTAACTGATTCATTACTAAATTAAAAAGAGTCAGGAGAAAGCAAGTAGCATGTTACTAAAATCAATCTGTTGGGGCCTGAGTCTCCAACCAAACCTCTGCAATTATCTACTCTTTAATAAGAGTCCGTGCCGGCATTTAGTGAGTGCAGTGATGTGTATCGAGCTAAGCGTTTTGCCTAAATAATAGAACCAACAATAAGAATTACCAATCACGTTAAATGTTTTCTGTATGTCTAGCAGCCCCATCCTACGCTGTCTCATTTAATTCTTGCAAGAAATCTATGAGGTAAATACAATTATTATCCTTAATTTCCAGATACAGAGCCTTATTGGGTGATTTAAGTAACCTGTCCCAAATCACGCAGTTGTTTAATGGTTGGGCTGAGATTCAAACTCCTATCTGACTCCACTAGAGAGCTCCCACATTCTACTGTTTTACCTGTAGTTAAGAGTTTTTTATAGTTAGATAACATTACTAACATTTTGCACATCTGGATTAACTTCTTTTATCTAACTTTTAAAATCCTTTTTATGTCTTGCAAAATAGATATAGCAGCTGACAGAGTTCCTAGCCCACGCACTGGGATAACATGGCTCATAAGATTAAGGTGGGACAGGCTGAGCAGTGGACAAGTAGAGAGAAGATCTATCTTCAAGTGATACCTTTCCTACATGTCATAATCTGTGACATGGGAAAGCCACTGAAGAAGAACCATTATTCCCTCTCCTGTCCCAACTTCTTCTGCCCTTGGATCTTCATCTCTTCCACTAAATTGGACTAAGCAGCATTAGTCACAAAAGCTGGCATTCCTTGGGCACATTCCATGGTCCAGGCAATGCCAGACATGTTCTGCATCAATTACCTTTTTTGATTCTGCTGACAACCCTATGGTGTGGATACACCAATGCCCCTATTGTACAGAAGGGAAAAAAAAGTTTCAAAGGGGTGCCTGAGCTCACAGAGCTACACCTTTGCCTCCTGAGATTGCAGTTTATACACTAGACAACTAGACTAATTAAAAGATGCCTGGGAAAGTTAAATTTTAAAATTGAATGTGGAAGTGAGTCATAGACTCTAAAATATTATGTAAATTTTCAAGCACTCAATAAATGTTTGTTGCATGGATGAATGAGTGAATTCTTGTTACTGAACCTCACATAGTTGCGTAGTGGCAAAGTCAGGAGTAAGAACTGGAATCCTAAGCCCTGGCTGGCAGGCTCTGGAATAGGTCACCTACATATTGAAATAGTGGCTCAGTCATTTGCTACTGTGTCACCTCAGGTGAGTCACTTAAATTCACTGAGCTTTGGTTTCCTCCTCAGTATAAGGGGGCTATGATAATACTCTCCCATCGTTTGGAGAAGGATTAAATAAAGCAATGGAGGCAAAGCTCAAGGCATAGAAGCTTGATAAATAGGGTTTACTTTTTTCTGTCTTCTATTACACCATGAAAATTTTGTAATATGCTCTCAAATTTCAACCCCAAAGGAACACTTAGAAATGAATCCAAATGAGAGGAAGGAGGCATGTGAGGGGCGAGACAAGGACGATGAGAATGGTGCCTGAAAAGTGGCAGACATTAAAGGCGACACAGATTTTTCATCTAAGAAGTTAAAAGGGACTATAAACCTACAACAATAAGAAAATATTTCATGCTGGGTTTCCCAAGAAATGAATGTTACATGGCTTCAATTGGCTATTTACTAGTGTCTATGATTGCTAGACATTCACTATGTGACATGGCCTTTTGGCCACCAATCTGAGTTATAAAATAACACAACTTGTTTCGAAAAACTGAGATGGATAGTTTACCTTTTAGAAGAAAAGTTTTCTAAGGCATATATTTTTCTCCAATAACATGGTTTCTTTGCTCTCCTTCCATCCTTCCCTTTTAACATTTACTTACTGAGTACTGAATTAGTTAGGATAAACTATGTTATGCTGCAGTAAAATAGAAAAATTGAAATATAGGTGGTATAAGCCAACGCATGCTTATTTCCAACATATGTTCATATGCAATGTGGGTTAGTGTGAGGGCTCTCTTCCACAGAATCACTCCAGAAGCCAACCTGAGATGTTATATCAAAATGTGACTTGACAATTAATTATGACAAAGGATAAAAAAGACTAGAGAATTGCTTAGAGTTGTTCATTGCCTCAATCTGGAAGAAGTGCTCATAGCTTCTGTTCACATTTCATTGACAGAACTAGCCACATGGCTCCATCAAACTTCAAGGGGCTGGGAAATGTCACATTACATTGGTCAAGGAAGAAGGAATATGAAACAGGAATTGGCATCATCCATGTGTCAGTGAATGACTGTATGCTTATTTGAATGATTTGAACAACGAATACATATTCTCTTTCACAGGTTGTAAGGCATGTCTCTCACGAGACCCAATGAGTTCCTGATAGTGCCTGGCGCAGAGTTGTTCAGCTGCTCAGGATGGAGCTGCTGAGTTCCAGCACTGAATATATACATAGTGCAGCAGTTTGGCATTGTTTATGAATTCCAAAAATAGATATTGGATTATGTTTGTAAACTGGTCTGTTCCTCTGAACATGATTAAATTATGATTACGATTAGGGCTTTGATTGGGTCATGTCAGAGAGACATTGAGTCCCTGCTCACTTTTCACAGAGAAAACTACAAGGCAGAGCAGAGGACTTAGTTGGAGTTTTGAGCTGGAGCCCAGGAAGTAAGCACACAGAGGAGCAGAGCAGCTGAACGCAGAGATAATCAAGCCCTGGGGAGAGAAACAGAACTTTATGGCCTTGTGGGGAGAGCAGGGCAGCTGAGTCCAGAGAGAAAGAAGTCCCAGGAAGAGAGAAACTCAGGAAGCCTGAACTCTTGGCAGACATCGGCAGACATCTTGCTCTAACACGTGGCAACAGACTTTGGTGAGGAAAGTAACTTGTGCTTTATGGACTGGTAACTGTAAGCTTCTACTCCAAATAAATACCCTTTATAAAAGTCATCAGATTTTTGGTATTTTGCATCAGCTCCCCTTTTGCTGACTAGTACACATAGCCATATAATATATATAATATGTAAATTTATTGATTGTTAATCTGCTCAGGCAAAAAACATGTACAGGCATATCTCTGAGGTATCACGTTTTTGGTTCCAGATCACCACAATAAAGCAAATATCCCAGTAGTGAGTCACATAATTTTTTTTGTTTTCCCAGTGGATATAAAAGTTATGTTTACACTATACTACAATCAATTAAATGTTCAATAGCATTATGTCTAAACAACAATATACAAACCTTAATTAAAATGTGACAGAGAAACACGGAGTGAACTTGCTGTTGGAAAAATGGCACCGATAGATTTTTTCTATGCATGGTTGTCACAGACCTTCAGTGTGTAAAAACCCTCAATATTTGTGAAGCACAATAAAGTGAGGCACCATAAAATGAGGTATGCCTGTACAGACATCCAACTCTGAGCCTGGTCAAAGTGCTAAACAGGGAGGAAGGGGATTAAAAAATATGAAGAAAACCTTGTGATGAAGTGAGGGTACTGCTGACCTGCACTCAGCCTGATTACAAGCCAAACCCACTAGCCTGGCAAGTAGCAAATCAAGTCTATTTGACAAACATGTTGAGCTATTAGGGACGCCATCATGGGAAAATCAAGGCCAGGGTTATATACCCAGAAATTGTCTCCAAAAAGGCTCTATTTTAAACATTTAAATTGTATAATATTGTTCAAGACATGAAAAGACTCTGTTAGAAGAGGAAAAATAAAAAAGTGAATAACATTGATTGACCTCCTACTGAATACCAGGCACTATGCCAGGCATGGTCACAGACATTCTATTACTGAATCTTCCCATCCGTTCCAATTTTGTTAGGATATCCATCTCACAAGTAGAAAAATGGAGGTGCAGAGAAGTGAGGAACTGGGCCCAAATGACACAGTTTACCAGCCAGGTATCTCATATTTAAACTCAGGTCTTGACACATCTGAGTCCAGCCCTCATTTCCATGTCGTTCACCACTACCTCAAGACTGGGATATGACTCTGTAGATAGGCCATTGTCACCAAATTTTCAGCAGGAGCTGGAGGCTCTTGTGAGAATATCATAGAGCAGGGGCACCCTCAGTTGGGGATTTGAATTAGCTTCAAAGCACCCTCAATATCCAAGACTTTGTGTCTCTTGTATTGAGGCTCAGGAATTCCTACATTCAGAGAGTGGGAGGAAAAAGAAGTGTCAATATATATTTTTTTAAAGCTGCCTTTCTAGCAAAGCCTGCCTCAGAATCCACAAGGCTCTGCCTTCTCTCTGCTGCCCGTAGCACTTGAACCTGATAAAATCCCAGAGAAAGAGCCCCAGAGGAACATAATTGCTGAACCTTTCAAATTTGGAGCGCTAAATGTCCACTCACCCTCTAGTTTTCTTGTTAATCTGTTCAAGCGGAAATCTCTTGACGGGTGTAATTAAGGTCATTTCAAGAGCAAATAAACACTTGTTTAGCTCAAAGTCACTTGCCCAGTGGTTTCCCTAGACGTTTGCCAAGCTGGATCCCTCCCCCACACCCCAGAGGCTGCATCAAGCAGTCAGCAGAACAGCAGAGAAGGCCTCGTGCTCAAGCCTTTGCTCCCCACAATGTGCGAAGTTAGGATTGGGAGTTATTTCAAGATAAGCAAGTATCCTCCCCACGTGCTGTCCCATCTCCTGGCTCAAGTGATTTGGGGGAAAATAAACAATGGTGGAGAAGTCGAAAGACCCCAGCTCAGGCACCAGCTTGCCATGTGACCATAGCAATGCCACTTGCCCTACCCAGGCTTCAGTTTCTCCTTTCTTGGGCACCAGTAGTCCTGGAGCTGGGTACTCACTAGTATGTAACATGTTCTGTGGTGTTGGGAGGATGGAGGCAATGATGGTCCAGGATGGTTTTCTGACACCTGGCAAAGATAGTAACTGGAAGCATGGCACAGTATTAAGTATGAAGTATTAGTACTAAGTCTTAATATTAAGGAGACAAAGATGTGGCTTCCAGTTCTGTCATTTGCTAGCTGGGTCCCCTTGGGCAAGTTCTCAGTGAGCATCTGGTCCATGATGGAAAATAGGAATAGTATGACCTTCCTCATTGTTCTATGGCAAGTGGTGAGCACAGTGTCTGGCACAGTGTCTGAATAGACAGGTGACTCGTGTTACTGTGCTCCTTCCTCCTCCATAAACACTAGGAAGCAAGCCAACCCCTCAGCATTTCCAGCAGTGGATCCCATGCAGCAAGGTCACATGCTCACAGGGAAACCATCCAGGCACCCAGCGTTGCTTAGGGCAATGGGTGAAATGGAGAAGTGGATTTTGAGCACAGCCCCTGATCATAATTCCAATTGTCCTTCCTGCCCCAACCAATTTGCATCCTTGCAGCCACACCTCTTAACCCCTCCCTGCGACTTATGAGAGGGCAGGTTTAGTAGAGGAAAGAAAAAGGAAAGTTATAATGGCAAAATCTTGGTTTCCGAGGAGTTCGGGGACGTTTCACAAATGAAGCAGATTTGAGATAACTCTTTGTATGTAAGAAAATGAAAATAAATAAATCCAAGTTTCAGGGGGTACCAGTCAGCCATGTGGCCTTAGAACAGAAGACACTCTAGCAGAGGAGGAGTCTTCTCCATGTTGACTAGTACAGGGCACTCCACCAGTGAAGCCCATGTCAGGAGAGCAGGAAATGTCTCTGCAGGAACCTGTTCATCACTCATCCAGGGTTGGGGGCAGCAGAGGCAATGGATGGCATATGCCTATGGCAACCAGGAAGACTGCCATTTAGGTGTGCCTGCGAGATACTCCCATATATTCATGTGGGATTTGGGGAGTTCCAGCGGCTCCGCAATTTAGCTGCTGGGGGCCTGAAATTAATTTATTCTTTTGTTGCTATTATTATTATTTTGTTGCAACCTAATTGTACATCTGTATCCCGCAAGCCCGCAAGTCAGCAAGCCACCGTAACTGGAGGAATATTGAATGCTTATAGTGTTAAGCATTCTTTGAAGCACTTTACTTGAATGAACTCATTCATCTCCAGGGGTTGGAAAGTAACATTTGAACAGAGACTAGAAGGAGGGAATGAATCTCATGGGAATTTAGACATGAGTACCACTTAGAAGGAACAGTCAGTACAAAGGCCCTGGGACTGGGTGGGCCTTGAGATATTTGAGGAGTCATGGTGTGAGTAAGTTGGAAAGTAACAAGATTTGAGGCAAGACTCTATTGGACTTTGTGAAAAGTGCAAACCAAGAATTCTTTGGGTTTCTGCTACTCAAAAATTATTGAATCTTCTTTTTGTAGAATCTGAGTAATTTTCTTCTTTTTCCATTCAGTCAACTTGTCTCGTAGTTGATCCTTTTCATTGAATTTAATCTTCTGTATCCCAAGGTGGCAACTACACTGTCCAAAGAAGAACAGGAAAATAGTTATAGAAATAAAAAGAGAGAAAGTAAGAAATCATAATGTAAACATTGATGAAATGTAGTATACTTAGTTTTTTCTTTCTTTTGTTTCCTTTCATATTTTAGAACCACAAAAAATACTTTCATTCCAAAGCAATTGAATGAGTGTTTGGATTAAGCAGTGTCAAAAGTCATCTTCTATAGAGTAACTTAGATGTTTACCTCAATTCTGCCCTCACTAACTGGATGATATTGGGCACTTTACTCAACCTCTGTTTTTCTTCTTATTCTTAAAATGAGAATAATTATACTTACCTCGAAGGGATGTTGTGAGAAGTAGACAAGGTAAGTGCTTGCCTGGTTGGAAGAAGCTACGTTCATGGCTGGTGGGATCTTCATCAGCACTCTTAGTATACTGTTATAATATGTGGGTTCATACTGTTAGGTTTTAAATGACAGAATCAGTGCAGACTGTCTTAAACAAAAGAACAATGTATTAGAAATGTTTTTGATATTGCATGAGACTGAAATGTACCTGTGTCTCTGGAAAGATGAGAATATGGGGCTTGACTAGTACTTGGCTCCTTGGCCTCTTTCCTGTCTTTAAGCTAAGTACCCCCATCCCTGCCTCGTCATTTCCCAGGTTCTTTGTGTGGGCTATCTGGCAAATGACAGCTCCCAAGTTTTTCATACATTTTCCAATCTTTTCTGGCCTCTGTTGCTCCTTTCCAAGTCCAAAAATGCCAGGGAAGGGACTCATTGGTTGAACGACTAGATCAATGAAATGGAACCAGAGGGTGGGCTCCAATTATACAGTAGCTGTTCCTGTGGTGAGCATGTGAGTGAAATGGTAGGGGAGCCGTTTCAGAAGAACCAGTAGGAACAGAGATGTCTTCTGAAGAAAGCAGGTTTGCTGAATAGTAAATTATAGCTGCCCACTCTCATCATCAAATTATTTTAACTTATCATCATTATGATAATTCTGTCAAGTTTTTAAATGTTTGTAAGTTTCTAGTTTCTTAAAATGAGTAGACAGGAAGGACTTTTACAACATCATTAATCCCATACAACCTGACCCCTGACTGCTCTGGTTCTCCCTGAAAATGTGTTTTCCAAACACAACTCTGCCACTGCCCTCTGGTGTAACCAGTTTCCCTGCTCTGAAGATAGGAAGCTCTGTCTTTTCTCCACTTCTGCCATTTAATGGTAGGTTCCTCTGGTGTTATTCTTGAGATGATTAGAAACAACTAGTCACTATCTTCAGTATAATAAGATTTCATAAGCACAAAGACAGTTATTATGTCAGTCCCTTTGTGTCACTTCAGACTAAATAAACCCAATTTCTTCAGACTTACCTCCAAGCTGCATTGTTTTGACTGCTACTCTACAGACTGCTTCTAATTTCTCTTCTTCAGAATGTGTAGTTCTACCTCAGCCACTGGCCCTCCTGAAGTCTGGTGCCAACATTGGCATCTCACGGTTTTTGTCATGGATAGTTCTGCCCTGGAATTTTGCAGGGAAGAGAGTCAGTCACTGCCAATGCGGGTGAGTGCTTTGTGTGGTTAAAGTCCCTGAATGATTTTCCCAGCTGCTGTTTGTTGGATGGATGGATGTGCATTTGTCACAACCTAGAGTTACACAGACATGAATTTAAATCCTGGCTCTGTCACTTCTTTGATCATGGGAAAGTGATCCAATTCTTCACCTAATTTTCTTCATTTATAGTAGGGAGATAGAAATATTAATATTATTGAGAAATACTGAATAGGGGCCAGATACATAATAGATGCTCAATAGATCTTACTTCTTTTCTTTTCCTCCTTTGTCTGGATGGACTTTTGAGGAAAGCAGCAGAAAACAGCAGACAGATTAATGATCAGAAAGAAAAATTGAAGTTCTGGTTCCAGCTCTTCTAGTAGTTTTAGGACTTTGGGAAAGTTACTTAATTTTTTGAAATTCTTCTCTAAGGTAGAGAGCTTCAAGTTTCTTAACCATATAAATTCATTTGTCTTTACCATTTGCCCCTTTTATTCAAGGTCTTTTTCTAGTTGCATCACCAGCTGGTGATTGGTAGTAATCCTTTGGCACCAGGGAGGCTCATCGCTGGGAGTCATGTCCCATGCTGGGAACAAGGTAATGCATTTACATGCTGAGTTTGGCTTAGAGAGTGGCCACATTTGAGCAACATGTGGTGGTAACTCTAGTGTTGGGAGGTCATCAAAGGGGTCACACTTACACATGACTCAGCAAGATCCCAGAGACAGCCAAAATAGATACAACCCCAAGTACTGGCTCTCCTGAGGGTTACAGAGACACACAGGTTCTACAGTCATGGCAGATGGCTCTGTAGTTCAGTGCCTTGTCAGTGGGCCCTACTTTGGAATTTGTGCCCTGAGTATGACAGAGTTGGACTTAGATGTGACCTTTCTACACATGCCTCTTCTGTCACTTTTACTGAACCTGTGGTTGGCACTGGGGTTGGTCTATACTCAGGGGAGTTGAATCTCTGGACTGGCCACATGCCAGCTGGGCCCTGAGCCTCAGCAGAGTTGCAGCACCTACTCTCTGGTCCTTTGACTTACCCAGGTCAGCTAACAGGGAGGTGAAGATGGTCAACCACCACACCAGGGAACGAGAATTGCATCCATCAACCATGTGGGATCTAAGTCCTCTCTCAATTTAGAGGTGGAGTGGACATCACCATCCCAGGGTCCACAGGATGGAGGAATAAAATAGGGATTAAAGTGGACTTACTGTATTCTACTATAGAACTATTATGACTCTAGCAATGGAATAAATTGTATCACTGATGTGGAGACAGTGGCTGCAGTATTTGTTGAGGGCAGGGAGAGGGAAGAAGAGATGAGATGTGGGGCCATTTTTGGGACTTGGAGTTGTCCTGAATGATATTGTAGGGACAGATGCTGGACATTATATGTCCTGCCATAACCCACTGAATGGACTGAGGGAGAGTGTAAACTACAATTTAAACTATAATCCATGTGGTGCAGCAGTGCTCCAAAATGTATTCACCAAATGCAATGAATGTGCCACAATGATGAAAGAGGTTGTTGATATGGGAGGAGTGGGGTGGGGTGGGGTGTGGAATATATGGGAACCTCTTATGTATTTTTTTAATGTAACATTATTTGTTATCTATGTATCTTTAAAAAAATAGAATTAAAATTGATTTTTAAAACTGAGTGTAAAATACAAAATATAAATGGCATATATATTATATATATAAAAGTTTCTAAAAAGTACACAAAATAATGTTTATGTTCTTTTTAAAAATCAGTTTTGTGATCCTAGGTTTTCTTTTTATAAAGCTAATATATTGCCTTTATTATCAGTAAAATATTTAATAAAGACTTTACTTTTCTAGAAAAAAAATGATGGAAAGCTTGAAATAGACATGAACTCAATTCTTGGAGCTATTGGGAACTCTAAAGATATGAAATCATAAGACTACTAGATTCCTTACATGAACTGACAATTTTCAAAGAGTTAGGAGGTTTGTACCCCGAATATATTTGCTATAAAAACACCAAACATAATAGAATATTTTCAATTCACAGAATAATATTTTTCTGCATTTTAATTGTATTGATAGTCTCCTCTGAAGTAATCCTGTGTTCTTAAGTGTTCTGGTTCTTTCCTGTTCCCTATCAAGGCACGGCGCTGGGGAGTGAGGCAAGAGTGTGAACTGAAGTCAGAGGTCCAAGGTTGTGATCAGTTGGGAGGAAGAGAGATCAGACTCGAGCCTCATAGTAACCATCACTGATGAGAAAGGGCTTAAAGCCAAATGCCAGGAGCCAAGGCTAGAGCAACACCAGGGAGCCCTGCAGCATAGGGGTTAAATAAAGTTTTGAGTTGCAGAACTGAACAGTCCTGTCTCTGCCATGGTCTAGCAAATGTAGCTAATGCTCAGCCAGAAGGCTGTTGAAAGCATTAAATGAGATCTTGTATGTGAAGTGTTTAACAGAAGGTATGTGCTTGGTCAACTGGAGCTAGCATTATTATCAGAATCTCCAGCAGGGGCTTGGTGGAACTGCACTGAGGAGACTCAGAAAGAAGTCTGCTGGGCACCCTTTCCTATCCCAGTAGATGTATGTTTAGCCTTCATACACTATCCTTCCTTTTGTGGAGGGTGCTGATGCCAATAAACCAGGAGATCGCTGACATTGTTTGAGGAGCTAAAAAAAACTCTACTATACCTGTCTTTTAGGGGGAATTTTATTAGATGCTTATTTTGACAGCATGATTGGTCTTGACCTCATATATAGAGTCTAAATTAACAATATTAAATAACTTTGTCTTCCTCAAACACGAGGAAGGGGATGTAAGGGGATATAGTCAAAGACTGGGGTTAAGATTTTGTCACAATCTGTGAAGGAGATAAAGCACATTAAGATAATCAAGCATTCATGAAATCAGCATATTTAATAAAAAAATAGCTTCAATAAGTGACTAAATAAAACAAAACACTTGACTAAAATAATACGATAAATGGCAGGCTCAGGAACCTACAGTCAATAAAATAATAAAGTTAGGACTATTCTGGCTGACAATTTAAATAAACAAAAACAAAATATTAACAACTGATACACAAAGAACATAAACAGATATGTCACAGATAGAAAACAAACAGAAAAAATTACTGTTGCTAATTATAGTGAGCTATATGAAATAAAACATTATCGTGCTAGTTTCTCTCATTAATTATCAACCCCAGTGAATATATCATAGACTAGTGACAGTGAGGCAAATGAAAAACCTCATATACAGTGGATGGCATTTTAAATTGTTACAATGGTTTGGAAAAGTCATTTGGCAATGTGTCTCATGCCACTTCTGGGATAATGAACTAGAAAAATAACCTCAAATCAGGAAAAAGGCCTATGCTCAAAAATATTCATTACTAATAGAGAAAAATTAGAAACACACGGATGTTCAAAGGGGATATATATATATACACACACACACACACACACCCTTTGGCAATGGAACAATGCAATGAACAAATGCTCATTGGAACATTGTGCATCCATTAAAAACTATCTTTTTGGAGGATCTATAATAACTTTGCAAGCTGAAGTCACTGTAATGTCCAGTGAAAAATAAGATACAAAATAGTTTGTAAAATTTGAACATATTACAAATGAGAAGTGTCTCATTTCATTGGGGTGGTCGACTCTTTAAATCAAACGACTTTCCTCTTTCCTTCTCACAACTACTGGCCCATTACTTTGCTCTTCTTCACTGCACAGATTTCTAAACCACATTGCCACCATTTCCCACAGTTCTTGTCAAGGCCTCCATGTTGTCTTATTCTGGCAACTTTTCTCTTCTCCTGTTGCTTAGCTTTTCATCAGCACTTGATAGAGTGGACCATCAACTCCTTTTGAACTCTCTTCCTTGGGCTTCCCATATGCCATGCTCTCCTGATATTTCTCCTGCCTCTCCACCTTCTTTGTCAAGTTCCTTGCCAGCTCTTCCTCCTTTTCTTGACCTCCAAATATCGGCATGTCCAGGAATTGGTTTCTGGAACTTAATTTCTTCTCTTTCTGCCCTTTCTTCTAAAATGAGCTAATCTGGTATCATGACTTTGGGTACCATATAGTGACAATTTCCAGCTCCAGGCTCAGATACTCAGATACAACTACTTACCTGCTATCTCCATGAGCCTATTTAGGAAGTATCTCAAACATAACATGGCCAAATCAAAACACTGATTCTTTTTTTCTGCTGCCCCACTTATATTAATTTCAGTCATCTCCATCTTAGGCAGTGGCATCTCTATCAACCTAGTTTTCAAACTAAAGACCTAGGAGATTCTTTCACTCCTCATGCCTGGCTAATTAGCAAGTCTTGTCAGCTTTACTTCCTGAAGCTGTATAATTCTCTTCATATCCATGTACCTCACCTTAATCCATACCAGTGTAGTTTCTCATTAGAATCACTACTGTAGCATCTGCATGTTCTCTCTGCTTCTACTTTTGCCCATACCACCTGTGGCAGTTTGATGTCATTGATGAATTCCAAGGAGAAGTATTGATTATGTTTGTAAACTGGTCTGTTCCTCTGAGCATGATGCACTTTGATTGTATTCAATGCAGAGGTGTCACTTTTACTTGATTAAATTAAGATTAAGGCTTTGATTTGGCCATGTCAGTAGGTGGGTGGAGACTCACATAGAAAATGACATGGCAGAGGAGTGAACTTAGTTTTGATGCTGGAGTCCCAGGGAGAGAACCAAGCAGTTTGCCTGATAGTTTACAGCTGCTATTATGGAGCAAGCAGAGCAGCTGAGCCTGGAAAGAGATGAGCCCTGGCAAGAGAGATGAGGCTTATGCCAGCCTGCAGCTGAGATGGGAAGAAGTAGGTCCATGGAGCCTTAAGAGGAAGAGGAAGGCTAAACCCTTGCAGACACTGGCAGCCATCTTTCTCCAACATGTGGCAACAGGCTTTGATGATGGAAGTAACTTACTCATTATGGACTTGTGACTGTAAGCTTCTACCCCAAATAAATACCATTTATAAAAGCCAACAGGTTTCTGATACTATGGGTCAGCACCCCTGTGGCTGACTAATACACCCTCCATGATTTATTCTTCACAAAGTAACCAGAATGATCAAATCACTCCCATGTTTTAGGTTCTCCAATACCTTTCCTTGCACTTGGGATAAAATCCAATGTCCAAGACGAGGAGGTCTTTGTTTCCTTGTCTGAACCATTTCTCACCCATCTTCTTAAAATTGCATTGTTCCGAATTCCCTGGCTTATTTCAATATGAGCTCATTCCAACATTAGGTTCTATACATTTGCTCTTCTTCCACCTGGGACACTTTATCCTCAAGTCCAGATGATGTCAAACTACCAGTTATCTATATTTTGGCTCAAATATCACCTCTGCAATAATGTCTCCTCTAAGCCTCCCAATTCTTTTTTTCCTCTCACCACATCAACCTGTTTATTTCCATCCAACTTATATTTCACTTTCTGCAGTTAACAATGTATTTGTTGAGTTATTTCTTGTCTTTTCATACCCCTTAAGAATGCATGCAACACGAACCAGGAGCCTCATCTATTCTGATCATCATAATCTCCTCAATATTTAGACCAGTGCTTAACATGTAGTAGAGTAGGCACTCAGTGAATATATGGGATCATATATTCCCTCCCAAATTTTGAGTATTTTTGGGTCAATTTTAGAGTTTAAAATAAATTTCTATGAATAATAAGAATATGTCAATATATTTTAAATTTTTATTAATGAAGGCAACACCATAGGATTATTTAGGTGTTCCCTACATTTCTGTGTATGTTATTTAAATTAAGTAAATTATGTAACTTCTCTGAAGCTCAGTTTACCAACTTGTTAATTTACTGGCCTTGCCTGCCTTGATGTTTTGTCAGTGGGAGTCCAAAGAAACAATGCTCATGAAAGTGATTATTGAGTTATCAAATGCTTCAGAAACATCTAGTATTGTGTACTTTTATTATCCAGTTTGCATTCCTTGATGGGGCGTATATATTAAAGGAACTACCAAGGGTCCTCAGACTCAACTGGGGAAAGTGGGGAAGGTGGGGAGATTGAGTACAACTATAAAATAAAATGTTACTCAACTTTCAAATAGCTAATCTCTTTCTGCAAACTCCTTTCCCCTGATTTGAATGAAAATACCATACATAAAAAGAAAATAACTTTGAGACCTACATGCATTATCTATACTGCCGTCTATTCTTTCTGGATTTATTTCATTATATATGTATTTTTTTTTTAAACCCAGCAATTTCTTCCAGCAGCTTTTATAACCACACAGAGATGTATCAATTGTCCGCCTAGCCAAAGTAGACATTTAACAGTAGAACAAGGAATCAAATGGCTATAAGCCAAATTAGCACTGCAGTGTCCCGTGTTTCCTTAGAGGTGATCTATGGTGCCTGAACAGGCTCAAAAGGAAAAAACACTTAAGCAAAACAGCAAGATAGCAGCCTGCCATGTTAAGGCAGACCTTGGAGTCTTGAGTTTGCATTTCAGCTCTGTTTTTCTTATTTAGCTGGGTGAACTTGAGGAATGACAGTGGGGACACAAGATGATTATAAGATGTAATTGCAATAACATCTGTGAAAAGGCTTTGCAAACTATAGCACACTAGGTAAATGTAAAATATTGTAAGAAGCAATCATTCCAATCCACTGAACTGACAAGCTGTCAAAGGAAAAAGATTCAGAGCAATAGCACAAATCCTCCTCTCCACGCAACATGGGACTGTGCTTGTTTGGGTAACTCACATATCTCTGAGCCAAACTCAGTAAATTCATCTATAAAACATAAGTCTTGGGGCCCATTCAATTCTAAGTTCTCCTCCAATTCTTATTCCATTTTTTCTAAGGGTACATTGACAGGAATTGCCAGTTTGGTGTACCTTCTTCCAGTAGGTGGGGCTATTGAGCACCAAATACGCTCAGTTTTCTCAATTTTGTAATTTTGTTTTTAATGAAAAGATAGGTTTGTTGATGCTAATATTTCCTAACTGTAAATCAGTTCCCATACTACAACTACCAGTTTGAAACTATTCAGAATTTTTTTAAAAAATTGAAAAAACAAACATGCTTCATATTTATAATCATGAAAAGACTACAAGTTTGCTAATTAGACCCTACTACTGTGTGAAAGCCCTACAAATTTGTGTGGGCCCATGGACGTAGAGTGAAACTTGACTATAACCTCTGATAGGAGAAAGGGAGAATCTCTCCCCCTCTATTGGTGAAGCTTTTACATTTACTTAAAAATAAGCATGGTTCATTTCCCACTAGGATTTCTCTAAAGCTCATCCAGGCGGATGAAATGGGATGATAAACAGTGAAGAGCACCCACTGCAAATCATTTTACATATTTTATCTCCAACTACCATAGCAATTATGAGAGTTCAATATTCTTATCTACATTTTATTAGATGGAAAAATTGAGGCTGAAGGAGGTTAAGAAATTTGTCACTAAGACAAAATAAATAGAAAACTTGAATTTCATCCACTCTGGGCAATTTCACAGAGCTTTCATAGTCCTCCCTGCGGAATATTTGAGGTGATATGGATTTGGGATGAGGGATTTTTCTCAAGTCTCTTTTGAAGGTCTATCTTGAAGTTCCTCTGTTTTCCCAAAGACAAAAAAGGTTTGGAGAAGCACAAATTGTGCTAAATCAAAATTTACTATCCACTTTTAAAAGGAAACATTTATTGGAAGTTTACCATTAGCCATACTGCATATTACCTAAATCATCCCAACCCCAAGAAAAACAGAGACCAGGAAAGAGTCGATTTGCTCAATCAGGGGACAGGTTATATACCCCAAGGGAAATGCAGGCTGAATCCCTGGTGTGCACAGTGGGGCAAATAGTGGGGGTCCGTTGGCCATGAGCCAGTGACCACCAGGTACAAAGCCTCCTTCCAAGCACACTGGATACCAGATTTAGGAAAGCAAGCTTATTCTCATGTACCATTTCCACTGAGTTATGTGCATGGGCTCTGGTATGGCATAGGCCTGATTTCAAATCCTGCTTCAAGATGCTCTAAATATACCAATGGAGGGCAAGATACTATAAACATACTGACTTTCAGTTCTATCATCTATAAATTGGGAATGATAATAATAGAACTCAGTTCAAATGGCTATTACGATGGTTCAATGAGATAATATGCACAACAAGCTTAGTACACTGTCTTGCACATACAAAGCCTGAGCTAAACATTGCTATTTCACACATTGCCTGGTGGCCACAGACACTCAATAAGTCCCCAAAGCCAGTCAGTGTTGACATGTGGTATCCATCGGAAAGACTAACAACGGGACTCCAACCATTCTCAGCTGGTAAAGGCAGGGATTGTTTATTCTCTTGCCCTCCTCTTCTGTGTCTTCTCCACCATCCCTCCCTTTAGTTTTTCTTAAAGAAAACATTTCTTTCTCCTGCTACTATCTAGCCTGTAATTTTCAAAAAAGTCTTTGAGAATTTAACTCTGTAGTCTCGACATTTCTATTTGTTTCCTTCCTCCTCTGTACTCTTTACTCTGGCCAGTTCCACTGTTGACATTCTCTCCTGTAGAAATGTTTACTTTGCCACGTTTTCCCTCACCCTACTTTCTTTTTTTAAATTTATTTCTCTCCCCTTCCCACCCTCCCCAAGTTGTCTGTTCTCTGTGTCTATTTGCTGCGTCGTCTTCTTTGTCGGCTTCTTTTTTTGTCAGCGGCACGGGAATTTGAGTCTCTTTTTGTTGCATCATCTTGTTGCGTCAGCTTTCTGTTTGTGCAGCACCATTCCTGGGCAGGCTGCACTTTCTTTCCAGCTGGGTGGCTCTTCTTATGGGGCTCAATCCTTGCGCGTGGGGCTCCCCTATGTGGGACTCCTTGCGCGCATCAGCACTGCGCGTGGCCAGCTCCATATGGGTCAAGGAGGCCCGGGGTTTGAACCGCAGACCTCCCACGTGGTAGGCGGATGCCCTATCCATTAGGCCAAGTCCACTTCCCCACCCTACTTTCTTTTGCTCTATCCTTGCTCATCAAAACCCACATTGCCTGCCCAGACACTGAGGAGTTTATAGAGTTTCTCCCCCCAACCCCCCAAAGGGCAGAACGTACAAATATCATCCTCTTAATCCCCAGAAATCCCTTCAGAGATTGCAGGAGGACAACTGCTGCTACTTGAGGTCTGAGCACCTCCTGCTCAGGCAGCCTCTGGAGCTCGGCAGCCCTCTCCCTGCACCTCTGACCCCATATCACACAGGGTCCCTGAGCAAAGTGCTCTCCCACTGGCCCACATTACTGCCTAAAACTCCCCCATCAGCTACATCTTTAAAGTTAGGTGTTAAAATATGGGGGTGGAGGTGAGTAAAGAATGCTTTCCTAATGATTAGGCACTGGGTTTATCACAGGTGTTTTTACATTCCTTGCTTCATTTAATCCATACAACAGTCATGTGAGTTAAATCTTTCTATTTGCATTTATAGATAAAGAATGCAAACAAAGTCTTCTGTGCCAGGGTCAATGTTCTTTCTATTATGTTTGTCTTGACCTAAGTTCTCCCGAAAGCAGAGTGTGAAATAAGAACTTACGTGCCAGGGAGGTGATCAAAGAAAGCGGGAGGGAGGGCCAAGGAGAGGGAAATAGGACAGGAGGAACAGCAAATACAAGGATGCATTATGGAGTTGGCATTGCCATGGGCCACTTGGGAGCTCTCTCTGTAGCCTGCCTCTGGAGGTGACTTTAAGGTCGGTGCAATCCAAGGTGTATGGACTGGTATTTTTGGAGAACGTGGATTTCCAAACGCGCAGAAGTTGATATGGAGGCAGGGTGGTGGTAAGTGTTGCTGGAAGAATTGGAAATTAATTCTGCCAAAGCTAAATAATAAAGAATAAAGTGAGGCTTGTTTAGGGAAAAGTTAACTTCATGAAGGTCACAATGATGAGCAAAGGATGGGACAAACTAGAAAATAGGCTTTAGAGGGGCAGCATGGCCTCACAATTAAGAGTCTGGCACTGGAATTCTAATTCCAGCCCCAGATTTTCCAGGCTGTATGACTTCGGACAGGTTACTTCTCTCAGTGCCTCAATTTTATCACCTGCAAAATGGGAATAGTAGTAGTGCCTACCTCATGGTTGTTTGTAACTACTGAATGAGTTAACATACAAAAGAATTCAGAACAGTGGTCTGGAATCATGAAAAGGTTTACTATTTCTATTTTTAAAATATTATCAATAGACTTTATTTTAGAATAGTTTCAGATTTATAGGAAAATGGAGCAGATAATACAGAGTTCCTGTGTAACCCCCACCCCACCCTATCTGCCACACAGTTACCCCTCTATGAACATATTCCATTAATATTTGTTTTGATAAATGAACCAATACTGGCACTAACTAAAGTCCATAGTTTCTTCAGTTTCCTTAGTTTTTACATAATGTCCATTGTCTGTCCCAGGATTCCATGCAAGGTATAAGTTTACATTTAGTTGTTAAGTCTCCACAGGCAGTTTTTGGCTATCTTGATGCTTAAGGACCTTTTCTTGTTTTGATGACCTTGATTTATTTATTTATTTTATTTTTTTAAAGATTTATTTATTTTTATTTATTTCTCTCCCCTTCCCGCCCCCCCCCCCCACCCCAGTTGTCTGTTCTCTGTGTCCATTTGCTGTGTGTTCTTTTTGTCTGCTTCTGTTGTTGTCAGCAGCACGGGAATCTGTGTTTCTTTTTGTTGCGTCATCTTGTTGTGTCAGCTCTCCGTGTGTGCGGTGCCATACTTGGGCAGGCTGCATTTTCTTTTGCACTGGGCGGCTCACCTTACGTGGCGCACTCCTTAAGCGTGGGGCTCCCCTACGTGGGGGACACCCCTGCGTGGCAGGGCACTCCTTGCGCGCATCAGCACTGCGCATGGTTCAGCTCCACATGGGTCAAGGAGGCCCGGGATTTGAACCGTGGACCTCCCATGTAATAGATGGGCGCCCTAACCACTGGGCCAAGTTCGCTTCCCTGACCTTGATTATTTTGAGGTATATGGTATGAAGCATTTTGAAGGATACATCCCTGTTGGAATTTGTCTTTCTCATGAGTAGATGAGGGTGATGAATTTTGGGGAGGAAGATCCCAGAGATGAAGTTCCATTCTCATCACATCATATCAAGAGTACATGTTATCAACATAATTTATGACTGCTGATGTTGACTGATGTAGTAGTTGTCAGGTTTCTCAACTATAAAGTAATTCTTTTTCTTCCATTTTCCATACTGTATTCCTTGGAAGGAGGTCATTATGCACAGCCCACACTCAAGGAGTGGGGAATGATACTCTCCTTCTTTAGGATGGATTATCTATATAATTTATAGTTATTTTTATCTACCTTAGTATTAGGTATATTTGATTTACCCTAATAAAACTTCTCTTGATTTTTCATTCTCTACAATCTAATTTATATGCTAGTACAATTTAAATCTCAGGGTTAAGTGAGCTATCAGTAGTTAAAGCAGAAGCTGGCATTTTTAATTTAGGTTGACATCTGGAGAACTTTAGATTCAATTTAGAATCCTGTCACATTAGTCCTTTCTGGGAGAAAGAAGCAAATCAGAGTGGAATCCATCTGAGAGGATCTATTTTAGGTCCTTTGGGAATCCAGTATGCCTTGGGAAATGCTTGTACTCAGGGTAGCCAATGAAATTCTGCTTTGCTCAGCTCTAGAGATGGGTTGGACCTGGGGAGCTTGGGAAAGAAGTCATTTGTAGATAAATGAATTGATTCCACATAGGCCACCCTTACCTATAAAATAACCAACACATGAATGGTCAGCCCAATTAGTTCATTTCATGCTTTAGTAACCACTTAAAAATTTAATTGGTCAATAATTGTTAAACCAATTAAAAAAACAGATTCAAGCCTTATGAGATTGCCTCTGATTTGTCTGTAGAAAAAGCCTTTGTCTCTCTTCTACTGATGAGTCTTTATAAGTCACCGCTACTTTTTTCAAAGCAAACCTCTGGAGACTTCCGATCTAACTGAAAAGACGCAGGACTTGGTGTCAGAAAACCAGAAATTGGATCCTATCTTCCTCCCCTTATCAGCTGCATGGCCCTGAATAAGTCATAGTACCTTTCTGGGTCTTAGTCTCTTTGTTATAAAACGGGAATAAACCATGAGAATGGAGCAACCCCAACACAAAACCCCTCACCAAAGCAGATATATTGTTATTGTAGTTAAGTGAGTAACTTGTAACATTGATACAAATAATAAATTTTTAAAATTAAAAAAATTGAAAAAGAAATCCTTGCTTATGAAATGCTTAAAATAGTATTTCCTTGCCTCATCTTGCAAATTCTTTGCATTTTCATGGAATAAAAGGAGCTCTTTGTCACCTTTTTCCTCTTCAAACACAGCTCCCATTTAAATCAGTGACAATATTTCAAACTGTGACTCTAAATAGGGACACCTGGTAAGGCCTTCAGAGGCAACTAGCCTAAAGGAAGGGCGGCAGGTATGTGCCCAATGCAGTGAATATACCCAAGACTAGATGCTCTTTGATAATTCAATCTTGAACTTTGAAGTATTGTTTCTCATCCCCAAAGGCCATAATGTATTTATACTCACTCTCTGTTACAGCTGACTCACAATGAGAAAGTCAGGCAACAAGGGTCATCTCGGAGATCCAACAGGAAGATTCTAAACAGTATTTGTTCAGGATCTTTATATATCCGTATACTGAAGAGAGAGCACCTGGAAAACCCTGTTGAGAATTTAATACCCCAAAGAGAGTCTAGCTGCATAGAACAAGGTCCTAAACAGGACTAAAAATGAGAGGGACTCAGTGTTTTGTTTCAAAAGCAAAACATACAAAAACAATGATTTCAATGCAGTCGGTTTTCTTGAGCATACACTGATTTGCTGCTAACTCATGGTTTGCAATTACTTGCATTTGCATCACAATGCACTGTGAAAAACACAATGGTGACAGGAACTATGCTTCCTTCCGACTACAAGGTCTAGATGTTTGACCACACCCTCTGCATTTTATGTCCTAAATATCTCTCATATATTATCTCTTCATCCACAAGTATAGATAGACCACCATCAACTATTGCATCGAAGACTTACTGCCATAACCGCCTAACTTATATTTCTGACCCAGGCATTGAAAATTATGGATGCACAGATGCTTGGTGTTGGGAAAAACTGCAATAATAATCTTGTCCAATCCTCTGTTAGAGACTTGGGCATCCTTGCCACATACCACACTGCCACCTCAAGTACCCAAATCCCTCTACCACATAGATCCTGGTCACAGCTCCATCATCATCCTACTCTGTGCCACTACGCAGCTGAACTCTCACTACTTGCATCTTTCAAAGATAACTTGTAAATCCATGCTTCTGTACCTTTCCTCCTGCTCCTTCCTAACAACACTCATTTTTTCTCATTAAATTGGCTCAAGGGTCACCTCCTTTAACATTCTTCCTGACAATTCTTTTTCTTCTTGCATAGAACTGATCTCTTCCAACTCTGTGCCGCTGCTATACCTCTACAGACTTTTATGGCAACACCTAAAACCTTTCATCACACACATTCATTTATGCATCTGTCTTCTTTGGATTGAGGTATTGGCAGGCTGGATGGGGTATCTTGTTTGTATTTGTGCTCCTGGATCCACCATAATGTCTGCCACATAGAGAGCCTCTGGGCATTTGCTGACCGATGGGTGAGGTAAAAATTGAACAATTGGGACTCCATCTGTGGCAAGCTAGACAGAGTCTGGGTAAACTGCCTTTTTTTTTTTAAAGATTTATTTATATTTTATTTATTTCTCTCCCCTCTCCCCGTCCAGTTGTCTGCTCTCTGTGTCCATTCACTGTGTGTTCTTCTGTGACTGCTTCTATCCTTATCAGTGGCACCAGGAATCTGTGTTTCTTTTTGTTGCGTCATCTTGTTTTGTCAGCTCTCCATGTGTGCAGCATTCCTGGGCAGGCTGCACTTTCTTTCCCGCTGGGCAGCTTTCCTTACGGGGTGCATTCCTTGCGTGTGGGGCTCCCCTACATGGGGGACACCCCTGCGTGGCACGGCACTCCTTACGCGCATCAGCATTGCACATGGACCAGCTCCACACGAGTCAAGGAGGCCCGGGGTTTGAACTGCGGGCCTCCTATGTGGTTGGTGGACGCCCTATCTACTGGGCCAAGTCCACTTCCCTAAAATGCCTTTTATATGCCCTTTAATTGCTGAAGAAATTCAAGAAGTCTCACTGATTCTAAATACTTTATTTTTATCACCTTACCAGAACTTTTTACCAGTCAGCAAGGGCAGAGTCCCTGGCTAAGGGATTCTCAAAATGTGGTTGTGGGACCAGTTCAACAGCATCATCACCTAGGAACTTGTGAGAACGGCTTGTACCCAGACATCATATCAAACTACTAAATCAGATTCTCTGGATACTCTGGATATAAGGTACTGCTTTCTGTGCTTTAATGAGCCTTCCAGGTGAGTCTGTTGCACACTCAGTTTTGAGAATTGCCACCACATATCAGTCACTGCTATGTTGTCAGCATTAAGCATTGTAATATAGAAGCATTTGTTAATCTTGTTGAAACCTTCTGGTCACCCTTTGTTGATTCCTATCACAACCCTGCAGAGACTATCCTAAACAATTGTCACACTCTCCAGGTCCCTAATTCCTCTCTATACTCCCTCCCTCTCAGCAGAAGACCTGGCCATCACTGGCCTGAGAATACAGACGTTATCCAGATGAACTCCCATCATTTCTCTCCCCTTTACCTCAATGGCTCTCAATGGTTTTAGCATTCAGATCAAGTGTAAACTCCTTAGCATTGCTGACCAGGCTTTTCATGGCATACTCACAATGTCTCCATCCTCATCTATTACCACTTTTCCACATACCTGTTATGCCCAAGCCATACCCAAAGACAGATCATATCCTGGAAAAAAGAACCCAACTCCCTAGAGACCTGATTGGCCTTTCTGGTGTGGCCAGCCTTAACCCTAAAACTGCAGGTGTAGATGGCCATTCCCTGTCATCTCCTTAGCATAAGAACTATTAGATGTGGTCCTGGGCCAAGTATGACTAATGAAAGGAATTTTACAGGAAATTCCAAAGATTCAGATTTTCCTTCCCCATGAACTGGGGACAAAGACTAACCAAGTTTTTCATTATATTGCAAGGTCTCTCCTCTTTGAGCATCTAATATATGTATGAACTATGCTACATTCCCATGACGAATGCATAATTCAAAGGCAATTTATGTGAACTTAACAAATCATTAGTGCCATACATTTGCTTAGATCTCACTGATGCTATTTTCAGGTGAATAATTACTAATTTAATTCTTGCTGGGAGAATAACATTACACAAATTCTTGTGTGAAAAAAAGGTGCTAATGACTAGACAGACTCGAGTTTCCATAGCAACATATTGCTCTCAAGGATCAAGTGGAATATTAAAATAGTGGCTCATTAGGTGGCACCTTTTTAAAAAATATACATTACATATGTAATATATAACACATCAGTAATATGGTCCATGATTTAGGACCTCTATGTACCCTGTAGAGCAGTGAGAAGGTATTTTTTTCCCTTTTAAAGTAACTTCATTTTGCAAAGAATTACTTCCAAAGGTGTAGCTATATCATTTTAAAATCTATTCATGTTCCTTTGCCCCTGTATAGCTGAATATATGTATGTTTATTAGATATATATGTAGATAGACACATTCACATTTGTTATGGACCTCTGCCCTGCATAATACAAACCTGCAGAATCCTGAGAAAATGGGAGCATCTCTCTGGGTGAGCAGACAAACGTCTGTCATGAAGTGTTCACTGAGCTGACATCCACAAACTTCTGGGATTTGACCTCATCTCACTACTCCACTCTGCTGCATCCAAATAGGGTCATTCAGGTCTCTTCAGTAAAATTCTTTGTTTCCATTTTCCAAATTTTGATCAAGCTACACCGTTTTCCTGAGAGATTGGTCTTTCTCTATTGCTTGTTGAGGATTTATTCATTCTTCAAGGGCCAGTTGAAATATCCCATGCTCTGTCTTCCGGCCTCCTCAGAGAGCAGGTATGACATCACTGTCCCTCTTTCTGTGTTATACAGACCTTCAGGATGACCTGTTGGTGCCAATATTGATCAGTAAGAGAAATGCTCCCCAAATATCTAATCTCACAGTTTGGGCCTTTCCTCTCATTTATAATAAATGTCATTGAAATAGAGAGATTTGGCCAACAAAGAAAGGTCTCAGAAATAATCATAGATGAGGCTTTTGACACATGGAATTCCCTAGAGTCAAATGTACAGAAAACCCATAAACACTTTGAGAAAGCTATTTTTGGACACAGATACAGATACACACAGGGACAAACACTGGACTAAAAGAGACTAAGACTGCAAAAGTTGTAAAAATGCCTTTGGGCCCTGAAATTTCTACAGGGACAAAGCAGCCTGAGAAATCTGCTCAGATACCAAAATGGCATATTCTTCAATACCTTCTTCAGAAGTGACTGTAGTAGTTTTGGTATTATTTATGAATTCCAAAAATAGATACAGAATTATCTCTGTAAACTGGCCTGTTTGCACATTAGATTGTATTGGATTCAGAGGTTTCACTTTTACTTGGCTAAGGAATGATTAAGACACTACATTGGAAATCAAACAGATAGTAGAAGTGGTCAATAAAAAGGTAGAAAAAATCCAGATAGGACTTAGGGACCTGAATGATAACGCAAAACGCTCAAACATACGTATTATAGGCATTCCAGAAGGAGAAGAGAAGGGAAAGGGGTCAGAAGGAGTGTTGCAGGAAATAATGACTGAAAACTTCCCAAATCTACTGAAAGAGACAGATGTACATATCCAAGAAGCACAGCGCACTCCACTGGTCATAAACCCCAACAGGCCCACCCCAAGACATATACTTGTCAAATTATCCAATGCTCAAGACAAAGAGAAAATCCTAAAAGCAGCAAGAGAAAAGAAAACCATCACATACAAGGGAAGCTCCATGAGATTAAGTGCTGATTTCTCATCTGAAACCATGGAGGCAAGAAGGCAGTGGTATGATATAGTCAAGGTACTAAAGGAAAAAAATTTCCAACCAAGAATACTCTATCCAGCTAAACTAGCATTAAAAAATGATGGAGAGTTCAAAATATTCACAGATAAACAGAAACTGAAAGAGTATATCAACAAGAAACCTCCCCTTCAAGAAATTCTTAAAGGAGTTCTACAGGAAGAAAGGAAAAAACAGGACAGTCAGAGATGGAGGAGAGTGTAAGAGCAACAAAAAAAGACAAAAATAGAAGGGGAAAATAAAAAATTACAAACAAAATATAACAAACACAAATCCAACCAAAATATGGCTAATTCTCTGAACGTAATAACACTGAATGTCAATGGACTAAACTCACCTATCAAAAGATTCAGACTGGGACACTGGATAAGGAAATATGACCCATCTATATGCTGTCTACAAGAGACACATCTTAGACCCAGAGACTCATGGAGGTTGAAAGTGAATGGCTGGAAAACAATCATACAAGCAAACAACAACCAAAAAAAAGGCAGGAGTAGCTATATTAATATCAGACAAAATAGACTTTAAATGCGAAACAATTGTGAGAGACAAAGAAGGATACTACATTTTAGTGAAAGGGACAATCTGTCAAGAAGATCGAATGATCATAAATATTTATGCTCCTAACAAGGGTGCCTCTAAATACGTGAGACAAACGCTGGAAAAACTAAGTGAAAAAATAGATGCATCTACAATTATAGTGGGGGATTTTAATACACCACTATCAATTCTGGACAGAACATCTCAAAAGAGAATCACTAAAGAAACAAAACATTTGAACAGTATACTAGAAGAGCTGGATCTAATAGACATATATAGATCATTACACCCAAACACAGCAGGATATACATTTTTCTCAAGCGCACATGGAACATTCTCCAAGATAGACCATATGCTAGGCCACAAAGAAAGGCTTAATGAATTCAGAAAGATCGAAATCATACAAAACAATATCTCTGATCACAGTGGAGTGAAGCCGGAAATTTTCAAGGGACGGAAGCCCAGACTTCACACCACAATTTGGAAATTAAACAGCACACTCTTAGAAAAACAGTGGGTCAAAGAGGAAATCTCAAAAGAAATCAATGACTACCTTGAAACAAATGATAATGATAACACAACATACCAAAATTTATGGGATGCAGCAAAAGCAGTACTGAGAGGGAAATTTATAGCCATAAATTCACATATCAAAAAAGAAGAAAGAGCAAAAATTGAAGAACTAACTGCACTTTTGACGGAATTAGAAAAACAACAACAAAGTAACCCAACAGGAAGAAGAAGGAAGGAAATAACAAAGATAAGAGCAGAACTAAATGAAATAGAAAATAAGAAAGCACTTGAAAAAATAAACAAGGACAAGAGCTGTTTTTTTGAGATCAACAAAATTGACAAACCTTTAGTGAGACTAACAAAGAAAAAAAGAGAAAAGATGCAAATACACAAAATAAGAAATGAGAAAGGTGATATCACCACTGATTCCACAGAAATAAAGACTATCATAAGAGAATACTTTGAAAAACTATATTCCAACAAAAATGACAATTTAGAGGAAATGGACAAATTCCTAGAAACACATAAGCAGCCCATACTGACGAAAGAAGAAATTGAGGATCTTAACAAACCAATCATAAGCAAAGAGATAGAATCAGTCATTAAAAAGCTCCCAACTAAGAAGAGCCCAGGGCCAGACGGCTTCACAGGTGAATTCTACAAAACATTCTGGAAAGAACTAACACCAATCCTATTGAAACTATTCCAAAAAATCGAAACAGAAGAAACATTGCCGAACTCCTTCTATGAGGCCAACATTATCCTAGTACCAAAGCCAAACAAAGACACCACAAGAAAGGAAAATTACAGACCAATTTCTCTAATGAACCTAGACGCAAAAATACTTAACAAAATACTTGCTAATTGTATTCAACAACACATTAAACGAATTATACACCATGACCAAGTGGGATTTATTCCAGGTATGCAGGGATGGTTCAACATAAGAAAATCAATTAATGTGATACACCATATAAACAGATTGAAGGAAAAAAATCACATGATTATATCTATAGATGCAGAAAAGGCATTTGACAAAATACAGCACCCCTTCTTGATAAAAACACTCCAAAAGATCGGAATACAAGGAAACTTTTTGAACATGATAAAGAGTATATATGAAAAACCTACAGCCAACATTGTTTACAATGGCGAAATCCTGAAATCCTTTCCTCTAAACTCAGGAACAAAACAAGGATGCCCATTGTCTCCGCTCCTATTTAACATTGTCTTGGAAGTACTTGCACGCGCATTGAGGCAAGAACCAGATATAAAAGGCATTCAAATTGGAAGGGAAGAAGTCAAAATTTCATTATTTGCAGATGACATGATCCTATACATAGAAAACCCTGAGAGATCTACAAAAAAGCTTCTAGAACTCATAAATGAGTTCAGCAAAGTCGCAGGTTATAAGATCAATGCGCAAAAATCAGTAGCATTTCTGTACACCAATAATGAGCAAGATCAGGAGGAAATCAAGAAACAAATACCATTCACAATAGTAAATTAAAAAATCAAATACCTAGGAATAAATTTAACTAAAGAGGTAAAAAACTTATACACTGAGAACTATACAAGACTGTTCAAGGAAATCAAAGAAGACCTAAATAAGTGGAAGAATATTCCTTGTTCATGGATAGGAAGACTGAATATTATTAAGATGTCTATCCTACCAAAACTGATCTACACATTCAATGCAATCCCAATAAAAATCAACACAGCCTTCTTTAAGGAACTAGAAAAACTAACTATGAAATTTATTTGGAAAGGAAAGAGGCCCCGAATAGCCAAAGACATATTGAAAAAGAAAAACGAAATAGGAGGAATCACACTTCCTGACTTCAAAACATACTACAAAGCTACAGTAGTGAAAACAGCATGGTACTGGCATAAGGAGAGACACACAGACCAATGGAATCGAATTGAAAGTTCAGATATAGAACCTCATGTATATAGCCATATAATATTCGATAAAGCCACCAAACCCTCTCAACTGGGAGAGAATGGCCTATTCAACAAATGGTGCCTGGAGAACTGGATAGCTATATGTAGAAGAATGAAAGAGGATTACCATCTCACACCTTATACAAAGATCAACTCAAGATGGATCAAAGACCTAAATATAAGAGCCAAGACCATAAAGATCTTGGAAAGCAGTGTAGGGAAACATCTACAGGACCTCGTAATAGGAAATGGCTTCATGAATTTCACACCAAAAGCACGAGCAGCAAAAGAACAAATAGACAAATGGGACTTCCTCAAAATTAAAGCCTTCTGCACCTCAAAGGAGTTTGTCAAGAAAGTAAAAAGGGAACCTACACAATGGGAGAAAATATTTGGCAACCATATATCTGATAAGAGGGTTATAACTTGCATATATAAAGAACTCATAAATCTTGAAAACAAAAAGATAAACAACCCATTTAAAAAATGGGAAAAAGATTTAAACAGACACCTCTCCAAAGAAGAAATACAAATGGCTAAAAAGCACATGAAAAAATGCTCCAAATCTCTAGCTATCAGGGAAATGCAAATCAAAACTACAATGAGATACCATCTCACTCCCATAAGATTGGCAGCTATGAAAAAAACAGAAGAATACAAATGCTGGAGAGGATGTGAAGAAAGGGGAACACTCATCCACTGCTGGTGGGAATGCAGAAGGATCCAACCATTCTGGAGGACAGTTTGGCGGTTTCTCAAAAAACTAACCATAGATTTGCCATATGACCCAGCAATTCCACTGCTGGGTATACACCCAGCAGAACTGAAAACAAGGACACAAACAGATATATGTATACCAATGTTCATAGCAGCATTGTTTACTATTGCCAAAAGTTGGAATCAATCCAAATGTCCATCAACAGATGAGTGGATCAATAAAATGTGGTATATACACACAATGGAATACTACTCGGCTGTTAGAACAAATACACTACAATCACACGTGATAACATGGATGAATCTTGAGAATCTTATGTTGAGTGAAGCAACCCAGGCATTGAAGGACAAATACTACATGACCTCAATGATATGAAATAAGCAAACTGCCTCAGAGAGGTAGACACCGGAAAAGAGGCTTACAGGAAATCGGGGGGTGGAGGAAGGATGTGAGTTAACGTCTGGAGGGGTGGAATCTGTGATGAGCTGGCAGTAAGTATGAGCACAAAGAAGGGACAAAATGGGGGCAAGGGGTTACCTTCAGGTGGGGCTTTGTGGGTTTGAGGGGGGCTGGGGATGGGCAGAGGGGTAATATTGTCCAAAAATTGGGGGGAGGGAGGGGCAACATACGAACATGGGAGAGTGTCAGGTGTTAATTGAGAACAAAATGTTGAGAAAATTGTATCAAAGTATAAGTAGGAGGGTTACCTGTTTAGGATGCTCAGGGGGTATGGGCTGATGCGGGACAAACTCTGGGTGAATAGCTGAAGGCTCATTTTGCCAAGGTGGGTTGTACCATTGGGAAGAGACCCAAGAAGTGAGAGTTGGGGTGGACCCACATCCTGGGGAGGACTAATGCCATCAAATAGAGAGAACTGTATCTCTAGTGAGAAAGAATGGCTTCCAGGGCATTAGGGCAGTTGAGAAAGTCAGGCCCTGAATACTGCTGCAAGTATCTCTGGACATGGCTTCTCAGGAAAGGGAGATTGGCTGGCGTTGTGGGCCCCAAGGGGAGGGGAAAATGGATGTGGAATGGATGGAAACAAGGTAAATATGGGGGCAAGAGAGGAGTTTTGTGAGAGTACACGAGGATGAATATAAAACATGTAATATTACTCCAAAAACATATAGGGGATGACAGACTAATAATGTAAACCATAAGGCAAAACATAGGATAACTAAAAAATTTAGAAAACTGTACAACCTAAAGTATGGACCACATAGTAAGCACAGATGTCACCTTGTTTGAAAGCTATTGTCTCGGAATCTGTACATCAGTTTCAGGAAATATGATATGAACAAGTTAAGAGATTATCGCTGAGGAAGGGAAAAGGTTTTATGGTGAATCTGGGGAAGTACTCTATATTGTATATATGAATTTCGGTGATCTAAGACTCTTGTGAAGCTGACATTATGCTGGGATTGACTTTACAGGAAGTTTTGGATCACAGAGTGGTTCAACAATGGCAGCGGAGGAATACTGATATAGGATGTTATTGACAGGATATATATGGTTGACAGGGAGTTATACAGGGCATATGCCCAGGGTATATAGTAATGTCTAGATATACTCATAGTGGAAACAATTAAAAACAATAGCTGGGGGGGGGGGTACTGGGCCCCTGGCCGGGGGGTCACTGTCGTGGACCCTGGGGGAGCAGCGGCAGTTCCCCAGGTGCAACGGCAAGAAACAGGAAGGAAGGAGGGCCCAACAGTGGGCTCCTGATACTTATGGCTATGCTTTTGAGCCTATACACCTCCAATAAGAATAAGGCCTAGAGTAGTACTGTGCCTGGGAGTTTCCTCCTGACAGCCTTCATGTTACTCAAATGTGGCCACTCTCACAGCCAAACTCAGCATGTAGATGCAGTGCATTCCCCCCAGCGTGGGACATGACACCCGGGGATGAGCCTCCCTGGCACCGAGGGATCGCTACCACATATCAGCTGAAGATGCAACTAGAAAAGGACCTTGAATTAAAGGTTCAACACGGATCAGCAGAATATCCCTGTCTACATATAATAACATGACTTCAAAATGCTGTTTGACCTAATGTAAGGGGGAAATGGAAAGGAGAAATGAGAATATAAGGCTATGAGTCTCTAAAAAAGAGTCTGGAGGTTGTCAGAAGGAATGCCCTTATGCACAAATGAGCAGAGTCTGAGAGACAGATAAAGTAGATACAACCCCAGGTATTGGTTCTTTTGAGGAATAAAGAGACCCACGGGTTCTATGATCACGGTAGATGGGGTTCACTGCCATGGCAGATGGCCCTTCTCTGGAGCTGGTGCTTCTGCGTGATGGAATTGGACTCAGAGGGGATCTCTTTTCACAAGACTTGCATGCTACTTTAATGGAATTGTAGTTGGTGCTGGGGTTTTAGATATATTTAGGGGATTTGAATCTCTGGACTGATAATATGACACCCAGGCCCAGAGCCTCAACAGACTTCAGCTCCTACACTTTGATTTATTGGACTTACCCCACTCAGCTAACATCGAGTTGAAGAAGGTCAACCACCACACCATGGAGCCTAGAGTGTCTACAACTGAAAGCAGGAGGAGTGCATCCAGTATCCATGTGGAATCTAAGCCCCCACTTGACATAGATGTGCAATGGACACAACCAATCCAATGTCCACAGAGAAAATGTGGAATGGGTGTGGGAAGGGTAGCCATAGTGGCTACTGGGTTTGGGGAAAGGGAGGAAGAGATGAGATGTGGAGGCGTTTTTGGGACGAGGAGATGTCCTGGGTGGTGCTTCAAGGACAATTACGGGACATTGTAGATCCCCCCAGGGCCCACTGGATGGAACGTGGGAGAGTGTGGGCTATGATGTGGACCATTGACTAGGGGTGCAGTGATACTCAGAGATGTACTTACCAGGTGCAATGGATGTGTCACGATGATGGGAGAGAGTGTTGCTGTGGGGGGAGTGGGGGGTGGGGGCGGTGGGGTTGAATGGGACCTCATATTTTTTTAATGTAATTTTTAAAAATAAATAAATAATTTAAAAAAAAAAGGAATGATTAAGGCTTTGATTGGGCCATGTTAGTAGTACATTGAGTCCCCACCTCCTTGTGGGCAGGACTCACAGATAAAACTACATGGCAGAGCAGAGGAGTTAGGTGGAGTTTTGATGCTGGAGTTTTGAGCTAAAGTCCAGGAAGCAAGCACATGGAGGAGCGGAGCAGCTGAACCCAGAAAGAAACAAGCCCTGGGAAGAAAGGAACCCAGGAAGCCTGAACTCTTCGCAGAAGTCAGCAGCTATCTTGCTCTAATATGTGGCAACAGACTTTGGTGAGGTAAACAACTTATGCTTTGTGGCCTGGTAACTGTAAGCTCCTATCGTAAATAAATATCCTTTATAAAGGTCAACCTATTTCTGGTTTTTGCATCACCACCACTTTGGTAGACTAATACAGTCACCAAGGAGGAGGATGAAAAAGGCAGGCTTTCCCAGAGAGTGGAAGCATAGGCAGTGGAGAAGAATGGACTAAGGAGCTGGAAAGTTGGTGGTGATTGCTGGCTGGGAGCTCTGTCATGGCTGTGGATCAGCATCCTTGACTCCTTTCCACTTTGTGCTCTGTGTGGGTTATGTTGACTTGGTTATGACCTAGCCTCAGAAGTCATAGTCACAAGCCCATCCAAATTTAAGGAGAAGGAACCTAGATCCCACCTCTTGATGGAGGTATGTCAAAATCACTTTGTAAAAAGAACATGCAGGATGGGAAATACTGTTGTGACCAATTTTTGGAAAATTCAATCTGCCATAATATTCAGTCTTTTACTATTCATGCATTCAGCATCTATGACATACCAGACATTATGCTAGGTGATTAACTCAAATAGAAGGGTAAAATCTTTGGCTTAATGAATTCCCAATCTAGTGGAAGAAAGAAAGGCACAAATAAATAATTATTAGACAATGTGGTAAGTACAAAAACATACAAAGATAAGGTGATAAAGGTATACAGTGCAGGGACACAAATCCAATAGAATTGTGGTGGATCGAGTTTGGTACTCTGACAAAAACATATTCTTAATCTTAATCTGCATTCCTATGAATGTGGACCATTTATAAACAGGACCTTGGGAAGATTTATTATTAGTTAAGGTGTGGTTAGCTGAACCAAGGTGGGCCTTAAACCCTGTTAGGGAGGCTTTATAAAGAGAACTAGGCAATCAGAGAAGACCAAACAGAGAGGACATTGCCATGTGATGGGAGGAAGTCATGCAAGCCAGGGAACTCTGAGGATTGCCAGTAGCCAGCTTCAGAATGTCCAGACTCCAGGAGAAGTTAGCCTCGCTAATACCTTGATTTTAGACTTCTTACCTCAGAACACCGAGCCAATAAATCTCTGTTACTCAGCCAAACCCAGTTTGTAGTATTTGTGATAGCAGCTCTGGCACACACAGACACCAATCTGAGAGTAAAATCTTAAATTCAATTGTTTGCCAAAACCAATACCAGTACTTTCATTTTTCATCAACTTTTAGTACTTATGGGATCTCATATTGCATTTATCTGGCCACATGCATTTATCAGCCAGCAGATTATGAGCTCAAAAATAAGGGGGGGAGAGGGGGGGTGGGGGGGTGGGGTTGAATGGGACCTCACATATATATTTTTAATGTAATATTATTACAAAGTCAATAAAAAATAAAAAAATTAAAAAAAAAAAAAAAAAGAATGTATACAGGAAAAAAAAAAAAAATAATACCTTTTATTGATCTCTTATTTATTTGACAGAGAATATATACCAAGTTAAACTGCTTAGTGTATGTGTTGTGTGTGTGTGTGTGTGTGTATATATATAAAATATATGGATAGATAGATAACATTGCGCCATTTTACAAAATGGGAAATGAAACTTCATAAAGTAAATAATTTTCCTAAAATCACAAAACTATTAAGTGTTCAGACCTTGAATCAATACCCAAGTGACAGACCTTGAATTAATTTGTTCCCAGTATCTATACCTATACCTCTGAGCTATAGTGCCATACGTTGTACTTTGTGTCACAGTAACTAAAATACAGTACAGCAATATTCACAGTCTTTGTTCCTCTGCCCTTTGGAATGAAAGCTTCTGTGTTGCATTTCTTGTACCTGGTTTTACAGTGGAATTGATTATGATCATGGGGGGGGCTGTGAGTCTGGAGAGCCTAGATTCCTTTGCACTGGAAATGGCTGGGCATTAGACAAATATTAAAGTAGGAGGAAACGGGTCTGAGAGAGTAGAGAAGAATCAGAGGGTTTAGGGAATTTTAAGAGGAGAGGCAAAGACGGGGTATTTGGAAGACTGTAGGCCATTTTACTGTGATTGTGCAATGTCATCACTTTTTTATATTTTATTTTTTTCTTTATTAGAAAAGATGTGCGTTTATAGAACAGTCATTCATAAAATACAGGATTCCCATATACCACCCTATTACTAACACCTTGCATTGGTGTGAAACATTTGTTACAACTGATGATAGCACATTTTTATAGTTGTACTATTAACTATAGTCCATGGTTTAACTTAGGATATGTAATCTCTTTTTCATTTTTTGAGAGCCTGCTCTAAATATTTTAATTGCTGTTCAATGCTTTTGGATGCCAAATTTGTGTTTCTTCTTAGTGCAGCGACTCTCAGAAGTTCAAAGGCCACAAGGACCTTTGTTTTATCAGGGTTTTAGTTGCATCAGATCAGTTCAGGTCAAGAAACACCCATTGTTTCTTCTGACAGTATTTCACAGTGCCATGGACTTCCGACAAAGTTCTGCCTAAAAACTCCTCTCGACTTTCTGCAAATACGTTCCCCCATTCCCCCTTTATCATTCAGGGACCTAAACCACAAAAATTCAGTGAATATTTATTGTTTCTTATTTCCATAGGAAACACAGGACCAGAGATATCTTCTGACTACGACTGTTTCCTGATGGCCGACCAACAGTGTCTGCTTTATTTTAAAGTACTTTTTAAAAAACTTATTGATTTAAGGTACAACTAGAATTTAGTGAAACTTGAGGATTCAAGGGGAGGATTGAGAAGAAATGCTTAAGGTCCATCCTGTGTCATAAACTTAGGAAACAAATTTACACAGGAAAAAAAAATCTCAGTTTTATCAGTGCACCCTTTACAAAAGTGGGGTCTTTTTGTTTTTGTTTTTTTAATTTTTTAAAGAAGGGTAATATGAATCAAAAGCAGTTCCTGAGTAACTGTATTAAACAGTGTCTTTTTAAATATGTATGTATATATGTATTTGAAACTTAGCTCATTTTGGTTCTGACTTAATTTACCTCCCCAGTTTTTAGTTTAACCACAGTTCCTTTCTTCCTTTCACTTTATAATGGGCAAGTACAATATGCATCAGTTTAAAAGTCCCCATGATGCACAAATTTCTTGTAACATCTCTGTGATGATCCATACGTCTGTCAGCTCAGGTTTCCAGAGTTCCTGCAGATCATAGTTCTCTCTTTTTCTTTTAAGGTTTATTTTATTTATTTCTCTCCCCTTGCCCCACAGTGTCTGTTCTCTGTGTCCATTCGCTGTGTGTTCTTCTGCATCCACTTGCATTATCCTGGTGGCACTGGGAAACTGTGTCTCTTTTTTGTTGCATCACCTTGCTGTGTTAGCTCTCCATGTGCGTGGCGCCCCTCCTGGGTGGAGGGTGCTTTTTTCACAAAGGGCGGCTCTCCTTGTGGGGCGCACTCCTTGCACGTGGGGCATCCGTATTGGGGGTGCCCCAGCATGGCACAGCACTTGCGCGGTAGTACTGCGCGTGGGCCAGCTCACCACACGGGTCAGGAGGCCCTGGGTTTGAACCCTGGACCCTCCATATGGTAGGTAGATGCACTATCAGCTGAGCCACGTCCATTTCCCTCATAGTGCTCTTAATCTTACAGAACTTGTGAGAGCTGCAGACACTTCATGTTTTCTTTGTCATGCGCCACGACTGCCATGTCTGTCTGGAGTGTCTCTTCTATGTTATTTACCAAATTTGTGCTTAAATACTGTCTTCACATTTTTTCTTGGAATGAATAGGCACAGCTTTGTCACTTGGAATCATTTGAAATTACTTTTCACCTTTACCACCCTTTTTTCTAGGAATGGACAATTAACAGGCAAGGAGGACCAGAAGCATTGCAGTTCTCCAACAGCCACATACAAGTGTTTCAATTCAGACTGAATATCATTTGGCATCATCTGGTTTAAGGCTTGCTGTGTCTGTCCCTGTGCAAGTGCCCCTCCAGGTGACAGAGCTGTGATGGTATGACTGAATGTGCTACTTGAGAGAACCTGAGTTGATTGGGTATATAAGCTTCCATTTCTTGTCTAATACTTTGAAAAGAATTAATAATGTCCTGACTCATTGCATACTGCAGTGACTGGAATGGAGCTGGACCCTGATAATACCTATCTGACTTCTTGAGGTTTCAGGCAATTGTTTTTATGGAAATATTTTTCCCAAGTTCTTCATATTCAATGGACTTTTGTAACTCCCCCTTTTAGACTGCATCTCTAGAATTCTCATCCATGCTCTGGGCTCGGCATTTTGCTCGCTTAGTGTTTCCTGTTTCCTGAGACCTGCTGCCAGGACCATGGCACTACAATGGTTCGATGTCTTGGTGGTGGCAGCATTGCAATTTTACTTTATGGATTTAGAAGAATTGGAAGTAGATGGCACAGAGGAAATGCCATAGCCCACATCTAACAATTTCTCTTCTGTCAAATTTTGAAGTGGGTTTTTCACTCCTAATGAAACCATTGTCTTAACCCTTCTAGTCTATTTTGGAACAGTCTTCAAAGAGATCTTGTGACCCTGTACTTAGCTGTTCCTTGTAAAAATAATGGGACTCAAAAAAACATATCCAGAATTCCTTTTATGTCATTTTGTGGGAAACATTTTCTGCATATTTCATTTTCACTGCTGGGTAGGTCCTAAATATAGACTTGATGATATCAGAGGTTAAGTTATATCTCAGATCATTACAGACATCTGTTTGGGACCAGACATTAGCCAGAAGTGCTGCAGGAATGCCAACATCCTGCTATGATTGGATGTGGATGAACTAACCCTTGCATTCATATCAAAATGATTGGCCCAGAATTCCTCAGCACTGATTACTTGACTCACAACAAGGTCTTTATAAAGCTGAAGCAAAACTGTTTCCTGCAGCATGCTGTTTTTCTCTTCCAGTTCTTAGCTTTCCTCTTGAATTTGGGAAGCAGCTGCTGAAGAAAGTCCTTCACCACATCTTTATTTCACTGCGGCACCTTCTTGGAAAAATGGAAGTTAGTTGCAACCCCTGCAGGCTTGACCAGCCGATGTTGAATTTGAGCTTTACCTTCTAGACTGATTTTTCTGGCATTTAATGCCTGCATACATATGCATAAATTTGGTTGATTGTAAATGTATCTTTGCCTTCAAGGCTCCAAGCAGTTCTTTCTGCCCATGAGGTGTACTCTCTATCCTGTTTCTTTTGACTCCTCTTGTTTACAATCAGCAACATTTCTTGAGAGGAACCTGCCATGATATCTACAAGGTGCACATGGGAACTAGAGCCCCAGGAAGGGAGCACTGAGCCTGGCTGGGCCGGGCTGAGCTTCACTGCATTTCGAAAAGTCACTCCAGGAAGAGGCTGAAACCAGAGGCTACTGCCCTGGCCACTACCTGGCCACCACCTGTTACGGGGACATCTAGCTTCCATTGCTGGCTCTGAAGACTTTTGGAATAGGTCTTCTATCTACTTTTTCAGTCAATTGGACCTGTTTGCCTCTTAGTTAATACCTCTCTGATATAATAAACTACTTACATAATTGACAGTGGTGTGGTCTCTGTATTTATGACATGGAATAACTCCACTACATATGAAGTTAAAAAGAAAAAAATGATTGTAGGGTATGTACACAGGTCCTTCTAGCATGACTGCATTCTTGAAAAATATGGTGTGTATGTGTGTGCGTATCTGTCTGTCTAAATTCCTGAGGGTTATATAAAAAAATGTTAACAATAGTTATCTTCAAGTGACAGGATCACAGGTAACTTTTACTTACCTTTTAATTTTTTTTAATTATCAACTTTTTGGGATGATGCTTGTGTTTCACTTTTATAAACAGATAAAACAAAAAAAGTTATTTCCATTTTGGAAATAACAATCACTTGTGCATATTTGGGATTTTGTAATTTAGATTTTCGGTGCTATTGGAAAGGCAGGAGTATGCAAAACTGGAAAAGCTGCTCAATATGAAGCAAACAAAAGCTGAGTGACTGATTCTGTGGCACTTTCCCAGCTCCAACAGGGTTCACATCCACCACTTGGGTCCAGGTGTGGTTTCTGACGGAACATAACATTTCATGTGTATAGCCCCTTTCCATTTACAAAGTTCTTTCCCCTGATCTTCTCTTTGAATCCAAACACCCTCTGCATTAGGAACAGACAGGTTTTTTCCCCGATGTTTAGGGCATGCAGTTGAGATTCAGAGACATGAAGTGACCTGCTAAGCCCCACGTGGACGTGAGCATTGGGATAGTGGGGAACACCGAGGGAGGCCTGGAAGTGGGTCCAAAAAAGGTTGTATGTCTTCAAGTCTGCAACTCTGTCGTCACAGTGTGGTTTACCTTCTCCAGCTTCCTCAAGGAGAATTAGACACTCTTTTCTCTAATTAATATTGCACTTACCTCTCACTCTAATACAGGAATTGTTTACATGTGTCTTCTTGAGGGAAAAGAGTGTTTCGATTCCAAAGAGCTTATCTCAGAATCTGGCATGGGGTAAGTTTTCAACAAACATTTATTGAATGAATACATGTGTTGTAGCCTGAAAGTCAACAGTGCAAAAGTAATTACAAAGAGGAAAGAAAGAAGAAGAAACTTCATTCACATTATGGAGGCCCAGAAGAGGGGGTGTGGCTCAGGCTCTGGACAACCCCACAATCTCTAAATTATAGCAGTTCCTACCTCTACTCTGATGTGCTGGTATGCTGAGGCTGGCTCATGCCAGCTCACAGAAGCTGGTTGGTAAAGTCTTAAAGAATTTTGTGAGGCAGTTGACATCACATTGGCTGCTTCAAGTTGGCCTTGATGGGGACGTTGCTACCATGGAAATTGGCAAATGCTGCAACTCAGGGCTTTTTCTTTAGTTCCTTGCCTGAGGACTCTGGTCTTGAGCAATCCTGGTTTCGGTGTTGGACTCATCTACTCAAGCTGTAGACCTCCTCCTTCTCCTATTTTCTCTCCCCCTACCTGTAGTAGTAAAAAATCTTTAATTCATCAAACCTCAATGCAGGACAGAAAATTGGTACAGGGTGCTGGGGATGAGAACAAAGTTAGGAGGGATGTGGGGAAGTGCTCTGGCCTCTTCAGTGATTTATGGGCTAAGAGAGGATTGGACCCTGTTGTTCAAGTCCTAGGCCATCACTTACCTACAACACAGCCGTGTTAGGACACTTAGACTGCTCATCTATAAAGACTGACTCCTTCCCCTACCTGAGTGCTTGCCATACTCTGGAACAGCAGCCCTACACAGCTGCAGATCTCCACTCTGACCTCTGCCAGGGAGCTGGTACTACCCCAAAAGAGCTGAAGAAGATTGCACTGGTGGAGCTGATGGCAGTGCTGTGTGTGCCAGGCTCAGTGCTGAGCACTTCTGTGTACAGTGTAATTAAATCTTCATGATAGACCTGCCAGAACAAAAAGAGCTAACATCTGTTAAGCATATATTTTATGTCCTAAGCTTCGTATTATGCTCTGGGGTAATGAGGTGAGTTAAACAATCTCTGGCCTGGAGGATTGCACAGTGTGGAGGTAACTGAAAGGCTGAAAATGACAGCACAGTATGATCTGCACAACTTAAACCTCAACAATAACAACAAAAACAAAACCATAACGATAAATGGTTATGGATTGCTTACTATGTTCCGTGCCCTCCTCTAAGCATCTAACAGAATTATCTCAGGTAATCCTCCCCTATGGGTGAGCTACCATTATTATCCCCATCTTAGAGGTAACTAATGAGGCATAGAAAGTCTGGGACCTCTGTACCAATTACCAGTATAATTCTGGACTTAGACTCAAAAGCCAAGCAGTCCTACTCCAAAGCCTGCATTCTTCATCGTCAGCATCCTATGCTAACTGATAAGAGAGAAATTCTTGTTTGGTAAATAAAGTAACTGAGAGGCAAAGAGATAAAATAGTGTACCCAGAGCATAGAGCTGTATGTGTACAGATAGAACTTGGGTTCTCTTGAAAGTAAGGATCATGGAGATGGTGGTGGTGACAGGAAAATCATGTCACCTCTCTAGTCCCGAGGCTCCTTATGTGGACAGAGCCTCAGAAAAAAGGAAGCCAGGTGTCATTATTCCCTTTCCTTGGACCGACAGGCACACAGAAGTCCTAAAGCCAGTCAGGTGGAGGCAAAGGCCGCAGTAGAATGCAGGTCTCCTTGCTTTGTTGGATGCTTGTCCGTGGTCCACTCAGGAGGACGCAGAGCATAACCTCTCAGATTACTGGTCTGCTCAATGCCTTTCTTGGGTATAAACTGGCTAGGGCTCAGGGGCTATGATTTTTCTAGCCATTTGTGGTTTGCTCTTAGGCTGGCCCCTCCCTTCCTGGATCTCCATTTCCTTAAGGTAAAAAGTGTGCTTTGGGTATAGACTTGATCTTCCCAGTGCCTTCCAGATCTAACAGTATATTCTAACTTTAGCTGGGCAGATAGAGTTTGCTGAGAACCCATCCACAGCTTTGGATAGGAAAAAGCTTTATAACAGGAGATTTGGGAATTAAGAAATCAGCTGAGCCTCACTGAGTGGGACGTGAATGGAAGAAGACTGGCAGATCCTCGGGGACATTGTAATTAAACTAGAAGCAGATTAGAGTTCTTCTAAAAGAGATGTCAGCAAAAATCAGTGGGCATGGCTGACAACCTCTAAGAGACCTGCTGAAAGGATTACAGGTAAGAGAAACTGGGCCAGGGACTAGGAGATGGGGAACTGCTGCAGGGAAATTATTGTGAAAGAAAAATATTGAATCAGGGCTGTATCAATACAATGAAGCCATGTTAGGAAATACTAAAATGATACAGAACACTTTTTTTTTTTTTTTTACCAAGTTTCATCAATTGGGAGAAACAGTTGAGACAGGCGAATGATTCTCGTGGTCTTTGTTGAATCCCAATTCCAATAATAGAAATAGAACTTCAGAGTTCTCCAGGTTGTTGTTGTTTGTGTGTGTGTGTGAGTGTGTTTTGTTGTTGTTGTTTTATAATACACTGAAACTATTCACATCTTTGCCTTGACTTGGCTACCTGAGAATAAATCCAGCAAAGAGGAGTTAAAGTCAAGAAATCGAGTAAGACCTAAAGTAACATTTGAGGTCTTGAATTAAGTCATTCTTAAAGCTATCCTTCCTCTTACAAGGGCTAGTCAATATCCCTCATTTTTAAAAAAATTTCTTTCGTCTTTCAATTACTTGCCTTTCATTTGCAATCAGAAGTGTCTTGGTGCTTAATATAAACTCATGATTATAGGTAAATTTGTATACATAAAAGGGTACACTGAAAAAGCCCAGGAAAAATGACACCCTACAGTAATGAGCACAGCATTGCCTAGATCTTGATTTCTAAGTACCGTTACCCAATTAAAGAAGCCAGAATGCCTTGGAAAAAATGTTTGATTCTAGGTCTGAGGCAGAGAAAGTACAATATACTCCTGGGACATCTTGTGCCAGAAAGCAAGAAAGAATTCACAGAAGCAGAGAGGAGAGGCCCCTGCTGGCCAATTTTTTGGAGGTTTTGGCATCAAAAAGACTAATGACTGATTTGGGTAAGGATCATCAATGGAAGCCCAAAACCATTAAGAGAAAAGTTTTTGGGAAATCAGATATTCCATGATGCCAAAGACCCCTACCCACAGATCACTTACCCATAGCAGAAGGAAAATATACCTTTACATGCAGAGATCAATTTGGCCACCACCTTAACCAAATGGTCAAACTTTGTACCACTAATAGTGGGAAAACCTGACATAATTTTGCTTCCTTTGTGATATAACATGAAGTATAAAACATCATCTATGCAATGACAATGTCAAAAATGTTTAGCTTGAATCTAATCAGGCTTTGAGAACAAATATCTAATTTAGAGGAATTGTAGGAGTTAGGGGAAAAAACATTTAATGATGCCAGGGTGAAATAATTTGATAAATACAGAATGTGGGATATTTTATAAGACAATTGACCTTAACTCCTCTAAAATCAATTCTAATGATGGTGGAAAAAAAGACAATATTAAGGCAACAGTTCTGTTCTAGGTAAGAGATTGCAGAGGCATAATAATGAAACACAATGGATAAAACTTTGATAGGATATTGGTTAAAAATAAATAAAAATCTATTAAAAGTATTCTGAGGGCAATAGAGATAATACAAATATGATCTGTATATTACACAAATTTATGGAATAATTATTAATTTATTAATGTTTAATACCATTGTGTCTTTATAGGAGAATGCCCTTTTTCTTAGCAGAGGCATGCCATAGAGTTTAGCAGGGGAAGGTCATAACACCTGTAACTTACTTCCATGTGGATCAGAAAAAAATATAAATATATATTAAAAAAATATATATATATACACACACACACACATAAATGAAGAGAGATAAAGCAACAATGACAATTGTTGAATCTGCTTTGAAGACATACAAGTTTCTGAAAGGGTGAATACTAAATATTTACCCTATATAGAAAATAGTGTTTTCCGCTTTGTGGGTCATCTTCACAGTTACTCAACACTGCTCTTATAGTCCGAAAGCAAACGTATGTAACAAACGTATTTTACAAACAATATGTAAAATAATGGGCATGGCTGGATTTGGTCCTTGGGTGTAGTTTGCAGACCCCTGTGCCAATCTTTAACTTTTGTGTTGTCATAAATTCTCATCGTATACTGTTTGCATAATGGGTAGTGACAGATAAAAAATTGCAGGAAGGGCACCCAATGGCCCCTGTTAAGGGTCTTGAGTTTTGCCCTGTGCCAAGAGAGCCAGTGAAAACATTCTCTACTTTCCCTTCAGCTGCTTGGTTTCAGAGTTTGGGTTCTAAATCACTACGCAATTTCACATTAGGTACTTTCTGATTTTTCTCAACTCCTTTGTATGTTATTGCTCTTCCCTGTTTGCCTTTGGATGTTCCTTGTCTATATTTAATAAGACTCAACAGTCTCTAGACATAGGCAAGTCTGCCGGTATTAATTTCCCCACTAGCAATTGCATGAAACAGAAGGGAAGGCCTTGACTATGTGTGAATCAATTGCAGGAGATTGGTTCTTTCCTAAAAGCCCCATCTCAACGTTCTGCCCTTTAGCAAGACTTATCCACTTTGACAGCTGGGGACTCTGGGACTTCCTCCTGTCTGTTACGGACCTCAAATAGCCGGGGAGCTATTAAGGAAGTTCATTGGCTTGGAAAAGTGAGCACTGCAAGGTTTTCGGTAGACAAGAAGTCCTAAAATGTAGTCCCTTTAGCATCAATCAGTGCTTACTAACATTTTACATGAGTTAGCACTGTGGAGAGAACGTGTGTTTCCCCTGATTAGTGAAGTTGCTGTTTGCAAAGATCTTCATGAACCCCTGCTTACAGGATGCCTCCTCTTGTGCCCTCTCTGGAGCAGTGACAGTCTTAGTTAAAAATCCTCTTGGAAAGAGTCAGTTCAGTCTCATCTGTCAATTAGGCTGAAGCTAATCTATTCATTCCTTTTGCATTTGCAGATAAAGTCATGCTTCTCATTCATGAAATCCACTCTTGGATAGATGGCCATTTCTGATAACTCTGTGGTCCTAGATTGAGAATCCAACTATCTGTGTTGTACTTATGGCTAAACCCCATATCCTACCCATATGGGTAGTGAATTCCCTGCCCTGAATTGAAGATTATGTCAGTAAGATCAGTTAGGTTGACCTGATGACTGCCAGCTCACTTTCTTTTTTACTACAAGTCTGTTCCCATGTGCGTTTGGGATTTTGCTTTGTTTTCTAGTCATGAAACTAGTTTTCCATACCTCAAATAGGTACACATTTTCAGAGGAAGAATCTAACTATTAATTCAATTGAGCAGCCTAAAAGATGAAGAAAATAATTTTTAAAGTAAAAAAGAATAATGACTGAAGTGAATGAGAGAGCAAAAAGAGAAAAAAATCAAACAAAAAATAATAAATACCTTCTGAGAATAAATATGTCAGAACTAGAGGAAGAATTTTATTAAATTGCCATTCTCAACAAGATCTGGCATAATCAAAAAGCAATAAAAGGAAAGAAGGAAAACTAATGAACAGTGCCTTATTTAATCTGTGGCACACCTATCGAGATTCTTGCCATAATTTATAATACGTGCACTGTGCTGTAACTGACACTGTGAGTTGTTGCTTCTTTTACTCTGTCTTTTCTGTTAAACGTTAAGCTGAGCAAAGGTAAGGAATCTCTAAAACAGCCTTCATCTCTAGTGCCTTGCATAGTTCCAGTGCATATGTTCGATAAGTATCTGTTGGATTAAATTAAATTAAATCAATTTCTTCAATGACCCTGGGAGTTTGCTATCCACAAAAACAAGCAAACTGAGACGGACTCAATGGATTCTGGGGTTTTATTTGGAGTGGAAAGGGACACAGCCAGGAATAGAAGCTAAATGTGTCTGGCTCTAGTCTTCTCTCTTTCCACTTCACCATTCTGTCTCGGAAGGTTATTGTTTGGCACCGACAAGTAAGTGAACTTGAGAGACTTCAGGCAGCACACAGAGAAGCTTGAATCCACCCCCAGCACCCCCACCACACACTAGCTGCTATCAACAGTTATACCATGGTATAGTAATTCTATCCAGTGAGTTTAAGGCTTCAGTGACATTTTCATGGTAACTAAAATGCAAATAACCTTCGGAGATCACACATGTAAATTTCCAGACATTTATCCTTTTATTCAATGAAGCATCTTATTCCAGCAGCACATGTTCCTTTTCTTCAAGAGTTTAATTACCAATAGCTATGGAGAAACAGATGGAGAAATGAAAAGCAGGAATGAGGGGAAGTTAAGAAATATAGAACAATCTGACACAGTTCTCATTTTGATAGCAGTTTCATTTCCACTCTCAGCAAACTCCTGTGTCATCACTGGTATCCAAGCCATTAGCTGGTGAAGCTTAGCACCTCACAGAGGGATGTGCATTATTTCACTTTTTCACAAAAAAGTTGTCAAGACCTAAAAGAAACAAATCTTTTATGGGAATGAGAGCATTGTTATTTTGAAATATGGGGTTCTGCCCAGCAACTCCCACGTCACCTTTTTTTAAAACATGGATATGAAGTCATTGGAGATACCTATACACATACCTATGTGAAACGAAATTATTTAGAACAAAAGTCTTGGAGAAAATACGGCTCTTACTGGGACACGGAGACTGAACATAAGCAAAGGGTTTATTTGTTGAGAAGCTCTCCCAATGAAGGGGGTCTAAAGAACAGATTTCAGTCCCCCCACCAGCATGGTGGGGGTCTGAAGAGAGACTTCAGCCCACTCCTGGAAGGGGGGACCTGAATTTATACAGAACTGTCCTAGGTGGAGAAATGAGAGTTAATGGGAGGGGGTTGAGCGTCCGAGTGAGATAGTGGGAGTGGGTTGAGGGAGTTTATGATGTCTTGGAATTCTTCAGGAGCAGATGTTTCTTTTCACTTGCAGGGATTAAAAGATATGTAAATAGTGAAGGCTTCCATCTCCGTTTCCCTCTGGTAGGCAGGTAGAGGTAGTAAAGATCTCCATCTCCCTCTGATACGCAGATGGTGAAGATCTCTGTCTCCCTTTATTTCTGTCTCTTTGAGGTTTCTTTGTTTAACCTGTTGGAAAGTGCCTGCTATGCCCTCAGACACAGGGGAGGGGGTTTGCCTTTCCCCAGTGCATATCAGGGGAAACTGAGCTACTGCTTGTTAATTATTGCAAGACTCTAACAAAAAGAAAATGTGTTTTAACTCTTTGAAGTTGTTTCTTCAGAGTGAAGAGGAAAGGAAAATCCTCTGTAATTATATAACTCTAAAATTGTGTGATTCAATGATTTGATTTCATAAAAGGCATATTTTTACTTACAAAACAGAAGCATTTCTTAGAAGAGTTTTTTTCCAAATGGAATAGATTTACCTTGTAGAATAGAGAGTTCATCATCTCTAGACATGGTCAATCATAAGCAACACCATTATTTGGCAAATATAGAGGCCAATCTTGCAATACATACAGTGATTCTCAGTGTGGTCTAAGCTCCATATAAAGGAGAACCACTTAGCAAGTTTGTTAAAAAGAAATAAGGAATAAGTGCAAGATGTGCACTTTAAACAATTTATTTATATCAGGGAAATTCTGATATAGGTCAAAATCTGAGAAATGGTAGTGAGGAGCATTGATGGGATGAGAATAAAGTCCCATTTTAGGCCATATTTCTCCTCTTTATGCTTGTCCTTCACCAGAGTTCTGCTTGTCTGAAAGAAGAAACGGTGAAGTGTTATGTCAGGGAGGGTTCCTGAGTTAAAAGCAATGGAAACAAATGCTGCTAAAAAGTATGTCAGAATTAAAGAGAAAACAATTCAGACTCTGGCTTTGGACGCATATAACCTTCAATCACTTCTGTGGACCTGGGCCAAGCCTTGGATCACAACTGTTGGGGGCGGGGATGTTTGCAGGATGGGGGCTAGGGAGAGGGGAGGAACAGATTTGATTCACAGTTCCCTTGAGACCTCCATGATGCTGAAGGATTATTTCTCCCAAGAAAAATTGAGAGCTAGGGAAGAAAATCAAATGTTCACTGCAGAGATATTTTAATGGAGAATAATTTTCTGCATCCAAAAACTGTATTCAGCTCTTAAACTTCCACAATCTATATTATTAAAAATGATGCACTTGATACTGACAAATTATTTTGTATCTGCTGCTCTGATTATATCATTCATCTCAAATTTAACCCACACCCTAATTAAGTCAACTGGAGTGAAAATCTTCTTATGGAAAGGATTAAAATCTGCTGTCTCAAAAAGAATGGTTCCTTATACAATGAAGTATTATGTGTTCAAGGAGAATGCACTCAACCTACTCTCAAATGTTTAGAAAATTAATAAATAGATGGATAGATAAACAGGTGAATTGATAGAGAGAATGATTCAGCAAATGTGGCAAAATGTTAAAATTGGTAGATTTGGATATCCGGGGGTGGGGTATGTTGGAGTTCTCTAAACGGGGTTTTATTATTTGAGTAACTGTCTGGGAAGATTGAAATTATTTCAAAATAAAATATTTAAGGGTGAAAAAAGCAGTACTTTCTGAAAAATTATATTTGAATTTGTTCCACAGCCCCTCAAACGTCTTGTATCTACTTCACCCAATTCACTCATTTGTGACTCTGAAAGAAATCAAATACATTTATTATCCATACATGTCTAGCTGGTCCATGTAGGCAGTTAAGTCGCAGCTCTGAGCATAGGGTGAGACTACACGCATGTATGAGAAAGACTGTTGGCTTAAGCAACCTTGATTTCAAGAGAAGGGCAACAGGCTTCTTGTGTTGCCTGAAGGGTTTGAGGAGACCTGCAGCGACACCTGCCTCCTCAAAGCAGTGGAGGAAGGAGGGAGATTGGCCAAAGTCTGCCCCACGCCTTCCCCTGTGCCGTTCTCTCTGGCTGTAAGACTTTCCAAATCTTCTCTTAGCTTGTTCTCTCACTTATTTTTCTTCATAGCACTCTCACTATTTGAAATGATATATATTTGTTGTTTATTGTCTTTTTCCTCTCCTAAAAGGCACGTAGTACACAGTACGGAAACTATATATTTGCTGAAAGAATAAATACTGTATATTCTTAAAAGTCAACTTTCTTCAACTTCCCCCAAAACCTTCCTCCCCTCCCCATTGAAAAATTTGTCTGAGCCAGAGAGTTTCATATAACATCATCTAGTGCCTTCTGTTTTGGCAGATAAGCAGAAAGCACAATGAAAAATAAAGGTTTGTTCACTTGTTTGTATTGCCATTGGATTCTCAACTCTTCAAAAACGGGGACCATGCAATCCCTGTTCAATAAATATTCATGGAATGAATGAAGCAAAGCATGATTTGGGAAATGAACTTCAACCAAGAGTGAACATTAACAAATGGACTTAAGGAAGAATGTAATATTTCTTCAAATTCAAGTACATTGGTATTGATTTGTTGTTCTAATTATTAAACTCTTGCTTCTGTCAAAGGAGATCTAGATAAAAAGAAAAGGGTTAAGATAAGGATGGATTGTAGAATGTTCAAAATAGTAGTTATTGTTTTTTGAACAGTACCAGTAGAGTAAGTTCTAAATTAATTCTGGATTCCTAATATTGTATGGTCAATAATATGAATGATAACAAAAAGGCCATATTAAAATATTTATCTTTATAAACTAAGTCCCAAAGTTTAAGTTCAAGAACTGTTACATATAAAATAAATCCAAACACTCAAAAAAGTTATCATTTTAAAAAGTTTATTTTTTCCTTATTGTCTCAGGAATGTAAGATTTTAGAAAATATGGAGAATATATAAATGTATATTTATATATGTATATGTATGTCAAACATCCTATTGGAGCTTCACAATGCAACACATGAAATAATCTACCTTTATTTGCTGACTATTTCACAGGTAGATTTGATCACAGAATGTTTTTTATTCATTCAAAGCATATTTGTATCTTGTGGAACACAGTTTGAGAAATGCTGAACTATGAGCAAACCAGAGAAAACAGGGGAAAAAAAAAAGGATGGTCGCTGTTTTAGTTTCCTAGGCTGCTCTAGCAAATACCATGGAATGGTTCAGCTTAAATAATGTGGCCTTGTTAGTGAATAAGAGGCTTATTTGAAGCTAAAAGGCTAAAAGGAATAATGTTTGGGGCTAAAAGGAATAATACTTGAGGCTAAAAGGCTAAAAGGAATAATATTTGAGGCTAAAAGGCTAAAAGGAAGCCCAGACCAAGGCATCATCAAGGCTAAGCTTTCTCCCTGAAAATGGTGGAGTTCTAGGGCTGCTTGCCAGTGATCCTTGGTTCCTCTGTCACATGGCAAAGACACATGGTGGGTCTCCTGGTCTCTCCCTTCTCTTCCGAGTTCCATTGATATCCAGTCTCTTGCTTCCTGTGGCTTTCTCTCACGCATGTCTGAATCCATTCTACCTCTAAAGGACTCCAGTATTAGGATAAAGACCCATCCTGGTCGGGCTGGCTAATATAGCTTGTGCATAAATTCAAAATTATCTAATTCTGTATCCAAGTGTACCTAGTCTCTAGAAATTCAAATAAGTAATATAGGCCCTACGGTCTTTGAATGTTCAGAAAGGATGTAAGACTGAATGTGTACTCAAAGTTGCATCCAGATGGAATGTGGGGGATATGCTAATTCAAGCTCACCTGAAATGTGGGGGGTACTTTAATTCAAAACCTATCTGGTACTCAGACAAACACTTAACTGACAAGGAAAGTCGTTTTCTTTCATAAAACCACCATTTAGCTCCCCACCCTTACATCTTTTCTGTATAAAAGGGAACCCAAAATTCTATTCAGGGCTTGGTTTTTATTAGGACAGGAGTCTGTCCAGTCTGGCCAGTCAAAATAAATCAACTTCCTTCTCAGAGTTCTCGATACCGTGTTCACCTGACTTCTCTTCTACAGGGCCACACACCCCTTAACAGAAGTAGCCTCATCCAAAGTCCTTCTTATAACGGGTTCACACCCACAGAATGGACTAAATTTAAGAACTTGATTTTCTGGAAATAGATACAATTCAGCCCCCCACAGCCACTATTATTATTTTCATTTAACATAGAAATAAAGAATTTAATAAATAAAAGAGAAAATAAAAGTAAAATAATCTAAAGGGCTTATACTGATACATCATTAAAAATCTAAAGAATCATCTGTAAAACTCTTTATTTATTTATATATGAAAAGTTGTAGGCATACAGAAAAAACAGGCAGAAAATAAAGAGTTCCCATATAACCCCCTCACATGCAGTTTTCCCTATTATGAACACTTTTGCATTAGTGGGAAAACTTTGTTATAATTGATGAAACAATATTATTATAATTATACTTAAATGCAGTTCATGGTTTACTTTAGGGTTCACTATTTGTGTTGTAAAGTCCTACGGTTTTTAAAAGTTTATTCTAGTAATATACATACAACCTAAAATTTCCTTTTTTAATGATTTTTAAATATATAATTCAGTAGAAATACCTACATTTACAATATTGCGCTACCATACTTTCATCCAAATTTTTCCATCACCCCAAACAGAAACTCTGCACCAATTAAGCATTAACTCTCCATTCCTTACTCTCACTCCACCTCTGGTAGCCTGCTTTTCTGACTCAATGAATTTTCATTGACTCAATGAATTTTCTGACTCAATGAATTTTCTTATTACAGTTATTTCTTATCAATGAGATCATACAATATTTGCCTTATTTCTCTCAACATGATGTCTTCAAGGATCATTCATGTTGTTGAATGTAACAAAATGTAATAATTCCTTTTTAGAACTGAAAAACATTCCATTATATGTATATGCCACGTTTTGTTTATCTATTCATCTGTTGATGGACTTTTGTTTTGCTTTCATCTTCTAGCAATTGTGAATAATGAAAATTCTGAGTTTTAATTAGTCTCTTCAGTAATACAAATATATTACATAAAATTAGTATAAAATATTTACATGAAAAAAAAATTGTTCTTAAATGTGGTCGATGGCCAATTAGAACTTTCAATGAGAATAATGATTCTATTTCTAAGTGCATTGATTTATTCAGTTATTCAACATTGGTTATGTCTCAGGCACTGTCCTAGGCTGGAGAATAATCTGTTTTCATGAAGTTTGTGGTCTAGTGAGGAAAAGGGAAAATTGAAAAAACAATTAAAATTTATATGCAATCTGACATAAGAATCTAAATCACATGAGAAACAAAAATCCAAGTAAAATTCTAATATTGTTGTTCTAAGAATTTAACAAAATCATTCTAAAGGATATAGAATATATCTAAAGGATGCATATTAATGCTTTCATTTTTATGTCTAAATAATATTCCATTGCATGAATGTATCACATTTTTAAATCTAGTCATCAGTTCATGAACATTGGGGTTGTTTCCATCTTTTCATTCCATTTTTATTATAAATAATGCTGCTATGAATATTTATTATGAACAATGCTGTTATGAATAGTTTTTAGGTGGACATACATTTTCATTTTTCTTGGGTCCTTTTTAAATTCGATTGTCATTTTGTTGTTGGTTTATTACAATATATATTTTTTTCATTCAGTGTGATGATCTATGTAATTTTTACTTTTTAAATTTTTAAAAAATACATTTTTATTACGGAAGTTGTGACCTTTCAAAACAATCATGCACATGTGTAGAATTCTCTTACAGCACCCTTTCACCGACACACCACATCATGGTGGAACATTTGTTAAAGTTTATGAGATAATATCATCAGACTGCTATCAACAACTATGGTCCATAATGTACATTTGGCATATTTTTTCCATACTCCCCCATTACCAACACAGTTCATCTATGACATAGATGCATGGATAAAACATTATAAACGTTTTTTAAAAATACATTCATGTATATATATTTAAAGATACTTTAGATTACATAAATGTTACATAAAAAATACAGGGAATTCCCATATGCACATATGCACATACCACCCTGAACGCGCTGGATCAATTTGCTTTTAATGTATCTGAATCTCTGTATTTAGAGTGGATTTCTTTAGGTAATATAGCTGTGTCTTGATTTTTTTTAATCCACCCTGACAATCTTTGTCATTTAATTGGTGTACTTAGTGACTTGGATTTTCTTTCCATGGAAAAGTCATGTTACATATTATTTTATGTTATTTGTTGTTGGTGTTAAACATGATGCTGCATGTAACACAGTAAAGATAAGAACAGTTGCATTGAGATGAGAAGTAAAAGATTACAAGTAAAAAAAAGTGAGTGTCGATATGGCTGGAATAATATCTACCATCTTTGTAATTGTTTCTAACCATTACATTCATTCTTTGCTTTCTCTCCCTTTTTCTGCCTTCTATGGTTATAATTGTTATATATGAATCTATTTTATCCCCTATTTTAGCATATCAATTATACTACATTAAATTTTTTTAGTGCTCACCCTAGGGTTTCCAATATACATTTTAAACTAATCTGAGTCCGTATTCAAATAACACTATGCAATTTTATTTGTGGTGCAGATATCTCATACTAAAATATTCCCAGTTTCTTATTCCCATACCTTATGACATTGCTGTCATTCATTTCACTTACATACATGCTATAATCACCTAACACATTGACACTATGATTGCTCTAAACAAGCAGTTATCTTTTAGATTCAGAATAAGAAAATAAATATTTTATTTGAACTTCATTCATTCATTTTATAACACTCCCTTTTTTCATGTAGATCCAATTTTTATGATCTATGTCATTTTACTTCTGCCTGAAGAACTTCTTTTAAATTTTATGCAGAGCAGATCTGCTGGTGACAAATCTTTTTAGATTTTTGTCTGAGAAAGTTTTTATTTCACCTTTAAAGAATAATTTCACTGGATATAGAATTCTAGGTTGGTATTTGCTTTCTTTTAGCACTGATATTTCACTCCACTTATTCTGTAATTCTTATCCTTGTTCTTCTATAGGTGAAGTTTTTCCATGACTTCTTTCAAGATTCTCTCTTTGTCTTTGGTTTTCTTCAGGAGAAATTCTTTTACTCTTCCATTTCCCATTCCAGAGCCAGGAGAGGATCTTTCTTGGATCATCGCTGTGAGAATCTGGGGAGGTTCCCTGGAAGAAAACCCCCCAAAACCTCAACACCAAAGAGTTTCTCACTTTCATGTTAACCCACACTCAGCCTCCAGCATTTTAAAAATTAGTATTTATTTATTCCTGCCAGTTTATGACTCTGGAGGATTCTGTTACAGGGTCTGGTTGCTGTATTTCTCCAGATTCACCTGCGTCTCCAAATTTGAGTGACTGTTTGCTCTGTGGCCTTGGTTTTATGATTGGTACAAGAAAAATCTTGTTTTTCACAACTTTTCTTCCACAAGCTTTTGCTTGTTGTAAGGATAGGAGTGAAGAATTCCAAGGTCTTTATATATCAGAACCGAAATCAGGAATCATGCACAGAGTTCATGAAAATTAGTAATCATTCAGCTTAAGAAACACTTTGATATCAATTTGAAAGTGTGCTTATGAAAAATCCTTCTTTTGACTAGTATCAGACCCTCTATGGCTCCTATCCCTCTCTTGTCCCTACCACTAAGGCCCTGTGGTTCTCTATTCCTATGTCAAATTCTACCCACTAAAAGGGAGGTTTCAGGAACTCCATTTTCACAGATTGGGGGTTAAGTGCAATTTCCCTATGGCTATTAGTTTGTTTTTATTTAAATCTTCCCATCTCTGACTTGGAATTTTGCTTCCTTTATCTGAAGAATTCCTTCCCAGACAAGAAACTTGCTTTTTGTTCCCCAATCTCCTGGTTTCCTTCTTCTCACATTTCTTGTTAGAGCTTGATTCTTGCCTCTGAATCCCAGGTCCTCCAGCTCTCTGGGTCTGCTCAATTTGCTTAATTCATATCAGTGAGGTCATGTAATATTTGTTCTTCAATTCCTGGCTGGCTTCACTCAACATAATATCCTCAAGATTCTGGAAGATAGGTTTACAGGAAATAGAAGGGGAGAAGGTTGTGAACCAATGGCCATATGGGTGAAATCTATGATAAGGTGGAAGTGAGTACTTGTGCAGTGAAGAGATATGACAGGGGTGTAGTGATACTATTGGGTTGGGTGGTGCAAGTTACAGGCAGGTAGGGTGGGGAGGGTGTGTTGGATGGTCTGTGGAACTGGGGTTGGGATGGGGGAGAGAGCAGGTGAACACTGGGGATTGGTGGGTATGTGTTGAAACTACAATGTTGGAAAAGCTCTTTTGGCAATAAGACAAGGAAATGTTACTGGTTTAGGGTGCTGGATAGGGGCACATTCGGGACCGGGCACATCTGAGGCAGCCTTCTAGAGAATGTGTGAGTGATCATTTTGTCATAATGTGTTGTATCAGTGGACAGAGACCCATATAAGGAGTGGGAAGGAGTTGGACTCCCATCCTGGGGAGCCCTGATATATTCTCAAAGGGGTGGGTGTCTCTTGACTATATGGGCAGTTCATAATAGGGGAGCACAGATGAGTGTGTCAAGCCCTCAGTCTTGTTACGAGTAACTATGAATCTTGTCCTTCAAGGAGTGAAGCCTGGTGGTCACCATGGGCCCCGAGGAGAGGGGGAGGGAGGAATAGAGTTGGATGGAGGAGTGGGGGTTTAGGGGGCCATGGAAGTGTTCTGCATAATCTTGCAATGATGAATACAGGTCATGCTGAATTTCATCAAAAATTTATAAAAGTGTATGGTCTAGAGTGTACACCATAATGTAAACCATTGACCATGGTTAGTGGCTATGTCTCAATATTTGTACATCAGTTGTAACAAATGTACCATCCACATATAAAAAGGATATTGATATGGGAAGGGGGAAAAAGGGGAGGACGTTGGGTATATAGGAGTCCCTGTGTTCTGTATTTGACTTTACTGTGACCTAAAACTTCTTTGAAGACAAAATGAAAAAAAGTAAAACACTAGGGAAGAAATGGAAGAAAATGTCATTGTACATACAGGACAACAGATACTACAGTGATGAAAGGCAAAATGTAAAAAAAAATTTTAATTATTTTTTCATAATTTTTTTTTTTAAAGATTTATTTTTATTTATTTAATTGCCCTCCCCTCCCCTGGTTGTCTGTTTTCTGTGTCTTTTTGCTGCGTCTTGTTTCTCTGTCTGCTTCTGTTGTCGTCAGCAGCACGGGAAGTGTGGGCGGCGCCATTCCTCGGCAGGCTGCTCCCTCCTTCGCACTGGGCGGCTCTCCTTATGGGTGCACTCCTTGCGCGTGGGGCTCCCCTACGCAGGGGACACCCCTGTGTAGCACGGCACTCCTTGCGCGCATCAGGCATCAGCACTGCGCATGGGCCAGCTCCACACGGGTCAAGGAGGCCCGGGGCTTGAACCACGGACCTCCCATGTGGTAGACGGACGCCCTAACCACTGGGCCAAAGTCCGTTTTCCTTCATAATTTTTTAAGATCCCAATTTTTAAATTTTAATTTAGTTTTAGTTTTTCTAAATTATCATGTATTTTATTTCTTATGTTTAAACCTAAAATTATTTTTTCATTTTCCTATTAATTGTACTTGGAGATAATGTTGGCTTCAATTTTAAAGAAGTTTTGGACCATAGAAAGTATTACAACTGTGGCAGGGGAGGATCATTGGTGTATGCTGTAAGTGATGGGAGATACATGGGAGGAAGTTCACCTGAGCATATATATAGGGTACATAAATGTGTTCAAATGTTCATAAGGCATTGTCACAGTGGGTGGAGATTCATACAATAACTGAAAGAATATTGAATTCCCATCCTGGGGAGCTCTGCCACATTTTCTAATGAAACAGCAACAATTCCCCAAGTACAAGGACAATGACTAATAAAGAAGGGTGATCCATTGATGGATACTTGATATTGACAATTATGCTTATGAATCTTTGCTCTTGAAATTGCAACTTAGCCTAATGCTTAGGGTGCCTAAGAGTTACCTCCTGTTGTTCAAATGTGGCCTCTCTCTAAGCCAAACTCAGCATATAAATGCATTACTGGTGGCGGACTTGGCCCAGTGGTTAGGGCATCCATCTACTACACGGGAGGTCCACAGTACAAACCCCAGGCCTCCTTGACCCATGTGGAGCTGGCCCATGTGCAGTGCTGATGCGCGCAAGGAGTGCCCTGCCATGCAGGGGTGTTCCCCGTATAGGGAGTGTGCCCCGTAAGGAGAGCCACCCAGTGCGAAAGAAAGTGCAGCCTGCCTAGGAATGGCGCTGCACACATGGAGACCTGACACAACAAGATGACACAACAAAAAGAAACACAGATTCCCGTGCCGCTGACAACAACAGAAGCAGATGAAGAAGATGCAGCAAATAGATACAGAGAACAGACAACCAGGGTGGGGGGGGGGGGGCGGAGATAAATAAATAAATAAATAAATCTTAAAACAAAAATGCATTACTTTCTCCTAGCTTGGGACATGACTACTGGTTCTGAACCGCCCTGGCACCAAGGGATTACTACCAAACACCAACAAGCAATGCAACTGGAAAAAGACCTTGACTAAAAAGGGGAAAAGGATAAAGACAAATGAGTTTATATGGCTAAGAGATGTCAAAGTGAGTTGGAGGTCATCCCAGAGATAATGCTCTTGCAAATTTCAGCAGGATCACATAGACTGCCAAAGTAGATACTACTACAAATAGAGGAGTTCCTGAGGGCTCTGGTGACAACCAGACCCTATGGCCATGGCAGATCATTCTGAAGTTTGGTACCTTGCCAGCGGGCCCTACTTTGGAGTTTGTGCTCCTGAGTGTGACATAGTTGGACTCAGTTGTGACTTCTCTACACATGCCTCTTCCGTCTCTTGTATTTGAACCTATAGTAGGTGTTGGAATTGGTAGTATATGTCCAAGAGACTTGAATCTCTGGGCTGTCCACATGCCAGCTGGGTCCTGATCCTCAGCAGAGTTACAACACCTACTCTCCAGTTTGTCAGAGTCACTCAGTACAACTAACAAGGAGGTGAGGATAGACAGCCACCATATGAAGGAAGAGAAAGAGTCTACAACTACAAGCAAAAAAGTCCCATCCATCAGCCATATGGAATTGAGGCCCCCTCTCAATTAGAGGTAGAGTGGGCATCAACATCCCCAAATCCTCAGGATTGGGGAATAAAATATGGACTAGAGTAGACTTACTGGTATTCTACTATAGACTTATTAGTATTCTAGTAATGGAAGAAATTATATCATTGATGGGGAGACAGTGGCCACTGGAGGTGCTAAAGGCAGGGAGAGGAAAAAAAAGGTGTAATATGGGGACATTTTGAGGACTTGGAATTGTCCTGAATGACATTTCAATGACAGATACAAGCCATTATAAATCCTGCCATAACCTACAAAATGGAGTGGGAAAGAGTGTAAGCTACAATGTAAACTATAATCCATGCTTAGTGGCAATGCTCCAAATGTGTTCATCAATTGCAATGAATGTACCACACTAATGAAAGAAGTTGTTAATGTGGGGAAGGATGGGAGGTGTGGGGAGTGAGGCATATGGGAATCCCTTATAATTTTTGTGTGTAACATTTTGTGTAATCTAAGTATCTTTTTAAAAGAATAAAATATATATTTAAAAATAAATAAATAAATAAATCCCAGGTCCTGTCCCCTTTTGCCTAATCCTGTATCTGTGGAAGCCAGTGCATTCCTCTTATGCCGCTATAGAAGACAAATCAAGACAACCTGAAGATGCAATAACTGCATCTACAGCAGTTGTTGAAAATTCTTCTCACTTAGCTCTAAGTGAGCCCAATTCTGCTCCAAGTCAGCCCAATTCTGATCCAAGATTCTCTCCTCTTCCTAGCCCTACTAAGGGCTCTTAGAATTGAAGGCTATACTGGGGCCCTGTCTCAGCTTTTATCAGACATGTTGAATCTATTAAGATCAATGGTCTGCATCTTTGTTCCAAAATCAATTATTCTCAGAAATAAGTTGAACACATATAATGCTAGTATATACAATTTAGTAGAAAAAGCATATGTTTTAGAAGAAGGAAAAACTGTTCGAATTGTACCTCACCACCTATTAACACTCTGACCTTAGCTAAATCACTTAAACTCTCTGTGTCACCTTCCTCTGATTTAAACAAAGATAACATGCCTTAGGTTCTCCTTATTTAAACCTAGCTCCTTTTCACTCTTGTCCACACTGAGAAGCCTGCCAGTCACCTTCTATGGGCCCTGTGCACTAGTGCCTAAACATGCCTTGCTACAAACCTATGTGTCCATCACCCTGGATGATTTGCCTTTAAAAAAAAATTCCCTACTTGATGACCACGTGTCATGCTTTGGAGCTGTATGTACACCAGGATTCTTAAAACTAACCCATTCCTGTGGGTGTAAACCCATTGTAATTATGACTTACACTGTAAGTATGAGGCTACTTCAGTTAAGGAGCATCCCACCACAATCAAGATGAGTATTAGTGCTATTCTGCAGTCCCTTACAAACGGAATGAAATTCAGACAGACAGAAAGCTGCACAGTGAGCAGCCCAAAGTGGGACACAGGGGAATCTGGAAGAGAAGGGAGAGACCAGGAGATATTGTCATGTGCCTTGCCATGTGACAGAAGGACCAAGGATCCCCCTAGCCCTGGAATGTTGGTCTCTGCGGAGAAAGTGTGGCCTTAATGATGCCTTGATTTAGACTTCTTCACATCTCAAACTGTGAGCAAATAAATTCCCTTTGTTTAAGCTGAACCATTTCATAGTATTTGCTTGACCAGCTTAGGAAATTAAAACACCCTGCTACAATTTTTTCAAGCTTTTCTATTCATGGAATGTTCATAAATGCATGTCTACCTGTTGAACTCCTGTTCCCGACTCACGTATAAACTCAAAATTCGATTGTCATAAAACATTTTCACCTTCAGTGCCCCTTCCTTTTTTACATATTTATACTGACATCTGTCAGGTATGCAAGCCGAATTACATTTATATGTAAACTTCTCCCTCTAAACCATGAACCCATGGGGGCCAACTATTTAATATTAGCGATAACGTACAATTTTGCACATGGTGGGCTCTCAGCAGAAATTATAAATATTAGACTTATTGTCAAATCATGATCACTGTGCCTGAATACCAGGTGTGTTGTCATTCACTTTTTTTGGTAAAGATTTATTTTTATTTACTTCTCTCCCCTTCCTCCCCCCCAACTCCATTGTCTGCTGTCTGTGTCCATTGGCTGTGTGTTCTTCTGTGTCCACTTGCCTCTTGTCAGCAGCACTGGGAATCTGTGTCTCTTTTTGTTGCACCATCTTGCTATGTCAGCTTTCTGTGTGTGCAGTGCCACTCCTAGGCAGGCTGCGTTTTTTTCATGTAGGGCAGCTCTCCTTATAGGATGCACTCCTTGCACATGGGGCTTCCCTACACAGGGAACAACCCAGCATGGCATGGCACTCTGCGCACAACAGCACTGCACATGGACCGGCTCACCACATGAATTAGGAGGCCTGGGTTTGAACCCTGGACCTTCCATGTGATAGGCAGATGCTCTATCAGTTGAGCCAAATCCACATCCCTGTCATTCACTTTTAAACCAAAGTGCTTTGATTTCCTTTACAGGGGCTTTGCATATCTAACCTTTGAAGACACTGTACATAGCATTGGGCCATGACATAAACATTTTTTAATCAATTTTGGATTCTTAAAATATTCCATAATTTAAATTCATATGCTGAAAAGAAAATAAGAAAAAGGAAGAATGAAAGATCGAAGGAAAGCAAAGAAGAAGGAAAGAAAGAAGGAAGGATGGAAGAAGGCAGGTAGGCCGGCAAACTTATAAACTTATCGGGAACCCAATTATCTAGCATTTGCTTTTTAACAGAAAAGAAGGAGTATACCACAGCATAGTCAATTTTAAGAAAAGGCTAACAACAAATATTGGTATGCTCAGATTGCACATGAACAGAAAAAAAATAATGGAACAAAACCATTGAAATAGCCCACTGGTCCTCTTGTACTGTTCCTTATCTGATTATCTGAGGTCAAGGGAACTGAGGACAACAAAGGAAATTAGGTCTTCCATAGTTCTCATTAAATGCTCCAGGAGTCTGACTGCTGCTGAGCTGAGCACTTCAAGGGCTTTGGAAAAGGAAGCGAGGTCACTCATTTCACCACCTCCATTGTGCTGGAGGAAATAAGAAATAGCTCTGAGACTAATAATAATAGAAACAGCCTCCAAACACCAGAGCTCAGTCACACTTCCTAAAGGCAGTATAAATAATTAAGCATCTCTACAGGCAGATCACTAGGAATAGAGGGAAAAGAAATACAAAGTGCAGATGCCATTTAAATTCAGTTCTGCCCAAATCCCATAAAGAGAAAGGGACTTATGATGTCAATAATACCTTTCAACCAGAAAGAAAATTTATTTGTTCATTGATTTATTCATTTATTCAACAGATTGATATTGAGTGCTTATCATAGACCAGTCACTACAAAAATAAGAAAAGGAACAAAGATAATTGAAGTTACTATTCTCAAAAATATTTTCCTGGGAACTTTCTGCCAAAGAGCTGAATTAGACATAGAGCTATTGTTATTTGAAAGGATGACCAAAAATTATTATTATTTGGACCATATGATGAGAAAACTCAAGAGTCATCTGAAAACCATTAGAATCTATAAATATTTTCAAAGTAGTGTCTTTATAAAGAATAAATACGCAAAGCAGTATTTTCCCTATACTTCATCTATAACTAGTTAGAAAATTGTATGAAATAAAACCTCATTCCCATAATGCTAAATTTTACAAAAATGTGCAGGGCTTATATGAGGAAAAGAAATTAAAACTTGAGCAACTATCATGAAAAAAACATATAATTGAAAAGAAAGACTTACTATTGATATAGTATCAGATCTCTTAAATTTTTTTTTTTTTTAAGATTTATTTATTTAATTCCCCCCCCTCCCCCGGTTGTCTGTTCTCTGTGTCTATTTGCTGTGTCTTGTTTCTTTGTCCGTTTCTGTTGTGTCAGCAGCTCAGGAAGCGTGGGCGGCACCATTCCTGGGCAGGCTGCGCTTTCTTTCGCGCTGGGCAGCTCTCCTCACAGGCGCACTCCTTGTGCATGGGGCTCCCCTACGCGGGGACACCCCTGCATGGCAGGGCACTCCTTGCACACATCAGCACTGCGCATGGGCCAGCTCCACACAGGTCAAGGAGGCCCGGGGTTTGAACCGCGTACCTCCCATGTGGTAGACGGACGCCCTAACCACTGGGCCAAGTCCGTTTCCCTCTTAAATTGATGTTAGTACATTTTCCATAATGAATTTGTAATTTCTCTAAAATGAACCTGTATACTTTTATAATAAGAAAAATCATTTTAAAATTAGAATTATTGAAGATACCAAAAAGATTAGGTAATAATTACATGTCCCAAGAACTGATAAAGTGTGTAATTTATAGAGAAATGACACAGAAAATATTGTGACATAAAATCGTCAGGGTTGAAGCTCGGTAAACCCCAAAAGATCATGTCCTTAGAGTTCATCTATTCCTGTGGGTATGAATCTATTGTGGGTGGGAACTTTTGATTAAATTATTCCAGTTAAGGGCCTTTGATTAAATTACTTAAGGCATGGACCAGGGTGGGTCTTAATCCTTTATAAATAAATGGAATGGATATAGAGAGAGCAAAGAGAAAAGACCCAGGAGCATAGACAGAAACCCCCAGAAGCTGAAATCAACTAAAACCTGGGAAAGAAAAAGGCACAAGAGCAGAGGGAAATCTGGAGGGAGCCAGAAGTCAAAAGCAAAGAGACCCAGGGGACAATGGAGAGAGAGCAGAGGCTGCTATTATACCCTGCCCCCTAACAGAGAAGCCCAGGATCACCAGCAATTGTGTCTTCAGGGAGAGAGCTTTGCCCGATGCCTTGATTTGGACATTTTTCTAAGCCTCAGAACTGTAAGCTTATAAGTTAATAAATACCAGTTTTAAAAGCCAACCTCTTTCTGGTATAGTGCCTTGGTAGCCTTTAGCTAACTAAAACAAGGGTTAAATAGTGACTGAATTTTAATAACTGCTTCAAACAAAGGAACCTTCCTTAGACATTGCTTTGAAAACAGGTCATTAGAGACCACAGATGAATGAAACCTTTTAAATTCTTTATGTGTATTAGTCATCTTTGCTACAGTAAGAAACAAGTCCACATCTCAGTGACTATTTCTCACTTAGAGTCCATGCCAGCAGCTGCAGGGTAGCTGCTATAGCACTTCTCCATGTATCTTCTGGTTGGAGGCCCAGGCTGAAGGAGCAGTCTCCTTGTAGAGAAGACCATTCTGGTGTAGGAGATGGCAAAGACTAAAAAATCGACTTCTTTAAATCTGGTGGGAAAACACATTGCCTCTTAAAGCATCATCTTGGATTAACCAGGATCCCATCTGCTCATGTTCCATTGATCAAAGCAGGTCCGAAGGGCGAGCTCAACACCAAGGAGTCAGGGATAAGTACCTTGCAAGCCACAGGATAACAAGATCACACGTGTCATGCTCTCACAGGAAGTGGGGGTGAGGCACAATAACTGGGAGTAATAATATAAACTGCCACTAATATCTATATATCCTATTCATAGGGAATAAAGTTCAAAGCATTCACATGAAGATACCTGAGGTGATGAGGCAAAATCCCTGAGGTGATGAGGCAAAATCCTCTGTAAAAACATTTTCACTGCCAGCCTTTGTTTTATGGGCATAAATGAGGGCTCTATCACTCACTATTTATTTCACTCTTGACACTTAGCTAAATCCTCTGAGTTTTAGGCAACTTGCCCCTAAACCATCAGCAAAAATACCTGTCATTCAAGTTTCCAAGGTACTTAGAATTGAGGATATTAGTGTTAGCCACTTTTCCTCATTTTAGAAGAACTGGTACTATTTTACACTCTCAGCCTTTTTATATTTTAGAGGACATACTTAGGCTACACTATGCCTGGTCTCTCTTTAGAAGGCACATTTCATTGTCAGGGTTTGCTAGGTACAAATCCTTTAAAGCATGATTTGTGACACATTCATTTCCTTTCTAGAGGCTGTAACACTGATGTCTCTCCGTAAGTGCAAACATACAGAAGTAAAAGACTGATGCCTTGATTTGACCTTGCTGTGTGATGTTGGAGGAGACTTTATAAGTGACCGTGTTCTTGGGGACAAACCAGTGTTTCTTTGTGGATGACAGTTGGTTTATCCCACAGCCATGTTAGCAGTAATTTGAAAGACTAAAGTAACTTACAAATAAACAAACAAAAATCACTAAATAAGTATGCACTTTCCCTGCTAAAAAACCTCCAATGGTTTTCCTTTGCTGTTAGGATATAATCTAAGTTCCTAGTGTGGTCAACCCAGGCCCCCACCCCACTTCTCACGTGGGTGTGGACTCCTCAGAGACCCATGACTATGCACATGTCAATTTCAATTTGTTTCATAAATTTCATTCCCACTTAGCTAGCTACTCTCTAAGTGCAGGATCATGTCTATTTTGTTCTTTACATCCTTAGCTAACAAAATACCAGACACATAGCAGACACTCAGCAAATATTAACTGCCTGAATGACAGAATTTCATATTGGTCTATGTCTATGCTGACAAACAAGATTTTCACTTGCTCTGTACCTCTCCTCTTCTTCTCTTTTTTTTTAAGATTTATTTCCACCTCCCTGCCCTTGCCCCGCTGTTTTTGTTTTGTTTTGTTTTTGCTGTGTCCATTCAATGTGTGATCTTCTGTATCTATTTCTCTTTTTGTCTTTTCTTCTCATCTTTCTCCTCTAGGATTCAGAGGGATTTGAACCTGGGGACCTCTGATGTGGAAAGAAATTCCCTATCAATTGTGCCACCTCAGTTCCCAGTTTCTGTTGCGCTTTGCTTTGATGTTCCCCTTTGTATCTCTTTTGTGGCGTCATTATCTTGCTGCAAGACTCACTTGTGTAGGCACTGGCTCACTGAGTGGGCACTGGCTTACAACGCAGTCACAATTTCTCTTTTTCTTTTTCATCAGGAGGTCCCAGGGATCGAACCTGGGTCCTCTTATATCATAGGTGGAGGGCTTATCACTTGAGCCACATCCAATTCCCTCCCCTCTTCTTGATCAAAGCACAGTCTGCCCTGAAAAGAGTTATTTAACTAGCCCATGCCATTATTACAACCTGACCACTACAGACATTTATTTTTAAATAGCTGATTTGTTAAAATCAACATAAATATATTGGGTCAAAATAAGCGTGCTGGCCATAATAAATGTGAAATAATGAATGGCATTTTTCCCATCCTCTGCTCATTTACCTACTAGAACATAGAGCAGCACACACACATATGATTACGTGGATAATCATAGTGCATTCTTTAATGCCACAAAGACATTTCTCTCCTAGAAACTTACTGACTTGAGAAGTAATATATTCTGGATATAAAGGAAGGAAACAATGATATTAAATAAGACAGACTTTGTAAGGTATTTTCCAGATTAGCATACATTATTGACCCTGATTTATTTTCAGCACCTGTAGTCTAAGGATATTGACTTAAAAGTTGCTGAAATGGTGAGTTATTCACTGAATTGTTAATTGGCAGGATGTGCAATCTCAGATGACTTCATGGCTTGCATAACTGCCTAAGTGATGAGTACTCTTCTAGAAACTGGCTATATGACCTTGCAGAATTTTCCTGCCCTCTTTGGGTGGGAGTTTACACATTTGCAAGATTAGAGTATTGAATGATCATACAAGTTTCTTTACTTGTTCTTTACTTCTACATCTTCTTCATATATATATATATTTTTTTTTTTTTTTGGTGTTTTGTACTTCCAGAGGCTTCTGTCACTCAGACTGTCTGCTTCACCCACATTGAGCATAGACACCTGTAACCCTGAAGTCCCTGTAACATTGGTGTCACATGAGCCCTGACCTCTTCCAGCTTTGTTGGTGGCATTGTGACATATCATTCATCTCGGCCATAGGGGATAAAGAGCTTAGATTGTTTTTGTAATCAGAAGCCATTAAATCTGGTTAAATGGTAAGGCTTTGTATTACTTCTGTCAGAGTTGGGGGGAGGTGTGGGTGAACATATGGTGCTCAGTTGCCATAAAGAATGAATAACTGGGAAGATATTAACCAGTAATATTTAGTCTATGAGAGTTGGACTAAAAGTGGCAGGGAGTAAGCAGACAGTATTCAAACTAAAGAGCACAGTTGTCACAGGGTTCACTAGGCTGCACATTTGGGGAAAAATCTCAGTCTACAGACAATGAAGAGGCATCATACACATGCCAAGAACGGTTTCAGATGATAAGTGGCTACTTTCTTCACTGAATTATACAGCTCTCAATCCAAAAAATCAGACCCTGGTAGTTTTAATGCTTCCTCAAGACGGCATCCCCCAAAGTGTTGTTCTCAGGCCTTTTCATGGAAGGCGTTGAGTCTTTGAGTCTAGCCCAAGGTCACTAGAGCATGGTGACAGACTTTGAGTTCCAAGGTCAGACTGCCTGGTCACATAGTCTATACTCTCTAGAAAATGCATTACCATGATTGGACAAGTGAATTCACTGTTCTGGGCCTTAGTTTCCTGACTTACGAAATGAGGATAATGGCACAAATGTATGCCTTGTCTGACACTCTTCAGACCAGATATGTTTCAGTTTTCAAAAGATTTTCAGATTTTGAAATTTATTATAATACATATTTAACAGTTCACTTAAGGTAAGAGGTAATGAGGACTACTATGTTATAAAAAGCATGAATGTTTCCACAGCAAAAATATACGACTACTTGCCATTCATGAGATAAAATGCACTATAAATGACCTCGCAGTCTTCAGGCCAGGTTTCTCTGCCAAATGAATTCACAGCAGGCTTATATTTAAAAAAACAATAATTCTCTTTCAGAGCTGTAGATACTTGAACTGTGGAGAAAAGATTGTAGACCTGTTATTCCTATTTCATAAGGGCACATAGAGTTTAAATGAGGTAAATGTAAAGCTCTTCCAACAAAGTCTGTCTCTTAAGTGCTTTATAGAAATAGCTCTAAGTACTGTGGTTGCTTTCATTGTTATTACAGCACTGGGGCTCGGAGAGTTTCATGCACCTGTTCCAGGTCTTACAGCTTCTCATTTTCAGGCTGTAATTCACACCCACAACTCTAGGACTCCAAAGTGCACCCTCTTCTCACTACACCCCAAGCTTCTTTCCCTGTAGCAATTGCCTCGCAAGTGAATGAGGCCATGCTTGTGACTGTAGTGATAATAACATCAATAATTGTGACTAAGGCTTAGTTGAGCCCTTGCTATGAGTCAGGCACAGTTCTAAGTATGTTATGTGGATTCACATTTTGAGATGAGTATTATTGTTATTCCCGTTTTATGGTTGAAAAAACTGAGGAATTGTGATCAAATCAGGTGCCCAGGCCACAGACAGAGCTAGTGAATACAAAGCTGGGATTTGAATCTAAGCTCTGACTCATGTTACTAAAAATGTGGTCCATGAATCAGCAATGTGAGCTTCACTTGAGAGCTTGTTAGAAATACAGGTACTCAGGCTCCCCAGACGTTTTGGATAGAAACTTGCATTTTAAGAAGATTCTCAAGTGATTCGTAAGCATATTAAATTTGATCCTTTTCATATATTTGTTTCCTCCAACCTAAAGGGAAGGGCAATTGGCTCTTTCCACAGTCATTTCCCATTAGAAATAAGATGATCTCATGATCAAGCCAACCCTTCCATTGTGCTCTTTCTTTGCCAGTTTCTGGGTGAAAATAAAACATGTTAACAAAGAAGCATCTTTATGCATGTTAGAGTGACTGGCACTTTTGTTAACATATGCAATCATTCTTCCTCATTTCCATTCACATCACTTCCTAATGATTGGCTAAGATTGATGCCATAGAAGAGAGAAAATAACAATAGTCTGAAATATTCACTGTCCCTTAGAGGAGGTTTATCCAAGGTAGACATATAAAGAAGGACCATACTAATTTGCAAACTGTGACCCACTATAGCATGAATTTTTTCCCTGAACCCTCACAAAGATTGTTGGCAGCATCAGTGTTTTACAGGTTCAGAGAAGTTAAGGAACTTGCTCACAGTCACACATGTAGTGAGTACCAGAAGTGGAATTTGAACCTGGGAATGAATCAAGGGGCTAAGCCCTTAATCAGTGAGGATTTTATATGGCTCTGACTCTTACTAACTAAAAGCCATTTCAGTTCTGTTCCATTATCCATGGGATGGATATAAAAGTCCCTACATCTTAAGGACATTGTGAGTTTTAAATGAGACAATAAATACAATTAAACATGCTCCATACATTCTAACCTGTTTTATAAATGTCAAGATGTGAGACTATTTTATCTAGAACCAAATGTGCGAGAGCAGTGTGTAATAAAATCTTCAGTAGATTGAAACCAAGCTAACCAGTTTCCTTAATTAGCAGGAGAGTATGTCTCTAATTTGCAGAGAAAGAGGAAAATCACAAGAAAATGAGCTGACATCTAGCACTCTTTTTTTTAAAAAAAGTCTAAAAAATACCCTGGAGTAATATTAATTTAATTGCCCCTGAAATATCTTTTCTTTCCCTCCTGACCTAGATAATGAGAATCATTGTTTACAATCCACAGGATCAAGATGTTAAAAAAAAAAAAGTCAGAGGATTTGTTATTGGCATCGAAGCACCCAGTGCAGATCACCAATCCTACCCTGCAGCTGCGGGCAGGTGGCATGGTAAGATGTAAGAAGCAACTAAAGAAAGGCAAACAAGTCCTGAAAATAACAATAGCACACACTCACCTTATGCTCTCCTGGCACCACAGAGTGCTCTAACCATTTTGCATACATAAATTCATTTCACTCTCAAAACAGCTGTGTGAGGTAGACACTATTATTATCGCCATTTTACAGATAAGAAAACGGAGGCACAGAAAAATTAGGACCTAGACTATACAGCTAGAGAGTGGTGGGGCCAGGATTTGAACCCAGGCAGTCTGGCTCCAGGAACTGTGTTCCACACATTTTGCATTCTTTACAACTTTATTGAGTATGCACTCTGACTTGGTGATAAACCATGGATGAGAACAAATATTTACTTGGCATCACCTATGTTCCAGTTACCTTCCACATTTCCTAATGCTTCTATACTTCCTGATCCTTCCCATAATTGACTGATGATTTAGGAGCATGGACAGAGATATCCCCTGTTCGGGGAATTATTTTGATACTTAGGTGTTAAACATATTCCCAAAAGGCATATACCTTTTAAGGGACAAGGACAGAATTTTAAAATTCCAGGTCTTTATGACTTTATTCCACCTCCTTAGAGTATAAAATTAATATTCCAGTTACATATGAAACAGAAAGAATACCTTACTCCCACCTTGATATAGTCATACTTAGGGATGATATATTTTGCATCAATTTTAGGATTCTGAGAAATACAGCAAAATGGAATTGGGCATGAAAAACATATATGGGGGAGGAATGTCTGTGAAGGAGAAAGGGGAAATAGAGCAGGAAGAGCTAGGGAGATGCTTCAGGGTGTAATGTATTTCTGACACCTATGAAAGGAAAGACAGAAGGAAGGAGGGTTCCGAAGGTAGAAGGAGCCACCGAAGACTGCAGGGAAGTTCTGAGAAAGTCTCATCCAAGCCAATGGAGAAACCCCTAGCAAGCATTGCTCATTAGAGGATTGCTGTGTCAGCAGAAATGGCCCTGTTGTAGTAGCCCCTCCAGGGCAAGTCATTGCCTAGGAACAACCCAGAGATAGCACAGTCTCCGTGTGAACACTAAGGTAGATTAGAAAGTGCAGCAGGTGGCTGCCATGGGGCAAGAAATGATGTTGCAAAGACATCCAGAACCAGGTGAAAAGGTTTTTTCTATGTTCTGCTAAAGAGTTTATCTTTATCCTGTAGGCTATGAAAGCCACTGGAGGTTTCTTAGTAAGCCCATGAATGAATAATAAAGATCTATGTTTTGGAAAGATCTCTCCAATGGCAGGGAGGAAGGATTTGTGGGAGGCAAGCCTGGAGTTAAGGAGATAAGTTAAGATGTTATGAAGTGAACCATTGGCAGTGGAGGTGAAAGTGACAAAGATGGCCAAGGCATTTAAGTGAAAGGACTCTGCAGTGAACAAACTGTGAGAAGTTAAAGAAGGGTGATTAGATGAGGACAAAACTCACATTTCTTAAAATCTCTGGGGAAAGTGCCTTAGACCAAGAAAGAATAGATTTTCACATCTTAAAATGCTATGACAAACTAAAATACATAATATTTACTCAACACTCATATATAGACAAAACGTTGTCACATATTCTGCTAAATAAAGGTTAACAATAATGGAAGCTTAATGTCTAATGTATCCTACCGACTATGCCAAAATGTTCTGCGAAGGAAGAGGCAGAAACTCTAAATGCTATGCAGAGGCAGTTTTATTAAAGGTTTTGCTAAATAAGAGGCAAAAACTCTAAATGCTATGCAAAGGCAGCCTTTTTTCATTCAAATGAGTTTCAAATTATATATCAAATGATTATAACAATTGAGCAATTGCAGAAAAGAAGAGTTACCAGTTAAAGACATAGGAAAGAATGAAAGTATATACAACCACTCACCAAATCAGGGTAAAACTCAATGTCTGATCTCACATGGCTGGGGAGCCCTTTTGTAGTCGATCAGAGTCCTGATTGGAAAAATGGTCCCAGGCAGAGCATCCCCTCCTTGGTGAGGCTCCAAGTGGCAGCTTGGGGACCATTCCTTTTAAGGAGTCCCGAACCTCAGAACTCCAATGAGTCTTATACTGGTGAGGAATGACCTCATCGAAAGTAACTGAGTTTTTCCTGCTGGGGATAGCCAGCCCTCCACAAGAGAGATGTGGAGTCTTGAGGGGTTTTTGTTCTATTCTATTTATGGTACACTGAACAGGACCGCGAAGGTTTCCAGCTTTTAGTTTTATAGGGGATACAAACAGGACATGCAAATTTCACATCTGGTATTTAGTTCTCCTTAAACATTTGTTTTTTGGATAATGGATGATAGGGGTTGCCTGCATAGCAGAGATACATTCCAAAGGACAAAGGACAAGTTAATCATTCACAATTCTAGGCTAAAACAGCAGACACTATTGATTAGGAAGCCTATGAATTCACAATTCTTAATAATAATTTTCTTATAGTACATCACATATACTACACACACTTACATGAACTACAAAGAAATTGTACAAAATTGTACAAAAGTACAAAGTACAGTAATCATGAACACATAAAGAGGCATAAAGCAGAATGAATATTCATAGCAAAGATATTTACTATAAGGTCAGAAACCTTTGATATTAAAGTATGAGAGTCACCTTAGTTAACCACCACTTAAGGGGCTCCCATTATCTGTGAATTTTCCTGGAAACAAGGTGAAGATTCTCAAGAATTAAGCAATATAGTCCTTCTATGTACCAAGCCTCTGTTCTGAGTTGGGATGTTAAAACACATCCTGAGGTTTCTTAAGACTTTAAGTTGATGCCGTATGGTACTTGTCAAAGGTATTTTCATACAGCAGACACAGCAAAACAACAGCGGTCAGCCTCAACCAGAATCAGCAGACAATGAGAAGAGCTTGGTGCAGTGGATTAATACAGGAGATCTGGATTCTACAACCTCCACAAAAATACAATGCTTGAAACTGTGCTGAGAGGTTTAGATGATCTCACAATAAACCTTCAAAGTAAAGAATAATTGTCCCATTTTTATAGGTAAAGAAACTGAGGAGAAGAGATTAAATGACTAAGGCATGAGATCACTTCCAAATCTGCCTCCAAACCCTATGCACTCTCTAATATACCATCCTGGCTTTACCAATAGTTCAAGATAGGTCTGCTTAGCAATTTTTGATCGAACATCTGCAGCTGTGTAAGTTTCTAAGACTGTAAAGATAAATAAAATGCATTCCTGCCTTTGAGGAGCAATAGAATGAACAACAGACATAAACAGAATTTCAATGCAAATAATTCAGTGGAATGTAGGTGATGAAGAGGATGCTTTGGAAATATGAACTTAAGCTGGGATTCGAGAAAGACTTCTTGGAGAAAATGATTCCCTACCTGGGTGTAAGAGGAACAGTGAGATTTAGTCAGGAAAAATAAGTTGAATGAGGCAGGAAGTAAATGGCAGGAGACGAGATGACTCCTGAAAAACGTCTGAGGCCAGGTCAGGGAGGGGTCATTTGAGTCATCAAGGTGATAGAGGGTGTTGAATACTTTCTAAAGTGGCTCTTAGTTCTGACAAAGAGCAGCCCTTGATTGGGTTTCAAGCAAAAGAATGATTGGATCAGATTGGCTGGCATGCTAGAGATCATTCTGGTTGCATTCAGAATAACAGATTTTAGATTTAGGTGTGAGTGGAGTGTGAGTGATGAGACTGGAGATAGGAAAATCAGTGAGCAATTCTAACAGACAACATTTATGTTCCTCCTGCCTCTACTCACCCCTTTTTTTGGATAAGAATGTCTCCCACTCTCGTGCCATGCTTTCTAGATGAAATTGATTTCACGTCCTGCTTTAGTGGTGGGCTTGTGCCTTGTATTTGGCCCACCAGGTCTTCACATTAAATCTCTTGACCATAGTGATTGTTTCAAGGATGAACACATGACCCATTCAAAGTCCATGAGATACAATCAGACCAACAAGTCTGGGGAGAGAAGCAGGTGCTTTTTCTATTGACAATCTAGAAATATATAGACCTGGTGTCTGGGGCAAGCATTTTTGTTGCCATGTAGAAAAGGAGGCAGTATGAAAGAGAGCATTGTTCAAGTGCCTGGATTACATCATGCCCAAGAACTATTCAGGAGATTTATTCAGCTAATAAATTTTACATTTGTTCAAGCCCACACTGAAGTTAAAATTTCTGTCATTTGGGGAAAAATAGAAAATTCACATCTTCAGGAGGCGTTCACAATACTCCAGGCCAGATGAGTTCGTGAGACTTTGATTTGGCCAATACCTTGCCCTTTCACTTCTCTCTGGGTCTCAGTTTTCTCATCTGTAAAATGGATTTGGTTAGATTGCTTTTTAAGTGTCTTCCTGTCTAACAGTTTGTACAGAGCTGAGTTTAATGCTGATGCATTTGTTTTCAACTGCACAGACTGAAAATCCCTCCTCACCACCCGGCTGCACTTCCTCAAAGTTCTTTTGGTTCATCCTTAAGACGGTAAATTTAAATTTAGCTGAGATCCAGTAGAGAGATTCATAGCTATGGGGAAACTTTAAAATGACTGCCCAATTATCCTTCTTTCTGGAGAAGCTCACGAGAACCCTGAACTGGCTATTCATCCTCTTCCCTTCACAGTAAGGAAGGTTGTTACCTGAAAAATTCATTAGTGTTTTGGGTCTCTAGCGCTCAGTTCCCCTGCCCCAAAGGGTTCATATCGCCTACTGAAAAGGCAGTGAATTTAATCTATACAAAAGAATGCATGGCAGAATACTCAGTCTTGCCAAGACAGGAGGTAATATATGTATTTGCTTCTTTGTGACATTCTGCATAGCATTACCTGTCTATTTCTTTTTGTGTGTAGCAATAAGAACATGGAAAGGTTTTTAACAGATGGTGCAAAATGTGGACTCATTTGAATTACATGGCAACTTCCGCAGAATGGAATTTAAAGTCTTGAGCTTATGCTTTCATGCACAGCAATAATTCAGTGGGTTTTAGCTTTAGCACATTCGGAAGCAAGAAAAAACTCCCTCCTTTATGATGTAGGCTTGGTGGAAGCCCTACCTACCTAATTTAATGAAACCATGCCTCATAATTTTTAGAGAATACATTCCATTTGATGCAATTCCTCAAGCATTATTGAGCTCTGTGTTAGATGCAGGGAATATAAACATGAAAAAGATGTGATAACTGTCCTCATGAAGCTGAAAAGTTGGTAGTAGAAAGAGGCAAGTAAATATAGAATTAGATTCCAGCATGGCAAGTGCAATGAAATGGCCCCGTAAAAGTATAGGGATCCTTCAGAGAAAAGAATGATGGACTCTGTCCCAAGGGAACCAGGAAGAAGGAATATCTGGGATGGATTTAGAAAATGGAAGTGGGACCAGTGGACATAGTGAGGCTGTTATTGTACTCCGAGGAATGAGCCAGCATATGCAAAAGTATAGAGATAAGAAGCAGATGGGTGTTTAGTTGAGAGTAAGTCATTCACTATATGTGATGTTTAATTTCATGTGTCAACTTGGCTATGTTATGTAATACAGGCATATGTATGTGTACATGTGTATTCGTTTGCATATAGTACATATATTATGTTGGCTCTGTTTCTCTGGAGAACCTTGACTAACACACTGGCTGCAGGATAAAGTGCCATGATAGAAGAGGAGGCTGAGAGGACTCGAGTTTGGGGGAGCAGAAACAGAAGGGGACCCTGATGCAATCATGCAAGTTGTAGTAGGGATGGAGAGTGGGGGGAATGGACAACTACTTGGTCTGTGGTGGGTGAAGGTGACAGAGTGGGTGAAGTCAAGGATCCTTCTAGGTCTGTCTTTAGTAACAAGTGGGTCCTTGTCCAGACACCTGCCCCACAGTTAGTTAATCTTCCTGATATATGAAAAATACTATAGATTGTCAAACATGGAGTCAAATTTGAAAAGAAACAAAGAGAAAAATGTTAAAAGTGGCAGAAAGGAGAGACTATCAGAGCATCTCAACACAAAATGAAACAGTGGTTTCCAATCAGAGGCGAATTTAGTTTTCTCCACTGGGACAGGGTACTACTGGCATCTAGTGGGTTGAGGCTAGGTATGCTGCTAAACATCCTACGTGGCCAAGGACAACCCCCCAACAAAGAATTTTCTACCCCAGAATGTCAATAATGCTGCATTGGAGACACTTTGCCCAAATACGTGCTGAGCACATTAGAGCCTAGATGAGGGGTTTTCATATATATTATATTATATTTTCCAAGTTGGCTCTTCCTGCTCCCATTCTAAAGATGAGGAAGTGAGACTTGGATGCACTGAGTCGTTCAGTCCCCATTGCAGGTGTGTGAGGGGTCCAAGATTTGAACCTGGTATCAGAAGGAAGGCTTACTTCCTGCCCATGGGGAAGAAAACCCGTGAAATCTTGGGTTCTCTCAACCCCTTATTCTTTTGACTCATCTGAATGTGAGAAAAAGAGCCAATGCTGCTTGGGTCAATTTGCTGCTTGGCTCAATTCAAATGTGTGCTCTTCCTGGAGCACGGATTTTCATCTGCTTCTGTCTGCAGGACAAAGAGCTTCTCGTTCCCATAAAGAACTGGCCCAGAGGTTCAAAAACTAACTGTAATTCTCAGGTGAAGAATTCAGAAGGCCTCTTACCCTGAAACCTAAGAGAAGTTTCTCAATCTTAAAAATATAGGTGAAATGTTCATCTCCACCTGCCTGATTCCTCTGTCTAGTTTCATTTGGAACTTTGGTGAGAAGAGAGAAATACTAATCATAAGCCCCTGGAAACACCAAAACCTGAGTTCAGTGTTGTTTCTCCTTCTCCACATTAATTTATTAGCAGAATGAATATATTGATTAAACAAAAGGAGGGCCTCTGCTGTGTTGCTTCTTCCTTCCCATTAGGTTCCCTGGCACAGTGCTCACCATTTCTGTGGCCATCTTTGTTCTCCTGCTCCCTGACTTGGCAGAGCTCATATCGGCCTGCCCCCGGGTTTGCAGACCCTACTCTGTAATGAGGCATTTGGCAGGGTTTTCTAACCCTCGGCCAACCATGCCATAAATACCTGATTTCTGGGTTCCAATGTGCCTGTGCCTTTTCTCAAGTTTACACAATTAAGATTTCACTATGTAGTGACAAACAAAGTAAAAATCCCCAACTATTCCCTGATGTGCCAGAGTTAGTTACTTTTCACTTGACTGAAGTGACTACTTGGAGTGTTCTAAGAGGATCTAGTTAATTATATCCTAGAACTGAACTTAATAACCATGCCGTACTTTTCTTTTTTTTTATTAGAGAATTTGTGGGTTTACATAAAAATCTTAGGAATCTACACTTCTTAAACCACACTGTTTTTTCCTTTAAATTGCTTCTCCAAAAGTGACAAATTAACACAATTCTAGAATACTCTAGCAAATGATCCAAACATCCTTGCTACAGAATTCTGCTGGTTCAGAATTCTGTTTCTTATTCTATAAAATTCAGAATTTTAAAATTCTAAGTTGACTTTTACCCAGAGCTGCAGGGTAAAGGGTGGAAGGGATCAAATGGCTATAGGATTTCTAATATGCACCTCTGTCTTAGGTTCAAATACCTTATTGCATATAATTCTTACATTAGCTTGGAAAATGAGGTAAAATGATAACCTGCTTTAGCGGTAAGGAAATTGAGGATCTGAGAGGCTAGATGACTTGCCTGATGTAGCATAGCTAGGAAGACATAAAATAACAACTTGGAACCAGGACTTCAAAACTCCTGTTCTTTCCAAATAATACAATCCAACCCTGGAGAAATTTTTTTCTAGTTCAAAACGTGAAATATGCAACAATGCAGTAATGAGTTTGAATTCCCATGAGGTCTCCATTGTTACCCTTTATGCTTTCTGAAGTTAGATGTAGACAAACTTATTAATTGACAGCATTTTACAGAAGAAATTCACATGTTGAAGAAATATATAGAATCTAATCACATTCAGTGATAAGCCTGGGATGAAAAAATAATCATTCTGTATTTAAGAAAACGGTACCCCTTTAGGCAATTCAGGAGAAATACATTTGCATCCAAAAAACAGAACTAATTTTCTTAATCTAATGAATTGGTTTATGGAGCTTGAGGTACACCAGAGAAATGCACACAGTATTTTATGTGTGTCTACTCAGGAAAAGATGATTTAATCATTAATTCAGGTGGCACAGCAGGTGAGAAGTGATATTGGGGATGGTGCCAGAAATTTGACTCCAGGACTTTTCTCACTGTCACAAACTGCTCCAGAAAATTGGGTCCTCTACTTGTGGATTATTTAAAGAGCATTTGCACTCTGTTAGACTATTCCAGAGTCCTCAGATACTGGGGGTCTCTGAAGGTACCTGATAAATAGCTTTCCTCTTCCCAACCCAAGTTCTGAACAAATGGTGGTTAGAGTAAAAGAGTGTGGCAGATAGGCACAATCTCATCTTCATCACTGATAACGGGAAAGCTGACATGGGTAGCACAAAGTGAGAACCTAATGTATCTGCTGACTAGGCCCCAAGAATAGGCAAATTTACCCACGAGGCTGTGGGTAAATGGATGGTTGGGGCAGGCCTAGATGGATGGGTGCAGATATCCGTAGCCTGGGGAAAGCCTGCCCCTAGAAAAGAAACAGCACAATGTGGGGTCAGAGACCTCACTTTAGGGAGAAGAGAGGTTCTGAGCTGAACGTACCACAAGTCTGGTTTATGCTTCTCAGTTTTACCAACGAGTTAAGTTCTTCTGTCTCCTTTGGGGAATAATGAATCAAATGGTTGAGTGTATTACAGATACTGGAGTTCCAAGCTGTTACCAGAAGCATCACACTTGGGGAAGAAGAAATAAAGCTTGACACTGTTGTGTGTAATACAATCATTCATTCAGTTACTCAACGTTCAATCATTGAGTATTTTCTGAGTGCCTCCTTTCTGCCAGGCACTGTTCTTGTCCTCAGGGAGACTGATTTCCAGCAGGAATATGAGCAGAGTATGAAACAGTGAACAGTCAACCAGATGGCTTCCCTCCAAAAATAAAGGACTGTGAAGTAAATGAGGCAGGGTATCCTGGAGAGGGTGACCGGGGAGGTCCCCCCACGCTTTTCTTGGCCTTCAGTCCCAGGTGCTGGGGGAATGCAAAGAGCAGAACTCACCCTTATGGGAGTTACTTAGCCTCTCCAAGTCTTGAGAGCCACCTCTCTCCACCACCCCTCCATCAAGGCTCATTCTGGTCCTCAGAAACCAAAATCAAGTGTTAAAGTCAGGGTTCTCTATAGAATCAACAGGAGATATCTGTAAATAGCGTAAGAGTTTATAAAATTCTCTTAGGTGACCATGGGGATGCACAAGTCCCAATCCCACAGGCAAACTGCAAATCAGGGGCTCCGATGAAGGTCCTTGATGAGTTCCCAGGAGACGCTGATTGTCTGAAGTCAAGCTGGGAAATTCTCTCTGAATGCTGAATTCACTTCCCCCTGCAAGGCATTCAACTGATTGGATAAAACGTCACTCACTGCTGACAGGAATCTCCTTGGTTGATTGTAGATGTAATCAGCCATCTATGCAATAAACTCACTGGTGACTAAAGTCCATAAATGTCCTTGCAAGAATATTTATGTCAGTGCTTGCTTGACCAGACAACTGGGCACAATTACCTGGCCCAGTTGGCACATTAGCCTAACAATCACATAGGCATAGCTCCTGTGCCCTTGCTCCTGCACCCTCCCCTCAGCAGTGTTTGATGCCATGGTGCCTAGAATTCACATTCATAACAATTCCCTGCTCCAGGGATACAAATCCCTCCTGCCTCATATTGGGTACCACATCTTTCTGATTAAAGGCCTCACCTTGTCATAGTTTTGATACCTGCTGAAATCCTAGCTCTGCAGCTTTGTGGTCTTAGACATGTTGCTCAAATTTTCCATGTCTCAGTTTTTGCAGCTATAAATTGAGGAAAAATCAAACCGATCTTCTAGGATTGGTTTATCTGTTAAAAGAGATGATATGTATGAAAGTGTATTTCCAAGTGACTGCAGTCTAGCAAGGACTTATAAATATGTGATGAGAAAAAAAAATGAATGAATAAATCTATGGCATGTTTTTATTTATTTATTTTTTAAAAGATTTATTTTTTATTTATTTCTCTCCCCTTCCCCTCCACCCCAATTGTCTGTTCTCTGTGTCCATTTGCTGGGTATTCTTCTTTTTGTCTGCTTCTGTTGTCGGCGGCATGGGAATCTGTGTTTCTTTTTGTTGCATCATCTTGCTGTGTCAGCTCTCTATGTGTGCGGTGCCATTCCTGGGCAGGCTGCACTTTCTTTTGCACTGGGTGGCTGTTCTTGCAGGGAACACTTCTTGCGTGTGGGGCTCCCCCTACGTGGGGGACACCCCTGGGTGGCACGGCACTCCTTGCGCACATCAGCACTGCACATGGGCCAGCTCCACACGGGTCAAGGAGGCCCGGGGTTTGAACCGCAGACCTCCCATGTAGTAAATGGATGCCCTATCCACTGAGCCAAGTCTGCTTCCCTATGACATGTTTTTAAAACCTAGTTTATTTTCATTCCTTGCTGCATTTAGGGTGGGCTTTTTTTTTTTTTTTTTTTTGCATTCTATGCCTGAACTCCTTTCTTAGTAACAGCCTAGTACTCCAAAATCTCAAGGATCAAAGGCCTGTTTTATGATCCTAACCCTCCTCTTAGGCCAGCACCCTCATACAAATTCAGGGCTCTCTCATCTACTTACAAACATTCCCTTCTGTGCCCCCTACGCCCAGCCCCCCCGTACTAATCAGGAGTTGCATACCATCTCCTGCTTGGTCAGTGTAGGTGTTCCTTTCTGGAAGAATGGCCTCTTAGAAGAACCCATGCCCATTTTCACAATTTGAATGCTGCAGTTTGGAAAATTATATCCACACTGTACTTTCTATACTATGAGGCTCAGTGATCTGCACAGTATTTCTTTGACTCAGGAATCTAACAATACCATTCATGGCCAATGTAAACTCCCGAAAGTATCTGTCCTCACTTTGTGTGGAAGCCTGTGCATGGCTAAGGCCTTTGATCTGTGAAGTGATGCATGAATAGAGAATATTTGCTAAGTTTGCATGGAAATGCTTTGCAAAGTGAAGCATGTGAAAATTTTGACTGGTGCCACAAAAAAATGGAAAGATTGAGAAATGCTTCAGAAAAGCATGGAAAGGAGTGGAATGAAAGAAACGGAGTGAGAGAGAGAGGGAGGGAGAAGGAGAGAAAAGCTTAAACATCTGTTTTGTTAGAGTAAGTAAAAGGGATTTTAGGAGGGAGTTTAACAGATGAAACAGCAGAGTCCCTTTGCTAAGAGTGTTTCCTCATTTGGCCACACTCTTCTCACTTATTGCCTGTGCCCTGTATGATTTCCCTTAAAACCATGAATCAGTATAGTCATTATAGGATGAGTGGTGTACACCCCATAATAAGCACACTTTGGGATGGGTGGTTAAGAGAGTAGGCTCTGGGGAGAGAATGTGGGCCAATACAGGGCCACCTAGGGCAAGTTCTATCAGTGTTAGTTCCCTCATCTGGAAAATGGAACAACAGTGAATTTCCTGCAGGATTTTGTGAGCACTGAAGGAGGAAATGCATATCAGAAGAATGTATTTCTTCTGCTTTCTGGGTGGGCTCTGCGTGAGCTCCAGATGCACTGAGTACCATTAGCACCTCCTGCTCTTCTATTCTCTCGTGCTGGGCTACACCCACTTCTCATGAGCCCCTTGAGAGAGTAGACAGTGGCTGATTTTTTCCCCCAAATAATGCAGGGTTTCATCTTTCAGTTTGTTAGGTGTCTGATCATCTGTCACATATCAGAGAGTTCTTTCTGAGCACCTAGTCTAAAAGACCACTCTCTACCACTCATGCTCACTCTTTGCCTCTCACCCTTATTTAACTTTCTCTGTAGCATTTTTCACTACTGGTTACATTATGTATTTATTTATTTATTATCGGCACCCCTTTCCTCCCTCACTTCTAATATTGCAAGTTTCATGAGGGTGGGTGCACATTTTTTTCACGTTTTTACATCTCTGAAATTAGAGTGGCTTTTACTATTGCAAAAGGTCAAGCAACATTATGACTTAGAGGTGACTGCCTTTCATGAGCACATCAGAACCTTCAAAAGGGCATTGATAGATTGGAAGCAAATTCCAAGACAACAAAGGAACATTTTGGGAGAAATTCTGCCATCCTGAGAAGTACTCACAGAGGATGATACTGTGCAGGAAAAAAAATTCAATAACTCAGAGCTCAAATGTGATTTTGAAAAGTCAGATTTTGTGAAGAAATTATTGTAGGAGAAACTTAACCAATGAATTTCACTTCTAAGTTCCTTTTCATGTATGTACAATAGTGAGTGACAGTGGATGAAAAATCTTTTTCTTATAGGTATCAAAGCGACCTTTCAATAAGCATCATATTATTTAATTGGTAGCTTTTTCCTTTGTTGGACATACATAAATTAATGGTATGGTTTACAATAAAATTCATTACGTGGGTTGCCATGGAAAACTATAGGGAGTAAACTGGAGAATATCACAATGTTATTTTTAAAATATTTAGAGAGAATTTACCCTTCAGTCCTGGCTCATATGATATGATGGTTGTACTGTGACCAGTAAAAATCTCCCAAGAATATTCCAACCTACTCGGCTTAGCTCTAAATTACTCCAGGATCATCAGGCTCACAAAGGCAGAAGGGATGGTGTCTTAATTTGTTAGTCTGCTATGACAAAAACCACATAATGGTTTGGCTTAAAAAACAGAAGTTTGCTGACTCATGAGTTTAAAGCCTAGAAGTTCAAATCAAGGCTTTGGCAAGACCATACTTTCTCACAGAATCATTAGCATTCCAGTGCTGGCTGCTGGCAATGCTTGGGGTTCCTTGAATTTTATCTCTCCAGGCCATTTCATAGCAATGTCCTCTCCTTTCTAGCTTCTGTGACTTCCCAGTTCTTTTTATAAGTAATCGGAATTAAAACCCACCCTCATTCAGTTGGCCACAACTTAACTTAGAATAACATCTTCAAGGGATTCCATTTACAAGAAGCTCAAAAGCACAGGAATGCGAATTAAGATTAAGAATATGTAGGAGGTATGGGGTAGGGCGGTGTGTGGGGTATATGGGAACCTCTTTTATTTTTTAATGTAACATGTTTTGTGATCTATGTATCTTTTTTTAAAAAGACAATTAAATAAAAATTTTAAAAATTAAAAAAAAGTTACCCACATATTAACCAAAAAAAAAGAATATGTCTATGTTGGGGCATGTAATTCAATCTACCATAGGTGGGTTCTAGTACTAATAACAAGTAAGTGTTTTTGAATGAATTGGTGAGTTAAGTGAATAAATCTCAAATAGAAATAATTTAATCTGTACAGTTTCAGGCTCAGGAATAAACTTTGGCTCCCTGTATCCAAAGTCCTCTCCCTATTTTCTAAAGAGCCAATCTCTCAGTCTCTTGAAATCCATCCAGTCCTAGTCCTGTTCTTTTTTAGTTACGTATTTTCTCTAGAGTGACGCTGTAATTTATCATCTAAACCTGGTATACATTTGAGAATGAAACAAAGAACTAATAATTTTGCTGGGATAACGGGACTATTATCACAGGGACTGTCCCAGGCAAAGCAAAACACATGCTCATATAAGTATTATTTGTCCCAGTCTGAACCATTTCTTCAGTGAACTTTAGGAACAAACACACTCCAGTTGCCCCTGGACCTTTGCTTATGCTGTCTTTCCTTCTTCCTCCCACTGGGGACCATATCCCCTCTCCATATTGTTGCCTATTCATACTCCTGCAATTTGAGTCCTATTTAGGACCTACTAGATCTACAAAGTTTCCCTGACTACTCCTTCTCACTGAGACTTCTATGGAACTTTCTTGGAGCATTACCCATTCCAAGGGGTGAAATAATGGCCAATTTCCCCCAGCTTCATTCCAGGGTATTAATTTTTCCTCATTTATTGCTCACAGATGCTTTGCTACATAAACTAGTTTTATAATTCCCATTTCAGTGATTCATGGTCACAAATACTCACAAAGTTCATAAGTGGCTGGACTGGGATTTAAACCATGGAATGGCAGACTCCAAAGTTAATCATTTTTCCAATATTGCCTCTACCACAAGAAAGTGTTTTTGAGTACTTTTATTTTATTGTGTTTTGCCCCTACAACAAGATTGTAAACCTCTGAAAGTAAAAGCAATTTTAAAAGAAATTGCCCACATTTGTCCTAATGAGGAATACAACGAAGGCAGAAATAGAATTATATCTTTTTGAAATTAGATATAAATTAGTATTGTCATTACAGTAATTTCCATAGTTCAATTGAATTAAGAGGAATATTAAAATTGAATAAATACAACAACATTTTCCATAAGGTCATCTCTTGGTTGCACAGTCATTTCTCAGTATAAAGTGGTTTTATTTTCATTACCTTTTTTGATTTTCATGAGATAGCTGTTGCTATCCCCTTAGATGGATAAAGAAACCGAGGCTCAAAAAGGTTAAGTGGTATAATGAAACTACAGAAAAACAGAGAATAGATGGATTTTAAAGCAGAAGTATTAATTGAATATTGCTTTGGATGCTACTATTGCCTGAAATCTAGGATCCTATGAAAAAGCTTGCTAAATATTTTAAAGTAGAAATCTTTATACTCCCTGCTATAAAAATAGGATTGAAAGGACAGCTGTGACTTATATATAACACTGGAGCTTTTCATAAACTTTTCTCCAAAAGAATTTGGTTGTATATTTTAACAAAACAGTTTCTATTATAAAATAAGAAGCAAGCAGATTTTTAAAATCAAGCAGTTGCTAATAAACCTGTTGGTAATGATTTATTGCTTTTCAAACAATATATTATTAGAAAATTTTTAAAAACCTTTCACATAATTCTAATGCCACAAACCCCATTTAGAATGATGTCTTCTATCAAAACTGCAGCCTGAAATATCAATAAAATAGAGAAACAGCAAGAAATCATGAGTGATGAATACCTTATCATTTATAATGAGGCCCTTGAGTTTTTACTTTGGAGAAAATGGTCGTAAATGTCATAAAAAGACAAACAGGAAAAGAGGAACATAAATTATATGGAGGAGTTTTGAAAAGCCCAAAGATGACATTGTAGAGACCTAAGTTACGACATGTGGACACCGCCATCTGGAGTGAGTCTGTACGGCAGAGTGCCCTGTCAAGAGATAAGGCCAACACCTGGTACCTGAAAGGAGTAACAGCAACACATACATGGGAAGGAATCACAGTTCCAAAGCGTCCCGAAGTCCCCACAGTCATGGCTCTTGGCCTGTGCAACTGATTTCTTCCCCAGCTTTCTCTGACCCTGCCTTGGCAAAAGCCATGATCTTGCTTCCCAGACTGCAGATGCCATCAGAACACCAGGTGGGAAATGTGATACCCAGCACCTGCAGCTCACACCTGAGGAGTAGTTCACTGTGGGAATCCTTGATCTTTCCTAGAGCTACTCTATAATTTATTGTCTCTTTGTCCGCACTGTCTTAAAGTTGAGGGATATTTCTGGCTTTAAATAAACTCTGAGTCACTTGCCACTGCCACCTCTGTGTGTGACAGTTCTTATTTCTGCATGGATGACACATTGAGCACTAGCAACTCTAGTAACTCAGGAGATTTCCATCGTTTAACTCCTGAGGGAATCCTGGTCTTTTTGGCCTGTAATGACCCCAGCTTCACCTCCCCCTGTCCTGATACTGTGGAGATGGATATTGGGGTTGCTTTCGTGTAGTCTAGAAAGGCCTTCAGGGTAAGGATGGAGTCCCTGACATGGACTGTCAATTCTCACCACCAATCACTTGAGGAAAGGTGGATTCATAGGAAGATAAAACCAGAACTCAGAAGGCAAGTCCATGTGACATGGGAAATGAGATTTCCTTCTTTCCTCTGTATTTCAGTCTCTTGTGTGCAAGAGGGTGGATTCTGAGTGTGTTCCTGGACAAAGATCCTAAGATCATGCTCACCCCTGGTGGCAGGCTGGTGGTAAGGACAGGATAGCACTCAAGAGTATCAGAGTCAATTTCTCTTGTAAACCCAATGAATTAGCTTCATATGGTTTCCTGTTCATCGCCTTACTATTATCTGCCAAAACTATAAAACTGAGTCTGCAAAGTATAATATTGACTCTCAAATAAACTTCAAAGCATAATATTGAAGGGTAAATCAAGTACCAAGCATGGACTGAAGAATTATGAGCCAGACTCTTCTTTAATCCCAGGGATCAAAATGGTGAGGAGGAGTCATCAGTAAGAGCCCCTGGGGCTAGACAATTTTCCCATTTGGAAAAGCTTTTCCTAGCAGGAATCCTGAAATATCTAGCTTTTCTCTTCATTGAAATAGAGTCAACTTCCCTTTGAGAATTATGTTATTACAAAACTATTCTGAAGGACACTGAAATTTGATGATGGCTCCTTATTGTTTTGTTGAATACTTAAAATACATATCAGACTTTACAGAACAATAAGTTATTTAAATTTTTACTTCAATCTTAATCATAACAATGCCAATAAAAAGTGCCCAGTAAAACAAGAATTTACATTTGCTCACATTTTTCCCTTTTGTATGTATACATATATTTGGAATTACTGCCCAGATACAAGTTTGCATTCTTGCTCTTGCCATTTGAGTTTAAATCATGAGTTTCCATTTTGGTATATCGGTTCTATACTTGTGCTTTTTGAGTCTGAGTATTAACCCCTCCAATTTAAAATAAATAGACACACATCTTCAGCTCATTGGCTTTGCTTCTGTATACATTTAGTCCCCAAAAGTCGGATCCAAAAAGCATCTGAAAGACTTGCCAGACTGAGCTTTACTGTGTTCACAAGGAGACATACAATTCAAAGGATGAACCCTAACGTAAACTATGGACTATACTGAATAATATAACTATAATAATATTGGTCCTTCAATGATAACAAAGTTAGCACACCAAAACAAAATGCTCATTACAGGGAAAAGTCTCTGTGTGGGGGGCACTTTGTACTTTCTACATGATTTGTCTGTAAACCTTCAACTACTCTAATAAAAAGAAGTAAAATCAAAAAGTAAAGGAAAAACAAAACAACCTAACAAACAAAAGTGAGTTGACTAAAGCATGAATGAACCTTGAAGACATTATGTCTAATGAAATAAACCAGACATAAAATGTCAAGTATTGTCTGGTTTTACTTATATAACATAACTAGAATAAGCAAATACATCAAGATAGAAAGTGGGTTACAGGTTACCAGGGGCTGAAGGAAATGGAGGGAGGGAATGGGAGTTATGGTTTAACAGGTATAGAGTTTCTGTTTGGGATGATGAAAAATTTTGTTAATGGTAGAGGTAAAGGTAGCACAAATAGAAATAGTGCATGTAATTAATAGCACGGAATTGTGCACATGAAAGTGGCTAAAATGGAACATTTTGCGTTGTATATATGTCAACATAATAAAAAATGAGTCAATTTCAAACCAGTTTAAGATATTTAATATACCTATTGAGGTAAAAAATGAAAATTATGAGTATGAATGACCTGAGATTGAAAATCATGGTAATAGGGGAGTTGGGAATTCAGAATTGCACTATTGTTAGCTGTTTTGACATGCCTCATTAGTCAACCTGGAATTCAGTTTTGTTTTCAATATGACCCAAGGAATTTTGTTAGATGGCCTCTAAGCTATCTACCACTATGAGGTTAGAAAAAAAAATGAAACCCTTTTTGGTGGGGGAAAATTTTGGAGTTTTTTTCCCCTTAAAAATCAATCATCTGTACCTGGTCCATATTACCATGCTCTGTTCATCAGAATATTTACTTAGCTAGTTCCCCTTCTTTTTTCCCCAGTTAATTCCTGATGACTCTGGATGTCACAAAATTGGCTTTATTTCAGAGTCTCTTTGCCTTGAAGATTTCAGTGCATAGTATTTTCAGGCTTTTACCACACCCCAAGTCATGACACATCATATAAACAAATTGCTGAAAAACAATCATAAGAGGAAATCTAAAGCTGCTCAAGAAAAAATGACATGATACACCCAGAGTAACAAAGTTCAGGAATTCCACTAACTTATTAGAAACAATTCAAGCCCATGGAAGTGAATACCATTTTTAATGTGCTAAAAGCAAAAGAAGATTGTTATTCTATAATTCTATATCCAGAGAAAATATCCTTCAAAATAAAGGATAAATAAAGATATTTTCAGACAAAGCCTGGTAGAATTTGTTGCCAGCACATCTTCATTGTAAAAAATATTAAAGGAAGTTCTCAAAGAAAAAGGAAAATGAAATTTCATGAAAAATCAAATCTACCAAAGGAAATGGTATATATGTGAGTAGGGGTTGGTAGTTACTTATTTGGCAAACCCTTTGATCTTTTACATTCGTTTTTAAAAAACATTTAACATCAGACTTTGTTATTTTTCATTTGGAAATGTGTCTAAATTTCACAACCTAGGGCATGCTATCTATTTGGGGGCATTTCATTTTTACAATATTTTTAGTTAATTCATTTTTAAATAATTAGATCTAGTATGGGGAAGAAGATAGGAGTCTTAAAGGTATATCTGTTTATTGAGCTTCTTGCTGAGTGTTCACATACTTTTCCCTCCAATTCCAATAAGTGGGCATCATAAAGCAAAGCCATATCAGAGATGATAATCCAGATTTAGATAGTTTAGACAATGTGACTCAGGTATGTAGTTTATTTGCTTCTCATTTGGTTCTTGGATCCCAGACCCACGTAACTCCAAATCTGTAGTTGGTTTATATGGAGACTCTGTATCTGAAGATGTTCTAAAGGTCCATGCCAAAAAGAAGGCTTGAGAAATAAATAGCATCCCTGGAGAGGGGAATAACTATATTCTTTTATTTCTCAATTTTTCCCTCTGCAGTATGGGGAGAAAGAGGAATGGGATCAAACATTACCTAGTTTCCCTCCCAACTCTGTAAACTATTGGTACTACCATCACCCAGTTGGCTACACCAGAAACTTGGGTGTCATCCTGGACTTCTACCTAAGTATCCACCCTTGACCAATCACTGAGCCCCATTGATCCTACTTCCTAAATGTTTCTCTGGTTCATCTTTCACTTTCTCTGGCCTAGCCCAGGGCACTGGGCTCTTATGTCTGGATCTCTACCTTTGTCTTCCTATTTTCAGTAATGCTCCCTCCATGCCACAAGTATGTTTAATATTTTTCCAAAGTTACCTTTATTTGAAAAACTGAAATAATTCAAAAGTATAGAAAAATCATTAAATAATACAAAATACGTGGAAGTGTACTCAGAATGAACAAATCTGATTTTTTTTCATATTTGCTTTAGACACCTTTAAAAGAAGTTAAATGTAATTTGTACACCTCAAAAATTTCATTCTCTGCTCTTCCATCACAGAGGCATACATCATCATGGACGAGTTATTATTTTCAATATAAAGACCATAAGCAGATCCAACTTTTGTGGGGCTCAAACTTACATAATTTGGGGGAACCTACTTAAAGACAAAATACAAAATTATAAATTCAAAATTTGGCACCAACATTTACATTTCTTTCAAAGATGAAAATGATAACAATAGAAAGATTGTAAACTGTTGAATAGTGTATAAATCACAGATTCCAGAAAACTAACATAAGATTTTATTAACTAAGGACTTGACTCACCTCCATAAAAACATTTTGGCAGCATAATTCTTTGACTATCACTTTAAATTGGGATGGTTTCATAACACGATTTTCCATATAGAGAATAGAAAGATAATTCCATCTTTTCTCCACCCTGCTTGATTAAAACATGTTTTTATTATTGATAGTTTAGAATAATTTATTTAAGTTCTGCTTTGTTTTGGTAATGTCTGGTAAATCTGAGGATTGTGGTTCGTTTTGGGGAAAACTTGTCCATGTTTTCTTCATATATGAGTTGTACTATTTCAGGGTGAACCGAGTTTTCTTGGGAAGTGACTAAGCTTAAATACCCTTTGAGTTGACAGCTCTGATTAATCACCACCCATGTCTGCCGGTGCTGGGTGCCTTAGATGTTTATATTCATATATGACCTCTGGCCCTGCATCTTCACACCCTGATGCTCAGTGAGTCAGCCCAGAGAACAGTGTGCGTGTCCCTAGAAGCCCTTCCTATCCAGGGATAGCTTACAAGAACCTAAGTGCACAGGGAAGTGACCGAGAACCCCCAAAACATGTCTCTCCAAACCCAGACTAAATCTTTCTCCATTCAACTTCTCCTTAGCAGAGTCCAAAATTGCTATGGCTTTTCCAGAAAAAATGTGATAAAGGCAAAAGTGGAGTGGAACAAGGTCTTAGTCTTCACTAGTTACAGTTAAAATCTCTGAATTTTTGCAAAATTTACGGAAGTAAATGTCCATGAGAGCAGCATGTTAGGGTTCCTTCTAGGGTGCAGGGAGGACCCTTACGTGATAAGCCTGAGGCTAAAGATTAAAATAACATTATAGCAAATGTGCCTTGATGACCAGGTACAGAATGCTGTGTTTGTAGACCCCCACCAGTAGATTATGATGCCTTTGTGAAAATTAGTAAAAGGTGCTCCTGTAGTTGGATGCACCTCTGTGAATAAGGGGCTTTGTGAGCAATAGCATCTTGGTATAAGAAAAATATGGCACTGCATCCTCCAGGTAGACGAAGCCCTAAGCAAAGGAGCAAGGTTTGGCAAGCCTGATGGCTAGTCCCTTCTTACTCTCTTAACCTGCTGCCCCATGCAGGGCACAAGGTGCACGGTCGTAGGCACTGAGCTTCTAGGCATCTGTCCATAATTAGGATACAGCAAGCATACTCTCATGTGTTTTAAACTTTTATTTAAATGATATGCTGGCATATTATTCTGCAAATTATTTTTTCATGCAATAGGTTTCTAAGACTTACTCATAGTGATTTGAATAAATAGATGTAATTCCACCATTTTGTTCTCCATCAAGTATTCCATTGGTTTAGTATTTCAAATTATATTTATCCATCCCCACATTGCTTAATGTGTAGGCTGTGTCCAATTTTTCTATTCTTTATTTATTTTTGCTTTCAGAGTGTCAATGAACATCTTGGACATATTTCCTTGTGTTCACAAGTGCATTTAATTGGAAGTAGGATTGCTGGTTTGTATAGTTTGGTACATATTCAAATTTATTAGATATTGCCAAATGACTCTCAAATGTTTCTGAAATAACTTATAATTTCTTCAGTAGCATTTGAATTCCCTACTCCCTGCTTCTTTGAGAAGACTTGTTTTTAAGACTTACATTTTTGTGTATTTGATGGAGAGTGAAATTTTGTCTAATTTTGTTACAATTTATATTTTCTGTGAATACAAATAGGATTGAGAACAGTTTTAAATATCCAATACCTTTCAGGTTTTCTCTTTTTTAACTGAATATTTATATGTTTTTTTTCTATTTTCCTATTGAGGTGTTTGTCTTTTCAAAAGCTAATTAATTGGCAGTTTTTGCATTTTTTAAAAACATTTTCTGAGCTCTGATACTTTTTGTGGATGTGAGCTGCAAATAATTTTTTCCATTCTGTACATTATTTTTCAGTTTTGTTTGTAGTGAATTTTTTCATGCAGAAAACTTCAATTTAATGTATTTATATTAGTAATTTTATATATGGTGTTTGCTTTTAGCATCTTGTTTAAGTATTCTGTTCTTATCACAGATAAATAAAGATATCCTGTTATCTAAAAATTTTAACATTTTACAGGTAATCTTTATTATTTTTTCTGTGTGCTATGGGGTGGGAATCTAATTATATTTGTTTTCATATAAAAGTCGTTATTTCCCCCCATACCCATTATTGAATTGCTCATCTTTCATCTCTGAGTATGAGTGGGTTGGTTTCTGGGTTGTTTATTCTGCTCCATGTATCAATTGTTTCTCGATTCAAAACCACTAAATTCTTCTTATTTCAGTGTCTTTAAAACGTCAATATCTGATTGAATATATTCTTGTTTTTCACTCCCTTCATCTGCAAAAGCACTTGGCTCTCTTCCACAAAAATTTTTAAATCAGCTATTCAAGTACATACATTCTCTCTCTCTCTCTCTCATTCTCTCTCTCTCTGTTTCTGTCCTTTCACACACATAAAACTGTGATTTTGTTTGGAATTGCATTGTATTTCTTTACTTTGGAAAAAAATATATTTTATAAGGTTTTTTTTGTACACACAGATATTGTCTGTCTATTAATTTAGGTCCTTAGAACAAAACTGTGTCAGAAAAATTCAGGGATAGAGTGGTTAAATTAGCCTCAGTGGAGACATGCATTCTAGAGGCAGAATTAGTTTTAAACCACATCTGGGCACTGACTCTGCTTTCCTTGCCTGCATTTAAGGATGTGGCCTAGGGAGGGTTTAATATTTGTAAACACTGAACAAAAGTGCAGCGACTGTTAGTTTAGGCTGTCATTCCAGCATTCACTTATGGTGGAAGACTAAGTGTAAAATGCAAAGATACACCAAGTATTCCTTTCTTGGGTCCAAAGGGACTTTCTCTTCATGAAAATAGTCCCCTGCACTGTGTGTTCTGTAGGTACCCAAGAGGTAAGGGGAATGCTGAGTCTGGATAGCTCTGCAGAATTTGTAAACCTCAATTTGACTAAGTTCTGAGCCCTGGCTACTTACAAGTAGAACATATCAGACATAGGTATGGCCCATATCCATCATCGTGTTGATGATCTGCAGTTTCACTGAAATGAGTCCTTTTGAAGAAATCTATGTGAAGATCCAATTTGAATCAAAAGATTCATGCACAGTTTTAAAACATTACCTTTGACTATTGTCTCTTCCACATTCTTTCATTTATTCAGCCTGAGACTCCTTTCAGAGGTATTTGGATCTTGTCAATCTTTTCTTCATGATATCTCTTCAACGTTTTTATATTTTTCTTTCATCTATATATTTACACTACATTCTGTGTGATGCCCTAAGAGTGTTACTTCAAGAACTCTGAAGTGTCTGAGATTTTACCCTATTTTCAAGCAAACATGTTAGTCTGCAAGAATTTTATAGAAAGAGGTGGATGTGGCTCAAGTGATAGGATCTCCACCTACCATATGGGAGGACCCAGGTTCAATAGTGAAAAAGAGGGGAAAGCATGCCTGTGCAGTGAGCCAGTGCCTGTATGGTGAGCTGAGTACCCATACAAGTGCCTGCATGGCAAGCTGAGTGCCCACGTGAATGCCTACATGGTTAGCCAGTGTCCACACGGTGAGCCAGCGCCCATGCGAGTGCCTGCATGGCGAGCCGAGTGCCCGTGTGCAAGCCGAGTGCCTGTGTGGAGAGCTGAGTGCCCTCATGAGTGCCCACAACGCGAGCCAGTGCCTGCACAGCAAGCCAAGTGCCCGTGCAGTGAACCAGTGCCCATGCAAGTGAGTCACACAGCAAGATGATGATGCAACAAAAGGAGAGATGAAGGGGAGAGTCAAAGTGAAGTGCAGCAGAGACCAGGAACTGAGGTGGTACAATTGACAGGGAACCTCTCTCCACATCAGAGGTCCTCGGGATCGAATCCTGATGAATCCTAGAGGAAAAAGACGTCAAGAGAAGACAAAAAGAGAAATAGATACAGAAGATCACACAGCAAATGGACACAGACAGCAAAAACAACAGGGTGGGGGAGGGGAATAAATAAATAGAAAGTTTTAAAAAAGAGTTTTATAGAGAGACAGAAAGATAGAAAGATAGATAGAAAGATAGAAAGATAGGTAGGTAGGTAGATAGATAGATAGATAGATAGATAGATAGATAGATAGATAGATAGATAGATAGATAGATAGATAGCAGGAAACAAGGATACCTCCAGGTCAGAGGCAAAGACAGTTTGTTACACACAGCAAAGCAACAACCAGTATAACATTATAGCATTTGACTCCTGAACCCAGTCCCCACAGGGTGACATGGAACAAGCCAGGTAGTACCTGCATGCACACTGATAGTACCTTGCAGGAGAAGCATCCCGAGTTTAGGAGACAGCTGCTGGTAACCTGTCCCTCCTCTTGCCCAGAGAGAGGCATTGTTTTTATTACCCTGCATGGAAGCATATGTCTCTGGGGTGGGGGGTGGAGGGATATGGTGATAGTCTCTTTCAGTTGATCATACCCTTGAATATCTCTAAGGAGAGACATGGTTTAGTAGGAAGACATCAGTAGAAGCTACCAGCATCCCTTCACCCCATGACCTCCCAAGGTCAAAGTGACTTGGAAGAATATAATAGTCTTCCCAACAGTGTATAATATGCTATTAAATGATTGTGCTGGGAAGTCATACCACGGCTAGTGGAGTCACAGCCTTCACAGCTGCCATCCCTCCAACATCGGCCACCTTTATTCATCTGGCCTTCCAGGGAATGACAGGCCGTGAGTGAGGAAAAACATAAAACAGATCTGAGTTTGAGAGGCGTTATCAGGTGGATAAGGTGTGACAGAATGACTGTTCATAAAAGACCGTCAAGTGCCCCAGCTCTACAAATGCTATGCAGGAGCACGAGAGCTGTGAAATTAAAGTCAGTCCTTTGTGGCTTTATGGTGACTGTCTTCTAAATTTTGTGTCAGCCAAACTGCAGGAATCTAATTCTTCATTTGAAGAGTGAGGTTTGGGGTGAATGATAGGAGATTGGTTCTTTTCCAGAGTCATAGGGGGTCAGGTAAATGATTTATCTGGATAGATAAAAGTATTTCTGAAAGTCTAATAGCTTTGCATACATAACACTCATTAGGTATATTTTAATCAATTAAAAGTAATAGTGCTTGTGATAATATATCAAACTACTCAATTCACTTACCAGAGATCATGATGTTAATTATTTTGATTTGTGTCTTTCTACACTTTATTGAGGCTTTTAAAGCATTGAAGATAGGTCACATAGAATGTAAGATCATTGATGGAAGAAATTTTTGTTTGTTTTGTCCACTGTTGTATCTCTAGCCCAGAATAGTGTCTGGCATACAATAGGCACTCAATAAATATTTGATGAATGTGTATTGTTTCATTGATTCTAAGATGCGCGATTTTTTTCACATTTGAAAATCACTGAATTTAGAATGCATCTTAAATACTATAGTGTCTCACAATTTAAGTAGGCACTACTTTTTTTCTTTCTTAGTGGTACTTGAGATAATAATGTGCTATAACTAATCATGTGTTGAGTTTGTTTAGATACTATATATACATAGATACAGGGTTATATTCCTTTTTCCTTAAATAGGATAATTTTTAATATATTACCTTGAAATTTGTTATTTTGCTTAACAATGTTTCATGGATAGCCTCCTTGTTCAATGCATCTAAGTTAAACTCATTTTTAATACAGAGACACTATTTCATGTAGAAGATTTAGCATAGTTTACTCATCCATTTTCCTATTTATGAACACCTTAGATTTTCAAAACAATGTTGAAATAAATATTCTTGTACTTCTATCTTTATGAATGTAGCTTTTATATCTATGGGAAGGATTGTCCAGTATGTTATGGGTGGCTTATATGTTATCTTCATTATTAACTTTAAATGATACTGCCAGCTTACCTTCCAAGAAGTTTTTAGACATTCACAGTTTTACCCATAACATAAGAGAGTATTGATTCCCTTACATTCTTACCAGCGCTGTCTATTATTGTCTTTTAAATCTCACTCAATATGGTGCTTTTGCAAAATAGCTGGCATATATGAAACTAACTATAATACTTTGGGAGATGTTCTTAGCTCTCACAAACCTTGATTTCCTAGAAAATATTTTGTCTCAATTGTTAAATATAATATAAATGGAGTATACATGAAAAAGAATTCCCCATATTATGAAAATCAAAAACATCCTCTCCCTGATGTTCTGAATATTGAACTGATATTGTAGTCAGATGACCTTAGATTAAATATTTGTTTTTCTTTCTTATAACAGTTATCTAACATTGGTCAAATTATTTAAATTCTGTGTACTTTTGTTTCTTTCTTTTAAGCTTCATTATAACCACTCAGTCAGTCATGAATTCAGCTAACATTTATAAATCCCTATTATAGCCAGACTCTGAGAAGATAATGTTAATACTAAGATGAATAAGATGCTGCCTGCTTTGGTTTCATGTTGTAGTTGCTCAAGCGAATACCGTGAAATGGATCAGGTTTTACAATGGGAATTTATTTGTTCATGGTTTTCAGACTTAAAAAAAATAAACCAAATCAAGTCATCCTCAAGGTGATACTTTCTCCCTGAAAGATATGACATTCTGGGGCTGGCAATCCTTGGTCCTTGGCTCCTCTGTCACACAGCAAGGTCCACGGCGGCCTCTTCTGGCCTCTCCCTGCTCTTCCAGGTTTCTCTGGTTTCAGCATCTGGCAGCTTCCTCTGTGACTTTTTCTCTGTCTTTCTGATTTTCACTCTGTTTAAAAAGAACTCCAGTAATAGGACTAAGGCCCATCCTGATGGAGATGGGCCACACCTTCTCAAGTGAGTAAACTCAGCAAAAGGTTCTACTTACAATGGATTCATACCTGCAGGAATGGATTCGATTTAAGAAGACGTTTATTAGGGGTGCATACAGCTTCAAACCACCATGCCACCTTACCCTCAAAATATGCATATTATATAGAGCAAAGAATGGAATGGAGAGAAAGGAAAAGAAGACAAAAAGTCAAAATACATTGGAGCAGGGGTTCTTTGACTTTTTTTTGTTCCATGGACCCCTTTGCCAGTCAGGAGAAAACCATGAACCTGTTCTCAGAATGTAGTGGTAGATAGTTTATGACACTCAACATTGGAGATAGAGAAAATAAAGATAAGAATTGAATTGATTTTTTTCAATTCAAGCTCAAGAACCCCTGAAATCTGGTTAAGATCCCCTGTATTGGAGAAGATTGGTGGGAGATGAGCATCTTAGCTGAACAGTGGGCTGGAGAGAAGGCATAAGAGCCAAGAGGTATTAGGAAGACAAAAACAACATGAAATTGTGATCAAATGAATATGAGGAGTGAGGAAGAGGGGAAAACCCAGAGGAGCAACATATTTGAGATGAGGGATTTACAGACTAAGAAACAGATGGACAGGGTGATCAAATTTGTAAATTGATCTGGATTAATAGAGCTTGTTTTTCATGATAGAGTAGATGATTGAACATGTTGCTCAGAGAGACAATTTAAGATGTGGGTACAGAATTGATTGATTCAAGGACAAATCTCCAAAATGTCTGCATCTCCAGGGTTTCTTATATTTGGGATTCTGTCTTTCTTCTCGCCGTTTCTTTCTACACTCTGCAAGATATGAGCACTTGAGGGTAGTCTAGTATCTTACTTACTTTAGGATTACCAGCATCATCATATCATATCATCCTGGCTGTAGTAGGGTCTAATAAATATTGTTGACTGAATGAATTCATAATCTGAATGCAAGCTGATTCCAGAACATGTGTATTATATTCCCACTTTTGGCAGGATTAAATTATAAATAAATTTTGTAAAAAAAGACTAAACTGGCTCATCAAAATTATTAGGCAAGACGTGATTCTTTCGCCCTCCTTCTTTTCCTTCTCCCTTTCATTTTCTGTCTTTCTCTCTACACCTTTAAGTGTGGAGTTATTAGACTAGATGTTTACAAATAGCATAAAAGATACTTAATGGGAAATAATGATTGATAGTGATAACTGCATCAGCCTTTGGATATAGAATCCTTTCCGACCCTGCACCCAATAATTTCTTGACTTTATATTTGGCATGGTCTAGAGAGCAGGCCCAGTGGAGCTTGGAGCAATACTCCAGTGAGAAGGGCACTTATCTGATGAAGGAAGATAGCAAAAAGACTTCAAATGCAGATACATGCTCAGCAGTCCTAGAAGGGCTGCTGTGTGTGCAGATAAGAGCACGTTTGACTGGGTAGCCGATAAGAGTTTTTAATAATGTCTGAAGGCAATGTGCCAGGGGGAAAAATATCTTGTATGGGAAAGGACATCACAATGGATTAAATCAGGAAAAAGCTCGCAGATAAAGCCTTGGGAAGGACTGTAAAACAAGAAATCTACAACAACGTGTGCCGAAGGTTTCATGTCTTTTAGGTATAGTTGGCATCTTCAAAGTTTATAGAGCACTTTCACACATCGTTGATATATTAATTCACTGAACATATTTTATCAAGTAGCTTCTGGATTTCAGGAATAAAAAAGAAAGCATGCGACTCTCAAGGGTCCTGACTTTAAGGAACAGTAACTCGCCCTTATGAAACCTGGCCTGGTACAAGTCCTGGGCTCTAATTAGCCTCCTTCCCTCTCTTGGTAAAGAGTCAGTAAAGAAGATGAGCTAACAGGCAGAAGCATGAGCAGAAATGGTCCTTTCCGGGGAGCTGAGGCAAAAGTGTGGCAGGGGCAGGAGGGCTCGTCATAGTCTTTGCCCTTCACTGTCCCTAAGAAACAAATAGGAAAGTCGGTCAAGAAAATAGATCATTTCAAAGGTGCGTGATAAGTGCTACCAAAGGGAGGTTGCAGGCTGCTATGGGAGCACAGAGAGGTGCCAGCCTAGCCAGGAGTGGTCAGCAAAGGCTTCCCAGTAGGAGTGGGCTCAACCCGGGGCAACAGACTCAGCTTTTTGTGTCCATCGTCCATGTTAGGAAACCCAGGGGCACCAAGTGGCCTGCCCATTCAATCAAGACTCAAACTCACTTACTGATTTTTTAAAATTCTGGTCTTTTTTCCTTATAATAATCCACGGTGGTTGCTTATCAATTATTGAACAATTATTCTGTTCCAATCCTTTAAAAATAATATTGAATGTTTTACTTGAACCAGAAGCTATCCTAATCATTTTACATGCATCTGATATTTAATTCTCACAACAATCCTCTGAGGCAGATTTCATTAATGCCCTCATTTCACAAATGAGTAAACTGAGGATGGGGTAGCTTGTCAATTTACCTAAGGCCACAAATTTAGTAATAGGCACAGCTAGGTTTTGAATCCAGTTTTTCTCCAGTGTCTGCAATCTTAACCAGCAAGTTGTGATGCCTGAGTTTACCAAAGACAGAATTTATTATAAAATGAATTTTTCTAAAAGATGAGCTTCAAAGAGAGGGAAATTGAATCCGGAAGGAAGGACTAAGTTTCAACACAGAAGGAAGGACTAAGTTTCAACAAGGAACAGTAAGTGAAGAAATAGGCAAAAGTGTTCAACGAAGCAAATAATATCTCTATAGAAATGTTAGTGGTGACTTTTGTGGCAGAAAATGAGGAGAAATTAAAATACAGGCAGAAGTGTAAGAGAGCAAAGGAATACGTAGAGTTTAAGCATTTCAAGTTCTTATACTTTTCAAGAGGCAGGTAAAAATATACTGATACCAGAATTTCTTTCGTGTGGCTCCTAATCTGGTCACTCAAAACAAGGCAGGGAGGGAGAAAAAAATAAAAGCTCAGAAATAGCAGGATATGTAGAATACACAAAATAAGATGGAGCAAGTACATAAAAATATATCTGCAATTACTAACACACATTGTAAGGATGAAAGATAATTACCAATAAAGGATAAATATTTAAATTCTTTACCTACATGTTATTTACAAGAACATTAAGTGTTCAGAAAGACTGAAATTATAGGGGTAGGAAAAGATGTGGCAGGTGAACACCAAGCAGCAAAAATTGATGGAGCAATACTAAAATCAAGCAAATAAATTTTAAGAGAAACTTATTTTATTATTTGGGATCAAATACACCAGAGGATGATGTAAGTTACAATTGACTAGAAAGATGTAATAATTCTTAAAAGCAGAATTAAAGTTGAAATTGACAAATCCACCAATACATATAGTGTAAGTTTGAATGCGCTTCTCTCACTAATTAAGAGATGAAGCAAATGGAAAAGGAATAAGCACATGCATCGATAAACTCAAGCTAAAGGACTAATGCAAAACTACGTGCACCATAATTAGAGAGCATACATTCCTGACAAGCACAAGTGTAACAGTCGTCATAATTAACCAGATATCAGGTCATTAAGCAACTCTGAACAACTAACAACAAATGGGCATCACTAAAAAGCACACAAACAAACAAAATAAAACCCCCATCGTTTGACTTTTTAAAATATTAATATAAGACCCGGCTTTAGGATGGACAGGACAGTAAGTTGTGAACAGCCATTCACGCTTTCAAATTTATCCTGGAAGGGAGTTTGAAATTGCAAGCCGAGGCATGAAGCCAGGTTGGGAAGCAGGCTGGGTAAAACCAGGAATAAAAACAAGAATATTGTTTCTGTCCTCTTTTGTACCCTTTGTAGAAGGCATAGGTTGGTTCTCAACCTGGAAGTCATTCTGAAGTATCTCTGCTTAAGGTAGGGTTTGGAGACAAGCTCATCAAGGTAAAATGGGGGGTCAAGGGTGAAATTCTATTCCCACCGACACCCGGTGCTATAATACTGGGATCTCAGTCTCCTTTCTCAAAACTTTAGTCACACTCACCAATCCAGTGAAGATGGTAAAGTCACTTCTTAATCCCCAGCTCTGCTAAAGAAAGCACTCGATTTGTAAGGGCTTTTGTGGAGAATGGTTTTCCCGTGGCCAGGTTAGGGGCAGACTAAAACATTTCAATCCCTATTTGAAATCAGATGGCTATTTCCTTCCTTTCTAAGTGACTGGTTTTTTTTAAAAAATCAATATAAATTGTATTAGGGGCTAGTAAGAAACTACTCCTAAAGTAATTTCAAGTATATTGCTTTTTATTCATTTGGTACATTTTTACAGCCTATAAAGCATTCTTCTATCATAATCAAATCACCATAAAACATCAGAAGAATCATTCAAGAGCAAGCACAATAGTCTGCAGAGTATTCTGTTCTAAGAAATTTCCACTGTTTGAATGTCATCACTCAAAGGCCTTTCATGGCTTTTATAGTCTACAAAGTTATAACCAAATTCAACAACTTAGTTGTTAAAATACACCATAATTTTGCTCCAACCTAACTTCCCAACTCGATTCCTGTTTTTCAGCCTGCATCATAATCTAAAGTCAGACTACAATGGGTTATTTAATTTTTCAGAAGCACAATCTGTGCTTTTGTGTCTTTACCTAATTCTGGATCACCCTAAAATCTGCTTTCTCTGTTTCTCTAACTTCTTCCATTTTACACAGATATTCTTCCAAATTCTCCCCCGTCTACTAGACCCCATCTTCCCCCACACCTTATCTAACTGTAAGACATTAGAAAAAGTAAGTGGTGGGCATGAGCAACTTCTGGACAACTCACAGATGTTTGTTCATATCTTCCTTCATCCTAACCTTTCTAGTCCAACATTTCCACTTGCAACATGGTTTCTATGCTCTCATTTTCCTTAGGGATTTCTCTTCAACAATGATCGCCCTACTCTTTCAATACCTTATATCTCTTTCTGTTGGCATTTAGCTGCAACCTGTAAAAAATATTAACTCAAAAATACTTTTGAGACCAATTCTGTTTTCACCTCTAACCATTCTCTACCTTGTCCTTCATTTTTAATTTCAGAACATTCTACACTCATGCACATCACAATCTCACAGTTTTTCCATATAGACATCCAGTTGTTTCAGACCTATTTATTGAAAAGAGTTTCCTTTCCTCATGGAATTGGTACTTATGGTGGTTTATAGAGCTGTATGTATGCTAGAAAAGCATGTTCTTAAACTTAATCCACTCCTGGGGGGTTAATCTATTGTCAGTAGGACCTTTTGATGTGGTTGCTTCAGTTAAGGTATGGCCCAACTCAACCAGAATGGATGTTAACCCTCTTACTAGAGTCCTTTATAAGCACACCAAAATTCAGAGAGAAAGTAAGTCTTAGGAAGCAATAATCTGAAGGTCAACAGAACTTGGAAGAGAGGTCAACAGAACTTGGAAGTAAAAGGAAAGGCCAGGAAAGGCTGCCATGTGCATAGCCATGTGACAGAGTAGTCCAGAACCAAGGATCACTGGCAGGCAGCCTCAGAATGCCAGTTTTGGGAAGAAAGCATTACTTACTGATGTCTTAATTTTTGGAATTCTCCCAGCCTCAAAACTGTGAGCCCATAAAACTCTATTGTTTAAATCAACCCATTGGATAGTATTTGCTTGAGCTGCCAATGAAGATAAAACAACATCTTTATCAAAACTGAATTAATCATATGTGTGTGGCTCAGTTCCTGAATTCTCTTTATTGTTCCACTCATCCTTCTATTTTTGTTTAGCTATCATTCTATTCATCTCTATGCCAACCCCAACCAATCTTGATTACTTTAGTTTTATAGTAAGTTTTGAATTAGATAGTGAAAATACTCCAATTTTGTTTATTTTCAAGGTCATTTTGGCTATTCTAGATTCTTTGCATTTCCATAAAAATTTTAGAAGAAATTTGTTAAGATCTTCAAAAAAGTCTTCTGGCATTTTGATTTGGACTATGTTGAATTTATGTATCAATTTAAGATATCTGTTGTCCCCAGATAGATTTAAATTCAATACAATCAGTTTTGTTCATGGTCCCTTTCTTTGCCATCCAACTTATTCACAACATGTCTTAACCACTTCCCTGAAGTCTTGAAGTCTGGTTATAAGAAGTGTTTCTTCAGAGGGGTTTGTGTATATTTTTGCCAAACACATGGGGGTTCTACAAATGTAGGAACCCTTTAAATTAACTTCTTCTATGGGAAATTTCAAATATGTCTAATTCTAGCCCTCCAAACCTCAGGGTGCATAAAATGTAACTAAAATTCTCAAGGGAGACTAGTTTTGCCCACCCATTCCAAAAAAGCCAAAGCAAAAGAAAATGCATTTTCTTATCTCCATTGTCTGGGTGCTTATTTTTCAGTCTATCTTTTCTTTGAGTGTGTCATATTTTGGAGTTTCTGGTTTTAATTGTGCATGTGTGGGGGAGTTTTTTTAAATCCATGTCTTCTGGTGAATTGATCTATGTTTTATCTCTTATTTCTATGAGTCCATTTTTTAAAACATAATTTAAATCTGCTTATTTACTTTTATTTACACAACAAAAGCATTGCATAATTATGGCAGAGACTATATGTCCCACAAAGCCTAATATATTTACTATCTTTTTTTTTATATTTTATTTCTAAAAAAGTGTTAGATTACATAAATATTATGTTGAAAATATAGAGGATTTCCATATACCTCATCCCCTGCCCCTCCCACAATTTTCCCCATTAACAACATCTTTCATTATTGCAGAATATTTGTTACAACTGATGGACACATATTGAAGTACTGCTACTAACCATGGTCTATAGTTTACATTATGGTTTACACTTTGCACCGCACAATTTTATAGGTTTTGGCAAAATGCATAATGGCCTGTATCCATCATTGCAATGTTATGCAGAACAATTCCATTGTTTCCAAAATGCCCCATGTTACAACTATTCTTCCCTCTCCCTTCCCTTAGAACCTCTGGTGACCACTGCCTTTATATCAAATTTACAAGTTTCCCATTGCTAAAGTAGTAAGTCTACTCTAGTCCATTGTTGCTTTCCCCACTTCTGTTTGTTCATTCCTCAATCTTGCGGATTTTAGAATGGTGATACCCACTCTGTTTCTGACTGAGAGGAGACTTAGATCCCATATGTCTGATGGATGGAACCATCTTGCTTGCAGTTGTAGATACTCTCAGTTTCTGGGGGATGGGCGTTGTCCAACATCATCCTTTTGATAGTTGTCCTGGAAGAGTCCAGTGAACTGGAGAGTAGGTACTGCAACTCTGCTGAGATTCAAGGCTCAACTGGCATATGAAAAGGCCAAAGATTTAAGTGTCTGGGACATATATTTAATGAGTATAGTGCTAATTATAGATTCAAATAAAAGGGGCAGAAGAGCCATGTGTAGGCAAATTACAAATGAGTCTATTTCATTTCCCCCTTCCTTCCCTATCTCATCATTCTACGGGAACTAAGTTAAGCTTTCATGAGCATTTGTTCCCTATAGATTCTGCACTGGTTAAAAAAAGCTGTACCCATGAACTATATGTACATAATGGGGTGTGTTGTCAAGTCCAGCTCATTTGCTCTTGTTCTTTGAACTAACCAATCATTGCCACATGCAAGCAGAAAGTGAAATATACATAGATTCATTTTGTTTTTTCTAATTGTGGTAATGTATATATCACATAAAAGTTGTCATTTTAATGTCTTTTTCAGTGTACAATTCATTGGCTTTGATTACATTTACAGTATTGTGCTACTATCATCACCATCCATTTCCAAAACCTATTCATCATCCCAAACAGAAACTCTGTGGTCACTATCCTGGAATCCTCAAGATTGGGGAATGAACTATGAACTAAAGTAGACTTACTGGTATTCTACTATAGACTTATTGTGATTCTAGCAATGGAAGAAATTATATCATTGATGTGGAGGCAGTGGACACTAGGAAGTCCTGAGGGCCAGGAGAGGGAAAAACAGGTGCAATGTGGGGTCATTTTCAGGACTTAGGAATTGTCCTGAATGACATTGCAATGACAGATGCAGGACATTATATATCTTGCCATAACCTACAGAATTGGGTGAGGAAGAGTGTAAACTACAATGTAAATTTTAATCTATGCTTAGTGACAATGCTCCAAAATGTGTTCATCAATTGCAATGAGTGTACCACACTAAATGAAGGATGCTGTCAATGTAGGAAAATGTGAGAGGTGTGGGGAGTGGGGCATATGGGAATCTCCCATATTTTTTATGTAACATTTATATAACCTAAGCATCTTTTAAAAATGTATATATATATATATAGGTATAATACAGTGGCATTTTTGGGACATTGGAATTGTCCTGAATGATGTTGCAGTGATGGATACAAGCCATTATATATCTTGCTGTAACTTACAAAAATGTGCGGGAGAGAGTTTAAACTATAGGGTAAACTATAATCCATGCTTAGTGGCAATGCTCCAATATGTGTTCATCAATATAAGAAATGTACCACACTAATGAAAGATGTTGTTAATGTGGGAAAGTGTGGGAGGGGTAGGGAGTATGGCACACGGGAATCCCCTACATTTTTTATGTAACATTTATGTAATCTAAGTATCTTTTTAAAAAGGAAAAACACAGAAACTCTGTACTTTTCAGCAATAACTCCCCATTCACAATACCTGGAAACCTCTAGTCCACAGCTTCTCTGTATGAATTTGTTTATTTTAGATATTTTGTGCATGTAGAATCATATAGTTTTTTGTGTCATGTTTATTTCAGGGAGCATAATGTTTTCAAGGTCAATGCAAGTTGTAGCATGTATCAGAACTTTATTCCTTTTTATGACTGAATAACTAGGTTCTTAATATATACTTGTGGAATTAATAAAAGAATGAATGAATGCTTTGTGAGTTCCTTGAGAGCAAGGGTAATCATCTTCATATTCCCAGCTCACAGAGCAGAAACTCTGAAAGGGCAGGGACCTTGTCCATTTCAATCACCATTCTATGTCCTGTCCAGTGCCTAGAGCCTTGCACAAAAGCTCAACCAACAGTTTTTGAATGAATATGTTGAATGAATGAATAGATGTTTGTTGGTTTGCTGAATGGATAATTGATGATGAATAAATCTGTAAAACATACCTCTTCGTTAAGACACGTATTCTATACTAAAGAGAAAATGTTCGCTGAACCCAATTATTTTTCTTAGTAACAGTTACATAGATTTTGTTAACTCTAAATTACATTTGAAATGTGGATTTTATATCCTGTACTTCATGCTGCAGATAATGGTCTCACCAATTCAGAATCTCTAGAAAAGGAAACAATTACCCTTTAGCAATCTAGGTACCAAAGAATGATACTGAAGGGAAATGAAACAAGACTCAGAGGGACTGTTTGTATGAGAATGGGACTACCCATTCTAAGCATCTTCTGGGACAATTCTTCCCATTCATTCCACTTGAATAAAAATCAGAAGGCTTTTAAAATATGTTGTCAAAATGCAGTTCTCTCAAATATTCTCCTTTGGTTTCTCTAGAATAGTAACTTTCCCATTCATGATATACTGAATTAATAGTATCCAGTTCTCTCAGTATGAATTTTTAAAAGTGTGTGCATAGTAGTTAGATTGATGTTTATAGGTAGAGTGTGGGGAAAGAGTCAGTGGTTGCTGAGTCAGCAACTAGAGCTTAAATCCTGGATCTGCCTTTCAGTTTTCTCATCTGTAGTATCCAGTGAGGTTTAGTTTTACAAGTATGTATTGAGCAGTTAATAAGTTCTAAGTTGGGGATTGCAGAGAATCAGATTCACACGTCAAAGTATTACAAGAACAATGGGGAAGTAGATACGCAAATAAAGCACTTTCTGAAGGATGCATTAACTAACAAAATATTAATTAACAGAGAAAACTATGTGCATGAGGTGGGTTGGTGTATGGTAACTGCTCTTTATGTATTATTTTTCTATAAGCTTACAACTGCTGTAATTTTAAAAATGCATCAAGTACTAGAGAATGAAAGTCAAGCATTTGAGGAAAAGAATTACATTTTGACAATTACATTTTTATAATTTTGACAATTGAATACATCCTATTCAAGTGTGTTGACTGTAAAATAAGGGTGGGATGGGAATGAGATTAAGTGTGGTCTTGATTTTAGAAAATGTTCAGAGGCATGCATGAGATTACACAAATAAAAGAGAGAGAAGCATTTCCAGCACCTGAGGGTTACATAGAGATTTTCTGGAAATTCCCCTTGAGCTGAGTCTTAAGATCTGAGTAAGGTTTTGACAGGGAGGGAGAAAGATAGGGCAAAGAAAGCTGGGCTTCTGTCTGTGGAGACGATGTCATAGAAGAACTTGTATTACAGGAATTTGAATTTTATCTTCATAGCATAGGTGATAGGAGTATGGACTATGAACTGAGATCTTCTAGATTTAAATCTTCCTCCCCACTTATTAGATATGCAACCTTGGGCATATCAGAAAATAATAGCAACTAATGATAGTATCTACCTCAGTGTCTTTGCAAAGAGTATAAAAAGAGTAAAATGCCTGGAACAATTCCTTGTGCATTTTAAGTACTAAATAAATGATTACTATGGTCATCATAATCACCATCATTATAAACACATCACTAACACTCTTTTCCTTTCAGATTGAGAGGAGGATGATTCTGAAATGCAAATAGGATGAGATATCTCTAAATAATTTTCTTGCTATTAAGATATCAGAAGTTCTCTGACCATATAAGAAATTTTCGAATGCAAATTAGGAGGTACATCTCTTGCCCAAAGATATGAGATCAATGTATAAATATAATTACCTCTAATTAGGAACAAAGTTGAAGTAACAGGTTTGTTCAGATTTTCTCTCCTAATAATGGCCCTGCTGTTTATTATGGAATACAATTTTTCTAGCAAGAGGAAGTTGGAAAAGCTGGAGACACTGAGAAAGTTCTTATAGTGAGGAAGTATCTTAACCTATGTCAACCTTTGTCTAACTTTGATTCTTTGATGTGGGTTTGAAGCATAACACCACATATTTCCATGATGCTAGCAAATAGCATTAAGATGGCAAAATGTTCCAATATTCTGTGTTAGAGCTGTTCTCTGCATTCTCTCCATGCTTGATTCTTCAAAGATGTTCCATGCGTCAGCAGCATCCGCGTCACATGGGAGCTTGTTAGAAATGCACAAGCATGGGAACCACCTCCAACTGTCTGAATCAGAAACTAAATTTCTACAAACTCCTAAGGCAATTGGGCTGCATATTCCAGTTTAAGAAGCACTGTTCTATATCACCTTGGGGTTCCAGATATGGCCAGCTAATGAGGAAATAGATCAAATTCGATAAACAAAGTTTTGACAAAGCAATTGTAGGTCAAGTGTGCAAATGAGACACTGAAATTCTTGTTCTATACTTTGAAGTTGATAAAGCTTGAATGGAATCTAGCATAATTACATTTTACAGAAGCTATAATCTTAAAAATAGCAAAGCCTAAACTCAAACCAAGGTCTTCTGAATCTAGGTTCATTATTATTTTTGTTGCAACATTTAGGAGTAATGCATTCAGCCTTGGCTTCATCTCTTGCTAGCTGGGTGACCTAGGTCAGGCCATTCCATCTCTCTGATCTTCAGTTTCCCAGCCTGTACAATGCAGCTGGTCAACTTGATCTCTACTAACCTCCCAACATATTTACTCTTTCTCTCTGTAACTGATCACACATCGATCTTTCTGAGTACATTTTTATGAGCAGATGACCGTGTTATATGCACAAATGAAGTTTACCCTGATACCAGATTTCAAATCAGCATGACGAATGTATCTGCTTAATTATTTCAGTCATTTTTCCTATTCATAGGGAAAAATGTCCCCCAGAGAATGACTGCCCATTAATTCATGGCTTTACTTGGTTGTTCAATTAGTTGCAGCTATTTTCATTGCTGACCAGAAGGTCACACATGCTTTGGATTCAGTATAATGCTGATAAAAGTTATTAGCTTTTTGGAAATCTGCCTTGTCTATCCTGCCCGCTGTCGAATTTTAATAGCATTGAATCAGACCCTTAATAAGAATTGTAATGACAACCTACATTTTATAGTGCTTTATACTTTCCAAAGCACTTTCAAGAGAATTATACACATGTATCATCTCATTGATCCTCCATGGCAAGTAGAGAAAAAGTGAACATATTGGCTGGCTTGCACGAAAGCCTGGATTAGCTTCTCTGATTGAACAATTGACACCCATTTTCACCCTGTAGAGAGCAGATTTAGAGTCAAATATCGCTATTATTTATTGCAGGTTTTGACACTTTTTTCCAGACATTACCTCATTTACTTCTAACCACCATGCTTTGAGGCAGTTATCTTGTTCCCTATGTTTCAGGTGAAGGAAACAAAAGCTCACAAAGTTGAAGTACCTTAATCAAGGTCATCTGGCTTGTCATAAGAAGATTCAGGATGCAGACCTTAGACTCCTGTCTCCCAATCAGTGTCCTCCCTTTTTCCCTTGGAAATGAAAATGCAGTGTTGGCTTTGTGTTGGAAGTAGTGGTGGTGGTGAGATTGTTAAAAGGACAGTCTTAAAGCCCCCAAGGCACCTGATTGGTTGAAACTGGAATAATTACATTATTAGCAAAACTCTTTAAAGTTTTCAGGAGCACTTTTGTTGACATTATTTATTTGTTTAAATAATGTTGCATGCTTGATATCATTAAATCCATTTAAAGAAGGCAAAATAGAAGAATAGTGCTGTGGCTTGCTCTGTCGGTGGCGGTGGGGTCTGGCTGCGGACGAGGGGTCGGTCCAGCTTGGGATGAGGGGTCGGTCCGGCTTGGGATGAGAGATCGGTCCGGCTTGGGACGAGGGATCGGTCCGGCAGCAGACAAGGGGTCGGTCTCACAGGGGTTGCGCGGTTCAGCTGACGGGGTCGCCCGGCGAAGCCGGCGACGAAGGGGTTGCCCGGAGAAGCAGGCGACGAACTGGGGACAAGGGAGTCCAGGCCCTTGTCGGGGGCTCTCAGGACTGGAGGGCGCACGGCAGAAGAACTACCGCGGAGACGAGGTAAACACGCAGGTCCAATTTTATTGAGGAAGTGGCTACAGTCTTATAGGGGCTGGGGAAGGCTGATTGGTCGAAGCTTATGCCATGTTCTGATTGGTTGCCGCAAGCAGTTACTGGGGAGAAAGGTCAGTGGGAGGTACTGGAAGGGGGAGGGGTGGTGGTTAGGGATTGGCTGTTGCTGTTGCCGGGGGAAGTGGCAGGGTTTAGGGATTGGGGGCTGCTGTTGCTGGGGTAGAGGGCAGACTTGAGTTTCCCGCCTTGCCTGGCTGTTGCTGCTGTGGGGGGAGGGAAAGGCAGACTGGAATTTTCCGCCCTGCGCCTGCGCAGGAAGAAAGAAGAAGGGTGTCACCTCATAAGGCATCGTGTGGCGCTATCCGGGAGGAGGGGCGGCCGCGGAAGCATGGCTGCCGAGAAGGGGAGACCCGAGGGCACTCTGCACCCATGCCAAGCTCCCTTCAGGGGTGGCGGTGAGTCCGACCAGCCACCCTATTATGGGGGCAGCGGCTTGGCCTACCGTGGCCGCTCCCCTGCCAGGCCAGCAAACCACACTTCAGCCCGAGGGGTGACCGCAAATAGTTGCTTTGGCATGGTTTACTTAGGTGGTAAATGGGAGAGCCAGAAATTTAAGACATAAATCTGTGCTTTTAACAAGTCAGTGCTCTCTTGCAGTTGCATTTATTTTACTAACCTGCTTGTTCAGTCTGTGTTATCTAGGATCCCAGGAAATTCTGTTTGTTTTTTTCATTCTTTCAGAAGTATTTATGGAGAAAATGCATGTGTTAGATAAGCTTTCTTCACACATGAGTTATAGTGCTGTTGGCTGTAACTTCAGTATTAATAAATCAAAAATGTATGTTAAATAAGATGTTCTTTAAGCAGCAAAAATACATTTTCCTAGGTTGTTCAAGCAAATACAATGCAAAGGGACAACTTAAACAATGGGAATGTAATGGCTTACAGTTTTGTAGTCAGGAGAAAATTCTATCAAGGTATCATCAAGGTGTTGCTTTCTCCCCAAAGACTGGTATTCTGGGGCTGCCTGCTGGCAATCCTTGGATCTTCTGTCACATGGCAATGCACATCGTGGCCTTTCCTAACCTCTCCCTTTTCTTCCAGATTCTGTTGCATTTCAGCTTCTTGCTTCATGTGGCTATTTTCTTTAGCTCTCTGAGTTTTATTCTGCTTATAAAGTACTCCAGTAATAGGATTAATATCCTTCCTGACTGGGTTGGGCCACACTTTAACTGAAGTAACCTCTTCAAAATGTCCTACTTACAATGGGTTCACATACCCAGGAATAAATTAAGTTTAAGAAGGTGTTTTTCTGGGGTCCATGTAACTCCAAACCACCACAGAGCATATTTATTTTTTATCAAGGGTGAGGGAAGTAGTAATGGGGGAGGCATAGTCCATTGTTTCAAGGAGCACGTCATTTGACTGAAGAAGTTACTATACAAACAATCAACAACATTACAGAATCCTAAAATTTTACCTTGAGACAATCTGCGTCAATGAATTCTGTTGGATATGGACATTTTCTGTTGAAGCATCAAAATATTTTTAAAGATGTTATGATTTGTAGAACTCTTCCTAAGTCATGTTATCTATTTCCTTGCCCAGTTTCATGGAGGAAAGTGAGCATTCACTCATTCTTCATGTATGTATCTGGTATTTCCATTCATTTAACACAAATTTAGTGGGCAATCCCTCTGGAGGAGACATCTTCAAGGTGTGGGGACATAGAAATGAATAAGACATAGCCTTCACCCTAACATGGGCCACCAGCTGGGGACACATCAATAATAAATATGATGAAAGCTTTAGAGTAAGATGGGGATGCAAAGCTGGAATGGTTGATGTACCTGGAAAAGGGTTAGTCAGTGTTTTACTTTGCTAAAAGCTACCAAAAGCAATGCACCAGAAATGGATTGGCTTTTACATTGGGGATGTGTTAGGTGTCAAGGTTACGATTCTGAAACCATGAAGTGTCCAAGTCAAGGCATCATCAGGTGATGCTTTCTCCCTGAAGACCTACACATGGAGACCTACACATGCTGATGTCTCCCTTCTCTTCCAAGTTTCGTTGCTTTAGCTTCTGGCTTCCTCTCTCCCTGGTTCCATTGCTTTCAGCAACTAGCTTTCATGACTCTCTTTCTCTGTTCCTGTGCCTTTTCTTGCATCTCTATATTCATTCCATTTATACAGCACTCCAGTGAGAGGATTAATACCCACCTTGGGTCATGCCCTATTGAATTAATCTAATTTAAGAAGTTCCCACCTAGAACAGGTGTACACCCATAGAATTAGATTAGCCATAAGGACATGATTTTCTGGGGTACATACAATCTCAAACTCTCAAAGTTAGGAAATTAACTCAGGAGAAGTAATAACTGCAGGTATGTTTTTGCCAGATGTACATTGGAAGAAGGGATCTCAGACAGTGGGAAGAGTGAGCTAAGGCCCAGAGGTCTACACCATAATTTGCTTCATATGGATTAAAGGAAAGAGGGGTGTCTGTCTAGAGGTGATACTGGACAGGGCTGCAGTTGTCAAGTTTTAAAGGACTCTGTCAGAAATACACACCATTGGTACTAGGGAGTCATTAAAGAATTTTAAGTAACAAAATTACTCAGTGATAGTTCATCTCGGAGAGATCTGCTTGCAGCTTTGGGAAGAATAGAATGGATTCATGGGCATTGGCAGGAGGCATGACAAATGAGAAATTAGTACAACAACCAGGCAAAGAATGAGTGTGATCCAAGATGACGGCAGGAGAATGGAGAGGGAAGTATTAGTATAGAAAATGTTAAGAAGGTATAATTGATAGAACTTGGACATAAATTGACTGGGGAAAGGATTGAGGAAAAAGTAGACTTTTTCTCAAAGTGTTATTCATCATTATGAACATCAATAAATTATACTGAGTTGCACTATACAGGTATCTCTGGAGCTGTACTTTTCTTTCTGAAGCTTTATCTTTTCCCTGTTTAGTATATATGTAATTTATTAGAAAAGTTGTGAACTTACAAAACCATCATGCACAATGTACAGAATTCCCATACAACACCCTTCCACCAACATAGTACATTGTGTTGTGGAACACTTGTTATGGTTTATAAGAATGTCATTAGACTATTACCACTAACTATGGTCGGTAGCATACATTTCTTATATTTTTCCATACCCCTATTATTAACACAGTACTTTCTATAGCATTGATGCGAGAATATTACATTATTGCTGCTAATTCCATGTTCAGTTTTAACTTCCCGCAGATAATTCCCTTCTAATCTATGATCTTTTGTAACCTGTATAAAAATAAGATGGTGTTGACTTATTAAAAATATCATATGAGTAGCTTTGGAATATAATGCCAGAATGAAACTATTGGGATATTCACAGGATATTTATGGGCTTACTATAGCTTCTCAAAAATTGTTTTTCAAATAATAAATCAACGATCCACCAAAGTATAGTAAACACAGTATTTTACCAGTAGGAACTCTTCTGAGGGCCTTAGAGTGGTTTTGTACCTCTTATATGAACAGTGTTTGGATATGAAGGGAAAGAGTAAAAACTGGAAAGGTACATAGAAACTGAAGTTAGGAATGTAGCATTTGTTTGTGAAAATAGGTAATGATTGCATGTTGCTGCACATTCCAAGCAATGCCCTATATATAATACACCTATCTAAGCATGTTTCACATTTTAGTTGCCTGCAGGAACATTTATGGAAACTTTAAAGTGGTGGATTTTGTTGAAGGTCCTGGTCCTTCAAGAATCAGAATCTATCCACCAACCTCCATCCTACTGAGTTTTCCCATCACCTCCAGCAGCTCCTTTGTAAGTCCCTCAGAAGCAGGAAGGGTTTAAAGCTGCCCAAATCCATATCTCTAACATCAGGCAAGAGTGTTCTGCTAGGCCCTTCTTACCAATCTGCCCTCTTCTCAAGGCAGATGACAGTCATGTGACTAAGGGGATAGGCGAGGTAGATGGAGTTGCAGAGGATGTTGGTGACAAGGATGCCACCTTCACATCCTCTAGCTCTTCTCAAACAAAAAAACATTAAATAGAACACTGTAAAGAATGTTCAAATAGAAATCCTGGACTGAGTTCCATTGCCAGTAGGAAAAATGAACAACTGTGGATAAAAAGAGCACCAGGATACATAAAATTAAAGGAGATGGTAACATTGGCAGGTAGGCTGGGCTGAGCTTTGATTCAGCAAAATGCTCTGGGATGTTTTCCTGGCCTGTTTGAAACCTGGGCCCTCAGACCAACTAGCTTAGGGTGGAGCAGCCAGTGTCCTTTTCTCCAGCTTTTCTTGTGGGCCCCCTCCAGTTCCAGATTCTTCAAAGTCATCCCAGTCTTAAGAAACTGAAGTCCAAGCTCTCAGCTCCATCTGAGGTCTGCCATGAGGAGCTCTTGTGTTACCTTTCACCAATGCATCCCCCACCCTTGCATTTCAGATTCCAACCATTCTGGTGGGCGAGGTTCTCTAAGTCAGCTGCTCACTCAAAGAATTTCCTTTTTCTAAAATGGCACCTTCTGCTCTCCCTATCCCATACTCGAGGTAATACAAACTTGTCAAATGATTAGATGCTCCTGTACCACTCTATTATCCTTGGTAGCATTGATCTCGATTATTGTTGCTTGTTTTTGCTTCCTCTTTTCTGCTTCATATTCTAGACTTCACAAGGGTAAGAGCTTCTCTGTTTAACTCTTTGAACCCAGCACCAACAAGGATCTCTGAGACTTATGTAGCATTGAAAAAAAAAAAGCCAAATGATTTTTTTATACTTTCAGGAATTACGTTTAAAAATGTAGAAACGATTTCAATGATTTCAGGTGTATCTATGATAGTCAATAAAGACAAAACTCTTAGAAGCAAAGTCCAATGATTGTGCATGTGTGACTCTCAAGGAGAATACAGAATTGACACTGATCACATAGCCCCATTCACCTGACCATGGACAGAGGTTGAAGGTGTTTAGATATTTGCAGTTTCCCCAGGATGGATCTGATGGATCTGACCACTGCAGACAAGACATTTGTGACTCCTTCTGGGCCACCAAGAGAGAACTGGAGGAATAGCATTAGGTCTCAAGGACACACCTGTCTGTGACCAGAGATCGGTTCTTTCATTTAATCCTGTCCCTTGAGTAAAACCTTATTCTTCTTAAGAGAACCAGCAAGATGGTGGCAGAGTAAGGAGCTCCTAGAGTCAGCTCCTGCTACAGGGCAGTTAGTAAATACCCAAAGCTCTCTGGAGCTAGTTGAAGCATCTGTTTGGGGGCTCCAGGAGACCAGAAGAGCATCCTGCCACATCCTTGAAGGAATGGAATGAGGAGACCGCCCATCTGCAGTGAAGACTCACGCCCTAGAAGCTGGTGCCCATCCTCCACTGGAGGCACAAGCCACCTCAGGAGCTGTTCCACACCTGGAATTGAAAGCTCTGCTTCCCAAAAACAGGGAGAAAGAGACAGTTGTGCACCAATTTCAGCTACTGATGAGTAAATTCAGTGGACTAAAGTATAGTCCTAAGAACAACTAGAGTTTGAGCCTGTCCAAGCCAGAAAGAGGCCGGGAACCGCCATCTTAACTCCATGCCTGGCATGAGGGGAGGCAGGGTGAACTAAAAATCCCAGTGCTGGTGGGGACTTGCTTCTTTCCATCTAGGTCAGATTGCAGCTCCAGCCAAGTCCCAGTGTCACCTCCAGCAGGGAGGTAGCTGCGGGGTCTTGCACCAGCCTCTCTGGGAAATTACTGACCAAGCCATGGAGGCTGGTGATTATCCTACTCTGGCAGCATGAGGCACCCCAGGAGCTATTCTGTGGCTAGAATTGGAAGCTCCATTTCCCAAAAACAGGGGATAACGTGGTTGGCTGCTGATTTTAGCTACTGATTGGTAGACTTGGCTGGCTAAGATATAACCCTGGGAACAGCTGGGGTGTGAATCAGCCCAAATCAGAAAGAGGCTGGTGGCCACCATTTTGACTCCACCTCCAGCCTGAGGGGAAGCCAGGCTGACCAAAAATCTCAGTGATGGGAGGAACCAGTTTCTCGCTCCTGGATCAGCCTGCAGCCTTAGCCTAGGCATCAGCCCCACCTCTGACAGGAAGGAGGCTGGTGGGCCCTGCACCAGCCTATCCAGGTAACTGCAGGTAACTATGACTGGCACAGGCTGAAAGTCTACCAAGGCAACTGCAGTCATCTTGGACCTGCACTGCATAGATTGCTGCCCACACCTGCAGCTCCATCCCCACCACAGGCAGGGGAGAAAGGAGTGTGAAGCTTCATCAGTCTCTCTGGGAAACGACAGTCTAGGCCTGCACTTGGATTAGTCCATATAGATGTAACTCTGTCCCTACCCCTGGCAAATGAGAAAGTTGGAAGAAGCTTCTGTGGTCCCCGGCACAGAGGGAAGCTTGAGCCTCCACTGCTTAAAGCACCAACTACATCCTTGGCTCCTACTGCGCAACCAGCAAGGAAGAAAGGGCAGGAAGCCCTAAACTAAAGAGAAAAACGGCACCCAGAATAAATACTCTAGTAAGCCAAATGCAAAGACACCAACAAAAATTTACAATCCACACCAAGAAACAGGTAGCTATGGCCCAGTAAAAGAAAAAAAGTAAGCCTCCAGATGACATATAGAATTTGAGACAACTAATCATAGATGTTCAAACAAATCTCCTTACAAATTCAATGAGATGGCTAAAGAGATTAAGGATATTAAAAAGACACTGGATGAGCACAAAGAAGAATTTGAAAGTATACATAGAAAAGTAACACACATTATGGGAATGAAAGGTGCAATAAATGAAAATTTTAAAATGTTGGAATCATATCATAGCAGATTTGAGGAGGCAGAAGAAAGGATTGGTGAGCTTGAAGATATGGCCTCTGAAAATGAACATACAAAAGAACAGATGAAGAAAAGAATGGAAAAAATTGAACAAGGTCTCAGGGAACTAAATGACAGCAAAAGGTATGTAAACATATATGTCTTGGGTGTCCCAGAAGGAGAAGAAAAGGGAAAAGGGGCAGAAGGAATATTTGAAGAGATAATGGTAGAAAATTTCCCAACCCAATTGAAAGATGTAGATATCCATGTTCGAGAAGCACAACGTACTGCCATCCGAAAAAATCCTAATAGACTGACTCCAAGACACATACTCATCAGAATGTCAAATGCCAAAGACAAAGAGAGAATTCTGAGAACAGCAAGAAAAAAGCAAAGTATAATATATAAGGAATACCCAATAAGATGAAGTACTGATTTCTTACCAGAAACCATGGAGGCAAGAAGACAATGGTCTGATATATTTGAGATACTGTGAGAGAAAAACTTCCAGTCAAGAATCTTATATCCAGCAAGATTGTCTTTCAAAAATGAAGGTGAGATTAGAATATTTACAGATAAACAGAAACTGAGAGAATTTCTAAGCAAAAGATGAGATTTTCAGGAAATACTGAAGGGTGTACTAGAGCCTGAAAAGAAAAGACAGGAGGGAGAGGCCTGGAAGAGAGTCTAGAAATGAAGATTACATCAATAAAAGTAACTGAAAGTGTCAAAAGAGTGATGAAAATAAAATATGACAGATAAAACTCAAATAGTCAGGAATAAACTTAAACAACGATGTAAAGCACTTGTATTCAAAACCTGCAACTCTATGGTAAAACAAATTAAAAAAGCCCTAAATAAGTGGAAGAACATTCCATGCTCATGTATTGGAAAACTAAATATCATTAAGATGTCAAATCTACTCAAACTGATATACAGATTCAATGTAATCTCAATAAAAATTCCACCAGCATTAAAGATAAAATTGAAAATCCCATCATCAAATTTATTTGGAAGGGTAAGGGGTCCTGAATAGCCAGAAACACCATAAAAAGGAAAAGCGAACCATCATCTCCAGACTTTAAATCATATTACCTAGCTATAGTGGTAAAAACAACATGATACTGGCCTAAAGACAGACACAATAGAACAATGGAACCAAATTTACGGTTCAGAAACAGACCTTCACAGGTATGGTCAAGTGATTTTTTAACTAGCCTGTCAAACTCACACAGCTCAGGCAGAACAGTCCATTCAACAAATGGTGCTGAAAGAATTGGATATCCTAGTCAAAGGAAGGAAAGAGGACTCCTATCTCACACCTTATCCAAAAACTAACTCAAAATGGGTCAAAAACCTAAAAATAAATGCAAGAACTATAAAGCTTCTGGAAAAAATTATAGGAAAATATCTTTAAGACCTGATGGTAGGGGGTGGATTCTTATAAGAGGAGGACTGACTACTGATATTTAATGTATGTAAAAGTTTTAATTAGCTTTGCTGTAAAAGTGTGGAAATGTATAGAGTGGATGGTAACACACAGTGAGTAACAGCTAGTTTGTAAATGGGGATGTGACTGAAAATGGTAGTCTAGGTATGTAAATGCCAATTGACGGAATGTTAGAAAATAATCTAGGAACTGAATAGCACAGTAAACTAAGAGGTGGATGAGAATTGTGGTTGATGGTACGGATGCAAGAGTATACTTCATGAGCTAGAGGAAATGTGTATCACTACTGCAGGTGATGGGAATGTGGAGAAACATGGGACAAATACAGCTGGAGTGAACTATGGACTGTGGTTAGGAGTAATAATATAATATTCTTGCATCTATGCAAAAGATGTACTATGTTGATACTGAGGCAGTATGGAAAATGTGAGCCAAATGTACACTATGGACATGGTAACAATCAGATGATATTATCTTATCTGTAGCAAATGTTCCACCACAGTGTGGTGTGTTGATGGAGGGGTATTGCTTGGGAATTCTGCACATGTGATGATTGTTTTATAAGTTTACAACCTCTGTCATAAAAAAATATATTTAATAAATAATAATAGGGTGGGTTGGGGGAAAACACACCAAATGTAAGATAAGGACTATGATTAGTAGTAAGATTTTGATGATATTCTTTTATAATTTGTAATGAACGTCTCACGACAGTACAAGGTGTTGGTGGAAGGTTGAAGTAAGGGACCTCTGTATGATGTTCTGCATGCTTGCTTTGTAAGTTCACAACTTTTACTATACACGTAATTGTTTATGTATGTTTATATATAAATGATATTAAGATAATATAGGGTTGGTTGGGGGGAAAATACTTTGATTAGTAGTAATATTTTGACAATGCTCTTTAATCATTAGTTAAAAAGGTTTAACAACAATGCAAGTTATTGGTGGTAGGGTGAGTTATGAGAGTCCTGTATGAAGTTATATATATTTGTTTTGTAAGTTCACAACTATTATTAGACACTTATTGTTTATGTATGTTTATGTATGAGTGCTATACTTTAATAAATTAATTTTTAAAAAATCTTACGGTTCTGTTTCTCATTGGTTCTTCAGGAGATGGGGGCAGTAATATTTATTTTTTTCTTGTTTCCTCATAAACTCACAGAGAGGAAATGGGACATCATTTATTTTGCTTTGACAATTAATATTTTATGTTATGTGGAGTGACAAATTTAATAAAACAAACTTTCCCCCACCTAAGTCCTGTTGACAATGGGAACAATTTGTTTTGACTCATGAAGAATTTAAATCAAAATATACACAGGCTGTGAATCTTGAACAGTATAATGGATTTGCTCTGTTGTTTTCTTTCATTTCCCAAAAGGAACAAAAAAACAAAACACAACAAAAACAGAAACACTAGCAGAAGAGATTAAAACCAACTTTCTCATTTTCATCCCAACTTTCAAGTGTTGACAATCACAATAATAGTGATAATAATAAACTCCACAGTATATTGAACAGATTTTGAAAGGAGAGTATAAGAACTTAGAGTAACAAAAACGGTAAATGGCAGTGTCAGGATTTGAACCCGTGTGTCTTTTATTCCCAGACCACAACCACATGCTAAGATACGCTATTCTGCCTTGAAAAGCAAAAGCATATTGTGGGAAACACATTTGCAAACTCTATCATATACAAACTGCATATGTCATCTTACACTTTAAAACATCTCTGAAGGTTGCATTTTAATTGATGATGGAAGATGAATTCAGTTTTCACTTCCTTAGGACTGTGTTTATGACTGTAAGATGGAATTGCAACATTCAGACCAATGTCAGAGAACAGTAGGAATAGTTTGTTCCACCCACTTGCATAAGAGAGTAATTCATACATCAAAAGAGAGTTTGAGTAAACTACTTCTAGGGCTCTTTCTAATTTCCATAGGCTTTGATTTTCTCACCAAGATGCAATTTTCGATTTTCAGTCCTAAAAAATCCCTCAGACATTATCTAAACTAAACTTCTTACTTTACAGAGGAACTAGGTCCAGGAGAGGGAAACAGGCTGTCCAGTGCTCTGATGCTAGTTAGTGACTGAGGTAGGATAAGAACGAAGCCTGCCTCATCTTTTCTCTCTGAAATCTCCATTTTATCCATCTAAATCACCAAGAAAGTGGGCAGGAGAAAAATATAGATCAATAACTAAAAGGTAAAATGGCAAATGCAAATGTGCTTCAACAAGAGTTGCTCAGTTCGGTGGGCATCTCCAAGAAGAGAACTGTTTTCATCAGAGGGCCACAGGCTTTCTCAGGGAGTGAGAAGTTGAGCCAAGATAATCTCTGTGAAACAACTATGAAATCAGATTAAAACTCTATACAGCCTCTTTTTACAAATTACAAAAATGAAGCTTGGTGAAATTAAATGTTTAGCCTAGTCCCGTATAGTACATAACAGAGTTTGTGTTCAAAGCCAGCACAGACTAATTCTACAATTTACGTTCTTCATGAGACAACAGCTGATAGTGTAGAACCACTTTTGCATGGGTTTTCAGTCCCTAATCTGTTACCACTGGGTATACTTTTATTCTCTGAGACACAGTCAGATGTTGCAAAAAGAACCTGAAGTTATAGAATCAGATAAACTTAAGTTCAAATTCTAGATCTTTTACCTGTTGAGTGACCGTGGTGAAGCTGTTTTAACTTTCTGGGTCTTCCTTTCTTAATAATAAAGATGAAGCAATGCTAAGTATATCAAAAGATTATTTCCAGGATTAAAAATAAAATATGAAAGCCTCATAAAATAATAGGAGCCATAACAACAAAAAAAAAGCTATCATTTGTTGAACATATGCCATATGCTAGACATACTAATTATCACATTTATTCCTTACAATAATCCTAGGAAATTGGTCCTGTTATTGCCGTTACTTTCAGGGAAAGAAATCTGAGGCACTGACTAATAAAGTTCCCAAGGTCATAAGCCAACAAGTGACCAGGACCTGAGCTTCTGAGGATCATGCTGTACCACCTCTTTAACTACTCCCTATAATGTGTAGAGGGGGCACTCAAAGTTGGACTCGGCGTTCCTTCTGGCATAAACCTTCTGATCTGCTTTGCTTGTGTATAGTTTGAAGGCTTCACTCACTTTCACACTCATACACACACACACAGAGTGTTAGAAATGGAATCATGTCCCTCACAAAAGACTTGTTCAAATCATAATCCATGTTCCTGTAGGTTTGTAAACAGGACCTTTGAAGATACTCTTAGTTAGGGCATGGACTCATTTTCTAATAGAATCTTTGAAGGTCTGATGTAGATGGGAGCAAGTTGAACCCTGGTGACCCTTGATTCTAATGACTGGAGTCCTATGAGCAGAGGAAACGAGAGGCAGTCATTTAGAAGAAGACAGAAGTCTGCAGAAGCCAGAGTCAGAAGAAGCCATGGTAGAGGCAGATTGCCATGTGACAGAGGCAGAGATGCCAGCCAAGGAACCTCAAGGATGGCAGCAAGCGAACACTAGAATGCTATAGTATTTGGAGAAAACTTGCCTGTACTTGCCTCCAAAACTGTGAGCCAACAAACTCCTGTTGTTTAATCCAACCCAGTATGTGGTATTTGTTATAGCAGCCCTTGCAAATAACCACACACACACACACACACACATACACACACACACGCTTCTCTGGGGTTCCTTTTATGGAGCCTGCTCTTGGTTTCATTGGTGTCTGCTTTGTTTCCTCCAGCTGCTGAGCTGTAGACAGAGATGAGTTTATTTTTGGTAGTATGTATTTTCTGAACTGAAACTGATGCAGCCTCCTACCAGATCCTCCAAAAAATCACTTCAACAAGCTCCGAGAATAACTGTCTCTCTTCTTTTTTTTTCATATTTCAATTCAAAACAAAGAGTTTGGAGGAAGAGGAAAGGAAGGGACATAACAAAATAATTAGAATGGCAAGTGAGGGATGGAAAGACAGAGAAACAGATAAGAGAGAGACTGAAGAAAAAAAATGAAGAGGGGGAGTGAGAGATGGAGAGAGGGAGAGGGAAGGAAAGTAACACAGGAACTCAGCCAGCTCTGTCACAGTTTTGCATAATAATAACTGCACAGTTTACATTAAATCTCTCCTTACTTAATGGCATTTCAGTTTCCCCAAGAGGCCATCCCTGCTGTTGCCTATTTCCATGTTTTTATATTTCCTGAACCTTTGTCTTAAAAAGGGTTCCCCTTTCCAAACCCCCTTGTTCATTGGGAGATATACATCAAGATCATAATATACCCTCCTTCCTACGAAGACTTTCTTGATTGTCTCCTTTCCATATTAGTTAATTTTGAGGTAAATATTCAAATTAACCTATCACATAAATTTGCTGTGAAGATTAATACAAGAAGACGCTGTGAGAGGAGAGTGCAAGGTACACAATAGTCCCTGGCATTAATAGGTTCCCACTGAATATTTGTTGCATGAATGAATAAACAAAAGTGGTAAGCACAGAGCTGATACAAAATAAGTGCTTAATAATTGTTATATATTACTTAGTCCATTTGTATACTGAGTCCTCTCTTTATGGTGAACTCAGAAGGTAGTGGCCTCTGTCATATTCGTATCCATAAAATTATCATGACATGTAGAAGACCCTCAAAGAATGTGATATGGTATTTATATATTACTTCCCACTTCACAGATCATTTTTACATTTATTATTTATTTTGATTATCATCTCAATTGGAAGTGGCAGACATTACCACCACATTACATGCAATAAAACCAAAGTTTAGGGAATAAAAATTCTTCCTTTGAGTCACAGATTGTAAAAATGAGAGAGTAGAACTTGGCCCACAGAGTGCTTTCTGCCTTTCTGTGGGTAGGAAAAAGCCAAGTTGAGATGGAAGAGACTTTCCATGTCACCTACTACTCTAATTGTCCTCAATTTCTGGATCATGTTAGGAAGAAGGGACTAGCCTAAGCTCACGTGGCTGCTTTGTAGGCAATTGCATCTTGTGAATGTTCTACTAGTTCAGGGATAAGAGCTAAATTAATTTTGATAAATAAGTCAAATCATTGTTCCTCACCACCCTAAATGAGTTGTGTTCAGAAATGCTAAATATTTATGGTCAATGAGGAAATGTTAAATTCATTTAATGCCTCTTTTGATAAATTGGTTAGTCCATGTAGAATAATTGCTGCTTTTACTCACAGTACTTGAGTTCTACTCTGCACATTACTGAGTCATAGCTTATTTAATGCCTACCTTTGGTTGGCAATGTGCTATTTATAGGAGAAAATAAAAGACTGAAATGTCTTGGATTTGAACCAGTTTTTTTTTCTTTTGAAATTGAATGCATATCATTTGAAATGTTAAAAGATGTAACCTACTTTCAAATAACAGAAATGTGATTCATTGAAAAGAGAAGAGTATCTGGTTGTGTGTGTATCCTCTATATTGCATCCCCATTCAACAATGTGTTTCAGAAGGGCTTTCCTGCAACCTGATAGGGGACCTCTGTATCTTTTCAAAAACTCTTGCTCACAACTCAGAAATGATGAGTCTTGCTTTCTGTCAGTAGAAGGTAAGGTCGTATTTAACTGCTTTCACTGCCAACTGATGACTGAAGCAGCTGCAAGGAAAAGTACCTGTTTTCCTCTGTAGTATAAGTGTAATGCCCATTTCCTCCCAGCAAGGACTCACAACAACAACCTCACACAGAAGCAGTGGAAGTGTATATTCAACATAGCAGAATTCAAAGAAGCTGTAAGTTCATGGCAAGAAGAGGTGCTAGAAGACAGGAGATGGATGTTAGGACTGATTCAGCCACTAGTACGCTGAGTTCTACATGTGGCCATTATTCTGAGCCAAATGCCATTCCACTTAACCCTTTGACATAGTTCTTTCCTCATTAACAGAGCACAAGGTTTGCTCTGGGCCACCATGAGCTCAGTCCCAGCCACTGGCTCATGACAAGTGCTCTCCATGCCATCCATGACAATCCTGTTCCTACTCACTAGACAACCAAGTTCCTCTCTTTCCTTGAAGATAGTGAAGTCCTTGAGATACAATGCTTATCAAACTTCAGAATGAAAATCAACAAGTAAATAAATAGGTAAGGAGATATCTGCTGAGGGCTTCAGGGAAATATATTTTGCTTCCTGAAACTAACTGAGACTACTTATTGCCTCACCTTACTGCTTAGGAATTGGAAGATAGAACTCCTGGAGCTGAGACAATCATCTTACAACCAGGATTCACATGAGGATAAAAAAGCCAACCTGCTGAGGATGACGGGAGGAGTATACAAAGAGAATGTGTCTGTAGAGCATCCTGAATCTGCTTACGGGACCCTGGGACAGCTTACTTTTAGGTTTCTTATTAGAAATCAATAACCGTAAATGCTTTAGGCCACTGTTATTTGGACCTTTTGCTACTTGCACCCAGAAGCATTCCTAATAAAATGGTTACATTAAGTAAAATTCTAATCATTTTCCTTTTCTTCCCTCTTGCCTCCATATTTCCAAGATGTACTAATCATTCTTTCCTCTTTACTGACTTTGCACCTGTTATACATTTCTATTGTTAAAGTTGCTGGTATTGAACTAGATTGAAACAGCCAGTTTGGGGAGGCAGATTCTCTGACACCAAACTGTGAGCACCATGTCTTTTTCAGATATGTGCCTTTTATTCTTATTCATAGATTAAAGATTTTAAAATCTTGTTGCTTTCTGCTCATAGTTTCTATTTCCCTACCTCATGTATTTCAGGTTTAGCCCTGTGGCATGGAGTGACCCTCTCTGTGAAAGGCAGAATAATACCCTCCCCCAAAGATTTCTGAGTTATAGTCCCCAGAAACTGTGCATATGTTGCCTTCCATGACAAAATAGATTTTGCAGATGTGAGTAAGTTAGAGATCATGAGATGAATCTCTATACTAGATTTTCTAAAGCTGCTATGTTTAGAGATGGAGAAAGGGGCCATTAACCAAGTAATGCAAATGAGCTCTACAGCTGGAAAAAGCAAGGAACTGGATTCTTCCTTAGAGCCTCCAAAAGAGAAGAGCACATGTTGACTTTGCCCTACTTAGATTTATTGTGTTCTTCTAACCTTCAGAATGGTAAGAGAAATTTAAGTTGTTTAAGCCACAAAATTGCTGATAATTTGCTATAGCAGCAACAAGAAACCGCTGTATTCTGAAGAAGAATGATATACTTCCAATCCATTGAACCCAGAAGTGGTCATGTGACTTGCATTAATTAATGAAAAATGGGTTAAAATGACATGTGTTACTTCTGAACTTCAGCTTTAGGAGTCAATTATTCCTAATAGAACAGCAAGAATCCCCCAAGTACAAGGGCGGTGACTAGTGAAGGAAGACAAACCATTACACCAGGACCTTGATATTGATGATTGTACTTATGAACCTTTTCTTATCAAATTGAAACTTAATCCAGCAATATATATTGCCTAAGTGTTGCCTCCTGAAAGCCTCCTTATTGCTCTAATGTGGCCTCTCTCTAAGCCAAACTCAGCATATAAACACACTGCCTTCCCCCCAACATGGAACATGACTCCCAGGGATGAGCCTCCCTGGCACCAAGGGTTATTACCAAGCACCAACTAGCAATGCATCTGGAAAAAGACCTTGACCAAAAGGGGGAAATCATAAATACAAATGAGTTTTTATGGCTAAGAGATTTCAAAGTGAGTTGTGAGGTCATCCCAGAGGTTACATTCATGCATGTCTCAGCAAAATCTCATTGACTGCCACAGTAAACAGTGCCTCAAACAGTGGAGTCCTTGAGGACTCTAGAGACATCCAGATACTCTAAGCAGGGCAGATAACTTGGGAATTCAGCACCCTGTCAATGGGCCTTATTTTGGAATTTATACCCCCCCCCCCCAGTGTAACAGAGTTAGACTCATTTATAGGTTCTCTATTTGAACCTATAATTAGCACTATACTTGATAAATATATGCCCCAGAGACTTAAATCTTTGGTCTGTCCATGTGTCTGTTGAGCCCTGAATCTCAGCAGAGTTGCAACACCTACCTTCCAGTACATTGGACTCACCCAGGACAAATAACAAGGAGAAAATGATGGACAACACTCATCCCAAGGAACAGAGAGTGTCTGTAACTGTAAGCAAGATAGTTCCATCCATCTGCCCCATGGGTTCTAAGCCCCTTCTCAGTTAGAAGCAGAGTGGGCATTGCCATCCCCAAATCCTCAAGATTGGGGAGTGAACAATGGACTAAAGTAGACTTATTATTATTCTACTATAGACTTATTATTCTAGCAATGGAAGAACTTTCTGAATTGATATGGGACTGTGGCCACCAGAGGATCTAGGGGAAGGGAAAGGGAAGAATGGGTATAGTGTGGGGGCATTTTCAGGACACTGGAATTGTCCTGCATGGCATTGCAATGATGGATATGGGCCACTGTATATTTTGTCATAGCCTATGGAATTGTGTGGGACAGAGTATAGACTATAGGGCTAACTATGGTCCATGGTTGGTAGCACTGCTTCAATATGTGTTCATCGGTGTAGCAAATGTGCCATACTGGCTGTTAGTGTGGAAAAGTGTGGGAAGGAGAGGGAGTGGGGCATGTGGGATTCTCCTATATATTTTTGTATAACATTTATGTAATCTAAAGCTTCTTTAAAAATTTAAAAAAAAACTAATAAAAAAACACAACCAGTCAGCTTGTAGTTGCTATGTCCTCACTTCTCTCTCCACCAGGAGTCTTAGCCATACCTCAGAAAGGATCTGATTAATGGAACCTGACAATATATTGGGCTTCATTTTTGAAGAAGTTTTGGATCAGAGAGAGGTTCAACAATGGCAGGGGAGGAATACTGGTGTGGGATGTTATTGACAGGGGACACATGGTTGGCAGGGAGTTCTCCAGGGCATATATCCAGGGTACATAAAAATGTTTGGATATTTTCATAGTGGTTACAATTAAAAACAACAACTGAGGGAGTGCTGTGTTCCTAGCCAGGGGATCTCTATCACATTCCCTAAAGGAACAGCAACAATTCCCCAAGTGCAATGGCAAAGACCAAAAAAGAAGGAAGGTCCAACAATGAGCCCTTGATACTAATGACTATACTTGTTAGCCTGTGCACCTGAAATAAGAACAAAGCCTAGAGCTGCAGGGTGCCTAAGAGTTACCTCCTGGGATCCTCCATGTTGCTCAAATGTGGCCAGTCTCGAAGCCAAACTCAGCATGTAAATGTGTTGCCTCTACCCCAGTGTGGGACATGACTCCAAGGGATGAGCCTCCCTGGTGCCGAGGGATTACTACCAAGTACCAGCTGATGATGTAAATAGAAAATGACCTTGAATAAAAGGGTCAACTCAGACCAGCAGAATATCTCAGTCTACACATAATACCAGGAGTTAAAAATGCTTTTTGACCTGAATAAAAGGGGGAAATGGAAAGGACAAATGAGTTTATATGGCTACGAGTCTCCAAAAAGAGCCAGGAGGTTATCAGAGGGGTCGCCCTTATGCACACCTCAGCAGAGTCCTAGAGACAGATAAAGTAGATACAACTTCAGGTATTGGTTCTTCTGAGGGCTACAGAGACCCACAGGTTCTACGATCATGGTAGATGGAGTTCAGTGCCATGTCAGTTGGCCCTACTTTGGAGTTTGTGTTTCTGTGTGATGGAGTTGGACGCAGATGTGATCTTTGTCCACAAGCCTCTCCTGTTACTTTTACTGGATCTGTAATTGGTGCTGGGGTTTAGTGTATACCCAGGGGACCTGAATCTCTGGACTGGCTATATGATAGCCAGGCCCTGAGCCTCAACAGACTTGCAGCTCCTACACTCTGGTTTATTGGACTTACCCCACTCAGCTAACATGGAGGTGAAGAAGGTCAACCACCACACCAGGGAGCCAAGAGTGCCTACAACTGAAAGCAGGAGAATTGCATCCAGCATCCATGTGGAATCTAAGCCCCCTCTAGATATAGATGTGGAGTGGACACAACCATTCTAAGGTCCACAGGATGGAGGAATAGAGTATGGATTAGAGTGGACTTACTGATATTCTATTCAGGAACTATTATGATTAGTAATCGAAGAAAATGTGGCATTGGTGTGGAGAAAGTGGCCATGGTGGCTGCTGGCAGTAAGGAGTGGGAGGAAGAGATGTAATGTGGGGGCATTTTTGGGACTTGGTGTTGTCCTGGGTGGGGCTGCGGGGACAGGTACCAGACATTGTATGTCTTCCCATGGCCCACTGGGTGAACTGTGGGAGAGTGTGGGCTATGGTGTGGACCATTGACCATGAGGTGCAGTGGTGCTCAGAGATGTATTCACCAAGTGCAGTGAATGTCTCATGATGATAGAGAGGGTTGTTATGGGGGAAGGAGTGGGATGAGGGTGCTGGGGGGTATATGGGGGCCTCATATTTTTTGAATGTAACACTAAAAAAATAGACAAAAAAAAAAAAAAAAAGGATCTGTGCAGTTGCCATGGGCTTGGAATGAAAAATGTTTGGTAGGAAGCTCAGCTAACTCACCACAAACATGCAGCATGAATGAGAAATAAATGTTTAGTGTTACCCCCTAAAATTTTGGGATCATTTGCTACCCTGCATAATATAGTTATCCCAAGTGATGTGCCATCTCCATGTTTCCAAACCCTAACTTGACAACTGGGACATAGTAATTGATTAATACATTTCTTATCTGCTTCCCCTGGCAAGTGAGAGCCCAGAGGCTGAGCACAGTGGAGTGTAGAGGAAGTTTTGGCAAATATGGGGCAGAATCCTGGTTTCACCAATATGTGACTAGCCTTTATTTATAAAATTCACTTAGTTTATAGATCTGGGAGAATCAGATTAGCTAATGCACAAAAGTACTTAGCATAGTATCTAGGATAAAGTAATTTCTCGATGTCAGTAATTAAATAATGATAAGAATAAAAATGACAATAATAATTTTACTTCCCCTCTTTTTTGCACTTTGAATTATTCAGACTAAGTCATACCAACCAACAGTCATAAAACCTCAGGGCTTAACACAGTCAAAGTTTATTTCTCCCTCTCATCACAATCCAGGGAGAAGTAATGGGTTCTGAGCCAGTGAGACAGACACAATCCAAGAAGAGAGAAGGCTTGAGTATGGCCTTAATGGATGGGAAAACTATCGAACAGGGAAAGCAAGGGTGACAGAGGTCCCAGGGCTAAGAAAAGAAATTGCAGAGTAGAAGGCTAATGTGGGGAGGACAAGGAGTCAAATGGAGGGCTGGAGAGGCCCCTGCAAGCATGTTTAGTAATTTAGACGTACCCTGGTGACAATTAGGCCATTCTATTTGTTGATTTTATCTTTAATTCATTGTGCAGGTCTCAAAGTTTTGAAGCTTTGTCCATTTCTATTCCTAAACCACATCTTTCCATTCTTGCTCCAAATATTTACCACTTATTTGTTTATTATTTATCATAGAGATATTTTGCCATTTCCTAGCTCTTGGACAAGCTATTTAATCTCTTTACACCTAGTTTCTTATCTGTAAAATGGACCAATTTTAATGGTGCCTGCCTCAGAAGTTTTGATGTGTGTTAATTATTACACGAGTTACTATTTGTAAGGTACTTACTACGTAGTAAGTGCCACGTATGTTAAAATCCTTCCAAGAAAGATCTGATTGGATCCATTAATCACTGTATACTCTTTAGGGCAGGCAGCTAATAGAGTTGTTTTCCCCACTGGTTTGATCATCTGTGTCCCTAAATATTAAGGTCAAGTGACACAAAACTCTGCAACTTGCGTGAAAAGACTTCTTGAAAAATGGACATTAGGGAGAACAAGGGGGCTGTGAACAGCACAATGACCATGGCTACTAAGTATCATCTTAAAAACAAAAACCAAGAGGGCTAAATAAATTGCACACATGCACACACCCATACTACGGCAGTGGCAAAGGCAAGATTTGAACTCAGGTCTGTGAACTCCAAAAATAGTGTTCCATGCAGAACACCTGGCCAAATATGTTTGTTGAAAACTACTCTCTTCCCATTATTAATATAGTGTCAATTTTGTAGAAACCAGATCTTTGATGAATTTAAATGAATTTGCACAGATAACACAAGAAATTCGTGAAGATGAGGCATCTTCCATCTCACCAATTTTTGCTCTTTGCATTCAGGAAAGCAACCAACACTAACAACTTAGTTCTTTTGTTTCTCATAGTTTAATGGCAGCAGACTATATCACAGACATAACTGTTTCACAGCTAATTTTATCTTCCATTCATATTTGTTGTAGTTTGTGGCAAGAGTTTGAAGGTTGTAAAAGTCTAGCAATAAAACATCCTGAAGCCTGCAGCTTGAGTGAAAATTGCTGAAATTAACATTGTTATAATTTGTCTTACAGATTTTCGATAGGTTTTCTGCCCATCACATGAAGGTTTTGTTGTTGTTTTGGTTTTTTAGTGAGTGGTAATGATAGATGCAGTTGGCGTTGTAAATGAGTTCCATGTATGCCTAATGTTGAACATGAAGGACAATCCTGAGACAACATGCTTCCCTTTGATTTGAAGTCTACCTTCTTATTATAAATCACTGTTTCCATTTATCCAGCTGTGTCATGTTATTTTTGAATTAACTCATTCATTATTTCAACAAATATTTGTAGGGACATAATCTATGCCAAGCATTGTGCTAGGTGTTGTAAAAATAAGCATATATAAGAACATCCCCTCTATTCAGATAGCAGAGTCTAGCAGATGTACACTGGTGTTAAAGGTTTTATGCACTGTTAAGCAATTTTGGGGATTGAACACTCTGCATGTTCAAGTCCCAAACCCAGGACCTGTGTGTATGAAGCCATTTGTAAATAGGGCTTTGAAGTTAAGGTGTGCCTGTTACGAACTGAAGGGACACCAAAAATCATTATAGACATGTTGAGCACAATTAGAATGTTTTTTAAAAATTGAGGGAAACCTGTTTTTGGAACAGACATTTGTGCGAGAATATGGTACGGATTGGCTGGGTGCCCATCAAGGGCACTTCCTACCAAAACCCAAAATAAATGCCACTTCAGCAAGCATCAGGTTGAGGCAGATTGACCCCCGGTTTTGCTGACACTGGGCTTCCCTGCCTGTGCCACCATGAAGCTGCTCACTGCGGCTGCCCAGCTGCACCAGGACAAATGCCACCCACTCTCAGCGCTGGACCCTCCTCTGAGCCTCAAAGTACTGTTCGGTCGAATCTGCTTTCAAATGTTGAATTTACTTTAGATTTTGATCTGCTTTCAGTCCGTGATGACTCCTTTTACATGCAGTGATTAAACTGAACGAGGGTGGGCCTTCGTTCAATATGGCTGGCAGCCTTATTAGCAAAAGCGTGGGCACAGGAGGGAAGCCTCGGGGAGCAGCCAGAAGCTGGAAGTCAACAGATCCTGGAAGAAAAAGCAGGCACTGCCATGCGCACTGCCTGGTGACAGAGGAGCCGAAGACCAGCCAGCCCCAGAACGCCAGTCCTGAAAGAGAGAGCATTGGCTTGCTGATGCCTCGATTTTGGACTCCTAGCCTTTAAACCATGAGCCCAGACATTCCCATATTTAAGCCTCTCCACTGTATTGTATTTGTTTCAGCAGCTAGAAAACTAAAATGAGGGCTGTGGGGCTGCCTCTTTGCTCCCTACAGTCTGACTGTACTTTCTACTGTGTGATGTATAAACTATAAATTGAAACTGTAAACTTTTAAGTCTAGTGACCTTTTAAAATTTCCCTTCAAAAGTTGGAGGCATTTTCTCTTTCCTCAAAGGGAGAGAATCAAGATTCATCATTAGGAGACAGAAACATTTGGGACTTATATAGATATCAATTTGATTCTAAAATAATGAAGTCCATGAAAATGTAAACTCCCTAAGGGTGCCCTGTTTTGTTTTGTTTTGTTTTGTCTGTTTGTTCACAGGTATTATACTTGAACATTGCCTAGCTTATAATAGATATGCAAAAATTTTTTGTTGGATGAAGGAGCACACTGTGTGATGTTGGGTCTAGTTGTTTACCTCATCACTGCTCAGAGAAAGAGTCTGAAAATCATACAGACAGACTTGTGTCATCAGAAAAGCATGGCACGTGGTCTCTCCTGGGCCTTCAGCATTGCGCCTCAGCCAGTCTGCTCCCTAGGTCAATTTTCTCATCTACTGTCCACAGCCTCCGCCACTACTGTCGAACCTTCTCCAGTGTCCTCTGGCTGCAAACACTCTTTCCTCGTTCCCCTCACAAGTCCTTTCTCTCGTCTGAGGGTGACTTGTGAACATGGCCCAAAGCCTCCCACTCCATTTGCCAGGGCTGCAGGCCATGATCTCCTCTTGCCATATAAACTGGCTCCTTCCTACAATATTTAAACATCCTGAAACCCTCCCCTTTTGTTTAACAAACAAGAAGATAAAAGGAGGTGGGGGAAGGCGGGAAATAGAACCTCCAGCAACTCTTCATCCCTCCTTCGGCTACTTCTTCACCTATCCCTCTCCCTGTCTGGTCAAATGTTTTGAAAAAATTGTCTGCATTCATTGGTTCCTCTTTTTGATTGCTGTTCGCACCTTTCTTGACCCGCTCCAGCCTGGCCTCCCCCTTCATGCTTCACACTTGACCTGGGTAGTCCCTGGCCATTAGAGCTAAGCAATGCGGTTCTTTTCTTTTTTGACCTCTCAGCAGCTGACCCCTGTCGTACCTCTTGAAAAAAGCTCTGCCTTTTCCTTCTTTGTACCTCACCAGTCAGCCTCATCCAATCTGCTTTGCAGGCTTTATTCCAATTGCCATCCCTTCCGTGTAGAGTGTCCTTGGGCTTCTGACCTGGGCCCTCTCTCTCACTCTGCACGATTCATGTGTAATCTCATCCACACCCGTGGCTCTGTGTCATCATCTAGTTCTCTATCCCAATACTTTCACTTGAGTTTCAGGCCAATCTATCATGCTTTCTGGTGGTGCCCAGCAAGTATTGGGAGTTAAGCCACATTCTGGCCCAAGGCAAATTTAGAAAACCATGTCACACAAACATTGTACGTGCCAAATTTCTGTAAGCACCACTTAATTTCATTTCTCTCACAGCTCAATAACCATATGGTGGCAACATTATCAGGAAGGAATACTAAAATAGTGTTCAACCTTTTACCCTTTGCATTCAGAAATCCTTACCCATCACCTCTCATTTCAAGGGGATTTATTTCCTGATATTCCAAATAAACCATGATCATTATAGGCTATATCTATATAGCCTGCATTTGTATCTGTATCTGCACCTGTACCTGTACCTGTGTCTGGCTATATATATCCAATCTAGAGGCTCCAGGAAAGCTACCAGAAATAAGTCTTTGACTCTTTACTATCTCCATTCTTGTTTACAAGGGGATGAAACTAGATGAGCAAATGTCTTCCAACCTTGCCTAATTATTTATGCCAATTAGTTGGGATGAAAAAGAAACAAAGAAAGTCATTATACATATATCTAGAAATTAATATCTGTCTTACCTATATTAAATTCAAATAATGAGAGTGAGAACAAGTTTATCTATTAATGATACCATGCCTGATGACAAAATTAGGCTAAATATGCATAATCCCCCCAAATATTCTCTTCCCCCAAAAATCCCTCCTTCCTAGTTAGTGGCACAACTATCTATCCTTTTGTCAAAGGCAGAAATGAGGAATCATTCTTCATTCGTTTCACTCTTCACCATCCTTCACCCTCCTGCACATTCAATATATCACCGTTTCCTGGATAACACCTCTTAAATCCTCTCCACTTTCCCTTACTTATTTTCACAACCACTGTCACTCTATTTCCAATCTAAATTATTAAGACAGCCTCCTAACTGGCTTCTTACCATCTTCAAACCATTTTCTACCCTGCAGCCAGGTGAATCTGTGTATTTGTGATGAGTTTCACTTTCTATGTTACAATCATACTGAGCTGCTCTCAAGTCCTAGACTGGTCACTTTTGCATTTGGCAGTTGCCCATCCAGCCTTTCTCAGGGGCATTTGCACCCTCTCCATTATCACCTACTCCTTTCCTTCACTCAAATGCCACCTGCTGCTCCTTCGGTCTTGGGTCAGTGGTCACCATCTCCAAGAAGCTTTCTTGAGTCCCCAAGTCTAGGTTAAGTGTCCCTTCCTTGTCCTCGCAGAAAAGCCATATGTATTCTTCACCGTATCGTTTATCCATCGAATTATTTCTTTTGTCAAATAAAAAAATCCGGACTTAGATAAGAAGAGATTTTATTCGAATGTATTATTGCAAGATTGGGGAAAGTGCTATGGCGATAGGAAGAGGGGGACTTTTGTGATAGGGAGGACGCTCATATCAGGAGATCTGCAAGTATCTCCAGGGTTAGGCTAAAAGGGAGGCATAAGTGGGGTTACAAAGAACTGGATGTGAGGGGAAAGGATGGCAAGATTTGACAGAAGATCAGAGAACCTTTACCCTGAGGCCAGCTGATTCTCTGGGAGGGGGTGGTAAGGAGAGGTTGTGTACCAAAGTTGAGAGGCTTGGGAGAAAGAGGGAAACTTCAGCAGTGTTTGGTTAACAAGTACTTTGTTCTGATTGATCTATGGAGATAAGCAGTTCAGTTAACCATTTATGAGACAAAGAAAGGAAATTGGGAGGGTTTGTATCTGGCTTGGTCAGAGGTAAACAAGGGAGCATCTGTGAACCTTACCTAAGTCACATGGGGAAAGATGATCCATTTCAGGAAGTTTTTTCAGAAACACAAAGGGTTGGGGGATGGATTTCTTTAACTTTTGTAGTTTTTCCAGGATCACAGGGCTCAGGTAAAATTCAACATTGTTACTTTACTTCTTATTCATCCCTCACCACATTTTAAACTCTATGAGGACAAGGATTGAGTCTACCACATGCAACTTTATATTAATAGCGCATAGCCCAGGACCTGTAGTGTAGTTACTGAGTGACTAGTTCATGGATGCATTAGTGAATAATGCATACATGAATGGTTGTATGGATAAAGGCTTTTTTTTCTTTGTACAAGTTCCTATTATACTTTCTCTACACCTCACTTTGGGCACACATCACATTCAATTGTGTATAATATTAGCTTGCTAATTTTCTGAACCTCCTTATTTCGAACTTCACTAATGAAGTGAGTGACAGCATAGGTTGCCGCAACGAGAGGAACTCCAGTAAAAGAGAGAGTAGGGTTTTTGATTCGGATAAAGCCAAATGCAAAACCCAGCTCTATCACTTACTAGCAATATGACCAAGTGCAAGTGAATTAGTCTCTCTAAGTCTCAGTAAGGAAATGAGGGTCATAAGGATTATCCTGAAGAAGGGATGGAAAATTTATTACATGCCTTCTGCCATTTTCCACTCATTAGGGGACAATTTTTTTTTCTTTATTGAATCCAGTAGAAGCCTCAAATTTCTTCTTACAATGGGTTCACAGTGACCTCAACCAATTGACCAGTCAGAACCCAAGGTGAAAATTACATGTCATCTTTTTCCTGCAAAATTTTCGTAAGAAACACAGTTAACAAATGGGAAGTGGATAGTATACACCAGATGTTCAAATTTGTTATCTACATTATAACTAACTAGTTTTTCCATTTATATCAGACTTCACAAGCCTCATTTCTTGGTCTATAATCTGGATCAAGAACCTGAGTCTGTGGAAGGTTGAGCCCAAGGCCATGATGAAGCAGTACCAGGTCTGGGATTTGAACCCAGTTCTGACCGATTCCAAAGCCGCTTGAGCTGTTATATTTACATACCATGTACATTACCATACCTGTGGGGTTTTTTGAAGCCGAAGAAAGATAACCTTGCTAGTCCTCAATCCTGATCATGTAACATTGCTTAGCAAATGCTGGGTGAACCAAATTTCAGTTACAAGTGCATTCACAGCTTCTTATTTGGGCTGCTGGCAAAAACCCATATCTACAAGGGCAGCATGTGTTCACTTGCCTGCTCTCCTAACATAAATCCTCAGGGTTTGCTTTTCAGAGTCTCTGGGTGCCTGGTTCCAGGAAAAGCTTATAGCACAGGCACTTTTACAAGAGATCTGCAGCCTAAAAAAATCCCAGGAAAAATGTGCAGGGCTAAATTTTGCTATTGAAGTAGGCAATCTTGAGCTGTGAGGGTTTAATTACTTATGCCAAAACACAAGAGCTGGTTTAATGGGATAATTGCCCATGAAAAGGAATTAAATAGAATCAAAAGAAAAATTAAAGCCACAATATTCTCTTGCCTACTGGAGGAGGGAATCTAATTGTTTTTCATCTGAAGTTCCCTTTTGGATGTTTCATCCCAGCAAATTTTTCAAGTTATTTGAATTACACTACAGATACTCATTTAACTACTTAGGAAGAAGGGTTCTCTAATTCTGGTGTTTGGAGTTGATTTGTTTAACTTGCTTTGGGTTGGAAAAGTTGACATCTGAAGGAATTCGGTAGAAGAAAGGAGAAATATGAATGGCTGTAGGTAAATTCATTTCCTGTGTGATAAACCAGTGTGATGGGCTTCCAGAAATCACCCTTGTAATTGCAGAGAAATTGTCTTTAAAAACGAGGAGGAAATCATTTTGCTTTACTCTACAATAGTCAGATTATACCTAAAATTAGAACAGGGTACACTAGAGTTCTGGTACATATCATGTAGCTACGATGGACAGCAAGGTATCTGTTAGTAGTACTAATAAAGGAAAACCCCATCACAACAAAAATATGGATTTCAAAACTTAAAATTTAATCCATAGTCATATTATGTGTAGGTTAAAGAAAGGCTCTGTACAGTTAGTAGCCTAGGAATTCCATGTGTCTTGCTGGGTTCTCCAAATCTTTTCCTTGTGCTCACTGTGGTTTGGTGCCACTAGGATGTGCTTCTTTGTTTAAGTCTGACTATTGATGGGGATGATCATGGTTAGGTGGTTGACTGGGCATCTCCCAGGAATCTTCTTTTGGGCTGGTCTCCTTTTCATTTACCCAATACAAAGAACATGAGTCGGGAGAATGCTGGACTGCAAAGAACCCCCTTGCTCTTTTGTGCTTTTGCCCCAGTGGTTCTTTCTGTTTCCTTGCCTGGACCCACACTCACTTCTATTTCCTCCCAACTCTGTGGAAGACGAAAATTTTAATAGAAGCATTTTGAAAATGGTGACATGGCCAAGACAGAAGCCATTTCTATTATGTTTCAATTTGTGTTATCATAGAGAACATTATTGAGGGGATTGGGGGTTGGTGATTTATGGTAGGTCATTCAGGGAAGTCTGGCACAAAAGCAAAAACAATAACAACAGCAAAATGACATGTTCGATTAGGCAAGGTAACCTGGAGGGTTCCAGGGGTCAGGGCTCTGGGAACAGGACCTCAAGTAGCAGCTGGAGTGATGACTTCGGGGAAGGCACCGGGCCAGAGAGGAAGATTCAGTCCCTTTTGGGGAAACTGGGTGCCATTTCCAGCATGGAGCAGGACTGCTCGTGAAAAGCACAGGATTCCTTTGAATCAAGGGTACTTAATCTGGGTCGTTGGGTGCTAAGGATTCCAAGTTTGGGCTTCAGGGGGTTCTGTGAATTCTATAAGGCAGATTGTCTGGGAAAATGTTGTACTACTTGTATGATAGTCTCAAAGGCGTTTATTGCCCCAAACAGGTCAAATCAACTGCTTTAAGTCGAGGATACTTTTCACTCATTAAACTAGGAACTGATTGGTACAGAGTCACTTTCAATGGAATATTTTGGAATTACGTACTGCATATAGTAAGCTAATAAGAAATTACAGGCAGCAAACAAGCAGGGAGAGTTTAATGGACTGCCAAAAGGCACTCTGATTCCTTCAAGAGGGCAATTGCTTGACCTAATTCCTAAAACAGGTCTCTGTGGATCTCAAAACATTTGTTATTTCTCATCTCATTGGCTAGATCTCATTAAATACACAGAACATATTACTGTTAAATGAAAGAAAGGGTATGTAAATGATGGTAGGGTACCAATTAACATTAATAGGATGTTAGCATTGAAAAGCAGCTTTTAGAAGTTAAAGCCCATTCTCACACTTATTACCATTTCCACTGACCAGCATCACACTAAGTCTATTGATTTTTATTTTGCTTATTTTGTTTACTGTGTAGACACAGATTAAAAGCAGTGAAATAAGTAAGGAAGTTGCCCCAGAGAAAGACACTGAAATCATAAAGAAGAGTTCGTTATTATCTGTATAAAAAAAGAGACAGATAAACTAATTCAAATAAAGCCTAAAAAATTAATAGTATTCTGGTATAATTTAATATAGACATTAAGATCCCTGTACACTTCAGTACATCTTTCAGGACATAATTACACAATTGCACGGTATTGCTGTTGGATAATTTCCAGGTTTTGAAAAGTAAAGGGATTGGTTATTCTGGAAATTTGGACATACTGTGAAGTCCTGTGTGCATTTTTTAACCTCTTCAGATGTGATTGCCTTCCCATGGTTAAGTTCAAATACTTAAAAAGCTGTTAGGTAGAACTGGGGGTAGAAATCTGTGTTGCTTAAGAAGAAAGAGCTAGGATGGGAGTTAAAAGGCAGATTTTATTTGAATACAGAAAGAAAATTTTGTTAATTAGAGCCAGCTCAATGGGGAACAAGCTCTGTTTTGAAGCACTGAGCTGATAGTTTGTAAAGGTGTGCAAACAACTCATGAAAACCCTTCAGGGAAATTGTCACAGTGACTTAAGCCTTGAGTTGAAATTTCAACCAGCAAACCCAGACTTGGATTCTGTGATCAACAAGATTTCTACAAGTAAGTGCAAGAGAACCTCCATGTTAGTCCTTGTAAAATTGCAGACTTGCAATTTAATGCCTACGCCTACCTCCTGGGACAGAGGGCTCCCTGCGGCGAAGGATGGATGGAAGGAGAGAAGGGGAAGTTTTGAAGGTCATCCATAGGATGTCTACTTCAATTGAAGAGTACAATGGCAGGAGGCTACTACTATTAGGCATTTCCAAGCAAATCTTCAGGGTCAAGTCTGCTCCAAATCTCACAGAAGTAAGTCTGCTGAGGACATGTGGTTCCCATGATGTGTTTGGATCTCAGATTCTAGCTGATGAGAATGAGAAAAAAACAACAACAAAGAAAATCACTCATGGCTTACAATTTGCCAGGGATCTAAAAGAGAATAATGGAGAACCACACAATACTGTAGGGTAATCTGAGAGCAATTTGTCTCTGCAGGGACAGAATTGACAAAGTGGGTCCACCAGGATGGGAAAGTTCTGACAGCACAGAAAGGATGACTCTTTTCATGGTAGACATTTCACACCCTGTAGCAGAAGGTGAAGCAACTTTTCTACTTTTCCTGTCCCCTGTTCCTAATCTGTGCCAGGCTGGCAACTCACAAAAATGCCATCATTTCCTTTCATTCTCTGTATTCCTAGATTCACTCCCTCCTTACTTAAATGGCATGGTATTTATTGCATCTGGCACGCTTCACTGCTTGTGGTTCTTGGAATGCTCCAGGCATGCTTATCATCAGCAACTTTATGCATCAAATTCCCTAGGTCTGGAACACTTCCTCCATTCCACTATCACCATCACAACCTAAAATATTAACATAAACCCTTAGTGAATTTCTTTCCCATAGGACAGATTCTCACTGGGTGTTGTAATTATTGGTTCATCTCTGCTCTTAACCACACACTGAGGGCATTGCAGAGACTGGGCCCCGATTTATTCATCTCTGTATCCCCAGTACCTAGAATGATACCTGACACACAGCCATGACCATATAAGTGATGATGGCTAAATAAACAAGGTGAAGATCAAAGCTCTGTCTGAGAGGCATGTGGTATTCTTTCTTATTCACTCTGCTCTGCTCTCCTGTCTGTGCAGGTGAGGAAATGAAACCATTTTCCTCCCTGGGGGCTAGAAGCTCCGGCTCAAACTGGCATCAGAAGAGCAAACTTACCCCTTTCCCTCTAGGCAGTGATGTCAACTGATGGGCAGACGAAATGAGGCAATGAGCTTTAATAAGTACAAGAGTTATTAATTTCACTAATCCTAACTGGAATTAGTGAGTGAAGCTATGGATTGGAACTTCCCCTCAGAAGTTCTCAAATACTCTTGGCTTTAAATATTTCCACAAAACAACGCCCCCTTTCATGTTTACCTATTTTCACTCCACAAAGATTCCTGACCAAATTAGTTGTGTTCAGACACCTCCTTGTGTACTGGGGGGACAGACAGAGAGACAGAGTCCTAGAGTAGTTGTTTTATTTGGCACTTGCAAAGTCATTCCTTCCTAGGAGGTTTTCTTCCAATTTTCTCCAAAACCATAATTTTCTTATAATTAAAAATCTGTATATATGCAGATATCACTTTCTACTCTATAACATAGACACCAGTTGATGTTAAATTGACCCATCTAGTTCTTTTTCTCCCTGTGAGTTATTGGTTCTTTCTTTTTCTTTTAGTTGTATATGTGTGGGTATGCAAGACAAATTGGTAGTCAACAATTTTCTAAAATACTATTTTAAATTGAGCATTCTAATATATTTGTTAATTTTACTTCTAATCATTTTATTCCCTAAATTTTCACAAATACTATGAAAGATCACCTTCTCAGTGGACCTTACAAAATGAGGGAAACATAGACAATTATGTGTGTACATATGTGTGCGTGCTATATAGCTACCATAAATTTGTCAGTGATCTTTTCTGTATTAAAGATTATCTTTCCCACTTTTTTTAGATTGGATCATAGTTGTCCATTCCGTTATGAAATTTAGTTATGGTTTATGTAGATGAAACTATATATATATATATATATATTTAATATAATTTCTTGGAAAAAACAAAAGTTGGCTATTGTATTTCAGGCTTCTCCTTCTCCTCCACCCCACTTCTTCCTTCTACTTCTTTTTTATATTTTTTTTCAATTCAGAATCCCCAAATTGGAAAGGTCCTGACTAATAACATTACTATTTCATTACAAGAACTACAAAGCCATTATATCGTAGAGCTGAGGGGGCATGTTGTTAATCATCCTATCGTGTTATCATGCCCTTTATAAAGGGGTAAACTGAGGCCCAGAGACGGGAGCTCCATACTCAGAGTTGGATGATAAAAGATCAGAGGAGCAAAGGCTTGCACCCAGATGTCCTGGTTCAGTCACTCTCCTCTGCTGCATCAAATCACCTCCTCATACCTTTAAAATAACAAAAAAATTTCCTTCCTGGTGAATCGGTGGCAGAGGCAGTCCATCTTCTTTATTCATTTTTAGAACTGCATTTTTCAAGAATCTCAGGGGCTTCATGTCCAATACCTTTAGTGTGAAAAATATCACAAGTATCTGGCAAAGAGGCACCTCTTTCCTTGGATACTGAATGCCTAATTGAGGATCTCACACTTTAGCATTATTCACTCCTACTCACTGGTGAACTTGTAAAATACCATTTTGATAGGGATAGGCCCCCATATTGTTATATGACTTCCCAACCATAATTGGATTCTTTGGACACCACAGGAGTTCTAATTGCAAATGTAGAACAATTTCAAATTCAGCCACTCATGTGGCCCCTGTTGGAAGCCTTAAAAGAAGGGAAAAAAAGTCATTTCATGTCTAGGTAAATTTCTAAAGCTAACATAATACCATCACTTTTCCCTCCCATAAAGTCCGGAAAAGCAACCCATGCACTTTTCAATCATTCTCCTTCTACAGGTTTCAGGAATAATATCTTAGAGGCATATTTAATAGAACTGCCACAGAGCCTAAAAAAAGATTGGATTTCTACAGAAAAGATGAGATGGTGCGTGTTTATAAACTATGGCACTGTTATGATCCTGCTCAAGGTTTGGCCGAACTTAAGTATTTGCTTCATGTCACAGTCAATTGGGAGATTTTTCATGGAGTCTTAATATTTCAATTTAATCAGCTTCACAGTAGAGCTAGCTAAGTGTAGAGAAAAGTCCGCCCTGGCAAACACATCACCTGGGCTACTGCCTACTTAGTTTCCTTGAGCAAATCGCTTTCTTTATTTAAATTCTCCCACTTCATATGTTGCAAATGAAGATTAAACATTTTAGCCTAACACAGGATTCCGTGTTGGTCAAAATATTTTATCTACAGAAAAATGCTTTATCATTTAAGAGCCCACAAGTATGAGGTATTTTAGTAAGAAAGAAAACACTTTTGCAGAACATACTCTGTGCCAGGTATCATGTAAGTGCTTCAGGTCTTCTACCTCCGGAATCTTCACAACGACCCACTGAAGTTGGGACTGTTTTGATCTCCATGTTCTGAATGAGGAAGCTGGGAAAGAGAGCTAAAGTGTGTGACCTCACACAGCTGGTAAGTGGAGCCTGGTCTTAAACACAGAGCCCATCGTTGTAACTACTACATTGTGTGTCTTCCAGTGTTGACACCAGAGATCAATGAAAGGGATCACCCTTAAGGATGGGGGAGAGTGGATACGGATGTAAGGTTTATGAAAATCAACTTTTCATGATTCATTCATTCATCCTTTAGAAATCTATAGAGAGAGAGGACTGTAAAGTGTGTGCATGGGTCTGGCTTCAGTTCAAGACCAGGTGAGTAGAGGGGAGGCCATTACCTTCCAGTGATAGGATCGCTGTGTGCTCTGTGGCTCACTTTTATGAAAGAGGAGACAGATGTCCTCCATGGAAGTTGCAAAGGAGAACACTCAGCCTCAGCCCAGGAGAAAGCTAAGAAGGCCAAAACCTTTGGTTCTGTTGTTAAGCATTGAAAGGGAAACACACTTTTGTCTTAACTCCTATGATGCAATAACTTGGTTTTCCCCTGACCTTCAGGGGCTCTCCTTCCCAGTCCTCTCTGCAGCTGCACCATCAGAGCCCATCTCAGTCCCAGGCCTGATGAATTCTTACTTTATGCCCCTCCTGGGGATCTTGTACTCCCCGAGGCTTCAGTGACTTCTCTGTTGCTAAGATTGTTTATAGTAATGCTTAAAAATCTTCACTGTACTATTGCCTAGTGTAGCAGTTTGATATTGTTATGAATTTCAAAAATAGATATTGGATTATGTTTGTAATTTGGTCTATTACTGGTCATGATTGAGTTATGATTAGAGCTTTGACTGGGCCACATCATTAGGGTGCTGAGTCTCCACCCTTTGGTGAGTGGGGACTCACAGATAAATGGCATGGCAAAGGACAGAGTTGGAGCTTTTGATGAGAGGGTTTTCTGATGTTGGAGTTTTGATGTTGGAGTTTGATGCTGAGGACTTAAGCTAGAGTCCCAGGAAGTCACCATGCAGAGGAAAGAGAAGGCAGCCCCAGGAAGGAAGGAACCTTAAACCCAGAGAAAAGTAAACCCCAGGAACATAGGAACCCAGGAAGCCTGAACCCTCTCAGACGTCGGCAGCCATCTTGCTCCAAATAGACTTTGGTGACTGAAGTAACTTATGCTCTATGGCCTGGTGTCTGTAAGCTCCTATCCCAAATAAATACCGGTTATGAAAACCAACCAATTTCTGGTATATTTTTGCATCAGCACCCCTTTGGCTGACTAATATACCTAGCTATGGGAACTTGGAGTAAATTTCTTGACTATTCTGTGCCTCAGTTTCCTCGTTTGTAAAATAAACATAAAAATTGTGTTTTATTCGCCAACTTGTTGGGGGGATTAAAGAACTGTGCATGTATACAAAGAGTAATATACAAAGAGACTTTATTGAACTCATGTAACTTAAAATCTTCGAGTGAACATAGGCAAATATATGAATAATATACGTTCAAATACTGGATCACATGACATTTGCTCTTAGACAAAAATGATAAGGAGTGAGTTGTCAAACAGTGATGGTATAACTTTTCAGGCAGTGGGTACAGCAAGTACAAAGTCCTTGAGATGAGAAGTTTGGCAGTACTACCTTTAGGTATAGATAACAGAAGTCACTGCCCTATAATCCATGCATTAAAAGGCCCCTTTCAGTTCCTCTCTAGCCACACTCCTGCTCATTAGTTGATAAATCTTCAGCACACAGGATTTTCCCACCTGGACCCCATATGCCTTCCCCTTTCTATGACGTAGCCTCTACAACCCAGGGCAATGGGATTTCCTACCCAAATGTCCCTGAACCCAATTCTAGGACCACTGATGCAAATAGGCCATGTCCCAGCTCTCCAGGAGGTCGCAGTGTAAACTTTTTCCTATTGTCAGGAGCCAAGGAAGCTTAAGACTTTGTCTGGTGTATCACCTGAGGGGCAGCTGTGAACCAGGCATACCTTGGTTCAAATCCCAGTACTATCCTTTCCTGGCCATGTGAGTTTGGGTAAATTCCTGGTGCTCTGTAACTCTAAATTCCCTCATCTGTAAAATGGGCACAAGGTGATTGTGAGGGTGAGAGGTAATACACCCAGCATGTGCTTAAGAAATGTTAGGTGTTAGGACTTTTTTTCTCCCTGGTTCAAGGGGCAGTTCTGCCTCTCTCTATTGTTAACTCACTAGCTAATCCTCCCTAGAAAGGGCTCCATAGAATCTGCCTCTTTATGAAAATAAGTCACTTTCAGCAAGACCTGCATGGGTGCAGGGAAGCCTCCTCTGAAAGTAAATGCTGCCTGTCAAAGGGCACATCTTCCTGGACCTCTCATCTCGGGAGGAATGGGACGCTTCCAGTTCCATTCCCAGGAGGGGGCATGATGAGTGCATGAGCACTTAATTCTCTTTCCAGGCCCCTGTACTGACTGGGAGGAGACCACTCAGAGACCTCCGTTACTTTTCTGTAGATCCCAGGTTTCCTTCTACCACTCCACTCGACCTGCAAGTCCACCCCAGTGGGATTTCTGCACCTCCACCTAGCAGGAAATCAGTCTAGTTCAATACAGAAGGTGTGGCTGGGTGCCTATGGGGCATCCCCACCTTGGCTTTCCGGGGTCTTCTCTGCCTACTAGCTGAACGACCTTAGGCAAGTTACTAAACTTAGTGGTGCCTCAGTTTCCCCCTGGATAAAATAACAGTAATCAAAAAAACTACCTCACAAGCTTTGTCTTATTTTTTTTTTCTTTCTGTATAACCTTTCACTTTTTATTTTATTTTATTTTTTATTTAATTTGCCTTTTTGTAAAAAGATACATAGATTACAAAAAAATTACATTAAAAAAATATAAGAGGTTCCCATATACCTTACACCCCACCCCACTCCTCCTACATCAACAACTTCTTTCATCTTGTGGCACATTCATTATATTTGGTGAATACATTTTGGACAACTGTTGCACTGCATGAATTATACTTTACATTGTAGTTACACTCTCCCCCAGGACATTCAGTGGGTTATGGCAGGATATACAATGTCCAGCATCTGTCCCTAAAATATTATTTAGGGCAACTCCAAGTCCCAAAAATGCCCCCATATCATATCTCTTCTTCCCTCTCCCTGCCCTCAGCAACTCCTGTGGCCACTGTCTCCACATCAATGGTATAGTTTCTTCAATTGCTGGAGTTACAATATTCTATAGTAGAATACCAGTAAGTCCACTCTAATCCATATTTTATTCCTCCATCCTGTGGACCCTGGGATGGTGATGTCCACTCCACATCTAAATTGAGGGGGGGCTTAGATCCCACATGGTTGATGGATGTGATTCTCCTGCTTGGAGTTGTAGGCACTCTCTGTTCCCTGATGTGGTGCTTGACCATCTTCACCTCCCTGTTAGCTGACCTGGGTAAGTTCAATGAAAGGAGAGTAGGAGTTGCAACTCTCCTGAGGCTTAGAGCCCAGCTGGCACATGGGCAGTCCAGAGATTCCAGTCTCCTGAGTGGGACACGATCCCCAGGAATGAGCCTCCCTGGCACTGAGGGATTACTACCAATCATTAGCTGGTGATGCAACTAGAAAGAGACCTTGAATAAAAGGGGGATAATGGTAAAGACAATTCATTTTATATAGCTAAGAGTCTTCAAAATAGAGTTGGGAGGTCATCAGAGGGGTGGCGCTTATGCATGTCTCAGCAAGACCCAAGAGACAGCCAAAGTAGATACAACTCCAGGTACTGGTGCCCCTGAGAGCTATGGAGAAACACAGGTTCTGTGGTCATGGCAGATGGATCTGGAGTTCAGTGCCATTTAAGTGGGCTCTACTTTGGAATTTAGACTCCTGTCTCTTCTGTCACTTTTACTGAACCTGCAGGCTTTGTCTTAATGTATAGGGCAAGCGTAACAAAAGAACACAAATGGCATGGCTTAAAGCAATAGCAATTTATTTTGTCTCATGGTTTTGGAGGCCAAAAGTTCCAAATCAGGGTATCAGCAGGGCCATGCTTCCCCTGAGGTCTGTAGGGTCCTGCAGTGCCTTGCCAGCTATCCAGGCATACCTCAAGCTCAGCCTCCATCACATGGCTGTCTTCTTTCTGTCTCCTACTAGCTGTGTCCACAGTTTGGATTCACAGTCACCAATCACATCTTCAAAGATCCTGTTTTGAAAATAGGATACTTTTTTGGTATGAGGAATTAGGACTTGAACAGATCTTTTCGTGGTGGGGAGGGCACAATTCAATCCTTAATGAGACTCCTATAAAGGTGAAATAAATCAATATTTCTAATGTGCTTAGAAGAGTGCCTGACACAAGATGTGTTCTATATAAGTATTTTAAATAAGTTAAATATATTATATCAGAAACCTATGCATATCTTTCTGAAATAATTCAGATTTTGCAGGGGGAAGAAAATGATTATTAATAATAACAAAAGCATATTTATTGAGTATCTGCTATGTACCAGGGATACACACACACATATGTATTTTCTTATTAAATCAATTAATAAACCATGAATACATACTTTAATTATATTCACTAAACAGATGAGAAAATTTAGTAATAAAAAGATTGTATAACTTTCCCATGGTTGTTGAGTTGGGGTCAAAAATTTTTTTCGGAAAAGGACAAGATAGAAAATATTACAAGGTTTGCCAGCCATATGGGCTCTGTCACATGCTCAACTCTGATGTTTTAGCACGAAAGCAGCCACAAAGAAAGTGTAAATGAATAAGTGTGATTGTGTTTCAATAATACTTTATTATACAAATGGTTATCAGGACAGATTATCAAAGATTATCAGGTTTTTGTGGCTTTTGTGGCTTTGGAGAACAGAACTTATTTAGAGGAGTGTTGATGAAATCAAGAAATACAAAATAATAGAAGCTCTGAGAACTCATCCATCCATTTCTTTCTCCAGTTAGTAAGCAAACCTTTGTTATTGCCTGCTTTCTGTTGGGGAAAAAAGTAATAACTTGTGAGGTAACAACGACCTCATGGAGAACAGATATTGGATACATGATTGGAATGCACTGAACCATCAATAAAGGGCATCAGGGGACCCTAACCTCATTTTGGACTTCAAGGAAAACTTCACTGAGAAAATGATGTTTAAGGATGAGGAGGGGTTAGCTAGGTGGAGGGAAAATAGTCTCTTTCAGATAGAGAGGAACATGTGTCCCTCAATCTAAAAGTCAGGCTTGTCAAAGCCCTGAGCCAAGAGAAGTCTTGACTCAGGCAAGGAACGGAAGTGAATCCCTCCTAACTGGAGGACAGAGAGCCATGGGACAAAGTGTGTACGGTGTGGCTGGAATGATGGGCCAGGCTAGATATGTTACAAATTTGAGACTATCCACAGGCCAGGCCAAGAAGTTGGTTAAATCACATACCTTTCAGCAGAATATCCCTGTCTACATAAAATAACATGACTTTAAAAGGCTGTTTGACCTAATGTAAGGGGGAAATGGAAAGGAGAAATGAGTTTATATGGCTACGAGTCTCTAAAAAAGAGTCTGGAGGCTGTCAGAAGGATTGCCCTTATGCACAACTGAGCAGAGTCTGAGAGACAGATAAAGCAGATACAACCCCCAGGTATTGGTTCCTTTGAGGGCTAAAGAGACCCATGGGAGTTATAGTCATGGCAGATGGGGTTAACTACCAGGTCAGATGGCCCCTCTTTGGAACTGGTGTTTATATGTGATGAATCTGGACTCAGATGGGATCTCCCTTCATAAGACTTTCATGCTAATGTGCTGGAGTTGCAGTTAGTGTTGGGGTTTAAGATATATTTAGGGGATTTGAATCTCTGGACTGACAATGTGATAGCCAGGTCCTGAGCCTCAACAGACTCCAGCACCTACAATCTGATTCATTGGACTCACCACACTCAGCTAAGATGGAGCTGAAGAAGGACAACCACCACACCATGGAGCCTAGAGTGATTACAACTGAAAGTGGGAGGATTGCATCCAGCATCCATGTGGAATCTGAGCCTCCTCTTGACATAGAGGTGCAATGGACACAACCAATCCAATGTCCACATAGAAAAGGTGGCATTGGATTGGGAAAAATGGACATGGTGGCTGATGGGTATGGGGAAAGGCAGGAAAAGATGAGAGGTGGAGGCGTCTTTGGGACATGGATCTGCCCTGGATGGTGCTTCAGGGGCAATCACCGGACATTGTAAATCCTCACAGGGCCCACTGGATGGAATGTGGGAGAGTATGGGCCATGATGTGGACCATTGACCATGAGGTGCAGAGGTGCCCAAAGATGTACTTACCAAATGCAATAGATGTGTCATGATGATGGGAATGAGTGTTGCTGGGGGGGGAGAGGTGGGGTGGGGGTGGTGGGGTTGAATGGGACCTCATATATATATATTTTTAATGTAATATTATTACACAGTCAATAAATAAATAAATAAATAAATAAATCACATACCTTTTAAAAGATCCTGATTTCTGCATTTCCTCTTATCAAGCCAGAAGTCAACTGACTTGGGATGTTTGATCTCAGCTGAGTGGGTTTTGGCAATGAGCTTGTTCTTCTAGTTATCCATCTCTCACACTCCAGATTTTACCAATCCAATCTGATCTCTATGGGACAAAGCTCAACCTTGCTTTGCCCTTTCCCCAAAGATTATTTCATGCCCTCACAAACTGTGCTCTATTTCCTATCACCTGGTGTAATGGAGTGTAACAAAGGAGTCTGTTCATCAATTTCCAGTCTTGATTTCTGATATTTTTTATTACTTTCTTTTTTGTTTGTCTAATCTTGCTAAAATGTCCATTTTAATAATATTTTGAAAAATACAATTTATGGTTTAGTTGATCATCTTCTATGTTTGTTTTCTTTATAATTATTCTCTGTTCATAGTTTTACTTCTTTTTATTTTGTACTCCCTTCAGGCCTACCTTGTTGGTGTTGGTTTATTTTTGAGCATCTTTATTCAATGCTTAGCTTACTACCTTACTAACACTCAATATTTCTTTTTTTTTTAATTAATTTATTTATTTACTGTCCCCCCTCCCCCCCCGCCCCGTTGTCTGTTCTCTGTGTCTATTTGCTGCATCTTGTTTCTTTGTCCACTTCTGTTGTCGCCAGCGGCACGGGAAGCGTGGGCAGCGCCATTCCTGGGCAGGCTGCACTTTCTTTCACGCTGGGCAGCTCTCCTTACGGGTGCACTCCTTGCGCGTGGGGCTCCCCTACGCGGGGGACACCCATGCGTGGCGGACACCCCTGCGTGGCACGGCACTCCTTGCGCGCATCAGCATTGCACATGGGCCGGCTCCATACCGGTCAGGGAGGCCCGTGGTTTGAACCACGGACCTCCCATGTGGTAGACGGACGCCCTAACCACTGGGCCAAGTCTGTTTCCCTCAATATTTCTTATTCTCTAAAAATGCACAAAGATTATACAGTTTCCTCTGTTCTTTAAGTTATCTCATAAGTTTTGATATGTAATTCTTGCATTTCACTTATTTGTAAATATTTGTGATTTCAAGTAGAGTAATATTTTGATACCAAGAAATTATTTTCAAGTGTATTTGTGGTTTTCCATCTGTTTCCAAATGTGATTTCTTATTGTTTTCTTGCAAGGAATCATTTCATTATGGTTGAATGTAACCTGAAAAAATGTTGTTCCTTTGGTATTTGCTGAAATTTTCTGGCGAAGTTATTTTTTGTTTGTTTTAATGAATCTTTCACCATTTTCAGAAGAAACAGCTAAATCCAAAATCATACCATTGATTATTTGTTGCATTTTTCCTGTTTTATTTTTATTTTTGAACTACAAACTATTTCTGAGTTTGATCAGGAAAGTCTGATATGGCCCCACTCAATTTGCCTATTCTACAGTTTTCAAGATGTGTTTCTTCACTTCACCTGCAGACTACAGGTTGACAATTTTTAAAAACCTGTTAATTGGTTTATTAGGAGCAACAGTCTCATTTCCATGCTTCTGTGTGCCTCTGCTAGTGTTCACGTCTTCATTTGCAACATTAGTTGTAATTTTTGCAGAGCTTTTGCCTCCTCCTCTACCTTCACTAAATTGGATCAGAATGCAAAGAGAAAAAGAAAAATGTAAAATCTTTCTTTAAAAATGAACTGTAAGGCGTGTCTCACAAGAGCATGGATCCTCCCCAATGGGATAGGACAGACTCGTCTGTCAAGCCCTCAGCATTGTTGCAAGTATCTATGAATCTTGTCCTTCAAGCAGTGAAGCTTGGTTGTCACTGTGGGACCCAAGGGGAGGGGAAGAGAGGAGTAGAATAGATGGAAGAGGAGGTAACTGGCGGGGGTGGGGGGGGTGGGCAATGGAAGTATGCCACAAGATCGTGCAACAATGGATGCTGACTATGTTAAATTTCACCAAAAATTTATAAATTCTAAACTGTAAACCATAATATAGCCAAAAATTTATAAAAGTATACAGTCTAAAACATAAACCATTATGTAAACCATAATGGAACCCAGGATTAGTAGCTGTGTACATCAATATGTGTAATATGTGTACATCAGTTATAGCAAATATAACATCCACATGTAAAAAGATCATTGTTGGGGTAGGGGGAACAGGGTTTGATGTTGGGTATATGGGAGTCCTCTATACTGTATATGTGACTTTACTGTGATCCAAAACGTTTTTGAAGACATAATAAAAATTTTTAAAAAAGGATGTAGGCACTGAGGGAGGAATGGAAGCAATTGCCCTGCCACAGGGTAACACCTATTACAGTGATGAAAGGCAAAATGTCAAAAACAAAGTTTTATGATATTTTTCATTTTTTACTACCCCAATTTATTTTTAACTTTATTTTAGTTTTTCAAAATTATGTATTCTATTTCTAATCTTTAAACCTATCATTACCATTTCATTTTCCTACTAATTGAATTTGGCAATATATTAGACCTCATTTTTGAAGAAGTTTAGGATAACAAAGGGGTTAAATTATGGCAGGGGAGGAGCAGCGGTGTGGGGGTCATTGAGGAGGGATGCATGGGTGGGAGGGAGTTCTCCAGGGAATGTTTGTAGGGTATATAAATACTTTCTGATATTCATTGGGTATTGTCATAGTAAGTAGAGTTACATACAATAACTGAAGGAGTGCTGAGCTCCCATTGGGGGACCTCTGTTGCATTCCCCAGTGGAACAGCAACAATCCCCCAAGTGCAAGGGCAAAGACCAGTGAAGAAGGATGGTCCAATGATGGGCCCTTGATATTGATAACTATGCTTATGAGCTTGTGTGCTTGAAATGTCAACTAGGTCTAGAGCTGAGGGGTGCCAAAAAGTTACCTCCTGAGAGCCTCCTCCATGCTCAAATGTGGCCACTCTCTAAGCCAAACTCAGCATGTAAATGCATTACCTTCCCCCCAGCTTGGGGCATGACTCCTGGGGATAAACCTCCCCAGTACGGAGGGATTACTACCAATCACCAGTTGGTGATGCAACTTGAAAAAGACCTTGAATAAAAGGGGGAAATGGTAAAGACAAATTAGTTTATATGGCTAAGAGACATCAGAGGGATCATGCTTATGCACATCTCAGCAGGATCCCAGAGACAGCCAAAGTAAATATAATCCCAGGTACTGGTGTTCCTGAGGGCTATGGAGACACACAGTTTCTATGGTCAACTGTGGAGTTCAGTGCCTTGCCAGTGGGCCCTACTTTGGAATTTATACTCCTGAGTGTGATAGAGTTGGACTCAGATGTGACCTCTCTACACATGCCTCTTCTGTCACTTTTACTGAACATGTGGTTGGCGCTGGGGTTGGTGTATGCTCAGGAGAGTGAATCTCTGGACTGTCCATGTGCCATCTGGGCTCTGAACCTCAGCAGAGTTGCAACACTTACTCTCTGGTTCATTGGACTTACCCAGGTCAGCTAACAGGGAGGTGAGGATGGTCAACCACCACACCAGGGAAACAAGAGAGTCAACAACTGCAAGCAGAGAATCACATCCATCAACCATGTGGAATCTAAGCCCTCTCTCAATTTAGAGATAGAGTGGACATCGTCATCCCAGGGTCCTCAGGATAGATGAGTAAAATATGGATTAGAGTGGACTTATTGGTATTCTACTATAGAACTATTGTGACTCTAGCAATGGAAGAAACTGTATCATTGATGTGGAGACAGTGGCCACAGGAGTTGCTGAGGGCAGGGAGAGGGCTGAAGAGGTGTGATGCTGGGGCATTTTTGGGACTTGGATATTGCAGGGACAGATGCTGGACATAATATATCCTGCCATAACCCACTAGTACAGGGGGAGAGTGTAAACTACAATGTAAACTATAACTGATGCAGTGTAGTAGTGGTCCAAAATGTATTCATCAAATGCAATGAATTTGCCACACTGATGAAAGAGGTTATTGATGTTGGAGGAGTGAGGGGAAGTGGGGAATGGGGTATATGGGAACCTCATATTTTTAATGTAACATTTTTGTGTGATCTATGTATCTTTTAAAAAAAAGACAATTAAAAAAATGAACTGTCAGGAAGGAGTTGCTTGGCCTTTTGTGGAGGTGATTTTGTGTTCAATCATACGTCAGAAGTTGTGTATTGCTTGTGAGCTGGACTCTGAAAATGGCCTGTTGTACCTTCTGACTTCTACAGGAGAGTGAAAATTGCTAGTCAATTTGGGATGGCAATATCCACTCTCCCTCTAATTGAGAGGAAACTTAGATGCCATGGGGCAGATGGATGGAACTATCTTACTTGAAGTTGCAGACACGCTCTGTTCCTTGGGATGGGTGTCCATCATCATCTCCTTGTTAGTTGTCCTGGGTAAGTTCAATGAACTGGAGAGTAGGCGTTGCAACTCTGCTGAAATTCAGGGCTCAACTGACACATGGACAGACCAAAGATTTAAGTCTCAGGGACATAAGTTTATCAAGTATTGTGCTAATTATGGGTTCAAATAAAAGGGGCAGAAGAGCCATGTATAGAGAACCTATAAATGGGTCTAACTTTGTTATACTGGGGAACTTAAATTCCAAAGTAAGGCCCACTGACAGGTGCTGAATTTCTGAGCTGCTTGCCATGCTTATAGATTCTGGATATCTCTGGAGCCCATGGTTACTATCAGTACTTCAATATGGGTTCATTAATTGTAATACATGTGCCATACTAATGAAGGATGTTGTTAATATGGGAAAGTGTGGGAGGGGGAGGATTGGGACATATGGGAATCCTTTATATTTTTTATGTAACATTTATGTAATCTAATGCTTCTTTTAATACAAAAATAAATAAATAAAGAGAAGCAAATGAACTTCCTGCTTTTATGGCTCTTCCATTCCAGAAAGGGGAAACACAAAATAAGCAAATGTATAAATAGGTTTGTTAGGTGATAGTAAGCGCAAAGATGAAAATTAAGGAGGATAAAAGGGACAGAGATTGACTGGAGGATGCTGTTTTAAATAGGATAATCCGGAAAGTCTTCATTATGAAGATGGTATTTGAGCAGAGGTCTGAACACGATTAGAAATCCCATGTTGATGAATTCCAAAACATCGCATGTGAATGCAAGAATGCTCCCTGTGTTGGTTATAGTTTCCTCCTCATCTGCTGACTGATGGCAAGGCCATGTCCATCCCTGTGAGGCCAGGACAGAGGAGTAAAAATCTGGTTCGTGACCTCATGCTTCCCACTGAGCACACAGGTTTGCTCTTCCAGTTTTCTTTCCCTTGTCCCATGCTGGTGGCACCCTTCTTGTTCTACTTTCTCAATATTAGTGCCAAGGAAGGTTCCTTTGCACAGGTTGCTTCTGCAACATTTTCAAATACTCCTGAGAAAGCAGCTCTCATTACCACTTCCTAGAGTCATTTCTTACTCTTATCCAAACCTTACATATCTGTTTGGGCCCAGAGATATTTAAGGCAGGTCCAGGGCATAATATAGAGACCATGATGTTGAAAGTACATGCAAAACCTCACTTTCCTTTTGCTGCTTTCTTTAGGGAAGACTGGAGATAACATCTAGTCCCTAAGGTTGATATAAGAATTCTGTGTAGGGAAGTGGACTTGGCCCAGTGGATAGGACATCCGTCTACGACATGGGAGGTTCACGGTTTAAACCCTGGGCCTCCTTGACCCATGTGGACCTGGCCCATGCACAGTGCTGATGCGTGCAAGGAGTGCGATGCCATGCAGCGATGTCCCCCATGTAGGGGAGCCCCACGCACAAAGAGTGCACCCCATAAGGAGAGCCGCCCAGCGTGAAAGAAAGTGCAGCCTGTTGAGGAATGGCACGGCACACACGGAGAGCTGACATAGCAAGATGACACAACAAAAAGAAACACAGATTCCCCTGCTGCTGACAACAACAAAAGCTGACAAAAAGAACACGCAACAAATGGACACAGAGAGCAGACAACTGGGGTGGGTGGGCAGGTGGGGGCGGGAAGGGAAGAGAAATTTAAAAAAATAAATAAATCTTTGGAAAAAAAAAAGAATTCTGTGTAGAACCTCAGGGTTGGCATTTAATAAGCTTACTTGTTTTCCATTCAAATTTGCTATATTATTTTTAAATCCCCTTTGAATTAAGGCCCACAATGAAAACTCCTTACCTAAATGCTTACAGTTTTGCATCATCTATATGTGCCAAATTTTCAGTAATTCAGCATAAAGAACTTTATATTATTCATTCAACATACAGGTAATTATTGGATACCTACTGTGTTCCAGACAGTCTGCTACAGGTTTGAGATTAAAAATAAAAACTAGTAATAAATAGAAACTTGGTTAAACTGAAGTAGGATGATTGCCAGAGAGCTATTGTAAAAGTCAAAAGTAATTATGAAACATTGGAAGGACAGGATATACACTACATATGTTTCTATTCTCCATTGACTGGGATATTCAAGAAAGTTCAATAATGATAAAGCATAAATAAATAAATAAAAATTCAAAAAGAGTCTAATTGGATTATTCGTAGATGATACGCTTATCAATATAGACAACCTAAGAAAATCCACAGATAAAATGTTAGGATTACAAAGATATACATTCAGTTTGTTGGATATAAAGTCAATATATAAAACTCTAGAAATAAATAGCAAGTGCAATTTAAGGAAAAAAAGAAAGAGAAGATAAATTTGTAATAGCAACCAAAAATAAAAGTAATCTAGAAATTAGGTTAAACATAATATGCAAAAGCTTTATGGAAAAATGATAAGCTATCTCAAAAGGTATTAAAGATTTATGCAATTGGAGAGATGAAATATATTCATGCATTAGAAGATACAATGTCATAAGCATGTAAATTGCCATGATTCAAGGCAATTCCAACTAAAACTCCAAAGGATTTTTTTTGTTTGTTTGTTTGCTGTGTTAGTCAGTCAAAGGGGTGCTGATGTAAAGCAGCAGAAATCTGTTGGCTTTTATAAAGGGTATTTATTTGGGGTAGAAGCTTACAATCACAAGGCCCTAAAGAGTTCAACTCAAGGTTGCTTAAGAGGTATTTTCTCACCCAAATTCTGTTGTCATGTGTTGACACAAGATGGTGGGTGATATCCATGAGGATTCAGTCTTCCTCTTTCCTCTTAAGAATGTGGTCCCAGTTTCTTCTGATTTCAAGTGTGGGCTGGCATAAGGCTTGTCTCTCTTCCTGGGGCTCATTTCTTTCCAGACTCAGCTGCTCTGGTCTCTTCACAAGGTTAGCTGTAGACTATCAGGCTCTTCTCTCTTCCTGAGGCCACAGGATCCTGTCTGATAAGCTGTCTCTCTTCCTCTGTGTTCTTCTTCTCTGTGTATTTACTTCCAGGGACTCCAGCACCAAAACTTAAACTCTCTTAAGTGCCATGTCATTTACTCTGTGAGTCCCCACCTGCCAAGGGGGCAGGAACTCAATGTCCTATGGATGTGGCCAAACAAAAGCCCTAATCATAATTTAATCAAGTAAAAGTGAAACCCCTGAATTTAATACAATCTAATATGTCCAGAGGAATAGACCAGTTTACAAACACAATCCATCTATTTTTTGGAATTCATAAACAATGCTAAACTGCCACACTTGCTTATTTGTTTTACTGATGGAAATTCACAAGATGATTCTAAAATTTATATGGAAGATCAAAGGGCCAAGAAAGAATAGGCAACACAATTTTAAGAAGCAAGAAGAGACTTGCTGAATGAGAGACTGTGGTTTGATTAATATAAAATTATAGTGATTTGTATAAGGATAGTCTAGGGGATTAATAAAAAAAATGCTTCCTTACATATTTATAAATTTGATAAATAGCAGAAACAACATTGATTATTGGTGGGGAATGATGAGCTCTTCAACTCATCAGGCCCAAACAACTTGTTAAGAGTATCCAAATATAAAATACAATTGGGCTCTTACCAAAAAACATACTTTAAAATGTTATGAGTGGATTGAAGAATTAAACTTCATAGTATTTTGAAGAAAAATATAGAGTTATCATTTTTGTCCTTGAGATAGGAAAGGATTTCTTAAACAAGGTACAAAAATTAACACAAATAAGAAAAGGATTGATAATATGCTTAAATTAATAATTAAAATTACTGGTTATAGAAATGACCATAGACTTGTTCCTCAGAGGTTTCAGTTGACCAAGATAGTGGTGTAATATGCACCAATGTGCCATTCCCTCATCTAGTAAAACAGGCAGAGCCATCTTCCTCAAAACTCTGAAAAACGGTTTAAGGGTAGCAATAACTGGGTGATTGCTGAATCAAGAAAATACAGTTTAAAATGAGTAGGAGAAGCTTGCAGTGCTCCTATTGCCTATTGGTCCCTTCCCCATAAATTCTTCTGGGGTGATATAGAGCTAGTCTGCACTGCCATTCTGAGTCCCTGGTTCTGTTCCTGAGGGAGCCCAGTAACCCCTATGTGCATACTTGGATGTTTATAAGTCAGTGCCTGTCTATCAGATGGCAGTCTGAGAAAATGAACCAGGACACTTATCTCTGGCTCCACCTTCCAGAACTTGTCCTGCAGGCAGAAGCAGCTGGCTGGTAGCTAGAGCAGTGTAAGAAATAATCCAATCAAAGCAGCCTGAGGCAAAGGATTACTGGCTTAAAGACATAAAATATGGCAACAAAAAAAGAGGAAGTCTATTTCATAGTAGAGGAGACATTTGAATTCTTGCAAATGGGCAGAATTCCTAAGACTGGAAAGCACAAGCCCTGGGTGAGATATAGGCTCAGAAAAGATTGGGAGGACCCTCACTTTCACCTCAGGCTGATCTTCTGAATAAGAGGGCTAAACTCTAAAGGAGAGTGCCAGCCAACAAAGAACTAATTTGTAAAGTCTGAGAAAGGTGTTTTTTATATTGTTTGTTTTTATTAGCTCTTGCACTCAAGGACATCTCTGTAATATCACTAACTGATACAAATTAAGGAATAGATAGCTAAGAGTTGAATATTTTAATATTTAAAATACTAAAATATTAAAATTACAGTATGCAGCCATAGATTATAAGACAAAGAAAGAGGAAATGATGACCCATCCAAAAAAATCAGCAAAGAAGACCAGACTTTAGACATACCACAGCAAAGAAGACGAGACTTTAGACATACCACATTAGTACTTGAAAAAAAAAAAACTTCAATATGTCCAAGAGACAAAAGCAAATGTGGAGAAAGAATAAATACCAGGAAAATAATGAATGAACATGAGAATCTCAATAAAGAGATAGAAATTTTTTAAAAAGGAACCAAGCAGATATACTGTAGTTGAAAGGCACAATAACTGAAATAAAAACATACCCTAAGGGATTCCAACATCAGATTAGAACTGGCAGAAGAAAGAACCAGTGAACTTGAAGATAAGACAATTGAATTCATTCAGGCTAAGGAACAGAAAGAAAAAAGAATGAAAGAAATGGAGCCAAAGAAATTTGTGGAATGCATCAAGCACACAAATATAAGCATTTTTATATTGCTTAGATTCTTCTCCTGGAAGGAGAAGGGAAAGAAAAAGAAAGAAAAGAAGGAAAGAAGGAAAGAAGGAAAGAAAGAAAGAAAGAAAGAAAGAAAGAAAGAAAGAAAGAAAGAAAGAAAGAAAGAAAGAAAGAAAGAAAGAAAGAAAGAAAGAAAGAAAGAAAGAAAGAAAGAAAAGAAAGGAAGGAAGGAAGGAAAGGAAGGAAGGAAGGAAAGGGAAAGAGGGAGAGAGGGAGAGAGGGAGGGAGGGAGGGAGGAGGGAAGGAAGGAAGGGACAAAAGGAATATTCAAAAAATAATGGCAGATTTCTTCCCAAATTTAATGAAAGGCATGAATATACATATTCAAGAAAACCCTAAACAGGATAAGCTTGAAGAGAACCATGCCCAGATATACTGTGGCCAAATGGTTGAATACCAAGGACAAGGAGAGTGTTCTGAAAGCTGCAAAAGAAAAACAACCTGTTACATGCAAGGGAGCCCCAATAGATTGTGTGCCAAATTCTCAAGAGAAACCCTGGAGGTAAGAAGGCAGTAGGGTGAAATACTTAAAATGCTGAAAGAAAACAATTGTCAGCCAAGAATTTTATATATGGCTCTATTTTTAAAATGAGCAAGAAATTCAGACATTTCCAGATAAACAGAAACTGAGGAGTTCATCACCACTAGACCTGCCCTACAAGCAATACTAACAGGAGTTCTTCTGACAGAATGTAAAGGACACCAGACAGTGGACTGAAGCAGCATAAAGATATAAAAGCCTTTGGTAAAGCTAATCATATGAGTAATTATATAAGCCAATACTATTGTATTTTTTGTGATTCCACTTTTTACCTTTAACAGGGTCTAAAATCCATAAAGCAATGAAAAATTTATGGTTTTGGACAAATAATGTGGAACGATATATAATTATTAACAGGTAAAACAAAAAGGTGGGGGGAAGTAGGGTTATCAGAACAGTGTTTGTGTGTTCAGTTCAAGATTAATTGGTATCAGATCAATGTGAATGTTAGAGTTAAGATGTTACATTTAAGCCCCATGGTAACCACACACACACACACACACAAACTCAAACATATATAGAGAAGGAAAGGAGAAGTGTCTCAAAATGTTATGCTGAAAAACAAACAAATATGAAAGCATGCAATAATGGAAAAAGTGAGGGACAAAAAAGTATAAGACTTACAAAGAACAAACAGTAAAATGACAGAAGAAAGTATTACACTATCATTAGCTACTTTAAATGTAAGTGGATTAACCTCACTAGTCAAAAGGCAGAAGTTTGCAGAATGAATAAAAACAGCAAAACCTAACTATATGCTGTTTATAAAAAGACTCACCTTAAATGATACAAATAAGTCAAAATTTAAAGGATTGATGAAAAATCCATGCAAAGAGTAACTAAAGAGGGATAGCTATACTGATAAATACACTGATATATTAGATGAAATAGATTTTACATCAAAAACTGTTACAAAGGAGAGAGAAAGGACAATATATTGATAAAGGTGTCAATTTGACAAGAAGATATTGCAATAATAAAAATATATGCAATGAATGCCAGATCCCAAAATATATGAAGCAAATATTGGTAGGTTGGAAGCCAGAACTGGATGGGTATAAATAGTAGGATATGTCTCTTCACCTCTTTCATTAACAGATAGGACATCTGGACAGAAGATCAATAAGAAAATAGAGTATTTAAATGATACTAAAAACCAAGTAGACCTAACATATATAGAGATAGAATACGTCACCCAACAACAACAGAATACACATTCTTCTCTAGTGTCACATGGATCATTTTTTAGGATTGGCCATAGGTTAGATCACAAAACAAGTCTCAAAAAATTCAAAAATATTAAAATCATACAATGTATCTTCTCTGACCACAATCAGTTTGAGGAACAATTTGACAAAATCTAATAAATGTATATATTTATCCAAGAGGAAAAAAAACAGTATCTCAAATGTCCTTCAGCAGAAGATGGTATTATATTGTGATATACTCACTTGAAAGACCATGGTGTTAGAAAACCCTGAGAGGTCTACAGCAAAGCTTCTAGAACTCATAAATGAGTTTAGCAAAGTTGCAGGTTATAAGATCCATGTGCAAAAATTAGTAGCATTTCTGTACACCAATAATGAACAAGATCAGGAGGAAATCAAGAAACAAATATCATTCACAATAGTAAATTAAAAAATCAAGTATTTAGGAATAAATTTAACTAAAGATATAAAAAACTTATACACTGAGAACTATACAAGACTGTTCAAGGAAATCAAAGAAGACCTAAATAAATGGAAGAATATTCCCTGTTCATGGATAGGAAGACTAAATATTATTAAGATGTCTATCCTACCAAAACAGATTTACACATTCAATGCAATCCCAATAAAAATCAACACAGCCTTCTTTAAGGAACTAGAAAAACTAACTATGAAATTTATTTGGAAAGGAAAGAGGCCCTGAATAGCCAAAGACATATTGAAAAAGAAAAACGAAATTGGAGGAATCACACTACCTGACTTCAAAACATACTACAAAGCTACAATAGTGAAAACAGCATGGTATTGGCATAAGGAGAGACACACAGACCAGTGGAATTGAATTGAAAGTTCTGCTATAGAACCTCATATATATATAGCCATATAATATTTGATAAAGCCACCAAACCCTCTCAACTGGGAGAGAATGGCCTATTCAACAAATGGTGTCTGGAGAACTGGATATCCATATGTAGAAGAATGAAAGAGGATTACCATCTCACACCTTATACAAAGATCAACTCAAGATGGATCAAAGACCTAAATATAAGAGCCAAGACCATAAAGACCTTGGAAAGCAGTGTAGGGAAACATCTACAAGACCTTGTAATAGGAAATGGCTTCATGAATATCACACCAAAAGCACGAGCAGCAAAAGAACAAATAGATAAATAGGACTTCCTCAAAATTAAAGCCTTCTGCACCTCAAAGGAGTTTGTCAAGAAAGTAAAAAGGGAACCTACACAATGGGAGAAAATATTTGGCAACCATATATCTGATAAGAGACTTATAACTTGCATATATAAAGAATATCTTGAAAATAAAAAGATAAACAACCCATTTAAAAAATGGGAAAAAGATTTAAACAGACACTTCTCCAAAGAAGAAATACCAATGGCTAAAAAGCACATGAAAAAATGCTCCAAATCTCTAGCTATCAGGGAAATGCAAATCAAAACTACAATGAGATACCATCTTACTCCCATACGATTGGCAGCTATGAAAAAAACAGAAGAATACAAATGCTGGAGAGGATGTGAAGAAAGGGGAACACTCATCCACTGCTGGTGGGAATGCAGAAGGATCCAACCATTCTGGAGGACAGTTTGGCGGTTTCTCAAAAAACTAACCATAGATTTGCCATATGACCCAGCAATTCCACTGCTGGGTATACACCCAGCAGAACTGAAAACAAGGACACAAACCAATATATGCACACCAATGTTCATAGCAGCATTTTTCCCTGTCACCAAAAGTTGGAAACAACCCAAATGCCCATCAACAGATGAGTGGATCAATAAAATGTGGTATATACACACAATGGAATACTACTCAGCTTTAAGAACAAATACACTACAAACACACGTGATAACATGGATGAATCTTGAGAACCTTATGCTGAGTGAAGCAACCCAGGCATTGAAGGACAAATACTACATGACCTCAATGATATGAAATAAGCAAGCTGCCTCAGAGAGCTAGAGACTGGAAGATAGGCTTACAGGAAATCGGGGGATGGAGGAAGGATGTGAACTGACATCTGCAGGGGTGGAATCTATGATGAGCTGGCGGTAAGTATGAGCACAAAGAAGAGATAAAATGGGGGCAAGGGGTTGCCCTTGGGTGGGGCTTTGCAGGTTTGAGGGGGGCTGGGGATGGGTAATATTGCCCAAAAAATTGGGGGGAGGGAGGGGCAACATATGAACATAGGAGATTGTCAGGTGTTGGTTGAGAGTAAAATGCTGAGAAAACCGTATCAAAATATAATTAGGAGGGTTACCTGTTTAGGATGCTCGGAGGGGATGGTCTGACACGGGACAGATTCCTGGGGAGTGTCTGAGTGCTCATTTTGCCAAGGTGGGTTGTACCATTAGGTAGAGACCCAAGTGGTGAGAGTGGGGGTGGACCCACATCCTGGGGGGGGATTAATGCCATCAAAAAGAGGGCACTGTGTCTCTTGAGAGAAAGGGTGGCTCCCAGGGCATTAGGGCAGTTGAGCAAGTCAGGCCCTGAACACTGTTGCAAGTATCTCTGGACATGGCTCCTCCAGAAATGGAGATTGGCTGTCGCTGTGGGCCCCAAGGGGAGGGGAAAATGGATGTTGAATGGATGGAACCAAGGTAAATGTGGGGGCAAGAGAGGACTTTCACAAGAGTACACAAGGATGGATATAAAACATGTAATATTACACCAAAAACATATAGGGGACGACAGACTAATAATGTAAACCATAATGTAAAACATAGGATAACTAAAAAATTTAGAAAACTGTATAGCCTACAGTATGGACCACAATGTAAGCAGAGATGACACCTTGTTTGAAAGCTATTGTCTCGGAGTCTGTACATCAGTTTCAGTAAATATGATATGAATAAGTTAAAAGATTATCACTGTTGAAGGGAACCGGTTTTATGGTGGATGTGTGGGAGTACTGTATATTGTTTATATGAATTACTGTGATCTAGGGCTCTTACGAAGAGAAGCTCAATAATTAGGAAAAAAGAAAAGAAAAAGATAGGAAGTAGAACTTTTCCAAATCAATAGGTATTCTATATCTAACCTTTAAACTCATCGCTATATTCCATTTTACTAGTAAGGGAACCTGACATTATATTGGGCTTCACTTTTCAGGAAGTTTTGGATCACAGAGTGGTTCAACAATGGCAGCAGAGGAAAATTGGTATGGGATGTTATTGACAGGCAATATATGGTTGACAGGGAGTTATACAGGGCATGTGTCCAGGGTGCACGGAAATGTTTGGATATACTCATAGTAGAGAAAATTAAAAACAACAGCTGGGGGGGTGTTGGGTTACTGGCTGTGGGGGGCTCTGTCATGGTCCCTACTGGGGCAGTGGCAGTCCCCCAAGTGCAACGGTAAGGACCAGGAAGGAATGAGGGTCCAACAGTGAGCCCCTGATACTAATGACTATGCTTGTGAGCCTATACACCTGAAATAAGAACAAGGCCTAGAGCAGCACTGTGCATAAGAGTTCCCTCCTGACAGCCTCCATGTTACTCAAATGTGGCCACTCTTGAAGCCAAACTCAGCATGTAAATGCAATGCCTTCCCCCCAGCGTGGGACATGACACCCAGGGATGAGCCGCCCTGGCACCGAGGGATCTCTACCAAGTACCAGCTGATGATGTAACTAGAAAATGACCTTAAATTAAAGGTTCAATGTGGACCAGCAGAATATCCCTGTCTACATATAATAACAGGAGTTAAAAATGCTGTTTGACCTAAAGGAAGGGGGAAATGGAAAAGACAAATGAATTCATATGGCTATGAGTTTTTAAAAAAAGAGTCTGGAGGTTGTCAGAGGGATTGCCCTTATGCACACCTGAACTGAATCTCAGAGACAGATAAAGTAGATACAACCCCAGATATTGGTCCTTTTGAGGGCTAAAGAGAACCACAGGTTCTATGGTCATGACAGATGGGGTTCATGGCCATGCCAGTTGGCCCTTCTTTGGTGCTGGTGTTTCTGCATGATGGAGCTGGACTCAGATGGGATATTTTTTCACAAGACTTTCATGCTACTTTACTGGAATTGTAGTTGGTGCTGGGGCTTAAGATATATCTAGGGGATTTGAATCTCTGGACTGACAATATGATAGCCAGTCCCTGAGCCTCAACAGACTTCAGCTTCTACAGTCTGATTTATTGGACTTACTCCACTCTGCTAACATGGAGTTGAAGAATGTCAACCACCACACCATGGAGCCTAGAGTGCCTACAACTGAAAGCAGGAGGATTGCATCCAATATCCATGTGGAATCTAAACCCCCTCTTGACATAGATGTGGAATGGACTCAACCAAGCCAAGGTCCACAGGAAGGAGGAATACAGTAAGGATCAGAGTGGACTTAATGATATTCTATTCATGAACTATTGTTTTTAATAATCGAGAAAGTGTGGCATTGATGTGGAAAAAGTGGCCATGGTGGCTGCTGGGTGCGGAGAATGGGAGGAAGAGAAGAGATGTGGAGGCATTCTCGGGACTTGGAGTTGTCCTGGGTGGTGCCCCAGGGACAATTGCCAGATGTTGTATGTCCTCCCATGGCCCACTGGATGGAACGTGGGAAAGTGTGGGCTATGGTGTGGAACACAGGACATGGGGTGCAGCGATGCTTGGAGATGTACTCACCAGATGCAATGGATGTGACATGATGATGGGGGAGAGTGTTGCTGTAGGGGGAGCAGTGGGGTGGGGTAGTGGGGGCGAATGGGGACCTCATATATATATATATATTTTTTTAATGTAATATCTTTTTTAAAAAATGAATAAATTGAGTAGAACTTGGAAAAATAAAAAATAAAAATTAAATTAAATTAAATTGAAAAAAAGAAGACGTAGCAGAACAGGGAGCTGAGATGGTGCAAAAGAATGATCACCTCTCTCCCACTCTGGAAGGTCCCAGAATCAGTTCTCAGAGCCGCCTAATAAGAAGACAAGCAGACACAGAAGAAGACACAGTGAATGGACACAGAGAGCAGACAATGGCAGGGGAGAAATAAAAGAAAAAAATAGACAAGAGGACATTTTGTGTGATCTATGTATCTTTTTTTAAAAAAGACAATAAGAAAGTTTCTTAAAAAAATAGACAAAAGGGAGTGGATGTGCCTCAAGCAGTTGAGCATCTGCCTCCCAAATGGTAGGTCCTAGCTTGGTTCCTAGTGAAGAAGGCTAGTAAGATAGGGAACAGACAGATCTGGAACCTGGCAGAGTCCACGTGGACATCTGGAACCCCCAAGATGGCTGCTGGAGGACCCCCACCCCTGGGTTTCTGCTACCTAGAACAAAGACTTCTTCCTGGGAACAAGGAAAAGTCCCGGATGTTCTCTATGCACTTTATCATTGGGTCCTCACTAAGGAATTGACGGTCAGGTAATCAATCCAAACAGCAAACAGCTGGAGCCCCCTCCTCTCCATTAACAAGGGGGTGGACTAATGAGCAATTTAAAAGCAGACACAAGGCTTGAGCTCTCTCTAACCTTACTCTCTTGCCCGTGGACCTGCCCAGTCCTTTATGCCCCGCTGCTGCCACTTTTCCTCTGCCATGTGGCCACACAAGTAACCCTGGGGACTTATAATCTATAATGGGGAATCGTAGCTTATAAATCAGCCTGCTTCATCCCTCTTCTTCCCCTTCCTCACTACCTGGGACCCCTGCTCTGTTAGTTTCTGTTGTTTTCTCCTATTTCTCTTCCCCCCCTACCTGAATAAATTACTGGCCTAACTCAAAAAAAAAAAAAAAAAAAGACCATGGTGTAGGAGTGAAAATGAGTAAACCAAGTTATACATATCCATGTGGAAGAATCTCACATAGAATTAGCAGAGAGAAATTTAAGTTGTTCAAGAATTCATCCAATATGATATAGTTTATATATTTTATTATTCTTTAGATCTTTTATTTGAATCTATAATTGGCATGATACCCATTAAATATATGTCCCAAAGACTTAAATCTTCTGGCTGTTCATACACCATGTGAGCCCTGAATCTCAGCAGAGTTGCAATTCATACCTACTCTCCAGTTCATCAGATTCTCCCAGGATAAATAACAAAAGGATGATAATAGATAATGCCCATCCTCAAAATCAGAGAGTATCTACAATTCCAAGCAAAACAGTTGCACCTATGTGCCCTGTGGGATCTAAGTCCCCTCTCAATCAGAAGCAGAGTGGGCATCACCATCTCAAAATCCTCAAGATTAAGGAATGAACAAACATAAGTGGGGAATACAATTATGGACTAAAGTAGACTTATTATTATTCTAATAATGGAAGAATGGGAAGAGAGGAACCCAAGAAGCCTGAACTCTTGGCAGGTGCTGGCAGCCATCTTGCTCCAACACATGGCAACAGACATTGGTGAGGGAAGTACCTTATACTTTACAACCTGGCAACTACCCCAGATAAATACCCAAATAAATAAAAGCCAACAGATTTCTGGTATTTTGCATCAGCACCCCTTTGGCTGGCTAATACACCCATTCATTATGTGAGGTCTGCAGTCAATCCCTCAAGAGTGGTTACAGATGGTGCTGCTGTCCACAAGCATACTGGTCAGAAATTGCTTTTGAATACTCTTATAAACCCCTATAAACAACTTTTGAAAATAATTTCTCCCCTCCAAACAGATGTATATGAGTTCTCTATTTTATTAAATTTTTCTAAAAATTTCTTAAAATTTCAAATGATTTTACAATTTTCTCAAAATTTGATGCATTATGTTTTTATTTTCATTTGCTATGGATTTCTTTCTCATTTTGCTTCTGGTGTCTTTTATGACCCAAACACTATTGCAAAGTATGCTATTCAATTTCAAAATATTTGAAGATTTTCCAGATATCACTTTGTCATTGATTTCTTATTTATTTCCATTCTCATCAGAAAACATATTTATATGATTTATATTTGTGTAAATGTTTTGAGCTTTGTTTTTGGGCCCAGAAAATGGTTGCTACTTGTCAATATTCTGGGGGATACTTGAAAAGATTGTATATTCTGCTGCTACCATGTGGAGTGTTCTATTTTGCTAACTAGGCAAAAATCAATTCCTTTCTATCTTTACTGAAAATCTTTATTTCTTTATTCTATCAATTATTGAGAAAGGGGTCAAAATCTTCCAGTATGATTATGAATTTGTCTATTTATTCTTGAAGTTTATCAGTTTTTCTTTTATGTACTTTGAGTTACTGTTACTAGGTGAGCAAATAATTCAACTTGTTATAGCATCTTGGTAAATGCCTCCTGTTATCTTTAGGATATGACCCTCTTTATCTCAGGAAATGTTCTTGTCCTTGAAATCTACCTTGTCTTACGGTACTATTAATGTTATAGCCCTTTGCTTTTCTATTCTTCATCTTTGAACATATTTGTGGTTTGATTTAAAGTGGGTTTCTTCTAAACAGCATACAGTTAAGCCTCACTTTTGTATCTGATCTGCCAATCTGTACCTTTTAATCTGAGTCTTTAAACAATCACATTTAATATGCTTATTGTCATGGTTTGACATATATGTGCTCTTGCTATTTGTTTTATATTATGCCAGTCTGTTCTTTCTTTCCTTTCCCTTATTTGTCTTTTTTTACATAGAGTATTTTTATTTTCTCTATTATCTCATTTCTTAGTCTATTAGTTTTTAATTTTTTTAATTTGTTTTTAGTAGTTGCTTTAGTATACATTAACATATCACTCTCTACCCTCAACTGATATTATACCACTTATAATACCACTATAGTATAAGAACTTTACCACAGTTTACTTCCATTTCTCTCCTTCCAGCCTTTCTGCTATTAGTGCAATACATTTTATTTCTACATATGTTATAAACTGCATACCACATTGCTATTATTTTTGCTTTAAGCCGTCAGTTATCTTTTGAGATAATTTAAAGTAGGAAAACTGTCTTTTAAGTTTACATACGTATTTACAATCTGTGATGGTCCTCATTATTTGTGTAGATCCATTATATTGCAGATCTGCCAGGATCTGAAATATTTCTGGAAAAGTCTTCATTTTACCTTTCATATTTCTGAAAAAGTCTTCATTTTACCTTTGTTTTTGAAAGATAATTTATTTTTATTTTAAACTTTTCATGAGTCTATAGGTCTACATTGCAGGTTTTTATTTTTCCTTCAATATCAAAGATTCTAGTCCAAAGCTTTCTGGTTTGCATTGTTTCTGACAAGAAAAAAAAAGGTACTTTCACTTTTGTCTTCACGATTCTATATATAATGTGACAATTTTCTGTGGCTGCTTTTAAGATGTACATTTTGTTATTTCTCTCAAGCAATTTGATTATCATATATCTTGTAATTCTCTTTGTGGTATATGTGTGCTAATCTTTTCTTCTGCAATATCTAGTGTGCTGTCAAATCAGTCCTGTATATTTTATATATCAGACATCAATATTGATAAAAAACATTGGGGCTTGGTGAAATTCTTGGGTATATGGGTTTAGTTTTCATCAAATTTGGAAACATTTTGTTCATTAGTCATCAAAATATTTTTCTGTCCACATCTGTGTTTACTCTCCTTTAGGGGCTCCAATTATACAAGTAATGAGTTGCTTAAAATTATCTAACAACTCACAGATATTCTACTTGATTTAATTTTTTTTTACCTCTATTTTTCATTGTGGAAAGTCTCTGTTGCTATTATTTTCAAGTTTGCTAATCTTTTCTTCTGCAATATCTAGTGTGCTGTCAAATCAGTCCTGTGTATTTTATATATCAGACATCAATATTTTTTATCTCTAGAAGTATGATTTGAGTCTGTTACATCTTTCATTCCTTAGTTAATGTGCTTGATCTTTTCTCCATTTTCTTGAATAATGGATAACAGTTATAATAACTGTTTTGGTGTCACTGTATAGTAATTATATAATGTCATTTCTATTTTGACTTCTGCTGACTGATTTTATTTTCATTATGGGCCATATTGTCATGCATGTTGCATGTCTGGTAATTTTTTTGTTGGAATCCAGATATTGTGAATTTTGCTTTATCATATGCTAGATATTTTTATATTCCTAGAAATATTCTTTATCTTTGTTCTGATACACGGTTAAGTTACTTGTATACACTTTGATTCTTTCATATATTGCTTTTGAGCATTTTTACATGGAACTAAAGCAATATTTAGTTGAGGGCTAATTTTTTCTCTTCTTCTGAGACAATACCCTTCTGTGTATTCTGCTCAGTGCCTCATAAATTATGGTATTTTCCTCTCTGGCTGGGAAGAATATGGATTATTCCCAGTCCTGAGTAATCTTTGCAGATTTTTCATTCTCATTTTAGGTGGTTCCTGCCTCTGGCTTGGGTTGTTTCCACATATATGTGTGCTGAATGATAATCAGCTGAATACTCAAGGGAGGTCCTATACAAACCACAAAAACTCATTGTTTCTACAGATCTTTCCTCTCCAGTACACTGATCTGTAAACTCTAGTTTCCTAGGCCTCCTTAAACTTTTCAGCCCTATCTCTTTATCTCAAGGAAACTTGAGTGCTTTACTTTGGTTTTCCCTCCCTGTGCTGCCACTTTGGAACTCTCTCCAAGCTGTGAGTTGGGACAATTCTAGGTCTCATCTAATTTTTTCCCCATCTGTCAAGGACCACTCTCTTCATTGCCTGAGGTCTAATATCTTGAGATTTGTGAGAGGGCAAATCCTGTCCTTCTTACACTGTCTTGGCCAGATGTAGAGAAACACAAAAGGTTTTTTTTTTTAATTGTAATATTTCCATTCTACCCATTTTAGTTTTGTGTGTGTGATCTTGCTTTATCCACTTAATAATTCAGGTAATTTTAATAGTCTCCTTTACATTTCCTATTCATATAAACAAGTCACATAAAAGTTGTCTTTATATCGTCTCTAAATGCTTATTTATTCTCTTGTGTCTTACTGGTATGGACCTTCTCTACAATGGCATATAGAAGTATTTATACTGTACCTTATTGCCTTGTTCCTAATCTTAAGGGAAAGCATTCAGTCTTCAATCAATAAGCATGATATTACTAGATTTCTTATTGGTGCCCTTTATCATATTGAAAATGCTTGTTTCTATTGCTAGTTTATTCAGATTGTTTTTTGACTTATGAGTGATATGTTTTGTCAAATGAATTTCCTGTGTCTATTGAGATAATCTCATTGTTTTTACTCTTATTTTGTTCATATCCTGAATTACAATAATTAATATTTTAATATTAAATTGACCTTGCCTTTATATATTGCTGGATTTAATGTGTCAATAGTTTAAGGATTTTTATGATGATGTTCATAAGAAACATTTGCCTGTAGATTTGTTTCATTCATTGCAATATCTTTGTCTGGTTTTGTTATGACAATTATACTAGACTCTTAAAGTGAGTTGTGGATAATTCACTTGTCAATTTTTTTTAAAGTCTATGTGACACTGGTATTACTTATTTCTTAAATATTGCCTAGCAAATACCAGTGAATGCATTTTGACTTAAGAGTTTTCTTTGTGGAACTGTTTTCAATCAGGAATTCAATTTTTTAGTAATTGTAGGGTTATTTGGGTCATCTATTTCTGCTTGTATTAATTTTGGTAAATTGTCTTGATCAAAGTATTTATTTTATCCAAGATGTTAAATTTATTGATAAAGTTGTTCATAATATTCTTTTATCCTTTTAATGCCTGTAATTTTTGTAATGATTGCTCTGCTTTCACATTTGATATTGGAAATTTCTGACATTGCTTTTTTTGATTGTTTTAACTCATTTTGTCAATTTTACTGATCTTTTCATAAAACCAGGTTTGTATATATTGATTTTCTCTATTGTTACTCTGTTTTTTCATTTCATTTTTTCAGCTTTTTTATTATTTCCTCTTTGCTACTTACCTTGCATTTAATTTTCCCTTTTTTCTAAAATCTATGACTATATATGCAATGACTTCATGATTTTCTTCTTTTCTAATATAAATATTTAAAGCTGTAAGTTTCTAGCTCAACACTAAGTTTTAGTTTATATGTTTTGATATACGGCATTTTAATTATTATTTAGCTCAAAATATTTTCTGATTTCTTTTTTTATTTGTTTCTTTACCTATGTGTTGTATAGAAATTCTACTTTTGGAACTTGATGTTTTTATTTCTTTTTTAAAATCTTCTAATTTAATTTCATTGTTTTCAAAGAACATATACTGTTTAAAATTTTTTGAAATCTATTAAGAGTTTTTATGGCTAATTATATAACACAGGTGAACATTGTACAGTTATTGACTCTAAAAATCTAAAGGGATCAATTAGGTTAATTAATAATGTTATTCAGTTATATTATGTTCATTTTGTCCAGTTCTGTTACTTATTGTCTTTAACAATAATATTGATTTTGTTTATTCTCCTTTTACTTCTCTAAGTTTTGTTTCATATGTATTTAAGCTCTGTTATTAGGCACAAATAATATGCTATATTAGGGATATATAAAATTTTCATCATAATGTAGTAATGATGTATTGACCTTTTTATCATTATATAGTGGCTTTCTTTATCTCTAGCAATAATCCTGGTCTTGAAGTCTATTTTTTTTTTTTTGCCCCAAGTTTTAAAAGCAGTTTTATTGAAATATAGTTACATACCATATAATCTATCCAAAGTGTACTTTAGTATAATTACAGATTTGTGCATTCCTCACCACAATCAAGTTTAGGACATTTTCATCTCTCCTAAAAGGAAAACCCTATACTCCTTAGAAGGCACCTCTCAATCCCTCTATCATTCCCCAGCCCTACATAACGACTATAAATTTCATCTCTATAAATTTATCTTTCCATTTTATATTAATGAAATCATAGAACATGTGGTACTTCACATCTAGTTTCTTTCACTTAGCGTAATCCTTTCTTAAATTACTACAATTTTTTTAAAATGAGGGAAGTCGTATGTTTATAGAAAATTCATGTAAAAAATACAATGTTCCCATGTATCCCTCTATTGTTGACTCTTTGCATTAGTGTGTCAGCTTTGTGAGGCTTTATTTTTATTTTTTATTTTTTATTTTTTTTAATTATTTTTTAAAAATATTACATTCAAAAAATTTGAGGTCCCATTCAACCCCACCACCCCCACCCCCCACTCCCCACACAGCAACACTCTCTCCCATCATCATGACACATCCATTGCACCTGGTAAGTACATCTCTGAGCATCACTGCACCCCATAGTCAATGGTCCACATCATAGCCCACACTCTCCCACGTTCCATCCAGTGGGCCCTGGGGGGATCTACAATGTCCCGTAATTGTCCATGAAGCACCACCCAGGACAACTCCATGTCCCAAAAACGCCTCCCCATCTCATCTCTTCCTCCCATTCCCTGCACCCAGCAGCCACCATGGCCACCCTTCCCAGGCCCATGCCACATTTTCTCTGTGGACATTGGATTGGTTGTGTCCACATGTGTCCACATTGGTTGGATTCCACATGGATTCTGGATGCACTCCTCCTGCTTTCAGTTGTAGACACTCTAGGCTCCATGGTGTGGTGGTTGACCTTCTTCAACTCCATGTTAGCTGAGTGGGGTAATTCCAATAAATCAGAGTGTAGGAGTTGAAGTCTGTTGAGGCTCAGGGCCTGGCTATCATATTTTCAGTCCAGAGATTCAAATCCCCCAAATATATCTCAAACCCCAGCACCAACTACAATTCCAGTAAAGTAGCATGCGAGTCTTGTGAAAAGAGATCCCCTCTGAGTCCAGTTCCATCACGCAGAAACACCAACTCCAAAGAAGGGCCATCTGACATGGCAGTGAGCCCCATCTGCCATGACCATAGAACTCGTGGGCTCTTTATCCCTCATAAGAACCAATACCTGGGGTTGTATCTACTTTATCTGTCTCTTAGGCTCTGCTCAGTTGTGCATAAGGGCATTCCTTCTGACAACCTCCAGACTCTTTTTTAGAGACTCGTAGCCTTATAAACTCATTTCTCCTTTCCATTTCCCCCTTACATTAGGTCAAACAACATTTTGAAGTCATGTTATTATATGTAGACAGGGATAGTCTGCTGATCCGCATTGAACCTTTAATTCAAGGTCATTTTCTAGTTGCATCTTCAGCTGGTATGTGGTAGTGATCCCTCGGTGCCAGGGAGGCTCATCCCCGGGTGTCATGTCCCACGCTGGGGGGATGCACTGCATCTACATGCTGAGTTTGGCTTCGAGAGTTGAAGTCTATTTTGTTTGATAATATTCCAGCTACTCCAGTTTCATTATGCTTATTGTTTGCATGAAGTACATATTCCCCATACTTTTACAATCTATTTTTATCTTCACATTTAAATGGTCTCTTTTAGATAACAAATTGTTGGTTATTTTTTTCATCCAGTTTGATAATCTCTGTCTTTTGATTGGCGTGTTTAGGTTATTTACATTGAAGGTAATTACTTAAAGCATTGTATTTAGTTTGGCAATCTCAACACTTATATTTGGCAAATTTTTTATTATACAATATATAATATATGTTTGTATATAAGTATATAATTTATAAATTGTTTCTGCTTTTCTGCATGTGTTAAACAAATTTTTTTGTATTTTACTTTAATTCCTTTTGGCTTTGTAGCTATGTCTCTTATTATTGCATTTTAGTGGGTGGTATGGGAATTATAACATACATCTTTATCTTATACCAATGTTTTTAGACTTATTATTCCATTTCCTCTAATAAACCATAGGACACTCGAAGATATATTTCCATTTACCTCCCATCCTTAGTACCATTTTTATATTATATATATCTATATATGACACACACATATGAGTCACATATTTGGCATATGTCACCTAAATAGTTTAAATATTAAACATAATAAATTGGCATATATATGTATTTATCTGAAAAAAAATTACAGTATTATAGTTTTTGCTTTAAACATATTTACTCAAAAACTTACTATTTACTAATTTTTCCTTTCTATATAGATATGGTGTCATCTTCTTCTGTCTGAAGAACTTCCTTTAGCATTTATTATAGTGCAAGTTGACTGGTAAAAAAATCTTTATTTTTGTTTATCTAAAAATGTTTTTATTTTGCTTGTATTTTGGAAGATAGTTTTGTAAGTTATAGACTTTTTGATTTCCAGTTACCTTTTCCTTCAGCAGTTTTTTTTTTCCAATGCCTTTGGCATCCATAGATTTTGATGAAAAATCAGATATTAATATTGCTTGCAGCAGTTTGGTATTATTTATGAATTCCAAAAATAGATACTGGGTTGTGTCTGTAAATTGTTCTGTTCCTCTGGGTATATTAGGTTATATTGGATTCAGAGGTTTTTTCACTTTTACTTGATTAAATAATGATTAAGGCTTTGATTGGAACATGTCAGTATGACATTGCATCCCTGCCTTCTTGGTTGGCGGATACACCCAGAGAAACTGCATTACAGAAAATGGAGTTTGGAATTTTAATGCTGGAGCCTGGGAAGTAAGCACACAGAGGAACAGAGAGAAGGTTCAATTAGACAAGGCAAAGTCCCCAGGAAGTGAGATGAGCCATTCACTTGCTAGTCTACAGCTGACCTTGTGCAAAGAAGCAAGCCTGAGCCAGGAGGGAATTGAGCCCCAGGAAGAGAGACAAAGCCTAGAGAGACTGATGACCTACACCTGATATTGGAAGAAGCTGGGACCATGGGGCCTTAAGAGGAAGGGGAAGGCTGAACATTGGCAGCCATCTTGCTCCAACACATGGTAACAGACATTGGTGAAGGAAATAATTTGAGCTTTATGGCCATATAGCTGTAAGCTTCTACCCAACCCAAATAAATACCCTTTATAAAAGCCAACAGATTTCTAGTATTTTGCATAAGCACCCCTTTGGCTGACTAATACATTGCTATTGTTGGTAACCTGCTTTTTTCTCTGGCTGCCTTACTTTAACTTTGGATTTAAGCAGTTAGTCTATGACTTTCTTCATGTTTATAGTACAATGGGAGAAGTTCATTTATCTTCTTAAATATATAGATTAAAGCTTTCCACCAGATGTGGGAAGTTTCCAATCTTTATTTCTTCAAAGGTTTTTTCCTGCACTATTTTCTCTCTCTCATCTCTTTTTAGGATTCAAATTACAGGTATATAAAACCACTTGATATTATCCCACACATCTATGAAGTTCATTAACTTTTTCTTCTCCCTTCTTTGTTTGTATATGTTATTCAGATAAAGGTATATCTAATGCTATATTTCCAAATTCACGATATTTTTTCTTCCACCTTCAAAATGTTATTGAGCTCATGTGTGTTTTTTTTCTATATTTTTACAGTTTCCATTTTCCTGTTAAGTTTCTCTATGTATTCATTTAGTGATACCATATTTTCCTTTAATTCTCTCTCTTTGGATACATTATTTAAAAATTACTTGAACATAAAAATCATTTTTGCTTTGAAGTATTTTTCTTCTAAATCCAATATTCAAGTGAGTCAATTTCTATTGCCTTCCCTTTTTCTTCACATATCTTGTAATTATTGGTTGAAAACTGAGCATTTTATATAATATATTGAAAAAAAATCTGGATTCTGTTGTATTCTTCCTATTAGGATGTTAACATATCTAGACTTCAATTACAAACTTTCTCTCTTACTAGTATATAGCAGATGATATTTCCATTCTGTTCTTTTGCCTCTCACTTTTGTTTTTTCATTCTGGATATTGGGAAAGTTGCTTTTATGCCTTCAAAACTTAGTATTCATCCAAAAATTTGGGCAGAGATGGGGCTCTGCCTGTCTATGTATCTTGATGCTAGGGACTCCCTCATAATTTCCAACTGTTCTGCTGGTTTAGTGCTTTGTCCCCTGACACTTCAAGCCTGTAAGGCTTCAGATTTTGTCATCTGAGTTGTTCATAACTAAGGAATGTCATCAGTTAAAGTAAAAACTGCCAAACAAGCTTTGGTCCCAGATAGCTCTATCTTTAAAGATTAGATTTCTCACTAGTTTATCAACATTTTCTATAGACTCCTTTGGTCTGTTTATGGAATCATTGTGTAACTGTCATCCAGGAATTTAAGAAGTCACAATTTGGCTCTCATTCCTTCTGTTGTTCTCTCCCTGAAAGAAATTCTCCTTTAAATTTTGAGCTGCTTTAACAGCACTGGAATTTTATCTCTGCAATTTTTAGACAATAAGGTTATGTTTCTGAAGCTGAAGTCAAGGTGTTTGGACAGTTCTTTCATGCCAAAAAATAACAAATACAATTTTTACCCTTCCATTTGTGTTTTTCCAAAATTAAGCTCTCCTGTTACTTTTGTAGGTTGGGATCCTTTCTAGTATCCTTAGTTGTTGTTTTTTTCTTTTTAATTTATACAAATTTCCATAAATTTTATCTGTGGAAGGGTTCATACCATCACTTCACTGCTTTGTCATTAATTAAAATCATTCTTCTATTCTTTAATGCTCACTTTAAAAACAAATGCAGTAATTTAACTTTTTTCCTAAGCAATGCAAGATATTTATATTAGTGTTTTAGTAACAGTGAACAAAACAGACATTATTCCTGTCCTCATGAATATGATATTCTGGTAGAGAAGCCAGAATATAACAAGTAGACAAGCCAACATATGACAAAATACCAAATAATTATAAATGCTATGAAAGAAAATAAAATAGGTCAAAAAATAAAGAGTAATGAGGATATTATTTTAGATATTACAGTAAGGGAAGACCTCTCGAGAGATATTTACACAGAGATTTATATATATATATATATGTAAATCTGCTTTAATTCCCTTTGAGACTCAAATGAAATAACCATAAATGGATAGTATTTACCATCCTGGGAAACTGATTTTGCTAAGGTGAAATACATGCATTTATATACACCTGTAAAAAATATTAACTGGACACCTGCAGTGTTCTAGAAACTGTTGTAAATATAAATGTAAATGTAAACAGACAAATCAAATTCCCTGCTTTTATAGTACTGACAACCTAGTAGGAGGAAACAACTGATATCAATAAGCAAATTATATGTTACAATAAGTACTATAAGGAAAATATAGAAATGGTGTATGGAATTCTAGTAAATGGAAGAATCATTTTTTCAGTAAGGAATCAGGAGAGTCTTCCTGGGATGGATATATTTGAGAAGACATCTAAGGAAAAGGGAATAGTGACTACAAAGTTCCTCAGTTGGAAAATGCCTGTGGTGTTTGAGGAATAACAAGAAAGCCAGTGTGAATCATCAGAGTGAATAAGAGGTAGAGCACAAAAAGAGAGGCTGGAGAAATTTCAGTGGTCTGTGTGCAGAGCTTCCTACACCCAATGTAAGAACTTTCTCTTCCATGCTGGTTGAAATGGAAAGTCACTGGAGGGTTTTGAACAAAGGGGTGATATCATCTGAAAACAGTTATTTGATATCTTGTGTTTAGCCAGAGGTCTTGATCTTAATCACCTGCTTCACCATAGCTGTATATGAAATCCCTGCCTTAAATTTAATACATAGAGAATAGAATGGTTGTGCAAGACTTCAGGAATCAGCAAGCCACTTTGATAATTCAGGCGAGTTTATGGTGTTATAGACTGAAGTAGTTAACAGTGGAGGTAGTGAACCATTGAATTCTGGATTTATTTCAAAGGTAGAGTAAATGGTATTTTGTGCTATTTTTATTTTTTCTCAGATTTTGCTTAGTAACTTTATAGAGAGTTGCGGCATTGCAGGCATCATTTTGTTTTGTATGTATTTGTTTACACGTTCATCTCTCCTACTTTATTTTGAGTTCTTGGAGGATATGTGGATATGTTGCTTTTATCTTTGTAACCCTCAGCACTCCAAAATTGATCTGATGTCTATGTCTCACTAAACTTTTACCCATTGATCCTTTCCCATTCCTAGAGGGCTGCACAGATCCAGCCTGATTTCTTTTCCACAGAAGTGCCTGTCACATAATTGAAACCACCTCTTCCCTGCCATTCTGCACACATGTAAAATACTTGGGTGAGTGGAGGTGAGTAACCAAGAGTTTTGAGGACTCCAAATGCAAATGAGAAATTTCAGTGGTCTATTGACAGTTAAGTGGTCTATCGAGGGCAGTTTGCCAGCCACGCTGAGGAGAACGCAGTATGTTACTGCCCACTGTCCAGTAAAAATAAACATTTCAGAAGGAATTCTTTTACCATGAATGAAAATGAAGGAAATATTTTTTTAAATAAAGAAGAAAGCGGCAACTGCCCATTTTTAAGAAACCCTGTTCGTCGTCCCTTCCAGGGCTTCCTGTCTCGTGAATAAACAAGCAGGTTCTCTACTCTTCAAGAGAAGTTACCCATCTCGGCAGCAGCCCTGGGTCTGTGGGATTCTGCATTGTGCTGGGGTAAGTGGGGCATGAGATGGCAGAGCCTCACACTGGAGCCACCATGTTTCAGACCCAGGCTCTCTTCCCAGCTCCCTCTTGACTGCCTAAAGCAAGGGAGAAGGTTATGATGCCAGGATTAACAATCACAGCAACTTCATTACAAAGCAGTCCCATCCCTATAGCTCTGTGTAGTTTATGAAGCACTTTTATGTACATTAATTAGCTCACTGAATACACACAGAAGATTTGCAAAATAGATTTTATGATCTCTACTCAATTTCATGGAGAAAAAAGACTTTGAAAAGGTAATAAGGTATCACTTTGACTTGTTCTCTTCTTAATCAACTTGGGCACTTAAAGAGAAAAGTTGAGTAATGTGCAGAGGTTCTGGTTCAGAAAAACCAGAGCAAGGTCTCTTTATACAAGAATATGTTAAATAAAACAAAATTAACAAAAAGAAAAAAGAGATGTAAATTTTTCCATACAGAGAACTGGTAAGCAACGATGTTCTCAATAAGTCTTATATTAAGCAAGGACTCAGCCCAGGTAGCATTAGCCTTTCCAACTCAGTGGCACCATATACAGGTCTAAGGAGTTAAGTGACAACCTTGTATAGATTTAAAAGAATAATAGCATAATAATAAAGGTCTTTGTCTCAAGCATGATTTAGTTGCCTTCAATTACAGGAACATATAAAAGCAAACAGCAGGGCATGTCCAGGGATTGACCAATATATTCTGCTGTAGACTTTTTCTCCTGGGAAAATACTGTGTTGTTAGAGATAGAAGAGCCAAGCACATAGTTAACTACAAGGCAAGGAAAGATTTACATTTCATTTAGGCCTCATGCTCATAGAATGAGAAATATTAGTCAAACATCAAAAATAAATAGCAGTTTTTAAGTACTTATTCCTTATCAGACACCATGCTACAGGTTTGGCATATGCTGGGATCCAGAGAGCTCAGTCAAGTGAGATCAAGATCATAAAATAAATAAATGACAAAGCCAGGATTTAAACCTTTGATGCCCTAACACCAGGAATGTGACCTTTAAACATTAGGTGAACTTGACTCTGTCAGGGGTCAAGTGAAAAGGAAGCCTTTAGCATCTGAGATGTGACTCTAGCCAGGGCTGCTGGGAAAAGATCAACTCAGGCTGCCCATGAAAATAAAAGTAGCCCAATTATATCACCATAAAATTGCATTTTAGTTTCAACTACGATGGATTATTGAGTCATTTCAGCAAACCAGGACCTGATAGTCACCAAACGAATTGGTTAGATTAAGGTAGTTCCTGATAAGGCAATACACAACACCCAAAATTCTATGGCTTTAACTACAAAAAACATATTTCTTACCCATGAAATAGCCATGCAGGTCTGGGTAAATCTCCAGGGCAAATGTTTCTTATGCAGCAAGTGAGCAGCCCAGGTCCACAAAGACTCCACTATCCTTTAGCTTCCCCACCAGTTCAGGGGAAATTTCTGGCCACATCTTAATTGAAATGTATACTGCCCTTCACTAGGGCCCAGATTAAAGCATCCATCAAGCATTCAAAACAGCCCTAGATGTGGGAGGCCTGGCCACTGGGGCATGATAATGATTGCTGTGTTTAGCAAGGCAGCTGGAAGCAAAGACATGGAGCAGGACTCCAAGGGTGCTTGGCCCTTTCAGGCAAGCCCTGATGGATGACTCCTAATGAGAGCAGCAGATGTGCTGAGATGCTGGGACCGCTGCCTTCATCTGTCAGGCTGCCCAGCCCTGCCTAGAGGCTCTCCTCCTCTGATGTTGTTTGTGTATTTGTTATTCCTAAAGAGCAACTTTATCTACACATATCTTGGATACCATGTCTTGAAGAACAGAAGCTTCAGTTTAATTACTTATTTCTCATAATAACTCTTTTTTAGGACTATTGAAAATGAAGGAGGGGTGACGGGCATTAAAGGTACAAGAGAATGAATCTTCTATTAAATGTGCTAAATCAAACAGAAAATAAAACAATTGCTCAAGTGGTTTGCAGTAGCATTGTCATTTTCTGAAGGCGCAAATGTACTACTTTCTTTGAAAAGTTTCCAAGTTTCTCTATGAAATGAATTTTAAGCTCTTGATACTAAGCTAAGGTAAATTAGCTCTATATCTGTGAATTGTCTTATGCTAATCCATCTCATTGTCAGAGCTCAACATGAATGACATATTATATACATATAAGGTATTCAATTGTTTTCTAATTTCAGAGTGCATCCGAGAATGTAAACTGTCAGGTGCAACTTGGTTTGACTGCACATAATGGAAAAAATATATAACAAATGTTTAAACAAGAGTTTATTCATCTCTTACATAGAAGAAATCCAGAGGTAGCAAAACTTTCCACCTCACTCTTCTCCCCCATACTCATCACTCTACCCTTGTTATTAATCTGGAAACAATCAGAATTAATCTCATTATGCACTTTTAAACCTCTTTTTCCAAATGAATTGAGTTTGTCCCTTATTTTTTTTTAATGTAAAATTTATTTTTATATTAATGTTAAACGTTACTCAGTTAACACAAGATAATAACTTCAATATTAGATAAATCTTCTCTAGTCAGGTGTTACACTTCCACCTTATTTTGTTTGTTCTTCAATTCTGATACTTTTTACCTCTTTATAACAGCCATATCAAGAAACACAAGACTGCCAAGGCATCTTCCATCCCTGGAATACTCAGCTCCACATATTTGTATCCACCCCCTTTTTGGATCCATTATCGATTAACCTTGCCCAACCCCAGAAAGTCTTCAACAAGGCTTCTGGAGCAAAATTCCCTAGACCCTCAAACACTTTTCTCTATTTTTCCTTTATCTTCTTGCTCTTTCAGAAGCCTGACTCTTCCCTGAAGTTACTGGTTTTCTTCCAACTGTATTAAGTGTGTAGAATTTTTCTCTCCCACAAGCCCTTATAATTCTTGACCTAGAGTTCCTTTTGCTCCTCAGTGACTTTTTCAGAGCTTCTCCCCTCCTTTCTCCCTAAAACCTCCCATTTTGAATTCTCACTCAAACGATTTGGTTCAGAGTAGCTCTTTAAGATAATCACAGAGGCTATTCCTCCACATCCTCTGCAACAATTGGTGTGATCAGCTTTTTAATTTCACTGATTGTAGTGGATGTTTAGCATTCTCACTGCAATTTTAATTTTCATTTAGCTGATGACTAAATCATGTGTTTATTGGCTGTTCATATATCTTCTTTTTGAAGAGTCTGTTCAAATATTCTGTGTTCCCTCTTCAATTTTCTGAAGGAGTTGAGAAGTATTGTTGTTAATTCTTAGAATATTTGGTAAAATTCATCAGTCAAGTCATTTTGTCCTGGGTTTATCTTTGTTGGGAGGTTTTTGATTATTGAATTATTAACTCAAACTCTTTACTTATTATTAGTCTGTTGAGATCTATTTCTTCTAGAGTCATGTGGGTTGTGTGTTTCTAGGAATTTTTATCTAGGTTGTCTGATTTCTTGGCATACAGTTGTTCATAGAATCCTCATATGTTCCTTTTTATCTCTGTGGGTTTGGTAGTATAGCCCCCTGCTTTCATTTCTGATTTTAATTATTTGTACCCTCTCTTTTTTTCTGTCAGTCTAGCTAATAGTTTGTTGATTTATATTCATCTTTTATAAAACCAACTTTTGATTTTGCTAATTCCCTTTCACTTATTTCTGCTCTAATCTCTGTTTTTGCCTCCTTGGGTTTAGTTTGCTGCTCTTTTTATGTTCGTCCAGATGTGCAGGTAAATCTCCCATTTGAGCTTTTCCCTCTGAGCACTGCCTCTGCTGCTTCCCAAAAGTTTCGATATGTTGTGTTCTTGTTTCATTTGTCTCAAGATATCTCCTGATTCCTTCTTTGACTATTACTTGTTTAAGAGTATATTGTTTAACTTCCATATATTTGTGCATTTTCCAGTTCTCCATCTGTTATTGACTTCTAGATTCATTCCATTGTAGTCAGAGATGGTGCTTGGTATGATTTTGATATTTTAAAATTTATTGACTTATTTTGTGACCTAACATGGCACAAAATTCTGAAGAATGATTCATGTGCACTTGGGAAGAATGCGTATTCTGTTCTTTCGGGGTGCAGTCTTCTGTTTATGTCTGTTAGGTCTAGTTCATTTATCATATTAGTCAAGTTCTCAGTTTCCTTACTGATCCTCTGTCTAAATGTTCTATCCACTTATGAAAGTAGATTTGCAGGCCAAGAAACAAAATTATATTTTGTTATATTATATTATGTAAAATGTAACCATTTAAAAATATAAAAGCCGTTACTTGCTCACAGGTAATATAAAAACAGGTGGCAGGCCAGATTTGGTCCACAGATTGTAGTTTGCTCACCCTGATAAAAAAAAAGTAAATAGGGAAATATTTTAATTCAAGATAAATTTAAAATGCTTATCTATATTTAAAAATAAGTGTTTAGATATTAATAATAAATCTGATTCTCAGGCCCTGTAATGTTGATCAGCCATGCTTGTAGTCAATTATACAACCATTGATTGTATAAGTTCTGGGATAGAAGAATAAAGGTAAAATTCAGTCATACACCCTAAGAAGACTAATTCTGAATTTGAAAAGCAGATTTTGGCTGAATAATGAGGGTGAAGCTGAATTTAGGCAAAGCCCTAGTTTTGATTACTGTATAATGGAATTCCTGTTTGGAATAAATGTATTTTTAATTAAAGTATAAATTTCTTATTTTAATGACAGATGCTTGGGACTGTTATTTGCTTTTCACTAACCTATGGAAATTTGGTTCACATGATCAAGAGGTTAACTCTTTAGACATGTCCAAATTTTTAGTAGCTAGGCAGGAAGTGGCAGAGGAGATTCATGCTTTTGCATGAATGCCTATGCAATTGTCAAAAAAAGACCTAAACCTAAAAAGAAGAGAGTATTATGGTTTAATAATTTTATAATCTGTATAATTAAATGTGGGAGTCCATGTATGTCTATCCATCTTGATATCTATATCTATCATTCTTTATGTGCATTTATCTTTGTACATGCAAACATACACAAACATATATTCATACATTCAATACAGACATTTCACAGTCCCTCTTTGGATAACTTGTCATTTTCAAGGTCAGCTATTCACCTGGTATAAAGGGGGATTTAATTAAGTGTTTGAGGCATCTTAAAGGAACTGCAACTTTAGAATATAAGCAGTAAGATATTGGTAATAGAAACCAATGTTAAGAATTAACATCTATTATTAAGTATTTTTGTGACATATACAGAAAAACAACCTGCCACCATGAAGACACTCAGAAATGAACAGTAGATCAAAATGACATGCAGTATTCAATTTTTGATAAGCAGTTAGTGTTTAGAAAATACTCTGGGTTACATATTAACATCTGGATTGAAAAGAGAATCTGTGACTGCATTGACAAAAGAAGGGTGAGAGAAAATATTATAATTTAATAATATGAATCAACCACCATCCTTTTAACACTTACCATATATCAAGCATTAGATGAAACAGTACACATATATTATTTCCTTTGATCTTCTCAACTTTCCTAAGTTCAGATATAATTCTTTTACAAATGAAGAAATGGAAACTCAGAGAGTCTAAAAGTATAATCCAATGGAGATGGAATTTAAATTCAAATCTGTGTCTTGAAAGTCTTGCTCATATCTGCTACACTGAATGCCTCCTTACTAGCATTTAGGGTGCTTCTCCTATGCACCAGGTACTTTATGATTGTGATCTCAGGCATCTTCTCCACCACATTGTGTTCAGTGATAAGAATATTGGAGCTCAGTAAACAAAAGAGGCTTTTCTAAACCACAGAGCTAGTAATAGACAGGGGCTAATTCAACCTCAAGCAACCTCAGTCTGAGTTCCCAGTTCTTCCCATTACTCCATGTTGTTTCCTAAGTGTCCAAAGAATGCAGCTAGTTCAGCCTTGTGAATGGTGTCTTTGGCTTCTTTCCATTCAACAGATACTTAGACCTAGAGAAATGCATTTCATGAATGGTAATGCTTACATCAGTATTAGCTATTAACAATACTCTCAAAATTGACCCATATTCATCTGAGGACACCATGCCTTTTCTCCCACCCTAAAAGCTATCATTACTATCTCCATGTTATAGGCAAGAACTTTTTAAAATTTCTCAAGCATTGTTGAATTCAAATATTAGTAAACCAAGCTGTTAATTTACCTTGGAACATTGCTCGAATGTTTAAAAAAAACAAGCTGTTCATCTGAATATCCCAAGGACGACAGTATAGAAATAAGCTGTTCTCTCCTGATTCCATGCATCTACTTGCCCCAAAGTTTACACCTCATCACGACTGAGTATGTAGGGATAAGGTAAATGGAATTACCATTTGTATGTGAATAGTTTGATGCAGTGAAGAGGACATCGAACTAGGTCACAAGAAAACTAACACCTTTTTTTTTTAATGATACCACCCAATGCTGGCAAGAATGTGGCAAAATGAACTCTTTGATAAATTATTGGAAGATATAATATTGGCAATGCCCTTTTGGAAAACAATTAGCAACATGCAGAATGAAACTTCAAAATGTTTTAATCCTCAGTAATCCTTCTTCTAGAAATATCTTCTAAGGAACTTATTCCAAAAAAGCAATAGCTTGATGAGCCCGAATATTGTGCAGTTGTCATTAGGTGGTGTGTGTTTAATGGACAGATGCTATCAGACAAGTACAAAGACTACAGATCCTTTTAATACAGGTAAAGGATTTAATTTAATTTATGACAAAGATAGCTTAGCTTCCCAGAGCATGTAGGCAGCAACTTCCAGATGGAAGAAGCTCTCTATTCTGCACTTGTAAAGGTCACACAAAGGTGCTCCCCCACAAACAGAAACACTGTGAGTGATGCCAGGTCAGGTTTTGTAACATTCTTTTCAACATTTTTCCAGGGCCTGGGCAGGGGATAGGTGGTATGGAGAACAACTGACTCCTACCAACCAGCCTGGAGACTCTGGCCACGAAGCTGCCTGCTCCCCAGGAAAGAGTGTCTGGTCCCATCTCTGCACAGATGTGATGTTTGTAGCAAAATAGAGTGAATCAAATCCACCAAGTATCGATTTCCCTCAGGATATCAATTGCAGCTCATTTATAAACCTAAACCTACATACACCATAGCATGGAATGGTTGCCTATCAGTTGTAAGATAAGAAATTGCTAATATTGACCATATAAAATGACAGTAATATGGTTCAATCTAATAAATGGTGACACATGAAAAACGATGTGTATAAGCAGCATGTAAAATGTTTTTTATTATAATGTTGAAAGTTGGCTGAAATATTACAAATAAAGCTTTTCCAAATGTGTAAATAAGGATACAAAGGGAAAAGGTTGAAAAGAAATGCACACTTTCAGCATCCTTCCCCCCCCCCCCAAATCTCTCCCCACATTCTCAAAAGCAAAAACAGAAAAATACACAAACTAAAATATATCAAACTGAAAACAGCCCACTTGGCTTCATCTGAGCCGTCAGTTCGGCTATCTAGCAAAAGGTGCTTTCAGCTCTTCAACGCTGATGCTCAAAGCCCCATCTGTCAGCTAAGGAGAGTTTCTTCTTGAAAACTTAGGGCCCCGTAGCAATATGACTTCACTAAATAACAAGGTTGTTTGAATACAAGATTCTGTTTTTGTGACCTCTGGCTTTGTTAGGCATAGGAAGACAAGAGCAGACCTTGGTAAACCTCACAGAATCCATGAAAAACTGAGGCTAGCCCACCTCTATCGCCCCAATTCAATTTTCTAATCTATTAAGGTTTATCAGCCTACTTGGTTACTCAATTTTTAAAATGTTCTTTAATTAAGTCACCTGAAATTGTTTAGTTTAATTGGATTCTTGATTCTCAGTGAGGCAAAAAGCCAATGGATTTTCTGGATATCATGATATCAAGAGGATTTTTTTCAACATGGGTACTGTTTCTCTTCTTTTTGCTATTTTTCTTATTTCCTTGAGATTTTGGTGTTACAAAACGAATTTGAGATAACCGAGTATGCTCTGAGCAGAGTCCAATATTCCTATGAGAAAAAAAAGCCCATTAAAATATCTCACATACTTTGAAAGTATTAGGTTTAGAATTTAAAAATAACAATATAAACTGTAAACTTTGGTTTAATAAAATTTACAATGCTTCAATATTGGTTTATCAATTACAACAAACATACTATACTAATGTATGACATTAATAATAGAAACTTTGTGTGTGTGTGGGTTATATGGGAATTCCTGTACTTTTGGAGTAATTTTTCTGTAAACCTAAAACTTCTTTAAAAATAAAGTTTATTATTACAAAAAAATAACAATTTTTTAAAATTGTAAAATATAACATAAACAGAAAGTCTTTGTAGATAAGGACATTACAAATGTTCAACTTGAAATCTGTTTTAACATACAATTTTTTGACATCCTGAAATATCATGAGAATTTATATTATCTTTCTTCGTGAGATAAAGTAGAAATTAAACAATTCTTGCCTTCCCATCTGGCTTGCATATTGTAGAAAACATAAATAAAACCATAAAATAAAATTCTGAAATATGATGCTGACTTTACCAGCAAGCATTAAAATCATTTCTCTTACATTTTAAAGAAAATTTAAAATAAGCACATGGGGCTTGAAGGAATTTATTACTTTAACTAATATTGAAGTACCATTTTCTATGTGGTAAGCACTATGCTGGACATGGGGTAATCAATGGTGAAATCACGGTCTATCAGGAAAGTTAGATTTCAATAAAAATACTTGCAAAAATGAAGATTACCAAATGTGAGCATGGTATTGTAGTAATCTTGCCTGATCCAGAGAAGGAAGGGGGTTATCTCAAACATTTCCCTAAGGAAATGACTTTTCTGTTAAGAACAGGAGAATTAGTAGGAAGACCTTTGATCTGCTTTCTCACATAAGAGCCATAAGCTTAGAATGCTGTTGTTTGGAAAAGCATTTCAGGTTCCATCTCTCTACATTCTGATCTGTTGAGGCAGAATAGCATAGTGGGGCCTATGGTCGAAACAGCAAGTTTTTATACCCAGTCTCCACTACATAATGCCCCAGCAACCTTGGGATAAGCCCTTACCATCACTGGGCTTCTTCTGGTTGTCTTTTTCTGTCTAACAAACCTTTCTGGTGTGTGCTTGGCATAGCCCCAGTTTTAACACTGAAAATCCAAGATTCCATGAAAACCCTCAGTACGTGAGAACAGAGACAATTGGTTACTCTACTAACAAATCAACCCAAAACTCAGTGTCAAAACCACAAATTCTCTCACAGATCTGTGGGATTATCTGGGTGGTTCTAGTTTGCAGTCTCTCATTTAGTTGTGATTAAATAGTAGCTGCCGGTTATCTGTAAAATAAATATTGTACCTACCTTGTGAAGTTTAGTGAGTTAATCAGTATGAAGAGTTTAGCATACTTCAGCCTCTGAAATTTTAGTCCCTTCACCAAGGTCTCTAAAGTTGCTGGAAGTTCAATCTACACTTAGGTTTGCAAAGCCTATACTTCTTCCACCTCTGTATCTGTTTGGCAGGAAAACACAAAATAAGCTCTTAAAGCCTTTTTTGCAAAGACTTCATTTTCAGCCAAATGAAGTAGCAGGGATGGGACTTTCCCTCCTGCCTGAAACATCCTCAAATATGGACAAAATATGTGAAATAATAATTTTTAAGACATCCAGCAGAAAGGGCATGATCCCTCTGAGAGAGGAGATAAGCAAGGAAAGCCCTATGATTGACCCGGTTTACTACCTTGAGAAGGTTGGGTGGAAAGAGAGGGGTGACCTTGGCAGAGCCCTACAGACTCACTGAGTTGGGAAGATAGAGCTGAGAGTCAGGGTAATGAAGGACGCTTGGATTTGTAGCAGAGAGTACCAGAGAGAAGAGAGAGCAGAACAGAGAGAAAACTGGAATTCTGTAGAGTTTTCAGCCAAGTATGATCAGTGTATTTGTTTAAGGAAATTACCAGAGGCCAAGAAAATAACCACCTGAAAGGATTAAAGGTTATAGTGTCTATTGCTCACTTGGGGCTGGGAATGGTGCATGAAACCACTAGCCAAACTGGAAAATCTCAGGACTGAGGGGTATTGGGTAGAGTACATGGAAGGGTCTTGCCTCAGTAGTGGGGAATAATTATCACCAGACTAAGCACTGCTCTTATCCCACCTAACAAATCTTAAGAACAAGAAACAAAAGAATTAAACAGTTTCTAATAGTTTGTGTCCAAGAATAAAGCTAAGAATATTTATAGGGATGCAAAAACAGTCTGTGTCCAACAATGTAAAATCCAGAATGTCTGGAATTTAATAACATGTTAAGCCATGCAAAAAAACAAAAAAACAAAACCCAGAAATATATGACCCATAATGAAGAGAGTACTCAAATCAAAATTGACCTAGAAAGTACAGGTGTTAAGAAATAAGGACATTAAAATAATTATTATTATAACTGTATTCCATATATTCAGAAAGCTTAGTAGAAACATGGAAGAAATTTTTTTTTAATCCCAAATTCCTTCTAGAGGTAAAAACTAAAACATATGAGGAGACAATATACAGGATAGGACCAATGACCAATTAGATATTACAGAGGAAAAGATTAGTGAACTTGAAGACACGTCATAGAAATTATTTAAAACCTAACCAGAGGATAAAAGAGAAGAAAATGAACAGAGCATCACTGAGCCATGGACAACTTCAAGCATCCCGATATGCAGGTAATTTGAGTCCCTGAAAGAGGACAAAGGAAGAGACAGAAAAAAAATTGAAGAAATAATGGTTAAAATTTTTCCAAATTGAGTGAAACACTAAGCCCATACATCTAAGAGTCTCAATGAACCCCAAGAAAATTGTATCAGTTATACTTCAATAAAATTGTGTTGTTTTGTTTTTAAAAGCCTGGGTAAAACTGTGTTTTGTGGACTCTATTGAACTCTGAAAATTTACGAAGTTAGTGCTTGTGTTAGTCATCTATGAGAGGATGTTGATAATCATTACTCTCAATCTCTTTGGAACTGGTAGGAGAATACTGTGGCAACAATTCTAGCTCCATGTTGTGCAGAGAAGTAAACATCCTGGACTCTTTCCATTCCCTGTGGCTTCCCAGAAAAAGTCCCTCAACCAGTGTGGTGCAGTGCATGTGAAATAAGATTATCTATGATAATGGCCGCTGGGTCCAAATGTCATTCCAAATATCTGCTTTTCTCTTTGGATCTCTGGGGAAAAATCTTTGACTATCAGGCTCTTCCTCTCTCTTGGTTGGCCCCACCTGTCAGTCACCTGTAGGCTTAATCCCTTCCCTTAGCCTATGTTTGCAAACATGTCAATAGCAGTGCCTGCCTCACTATATTTTAACTTACATAGTTTTACTTTTTAGTTTCTTATGACTTAGATTCTTTCTTGTTTTTAGTTTCAGACTTCCTAAGGGTGACTAATAATAGGTCATATTTATTGGCATTTTTTATGCTGTGGGTACCTTTCTATGTAATTCACATACATTATTTTAATATTCCTAAGAACATTACAAGGTAAGTATAATGCTAATCATCCATCTTTACAGAGGAGGAAACACTCACAGAGCAGTAAACTAATTTTCTCAATAGATAACAGTCAGGATTCAAACTCCAGTAGTCTGACTCCAGAGCTGAACCCTTAACCACAATGGAGGATTTTAGATTGAATGACACCTGTATCAGTCAGCTATAATGCAGTCTAACAGAGAAATCTAACATCTCAGGGGCTTAAAACACACATTGGTCTTTCTTGCTCCCAGGTCTAAGGATTGACTGGGGCTCTGCTGACCTGTTACATTTTACTGGGCTTGCTTTGCGCTGCAGTTTGGGTTCAGGTCTACTCTATTCCCCATTCTCCTGGAACTAGGAGCAACTCAGAGCTCATTCTGATCACAAAGAGCAGAAACTCAATAGGCCAATGTGTTTAACATACAAACACACTGAAGTCCTGGTTTATGACAAGTCCATTAACATTTGAAGATAATCCATGTCAAACATCTATGGAGCCACCTACACTAGTAACAGGTAGTGCAAGATCACAGAGAAGGAGTGTGGCTGGACAGTTCTGATGAAAAATAAGTGAAGGATGGAAAAACCGACCCACACTTCTACAGTGTCTTAGGCCAGCTTCAAAAGCATCCCACTTTTGCCAAGATTCTGGGCTGTACAATGTAAACATAGAATCTTAATGTAAACTATAGACTATAGTTATACTACAATTATAATAGTATTTCATCGATTGTAAGATACCACACTAATATAAAATGTTAATAATAGGGAAAATTGTGTGTGAGGAGTAGGTGGGAACTCTATATTCTGCATGATTTTTTCTGTAAATCTACAACATCTCTAATAAAAAAATTTTTAAACAAAAAAAAAAAGAAAGAAAGAAAACAAAACAAGTATTTGCCTGAACCCCTTAACTCAGGCTGAGGAACCACACTCTCTCCTGATTTACTTTGGTTCCCCAGTAATTAGTCTTTGTTACTAGAGGCCAGCTCTGTTTTTCAGCATCAAATCCCATCCCAGTCAGGAGCTTTAGGGTTTGATGTTCCAGAGCTTGGGTGAGACAGGTGGATGATATACCTCTTGCCCTGAGGATGATCTGGTCGGCGGTTTAAAGGATAAGTCCAGTCAAAAACCCAGAGACCCTACAAATATGGTTCCAATAGTAGAGAACTGGACAGAATTGGAAAATCTAAGTATGTGCCAAGGGTAAGAGAAGCAGGGTGCCCACATGAGACTGGCAGTTGAAGATGAAAGGCAATACTCCCCAGCGTTCTATGAGCTGACCAGCCCCTGGATGTAGTGGTGGTTTAGAAGGTGGCTTAGACTGCTGTGTGTCCAGAAGCTTTAGGAAATTGGTCAGACGTTAACCACTCAGGGCCCAGCCCCTTGACCTTGTGTCAGCCAGTTCTCCTTTCTCTCACTCTCTCCTGGCTTTCCATGGCCATCTTTACTAGGCCCCTTGTCCTCATCTGATTACTTCTGTGTATACTCCTAATTCTGTATTCTACCCTGCTCTGCTGGATTAGATCCCCATTCCAATCTCATTTACCACCTGATGCCTCCTAGGTTGGAATTGAGTCTTCTTTTCTCCTTTAGGATTTGTTTTGCCGTCTCCCCTTAGGGAATTGAGGAAAACCCATAGCTTTTTATTATTATTTTTAAAAATCCATCCCTGTTTGAGCAGGTTAAAATGTAGTTTCTTATTTGATTGGCATTCCTGATTTACCATGCATCTGACCCAGGTAAGAGAAGGCAGGCTCAAAGTACATCCCCTCTCCTACCCTCAATCTCTCATCAAAGGACTCCTGTGAAGGAGTCGTATTAAGTAGATATTCAGTGGACAAGGAGTTCTGAGATTAGGGATCTTGTGTGCGCTTTGCCATTAAGTGAACTAATGACTGAGAAAATGCTTCCTTTCTCTATTCATCTGCAAAGAGGCTAGTGGAACTCCCTTAGCTCTTCTTAATGTTTTCTGGTTGCTGAACACATTTTTAAAAAAATAAAACACAAAGAAAAAAACGTAAATAGATCAAAGCAGAGCTGGGTGCTGGGTGGGGGTGATCTGCTGAAGTTCCAGCCACTCAAACTCTGCCTCCCCTGCCTGTGGTCCCATGGCACTTCACAGAATGCATGATGCTCCATGGAACCCTGTTTGGAAACCACTAGAGAAAACAGCATCTCATGTCTATTCCAGGTCTGAATTGCTTGGATCTCTATTTTCCCTTAAATTATTAGGTCCCCATTCTTGAAAAATCAAATAAAAATTCTAGATATAGTTTGTTTTTATTGTAATATAGTCCATCCACCCGACACAGACAATTCATTGGTTTTCATCACAGCTTTTCTGCTCAGCAGTTGGTGGGACATTCTTCCCAACACTCAAATTCTGTGTTTTCATCTGTAAAATTAGGTTCAGGTTGGAGAATCTCTAAGGTCATTATACGACATTCATTCTAGAATGTGAGCCCTTCCAACAAATCCTTCTCCATCTATTAGCAGGGCATTTGGTAATGTTCTTTTGAAAGGACAAATTTCTGGGGTAAATTACATTGTAATGAGTAGATGGGAAGTGTGGGCCCTCACAGTCAGAATACAGACACACACACATGCACACACACAAGTGTTTTTCAATGCAAACTACACATTGGTCTTTAAGAGGCCCCATTTGCAGCATTTCTGGTGACAAAAACCAACTCCAAACCAATCTGGATCAAATAAAATAGTGTTCACAAGGTTTTATTTTCTCGAACAGTTGTACTCCTGAAACCTCTATCTCTTTCTCCCTTTCTTTCTCTTTTGGTTTGTTGTTTCTGAATAATTATTGAAATCTGCGATGCAGGGATAACACGGAATCCAAACCTGTGGAGATGGGCAGTTGCCCATCATGAGCCAAGTCAGAGAGGAGAGGGAATAATGGGGAGGAAATAAAGGGGGATGGCAAGAAAGATAATGACAGACAGAAATCTAATTTCCCTTCTTATTCCTCTTCATCGAACTTTCAAGCCAAAAATATCCACAGTGCCAGCTCCAGATGGAGAAAGAATGGTCTGTTTGCCATCTGCAGAGACAAAACAGCACAGTAAAACTGCAATCTAAAGGCAAAAGTCATCCAAAATAGAGTTAAATAACATATGCTAGAATTAAGGAATTTGCTACAAAACCCTTTGCTAAGACTCTGGGGAGTGTGGTTCAGACAGTGAAAGTTAGATCCTTTGGCAACCAGAAAATAAATGTGGGAGACACTTGGGGGCAGTAAATAAAAGACTTTGAGTGAAAATCACACATTACTGAGCAGGGGGTAGAGGGAGAATCAACAAAAACACTTGCCCTGAAGCATTTGTGATTTTGTGAGGCTAAACATAGACATCTTCCATGGAAGCCAGAAAATCTCCACTTAGAGGGTACGTGTATTGCATAATTAAAGAAGATCAGGACCAATTCAGAAAGAGCCCAGCTGAGACAAATGTGGCTGATAATTTGTTGTTCTTGAGATTCTGCAATCAGGGTCATCTTCCAGGGGGATGGAGTCAGAAGAAAATTCTATTGGGTGGTATCCCATTGCCTTCAACTCTGTCCCACGTACAATGTGTTTAGTCTGAAGAACACAGATTTGTAGTCAGAAATAATTGACTTTGCATCTCTTTACCACCATTCATTATCTGGGTTATATTGGGCAAATTTCTTAATCCATCTAGTTGCAAGTATCCTCATCTATAAGATAATGGTTGCAGAAACAAAAGAAAGGGCTTGTATATGCCAGGTACAGCTGCAAGTGCTTTACATACATAAACTCATTTAGTTATTACACAAGTCCTAGGAAGAAGGTTCTGGTATTTGTTTTATTTTACAAACAAGGAAATTGAGTTACAAATAGAGTAAACAATTTGCTCAAGGTCATTCAGCTAATAAATGGTGGAACTCTTTATTTTTTTGTCTTTATTTATTTTTTTAATGTTACATTAAAAAAATATGAGGTCCCCATATACCCCCCACCCCCCTCAACCCACTCCTCCCCCCATAACAACAACCTCCTCCATCATCATGAGACATTCATTGCATTTGGTGAATACATCTCTGAGCACCACTGTACCTCATGGTCAATGATCCACATCATAGCCCACACTCCCACAGTCCACCCAGTGGGCCATGGGAGGACATACAATGTTCAGTAACTGTCTCTGCAGCACCACCCAGGACAACTCCAAGTCCCCAAAAATGCCCCCACGTCACATCTCTTCCTCCCACTCTCTACCCCCAGCAGCTACCATGGCCACTTTCTTCACACCAAGGCCACATTTTCTTTGATTACTAATCACAATAGTTCATAAATAGAATATCAGTAAGTCCACTCTAATCCATACTCTATTTCTCCATCCTGTGGACCTTAGAATGGTTGTGTCCACTCCACATCTATATCTAGAGGGGGCTTAGATTCCACATGGATGCTGGATGCAATTCTACAACTGCTTTCAGTTGTAGGCACTCTTGGCTCCCTGGTGTGGTGGTTGACCTTCTTCACCTCCATGTTAGCTGAGTGGGGTAAGTCCAATAAACCAGAGTGTAGGAGTTGCAAGTCTGTTGAGGCTCAGGGCCTGGCTATCACATGGCCAGTCCAGAGATTCAGGTCCCGTGGGTATACATTAAACCCCAGCACCAACTACAGATCCGGTAAAAGTAACAGGAGAGACTTGTGGACAAAGATCACATCTGAGTTCAGCTCCATCACACAGAAACACAAACTCCAAAGTGGTGCCAACTGACATGGCACTGAACTCCATCTGCCATGACCATAGAACCTGTGGGTCTCTGTAGCCCTCAGAAGAACCAATACCTGGGGTGGTTCTCTAAGGTATCCACATGAAATTTTAGTATTACTCTGAAATTTAGGCTCACATTGTTTCATCAGTTTCCTACTAAATGCCCTTTTCATTGAACAGAATAGGTTCAATCTCTGGTCTAAGGAATTATGTCTTTGGAGGGCATTCAACCCATGATTTTTCCAACAGGGAACAGTCTCCACATTACCCATAAAAAAATAAAAAAATATGTCTGTCCTTTGAAATGGTAATTATACCTCAGGGTATCTATTTTAGAGAGAAAAAAAAAAACAGAAGAAGAGTGTAAGGAAACTCCTGGTAGCATTGTTTCCACTAGGGAAAAATTGGAAGCATCTTAAATGTTTAACAAATGAGATGGGATTAAAATATTTTAGAACGGGGAAGCAGACTTGGCCCAATGGGTAGGGTGTCCGCCTACCACATGGGAGTTCCATGGTTCAAACCCCGGGCCTCCTTGACCCATGTGGAGCTGGTCTATGTGCAGTGCTGATGTGCGCAAGGAGTGCCGTGCCACGCAGGGTGTCCCCCACGTAGGGAAGCCCCACACACAAGGAGTGTGTCACGTAAGGAGAGCCATCCGGTGTGAAAGAAAGTGCAGCCTGCCCAAGAATGGCGCCACACACACGGAGAGCTGATACAGCAAGATGATGCAACAAAAAGAAACACAGTTTCCCAGTGCTGCTAATAAAGATAGAAGCAGTCATAGAAAAACACACAGTGAATGGACCCAGAGAACAGACAACTGGGGAGTGGGTAGAGAAATAAATAAAAAAATAAGTCTTTTAAAAAAATTTTAGAACTAGATAAAAGTGATAGTTGTACAACATTATGAATGTCCTAACTGCCACTGAATTGTTTGCTTTAAAATTTTTAATTTTATGCTATGTGAATTTCATCACAATAAAATGACTTTTTAAACTGAAGAAAAATAGAAATAGATATACATGATGAAATAGAAGTACAAAGAAATGAACAAGGTCTACATGTAACAACCTGAAAATCTCCTCATATAGTATTTTTAAATAAAAAGAAACAAGTTGCAAAATATTGCAAGTACTACAAAATGTGTGAGTAAATTAAAATTTTATACTATACATTTCCTATGTTGTTGGATTTCTTTTTTGTTTTCTTAAATTTATTATTTTTAAACATAACACAAGAAAAGTGCTAAAACTTGTGTAATAGCTCAAAAGAATAAATACTCAAGATTTGGGGAGGGATGAAGAAGGAACTATTCAGAACCCTTCTCCAGAACCCCTCAACTTGATTATCATGGATTAATGATGTGTTTTGTGGGTGTGATTAGTCAGTGACACTAATTGACAGATCTTTCTTTTCATACCAAATCCCATTGAGTTATTTGGTCCCATTGGCTGACAAAGAACCATTAGGCAAGGAGCACCGGCACCACCCAGGGTGATGCCCTTTAAGTGATTGACCAACCAATCAGGTGTTGGAGATGCAACAGCCTTCAGGCCCCTGCAGACTCACTAAACATAACAGGCACTGCACTTGCCAGTGCACTGATTAAGAATCACTGAGAATTTGCCTCATCTCCCGCCTGTAGCCGAATGCCATCCTGAATTTATCTCACATGGAAAAGAGCTTCTTGCTATCTCCTACTTCATAGTTAGTGAGGCCAATCTGGTCCTACACAGGGGTATGATTTGGTGGCCAGAGTCTGTGTATTTTGGCCCAGGACAAACAACTGGAACTTGACGACCCTCTCCTTTCTCCAGGCAATCTTCTTTGTTGGCCAGTCCAACTATGCCAAATGGATAGATTTCACCTTTCATATCCCCCTCTTCCGCAATCTCAATCGTTCCTTGGTACTCAGTTTGTGTTGGATCAACACTCCTCTGGGGGCAAATGACTTTACCAGGGTAGATGGTGGGATCAGCTTCCTCAGCAATGCTATTTACTGAGTATGTTTTGCTCATTTTTTTCTGCACTGACTTTGTTGCCTTTGCCTTTGGACAAGCTGTACTTTATCATGTCCCCTAGCTCCAGGCCATTGACGTCACCTGAGAAATGGGAAAAGATTTGCTAATCATGACTGGCCAGCTCAATAAATCCAAAATTATCCTTCAGAGTTACCACATAATCCACAAGCCTCTTAGAGTTGGAATTATGACCTAATATTGCACACAAGTTGTAATCTGTTGCCCACGCCTCTGTCACTAATAGTAAATTCAACCTTATCTCCTATTTGGGGATAAGTAGAGACTTCCTCATCCTTGGCTTGAAAAGCAATAGTCAGTTTTACCTCACAATCACCATAAGCAATAGTGCCATCCTCAGCCTCCCTCTCTTTGCCTTTATTTGGGCTGGAGGGTTTGGGATTAGAAAAAATGGCTTCTTTTTCTACAGTGCCCAGAAAATGATGATCTGAATGGGAATGGTATACTTTATAGTACAGAAAAAAGACTAAAGTTTCAACCAAGCTCAAAATAATGTTATCCCTCAAGAGTCTATATGTATGCATTGGAGGGACAGATGCAGTTGGGATTTTCAGCTTTAACTGACAAACTCTAGATGTTTTTGAAAAAGGTAAATATAATGTTTACATATTTTATTTGTACAATTTTAAAAAGCAATAATATCCACAGAAAAATGACAGGAGCAAATAAATGCGAATGGTAGATTATTATGGCAGGTGGCAATATATATTGCTGTTCTATATTTTTAAAATTTTATGGTCCAGAACCCAAGCTTATATGCTTAAAACCTAAGTATTTGTTAAAGCAGGTTTTGTGCTATGTGGTACTTGATTTCAACTATTTCAGACTCTATGGGATTTTAACCAATCCAGACTCTATAGATCAGCTTTCAGATTTGCATCATGGAATCTCTTAGCTTTTAGAGCATCCACAAAAGTGACAAGTCACAAACTAAGGTGATAAGATGGTGAGACAGGGATATGCAAACAAGGGGTTGGACTGAGTGGACCTTAGAGACTCAATGAAGTCACAGTCACTTTCTGTCTTAGTTTGCCTCAGACTGCCAATGAAAAATACCAGAAATGGATTGATTTTTATGATGGTAATTTTATTTAGGGCAAAAGCCTACCATTCTGAGGCAGTGAAACGTCTAAGTCAAGGCAACAGCAGAGATGCTTTCTCACCAAAGTCAGCTTCTGATGATCTTGGGGTCCTACCATGTGGCAAAGCAAGATGGTGGCTGATCTCTGTCAAGGTCCCTGTCTTCCAGATTCTCTCCAGAATCTACTGTCTCTTGGAGCTCAGCTGTTGGCAACCAGGAATTAAGCTTGTCTCTTTCTTAGCCTCCTCTTTCAGTCTTTACAGCTTTGCTTTCTTCCCTAATTCAGTGGTGGGGTATTAGGTGTATGCCTCATCTTCTCCAGCCTTGAGCTGCTCCATGGATCCAGCCTACTGGGGCCTTCAGGCTTAAGCTTTTCCTGCTAGTGATCCTTGATTCCTCTTTCACATGGCAGGATAAAAAAAATAGCAAAGCTCCCTTTTCCTGTGTGTCTCTCTCTGTGTCTCCATTTATATAAGACTCAACCTGAGTCACACCTCACTAATGTAGTCCAATAAAAAGGCTCTCACACCCATGGTAATTGATGAGTTCAAAAACACAATCTTTGTTTATTTTGGATTCACCAAATTCACTTGTACACCCTCCAATAGAGGGGAACAAAAAGAAAATGGGAAACAAAGTAATGAGCAATTAAGTTTTCTACTTTCTAGCCATACCGAAGAGCAACTCAAGAAGCAGGACAGGGAAACCATCACTGATTGTTCGAAAAGAAGGTATTTTCACTGAAATTGAGAAGAAAAGGTGATTACAGGTCTTGGCAAAGATTTTGTGCATTTAAGGAGTTGCAGGAAGCTAAGAGGTTGCCCATCAAAAGCAAAGAAGCCAAAGTTTCTTAGGATGACATTGTAGAAGGGAGAAAGCATCAAGGTATGGACCTGGGTCACCTTCAAATTCTCAGAATCTCCAGAATTCCTCAAGAGTCTTCACAGATAATGCTTAATAAGGAGACCTGGAGTATTTTCTGCTTGTTAAATTTCTTAAAATAACCTTTGGCAAGAGGACTTATCCTAAATTTCAGATCTTTGCAGGAGGTCTGGGAAGGGAGACAATGCCACCTGACAATTTTCCTTGAAAATAATTATCCAGGAGAATTTGTGAAAATTTGTACTGAGTGTGACAGGATGATTTTAGATATGCTCAGATGCAAAATCAGCCCGACCTCTGGACAGCTTCTAATGTGGAATTTATCATGTTGTGTTATAATTGTTGGTTTCACTGACTAACTCGCCTGCTGAGCTGTGATCTCATTGAAGACCAAGACATGATATTATTCATCAGTGCTTACACTACCTGGGATAGTGTTTAAAACATAGAATATTTATAACATTTTTCACTGATGAATGAATTATGACATTCTTAATTGGGTTTGTCATGCTTACATTATCCATCATTCTCCTTCAAAGCTATATGGCTTTTCATAAGCCTTACTTCCTCTTACATATGTATCTGAAAAATGAAGTGTCAATCATTTCTCAACTTGAGTCATTTCAGCTGACATATCTCAGATGTACCCATCTTCTAAATATGAGCTGTGGTTGGGCAACATTGACTGGTGGTTATAAGTTAACTGTCTATAAACCAAAGAAGAATAAAAAATTCAGCTCTTTCCTCTTGCTGGATTTGACAGGAGTTTCCAGGAAGATAGTTCCAAAGATGGTTTTTAAAAAGCATTCTTACTGTTTATGGATGCCAAGTCATTGAATGAATGGGTCAAATATTTTGGTCTACAAGAGGCATTTAAAAAATTCAGGATGTCAGTGTGGGTACTCCATACTAATTTAGTTTATTATAAAGAGAAAAATGGGCACAAAGTCAGTGAGATAGGAAGAGGAGAAAAGGGCTTGGTTAACCAGGCAGTGTGGGAGAGATGGGATAAACAGAGACAAAGAGAAAGAGAGGCTCAGACTCCCAAACCTGAAGAAGAAAGAAATGCATAAGTATAAAAGAACAAGTCCATTCCTTAATAGTCAATTAGCAGACATTGTACTAAGTAGTAGAGATAGAGACACAAAATGATGTGGTCCCTGATTTGGAGGCTGTCTTAGTCTGCCAGAGCAGCAATGACAAATACCCCACAACTGGTTGACTTACACAACAAGAATTTATTGTCTGACAGTTTCAGAGGCCAGAAGTTTCACATCAAGGTATCAGCAAGTCTGTGCTCTCTCTCAGAGTCTGTAGCATTCTACTAATGGCTTTCTGCCATCCTTAGGGTTCCTTGACTTACATCTCTGCCTCTTTCACCAAGCTATACGTTGGTCCCTTCCTGTAGCTTTCTGTCACTTTTGGCATGAGGTCTCTAATCATATGGTTAAGGTCAACCCTGATTCAATTTGGTCTCATCCAAAATAGGATCTTCAAAGATCCTATTCTCAAATGAGACCACACCTTACCTAATAATAACATCTGTAAAGGCCCTATTTACAAATGAGTAACTAATGTTCTTAGTTATTAGATTAGATGTTAACTACTAATAACTTCTTCAAAGTTCCTATTTACAAATGGGTTCATACCCATAGGAATATGGATTAAGACTTGGGCATGCCCTTATGGAGGGCATGATTCAATCCCAGCACTGACACAATCACAAATGAGTGCCAAAGGAGGAGAAATTTAGTGCCATGATGGACACCAAGAATGAGGGCAATTAAAGTGAGCCCTACTATGTTGAGAAGGCCAGGGCATGCATTCCCTGCAGAGGAAAGAAACTGTTTAAAGCCACAAGTGAATGACAGTGCATGACACATGTGAGGATAATCAAGTAATACAAGAAGAAGGTGGATCCAAGGAATCACAAAAGCTGTTCAAGGCCCCCCGTGTCAATATCTCTTGAATTCTATATAGAGATGTTTAAATATTTATCCAAGGCTATAAGGAGAGAGGGGAATATTTTAATCAAATAATGTCTATTCTTTAGAAGGAGGAAGGCATTTTAAGAGCTGAAATGGACATACAGAAGGAGAGACAGAAGCACACTCATTCATTCAGAATGCAATTTGATTAGTGACCAGGTCAGGCTAATATGTGTCTTAAGTCCAGACACCTAAATATCCAATGTACTCACCTTTGCCAAATTCCAGTCTGGCATATTTTATTCTTATTCCTAGAAAATGGGCTATGAAGGATTGTCTGATATTGAAATGGTGTCCAGAGAGATCTCCAGCAGGGCCTGCCTCTGGGTGGCAGAGAAGAGAGTGACCCTGCCAGAAAACTTAAACTACTACCTACACCTGAATATCAGGACCTGGCCCTCAGGCCTGGCAGATATCAGCTTCCAGTCTGGACAGTTGTCTTGCTGGCAACCACATGGTAATGTTCTAATGAATTGTCACCTCTGTTTGATCCAACATAAGGTTATTTGCTCATTTCTATTTTCTGAGGGCAGGTTCAGCAGCAATGACAGGGTTTTCTGATAGTAGGAAAGCACAAACTCTGCTTTGGAGACAACAAAACTACAAGTTTTCAAAATCTCTCAGGGAAGTCTGCTAACAGGCTTTGGGAATTCATCTGCCCAAAATGCCAAGTGCTCCTTGGGACGTCCTTGAGTTGAGAGGCACCAAGAGAAGGAGGCTTCAAGTCCGAGTTCCCCGCTGCCCAGCTTTGTGACCTTGGTCAACCTAAATTCCCTATAATGTTTTTATTTTTCATCAGTTAAATAAAGATAATTTCATGCTCTATAAAGTTATTAAGAAGATTAAATGACATAACATAAGCAAAGGGCTTGACAGTTCTTGACACTTGATAAACACTTAATACATGTTGGCATTTAATAAGCATTATTCTCATTTTTTATTTGAGAACAGTGACTACATGTTGTTTTATTTTTATGTCCCCAGGACCTAGCATATCACCTGATACCTAAAAAGCACTTTGACTTTTTGTTATCCAAAGCTTCTGGCAGATATCAGGTTGCAAAGAAGACTTTAGTTCTCTCATCTGTAAAATGGAGCTAACTACACTCACTTTACATGCTATTATGAGGGCAGGAAACATGGCCCTGGCTCAGTCTTTATGAATGAGGCAAGCTACCAGAGATATTGTTAGCTGTTCTAGAACATTCAGATATTTGTAATCTTCTGAAAAGTGAGCATAACTAACAACAACAAGAACATTACTCAAGAGACCACATCAGCACTGGGGCCTCAGACATGGTTATGTGTGTTTTATTTGGTAAAGCAGTTAAATCTCAAGATCAAAGAACTGGTAAGGAGCAGGTGTAGAACTGTGGAGGCCAGGTTTCCAAGCTCCAAGTTGCATGTTTCATTTCCTCTACAGAAATGTGATTTTTCCAAAGAATTTTTAAAAATAAAATAAAATAGAATTTCCTACATGTTTACAAATGCCCAATGCAAAATTAAAATAAGATGAAGGTCACTACAAACTAAAGAAGGCCTTAAAATTCAAAGTGTTAGGTTTTTTTTTGACACTCTATATCCCCTAAAATTATAAATTTCAACCTTGGTCTTAATTATGCAACCAATCTTTCACCTGCAGACAATTAAGTTTTTCAGAGTATTTACTGTCCTTAAAATGACCTTGGACTTCCTCAACACCAAGCCTTCACTTGCCATTCCCCTTCCATTTGGACCTCTATATCTCTAGCCTTGATCTCTCTCTAGTTCTCTCCAAGTCCCCTCCCACATTTTTCCCAGTTTTTATCAATGACAGACCTAACCCATATTATAAACCCCTGTTATCTTGGGCTGCCCTTTGCCCTTAACCATCTCCCACCACAGTCTGTTATCAAACTGTATATATCATCTCCTTTTTACCAGTTCAGTTCTACATCATCAAGCATCTAAATTATTATGGTCCTATGATATTAATATAGAATGCTATTCTAACTGCTCTCTATGTATTATCTCAATGGATTCCTCCCAACAGCCCTATGAGGCGAAGATTCTAAGTCCATGTTTCTTAACTCCTCCATCTCATTGGTTTCCTTGCCATCTGAGTCAACTTCCCTCTACTCTCTCTTCTATGTTAAAGTCAGATTCATCTTTCCAAAGCAAGGATTTTATAACCTATTTCTCCCTCCAATGGGCTATTGAATAGGCCTGAAAGAACAGAAAACCCTTCCTATCTTTGCCTCAGCTGGCAGACATGGACAGATGGTGACTATGGGATTCTAAATTTGGGGGTTCCATTCTGAGTGACAAAAGTGTCTAGAAATATAAGGACCTTCCAGACATAAATAATTAGCAACTTCATGTGTAACCTTCTACTTTAAGATCTTAGGAAAGGAATTTCAAATTGATTGGCAAGTTTCCTCTAAGACACAAGGAAAGATTTGCTGGGTCGGGTGGATGAATTCCCTGAAACAGAAAGTTTCCCAGCTGATAGGTTATTGTGCCATGGGAGGGTTCAGTGTATATCCATTTGGGAATCTCTGTGTTCAGCCTAAGTGGATACCACAGACTTGACTCCAACGTACAAGAATCTCTCAGATCCAGAGGGCTAGAATTAATATTCTTACCAAAAAAAAAAAAAAAAATAACAACGGTCAAGGGCTATAGAGGAACCCTACTGCTTCCAAAACATACTACTGGAATGATTTTCTTTTAAACAGAACATAAATTCTATTAGTAACATCTTTCTCTGATTGACATACTATAGGACAACTATTCCTCAGATGATAAATAATAAGACTGGCTTCACCATGTGAAGAATTTTGATAACTACCTCACATGTGTTGCCTCATTTATTTTTCACCACATGCACAATTAGAGGGTCTATAATTACATATGGAGGAATCAAGCCTCAGTATGATTAAACACCTTGCTCCAAATAATTATACATTACACATTAGGATGGGGTGGAGTTTAACTCAAGCATAGCCCCTTCTGATTCAAACCTCCTTACAATCCTTATGTGTTCTATCAACCCTGCCAGATTTCTGGGCAGAGATGGAAATAAGATGAACCTTGTGCTCACTTTCATCTGGCATGAATCTGCTTGGCCTTTGATTATTTGGGTGGGAACCCTAAAAAAATTCAGGCTTAAGTATATATATATATCCTGTTTAATCAATCATCACAAACTGACGTGTAAATTTGTGGCCCCTTGGCTTAGGAACACATTTTCTGGTCCCTGGAAATACCTAGGTACAAAGAAGAACATGAACTAAGTTTCCTGGAATGAAAGGAACTTCAAATTAGCCACCAATCTAACCACAGATTTTGAAAATTAAAATGCATGGAAGTAGGCATGACTAAAACTATCACAAAGTCATTCTCCTGCTGAAAAGTTACACAGAGGTTTTTTTGGGTTTGTTTGTCTGTTTTGGTTTTGCTTTTTAAAAAGAATTCATTTAGGGTAATGGATATAGTACCTTCCAACTTAAAGCTATTCACATTATTTATTCCTTGTCTGCTTCACTGAGTATAGTTAAAGTCAGATATGCATTGTCCAGTGCAGGAGCAAATGTACTGCTCTCAATTGGAAGAAGGCAGTGTTTTTTTCCTATTAAGTGTCATTAAAATGTATGTCCTTCCTTGTATACACATGACATGCTGCCTGTAGGTGACCCCTGTATTGTATCAATAGACTGTGGTAATATTGGTCATTCTCCTACTTAGAAAAGTGTATAAACAACTAAAGTGGGCATTTTGGATTTATAAAATACATTTTGTGGCTTGATGTGAATGTTTTGGAGCAGGTAGGAGAAAAATACACAAAGCTAAGACTTTGGGTATGTCATAAGCAAAATGGAAGAACTTAAGTAAGTCAAAATGCCTCTAGGCCTTAATTTCCTCATTAATCGAAGGGCTGATAAGGCACACCCGTTTGAAATACAGTACATGTGTGACATAAAATGGAGTTACAGATAAGGACATTGGCTTGGAAAAGTGTAAATGCTGCACAAGCCCAAGTTGGTATTCACTGTGGAATGAGCGAGCTAAATTGTGGTCATATCCCAAGGTGGTAGAGAGGGGCATACAATTTACTTAATTTTTCACAATCCCATGAGTTAGATATTAAGAGGCCATTTTTATACATAAGTGAATTAGAGCTCAGAGAATTTAAGGCATTTATCCAAAAAGACCCAGATCATGAGGATCAAGCCTTAACCAAGATCTGCTTAAACTCCAAGGTGTGTTCTGTCTGCCCAGATGCTAGTCCCTCTTCCTCTTCACTTACCTGATGTCTACTTATCCTTCAGTCCCCAGTTCAAATATCTCTTTCCTGAGGAAGTCTTTCCTACTTCCCTTCATTAGGGTATATCCCCTATCATATTTTGTCATGATACTCTCGACCTGAACTTTATAGCTCATAAAGCAATTTTAATGAACAAATTGGATACTTATTTACTGTTTTTGTTCAGGAGATACTTATTTACTGTTTTATGTCCAATCTCCATAAAAGATGAACTGTGTCTGTCCAGCTACCTACCATCCTCAGTGCTTAGCACAGTATCTGGTAAGTCCCAAATGCTTAAAAATTAGTTTTCAAATGATTGGGTGAAAGCATGGATCAATATTTATTCTTACAAGAATATAATGAATGACAGGGATTGTAAGAGAAAGCCACATAAAAGGGTGATAACTTGAAGTCTTCCCCTATGGATGGAAAGTATTTGGATTGTGGAAAAAGATGGGTGGAAAGGTCATATTAGGTTAAGCAGACAGTATTACCAAAATGGTAAAGTAAACGTGGACACATCTACTAGCAAGATGACTGAGAATATATACATTCACTTTGATGCATCTGAGTTGAGAGCACTCCCATCTATGTAAAAATAATTTGCTCATTGAAAAAGATGTCAGTGTCTTCTCATAAGACTTCCATATTATATTATCTCATGTTGTACAGCAAAGTGTGGCTCACACTCCCTTTAAATTCCTACTTGGTCTAGACCCTGGCTACATCCATCTTCTTCAATGTGCTCACTTGCACACAGGCAGAGAGTTTGTCTCCTTCTCTAAGCCTTGGCATATGATCTTCTCTCTGTCTGGGAAGTGCTTCCATAAGACCTTTAAAAGCCCACTTCTTCTCATAATTCAGCTTGTGGTCAAATGTCATTTCCTCAAGGATGTCTTTCCTTCTTCTCCCTTCTACCAATAACCCTGTCTACATTAGTCCCCTTCCATGTACCTTCTTACCCTGTCAATCAGTCAGGAGAAGCAAGGTCATGCTGCAGAAACAAACAACCCTCAAGAGCCAGGGGCTTAATACAACTAAGGTTTGTTCTTGGTCACTCTCATGTCTGTCCCAGGTCAGCTAGAGGCTCTGCTTCTATATTCTCACTCCAGGAACAAGATTGGCAGATCATTCATTATTTAAACATCGGTAGTCACCATAACAGAGAGACAGAAACAAGGAGAAGTAAAACCCTAGCTCTTAACGCTTCTACCCAGAAGCAATACCTGTCATTTCTGTTCCCTTTTAATTTATCAGAGTGAGCCAGATAGCCATCCATGACTCCAAGAGGACAAGGAGATACCATTCTACCTCCTACTCAGGGAGGAATGGAAGTATTTGTTAAATAGCATTAATGATTACCACAATCTACTTCATCCCTCTTAACAGCCCTTAGTAATACCTGAAATTATGTTTATTATTTTTAACAAGATGATTGTCTCACCCCCTGCTAAAACCTAATTCTCAGGGAGGCAAGGACCCTACCTGTTAAACTCACTGTGGCATGCCTAGCACCCTTGAACATCACCTGGAACATATTTGTTGTTTATTAAAGAGTTACCAAAAATGGGGAGAGAGGTTTCCCATTGAAAGATCAGGCCCCAAAACAGGGATAATATTGGGTGACATCTGAGGAAACTGCAGAATGTGATTCAACAATTCCTTTAAATACTTATTAAAATTATCCATCCATTCATCCATCCATGACTCAGCAAACAACCAAGTACCTATTGTGCTTAGTTACAGGCATTGTGCTTAGTGCTGCAAATGGCATCATGAAGAAGACACACTTCCTGACTTCAAGGAACTAACAATTTAGTTAGGAAGATAGGCAAGTAAACAAATAAATGTGATACAAAGTGATCAGAACCAAGGTGAAATGACAGATTTTCTCTGAATTATGGAAGAGATGTTTTGTTCCCTTCATTGTACAGAATAATAAAAAGTACAGCTTTAGGCCATGAGAATTTGCCAGTAAATCTGGATATTTCTCTCAGGGCCTCACCTCTAAAAGTGTTATCTGAATCAACCATCACTGAATAATCGTGAAGTTTCCTGAGTGTGAGCTTATAGGCAGTGTCTCGTTGTAGGGAGGGGAGTGGGTGATGAGGAGGATGGGAGAATGAAAAAACTCCATCATATGGTGTAAAGCAAAGATATTAGAAAAACCCAACATCTGCAGTTTGTTCCTGGGCTAAAATTAATGCTGCTTTGCAGTATGCCAGATGTTTCATCCTGACTAGTTTGCTATAAGATGAAATACTAAATAGGAAATACACAGTTGTCAAAGCAAAGAATAGAGGCAATCAGTGGCAAAATCCCTTAGAGTCACCAGGTCTTAATTGGAATCCCAGGCTGTTGACACTGGGAAGAATATAAGAGATTATATTTAATCCCACTGTTTCTTCTTACTGAGAAGGAGTCTAAGATCCAGAAAGGTGCAGAAGCTTTTTGACAAGAAGCAACTTGGTGGTAGAAGGAATTTTGCTCTTTGTTTATGCTTGGCCTGAATAAGCCATCATTTTCTCTCTTCTTTTAATCAAGAACAGTCATTTTCCCTCCAGTTTCTGAAAGAGGCATCATCTCTATGAACATTAAACCAGTCTTCCATACTTTATCTTATAGATATATCGCCAACTTTTGCTAAGTGGCCCAGTGTTGGGCATTACTATCGGTAAAGGCATATTGTCATGCGAGAAAAGAGAAAATCAGGGAAAAGAGAAAACAAAATGAATCTTTGAATGCAGGGCCTAACACAGCCCCTAAGTGCTAAACAGATTATGGAGTTGACCCCAAATTCATGTAAATTAAAAGAAAAACAATACCAGACTATAGACAAAATATAAGAAAGACCAACTATTCCTGATTATTCTTCATGACATTTATTCAAATTTTTATGTGGCAAATCAAATATCTAATTTTTAAAATTGTGTATGACAGCCATGAAAATTTGTTGCTCAGATTTCTGCTACAGGGATCACAGGTGGCTGATGGCCACCACTGTAACTGAAATGAAGCCAAGTTTAGTTAACACCTGAGCAAAAAACAAAGACATTCTGCAGGCCCATTTGAACTCCCATTCACTTGGCCAAATCTTTCTTGGGCTCCACTGCTGTCTGATTCATCTTACCCCTTCCATCCCCCTCTCCCTCAATGTGTCAGATCTGCATTGCAGTCTGAAAGCTCTCCCCTCAACCTCCCCTTTATCCTTTGTAGACTTCTCCCCAGTAAATCTTTTGTACATGTAATCACACCTGCTTCCCAGAGCACCCAAATTATATTGTGTGCATGTGTATTCCCCAACTTTAACAGTACCTTGAACACTTATTTTGTTTGCTTATTGGGTAACCTAGCACTGAATATAGCAGAAAGTAAAGATAATTATCTTTAATCAGACTTAACTCTGAATTCTGGATGTATGAGCTTGAATGTCTAATTAAATCTCTATAGTTTTTGTCTCTTTTCTTCAGGGATGTTCACCTGTGGGGATGTAATAAGACATGCTACAAGAATTGTCACATTTAAATAAGGACATTACTTCATTTGACAGTGCTTTGTAAACTGTTTTAGTTTGCTAAAAGATGCCAATTCAATATACCAAAAATGAGTTGGCTTCTAAAATGGGATTTATTAACTTATAAGCTTCCAGTTCTGAAACTGAGGAAAAATGTCCAAATCAAGGCATCAGGTGAAGCTCCCACCCAGAGGGTTAGCTGCCAGTGATCCTCGACTCCTGCCATGTGAAAGAGCAAATTGGCAGCTCTGCCTGTCCTTGCCTTCTCCTCCGGGCTGCATTGCCTTCAGCTTCTTGCTCTCATGGTGCTTTCTCTGCTCAGTGGGTTCCTCTGTCTCTGCAGCTTTTTTTCTGTGTCTATGGTTTCTTATTCTTCCATTTAAAGGACTCCAGTAGGAGGATTAAGACTCACTGTGGGTTGTGCAATCTAATCAAAGGCCCTTAACTGGGATAATTTAATCAAAAAGCCCAACCTACAAGGCACAGGAATGGAGTGATTTTTTTTTAAGATTTATTTTATTTATTACTCTCCCCTTTCCCCCTGTTGTCTGTTCTCTGTATCCATTTACTGTGTGTTCTTCTGTGTCTACTTGCATTTTGCAGTGGCACTGAGAAACTGTCTCTTTTTTGTTGTGTCATCTTGCTGTGTCAGCTCTCTGTGTGTGCAGCGCCATTCCTGAATGGGCTGCACTCTTTTCACATGGGGCGGCTCTCCTTGCAGGGCACATTCCTTGTACATGGGGCACCCCTATGTGGAGGTACCCTTGTGTGGCACGGCACTCCTTGCACGTGGCATACACTGTGCATGGGCCAGCTCACCACATGGGTCAGGAGGCCCTGGAGATCAAACCCTGGACCTCCCATGTGGTAGACAGATGCTCTACCAATTGATCCCATGTCTGTGCCTGGAGTGATTTTAAAAACAGGATTTTCCTGGGGTCCATCCAGCTTCAAATCTCATAAGCTGTAAAAAATTTTTTTCTTTAAGTTTTTTATGCTTTTGGGCTAAGATTATATCCTCAATTAGTTTAAACAATTTAAAATTCATCCTTTCTCTTCATTTCCCAGAGCTGCTGTAACAAAGTACCCCAGACTAGATGTCTTAAAACAAGAGAAATTCATTGTCACATAGTTCTGGGAGCTAGAAATCTGAAATCAATGTGTTGGCAGGGTCGTATTCCCTCTGAAACTTACAGGGGAAAATCTTTATATGCCTTTTCCTAGCTCCTAGTATTTGCCAGCAATCCTTGGTAATTCTTGGCTTGTAGATACAAGCTTTAGTTGCCTGGCTGCTAAAGCAAACACCATGGCTTAAACAATGGGAATTCATTGGCTCCCAATTTTAAGACTAGAGGAAGTCCACAATCAAGGTATCAGCAAGGGGATGCTTTCTCCCAGAATATCAAGCATTGTGGGGCTGGATTCCAGCAGTCTTTGGTTCTTTACTTTTCTATTACAAAGCAATGCACTTGACAGCCTCTCCTGAATTCTCAATTCTGTTGACTTTAACTTCTGGCTGCTCCTGAGACTTTCTCTCCTTGAATCTGTATTTCTTTCTTCTGATAAGGCATCCAGTAATAGAATTAAGATCCACCCAGATTCAGTTGAGCCACAGCTTAATTGAAGTAACTTCATTAAAAAGGTCCTATTTACAAGAATCTACACCCATAGGAATGGATTACGTTTAAAAGCATGTTTTTCTGGTGTACTGTGGCAGTTTGAGATTATTTATGAATTCCAAAAAGAGAGATTATGTTTGTAAACTGGTCTGTTCCTTTGGGCATGATATCCTTTGATTTTATTAGATTCAGCTGAGATGTCTTTGATTAAATTATGTTAAGATTAGAAATTCCATTTGACCATGTCAGTAATGTATAACTCAGTTTAAGTCCCTGCCCCCTTGGTGGGCTATATAAACAGACACTCGTTCAAGAAAACACACAAAAGATACATGAGAAAAGTGGAAGAGATCCATAGATGCCAGAGGAAAGAACTTTGTCATGACATGGAAGAGGAGAGAACTTTGATCCTATAGCCCCAGGAAGAGAGATGAGCCTCTGCCAGCCTACAGCTGAGATCAGAAGAAGCTGGACCTACAGAGTCTTAAGAATAAGAAGGAAGGAGAGACCAGGCAGAAACCATCCACCATCTCACTTCAAAACATGGCAACTTACTTTGATGAGAAAGTACCTCTTACAGCACCTTGAGTTGGACTCTTTAGGGTCTTCTAACTGTAAGCTTTTACTCAAAATAAATACCCTTTATAAAAGCCAACAGATTTCTGGTACTTTGAATCAGCACCCCTTTGGCTGACTAGTACAGGTACATAGCTCTGAAATAGCACAAAGCATTATTCAATCTTTGGTCTCCACATATTCATCTTTCACAATCTGTGTCTGTGCCAAGATTTCTTCTAATTATAAGGACATCAGTCATACTGGGTTAAGGCCCATTCTAATCCAGTTTGGTCTCACCTTAACTATTCACATCTCTGAAGCCCTGTTTTCAGATAAGGTCACTTTCATGAAACCAGGGGATAGGACTTGAACGTATCTTTTAGGGAACAAAATTAAACCAATAACATAGATAAATATGGAGGATTGACCACATAAACCTATTTCCTCTTCCCCTCAAAGCTCCTTAAAATGATAGTATTTTTGTTTTGTTAAGTGTATAAACCCACAAAGGCAAAGAGAAAAGATGATGGGGAAACACTGGAAGAGGAGTCTCCACATATTTTAGGAAAATACTAACTGCATAGAGAAGCAGTGACCAGAATAGCAGAGCAGAGCAAGCTGCAACCTGTGCCACAAAGGAAGGACCAAGTAGGAGTGCACCACTTCACCTCCAGAACTCTCACAGGGTTGCAAACCTGGGAACACAAAGCACCTCTAAAGGCAGAGGCGAGGGAATGACAAAAAGGGTTTGCTGAAAGTCAGCCTACACAGGCCAGTTATATCCTAGGTTCTGCTTCTCTTAACATCCCTACTGACTTTGGAGGAGACCAGAGATTTATTTTCTGGAGAATCTGGGCATGAGATGCTTGATCTCAGTGAAGAGTGAATGAGGAGTTGGAAACACAGGGTTGAAGAGAATGGAATTTAGGGAATTTCTGCCTCCACAAAAAACATATATTTTCAATGTGGGATTCTCTAATTAGCCATCATATCGATCATATATGAAAGAAAATAGAAATTTTTAAACAAGCAAAGATATAAAAAGTTATATCCCATACATCCCTCTTTAGGATGATATTAGAGAAAATTATCACCAATACAATACAATACAATACACCAATACAAGGAATCAAGCAAAGAAAGGAGGGTACAGGATTTTGGGTTTAGATTTAACATCAGAAAGTAGTGGAATGAAGTCTAATGATGATGATCAAGAAAAATTGACAGAAAGCTGGACAGAAAACTAACTTGATCAGATAGGAGTGAGGCCTTAACAGATAGTTCAAAAAACAAGAGAGGTAATATTTTAGTCTGTGGAACATATGCTAATAGGCATTTAGAAGAGGTAATGAAGCATTAATGCCAGAAAAACAAAAGATTGTCAAGATAGCAGATATAATCATATGGTATTACTCAGCTCAGCAAAAAAAATTTGTGTTGTTTCTTTGTTATCATGTAAAATATGATTAATTATTTAACAAGGAATTGTCATAGAGCTATCAGGAGGTACTATTAATTAAAGTCCATGGTTTAACATAAGGTTTACTGTTTGTGTAGTGTAGTCCCATGAATTTTTTCATGCTGCTATCATATATACAAATCTAACATTTCCCCTTTTAATCATATTCAGATATATATTTCAGGACTGTTAATTGTGTTCACAATATCGTGCTAACATCACCACCATCCATTACCAAAACATTTCCCTCATTCCATATAGGAACTTTGTACATTTTAAGCCTTAACATCCCATTCCCTATCCCTACCTTGTCCCTTCGTAACCTATGTTCCACATTCTGACCCAGAGTTTACATATTCTAATTGCATAAAATCAGTGAGGTCATACAATATTTGTCCTATTGTGTCTGGCTTATTTCACTCAAAATATCTTCAAGTTTCTCCCTTGTTATTGTGTGTATCAGGACTTTATTCTTTATATGGCTGACTAATATTCCATTGTATGTAAATACCACTTTTTATTTATCCATTCAGCAGGACACTTGGGTTGCTTCCATCTTTTGGTAATTGTGAATAATGCTGCTATGAATATCAGTGTGAAAATACCTGATTGAGCCTCTGCTTTCAATTCTTTTGAGTAGATTCCAGTAGTGGGATTTCCAGGTAATATGGTAGTTCTATACTTAGCTTTCTAAGGAACTACCAGATTGTCTTCCACAGCAGCTGCACCATTTTACATTGCCACCAGCAATGAATGAGTGTGCCTATTTCTCTGCATCTCCAACATTTATTATTTTCTGTTTTTTTTTTAATAGCAGCCATTCTAATAGGTATGAAATGGTATGTATTCATGATTTTGATTTGCATTTCCCTGATGACTAATTATGGTCAGCATATTTTCATGTGCTCTCTGGCCATTTGTATGTCTTCTTTGGAGAAATGTCTGTTGAAGTATTTTACCCATTTTTTTAATTGGATTGTTTATACCTTTTTGCCAGAAAAGAAAATTTTATATTGGCTTTTATACTAGATGTTTATGCCTAAAATTATAATACATATTCAAGTGATCATGTTATCATTTAGCACCAGTCAGGTCAGGTTATTTAATTCCATCAATTACTCATTTCCAACCACAAAATTATTCTCATTTTCTTTGCTTAGTATATCTTTCTTCCTTAACTTGACTCAAAACCTAGACATCATTCAGAAAACTGCTTCTGTCTCATTGTTAAAATCTTCTCACAACTTTAAATTCTATTTGTGGTACAATTGGCAAGTAAATACTATTCTGCACAGTAGGTTTTAATACTGGTTTGCATAGTTCTTTCTCTCTGCTTCTTCTTCCATGACAAAGCCTGATAACTGCTTCTGGTAGTTTTCCACTTTAAAAATTTTTTTAATTTGAGATTTCAGCTGACTCCAGCTTCCAATGAAAATATATATATTTTTTACTTTCCTTATGGTTTTTGGATAATTTTAAGGAAAAGAAAGAGATAATGCTGATTTTACACTTCAATCTTTACATTGGAAGCCATCATTCCTTCTTTTTAAAAATCTGTTTTATTGATACATACTAATAAGGCATAAATCCAGTCAAAGTATACAATCAGTGATTTTTTTTTTGTCTTTGTGTTGCTAAGTTCAAAGATTTCTTGATATATACTGGATCTTAATCCTTAATCAAATATGTGGTTTCCAAATATTTTCAACCATTGTGTAGATTGTAATTTTACTTTCATGATAAAGTCCTTTGAGGAACAAATGATTTTTTATTTTGAAGAGGTCCCATTTATCTTTTTTCTTTTGTTGCTTGTGCTTTAGTTGTAAAGTATAAGAAACCATTGCCTAACACAAGGTCTTGAAGATGCTTCCCTACACTTTCTTCCAGGAGTGTGATAGTTCTAGGTCTTGTATTTGGGCCTTTGATCCATTTTGAGTAGATTTTTGAATATGGTGTAAAGTGTGTGTGTGGGGGGGTCCTCCTTTTTTTTTTTTTTTTTTTTTTTGCAAATGAATCCACTTCCCCCCAGCATCATTTCTTAAAGAGAACATTCTTTTCCAATTGAGTGATCTTTGTTCTCTAGTCAAAAATCAGTTGGTCCTAAATGTGAGAGCTGATTTCTGAGCACTTAATTTTTTTCCATTAGTTTATGTTGTTCTTGTGCCAGCACCATGCCTGTTTGATCATTGCAGCTTTGCAATAATCTCAGAGATTGGGACATGTGAGTCCTCCAACTTCATTCTTCATTTTCAGAATGATTTTAGCTATTCTGGGCCACTTTAACCTTCCATGTAGATAAGATGACTGGCTTTTCCATGTCTGCAAATAAGGTTGTGGAATTTTTATTGGAATTACATTGAATCTATAAATTGCTTTGGGTAGTATTGATATCTTAATGATATTTATCTTCTAATCCATGAACATGGAACATGCTTCCATTTATTTAGGTCTTCTTTAATTTAAAAAAAATGTTTCAATTTCTGTATCTTCATTGAGATTCTCACATTGTTCATTCATTGTTTCCCTGACATCCTGTAGTTCTTTCTCTGTACTTTCCTTCATCTCCTTAAGCATTTTAGGGTCAATTTTTTGAAGGTATTTTTCAGTATGTCCACATTCTCATCTTCTTCATTGGTATTTTCTGTAAGTTTAGCCCCATCCTTTGAATAAGACATCATTTCCTGTTTCTTTGCCTGCCTTGTATGCTTGTTGCATACTGTTCATTTTAATATTTTAGGATGCAAACTCTGGAATTTACTCCGTGGGATGTCTGTTTCCTGGTTTTGTAATCAATTGGTGATAAGACAGATTTTCTTGAGCTTCAGCCTTCCTATTAGCTAGGTCTACCCAAGGCTAATGCATGGTGCAGGGTTTTCCCTATCTTACTGGGACTGTTTTATCCTGTAACTTTGCTTGTTAGTCATTTTGGAATTCCCCTGTAAAGGAGTTTGATTGTACCCTCTGTTTCCTAGGGGACAAACCTGCCTTCCAGACATTTGAAGCTGGCAGGACTTTGTCCCAGACTATCCACCTCTATGTTTTTTTTTTTTACATTCCTGTTGTTGTTCTTGCCTATTGAGCAAATTATGGGAGGAGGGTCACACCAGGGAGGAATTTCCCAATTCAGTATTTCCCAGCCAAAACAGGGCCAGGGATCCATGAAGGGGACTCAGACTAGCTCACCAGTGCCCTATAGAGGGGATCAGGAAGGGCACCAAAAATTTCTCCAGTGGCTCCCCAAAGCTGAGCTTTTCTGGCCTGCCTAGTAACTGTGGCACTTCAGCTAACTTTCCCCAGCAACCCTCAGGAAACACTGTCTTTAAATCTCCACTGCTCCACTCCTGTCCAGGGAGGGTTGAAACAATAGCTGCCATCACCTTTATCCAGGGCAGGTTGATACAATAGCTGCCCTTAGAGCCAGTACCCAGGGATCTGAATTTGCTGATCAAAAGCCATGATCAGTGATCAGCATTGCACACTCCTGTTCTTGGTAAAGAGGTTTTTACATGCTTTTCTGTCAGTAGCTGCTAGCCAGGGATGTCAGCAGCCTGCTGAAAAATGGTGGTTGGATAGAAGTGGCCAAGGGATGGAGAGAGCAATTTACAAGTCTCTACTGTAATTTATCAGCCTTTCTTCTGGCTCTTACCTGGAAGCTGTACAGTGATGTTCTGGCCACTGGAATTTCAAAATAGCTATTTCAAATAGTGCCTGCCTATTTAAATAGTTTATTAGTGAAAGGACTGTGTCTTGGAGCTCCCTACTCTGCCATCTTTTCCAAGAACTCATTTTTAAAAGAAAAATGATAATTATAAAATTTCAGCATATTTATTAGACATGTGTAGGTAAATCCTAGGGAATGAATTTAGAATTGTTGAACTTGCAGTCTTGGGGTAGATAGTCTTGTGGTGCCAGGGATTCTTAGTGGCATTGACTCCTATCATTAAAAAACTAGATTATTTGTATGTTTGATATTTAGCAAATTAAGCTGATATCCAATTAGATTACTCATAACATTCAAGAAGAAGCAAAACTCCTTTGGCATTCCCTTACTGAAATGTAATGAACCAATGTTTTTCATTTGAAGGATAGACTTTTATTACTATTGATCCCAACTATGAAAATCATAAACATCAGTAAGGTGGATCTCCTGCTCCCTCAGACCTGACACAATGATGGGACTAACTCTGTTATTTAAATCATAATTTAATCAAAATGGTGTGCTTAGCAAAGCAAACCCAATTAGGACCTCTCAAAAAAAGGATTAAAAGAAATATAAGTTATAGGAAATAAAATTACAGGTGGCATTTTCCAATGATCAATTTTCTTTACAAACAGTAACCCTTACTTTTACAAATTAAATCAATTATGGAAATAATTATATTTATCTGGATAATTTTCAAATTTGGATAATCCAGAGAAACCATTTTGTATTTTTTTCCTCACTGACAGATCAGAAATATTTTATGTTTTAAATAAAAACGTATGAATGTTAAAAAATCTAAAAATAATATGACCTATTTTCAGGATCATTTTTATACATTTGATTATTTATTGATATAAGTATATCATCAGGTTATACGGGACTAGTTAGCCCTTTACAAAATTTCCCAGAGTTCTGCCTGCTTTTTAGAATTGCTTGCCTTGGCCCCTGATGTCACATGTCACATGGTACTGCTGTTAGCATATATCCTTCTGGTATCACATCTCTAATTTTCTGCCTGTTATTTGCAAGACCTAGCAGAGTTAGTTACTCATTAGTATTGTGTAAAACAAGAATAAGAAGCCTCAATATGGGATTCTAGGAGGCTCTGTGACACGTAACTTGGAAACATTTGTTGCAAATTTCAAATCAGTGAAGGTTTTAGGAGTTAAACTAAATGAATTCTAAGCCTCCTTTATCTTTAACACCTATGACTGAAAATAATTTCTCTGGACTATAGCCACCAAACTTTATCCAGGTAATTTAGTTGATACACACTAACCATGATTGATCTCACCAGTCATTAAAAGCAATACAGAGAACTTCAGACTTCTTTTAGATAATAATACTATTAGGCTGAAGCATTTACCAAAAAATATCTAAAATTAATTCTCCTTTGTAAAGAGGTTGGGGCTTGTGATAAAGAAATATAAATCAATTTATTTATTCAGCAAACATTTATTAAGCATCTCTTAGGTGTCAAGCACAACTCTACATGCACGCATGCTATTCATTCTGGATGCCCAGCTGTTGGGACCCAAAGCCTTTTGCAAAATGTACCTCTGTATGGTTTGACAATCTCTGACATTTGCTATTTTTACAAAGCGATGTGTTAACTGGAATAATACTTCAGCATTTATCTCTCAATCTAATAAGAGCACCCATATGACAGGGCTTGTCTCTACAGTGCAATCACAAGCAATGGCAGGTGAGGGAGTGCACACACTGGGTCAGGCTTGGGGACAAGTACTTTATATTATCTCATTTAATTCTAACAGTGAGCCTCCAAGATAGCTATTATTATATACAGATGCAGGAAATATGGTTACAAGAATTAAATAACTTCCCCAAATTGATGTAAATGTTTACCAATTTCCAAATTTGGTTCACTTCTACTTTTCTTTCATGGCTCATTTCATTTCTCATTTTCCTATGTTATCTCTATAGTCTTTAAAAACTGCCTATCATAGCACACATTCCCTTTATAATAAAAGCTGATTTAATTGTCTCTCTGCCTGACTGTATTTTCCTAAGGGCAGTGACTTTAATCCTTGTACCTAGCACATGGTGTTGAACAAAAATATTGAATGAACAAAGGGATATGTGAACCAATTCAGATTTATGCTGCTCCCAAACTAGTGCTTAAACCAGCAAACACACACTCATACCTTTCTACTTTTGGCGAAGATTACAGACCATGTGTACTTTTGCTTGCAGAGGTAAAAGCAAAGCAATGCTCTCTTCTCAAAGTCTGTAACATCCTGGTACTGGTTGCTGGTGATCTTTTGGTCCTTGGATTTTCTGTCACTTGATGATGCACATGGTGATGTCCTCTCCTTTCTCTTCTGGGTTCTATTGACTTCCAGATTCTGGCTTCTCCCTGTGGCTTTCTCTTTCTATTCCTGGATTTACTCTGCTCATAAAGAACTTCAGTAATCCAGATTAAGACATGTGGTTATTCAGTTTGGCTGCACTTTCACTAAAAGAAATATCTTCTAGAAATGTTTTTTTTTGTGTTTTTTTTTTTTTAAGTAGGTACCAGGGATCAAACCCAGGACCTTGTATATGGGAAGCAGGAACTCAAACCATTCAGCTATACCCACTCCATGGTTGAATGACGCAACACTAAAGTGAGAGGAAATTAGCTTCCTTGTGTGTGAACACTGACCAGTGGGAGAGGGAGTCAGGAGTAAACCTGAAGATAAAATCTGCCCTTGTTTCTGCAAAACGTCTGCAGACATCCTAAAGACTATGTGACTACACCTGCTAAGTTTCTGGCTGTGTCTTTGTGCAGGTGGTCATGAAGCAGGGGTCAGTGTGAGAATGCTTCCTCTTCCATGGCTTCTCCCTTTTCCTTCATTTGCATTGATTTAAGATTTAGCATTTGTATTTATTCCTTGCCTCAGGTTCTATTTTCTAGGGAACCTGAACTATGGTAAATAAAAAATCAAAATGCAGTATTAGAGTAATGCCCAAATACATGAATAACCACAATAAATATGAAAGGATTAGACATACTATTTAAAAAACAGAGATTCACAGAAAGGCTAAAAACATTTCAAGTGAATGCTGTTTAAAAAAATATACCTAAAACTTGATAATATGAAAAATTTCAAAGAGCTAGAAATAAATATAACATACAAGTATAAATCACAACAAATGCTCTCAGTAGCTGACAGATCAAGAAAATAAAGAATTGGGAAGAGGTTGGTAAAGCCTCAACATAATACCAAGTGTAAAACTGGACAAAATTGTAAAACACACACAGACATACCATTTCAAGCCTCTGGAAATTGACACATAAAAAATTGAGACATGTTCAAAGCTCTGGACATTGACACACAAAAAATTGAGAAGTGAAAAAGTGTTAGGGTTTTGGGTAAAAGCAGTGGGAGTCTGGGACTACTTTCATCTCATGCCAGTTCCCTGAGAATGACAGTTTCGTCCGCATGGATCTGGCTATGAAAACCAGCAGGTTTGTTGCCAGAGAGAGTAGAAATGACTTGGGAGTTGTGTGTGAAAACACAGAGATCTGTCAGTTAAAAGTGGCAAACTCAGTAGAAAACAAATGGGAACAACCCCTATCTTTGGTAACCTGATGTTTGCTTTTTTTGCATATGGATTTCTAATTGCTCCAGCACCATTTTTGAAAAGTTATCCTTTCTCCACCAAATTGTTTTTACAAATTTGTAAAAAGTGCATTGAACATATGTGTGGGGATGTATTTCTGGGTCCTCTATTCTGTTACATTGATTGATGTGTCTATCCGTCTGCTGATGTCACACTCTCTTGACTACTACAGTAGATAATGAGCATTAATAGAATAATTCAGATTCAGATACAACACCATTACTAAGATAGAGTAATTCCTCCTACTTTGTCAAGATTGGTTGAGGTATTTTAGGGCCTGAACCTTTTCATAAAAATTGTAAAATAAACTTATCAATGTATACAAAAATCATACTGGAATTTTTATAGGAATTGCAGTAAACTTATAGATCAATTTGGGGATAATTGGCATGCTTACTATGTTAAGTCTTCCAATCTATGAATATGATATGTATCTCCATTTATATTTAGGTCATCTTTTATTTCCCTCAACAGCATTTTTCAATTTTCAGCATGTAATTCTGTACATTTTTGTCAACTTTATAGCTAAGTATTTCATTTTCTTTGGAGTAATTGCAAATTGTATTAAGTTTTAATTTCAGTTCCTTCATATACATTGTTAGCATAGACATGTGATTAATTTTTCCATGTTAATTTTGTATCCTGTAACATTGCTGGTGTCACTTATTACTTCTAGGAGTTTTTCTGTGGATTCTTTGGGATTTTCTTTGTAGACAAAGGAAAGGATAAAAACAGTCCAGTTGTATGCTGTTTACAAAGACATACCAATAGTTGGTGGGAATGGAAATACTTGCCCCATTCCCTATCTTAGAAAAAAAGTATTCAGTCTTCCAAAATTAAGTATGATGTTAGCTGTAAGGTTTTTGTAGATGCTCTTTAGCAAGATGAAGCGATACTCCCACTCTTAACTGGGAGATTTTATCATGAATGTGTGTTGAATATAAATGGATATTTTTTTCTGCATTAATTGATATGATCATATGATTTTTCTTCTTTATCAGTTTGCTGATATGGTGGATTATATTTATTGATTTTCAAATATTAAAACAACTGCACAGTTCGAATAAATCACATTTGGTCAGGGTGCATAATTCCTTTTATACATTAATGATACAGGTTACTAATATATTTTGAGGAATTTTGTGTCTGGATTTGCGGCGGCTTGCTCGGTCGGTAGAGGTGGGGTCTGGCTGCGGACGAGGGGTCGGTCCAGCTCTGGACGAGGGGTCGGTCCCGCTTGGGATGAGGGGTCGGTCCCACTTGGGACGAGGGGTCGGTCCGGCAGCAGACGAGGGATCGGTCTCACAAGGGGTTGCGCGGTTCGGCTGACGGGGTCGCCCGGCGACGAAGGGGTCGCCCGGCGAAGCCGGCGACGAAGGGGTCGCCCGGAGAAGCAGGCGACGAACTGGGGACAAGGGAGGCCAGGCCCTTGTCGGGGGCTCTCAGGACTGGAGGGCGCACGGCAGAAGAACTACCGCGGAGACAAGGTAAACACGCAAGTCCACTTTACTGAGGGAGAGGCAACAGTTTTATAGGGGCTGGGGAAGGTTGATTGGTCGAAGCCACGCCCTGTTCTGATTGGTTGCCGGCGAAAGGTCAGTGGGCGGTACTGGACTGGGGAGGGGTGGTGGTTAGGGATTGGCTGTCGCTGTTGCTGGGGGAAGGGGCAGGGTTTAGGGATTGGTGGCTGCTGTTGCTGGGGTGGAGGGCAGACTGGAGTTTCCTGCCCACGCCTGGCTGTTGCTACTGTCGGGGGAGGGGAAAAGGGCAGACTGGAATTTTCCGCCCTGTGCCTGCGCAGGGAGAAAGAAGGCGAAAGGTGCCACCCCACAGGCATCGTGTGGTGCCATCCGGGAGGAGGGGCGGCCGCGGAAGCATGGCTGCCGAGAAGGGGAGACCCGAGGGCACTCTGCGCCCATGCCGAGCTTCCTTCAGGGGTGGCGGTGAGTCCGACCAGCCACCCTATTATGGGAGCAGCGGCTTGGCCTGCCGCGGCTGCTCCCCCGCCAGGCCAGCAAACCACGCTTCAGCCCGAGGGGTGACCGCATAGATTTATGAGAGACATTGGTCTGTAATTTTTTTTTTCTGTACTGTCTTGTTTTGGTTTTGATATCAGGGTAATACTGGCCTCATAAAATGTGTTAGGAAGTGGACTTGCCTCTTCTATTTTCTTCAAGAGATTGTTTAAATTTTGCCTTAATTCTTCTTTAAATATTTGTTAGAATTATCTAGTGAATAATTCTATCTGAGCCTGGAGATTTCATTTTTAGGAGCTTTTACAAATTATAAATTCAATTTATTTTAAGGATATAGGGCTATTGTGAGTTTCTACATTATTTTAATTGAGTTTAATAGTTTTTGGCTTTTGAGTGATAAGCATATTTGTTACATAAATCTGTTGAATTTACTATTGTAAGATTGTTCAATATCTTACTATGTAAGATTGTACTATTGTAAGATAGTATTTCCTTATTATCATACATAGTACATAGTATGTATTATCATACATAGTACATACAAGATTACATAGTATAATCTTACTATGTAAGATTGTACTATTGTAAGATAGTATTTCCTTATTATCAGTTTAATGGTGGTAAGATCTGCAGGGATATCATTTATTTCATTCTTGATATTGGTAATTTGTGTCTTCTCTCTTCATTTTTCTCAGTCTTGATGGAGGTTTGTCAATTTTATTTTTTTAAGAACCAGTCTTTTGTTTTATTAAAATTTCCTCCTTTCAATTTCATTGATTTCTCTTTTTTCTCTTTATTATTTCCTTCCTTCAGCTTACTTTGAATTTGTTTTCCTCTTCAATTACCAGTTTATTTATTTGTTTGGAGATAGGAATTTAAGTTATTGCTTTGAGCTTTTTCCTATTTTCTGATGTAAAAATTTAGCACTATAAATTTTCCTTTCATCATTGCTTTTGTTGCATCCCATCAATTTTGATGTGCTGCATTTTGGTTTCCATTCAGTTTTGTGTAATTTTAAAATTTCCTTTCAAACTTTCTCTTCGACCCAAGGATTATTTAGAAGTGTGTTGTTCAATTTCCACACTGTTAAAGATTTTCCTATTGTCCTTCTGTCACTGTTTTCTAGACTGACTCCATCATAATCAGTGAACATACTCTGTAATGATTTCAATTCTTTCCAATGTGTTGAGGCTTGTTTTATGGTTTCTAGCATCCTTCAGGCTGCAGCTACCAAGACCTTTTCTGAGGACTTACTTGACTGCCGCCTCCTTCCACTCCGTAGTAGAGGTCTAGGTACATGCTTCCATCGCTCATTCTCTTCTCATTCAGGTCAGAACAACCTCTGCAAATTACATTTCTTATTACCACTTCTCAAAATCCTTCATGACTCCTCATTTTCCACAAGTATAAGCACAAGCATGGTCTCTAAACCCTGGGAAGACTGCAGACGTGGTAAGCGATTTTAAACCTGCTTGACCTGTGGCAACTCACTTCAGTCTAATTATTCATGAGTTTGCTTTAAGAAAACTCTTCTAAAAGACAGTCAGTCAGTGACAACCTCAGCTAATCCATGAGAGACTCTTACTAGTGCACAGACTCTGAAAGTCAGCCAATCAAAACAGGCTCACCTGAATAATAATGCTTCTAAAGCTGGCATCAAACCACTTTGGACCTATTACCAACATGGTATCTCCAAACAATTCCTGACCTTGTCACTATCTATTAAATCAGCAGTCCAGTAATTTTGCTTGAAGACCAGTCTTGACCAGTCTTGTCTTCCCTTACTTAAGTAATTATTGTGCTTCAGATGTTGAGGGGGTTTTCTTCCCTCACCACTCATAGTCACTTAATGACCTAGTTCCTGCCTTCCTTTCCAGCCACCTCCCTTGCCATTCCCTGATTTCCATTTTATCACGGTTTTTTTTTAGGGGTGAGTCCATTTTTAAAGATGCTTAGATTACATAAATGTTACATAAAAACTATAACGAATTTCCATACACTCTGCTCCCTACCCCTTCCACATTTTCCCACATTAACAACATCCTTCATTAGTGTAGTACATTTTTTACAATTTATGAACACATTTTGGAGCATTGCCACTAGGCATGGATTATAATTTACATTGCAGCTTTAATGAACCACCATCCACTTTTCAAATGTTCCTTCTTCACATCCCTACAACTTTGCTCAAGTTACTTCCTCTGCTAAGGCCACCATTCTGCAAATTTCTGCCCCCAGCCAATTCTGCTCATGCTGTGGATATAAGTCCAAGCAAATGTCCACTTCCTTGCCACCTTTCCTGACTGCCCTCTTCCATGGATCCGAACTTTTCCCTTTTGTGATGCTTCCTCAGAACCTGAAAAAGAAACAGGGTATTTGCAGTTATTTGTAATTTTCTGTACTTCCTACTGGTCTGCGAAACTCTTCCAGCAAAGACTAATGTCTCTTTATTTTTTAAACTTCATCACCTATCATAGAACTAAATAAATGTTTTGAGGGAACTCAACAATGCTCTTTCATTCCTTCAAAAAACAAATATTCTAGAAACTGCACCATGAGAAAAAATTCAACAGCAGTGGCTGGTTTAGATTTCCTACAAAGGGTGGATCTGATGCATAAGGAATCTGGAAAGAGGACTAGGAAACTTTTCCTGAGTTACAGAAAGTTCATGAATTTTATTTCAAGTTTATTGTTGTAAGAACAGGATTTTGGGGGGAGGGGAAAGGTTTCAGATGGAGACTCTGCAAAGGGGTCTATCATCCCTACACTCACCTTCGATACATCTCTTAGCACCGCCACTGGTGGACAAGATGACAGGGATGTAGAAGGTTGGCACCAAAGAGGAGGTTTAAGGAGTCGGAAGTTCTGCTCCTGGCTCCAAAAAGGTAAGTTTTGAATCAAAAGTCAGTTTGGAACTGAGAAGACAGAGAGCCCTTGCTGTACTCTGGGATGCCAGACAGATGAATTATTAATCACAACTGGCCTGATTCCTCCTGTCAACCTGGCATTGCTTGAATAGCTGCTGGTGCAGTAGAGGAAGATGTTGTTCTCTGCTTAAACATCAGTGCGTGTTGCCTGCTTATCTCCCAGCTTCCAAGGTACAGCTTATGTTGGAATGGAAGAAGGAATACAAAGGAATACAGGCGAAGGACAATGCTACCTTTCAGCTGTCATAGCAAGAGTCATAATTGCCAATCACCTTCCATTCAGAACATTCGGAATGCAAGCTTACTTTTTGATAGCATACAATAGAATGAGCTCTGTTTTTCCTTTTTTTTTTTTTTTGCTATTTAAAATTTTTTTTCAAATGACATTGCCATAAGCCTGTTTAAACAAATTAAATTGCATACCCAACCAAACTTACTCACTTTTTGGAAACAATAAGTCTACATTTGCCCTTGAATAGAATAAGGGTTTGAGGAGGAGGTGACAGAAGACAGGAGGCTTGGGGAAGAGGTCTTGACAATGATGTATATTATCATATCTTATATATTCCCTAAAGAGTCCTGCTGACTTTTTGTTAGGATTGTGCCTGCTATAAAGGAAAAAGGAACTAATACTAGGTATTTTCAATGTGTCACATTCTCACTTAGTATTTAAGTAATCTTTTGGGTATGTTGAATTCCTGAACTGAATTTTCTTGTGTTATACCTGAAACTGTAGATTCTGCTCCTAAGATAGTGAGAATGGGCAGCAAAGATCCAATGTGAAGTCCATCTAGAGCCTGGAATGCCAGTGGTTAACACTAGGCTGTTTATATGGGAGAAGGATGACAAAAGGGAGGGATAGAATGAGGGGAGGAGACTCCATTACATAAATGTGCCCCCCAAGCATCAGAAGATGAAGATGGTTAGTAGAATGAATGGACTGAGAGACTTTGAGGAGACAATCCCACAGAAATTCCTTAAACTGGTGGACTCTGTCCAACTACACACAGATTCCTTCTTGTGCAAATCAACAAAAATGTACCTATTTTGTGCCTAGAACTGTAATAGGCACTTAGAAAGCAAAGAGCAATACTTGATATTATAACAGACCTTCACCTTTATATATTTAATATTTACTTTGGGAGGTGGGCTGCAGCTATCATAGTCATAATTGTCACATCCAATTCACAGAAAAGAAACTGAAGACAGAAGATTTAAGTTAATTTCCCAAAGCCACAATCTGTTTAACGTCAATGCTAAAACTCAAAATTAGGTCTCATGGACCCATAGTTTTTACTTGCTACTACATTATATGCTTTTCTGCCTCCAAGAAGTAGCAAATAGAGGGGCTGAAAATAAATCTATGTACACACACAGATATATACACATACATTTATATGTGCATGCATATATGTATGTGTGTATATCTAGCCAGCTAGCCCTATAATAATAATAGTAAAGAGTGATAATTACTCTAAAAGAAGTAAGGTATGAGGTGTTAAGGGAATACAGATTAGGAAGTAAATGATTCTGCCAGGAAGGACTTAAGGAAGGTGAAATTTGAACTTAGCACTGAGGAACAGTCAGGAGTACATTTGGACAGTGGGGGAGGGATTTGTGGGTAGAGGCAGAAGCATGTAGAAAGGTAGGATAAATTGGATAATTTGCCTTCTTTCCATAAGTATGCAGTGAGCAATGGTGAGACAGAGGATTAGAGAGGTGTGCAAACCTCAGATCACAGCCAAACTTACATCTAATTAGAAGGAATACTAGGGAGACCCCTGAAGGTTGGAAGCAGAGGAGAGACCTGGTCAGATTTCCTAAAAAGGAAAACCCTTCTGGCTTTCCAAATCAACTAGTACCTGTAGTAGTCTCTTCCTTCACAGCCCAGAGAGTATGAGTTCCCCCCAACTTTACAAAAAAAGAAAATTACTACCCTCCATCACTTCAGAAAAACATTTTCATCCCTCTCTTCCCCTTACCTCCCACCCAAATTTTGTATGTCCTGTCCCAGAGTCTCAGGTTTCTGTCCCCTTATCTGGTTAACTCCCCTTAGTCTGCCCTCTCAGAATAATGCTACAACTGGACTGACTAGTTGTCCATGTGACATGGGTTCTTGATATTACATCATATCTCCCTCAGACCCAAGCTCTGCACACTGTGGTCCTGCACCTCCCCACCCCAAGACTTCAGGAACCCCAACCTGCATACAATCTGTTAGCCTGGCATTGATTGACCAAGAAAGACAGATAGACATCAGCAGTGAGATGGACTGAAGCAGGTAAGACTGAAACCAAGTTGATTCACTTCTTTATTTATTTAACTCTATTGAAAACTATTATTTCTCTGCCCTAGAAAAATGCTCAAAGTTATTACTATTTCTGTAATAAAATAAAATCTGTAAAAAATTTCTATTTTACAGATGAAGAAACTAAGATTCAAAAAGAGTATATAATTTGTCTAAGTTTATACAGTTAGTAAATGTAAACCAAGAATTTTGAGAATGGTCTAGTCAGCGGATTCTTAGCTACAATGCTGCACTTGGCAGCGATTATAGCAAAGGCCCAGGGATTAAGGGATATAAGCCTTGCCTGGGACAATGGGAGTAGGATTGGAGAGAAGGGGCTTTGCCTGAGAAATAATTTTTGGTAGAATATGCAAGACTTAGTGTCACTTCTGAAGGTGGGTCCATTTCAGAGAATGATCACAAGGAAGCAATGGCCCTGGGTCATACAGACACAACTGGAGTGGCAACTTTAGTTCTGATTTGAAGAACAGCTGACAGCTGCTTTCCAGTAAAGTTAATAGTCTGGAGGAATCATCCAACTGTCAGACCTTACTCCTGTCCAATCCATTTTCCTCCAACAAGTAAAAGGATCTTTCTTAACCATATCAATGATTGTGCTACTCCTGTCCTTAGAAATTTGCAGTGTCACCCAAAATCCTTAGGATCTACTGCAAACTCCAGAGAATGGTCTAGATCCAATGTTTCTCACATTTTAGTGTGCATGTGAATCACTTGAGGATCTTGTTTCAATGCAGATTCTGATTCAGAAGTCTTAAGGTGAGACTTGAAATTTTGCATTTAATGAGTTCCTAGCTGAGGGCAATACTGCTGGTCCATGGGCTACACTTTGACACTCCAGGATCTAAAGAGCTTCAGGGCCTAATTCTTGGGTATCTCTGTAGCTTTTTTATGACCACTGCCCCCCACACCCTAAACATACTCAACTGCCCAAAGTTCCAATGGATGCACCAAGCTCTTTCCTGACCTCATGCCTTTGCTTGTGCATGCTGCTCCTTCTACCAGAAACTTTCTTCATCTACTTGACTCCTCACATGTATGTACTCAGCCTGTATGTGACTTCCCCAGGAAGACTTCTCTGTTCTTCCAAGGCTGAAAGATAGCTCTTCTTTAGCCCCCAAGCACCCTGGACTGTAACACTTAATGTACTGCACTACCATTGCCTGTTAACAGATAAATCTCCATTCTCTGCAAATTATATGATGCAGCATCATGTTATTCTTCTCTCATTCTCAGCACCTACAAAAGTAACTGGCCCATAGAAAGTATTTAATAAATGAATAAATGAATGCTATGAAGAATGAATTTATCCTTGCAATTGAATGGGCCATCATCTGAGGGCCTATTCATGAACAGTGGAACCCAGTTATTGGTCACTCCTCAGGACCAGGATCTAGAAAATAGGAAAAATGAGGCAGTTCAGGACAAGGATCTAGTTCTAGTGATGGTTGTTAGCCCTCAGAGCTCCTCTAAGTAACCTAAGAGTAGAACCTTATGAAACCTCAGTCCTTATCCTGGCCCAATATGAAACAGACAAGAGGCTTGAAGATTAAGTAATTAATCTTCTATAATTAATTATATCTATAAAGTAATGGTCTGGGTATCACTCTGTTGCGTTAGACTCATGAAAAATCTAGTTGTTCTCCCACAGACATGCCTGGCCACAAGTCTAATGTCATAATAATCCACACAGATGGGAAACCAGGTAGGGTTAGGATATGTGCTACCTCTATATAGATTGGTACTAGATCTTTTACAGTTCCATCCTTGTAGGAAAATGCCTCACAGGACCTGCTAAGAAGGTCTGAAAGGATGTGGGCACAGGGAAAGGACTGGACAGGTGGAAGAACTGTTATAAATGTAAAGCTCTTGTGGAAGAATTTTCTTTATAAAGATACCCCAGAAAATAATGAGATGCCTGGTGAGGAAGTGAGGAATGTCACTCATCTAAATGTATAAATAAATCCTATTCTGTGTGAAAAAGATTTAATTACTAGGTTTCAGCCATCAGAATTTAATGAAAGGTAACAAAGAAAGATAAAGATGGGGTGGGGGGCCTCTGGTCCAATCAAGATGGCAGAATGAGAAGCCTCAGGGCTCTGGCTCCCACAGAAGCTTTGAACAACCAGCAAGAACACCCATAAATATCTTTCTCAAAGCTACCAGAAGTTAAAGGACTGCAGTAACAGGGCAAGTGACAAATCAAGAAAAAGGTATCTTAAAAGCAGTATGATCTCATGTGCCCTGGCTTGTCCTTCCCCTAAACCTCACTGGCTCAGTACAGACCCAGCCCATGTGTGGATCCCCAGTTCTGGTTCCAGAGGGAGCAGAGTAATGTTTGTATACATACTGGAAGCACGTATGTTGGCTCAACTAGTCTGTTGGTTGCCTGAAGGATTCAGTGTCCCAGAACTTTCCCTGCATGAAGAAGGCCGCTCACAAAGCTCTCCTACAGAGAACAGTCAAGTAGCTACTTGGGGTAAGGGATTGCTGTCTACAGGACATATATTGCAGTCTGGGACCTTAAGGAAACTTTTGATAGGATATTCTATCTGTGTAAATGGGGAATTCCTAGGGCTAAACGTACATGACTCATTCACAGAAAAGAATAGTTAGACCCCTATGCTTTGGCTTGAAGCTAGTCTCTACATTCCTTGGATTGCTAAGCCCTTAAAGCCAACACACACTCTCTCACATGTCAATCTACAAAGATTGGAAAAGCCCTTTTATTGTTTTCCTTTTTTCAAGGAAGTCTCTTTCATAAAACTAGCTGGATGCAAGCTTAAGGAACAGACCTCAATGTCCAGTAATAACACATTAAAATATCAAAATGATCAGATTTCAACAAAAGGTCACAAAACATACAAAGAAACAGGAGGTGTGGCTCAGGCAAAGGAGAAGAGTAAAGCATTAGAAACCATTTGTGAAGAAGACAAAGCCTGGGGCATACCAGAACGACTTTTAAAAAATCATCCTAAATATATTCTCAAAAAGCTAAAGGAAAACATGGACAAAGGATTAAAGGAAATCAAGAAAATAATAGATGAACACAAAAAGAATAACAACAGAGAGATATAAATTATTGAAAGTAACAAAACAGAGCTAAAGACCACAGTAACAGAAATTTTTAAAAATTCCCTATAGGAATTCAACAGCAGATTGGAACTGGCAGAAGGGAGAGTCAGTGGGCTTGAAGATAAGACAATTGAAGTCATCCAGTCTGAGGACCAGAAAGAAGAAAGAATGAAGAAAAGTGAACAGAGCCTGAGGAACCTGTGAGACATCATCAAGTGTACCAATATATGCATTGTGGAAGTCTCAGGCAGAAAAAAGAGAAAGTGGTGGAGAGAATATTCAGAGAAATAATGGCTGAAAACTTCCCCAATGTAACAAACACATGAAAATCCACATCCAAGGCACTCAATGAACCTGAAACAGAATGAACCCAATTGGATCCACACCACAGCTTATTATAATCAAATTGTCAAATGCCAATAATAAAGAGAAATTCTGAAAGCCACAAGAGAGAAGCAACATGACAAATACAAGAGGTCTTCAATAAGATTAAGTGCTGAATTCTCTTTGGAATCCATTGAGGCAAAGAAGGCAGTGGGATGACGTATCTAAAGTGCCAATAACAAAAGATTGCCACCCAAGAATTCTGTATCTGGCAAAAATACCTCTCAAAAATGAAAGAGTGTTTTAAGACATTTCCAGATAAACAAATGCCGAGGGCATTCATCACCACTAGATCAGCCCTACACAAGATGCTAAAGAAAGTTCTAACAGTTGAAAAGAAAGGACAAGAGAAAATAAATCAAAGCTGCTTAAAGAAATAAAGCTCTCTGGTGATGGTAATGACATGGGTAGATATAAGTGCCAGTACTATTATATTTTTGGTTTGTAACTTTACTTTTCACTTCCTATAGGACCTGAAAAGCAAATTTATAAAGTATAATGATAAATCAGTGGTTTTGGACTCATGATGTGTAAATATGTGGGGGGTAAAAGGGTATAGAAACATAGCTTGTATATACTACTGATATTACATTGGTAAAAAAGCCAATGAGATTGCTATAGAGTTAAAATGTAAATTTAAGCCCCTTGATAACTACAAAGAAAATATCAGATAATATTGAAGCCATAGAGACATAAATTAGACTATGGGTTGCCAGAGTCAGGAGGCAAGGGGAGTGGGAAGTTAATATATCATGGGTGTAGGGTTTCTGTTTGGGGAGACAGGAACGTTTTAGTCATAGAAAGTAGTAAGGATAATGCAATATTGTGAAAGTGACTAATCCATTGAATGGTATACTTGGGAATGGTTGAGATGGGAAAGTTTATGATGTATACATGTTCCCACAACTAAAAAAAAAAAAAAAAGGATGAGCAACTAAAGAGATAATGACAATTAAATGCAATGCATGATCTTGCATGAGATCTAGCAAGGGAGGAGAAAAAAACTCACAGAGTCTTTGTTGGGACATATGAAAAATAGGAATAATAAACTAAACATATCAATGTTAAATTCTTGAATTTCATAATTGCACTTAAAGTAGTTACTTTATGCACTATAAGTGAATATCCTTGTTCTTAGGAAATGTATATGACAGTATTAAGTGTTCAAGGAGAATGTTGTATACAACCTACATTCAAGTGTTCAGAAAATGGATTAATGGATGGAAGGAAGGAAGGAAGGAAGGAAGGAAGGAAGGAAGGAAGGAAGGAAGGGAAATAGAGAAAGAAATAGCAAATGTTAAACATTGGTGGATCTGGGTACATGGAAATGTGGAAGTGTGTTGGAGTTCTCTCTCTGTATTAATTTTGCAACTGACCTGTAAGTTTAAAGTAACTTTAAAATTAAAAGTTATTTTTTAAAAAAGGTAAGACTGAGAAGGGCACTATACCACATAGGTACAGTTGTGCCTAGCACAACATGTGACACAAGGGACATTTTTCCATTAAATACAATTGACAGAAATTGTGGGAGATGTTAGATTCCCCTTTTACTTCTGATTATTTCAAGTAATCTTATAAGTGGAAGAAAACCCAGAATTCTCTCATTCTCTCAGAAAAAAAACAACAACAACAACTGCTTTGTGCTATTCATAATGAGATTATTTTTATTTATGCAGTGTTATTCACTCCTATAACTATTATCTTATTTTTATTTTCATAACTAATATAAAAAGTGAATTGAGCAAGCATAGTCCCAAGTTTAGGTTTAAAGAAATCTATTGCTGTTTTTACTTTTTCTCTAAAAGTTGCACAGCTAATTAAAGTCATAAAAACAATTGGAATGCAAGAATCCTGGGTTCCTACTGTGTCATGCTGTTTATCTTTTTCTTTATCTAGAAACAGTTTATAGCCAGAATATGCTGCTTTATCTACAGTGGAATAAGTGCCTTGGCCTATTTTGAAAGATGTTCTATGATACAGCTTTATGAAATTCACTATTGTATCTACTATACAGATATGGGTGAAGATATTGTCCATTATATTCCACTGCATCTTCCTGTGCTGGTCAGTTACACTTTTCTAGACATTTTGACTGTTTGGGCCACACAGATTTATCAGAATTCTTTTCTTGCACTGCTGCTAGAACTCTCTGACCCTAATGTATTGCTCTTCCCCAGGCTTGCAGTGCCTAATATATGGACTTGTATGGAGACCACTTTCCATTAACCTCATTCCTGCTTCATTTTCTCTTGTCCTCAAGTTTAGTCTTCTCTTTTTCACACTTAATATCACCTATTTTCATCTTCTGATATTTTATATAATTTTATAACTACTCAGTTTCTTTTCAGTAACAAGACAGATTAAAATAAACAAGGCTTTATTTCATTAACATTTATTAGGAATTTCTAAGTGTAGGTCAGTCACTTGATTCCCAGATGAATTCACCATTCTTAAGTGTTGCATTAAGTATTTTGTCTAAAAGGACTGTGGGTCCCTGGGATTGAAGAGTCCTGTCTATTAAAACACAATTCTCAATCTCACTGGTAAGAGGTAATTATAATAAGAAAACTTACAGAATTAGAATTTAGAATATAGGTTACCAGAAGGTAGAGAGGTGAGTAGTGAATGTGGGCCTGCTCCTAATTTGTGCAGATTCTCTATTTAGGTTGATTGGAAATGTCTGGAAATGTATAAAGGTGATGGTAAAACATTATTGAAAGTAAAATTAATAGTACTGAATTATGTGTGCAAATATGGTTGAAAGGGGAATTTTAGGTCATTTGGGTCATGTATTTTACTTAAGGGGAAGCTAGAGGAAAAAACATGGGACCATATAACACAGTGATCCCTGTGGTGGAAGATAACTGTTGTTAATAGTAAATAGAAGAATGTTCTGTCATGAATTATAAAAACCAAACCAAACATAATTCTATATTTTATGTGTGCACAAAGTATATGGAATATTTACATGAATTTCCCTAAGACATGGAACTTCTTTTTTAGGACATTAATTTTTATAAGTAACAGTTCAAAAGCCTAACATTTTGTCAAATGTAAACTAAACCATTCTCTTCAGATTGGTGCCAACATCTGGCTAATGCTGATTATTCATAATCAGTAGCAAGAACGTGTTTGTTAACTGAGTTATCACCCTCAAACTTCAATCACTGGACTGTAAAATGATGCCAATTTAGTGGTGACTATTGCAAATTTGTGATCATCTTTGCCATGATTGAATCTGAGTAAGATCTCTTTATCTACACATTCAGGTTGATTAATTGAATTCAATATTAGAGAGAATTAAATTTTGTCATGACATATTCAGGTGAAAGTGTAACATTAATTAGCAGTGTCAGTTTGTAACATGAAATCCAGCTATATGATGAAATATCATACCTGAGAATTTCTTTTATTCTGTAAGTTAGCCTTCAGTGGAGTCACTTTGTATTTGTTTATTCATTAGATCAATATATTTTTATTGCATATGATAGGCAAGGTAGTCTGCAAAACATTTTTTTTTAATTCAGAAAAGTTAGAAGTTAGCTCTGTCCTTTACAATATAAAGTGAAAGTTTTTCAATAAATTAATGAACTGGCTATATTCATACAATAATAACTCAATGAGAAGTTTGAGCAAATTTTTATGAGAAGACAGATGAGAAATTATTGATTCAAACTGTTGTAATAAAGGAAGGATTCCTGGAAGAGGTGGAACGTAGTAAAGCTGGAAGACAATCTAGAACTTCAATAGCTGAAGAGGAAAAAGGGTGAGGGAATATCAGAAGTAGTGGCCAGGGTGTAGGAGCTGCATTCATGCAATGGTGAGGGAGACAGACACTTGAATTGTGTCCCACTAAAAGATACACTCCAGTCCTACCCACCACCACCCCTGACTCCAGTATCTGTGAAGCTGACCTTCGTGGGAAATAGGGTCTTTGCAGATGGCATCAAGTTGAGATGAGGTCATGGTGGATTAGGGTGGACCTTAAATCCAAGGACTGTGTCTTTATAAGGACACAGAGACACAGAGGAGGTGCAGAGAGGACAATGCCATGTGACCATAGAGGCAGGGATTGGAGTGAGGCCTTTACAGGCCAAGAAATGCCTAGGATCACTGGGAGCCACCAGGAGCCAAAAGAGAGGCCAGGGATGGATTCTCCCTCAGAGCTTCCAGAGGAACCTAACCTTGCTAACACCTTAATTTCGGACTTCTAGTCTCCAGGACTGTGAGAGAATGAGTTTCTGTTTTAAGCCCCTGGTTTCTGGTAATTTGTTGCAGTAGCCCCAGGAAATTAATATCACCACATTGCCACTACAGTTCCACTATTACTACTATTACTATCAGCACTAGTGTCTCACCACTGCAACGACTGCTGCTGCTCCTCCTCCTACTGGATACCATTTATTGAGAGCCCACCAAGTCCCAGAAGTTGTCTCCTTTGTACAACTGTTGTGGAATTTAAGAGAAGTTCAATTATTTGAGTATAGAGAGGCCAGGACTCAGGAATGATTTTGAGAAGGAAAAATGGTTTATTGACGGCCGGCCGGACTCAGGAGCTTTCAGTTTGAATCCCGAGCCCTGAACAAGATTTTCAAACGTCTTTTATACAGAGAGGAAAGGCCAAATGGTCCCTTTGTTTCAGTTCTCAATAGGCTTCAATTAGCATATATCTTCCACATCTTAGGTAAGCTTTTAGCATGGACTCCAGACATTCTAGATAAGCCTTTAGCATATTTGGTTTTTGCATTTCCCCTAAATACTTAAAGTTTATAGCCCTTGCATTATTAAACATTTCCTGGGACTGGAGCCGCTGCCAGTCCCTAACGGCAGGACTGCAGCCTCTTACCGTTCCACACCCACAAATCAGACAACTTAGTTATCTCTGAAGAGACAAAGAGCCTTCCACCCATAGCCCACATCATTCCCCCCCTTTTGACAAAGTTTACTTGCTAAGCTTTGGCATAATTATTGTTGGAGCTATGAGGTGGATGGCTGTTTGTTGTCTTGATTGATTATTTATCAGTCTTTAGTACAGCATCCAGGACTGTTTTTAGAAGTTTAGAACTTTTCATTCTGGACAGCAGAATCTTGGGCAGGGGCCTCCCGCAGTTATTCTGCTGCCACTGGCACTCACGTGGATTTCCAGTCAGGTTTCAGATCCATCTATTACTTTTATTTTACTCTTAAAGAGTTTACACCTTTAATTTAAAAGGGGTGCTGAAGGGAGACGATCTCTTTTCTGTAACTGCTTCCTGCTGGCCATGGGCTGTAGTCATTGCCTAATAAGGTGTAAAACTCTTTAATTTATTCTAACTGGAGGAAGATGGATCTGGCATTCTGTACGAAGTTGGATGAAGTTTTCATATGGTTAATAAGATGTTCACTCTGAAAGAAACAAACTTAATTAAAAATTTGGAATACCTGTTTTTAAAAGAGGACACATTGGATTACAGAGGTAGACAAGGTTAGGTGCCTATAAAGATGGCATTCCTTAAAAGCTGGTGGGAACAGCATATATATTCTTTTTTAAGTTATCCATCTTTAGAGAGAAATTGCAACAGACACTTAGCTTTGTCTGAAGACACATCCCAAGCTGTTCAATGATTGACACTCATTCGCTCTGTCAGATGCTCCTGGTGAACTGGCACTCCTTGGGCAACTGGCTTCACTCAGGATTAGAACATTAATTTGGAAATACTCTTAATTTTCACCTGTGGGAGTGATCAGAACTACAGAATAAAGATTTTTACACCTTGGTTTTCATTGTACAATTTCTAGCAATTTTGACTTGTTCAATAGGTGACTCACCATCAGCAAGCAAGCCTCACTTTTGCTACACAGCAGAGTACAGCAGAATATAGAACTTGACTGAGACTGGCTGAGACTGCCACCTTATTCTATAGACATATTATTAACTGTTTAGAAAATGATTTTACCAGGAATTTAACATGTCTAATATACTTCTGCACTTGATCCAAAATAGAAAAGATAACATTACAATTATTAGGCATATATTTAGTACAGGATAAAAGTGCAGCACTTAATATTAACTAATGTATTACTTAATGCATAAGGATTCAGAGTTGCAATTATTAGTTTTGAATTTCAGGTTTGTAATACTTTACATGTTATCTCTCCATGAGAGCAGGCCATAATGCCAATTGTGTTTAAGTTTTACTTACAGTATCCTGTTATCATGGCTCCACTTAGCATGTTCTTCAACGCAGTGAGCAAGTTGCAGCATCCTTCATCTTAGAGAGATTTTCCAGTATTCTACTAGCCTGGTGCATAGTGCTCTCTGGCACCATGGAACAGTGCCAGTCTGGAGGCGATATCCATTGTACACTTGGCTGTACCGAGTCATTATTGGCTGCAGGAGCTTGAAACTGCAATATAGTTTCCATCGACTTCAGGAGCAGAACCAGAGACTGATATAGCACATATTTTTAATTGAGGGGTCAGTGATCAGCCTAGCCAATAACTCACATGGAGAGGCCACCTGTAATGTATACAAGGCCTGGTTCGAATGCACAAGAGTTTGACAATGTTAAAGTTTATTCCTTGTTTTATATATATTTTAAACAACTTAACGCAATACATATATCAAATGACTATTTACTTACACAATTTTACTATGAAGATAACAGTAGGTACTTTACTTTTGTAATAGAGGAAAAATATTATTTTTCATTGTTAGAATGAAAACAGAATATTTCCAATAGAATCAAGACAACTTTTTATTACCATTTACTTAAATGTGTATTTTGCAGTGGCCTTCAGACAGGTTTATTATCATGAAGTTATTTCTGCTACCAATACCAATCTAAGTTTCTTTAGTTAACAATGACTTCTACAACTAGAACTATTTAAACATTTTCAGTTTGGAAGATGTTTTACAAACTCTTTATAATTGACTATAACCACATTGACTAGCCACCTCATGTTTAAATAAACTTACTAAATTACAATTACCAATGAAAGAAATTTACTCTTTATTTAAGAGAGCATATCTACAATCTTTTTCCTTTAGCCTAATTTCACCAATGTGAACTTAAAATTTTCATCACTGTAAAGATTTTGTACATATAATGTTAATTTAGTTTATAAATTAACTATGGGAGATTACACTCAAGTTAAATAAAATTGAAACCATAATAGTTTATGCAAGGAATGTTCTCTTTTTCCCTTAGAGGAAGCTAAAAACTTCTTTTCTTTAAGTTATGAAAATTATTAAATTAAAAGCATACTGACTACCAGGTTTTAAAACACATGCATACTGATTACCAGGTTTTAAAACACATTACACAATTACTTAATTTTTTAAAAATCATAACCCAGGAAAGATCTCTCCATAGTTTTTATGGACTTTCCTTTACTTACTGAAATTTGTTAATAGAGCCACTAATTACCATTATTTCGTTGGAAAGAAATCTTCTGGAAGAAATTAAGGCTCACCAGATTGTGGAGAAGAAAATAATTTATTCTCAATCTTGCAAGAAGGGGTGCAGAGCCAGATATGGCTGGTGCCACGAACAAAGAAAAATGACACAATTTATACCCCTAAGCCTAGCATGCAAGCTCTTCCTGTTTTTCCATAGATTGGATACTTCAGAAGTTACAGCTTATCTGAGATTTAACTTTCCCACGCAAAAGTTTGATTTAACTGCTTCTTCTATCACATTCCAACCATTTTAGTTTTTACCTGCTCCCCCTTTGTCAAATAAGGAATAGAATTTAGTGCTGAAATGGCACCAACTTAGCTCCTTCTTGGGCATCCTTCCACTGCCCATAGGACTGGCCTAAACTGGTCTCCTCCACTGCTGTCAAACCCGGGAGTGGGAGACTGAGGCAGCAGGCCGCCAGGTTACATCAACATTTTTCTTATGTGAAAATTAACCTAATCTTTGTTTTGTTTTTTTTTTTTGCAATTTATGGCTGACAAAGGTTTAAACTGGGAAATTACCAGGCAAACTGATTCTTAATTCCCTAGCCTAGTAGATAGGTTTAATCTGCCACACCTAGTCTTGCCTTAAAAGCTCTTGCAAAGAGGAGGCCCTTTTCCAATTGTTTCCATCATCAGATTTCTATGACTTTTTCATCCTGCTTAGTTTAATTTGGGCTTTAAGAATATTTATAAATATAACTGCATATTTAATTTTTAACAATTTGAATAGACCTCTTTTAAGAATTTTTATTTGTTAATTTCATATTTATCCTGATGTATGAAGACATACATTGAGCTTTTTTTTTAAAATGGGCAGACACAAAGAGTTAGACACAAACACAACTCATTGATATTACTTATAATTTGCATTATTTTATATACTGTTTAGCTTAATTAATTAGGGGTCCAGAAATACATATTACTTATATAACTGCATATTTAACCTCAACAATTTGAGCAAATAGGCAGACATGAATAGTTTGACACAACAACATGACTTTAGTTACTTTAAACTTTTCAAAGACTTTTGAAACTCTTCTTAATTTGCACTATGACCATGCAGTTTACCACAAGAATTTTCTTTCTTACTTAATGGATTGTAATAACCAAAATGTTCTCAATGCCTTAGCACCATTTTGTTTTAGAACTTTATATTTTACTTTGAAATTAGCAGAATTTTGGATAAGCAACAAGATTAATTTTATATATATTTACTGAGGCTATTTGAAGCCTCAGGGAGACAGACTGCTTTCTCTCATGAATTGCCACTCTTAGGAACACTGACCGTCAAGGCAGGAGACTTCTCCCCCTCCACCCCCCTTTTTGATTTTGGAGATAATAAAACTCCAGTGGCCATTTAACCTTATTATATCAGGCAGCAATTTATTTAGTTTACACTTGAATTCATGAGAGAAAGGGTTACTAATACCAGGAGAGGAGACAGTGATGTCCCAGCTCTTCTCAATTATGAAATAACCATAGGCAAAGGCAAAGGGTGAGGTTAGGCTTGAAGTAACCATAAACAAAGGAAAGGTTAGTGTAGAATTTACACTTAAATAATAGTTTCAGGCTAAATTCACCCAGCTATAATCTCAGTTATTGTCTTTCCACTGTTTTATAATATAAATGCATTTATAAATGATTTTAACCCTTAGTTACAGTTTTTATTAATTTTTTTTAAACCTATTAATTTTATAACACCTTTAAATACCTTTCATTCAACTTATAACATATTAAATGAACTTATTACCTTAATTTTTCCTTTAAAGTAAAATAATAAATCTCTTGCAGTTAGTTTGAAATAAAAGGCTACTTTTCAGGATTTGATTTCTAGAACATAAAATGTTCTTTTAAAAGAGGTAAGACTCTTCTTCAAACACTGAGGAAATGATGAGGTTAAAGCACAAGAAGCTATTGATAAAAGATTTTCTTTGTATATTGATCTTACTCAATTTAATCATAAAAATTTTCCTTCCACAAATCTTCTACACTTTCAGTATTCATTCAGGTTCTGTCCCACACTCTACTCTTTCCAATAATCAATCATTTTATCTTAGGACAAAATCATCTTCTGTTTCCTTAACAATAAAAACACACTCCATATATCCCACATACTAAGTTACCAGGCAAACTTCTTACAACATGTAATTGCCATTAATACTAAACAAGTTTGTTAAAATAATGAACTTTTTTTCACTTTAAATACTTAGTAGCATGTAATACCAGAACAGTTTTTTTGGAAGCAAGTGGCAGGGGAGACTGGCTGCCGAATATGTTTGTTATAAAATTGCCTTTTATTATTATTATTATCAATTCAGTTTTTGTTAAATAATGACCTTCTGCAATTAGCCACTTAAATACCTTAAACAATGCTTTGTAAAACTTTTATAATTATTTATACCCTTAAGACAAATTTTACCTTCACAGAACACATTCTCTTACTTAAGGTTACTACAATACCTTCTAAGAACCTGAGCAGAATGCAAACGTATTTTGGCTTTGACACCCTAAGGAGAGAACTTTACTGCATTTATTCTGATTCTGCTTTTCACCCTCTTCACTTCCCTCCCCCCCTTCCAGGCAGTCAGGCGCACAACAAACAGGAATGCGGCTTATGAATAGAAGGGTGGACTCACTGGAAAGGGGCAAGCCACTCCCCCCTTTCCAGCTTTCAGCCAAAATGGGCAGACAGAACCTACTCAAATTTGGCAACTCTCCCAGGGACCCAGCTACCCTGACTGGGACATCCCCAACAAACTTGGGTGCGTGGCGCGGACACAGATGGCCTCCAAGCCCCGGCAAAGGGCCAGACCAGAGACAAGACAGCAGAGCATGCACAAACATCTAGACTCCGCAAACATCCAGACTCCTCAACTTTTGCCCCAGAATCATTCCACTCCCTTGCCAATGGCAAGGGAGGGCTCCAGCTCAGCCGTAATTCCACTTTACATAAGGACACAACTCCAACACTAGCCTTGAGCTGACACAGACAGAAGCACAAAGGTCACTAATCTGACCCACAAGTTTATATATTTATTTTCACCATGGCTGCCCCACAGCCATCACAAACCTCAGAACACTTAACATTTGGTATAAAGCGAATTCATTCACAAATTAGCACTATAACAAAAGATTTCAGCTAGACTTTTCCACTGTTTAAACTTTACACCCAGACCAAGCTCCACCAGAAAAGCCGATCCATTTTCCTGTAACCAAGTTTTGTTTCCCTTAATCTAGACCAATTTCCAGGACATTAGGACTTGAACCTATAAATAGCCCTTCCTATTAAAATCCAGACTCCACTCCTTTAGTGGATATAAGACCAGTACCAGATTCTAACATGCAGTTAGACAAACGCAAAACACCAGGGCTTTTCCCCGGTTTTCCTCCTTTTCCCAAGCCTAGAGAGAACAGCTTCCCCCCAGCCTTCTGGGGCTACTAGGGTTCTCTCAGGAGGTGATCAGCCTCCCCTTCCTAGCAATTAAAGCTAGGGCCTTCCAGACTGTGCTCACCCGGGGAGTCTTACCTTCTTCCATGTTCGGAGTTCTTTTTTGTTCCCAGAATCCTTCTCTTCAGACCTTCCATTGCCCTCGATTTTTGTCGGGAAGATTCTGGTGGAGCCCACATCTTTTCTGGATTAAATTTAATCCAGGGGCACCCAGATTTGGGGTTCACCCGAGTCCTCCCGGCTTCCTCAGGGATTTGGAAGGGGCAGCAAAATGCTATCATCTCTGGCCTTCATTTGTAGTCCCATCTGGGTCGCCAAAAATGTTGTGGAATTTAAGAGAAGTTCAATTATTTGAGTATAGAGAGGCCAGGACTCAGGAATGATTTTGAGAAGGAAAAATGGTTTATTGACGGCCGGCCAGACTCAGGAGCTTTCAGTTTGAATCCTGAGCCCTGAACAAGATTTTCAAACGTCTTTTATACAGAGAGGAAAGGCCAAATGGTCCCTTTGTTTCAGTTCTCAATAGGCTTCAATTAGCATATATCTTCCACATCTTAGGTAAGCTTTTAGCATGGACTCCAGACATTCTAGATAAGCCTTTAGCGTATTTGGTTTTTGCATTTCCCCTAAATACTTAAAGTTTATAGCCCTTGCATTGTTAAACATTTCCTGGGACTGGAGCCGCTGCCAGTCCCTAACGGCAGGACTGCAGCCTCTTACCGTTCCACACCCACAAGTCAAACAACTTAGTTATCTCTGAAGAGACAAAGAGCCTTCCACCCATAGCCCACATCACAACTGTTAAGATCTTCATGGCATTTCCTATTGCCTCAAAAGCTCATGGGTAGGCCCACAACATGCTGTCTCTCCAGTGGTCCTTCACATCTTGTAAATCTTCAGATCAGATGACATTAATTTTTCTGACCTCTTCTTCACTGAGTGATCTGGCTCTTAGATTTTGGTTTGTGAATTCAATTAATCTCAGCGCAAATAGGGATCCCAATAAGTGTTGGTATAAAATTGTGGGCCATCCTGGATATAGGACAAGCATGAACAACAGGTACAATGATAAGATAAAGGGGAAAAAAGCAGGCATTCCTTGGTAATGTCTACACAGTCAAGAGTAAAATGGAGATGATATATTGGGAACTAATGCAAAGGGAGCCCATCGACATCATTCAGATCTCTCAGGCCTCCTCCCATGCAAACACAGTTCTTCTCATTGATACTTGGAGACTGACATGAAAAAACAACCTCAGTTCTAGAGGTATGGGATAGGCAGAGAGTAGATTCTCAGCAGTCCAAACACAGGGCTCATCAGCCTCATATTCTTGACTGAGGCTTCCTTCTACAGGAGAGAAATAAGAAAAGAGTTAGATGAAGCTTTGTATTTCCAAACTTTCCTCTCTCTTCCTAGGTTGATTTCTAGTAGGACCTCAGGTCTCTTCTTTGCCCTCCTCATCTCCTAGATGGATGGGTCAAAACCAAGCAAACTGTAGTAACTTGGTGATAGAGAATGGTGCCTCTCTCTCACTGGTGATAGTTTCTCTCAAAATGTCCTCACACTTTTGCCTCAGGTAAAGTAAAGTAGAGCAGGGGCTGCTCTGGCTTAAATCTGCTCCTTTTGGAGAGGGTTTGGGGTAAGCAGATGGACCAAGACTAGAACTCTAGGGAAAAGTCTCACTTTCTTTGATTCATTTTGCCTCACCGTATGATAAAGGCCCAGTGGAGAGAGGTAAAGAATGTGCTTGACCCCAGTTTTCAGTTTAAGTGAAGGGCCAGCTCAAGAGGGGATGATAAGGTTTTTGGTGAAAAAAAGAATGGGTTTTTGTCTGACCTTCTCTTCAGGATACATGTCTACTTTAGGAGCCTGACAGGATTTGAAGACTTCAGAGACCCAAGGGTCTGGCCAAACGCCACCTCATTATCATTGTGACTCCCCAGAAGGGGCTCAGACACAACATATACATCACCAAAATGACCACAGGGCCTTGATGCAGGCCATAGCCCTCCCTGAGAGGAGAATGAGGTGGTCTCAACACTTGATCAGTCCATCAAAAAATGTGAACAATGATGACCAGTCCTGCAAGCATGATGCAGTTATTACACAACTCTATCAATGGCCACTTTGAACCAAATTGTGTTTTTTAATTAGTTGAGAAAATTCTAGTCATATCTTCAAAATGGACATTGGAAAAGGCAGGAGGCAGATGAGTCAACCTTTCAGAAAGGTATCCAGTCTCTAGGTGCCCTTGCAGCTTTTCAGCAGTAACTGTAAACTTTCATTTGGAACCAATTGTTTAGCAGTTAACAAAGAGGGCTGATGACTAACCCATCTGAGAGGCTTAGTGACAAGCCCAGCTGCTCAGGAGGGGGAGTTAATGGTTCCCTGGACAGTTCTGACTTAAAGGTTAATGCATTCAGCATTTGGCTTTGAAGTTACAGACTTGTAACCAGAACGTTCTTTTTTAAATTATGGAGAGTCATCAAAAGACATGGAAAACCCTTGAAGATTCACTCAGGAAAAGCCACTAGAGCTAAAATATACAATAAAATCACTGTGACCTAGAAGCAACATGATAGAGAAACAGTAGGGTCTCTGTCACACATTAGCTTTGTGACCTTGGGCAAGTCATTTAACCTCTTTTGAGACTTGATTTCATCAACTGAAAAATGGTTATAATAATCATTCCCTGTGTAGTAGATTGCAAAGATGAATATAATTTTATATCCCTCCCTGTATTCACACTTGCTTTGCAATGTAACTTTTTAGCTGTTCCTTTTAAAAGATGGAGTCTATCTTTCTTCCTTGGATACCAGCTGTCCTTATGACTTGCTTTGGGCAATAGGTGTGAGCCTGTACCTTAAGAACACTTGCACACTTCTGTTTTTCCTCTCAGAACCCTTCTGGTAAAATATTTAGGCTAGCCTCCTGAGTAATGAGAGGCACGTGTCCTAGTCACCCTGTCACCCCACAGGACAACAATAGATATATTAGTGAGGCCATCTGTTTTGGTTAATAATTTTTATAAACAATCACAAAACTTAGTGAAATTTAAAAACACATACATGCTTAATTGTCTCAGCATTCTGGTGGGTGATTGGGCTCAGTTAGATGCTTCTTCTGTTCAACATCTGGTCAGCTGGGTCAGCAGTCTCCTGGGAACTCTGCTATACTGGAGCACCCTCGATGCCTGGTGTTAGCATGGAAGGTTGTATTGCTGGTAACTGCTGGGTATCTCTCTCCTCTCCTTCTCTCTACTCCCCTGCTTGCTCCTCTCCTCTCCTTTCTGTGTTTCTATCTCTCTCTGTCTCTTTCTCATCTCAAGGCTTCCCCAAATAACTTTTCTATGTGGTATTTTTATGTGATCTCTCCCAGCAGAGTAGCTCAACTTCTTACCTGAGAAGTCTCAAAAGTACAAACATGGAAGCTGCCAGACTTTCTTCAGGCCTAGATCTCAAACTGGCACAAGGTCACTTTCTCTGTATTCTATTGGTTAAAATCCAGCCTAAATTCAGTGTGAGAGAGAAGTGCCCGAGGGCATGAAAACCAGGTAGCACGTTCATGGGGGTTTGTCTTAATTTCCTGGCTTTGATCACAAATGCCATGAAGTGTGTTGGTTTAAACAATGGAAATTTATTGGCTCACGATTTCAAGAGTAGTAGAAGTCCAAAAATTGAGGCGTCAGCAAGATGATGCTTTCCCTCTGAAGACCGCGGTGTTCTGGGGCTGGCTGCCAGGGAGCCTTTTGTCCTTGGCTTTTCTATCGACTGGTGGCGTCCTCTCCTTCCTCATCCTGGGTCTATGGAATTCTACCTTCTGCTTCTCCCTGGCTTTCTCCCTGTGGATTGCTCTATAAGACCTTTAGTAATAGGATTAAGACCCATTCAGTTGGCCACATCTTAATTAATTACATCACTCGCAAAAGGTTCTTCTTATAGTGGGTTCACACCCATATAAATGGATTAAGATTACGAATTTACATATTTCAACCTACCACAGGATCCATCTTTGGAGGTACCATCTTAGATTCACCAGCTCTAACTGAGCTCAGAAAATTAGTAAGCCCAGCCAGGATCAGCCAAGACTGACCCAGGTTGGAACTGCCCAGCGGAGCCTAGCATAATATACTGACCCACAGAACCATGACCTAAATACCCATGCTTGTTGTGCAGCAATTGCTAACTAACACACCTTGCTTGTTGATAATGAGCTTTATTTTTATTTTTTTAAGAAAGAAATTTGCATTTTATACATCAAAATAGTTATAAACAAAGAGAGATATACAAAAATTAAATTCAGAAAACGTTAATAATTATAAATATAAATCCATTTGTAATAGTATGAAAAATATAATAGAAATCCTTTTTTCCCCCAAATTCTACTCAATTTATTCATTTTTTAAAAAATATTACATTCAAAAAATATGAAGTCCCCATTCACCCCCACTGCCCCCACCCCACCACTCCCCCCACAGTAACACTCTCCCCCATCATCATGACACATCCATTGCATCTGGTGAGTACATCTCTGGGCATCGCTGCACCCCATGGCCTGTGGTCCACACCATAGCCCACACTCTCCCACGTTCCATCCAGTGGGCCATGGGAGGACATACAACGTCCGGCAATTGTCCCTGGAGCACCACCCAGGACAACTCCAAGTCCCGAAAATGCCTCCACATCTCATCTCTTCCTCCCATTCCCCACACTCTGCAGCCACCATGGCAATAATGAGCTTTGAATATAAGGATAATAAAGCACTTAGAATCTCTTTTGCACACAGACACTGATTTTTTAATGTTAATTAAATTGTTAACATGTTTATATATAAGTAGTCATTTAATAAAAACATTTTAGCATGACAATTTCTAACTTAGGGAAGAATTTCTATCTAAGACAATGTGGAAAAACTTCTTTAGCATCAGTCATAATATAAATGGGCATAAGATTTCCTCTATCACTCTTGAGCATTAGGAATTCCTGACTACCAGCGCTATTTTCAGTTATCATTTATATGTCACTTGTTACATGCCAAAAGATATGATAGGACTAGATCACCATTAATCTTAATAATAGCTCCTGTATGAGCTATTCTTTTACAGATGTGGAGACTGCGCTTGTTGCCGTTAACAGAACTACCCAAAGCTGCACAATAATAGTAGAACCAGTATTTGAACCTAGATTTATTAAACTCCAAAACCATGCTTTTCCCATCATTCTACAACAATACTCTGGCTTCAACTTTCCTTTCCAAAGTCTCGATATTAAACGAGACAACTAAGAAAGAGAAGAGCAAGAAAAGAGAGGTTGCCAAGAACATGCTCAGAGAGCAACAGCATATGAAGTCATCATTTTGCCCCCAAAGCAGTTTATTTTTGAGTTTCATATTTCTATTAATGGTCTAACTGTCTTTCTAAACACCCAGGTTTGGAAATTAGAAATTTTCTCTGGCAGTGTGTTCTTCTTGCTCCCTGTTTTCTCCCTTGTCAGTTATGTCACTGTAATAGCTCCCATCATATTCCCTTCTCTATTCTGTTAGTCACATCGTAATTCAGATCCCGGTATTCCCAGTGGCAGCTCATGAAATAGCCCCAAGGGGTCCCGCCATGTCCACTTAATCCTGTTGTCACCCAACATGCATGAATCTGCTAAAAACAGTCTCCCAGACATGCAGAACTGATGAGGCCATTTACCTGATCTAAGGCATCCCAGTGTCTAAAGAATAAAGTCCAAACTCCCTTTGGAATTTCCTACCTTTTATAACTTGGCTGCAATTTAATTTTCAAACTCTTTATATTATTACCCTTTGTGTTTCCTATACCCAAGCAAAATTCTACTCCCTGGTCTTGCCCACATGTCAGCAAGTCAGCCAGAAAATTCTATTGAGCACCTACTGTATACCTGCCATGACGATAGGCTGAGGATATAGAGGTAAACAAAGAAGTTATGGTTCCTTTCCATAAGAACCTTACAATTTAGCAAAGAAAACACATGTTAACAAAATTTAAAACATAAAGAGTAATAAGTCTACACAAAGGGGGAAAAGTAGAGTTCTATGAGCAAAGAAGGGAAGAAGCCTTCCTGAGTGAGAGACATTTAGGCTGTGGTTAGTAGAATGGGTAGGAGTCAACCAGGTAAAGGTGATGGATGGAAATGTTCTAGCAAGAAAAGATAGAACATGTGAAAGGCTAGAAACAATTGAGATCTAGCATATTTGGGGAACTGTTTGACCTTGGAGAGTTATGTGACCTTTCTGAGTTTCATCTTCTTCTTCTATAAATGAGTCTATTAACTCCCACCTCCATTTGTTGTGGAGAAAACTGAAATGTGTCATGTGACAAAATCTCACAGAGGGACTGTATGTAATAGTTACTGAATAAATGACACTTTCTCCTAAAAGAAGGAGAGTGCATATGTTCCATGCTTCCACTTTCCCATCACTTCCTCTTATGAAAGGGCTATCTTTCACTTGTGAAATCCAGATATTTCAGTATGCAGGAGGCTGTGAATTTGAATGTCATCACCTTAGCATCCCTGTCCAAATCAATGGTTTTCAGTGTCCCTGCCTGACCACCTCTTCTCAAAGAGTTCCTGTCTTTATCTTGGAAATCCCTTGAGCGCCCCCGGATCAGTCCCCAGAGTCCACTTGGTTCTCTGCATCTCCCTTCCTGAGGGCCTCATCACCACTGCAATCCCCCAGGCTGCACACGGACCCTGATTCTCTCAGCAACCTTCTGCCGTCCATGCAGTGCCCTCACGGCTGCCGAGGTGAAGGGTGTTCCGGGCGGTGTGAATGAAGAAGCACACCCTTCTCCCCCACTCGGGGCTGCCCTTGAACTCCTGGGCTGCCAAGCAGAACAACTTTTGCCCCAAGTTTTACCAAACTTTGAAGGGGCTCAGTCTTTCCTGCTACACAGGAGGAAGTTACCACATCATCTTCTAGCTCTCTTGCTTTCTCTTTCTGTCTTTCCTTGCAGCTCCTGCCATAGATAAATAAATAAAGCCAAACAACATGCTCTTACACCAAAAACATCTAGTTAATTTATGCTCATCAAATCATATTGGTTCATTCTCTACTCATGCTGCAAACAAGCAAACTCAGAAACTCCGTTTGCACTTATTACAACATGCTGTATATGTATGTGGAATTCCCAGTGCCTAGAAGAGGGCCTGCACCTGCTGTGCATCCTATAAATATTGGATAACTGAATGAAATAATACTTAAAGCAAAACGCTACATATACATAACAGAAAGCTCAATAAGTATGTATTAGAATTCTGGCAGGAAGCCTCTACCATCTTTAAGATCATTTCTGGTACTCAATCTTTGTGAACTATGGTCTTTGTTCTCAGGAAGCCTTCCAGAACAGTCCAGGGTTTCTCAACCTCAATACCATTGATAATTTTTGTTGTGGGGGCTGCCGTGTGCATTGTAGGCGTTTAGAAGTATCCCTGGCCTTTGTTGACTAGATGCCAATAACACACCTACCTACTTGTGACAATCAAAAATGATTTCCCTGAAATTAGAAGCTAGAAAGATCTGCATTCAAACTGTCCCTAAAGCACCAAATAATTTGGGAAAAGTCACTTTCCCTCTATGAAAATAAAAGGGTATTGCAGAGTTGTTGTAAGGATTATGCAAAATGATATGCAAAATTTTCTGGAACATGGTAGTTTGTAAACACATGTTAGAGTACCTAACTTATAAATAATATATGAGAAATATTTAGCAAATAAGACATGATGATAAAAAATTTAAACTCCTTAAGAGATGAGATGCTGTCTACTATCATTTCTATACCCCAGAAGATACATTATATTTTGCATGTAAGCAGGTACTTGATAAATATTTGTTAAATTGAATAGAACTTCAGATTTCATAAAATAGTAGCATTTCGAAGGACAAGATTGAGCTAGTACAGACTGGAGACAGCAGAAATAGTGAAAATTTTAATTGTTAATATAAGAAATATATGCTTATGAAGAAATTGCAGGATTCCTGAATTAGAATCTAGTTTGAACCTTAGCTATGCCTCTCTGTGGCTTTAGTGGGTAACAAATTCTGTGAGTTTGTTTTGTCATCTGTAAAGTGGGAATAATAAATTCTATTTCACAGTGTTATCACAAAGATTATATATATGTTGGTTAAAAAGATAGTGCAGGGTAGACATGGTATAAATAATAATGGTCATTACTATTAATATGGATCCTTATTTAAATTATTATTTTGAAACTCTTGTTGAATATTCATTATTCCCTGAATTCTATTTTTAAGTGCACTTGAAAATTAGAACTCACTCATAAAATCCACCCCATGAATCTCATTTATGAAAGCTCGTGGCCTCAGATAATCAATTAGAACTTATTCAACATTTATAGCACTGAGAGCCAGGCACATCCATCAAGTGAAAGGGCAGGGGCGTGACAAGCTTTCAAGGAAGGTTCGTAAAAGATTTATGATTCTTGGCAGCAACTGGCACAGCAGTCTCAGCAACAGGTACCTGGTACAGGGCTGGCCCTGCCTTTCAATGGGAGATGGGATTTGCTTTCAGAGGTCGATCCAATTACCATCTTAGCTTTGCTTGAGAAGAATGAAGGAGTTACTCCATACAGTTGCATCAGAACCAGCCTTCATCCATCAGATTATTTCAGAGGGCCTGTGGGTAGAAGATCGTGGCTAGAAATCTGAAACCTTTTGGAAAATTAATAGCTAAAGATTCCCTTGAGGACAGATAGAACTGGAATCTGAAGCTTTCCCTATTAACTTTTGACTCTACAGAAGCTAAAGGCTACTGTAAAGGTAGGAGAAAGGTTGTGAGCCTTGGGTGGGTTTCTCCCAGGCCACAGAAGGGGGTAGATTTTTATCTATGAGCATAGAGTAATATCAGGGCGTAGATCTTTTGGTAATGTCCAAGTCTGGGAAAAGTCGTTTGATATGTTTGTGTGTGTGTGCATGTCAGCAAGACAGAGAAAGAAAGAGAGAAAATAAAACGCTGGAAAGGGGAAGGCAAGGAATGCCCCCCAAGCTCTTCTCTCCATCTTGAAGGGAGTCACCAAGGTGGCTGCCCTTTGGTAGACTCCAGATGAGTGTGAGCATGGAGAGAACACAGAGCTTTGGAGTCGGGTAGGTTTGGATTAGAATCGCATTTTGTGGCTTAATAGCAGTGTGACTCAGAACTAGGTAACCTCTCTGAACTTATTTCCTCTTATATAGAAGGAGGAAAGAAATACCCAGAAGGGCTGCTGAGACTTAAATCTGATGCTGATGAGACAAAACTCAAAAGGTATTAAGAGGATAAGCTTCAAACTGCTTCCCGTCCTAGGAGGAAAAGTGAGCTTGGATCTTCTACCGCTGTGTCTGTTAGACAATAAGAAGGTGAGAATGTACCCATGGCCCTGGGGAAAGAATATAAATGAATTCTTTGTGCTGGAAATAGCCTGTAGATTCCCAATACCATTTTAGCATTCTCAGCTATTCCCTGCAGTAAATATGTGACCTAGAGATAAACAAAATCTCCTGGTAAAAAGGGAATCATTTGCCTCCATTCCCTAATAAGGGTCACCGTGATAAGAACTTCTCTGTTGAATTAGAGTGGTCCTGATGAGATCTATCAGCTGGAAAGAACTCCACGGTCCACACTAGGCCACGAGAACAGCAGGTCTGATTTGCTCATTCACATTCAACACCAGGGCATGGAGTTTCACATCACGCAGGGAGAGCTAGAAGCACTTCCGGAATTTGCTTTGAATCATGCTTGGGGAGCAATTACTAAGCATGCAAGTGAGAACGAAAAGGGATGTAATTTAGCTGTATCTTGTCATTCCACTGTGGCAATAGGAAGGAATGAGACGAGTCCAGGCATCAGTGCAGGAGCAGCCCAGAACAAGTAGGCCACAGGTGGCCACATCCAAAGCTACATAGGTAGTGGACTTGGAAACCTTTCTGGTTTTTCTCTCAACCTTGTGTGTGAAACAGATCTGCCTCTTTGGACTGAGCAGGGTATTTGGAAAATTCAGGAGGGAGAAAACACTCATCGGTAGATGCAGGATTTTCTACTAATAAATACAAGTGGCGTTTCAAGTGCCTGATCAGAAAAACAAAATGGATGTGTTGACTCTTAGAAATAAAACAGAGGAGCTAGGTGCACAGATACTTTGTATATAGCACCTGGCTTGTGCTTGTGTGAGGTAAATTGTAGACATCAATACTACTACTCTTATAATTGTGGATATCCTTGGAACTAATTTGATAATTTTTCTGTGTCAGAACAAGGCAGGAATGAAGGGGAGCTCAGAGACTCAACAGACAAAGACACCACAGTGTACTGTAGTTACTACTTGAAGGTCAAGCATCCCAGGGATGTTGAAAAGTCGTCTCTTTATTGCTGCACAGTGGCAAACTTTAGAGAAAGCAATGATAAGGATGGATTTTTAGTAAATGGAAAATGGTGACTTTGAACTAAATGTGGATAGACATCCACTAAGCCTTCACCATCAAATGTTGACTTTGAACTAAATATGGGTGGACATCCCACTAAGCCTTCACCATCAACAGTATCATGGGGGCAGTGAACGTGGTCAGAGCCTTCTCCCATGCAGGATCAATCACAGCCATTTGCCTAACGCAGCTTTATTCAGCTGGAATACAACAGGAAATACTACTAATAAAAGTAACTAATATTGGACTACTAACCTTGTGCTTGACACTATACTAAATGTTTTATTATTTTTTTTTTTGGTCTTTATTTTTTTAATGTTACATTAAAAAAATATGAGGTCCCCATATACTCCTCACCCCCCTCACCCCACTCCTCGCCCCATAACAACAACCTCCTCCATCATCATGAGACATTCATTGTATTTGGTGAATACATCTCTGAGCACCGCTGCACCTCATGGTCAATGGTCCACACCATAGCCCACACTCTCCCACAGTCCACCCAGTGGGCCATGGGAGGACGTACAATGTCCGGTAACTGTCCCTGCAGCACCACCCAGGACAACTCCAAGTCCCGAAAATGCCCCCACATCACATCTCTTCCTCCTACTCCCTACCCCCAGCAGCCACCATGGCCACTTTTTCCATACCAATGCCACATTTTCTTCGATTACTAATCACAATAGTTCATGAATAGCATATCAGTAAGTCCACTCTTATCCATACTCTATTCCTCCATCCTGTGGATCCTAGAATGGCTGTGTCTATATCAAGAGGGGGCTTAGATTCCATATGGATGCTGGATGCAACTCTCCTGCTTCCAGCTATAGGCACTCTTGGCTCCCTGGTGTAGTGGTTGACCCTCTTCACCTCCATGTTAGCTGAGTGGGGTAAGTCCAATAAACCAGAGTGTAGGAGTTGCAAGTCTGCTGAGGCTCAGGGCCCGGCTATCACACTAAATACTTTAAATGGATTATTTCACTTAATCATCACAGCAATCTCACCTGACAGGAACAATCATGTTTCCCCAGCTTCAGGTGAGGAAACTGCAAATGAGAGAGTTGGAGACACACCCTATGTTACCAGATAGTGAATAGTTGAGCAAGATGTGTAGCAGGGGTGTGAGGCCCCTTCGCTCTATCCATGTGATATCCTCACACTGGAAGCACACTGGATTTGTCACAAAAACTCTAGGTTGGTTGGTTTGTTCGTTTTTACTTATTCTTTTACTTCATATAATGTTTTCGACATTCATCCAGGTTGTTGTGTATCTCATTAGTTTGTTCCTTTTGATTTCCTAGTATTATTTCATTGTGTGAATATATCACAATTTTTAATGCATTCTATTGATGAACACCTGGGCTTTTTCTAATTATTTGTTATTGTAAAGGAAGCTACTAGGAACATTCCTGTACAAGTTATTTTCTGGACATGTGTTTCTTAGGTTTGTATTTTAACCCAGAGCTCTTAGAACAAGTGGCTTAAAACTCCCCTAAGTCTCAGTTTCTTGGTTTACAGCTGTGGGATAAGAGATAGCATATTAATATGGCTCTAACCGCTCTGAGTCTCAGCTCCTCCAGCTGCAAAGGGGGATGGTAACACCCCTCCCCCTGCCTCCCTCCTTTCCTTCTCCTGAAACATTTGTTATTGATGATGTTAGGTCCCTTGCCTCCAAGAGCTCACTGTTAATGAGGGAAAGAGGTTAATATAAAGATGGAATAATACGGAGGTTACAAAGGAGTGGTCAGTGGTCTGTGGGTTGGGAAAGGAGAGCGTGGTTGTAAAGCAGAAAGGACTTTTCAGGGCCATTGACTTTTTTTTTTTTTTTTGACCATACACATTTATTTTATTTTATTTTTTAAGGATTTATTTATTTAATTTCCCCCCCTCCCCTGGTTGTCTGTTCTTGGTGTCTATTTGCTGCGTCTTGTTTCTTTGTCCGCTTCTGTTGTCGTCAGCGGCACGGGAAGTGTGGGCGGCGCCATTCCTGGGCAGGCTGCTCTTTCTTTTCACTCTGGGCGGCTTTCCTCACGGGCGCACTCCTTGCGCGTGGGGCTCCCCCACGTGGGGGACACCCCTGCGTGGCAGGGCACTCCTTGCGCGCATCAGCACTGCGCATGGCCAGCTCCACACGGGTCAAGGAGGCCCGGGGTTTGAACCGCGGACCTCCCATATGGTAGACGGACGCCCTAACCACTGGGCCAAAGTCCGTTTCCCATGGGCCATTGACTTTTGACCTCAGAATGACTAGCTTTTAATCCCATATTCATCACCCTGATTGCAATAAATTTCTATGTTCTACTCTGGCACGGGACCATGGCCTAATTTATCCAATGACTATAATAATAATAAAACCAGCAATTATTTATCTTATTAACTGAATCTTAGACTTGGTAGAATGTACATAGAAAGGAACTGCATATTTTCTTCCTTCTACCCTTTTAAAACTGCTCTGTCAAATCGTTGTTTCCTGCCTGTGGATAAAAATGTAGCACTGATGTGAAGAAAGTAGCCACGGTAGCTGCTGAGGGTAGGGAGAGGGAAGAAGAGATATGATGTGGGGGCATTTTCAGGACTTGGAGTTGTCCTGGGTTATACTGCAGGGACAGATGCTGGACATTGTGTGTCCTGCCACTGGGTGGACTGGGGGAGAGTGTAGACTCTAATGTAAACCAGTATCCATGTGTGCAGCAGTGCTCCAAAATGTATTCACCAGGTATAGCGGATGTGCCGCGATGATGGAAGAGGTTGTTGATGTAGGAGTGGTGGGGGGGGGGTATATGGGGACCTCATATTTTTTTACTGTAACATTCAAAAGAAAATAAAGAAGAAGAAAAAAATGTATTCACCAAATGCAAAAAAATTTAAAAATCTAGGCCAGTTCAATAGCATAGGTGTCCAGTACTTAAAGCACTACTCTCCAGTGCTCTCTGCCTTAAGATAGGATTTACACTTGCTGTTCAGGATAATTTCACTTCCACACTTCCATTTTTTGGCTCTTCCCTAGACTGTCTACCCATCTAAGCATAGGACACATCCAAGTCAGAAGGCCCCTCTAGGGTTATGCTTCCACAGCCCACACATAAGGGAAGTGACAGAAGTAAGTGGGTTTCACAACTTACTGCAACTGTTTGCATGGAAACTTTCACCGCTCCAAAATACGATGACGCCAAAGCAGTCTCGAGGACTGCCTGTTTTTCTTGACCTATCCTTTCTGGAGGTAGTGGTGAAAAGGGAGTTCTTGAACTTCCCTAGAAATTAAAATACCAGTATGTAGAAGCCCTTGAGTAGTTGTAGAGACCACATACAACACATCACATTAAAGACTTAGATTACCCCCCAAAAAGTCCCTATTTGCTTCAAGAAGTGTCACTGTGATGTCTCAGTTCTTGTTCATACTTTGAGCTTCTGTTTGTTTCTGATAAGGAGAGTTTGACGTCATCTTTTATAATTAAATACAATATCAGGTCTACTTCTTATACCTTAATTGGCTTAAGAATTATTATCAGACATTAGGGGTCAGACCCTTTTTTATCAAACCCTGTGCATAAAATCAGGACTTATAGGACCTGGAAGGAATAAAATTGAGTGTTAAATATTAATTATTTACTTCACAAAGAACAAATAAGAGCTCAAAATCCATGTGGAATAATAAAAATGGAATAATAAAATCCATGTGGTCTATCATGAGTAAAATCATGGTGTGAGTACTGTTCTTTCTTTAGCCTCATCCCTCACCAGCCCTTCCCATATCAAAGTGCATACTCCATTCCTGTGAAATGATCTGTACCTCTTTGATCTGCTATATCACTTTTACTCTGTGCCTTTGCATATGCTATCCACTGTGCCTGGAATGTTTCTCTCTGATCATACCCTCCACCATCAATTATCTACCTTAGATTCCTCTTTTCAGGTCTCAGCTTAGATTTCACTTCCTATGAGCATCCTTGCAAGACCCTCGACCCTACATCCAGCCCTTCTAAACACTGCCACGGTTCTCAGATAGTGCCCCCATGAAAGCGCTAACTATTGTGTATTGGAATGGCCTGCACTTACCTCTTATCACACTACACTGTACTTGGAGGCAATGCTTGCCTGCACTAGGCCTGACCTTAAGCAGGCTTTGACTCAGTGAGGGAATATTCAATGAAATGTCCAGAAACAGAACCCAGGAATCCTGACTCCTTGTTCAGGATACTTGGTTCTCCCTTTTCTATCCCTTATCTCTCAGTCCACTGCAAATCTAATAGTCCAGTATCTAAAGCTTGGAAGCAAAATTTGTTCATCCAGTTTTATGATGAAAACCAAAATTTCCTTTTTAGCAGAGTGGAATGTGAGACAAACGACGCTTGTGACCTGTTGCTTCATCTAATCTGGGAGTTGGGTAGGGGAGCCAGAGTGTGGGGTGTTAACTAAGGTTGAACAAGCCACTGAAGCCTGAACTCCCAGATGAGGCTGAGAGAATCAGAAAAGGATGTGTCCAAATTGAAAGATGTGTGGAAACCCAGGAGATGGGGAAGAGGGAAAGGATGGAGTGCATCAAATAATAAGAAAAGAGTAACTGCAATCCTAATAAATAGTGTTGATATCTACTGATGCTCAGAACATGTTTGGTGAGTGGTGAATTGTTCAGCCTGCCTAGAAATAAAGCCACGAAGGGAGTTGCTGTGGAAGAATCACTAGTGTCAGTCCATGAAAGGGTATGAACAGAATATTAAAGAGCAGGAGGCAGAGCACTGTCAGGTTGCCTCCAGAAATAGCATAGTAGTAGATCTCAGCATGTGCCAGAACCTGTTCTAAGAAAAAGAATATGTGTTTATACATGTTGTGTGCATATATATAAACAAAATTTGTATATATATATATATATATATATATATATATATATATCACAAAGTTTAACATGATAGTTATTATTTCAACCACAAATTCATTTTGTGGTTTGCCCAAAGGCGCTCTGTTAGTAAATGTCAGAGCTGGGATTTGAACTCAAAGGTCATACCTTTAACCCCTGTACTAAAACATTGTGTTCCACTTTGTGTTGGAACCTGGCAAACCCAGTTAATGGCAGGGTCAAGTGAGGAGGTCCTCAGAGCCTTTGTTTCAATAATCTGTTTACCTAGATACCAGTGTTTTCTGCGGAAACTTTTGGTGAAAATGATGCAGTCAAAGCTTGCCACCTGTTAATTACTGCACAAAAACAGCAGGGTCCAAAGTCATTACTGTGTATCGGGGATAATTACAGCCACACAATTGTGAGGCATTCTCTTGGCTCCTTTTCTACCCAAATGTGCAGGCCTAGATTTCAAGCAGGTGATGATTTACAAGTATAATAATAAATACCAGTGGGGGCACAGGTAATTAAGAGAGGCAGGCTGCAGACAATGTACTCCGAGCAAGCCTGGAAACAGACCAGGAGACATTGTGGAAGCTTCCAATCAGTCTAGATTGCATCTGAAAAGACTGTCCAGCATGTCCAGTAAATGCTATTTCCTTAATGGATAAAGAGTGAGGCAGATGTTAAGATCAGGGTGGATAAATTAGTAAATACCACTTCCGGTGTGGGAGACAGGCTTACCGTCCATTTCTGGCTGGATGTGAAGACATAAAATGAGCATGACTTGGAACAAGAGATTGAGGTGAATGTAATGCCATAAGCCAACAGCTGATAGACATAATAAGTATGGCTAGAGGCATCTGCCTTGCTGGAACAAAGAGTAAAAATTAAAATTAAAAAAGATTTCCAAATTGCATCTAGGAACTTGGCATTTTAGAGAGTAGAAAGACAATAAACCATTCAGGATTTAATGTCCAAATTCATGCCTGGCTGCTGCCAATAGGTTGGGCTTACGCATTTTGAAGTCAAACATATTCGATGATACCAGACTCCATTTTAGCTGCTTGCAGCTGTGCCCAATATCTTTAGCCTTCAATTCATCATAAGAAATCTGAGCTAAATCGCAAGTTTCCTTTTAAAATTCCTACTTTTAAATGAACTTCTAAAGCAAATGAAAAAACAAAAGAAAACATTATTATTGTGTACCTGCTATGATCTGTATACTACGTCAAAAAATTTGCACACAGCATTTTCATGCAATTTTCACCACAATCGTTTGGATCATATATTATTATTTCTATATTATAAATTAGAAAACAAGGTTCAAAGAGGTTCAAAATCCTCCCTAAGTTAGTAGGTAATGGAGTTGAGATTCTAAACATGTATCTTTATAACCTTGAAATATATGCTATTTCTACCACATTGTACTCACTTCCTAAGTTCCTTTCTCAGGCAGCTAAGTACTGTGGTTGAAAATGTCCAGTAACAGGCCTGTAAACCTCTCTAGACCATTCACCCTGCTATACCTCTCTCCCTAAACCCAGCTTCCTTTAATTTACGCCATGCTCAAATTTTTTTAATCCTTAATAAACATTTTATATTAGAACAGTTCTAGATTTACAAAAGTGTAGTCAAGGAAGTACAGAAAGTTCTTATATACCCTTCTCTAGTCTGCTAGGCTGCCGGAATGCAGATACCATGAAATAAGTCGGCTCTTAACAGTGGGAATTTATTAACTTACAAGCTTAGAGCTTTGAAGCTGAGAAAAAGGTCCCAATCAAGGCATTATCACGTGATGCTTTCTTCCCAAATATCAGCTGCTAGAGATCCTGGATTCTTCTCTCACATGGCAAGGCACATGGTGGTATCTGATGATCTCTCCATTCTTTTCTGGGATTTGTTGCTTTCAGTTTCTTGCTTCTGTGGCTCTCTCCTTTGTCTGAATTTCATTCTCTTAAAAAGCACTCCAGTAAGAGTCCTGAATGAGGTGGATCACAGCTTAAGTTAAAATCCGACTCACCAAAAGATCCTACATACAATGGGTCCACATCCACAGGAATGGATTGAATTTAAGAACATACCTTTCTGGAGTCCATACAGCTTCAAACCATCGCATACTCCAGTACTGTTATCCTATTATTAATATCTTACATTAACACAGTACATTTGTCAACATTAATAAGACAATGTTGAAATATGATTATTAACTAAAGTCCTTACTTTATTCAAGTTTCCTCAGGTTTGCCCTAATGTCCTTTTTCTACTCTAGTATCCCATCCAGGATACCATATTACATTTAGTACTGGTGACTTCTTAGCTTTCTTCAATGGTAACAATTTCTCATAATTTCCTTGGTTTTGATGACCTGGGTAATTTTGAGGATTGTCAAGCATTTTAAAGATGGATCTCAATTGTAATATGTTTAATTGAGATATATTCCATATACTACACTAGTCAACATTTTAAAGTACACAGGTTAGTGATTTTGAGGATATTCACCAAGTTGTGTAATCATCTCCACTGCCGAATTACAGGAATTACTGAGCATCATCCCAGAAAGAAACCCCATTTCATTTAGCAGTCACTTCCTATTCCCTCTCTCCCCCAACCTATTCGGGACCTCACACTGGTTCCTGTTTGCTTAGGAGTTTACTAAAATATCTCCAGGTCTCTCCGTACAAGTTTAATCTATCTAGCTAAATCTCATATAACACTTCCCTGTGAGATTTTATTTTAGCTTATATGCAGGACTTTATATTTCTTCTCAGTTTCATCTGGTTTGCTTCAGTTTCCTGTTCTAGTGCACCAAAATTCTCTTTTACATATTAGTTATGTCATCCAACCTAGTTGCCAAGTTCTCCCCTTTGTACCTTTTACAAGCCAAGTGAGTAGCTTCCTAGATCCCCACTAAAGGTAGTGATAAAAATATTGAGCAGGTCAAGGTGAATGGTAGAGCCTGGTGGTCCACCAATCAAGTCTCAACTCCATCCTCAACCTCTCACACCAACAGAAAACTCATTAAACAATGCTCTTGGGTATAGTTCTTCTCCACCTTTGGTTAATTCTCAGTCATCTAATGTTTTTCCAGCATGACTTTCAAGGATCAATATTAAGAACACATACGTCACTAAAACAAATTATTGGTGATAGATGGATGAACAGGACTTACTGCCCTCAAATCACCAGGAGCTTGTATTTGGAAAACAGGAGAGACAGAAAGTTAAAATAGAGATGGATGGGTTCCAGAGTCAGACAGACTTGGGTTTGAAACTCAGAATCCTGATTTCTATCTATGGAATATATGATCTGTAAAATGAGGGCAATTTATTTAATTAATTAATTTTAATTTAATTAATTAAATATGCCTACTTAAGGGTAGGGATATTGGGGATATGGAGTAGCAATTCCTTCCCCTCCATCTATTTTAACATTTCCTATTTCCTCTCTCTGCTTTATATTTTCCCATATTACTTATCAGCTTAAAATTTTGCATGATGGAAGCAGACTTGGCCCAGTGGTTAGGGCGTCCGTCTACCACATGACAGGTCTGCAGTTCAAGCACTGGGCCTCCTTGACCTGTGTGGAGCTGGCCCCCGTGCAGTGCTGATGCGTGCAAGGAGTGCCCTGCCACGCAGGGGTGTCCCCCGCGTAGGGGAGACCCACACACAAGAAGTACGCCCCATAAGGAGAGCCACCCAGTGCGAAAGAAAGCGCAGCCTGCCCAGGAATGGCACCCCACACATGGAGAGCTGACACAACAAGATGACGCAACAAAAAGAAACACATATTCCCATGCCACTGACAACAACAGAAGCGGACAAAGAAGAACACGTAGCAAATAGACACAGAGAACATACAATGGGGTGGGGGGGAGGGGAAGGGGAGAGAAATAAAATAAATAAATCTTTAAAAAAAAATGTTGCATGATTTACTTATTTGTCTTATTTATTATTTCCCCCAATAGCATGAAAGCTCCACAGGAGCAAGAATTTTTGTTTTATTTACTGTATCCCCAATGCCTAAAAGAGTACTACTTATTTGTTGGGTGAATGAATGAAAGAATGAATTAATACATGAAATATTTATAAGTACTTGCACAGAGACTGGCACCTATACTCTAAATGCTAGGGCCCTTTTCCTTGCCCAAGTCAAGGATAAAGACAGAAAACAGGAAAATTGAGAAGAAATAAAAGTTTTGCTTGCTCTGGCTTTCTGTTAAGGTTCCGGAATCTGTCCATGTCCACACCTCCCCTTGTTTTGTAATTCATGGTAATGGTTGATAAATAAAGGGAGAAAACAGCACAGAAAGGGAAATGTTAAAAAGTATATACTTGAAAGTGGTTAAAATGAGAAACTGTGAGTTGTATACAATAAAAAGTTAAAAGAATAAAGTAGGTAAGTGAATCTGAGGGGTTTTTTTGTTTTTTGTTTGTTTGTTTGATATGTTCATGTCTGAGATGAGATCTAGGCATCAAGAAATACTGTCGTCAGAGTGGCTCTTTATAAATATTAATATTAGGAAAAGAACACTGTGACATCTGTGGTCTGATGATGACTGAGTATTTGTTCACAAATTCATTAAGCAAACATTTATTCAGCATCACAAATGTAATAGTAGCTGAAGATACAATTATTAACAAAGAAAGACATCGCCCTTAATCTCTTGGGCAAAGAACCGTTAAACCAAATGTTACGTGAATTATTTTTGAACAATAAGAATGAAGAATGCAGGGACAGAAACAGTGGGCAATGTGAGCATATAACAAGGGGACCTAACTTCGTGTCTGCGGTCAGGGAAGGTGGGCTGTGAGAATAGTTACCTCATCCACGAGGATCACTAATCTAAAGCAGAGGTCAGCAAACTATGCCTATCGACCAAGGCAAGCCATCACCTATTTCTATAAATGAAATTTGATTGAAAAGCAGCCACACCCATTCACTTACATATTATCCATGCCTGTTTTCAAGTTACAGGAGCAGAGCTGAGCCATTGTGAGGAGACCATATGGCCCATAAACCTAACCTACATCATCATAATCTGGCCCTTCATAGAAAAAGTTTGCCAAACTTTTAACTAAAGCAGTAGAAATTATAGACATTTTTTGAGAACTATAAGCTACTTAAAAGTAATTACCAAAATAGTAACCAAAAATTACTTATGGATATTTTTAGAGTTTATAAAGCAGTTTCACCTTCACCATCACATTTGATCTTCACAACAAAATTGTGTGGATAAAATTTTTATATCCATTTTATGGAAGAAGAAAGGAGCTTCCCCATAGTTCACACAGCTAATAAACAGTGGTGTCAGGACTCAAATTTAACCTGTGTTTTCCCACTCTCATGCCCTCTTCTCACCGTCAGATGGTTTATCTCTATGACAGCTGCTGCAAATGGGTGGTCCTTAGCCAGTTTCCCACCTGTGGACAAGTTGTATCTGTCCATGTGATGTTCTGTTAGAAAACTCTGAGCCAACTTGTTTAAGTTATGAGGATTCCAGATTAAAAATAAGATTTTTGACTTTTTTTTGAACAAGTAGGAACTCTGGCCTTACTGGGTCTAAATTTTCATGTGGCAATAATTATTGGAACTACAGAGCAATGGTCTCTCCAATTATTATGTATCCTCTCCAGTGTCCTTCTTTGGTTGCTGGTTCACAAACATGGCTGCACTTGTCCTCCCTGTGCCCATTCCTCTTTGCAAAGTGACTGTGAAGCTCCTCCTATCAAGAGGTGAGATTTATTTCTCCACCCTTCTATATTAGTCAGCTCAAGGGATGCTGATGCAAAGTACCAGAAATCCTTTGGCTTTTAGAAAGGATATTTATTTGGTGTGAAAAGCTTACAGTCACAAGGCCCTAAAGAGTCCAACTCAAGGTTACTTCCTTACCAAATTCTGTTGCCACATGTTGAAGCAAGATGGTGGGTGACATCTGTGAAGGTTCAGCCTTCCTCTTCCCTCTTAAGACTTCCAATCTCAGCTGTAGGCTGGCATACAGCTTGTCTCTCTTCCCAGAGCTTGTTTCTTTCCCAACTCAGCTGCTCCATTCTCCTCTCAAGGTCAACCATAAACTGTCAGGCAAATGGCTCCTCCTTTCCTGGTGCCTCTGCCATGTCTGTAGAGCTGTCTCTTTTTCTCTGTGTTCTTCCGTGTATCTACTTATGTGTTCTTGATTGAATGTCTGTATATATAGCCCACAAAGGGGGCAGGGACTCAAACTGAGGAACAGACCAGTTTACAAACATAATCAATATTTCTTTTGGGGGGGAATTCATAAATAATATCAAACTGCCACACCTTCTCTCTGGGCTGGTCTTGTGACTTTCAGCCAATAGAATTTGGCAGAAGTGATGCTGAGTCAGGTTCAAGCCTATGCCTCAAGAGTCCTTGGATGATTCCAGCCAAAGCAGCCTAGAAATCTACTTTACCTCTGGGAGAGCAAGCCCAGGCTAGCCTGTTGGCAGATGATAGCCCAGGTGGCACAAACAGAAACCTTTGCTGGACAGGTCACCAATTGTTTCCCAGGCAGCCTGGCCACAGACCCATGAGTAAGATGAGCCCAAATCAGAACTGTCCAGCAGAGACCTTCCCAGAGTGCTACCCCACAGAAACATAATCCAAGTGTCAAATGCCATTTATCACAAAGCTTAGATTATTCTCTTAGAATAGAGAATTATTTTATAGTATCCTGAGTCAACCAAAAATCAGGAATATTTTGACTAAGAGGAATGTGAGATTTTTCACATTCCCAGAAATTATTTTCCTGCTTTCCCCTATTAGCATCTCAGTTTGTAGTTCTGCTAATGCACATGATTGACATACAGCAGATTTATTTTGTTGCATGCTTTTGAAACACTTAGCTCTGACTAAGAGTTCCCATATGGTTTGGGTGCCTGCTCCTACATTTACTACTGCTGCCTAGTGAGGAAAAAAAGAAATTCAATGTTATACTTTCTCTTTTCCTCTACAAAACTTTTCGGTTCTTTTTAATTGTTCCCTTTCATTTCTTTTCTTTTTGAAATGTCTTTTACCCTCCCCAGTGGTTACCAAAGCCTGTAATTCAGGACAGGGTAGTACATGGCTCATTTTTAACTGATTGTCTAGTGTTGGTTAGGTACAATGTTCAGAATGGGGGTTACCAAAATGAATAAAACATATTCTGGGCTCCCCAAAAGCAGGCACTGAGAGGGGAAAGAGGTGTAATCATTATTGTAGCCAGATGAGTAATGATCCCCTAAATATACCCTGAAAGCTGTAAATGTCACCTTATGAGAAAAAAAGTGTCTTTGCCTATGTGATTAATTTCATGATTTTGATGAAGAAAATTATCCTGGCCTTAAATCCAGCCTTGAGAAGCAAAGAAGAAACATAGGGAGATTTAACATGCAGAGAAAAGGAGATGCTAGGGAGGCAAAGATAGGAGTGAAGTGGCCACAAGCAAAGGGGTGCCTAAAGCCAGCAGAAGAAGAGTAGAGGAATGCATTCTCTCCTAGATCCTCTGGGGGAGCCCAGCTCTACCAACACCTTGATTTTGGTCCAGTGAAATGGATGTTGAACATCTGGCCTCCAGAATATAGTTGTTATTTTAAGCCACCAAGTTTGTACTACTTTGTTATGACAGCCACAGGAAATTAATACGTCTTTACTATATACAATATAATATAATGTATTATAGTACTTATGCTGAATTATATGTATCATTTATATACGTAAGAACACAAAACACCATTTTCTAAGCCATCACTACTCTGCTGAGTACTGTACAACCTTCTCATTTAATACAGTAATTTCATAGTCATGCAATTTAATCCTCACTTTGCAACTAAAAAAACCAAAACTTAGGTTAAGACAATGAGGCCATCCTCAGAGCTAATAGGTGATTCTTCTAAGATCAAACCCCCAGTTCAGAGGATTGTGGGAAGATGGTGACAGGTGACAAACTAACAGGTAGAGCTGAGTGCTCTCACAAAAACAATGGAGAAAGAGCCAAAAGCTGTCCAAGGGACATGATCTGGGGGTCAGTGGACCAGGACAGTGCTACACAACTCCCAGGAGAGCAAGGGACTGAGACACAAAGAAGCCTCCTGCCATAACGCACTGAATGGATGGGGGAGAATGTAAACTACAACATAAACTATAATCCATGCAGTGTAGCCGTGCTCCAAAATGTACTCATTAAACGCAATGAATGTACCACACTAATGAAAGAAATTGTCAGTGTGGGAGAAGTAGGGGAGTGTGGGGAGTGGGGTATATGGGAACCTCTTATATTTTTTAATGCAACATTTTGTGTGATCTATATATCTTTAAAAAAGTAATAATAAAAAAATTCAAAAGAAAAAAAAAGACAAACATGAATTACCAAGCCCTAGTGGCAGCGGGGAAGGACTCCCCTCCCCCACCCCCAAGATATTAAGCTGGGGTAAAACCCCTGTCTCCTTGTAGCTTCCTGAAAGGGGAAAAGACATATTCCTCCCTGTCAGCTGTTTCAAGGGAAAAGAGAGGGGAGGTTGAGGTGCTTTTCTTCAGTGAATTTGGCAAGCAGAGTCCACTTTGAATCTCCAATCGGGAAATACAACATATGAACACAGGAAAGACTGAAACACCTCCATGGAAAGGTGCCTTGACTAGCGCCATCTGCTGACTGGTCTGGAAATTGCATAACCAAAAACTGCTCTCTCTATCCAATCCCTGGGAGAAAATCTGCACCCCGTTAATGAGTTTTCTGGTTGAAAACCTAAACCGGGCAATTTTAAAGATTGAGAATAAGTGGAACCAAATATCAAAGAATAGTTGTGGGTAAAAAAAATTAGGCAAGAGAGAGAAATTAGCAATCAGAGTAAATACACATATTCAGATGCCTAGGCATCAGTAAAAAATTACAAGACATACTAGAAAACAGGAAAAAATGACCCAGCCAAAAGAACAAACCAAATAACCTAAAGAGATACAGGATTAATTATAATTAATAGTGATAATCATGCAAATCTCCTAAATCACTCCAAATAATTTAAAGAAAATATAACTAAAGAAATAAAGGATATTAAGAAGACACTGGTAGAGCATAAAGAACAATTTGAAAGCCTACAAAGAAAAGTAGCAGACCTTATGGGAATGAAAGACACATTGATGAGATTAATACATTAGGGCACATTAGAGCATATTTGAATTGCTTGAAGACAAAATTAGTGATTTTTGAAGAAAGAACATCTGAACTGGAAAGGACAGGAGAACAGAAAGAGAAAAGAATGGAAAAAAATGGAAGAGATCTCAGGGAATTGAATGACAATGCAAAACACACAAAAATTCACGTAATTGATGTTCCAGAAGGAGAAGAAAATGGAAAACGGGCAGAAAAAAATATTTGAGGAAATAGTGACCAAAAACTTCCCAACCCTTATGAAGGACATAAATAGCAATATCCAAGAAGAACAACACACCCATGCAGAATAAATCCCAATAGAACTACCCAGAGTTACCTACTATTCAGAATTACAAATATCAGAGTTAAAGAGAGGATTCTGAAAGCAGCAAGAGAAAAGCAAAGCATCACATACAAGGGAACCTCACTACAATTAAGTGCTGATCTCTCATCAGAAACCATGGAGGAGAGAAGAAAGTGGTATGGTGTATTTAAGGTACTGAAAGAGAAAAACTGCAAGCCAAGAATTCTGTGAGCAGCAAAGCTGTCCTTCAAAAATGAGGGTGAGTTCAAAGGCTTCAAGGACAAACAAAAACTGATAGAATTTGTTACCAAAAGACCAGATTTGCAAGAGATACTAAAGGGGGTGCTGCAGCCTGAAAGGAAAAAACAAGGATGAGGGTTAAGAGAAGAGTTTAGAAATGAAGTTTATTAGGAAGGGTAAACTAAAGGATAAGAAGACAGACAATAGAATAATATGACAACAGAAAGCTGAAGGACAAAATGAATGAAACAATTTGAAGTTTTCAAGTAGCCTTTCACATCTATCCATAAACCCTGAAATATAGAAAGAAGATCTTTCTTGGGCAAGAACACTCCAGAAGCAGCAGAAAGTGGCACAGAGGATTAAAGAGTGAATCATCAGCAGAAATAACAGATTTCTCATCAAAGTTAATTCCTGACTTGAAAGTGATGAGATTGTTGCTACTTGTGCAGCTATTGCTGAGAAACAGAAGACAGCATCAACAGATAAAACAATGGCTTTTGTGTCTGCTTCTGGGACTACAGAGACTGTAACTGAGAAGGGAGATGGTGCTCCAACACCAGGTGGCTCTGTTTTTATCAAAGCCTGATGAAAGAGAATGCATAGCATGAATTATTTGAATCTGTCTTCTTTGATTATCATTTAAAGTTTTAGACACAGGGACATTTATTCTGGAGAAACATGGCAAAACTCCTATTTGTAAGATAAGTTTTTTAGATGAAGCATATAAATCTAAATGATAGCATTATTGTATAGTTTTTGGAATATACTTTGATAAGTTACAGTTTATACTTAAGATTAGAATTCTCAGCAAATTATTTTTGATGTATAAATTTAATCCAAATATATGGGTGGATACATTTTAAAGACAACTTGAAAAGCAATTTCTTGAATAGTAAATAACTTGGTCAGAGTTATTAAAATGATGACTCACTGATGTGTTTTATGATTAAGGAAATAAGTGATTGCTTTCTCTCCTAAAAATGTACTGCTGTTACTATTTGTTCTGTTTTCCTTGCTTCTGTGGAGTAAGTTTGTCACAATATTTAAAGGTTTTTAATATTCATTTTGATTCAAAGTTGTGGTTTTGTTATATGGGGAATCTTTGAAAGTTCAGCCAAAAATGCATGCAAATGTGAACATTCTGACATTTCTCTTAATTATGATTTGTGCGTAAGTTTTTGGCTTTAAGAAGTTATAACAATGGTAGTTGCCTCCTTCAGTATTTGTTAGATGTGTGAAGTACTGATAAATGTCACAATAAAGGTTTTATTTTTTAAATCATTACTGTAGGTAGGCTAGACCTTACCACAAGTGAGTCATTTTTTAAATTTGCATTTTTTTAAACGAGTGGATTTTACAGATATATCATAATAAATTGTACCGCTACATTTTTAAAAAATAGGGGATGATGTGAGAAAGGGAGGAGGGTATAGGGAATCCCTCATATTTTAGATTTAACTTTTCTGTAATTTAAATCCTCTTTAAAAATAAAGTTCATTGTATTAAAAAAAAAAAAAGAAAAAAAACAGTTTAGTCTGATTCCCAAGCTGAGATCTTAACCAACACTCTGCACTACCTCTCTCACCAGGAGCTCTGTAATCATAGAGGAAGTCAAGGTAGGCTTGTGAAAATGAATGCTGCCTGATTTGAGAGCTAAGGGGCTAATGGACGGGTGGGCGAAATGTTATTCCAGTCAAGGTTTTTCATCTTTTAATAAGATGCCCAGAGCCAGGGGAAGGACTTGATAACCTTCTTTGTGTTTTGCGATCTCCAAAAGAAGGACATGGGAATAATTCTTAGTCTTGGGAATTTATTAGAAGAGTCATGGCACAAGTGTCAGCAGATGAATAAAATTATTGGCTGAGAAGGAAAGCAAAAGGCTGCTTCATTTTTTTCCTTCACGTGTCTATGGAGGAACAATGACAAATAGATCACCTGGATCTTTCAATCATCTCAGATCAGAAGTTTTGAACTGATATCCAGCCCGCAAAGATATCCTGTTTGTTCCACACAATGTTTGCAAAAACCAAATTGAATTAGCTGCTGACATTGAAAAAGTGAGGCATGTTGCATAAAAACATCAGATTTCTGTCTTTTCTTTAAAAAGCCCAAGATCTCCCTTGTGCTGAATGCTAGTTACTCTTTCAGATGAGTCACACATTCTCCAGTTAGCCCCTGTCCCACCACGTTTTGTTTTTGGTTTTCTTCACACTTAAAACTGCTCCACCATTTATTTGATTTTCCTGGTCCTGAGTCTCTGACAAAGACTATCAACTCTTCAAGAATATAAAACGAAACAAAACAAAATTTCAACATGCATGTTCCCACAGTAACAATGCATGATACCATAACTTCAGCTCCCTACCTGTGGAGTTGTAGTAAATAGTTACCAATTCATCATGCCACTGTTGTACTGTATTAAGCTTTCTGTTACATGGTGCTATTAACACTGCCTGGAATATGAGTGCGTGTGAGGCAATAAAATATTGTCTGAGAACTCTTGGATCTCAAAATAACTTGTTAAGCCTCACTGAGTATAAAAATGGATCATGATGCTACGCCACTGGGAGAATAATATTCTCCACTTGTGGATGGTCAGATGAAATTTTAAAATTGCTGCTCTGATCACTGACTACAAATATTAACATCATCCACTTCCCAGCAAATGTACCTTGACTTGTTAATTGCTCAGCTGCTCGTTATTAATAATTGAAGACTTGAATGCATTCTTACTGTGTAATCCATTTCTACAGTTACTATTCAGGACAATATTAACGAGAGCACTTCTCATGAGGAAATGCATTAGTACACCACACTGTGTTAAAAATAAAAGCCAAGCTTCCTGTAAGTGGAAAGAAAGCTGCATTGGACCCAGAGAACATATCCAAATAATCATAACAGGGAGGTATCTATGAAAGAGAAAGCAAAATATTTATTGTGCTTTCCTTTTGTCACACATTATGTTCAGTATTTCACTAGAATTCCTTCTTTAAACCTGTCAAACTAAGGTTTCCAAGGCTTAGAAGGGGTTAATTGACCAAAGTAAAGAACCAAGTTTCTAGCCCAGTCTGTCAGGGAAATCTTAACATTGAACACTTAAAGAGTTAGAGGCCTATCCTGTATGTGGAGAGGGATAGAGGTGGAAATCAGGAGAATATTGAAAAGGAGAGGCGGGGAAGGGGAGTGTAAAAAGGAATTCCTCTAGAAGTATGCCCAGCACTCCATCTTTTTCAAATCACTTGCAGGTAAATATTTCATTTTGATTTGGGTATTCACAGTAGCTCTGTGAGAGGCACTATTGATTAATTTTACACATTTAAGTGCTATGTGAAAAATCATTATTAATTTTTTCATATAATAATAATTGCTATTGATACCATTGCCTGAAAATGTTACTGATAACATTGGCAGAGTCTGGGAAGATGAGATGATCATGATATGATAAAAATGTGCATAAAAAATGTGAAACTGCAATGCGTGGAATCACTTGCTGCTTATAAGAAGTCTGCAAGGAGCAATAAATTACTCCCTGAGCACTTGAGGCTTGAGCTGAGTTAAATTTATCCATTTCTCAAGAGTTCAAGTTTACCATCTGGGTAAGTGGCATAAACTCATTATTGGCATAAGGACCTGCATATGAAAGAGTATGTACCATTCAAGGCATCGTGGTCCAGAGAGAAAAAGGTGGAGACTCTGAAGGATGATGATGAGCAAGTTAGAAGATGCGTCCTCCTGAAGGGCCTGGCAGGTACAGGAGCTACAGGGCTTGACTCTAGAGAACTGGCTCTTCAGGAGGGAACAAATGCATCAACCAGTGATACACCCTTTCTGAGCACTTCTTAAGCATCTACCCTGAGCTGGGTACCAGGCAGAACACAGAAATGAATGTGTGATCATGGCTACCACCAAGGTGGTCCACCACTTTGTGTTGAGCACTTTCTATGTGCTACATGCTGATAAACCAAAGGTGGATGTGCCAATAACACTTTCCGACTAAGTTCTATTCCTTGCACAGTACCCACCCTTTCTACTGGTTCCCAGGCACTGAGAACACCATGAAGGTTTGGCCAAGGGCTAGCCTCTAAAGCCAGTGTGTGACATGGTTAAGTATGAAGCCCTGTGGATAACGGGAAATGCGTAGGCTCAGGAGTTAGGCAGATCTGGGTTTGCTTCCTCATTTCACCATGTTACCACCTAAACACCGGGCAAATAGCCTCAGTAACTCTTTAAAATCTGGATGTCAAGCCCCATCACATAGGTAACCTTGATGCACTTCAATGACACAGTATGTGAAGGCACCAAGCACATCACAGAAAAATAACAAGGGCTCAGTAAATGCTAGTGAAATCATCCAAAAACTCCTTGTGAGAATAATAATCAGAATGTGCCTGCATACCTCTAAAATGGTTATGATATTTGTGAAACTCCCTTTCTATCACAAGTGAGTTAGAGAGATTACTTTTACCATTCAAGAGATGACAAAGGATAACAATTTTTAAGTGATTTCATTGAGATACATTCACATACCATCTATCCACCCAAAGTGTACAATCAATGGGATTTAGTATAATCATAGGGTTGAAATCCATCACCACAATTTTAGAGCATTTTCATTATACCAAAAAGAAAACCCCCTAATACTTAATGGTCACCTTTCAATCCCTCTATCTGCCCAACCCCTATATAACAACTAATCTAATTCTGCCTCTATACATTTAGTTATTTTTAAATTTATGTATTAATAACTGGAATTATACAATATATAATACTTTGTGTTTGGTTTCTTTCACATAGCAAAATGTTTTTTGTTTTCTCATATTTTTATTGAAGTTTATCATTCATACGTGAACATCCATAACCAATAAGTGTTTGGTGTAAGTTGTGTACTTAGAAAACATTCATATCATCATAAAGTGCTCCCATACATTAAACTACCACCACCACCTTGCGTTTGTTGTGAAACAATTGTTACAATCTATGAAAGAGCACCATCAAAACATTACTATAGCCAATATCTTACATTTGATGTATTTTTCTCCCAACCCACCCGGTTAATGATACCCTGTACTAGTAAGATATACTTGCTACAGTTCATGAAAAAAATGTTTTTATATATGTCCATTTTCCACCACTGCAATCTTTGTGTTATACAGTCCATGCTCTGTACAAGCCATCCAAAGGGTATACCAGGCAGTTCTCATTTGCATCACAGAACTGTGCCGTCATCACCTCAGTCAATTTAAAATGTTTTCATTACTCCAAAAGGAAAAATCCCATACCCTCTTTTTTTAAAATTTTCTTTCCATCACTGATTTTTTTGTCTTTTTTTTTTTAATGTTACATTCAAAAAATATGAGGTCCCCATATACCCCCCACCCCCCTCACCCCACTCCTCCCCCATAACAACAACCTCCTCCATCATCATGAGACATTCATTGCATTTGGTGAATACATCTCTGAGCACCACTGCACCTCATGGTCAATGGTCCACATCATAGCCCACTTATTGTCCCTTTAGAATTGATATGATATCTTCTTTGCCACTGCTGTAAAAAGATTTCCATATTACTGTTAACTACGATCTATAAGTTACAGATCCCATTTTTTGAATGGCGAGGTCATCGTCTGGACAAGGTAGGCCCTTCTATTCCTGACACACCTACACATCCACTCTCTCACCTGACACCATCTCCTGCCCGCCATTGCTTCCCCACGCCTGCTTTCCCATGAAGATGTGCATCCAGACCGCTGCCAGTGCTGCATGTCTATTGTGACCCTGGAATCAGCAATAGGTAAGGTCACCATGACTCCTTACCAGTACCTCCTGCCTCATAAGCCAGAAAAGTTTCTACTTCTTTATTTCTGAGGACAGAGGTGGCAGACAATACCTAGACCCTGTCCACGTCTCAAGAGAAGCTCCCAAACCCAGCAGCACATGCCTCATTCCTCCACCAGAGGCCTGCTGCCCTGAGCCCAGCATTCCCCACTGTTCAGAGGCCTGGAATGACCCAGCACAAAACCATCCTCCCACTCCCTCAGCCCCATCATTCTGTTTCCTGTCTTAGAGCACATGTAACAAAAAAGGTGCATCTCTTCTCCACTGTTCTTCAGTTCAAGTCCATCCTGAACTGTCCTCCAGCACAGCTTCCCGCCCTCCCTGTAGTGCTTGTAATAAAAATCATCACATGGGGTGGTCCTAGTAAGCATAATCACCCCATTTTATAAGTGAGGAAACAGATTAAGAAAAGTTAAGTCATCATTTGGCCCAAATTGCATGCTAATAAGTAGCAAAACTGAAATCAGAACCAAGGACTTTGGATCCAAGTCTCATGCTAACAATCTTTACTTCAAACATTGGCAATAAGGAAAGAGCTGGATTCAATTGGATGCTAAAATACAGCCAGTATGAAGAGTGGAACAATGGTTATGGTGACTAACGGTGATTCAGTCACTCACGTTTTCCTCTAAAGGAAGTGATTAGAATTGAAGCCAATTAATGGATCCAGGGACAGATATAGGAGAAAGAGGAACATCTGGGCAGTCAGAAGCAATGTGGGAAAGATGACGGGTGAAAATAAGTTGAACTGACCTAATGACACCCAGGGGAGGTGTGGAGGCAGGGAAGGAGGGCTGACATTAATTAATGAGGAGTTTTAAAAGGAGCAGCATGAGAGAATGACATTCCTGGAGAACAGTCACACTGGTAGAAACAGTAAATAATTTCTGAATGTGACGGACTGTGATTAAGGCAGATTTCTCTCCTTTCAAAGATGGTCAGCATCTCCCAGTGGAACTGTTAGCCAAAACGCAAACATTTCCAGAAAGTAAATTTAAGAGAGAGAATGTCTCCGTTCATGTTATGGAAAAACAAAGTAAACCTGAATTCTCCACTTTCTTTCTTCCGGAGAATATCCATTTCTCACATTGGTGCATTCCCATACCATAATAATGAAACTTAGACTCAATCTTGCTGTGATGCCTGAAATAAAAGAATTAAAAAGCTAAAAACAATGGCAATTTGATTAATTAAAACTTCAAAAGGCTAGAGATATTAGGTAGGTGTTGACATTCTGAGAACAAACAGTTCACGAAGGAGTGCTTTATCATCAAAACTTATCTCAAAAAACACAAATTTTTCTTTTGTGGCATAATTTTTCTTTTCCAAAAATGAGGACTATAATACTCATCCTAAAGGACTGCAATGACTATTAAAATGTTTTTAAGCATTAAATATGTCTTGTCTGGGCACACAGTAATTGCTTAATAAATGTTAGTTCCCCTTGTACCTCCCCCCCTCCCCTCCTCTCAATTTGATTGAATTGGTGCACACATTAGTATCTGAATTCTCCCTTAGGATTCTTAGAAATCTTAGAGGACATAGCCAGGCATGTCAAAGCCTACCTTGGACTCTTCTGCTCGATGTGAAGTATCAAATTCCATCTGGAACTAGACTCCTGAAATTCCCTGCCGAGAAGCTAAACTCTGGCACCAGGAAATATGACAGGAAGATGCTGTGCCCCACAAAATTGCCATTATTGCAAAGAGAGAGAGAGCACTCAGTAAGCTCAGTCTCTCCTGTGTGCGTGTGTGTTTATATGTGCTTGTATAGGTTCAAACTAAAGGGAATGCAAGAAGGGTTCTTTCTCTGGGGAAGAAGGAGAGGGAAAGCCTAATGAGAAGAAAGTAAGGGGAGGAAATGAGATAACCCAAGAGGAGGCCATTAGCAATAAAGTGTCGGGTTCTTTTTTCCTTTTCCCAGGGTCTCTGAGAATATTTCGCATATTTTTTCAAGGTTTTGTTTACTCTCCTTTCTTGTTATTTCCTATAGATGGAATCTACATTTCAACAAAGGCTAATACAAAAGACTCTTCACTCTTGGTAGTTGGACTATATAAAGGGATGTTTGGCCTTCCATACACCACTCTCTGATGAGGCTAGAGTGATTGTCACTGCACATATATGAGGGTGATAACAGTGGTCCCTCAGTGACAGCATCAAAAGGAACAGAGACCCTACGCAGGACTGAATGTAGGACGCCGAAATAATCTCAGTTCTTTAAGACCCAGGAGGACAAGATGAGCCATAGGCATAATTGAGGACGGTGATTGCTCAGGTGGAAGCAGGCCTAATATCCAAGTTGCATTATTATGGAATATTCACTCTAGGTTAGTTGAACCTGAATCTGAATCATTCTCCAATGAATGCCAATCTTTTCCTTAAATGATATAAAGATATTAGATGAAATTCAGAATCATCTTCTATTTTTTGTTTTATTTTATATTTCTTTGTGACGGTTAGCTTCATGTGTTGACTCCACCAGGTGATGGTGTCCAGTTGTTTGTTCAAGCAAGCACGGGCCTGATTGTTCCTGTGAGGACATTTTGCAGACTTAAATCATCAATAAGTTCATTGCATCTATGGCTGATTACATCTAGAATCAACTGAGGAGATTACTTTCAACATTGAGCAACATCTCATCCAATCAGTTGAAGGCTTTAAAAGGAGAAGTGATTACTTCAGCATTCAGAAGAGAGAATTTCTATCTCTTCTTTAGCCAGCTAGCTTTTCCTGGGGAACTCATCGAAAATCTTCATCAGAGTTCCTAGCTTGCAGGCTGCCCTCAGGACTTTGGTCTTATGCGTACCCACAGTTGCATGAGACAATTTTTATCAACTCTCATCATATTAAAGATATTTTCTTTCAGTTCAATATTCCTAAAGAACACTGACTAATACACTCTTTGATCTTACTTTGTACCAAATAACCTATATCCGTAGTTTCTTATTGAAGGAGAGCCTGCAAGCCATCTTCAGTATATTAAGTGATGAAGTGATTCCCAAGATTTAAAGATTCAAGAAAATGCACTTATCTTGCCATTCATAAAGTTTTCCTGATCTACCTTCAATCTACCTGTTCAAAAAAATTTCTTTCTACTGCCCTTTCTGTACTTCACTTTCTCATCAAGCAAAACTACTGGTCTTGTCCATCCACATCTAGAATTTTCTTGTCCCCAGGACATTATTTATGTTGTCCCCTTTTCTTACAATGTCTTCTCTACTACCCTCATAAGCCAAATAGATATTTTCTATTCTATTTGATCACAAATGAAAAGCCAAGTATGCAAAAACAAGGTCAATTTCCAAGAGGTATTATATGAACAGTACATTAAATGTGCTTTGATTCCAGCTATTTTGCAACATTTTCTATTGACTGGACTAATTAAGTGAAAAATTGGAAGAGTATAAATTATGATGTAAGACTAGGAAGGAAAACTGACAGAGAAGATGATAGAACCAAGGTATAAAAATGTATTCACAGACTATAAGAATAAACAGAATTCTTTCCCTTCTAGCTATGACTGATTATCTTGTATTAGACCAAAACTTCAACAAATAAAAGAATTGTAAAGCATAAAAAAACATCTATTTGAAGGCATTGCGTGTCTATGAAACAACCAGAACTTGACAGGCCATGATCTCAGGGAAAAAAGAAGCACAGAAAAATGACCTTCTGCACTTGTTTTCTCCTCAAGGAATTTGTCTGTTCATGAGTGGCATGGGTCCAAGAGGGTGAGAAAATAAGCAGAGATTACAGCAGTCTCATGAGAGTGGGGAGACAAAAATTGGAGTTTAAGGCACCCTGGGAAATACATCTGGTTTTAAGCTGGGTCCTTTGAATGGACACAATCTAAAAAGAAGAGTGAACTAAAATAGATCCTTACTTACTAAACGAAAAACATCAACCTAAGTCAGTTCAATCTATGCCAGCATTAAGTTGAACTTCTCTTTTTTAACATCTAGGATAAAAGTAAATCTTTTTTGGAGCAAGGTATTATCATCCAGAGCCTTGAAAATTCTTTATAGACAGTGTCTACTATTCAATCCAAAATTGTCAAGCACACCAGGAAAAAGGACCAGACATTTTAAATGTAGAAATATGAACACAGGTGATAGATTTTGAAATTTTCAGACATGAACTTTAAAATAGCTCTGTTTAATATGCTCATGAAAATAAATGACAAGACAGGGAATTTTACTAGAGAATTGGAATCATAACAAAGAGTGAAATGAAAATTCTACAACTGAAATGCAATAAGTTGAATTAGGGACTTTAATGGATTGAACTGTGTCATCCCAAAAGACAGATTGAAGTCCTAGCCCCCAATACTTGTGAATGTGACTTTATTTAAAAATAGGGTCATTGTAAATGGAAATAGTTAAGTTAAAATGAGGTAGTACTGAAGTATGGTAGATACTAAATCCAATATGACTATTGTCATTTTAAGAAAGAGTAGAAAGACACACAGAGAGAAGTTGACCACGTGACAATGGAGGTAGAGATTGAATTATGCTGCCACATGCCAAGGAACACCAAGGATTGCCAGTCAACCAGAAGCCAGCAAACAGGCAAGGAACAGATTCTTCTCTACAGACTTCAGAGTGACCATGGCCTCTCTGTCATCTTGATTATGGACTTCCAGCCTCCAGAACTGTGAGAGAATAAATTTCTGTTGTTTTAAGCCATCTAGTTTGTGGTGCTTTTATACAGCAGCCCTAGGAAACTAAGACGGGGACTAACCAGCTTCTTAGGCACAGCTGAAGAGGGAGTTAGTAAATTGGAAGCTCGGTAGGTAGAAAATACATAGACTTGTTCACAGGGAGAATAAAAGGTGCAAAACTAGAAAAAAGAGAAAAGACATATGGAAGATAGGTAAAACATCTAATACATATGTTATTAGACTGTCAGAAAGAGAGCAGAGAAAAAAATGGGATGAAGCAATATTTGAAAAGATAATGGCTGAGATTTCCAAAACTGATGTATGACAATAATCCACAGAGTAAACAAGCACTGTGCAGAAGAAATATAAAGAAAAGCTTATGTAAGTGCAGTGTAGTGAAAACCATAAATTAAGAGAAACTCTTAGCAGTCAGGACAGGGAGTAGCGGCTTATACTTTTCAAAGAAAAAAAATTACACTGATTTCCCAATAGAAATGATAAAAACATGAGAACAATGGAATGCCATCTTTAAATTTCTGAAAATGAAATAACTACCAGAGTAGAATTCTAATTTCAATGTAAATATGCTTCCAAAACAAAATTGAGAATCCCCTTGCCAGGATATCCACAATAAAATAAATATTAATGGGTCGTATCAGGCAGGAAAAAACATGATACCAGATGGAAGCAAAGAAATGAAGGAGGTAATGAAAGACAATGAAAATGCTAAATAAGTGGTCAAATATAAATAAACATTAGCTATACAAAACACTAATGATATATGTAGTTTTAATCATAGGTAGAATTAAAATAGTTGAAACAATAAGGCAAAATGGGGGGTGGTGATAGGTTGAACTGTTCTAAGGTCCTTGCATTGTCAGGGAAGTAGTAAAATCATTCATTTATATTTGATTTTAAACTATATGAAGGCTTTTTGTTGTATCTCTAGGGTAATTACCAAAATAAGAGTAAATCATCTCTGTTGCTGGATTGTCTCTAGGTTCTCGGCTATGTTACAAAAAAGAACTTATGTACATGCCAGTTTAGTTAGGTCAGTAGTTCATTAAGAAAACAAGAGAAGAGATATGGGAGAAAATAACAGATTATGGATCCCAGGTATACTTGCGGACTGGTCCAGGCAGAGTGAGAAAGGGCAAAAATAGGGCAAAAAGGATCAGTTTAGTCTCTGCACTGGCTTTTAAGCCATTAATTATTCCTCCCACTTGCTAATTTCAGGGAAGAGTCCCAGATGTTTGCTGTTTTGATTGATTACCCCACGCATCAATCCTCCAGGAAGCCCAATGATAAGACCACTCAGGAGTATCCTGGGCTTTTCCTTGATCCCAGACGAAATCCCATTCTAAATGGAGGAGTCTTGTGGGCTCTTGCAGCAGCTCTCACGGCAGGTGAGGGGGTCTCTCCCTCAGAGGATTTCCAAGTGGGATTCCACAGCCACATGTTTCACAGCCATGGTTTTCTGCCAGGTCCCAGATTCATCTTTTCATTCCCTAAACTAGCCTGCCTCATATCTAGTTAATGGACAGGTAAAATTAAAAACAAACAAATGAACAAAAAACAACAACACTTGATTGGTCCAAAATAAACAAATAATTAGAAAAATAAATATATAACATCAGCGAAGCAGGTATAAAGAAAAGCAAGCAGAATAAGCTCAGAATACATAAAAGTAATAATGGATACAGTTTTCTCTTTTAGAATCAAGAGAAATCTCACAATGAGATGGCATTTTTGCTGAAATGTGGTTGATAAATAAAAGCGAGGCCTGCAAAGATCTTAGAGTACAACACTGCAAAGGTAAAAATAAGCTTGGTGTATTAGTCTGCCAAAGGGGTGCTAATGCAAAGCACCAGACATCTGTTAGCTTTTATAAACGGTATTTATTTGAAGTAAAAGCTTAAAGGTACAAGGCCCTAAAAAGTTCAATTTAAGGTTGCTTTCTCACCAAACTCAGTTGCCACGTGTTGAAACAAGATTATCACTGATCTCTGCCTGGTCTCTCCTTTCTGGGCCTCTTCTTCCTCTTGAGGTTCCGTGAGCCCAGCTCCTCCCATTTTCAGCTGAACGCAAGCATAGGGCTTGTCTCTCAGGGCTTCATCAGTCTCTGGCATAGGACTTTCTCAGCTTCTCAGCTGCTGGGCTCTTCAGGAGCAAATGATCAGGTGAATGGCTCATCTCTCCCCAGAGCCCCAGGATCAAACATGGCAGAGGCCTCTCTCCTCCCGTGTGTCTTCTTGAGTGAGTGTCCATTTAGATCAGCTTGCAAAGGGGTGGGATGAATCCAATATAATCAAAGGTATCACAGCCAGAAAAATAGTTTTCAAATATAATCTTTCTCTTTTTGGGATTCAAACTGTCATACTTGGTATCTTGAAGGAAAATCAAGAAAACTGTACTTGAACAGAGTTGGACTATCTCCTGCTAGGCACAGAGTACTGCATTGTATAATAGATTTACAGCATCTGATGCTGTATTACAAACTGACAAGGTGAATATTTTCAGTCCCAACTTACAGAGAACAAAAGTGAGATGCCAAGCAATTAAGCAAATTAAGTGGCATTATTGCATATATTTTCCATTCAAATATGTGTTTCATAGACAGTTGTTTAAAATTAGTCTCCACCACTTAAGAGAGCAATTTGGGAAACTGACTTATGCCTCACCTTACTTATTTGTAAAAGAGAGATAGCAAAAGTATAAAATGCTAGGCTAAGATGTCCTGAGGACTAAGTCAGATAATTAAAATGCTTAGCAAAAAGAGGGTGAAACATATTACTAAGTGATAACTAATGAAATTAATTAGACATCTCATACAATAAGAAAAGGAGACAGGATTCTAACCCAACATCATATTTTCTAAAGTTTCTGCTCCCTCAGTTCAGCGCACAGTCTCCTGAAATACTAGGAAGAGGAAAAAGAAAGAATAAGTTCTATAAGAGAAGTGGGCACCATAACAAAAGCAGCAAGAGAAGTTCAGTCTTGGGGAAGTTGGGCTTCACCAAAAACTTAAGAGAACTGAATGTTTGAGCTAAGCTTAGACGATAAGCATCCTTGACTTTCCCATTTTCTCTCTCTTCTAGATATTTGCTCTCACAGCCATTCATGTACAACTCAATTATGTTCTGTCCTGTGTGAAATCTCATAAAGTTTCATCTTTGAGAGAATTTAACTTTTGTATTCTTAGTTGAGTTTTTAATGGTCACGTCTCGTCCCTATCTTAACTACTTGAGAGAAGATAACTTTCTCAGAAATAGGTCATATTTCTCTTTATCACTAAAAAGTGCCTGGCACTAGGCTGAAATGATACATGTCAAGGTCTTCACATAGTATTGATATATAGCAGGCACTCAATAAAGCTTGTCGCATTAAAGTGCATAATAAGCACTATATATGATTAAATTGATGTTAGAATACAGAATCAATATAAAAGTAGAAGGAAAATGAATAAATGGATGATAGACTGGTGGATGGATAGATAGAAGGATTGGCCAACAGATGAATGGAAGAATGGGGGAATACTAGTGAATTATTGAGTTTTTCAATAATCTCCACAGATTGGGGTAACACTTTTGAGCTATTCCTGATGTTTTCAAATTTCTAAGCCATGTGGAAAAAGCCTTACAAAACTCCTTTACTCTAGAAGAAAATTATAACTGCTATTCAGATGATAGATATGTATTCTATTTCCTAGAACTTTTGCTCCAATGCAACTTCAATTAACTAGGATATCACATCATATTTCTCTTTAAAAAAAAAAAAAAACAACTTCAACCTCCCATCACGACCTTTCATTTTGCCAGTCATAACAAACAATTTACTATCCCATGATGGAAATAACCACTACCCAAGGAGTAATAATAGTAGTAATCATACAGAAACATCTTTTAAAAACAGAAGATAAAATTGATTGAAAAGGCACCTGTCTTGAAGGCAAACTTCCTACACTGAAAGCAGCTGTCTTAGTTTGCTAAAGGGCTGCCAATGCAAAATACCAGAAATGGGTTGGCTTTTATAATAGGAATTTATTTGGGGTAAAGTCATACTGTTGTGGGGCTGCAAAATAGTTCAAATCAAGGCATCTTTAGAGATGCTCTCTCACCAAAGATTGGCTGCTAGCAAACCCTGGAGTCCTTCCACATGGTGAGGCAAGATGACGGGTCTGCCAGTCCCTCTCTACTTTCTCTTGGAGCTCAGCTGTGGGCAATCAGGCATCTTTCCCTGGGCCTCATCTCTTTGAGCCTGTTGGGACTTCTTTGTCTTTCTACAGCCGTAGGCAAACCTGGATTCCCCTCTCTCACATGGCAGGATAAAGATGTAAGAGCTCCCTTTCTGCTTCTCTCTGTGTATTCTCAGTTTATATAAGACCCAGCAAGAGACCCAGCCTGTCTCACTTCATTTATGTAGTCCAATCAAAAGCAATTAAATAAAGTGATCTAATCAAAGTCCTTTAATGGAGTCTAGTGCAATCAAAAGTTCTCTTAAGTGAATCTAACAAAATGACCCCCACACAATAGACTTCCATGCACAGGTATTTGTTATCTTAAGAACATAATTTTTGGAGCCTACAAAATACTCAAAACCAGGACAACAGCCATGCCAAAGGTAAGCTATTTTGGGGTATAACTCAGTGGAAAGAGCCATGGCCAGACCTAATAAGACCCAGGTTTAAATTTGATCCTGCCGTTTACTATGTATATGTTTTAAGACAAGTTACTTAATACTTTTTGATGGCTTGGACTTTGGGTATATCATTCCTACATTCCATAGTTGTTAAGAGGAATAAATTAAATGAATTTGTGCAAAGTGCTCAACTCAGTGCTGGGTACATATTAAATTTTAAATAGAGAGAAACTGTTATCAATGTGATTCTTTTGTACAGTCCATTAAAATGAAATCTAAAATTATCATGGATTTTTTTATGGCAGCTAATAAGTTACAACCAATTTGCACATCTATTATTTCCTTTGTATTTATCATACATTTATGTTATTATCAAGAAAACTGCGTCTCAGTGAGATGAAGTGATTTACCCAGCTTCACACATCTGGACATAAAGTGTACAGCCAGGCTCTTATACATGCCATAATTTCCCCCTACAAAACACTTGTTTGTGATCATCTCTCACATGCCTGAATTTTATTTCAATCAGATATACATCCACTGGATAAAGGAAGAGCCCACAAGAGAGGCTAATTTGACTATTATCCAGTTTTGAATCTTCAGATGCCCCCAACAGCAAAAAAGCATGCCCTGGCTCAGGATGGTGGAGTTATAAGTAGGTTAAGCTTCAGCCATTTCCCCTTGGTCATTGCAATTTATGATGCCAGGTATGGCAACTGTCTCTGGTATGTCATTCTGCTGATAAAGCTAGGAGATTTTGTTGAATAGTTTACTTTACCATTAGGCAAGTGCAAATAAAGCCCAAGTAGCTCATGGGATTTTGTGATAAGTTCCGAATCATATTCCATAGAACATTTTGAGCAAGCCTCCCACTCCAACCCCATTCTACCATAGTGGACTTGATGAATGAGAATTTTACTTGGGCTCTCCTGGGAAAGCAGGTAGACTCTATCATAGCATTGTGCACAGATCTGGAGGAACATGAGAAACTCCAGCTTTTCAGCTCTTACCAATGTGAACTTGGATTTCCATACATCATTATGGCTGGAGATTTTTCTAGGTGATGGGGGGAAAGTGGCACAAAGGTGCTGATGGACAAAGTTCTAGAAGGGTCCTTTATTTTGCTCCATAGATATAGTAACTACAGTGAAATGCAAACATTGCTAAATATTTGTAGTAAGCAAACCACCCAATCCTTCCTCTAAAAGTCTGGGCAGGCCCATTTAGGGGGGAATTAGGAGACTACCCAAAGGCCCAGAATGGGATCAGGGAAGATGGTTATTCAAACTGCCTATGAGTAGAAAGTGCCAGGGAAAGTGAGATAACCAGTTTCTCAGTCAATTCCTAGCATCAAAGTTGGGAGGAAAGAATGTTATTGTTTTCAAGCTAAGGATACTGAGGTTTCACAGACAAGAGGTTTCAAAGTTGTTTGGACTTTGGAATGGAGTAGAAAGTGAGAAAAAGAGAATCCAAGGAAAAATATCTAAACAAACTGCTGGAGTAGGGTTGAAGATTCTGAGGAATCTTCTAATCCTTCCTTGGCCTTGTGTGGCTCAGATAGACTGAACTAGAATAAAAGACACAGGACTAAAGTAGATGTTTCCATCTCAACATTGCAGAATAATGGGGTCCATCAGTGAATTCTTCCCTTTAAGATGAAAGCTGTCTAGCAGTCAATGTTTAGCAGTCAAAAGAAATGGCATTCTTTTATAGCTCAAGACCTGGAGTAATATACAGTATTTCTCACTCCATATGGATATTTAATTTATTCTCTTTTTTATCTCAGGGATACCTCATGTCCCCTCCCAAATCTATGTATTTCTCTTTTCTCTCTGAGCCTAAACTCCTATAAAATATGGTGGTTTTCCCTACTCTTTCCACAGAGGATACATTTAGAAAATATGTGTGTTGGTGTCCTAATCAAGACAGGGCCTCCAGAAAACATACTTGGGATAAGAACAGGTGTAACAAGAGTGGTTTCTTACTCTTCAGGAAGATGAGATATGATTTATTCTAAGTAATAAATTCCATGGATTAGATGGTATACTTACTTTTAGGACCTTAACTTGTTTTTATCATTTTCCTGTATATCTGTTCAGTTCCCCCTCTTAGAAGTTGCCTGCCCCCTCTCACTGAAGAAGTATTTGTACTAGATGACTCCATACCCTGGCAACAGATAATTGGATGAAGTGATAAATCGTGACCCTCTGGCTGAGTCTTACCTTTTAAGGTCATATAGAGTAAAAGGATATGTGAATGGAACTAATACAGTGTCAACTCAAAGCTAAAGTTGTGGAAGATTAAAAAAAAAAAAAAAGTGCCTTATAAAGGAAGCTGGTTGACAAAGGGAGAAATGGAGCACACCTGCAGAGAAAAAAAACGTGAAAAAATACACTGCTCAAGGAAAAGAAATAGAAAGTAGATGTCTAATAATCTTATAGTTTCCACAAGTTGTCTTTACATTTTAAATAAGTTACCTGTATCCTTGCAAAATTTCCCTTACCTTAAACTCATTTGAAGGGTTTGATTTTTGACTAAAACATTCTACAAATGACTGCATCTCATGGGCTGGAAGGTGGATTGATGAAATAGAAGGTATATAGGATATCAAAATATAGCTTCAATGGTCCACCATATCAGAGTAATTTAGGATCCAAGTTTTCAGTGTATAGCTCTCAACTAAAGTGCTACCCTGATCTTAAGATACAGTCCATTATGGGACTGTTAACAAAAGAGTTCTAGACTAATTAGTTAGCACACCTAACTTGCAAGCCATCCGTGTTTAACCATCTGCCCACCACTCCCACTGTAAATGGCTAATTAAACCCACATATAATGCTAATTGGATTGACTCAATTAATTACTGCCATTAAAACTGAATGATAAATTGCCAAATTCAATTAATAGGAAAATGAAATAGTAATGATAAGCATAATGATTAGAAATAGAATACATAATAATTTAGAAAAACTAAAATAAAGTAAAAAATAAATTGGGGTATTTAAAAAATGAAAAATATCATAATTTTTTTTTTTATATTTTGCCTTTCATCACTGTAATAAGTGTTGCCCTGTAGGTACAGTGGCAAGGCAATCTCTTCCATTCCTTCCACCATGTTGGCATCCTTTCTTCTTATTATTATGTCTTAAAAAATTTTTCAGGTCACAGTAAAGTCACATATAGAATATAGGGGACTCCCATATACCCAAGATCAAACCCTTTTCCCCCTTCCCCAGCAATGATCTTTTTATATGTGGATGCTACATTTGCTGCAGCTGATGTACAGCTATTAAAACATAGTGACTAACCATGATTCCATTATGGTTTACCTTATGGCTTACATTTTAGACTATACACTTTTATAAATTTTTGGTGAAATTTAACATGGCCTGTATCCATCATTACATGATCATGAAGAACACTTCCATTGCCCCCCAGTTACTGCCTCTTTCATCTGTTCTATTCCTCTCCCCTCCCCCAGGTTCCACAGTGACAACCAAACTTCACTTCTTAAAAGACAAGATTCATAGATACTTGCAACAATGCTGAGGGTTTGACACACTGGTCTGTCTTCCTCCATTGGGAGCCACCCATGCTCTCGGAGAAGTTTTGAATCACAGAGGGGTTCAATTATGGCAGGGAGGAGCACTGATGTGGGGTGTCCTTGAGGGGGGATGCATGGGTGGGAGGGACTAATGCAGGGCATGCATATAGGGTAGATAGATATGTTCGAATGTTTGTTGGGTATTGACATAGTGGGTAGAGTGTCACGTGACAACTGAGGGAGTGCTGAGTTTCCATTCTGGGGAAACTCTGTCACATTCCCCAATGGAACAGCAACAATTCCCCAAGTACAAGGGCAAAGACTATTGAAGAAGGATGGTCCACTGATGGGCCCTTGATACTGATGACTATGCTTATGAGCCTGTGTGCTTGAAAGTTCAACTAGGCCTAGTGCTGCAGGGTGCCTAAGAGTTACCTCCTGAGAGCCTCCATGTTGCTCAAATGTGGACACTCTCTAAACCAAGTTCAGCATGTAAATGCATTACCTTCCCTTCATGTGGGACATGACTCCCAGGGATGAGCCTCCCTGGTGTCAAGGGATTAATACCAAGCACCAACTGGAGATGCAAGTAGAAAAATACCTTGAGTAAAAGAGGGAAATGGTAAAGAAAAATGAGTTTATATGACTAAGAGACTTCAAAATGAGCCAGGAGATAATCAGAGAGGTTGTGCTTATGCATGTCTCAGAAGGATCTCAGAGACAGCCAAAGTAGATACGACTCCAGGTAGTGGTGCTCCTGAGGGATAGGGATACACCCAGGTTCCACAGTCATGGCAGATGGTTCTGGAGTTCAGTGCCTTGCCAGTGGGGACTACTTTGGAATTTGTGCTTCTGAGTCTGATGGAGTTGGACTTAGATATGACCTCTCTACACATGCCTCTTCCATCACTTTTACTGAACATGTGGTTGGTGCTAGAGTTGGTGTATACTCAGGAAACTTGAATCTCTGGGCTGTCCATGTGCCATCTGGATCCTGAGCCTCAGCAGAGTTGCAACACCTACTCTCCAGTTCATTGGACTTACCCAGGTCAGCTAACAGGGAGGTGAGGATGGTCAATCACCACACCAGGGAACTGAGAGAATCTACAACTTCAAGCAGGAGAATCCCATCCATCAGCCATGTGGGCTCTAAGACTCCTATCAATTTAGAGGTGGAGTGTACATCGCCATTCCAGGGTCCTCAGAATGGAGGAATAAAATATGGATTAGAGTGGACTTGCTGGTATTCTACTATAGAATTATTATGACTCTAGCAATGGAAGAAACTGTATCATTGATATGGAGACAGTGGCTCAGGAGTTGCTGAGGGCAGGGAGAGGGAAGAAGAGGTATGATATGGGGGTATTTTCAGGACTTGGAGTTGTACCAAATGATACTGCAGTGACAGATGCAGGACATCATGTATCCTTCCATAACCCACTGCATGGACTGGGAGAGAGGGTAAATTACAATGTAAAGTATAATCCATGTTGTGTAGCAGTGCTCCAAAATATATTCATCAAATGCATGGAATGTGCCACACTGATGAAAGAGGTTGTTGATATGGGAGGAATGGGAGTGTGGGGAATGGGGTATATGGGAACCTCTTATATTTTTAATGTAACATTTTGTGTGATCTATGTATCTTTAAAAAAGATTTTTAAAAATGAGAAAAGGAAAAGAAACAAGCAAACAAAAAAACCAGAATGATATTGTAGGGACAGATGCAGGACATTTTATATCTGAACATAAGCCACTAAATGGGAAAGAGTGTACTACAATGTAAACTGTAATCCATGCTGTGTAGCAGTGCTCCAAAATGTATTCATAAAATGCAATGAATGTACCACACTAATGAAAGAAATTGTTAATGTGGGAGGAGTATGGGGTGTGGGGAATGGGGTATATGGGAATCTCTTATACTTTTTAATGTAACATTTTGTGTTATCTATGTATCTTTAATATATATATATATAATGACAAAAGAAAGGTTACAATAAATTTTCCAGATAATGAAAATAATATAGGTCAAAAATCTGTATCAACATTAAGGAAAAACATTCAAGAAGGAATAAATTAATGTAATTTAAAAATAAATAAATAAATAAATGGAAAAAAAATGAGAACAATTTATTACATGGTTTAAGTTGTTCAAGACAATTCCAGAGCATCATGAAAGAAAGAATAAGAGAAAATTCTAATGACAAAAGAAAAACAGGCATGAATATAGTCATAAAGTCCTTTTTTGAGTCATGTTCATTACCAGTACACCAAGAGTGTACTCTCTTGAATACGACCACTATCAATACAAATTTAATGAGTCCAGTAAATATATGGGGTTATAATAATGGGTCTCAATTTGGGCAATAGATAAATGTCCATGTTGGTCATAATTTGATTCATTTAAGGAGCGTATAGGGTCCTTAGACAGATAAATTTACTTAGACAGGTCAAGCATAGATACTTGTTTATCCCTCATCCAGTTCATTTCATCAGCTTTTGTTTGGACTCTCTGCTCCTAGTCAATATCACATTCACACAGCAGCTGGAGTGAGTTTTCCATAAATACAAATCAAACCAAGTCCCTTCTCTACTTATCAGTTTCAAACCAACGCAGCATGGTTCTCATACTTTTATGGATATAAAACTCAACTGAGATTCCAATGCAGTAGGTATCTGGTAGATTCCAAAAACTGGTATGTTTATTTAGCAGCCCAGGGGATTCCAATGCAATGGCCCTCAAACTGTGTATGGTTTTGTATGGCACAATGACTTCTAGCAGAAAGCACATAATTCCTTAGCATGACAATCAATGACCTTCACGATCTAACATCAACTGTGTCTCTGGCCTCATCATCCACCACCTCTTACCTTCTCCTACACATCCTCCATCTACACCAAAACTCTACTGGTTCTCCAGTTCATCCCACGCTCTTTTAGACCTAGGTGCTTCTCCTCTGGTGATCTCAGTTACTATAATACCCTTCTCCATGCAGATCTGGCATGACTGGGTAAACGGTTGTTCATTTTCTTGCTTGCACAGGATGCCTGGTTCAAAATAACATTTTCCAAGTGAATTTCACAAAACTAGGTCTTTACAGAAGCAGGATTCTGTAATCAGTTCAGCTTTGAAAACAGTATTAAAAAAAAAGTTAATCAATCTTTTCAACTGGAATATTTTCAAAGTCTTCAATATGGCAATGTCATCATACCCCTCTAAGAGGTAATAAAGTTAGTAGATTCTCCAAACTTAATGATTAGAGAAAATTGTTGATTGTGAGTTAGCTAATAAAATAGATTTGGGGTTTTTCCCCCTTGAGAAAAACACATTTTTGGAAAAAAATCCATCATTATCTTTAAGCAATTCAGCACCAAAATCTACCTAGCAAAAAGATCATCCCTCCAGGTTTATAAAATGAAAAGTTTTCAGAAAACTAATGAAAGTCCAAGAGAGTTGGTATAGTATATTAAATGATTTCCCTGAAGCTCAATAAAACTACAACATAGTTCAAAACAAGTTTATTTTTATAACTACAATGGCATCTTGAAATATTTGAGATACACTGTGACCACCATTTTTCTCTGTCACCTTTGCCCCTCACTTTATTTCTCCATCTTTCTTAACTCCTGACCACTTAAAGATAGACTGTTATCTATTGGATGAGACTCATCTAGAAAGTTACTGTAAATCAACTTGGCTCAACACTATCCACTCACGCAATTGTTGCCTCCTATCAAGTCAACTTACTCAATGTTTCCAGTCAGAAGGAAAACCATGTTCAAAGGCACAGAAACAGGAAGTAAAATATATTCATAGACTAGTGCCTGGTAATAACAAGAGTTAAAGTTTATTGTGTGCATGCTCAGGTACTGCCTGAGTGCCCTACTCAATAGCAATTTGAATTTTGTACTATTGTTATTATCTCTATCACACAGACAAGAGAACTGAAGCTAAGGGTTATAGAGCTAGGAAGCACTGGAGATAAGATTTGAACTTGTGGATTTTGGGTCCAAAAGTCCAGACATTCAATCACTATGTTATGATTGGATCCAGTAGGTGTGTCAGGTAATAGAGTAAGATGAGAGCAAATAAAGAAGGGACAGCCAGCTCATAGAGGGTCTTTTATGCCCCTCTAAGGTATTTGGACTTTCCTTAGGAAGCCTACCTTGGCCATCCCAACTCTTCTGAAGTCCTTTGATGCATACTCTTCATGAGTTAGGCATTTACTTTCTGATGGTGCTTGTCCTCTGAATTGATGCACCTCATCTCCCAGTTATGAGACCAACAGTGGTAGGCCCTGCATTACCTCCTTCTGCCCTCAATGCCTAACACAGAGCTCTGAACAGAATAGATATTTGGTTGAAAACTATGAATGAGTCTTTGAATTAACAGTAAAGTAGTAATTCAAGACTTTACCATTTATACAGAATTCATTACATAAGTTTGCACAGTAGGCACAATTAGAAGCCTATTTCATATATAAGGAACAGAGGTTAAGGGGATTTAGTAACATTCCAAGTTAGAATGGCAAAGCTAAGAATAGGAAATGAATTTCAGGGAGTTTTATTTCACCATTGCCTACCACTTTCTGAAATGCTTTAGCAGAAGGAGAACAGTAGTTACTGGAATGGAATCTCTATTTGATGCGTTTAATCATCGCTTCCTTTCTAAAAGTCCCAGTACCATCTCTGGAAATTAGCCCATGATCCAGTTTCATTTGCTGGAGCAAAAGAACAGATCATGGAGGCAAAGACAGACAATACTGGATGAGTTGCTATGAAACCCAGAAAATTCTTAAAAATGCCAGGTCACTGTCCTACAGAGGGACCAATAATATCCATATCTCCATAGTAACTCACAATGAAACAGCATGTGAGTTGAAAATACAGGAAACTGTGAGAATGGTAATCATAGTTAAACCTGAAGAATTCTTAGTAACAAGTTGTTTAATAAGGTTAAAATACTTGGTGTGAATTTGTAGTCAGAGCATAAGCTTTGGAATCAGAGAGCCGCCACCACCGAAAGCTACAAGACCTGGGTAGAAGAGTACAATTCTCTGAACTGCACTTTCCCCAGCTGAGAAGTAAGTGTCGCGCCTTGTCCTACTTAACTCCCAGGGGTGTTGTGAGAATACAAAAAGATAATGAACACAAAGGGCCTGCACAGTTAAAATATTTTTAAAGAATCATTTGTATCCTTGTCTCTGAAGGGGAATGTTAGCCCACATACTTCAAGACATTAAACAACTCAGTGTTCATTTATATTTAGCCTTGGCTTATGTTATGCCATAGAATTTCTTGTTTGAGGATCCTTCAGATTTTGCACTGATTGGACTGATGTTCGATTAATTAGTTATGCTCTGGAAATAGCATGGATTTGGAGCTTTCAAATGGAGGTTTTAGCCCGTCATTCCCCTGACTGTTTGTATGAGCCTGTTTATTCCTAAGGTAACAGAGATAAGATTGTCCAGTACCACCCACAGACCAGGGCCAGCAAGGCCCGGACTTTGCCCCCAGCCACAGCGCTTCCCTCTCTGGCGCTGATCACTCCCAGGGTCTGGAATCGTATTTCTTTCACAGGATGGGGAAAGATCAAGCTGTCAGAATGGTACTGATATGCAGATTCAGGGTGACTCTCTCTCAGGCTAGTCACAGGAAACAGGCTACTGCCAACCCTTGGGCTCAAGCCGTGTGTGCTGATCTGTGCTTCGACCATCACCCAACCATCTAACACCTGCAGCCCCGCTTCCAGCCTGCAGCACCCGAGGGGAGTGCAGGGATAGGGACAGGTGCTATGGAACCCCTGCACCCTCCCCACTGGCACCAGGCCCTGTGTCTTGTGTTAGGCAGTAAGCAGGGTTGCCCACGCTCTTCTTCCCTCACACTTTAGGAGAAAAGGAAAAACTGACCCCTCCTTCTTCTGTGCCCCCTTCTCCCCAGTCACAGTGCCTCGGACACTGCACTGCACCTGCTTCCTGACACAGGTATGGCATCCTCAGGTGCAGGAGCTACAGGACAGGGGTCACATACAATCCTTTTCTAAATCCCCAGTCCTTTCCACAAAGTCTGATGCTACGTAGGCACTCAATAAATGTTTGATGAATGAATGAATTATAAATGAATTAATTAATTTATAAATTATGAAGTAAGACAGAAATAGCAATACGATAATATTATCATTTCTTGACAGAATCATATTGCAGGACAGGATGAGCCAGAAAGCTGAGTTGACAAAAGAATACAAAGATACAGAATTGACTTTTCAAAAAAAAAGGCTAATTTTAAAAAATATTCCACAGCAGTCTCCTTGAACCAATGTTTCTATGAGTTATCGCCTTTCATCACCATTAGAATCACCTGGGCAGGTCAATAAACATATAGGTTCCTGGGTCCTGCAGGAGTTCTATTGAACCAGAATCTCTGGGATAAACCCAGAAATCTGCATTCTTCAAAAGCTCCTCAGTTGATTCTTTACTATCCTTACATTTCAAACTCATTTTGTAGACAAATATTTGCATCAAGACATTTGCCATTCAGTTTCTGAATCACATTAATTCTTGAAAATTTAATTAAAAATAAATAAGATTCAGCACTGAGAGCCTCCAAGTGTCATAAATTGTTAAATCTTCCCAACCACCTGAAGGGCCTCTCCCTGCTGCTATGACATCCTGTTCTTATGGTTTCATGGGATTGTCTACATTTTACTTTTATTTCTTGTGTAAGCTCCATGAGGATATGGACTGTGGCTATTTTGAATATTGTTTCCAGCTGCTAGCACAGTCCCTGGAATTTGTGAGCATATGAATGAATGATGAAATTATAAGGAAATATAATATCTTATGTGGGTTCCTCAGAAAGCAGAGCCTTATGCAAAAGCTTATGTGCTCCACTACTTTATGGAGAAATGTAACTTTAGTAAGCAGGAGTGAGGGAAAGGGGGGTGGTGTAGGAAAAAAGAGAGAGCTATTTAGAGGAAATGCCAGACTCAAGCTGGCCACCACAAAGTGCAACTGGTTTGCACTTGTGAGACTTGTGAGACCATTTAAGTACAGTCCTTCATGGGGAAGAAAGGGCAACTGTTTGTCCAACAGCTCCCTTCTCCCATTGGTTCAGGTTTGCCACATGAAATATTACCTGTCCTGCAATTCTGAGGTGCACATGTGTGGGAGCTGAGCTGTGAGCCAGTGCCCACGTGGTGAGCCAGTGTCTGCACAAGCGAGACACGCAGCAAGATGATGGCACAGCAAAAGACAAAGGGGAGAGTCAAGGTGAAGTGCAGCAGAAACCAGCAACTGAGGTGGCACAATTGCCAGGGAACCTCTCTCCACATCAGAGGTCCTCAGGACTGAACCCCGGTAAATCCTAGAGGAGAAAAACTGAGAAAAGAAGACAAAAAGAGAAATAGATATAGAAGATCACACAGCGAATGGACACAGACAGCAAAAATAGCAGGTCAGGATAGTGGGAGGGGGAGGAGGTGGGGAAGGGAGAAAACAAATCAATCTTTAGGGATAAAAAGGGAAATGCAAGGTAATTTAAGAGAGTATAATGGGAAAAATCATATTTTTGGGGAATCAAGGAGAGCTTTCCCCCCAAAAAAGATTATGATTTATAAAAGATTATCTGGAATCTCTGGAATAAAGGAGCAAAGTGAGAATAATATTCTGGTCCAAATAAGGAACCCATAATCATCATAACCAATGGATTCACTATTGGGTTGTAATTGGGTCAGCCAGAGGATTGTGTCCAGACTGTCACACTGGAACACTCCTGTGCAAATGTACACACGTGTGCTGAAGGAGACCATTTTTCTCTCTTCCCTGGAGCTTGCACACCCTGGGTGAGTGAGGGCAATCCATCAGCCATCACTATTGCCTCAGTAAGAGAGGCCCTGCTCCCTCTTGACAGTGTGCCAGGGTCCTACAAGATGTGCTTCTGCCCATGCCCAGGCCTCTGCTGTGTCCATCCTTCATGAGATATCAGGGATAGTGCAATCCAGACAAAAAGCATGCAAGGGTCCTTGGCTGGACCTGTGTTTGATTTCCTCGTGCCTTCAGTTAAGAGTATCTTTGGAGCGAAGCTCCTATAATCAGAGGCTATGGCGTAAGGGGCTTCTAGTTCAGAATTAGAAGAGAAGTCAGAAGCTGATTTACCAAATGCTTATGGGCAAGAAGATGTCCTGGCATGTAAGTAAGATTGCATTCAGCAGGAGAAAGAGAACACCTGAAGAAATTCCTTAAGTTAGCTTTAAAGGTTCAAAAAAGTTCATGTTTAGTTTAAGAGCTGGGCTTTGGAATTACATACTTGTGGGTTTAAATCATGGTTCTACCACTTACTAGCCATATGACATTCAGCAAGTTTCTTCAACTCTTTAAGCTTCAGTTTCCTAATCTGAAAATAAGATTAATAATAGCCCTTACCTCATAGACATTTGCAAGGACAAAATAAAATAAAACATATAAAGAGTTTGGAAACATGATCGCCATACTACAAATGTTCAATAAATATATACTCTGATTATTAATCATGGTAGGATTTTTGATATTGTGTATAACTTTTGAAAAAACAAGTCAGAAAAAATCACTAATAACCTATGGGCACCCCCATTGCTTCCCTGTTCCTCCTCAAGTGAACCCAGTTTTGACCTATGAAACCTGATGTATAAAACATATCTTTTGTGCCTTCTCAGATTCTCCAAGCCTCTGGTCACTCCCAGACATGCTCTCACTAGCTCTCCTGCAGCTATCACTGTGGCCCTTTTATCCTAGGTCTTAAGCAGACACGTGACCTGAGATTGATAAGTTGCATGATTGGAGTCTCTGGTTCTTTCCAGCTCCCTCTTCTTCTGTTTCATATGGAAGAAAAAAAAAAAAATTCTGAAAATCATGGGACCTGGTTTCCTCTGTAACTGCCAAAAAGTCTAACCCAGATATAGAGGGGCATTAACTTCTTATGGGGAAATCTTTGACCAATGGGGCAGGAGAAAGTAGGGAGCCTGCAGTCAATTTCCTCTCTGTTTCTACCTCCAACTGACTGCTTCAATGGCTTGCCCTGTTGCCATGATAGGAGCTAGGTTGCCACTTCTGTCATAGCCAACATGATAAGGAACCAAGTAACATCATCTGAAAGAGAGAGACTGTCATAATAGTTGGACTGTACACAAGGGAGCTTCAATTCATCTTGCTAGAATAGAGTATCTTCCATTTGCCTGGAAAAATGCAATAGCCTTACCAAAAACAGATGTCACACAAGATGACATTTCTTCAAGATTTTCCCCTCTGCCACGCATTGCATCCAGGCTAATAGTGAATGTCAGTTCTTAACCCTAAGTGAATAGTTATAAACCCTTCTCCTTGTATAAATAGCCTATGCACCAAAAGAATGGCAGTCACTAATATGTACCATAGAGGCCAAGGAAACATGATTATAGAATTCATTGACTTGGAGGACTGTTAATATAAATGCATTGAAGATGGCCCTGATGTATTGGCCTCCTGTGACTTACAAATTATATTATAAAATGTGTGTGCCATTAATTTTTTAAAAATATTTTTATTAGAGAAGTTGTGAGCTTACTAAACAATCATGTAGAATTGCTGTGGAACATTTGTTTAAAATTATGAAAGGACATCATCAAAACATTACTGCTAACTGCAGTTCAAAGCTTGCATTTGGTGTACTGTTTCCATGAACCACCCTATTATTAACACCATGTATTAGTATGATACATTTGTCATAGTTCATCAGAGAATACTCTCATATTTGTACTGTTAACTGCAGTCTGTCATCTTTTACATCAGGGTAGGACTCTTAGTCCAAAGCTCACGGGTACAGAACTCAAAATTTTACATTTGCTTTAAATATGGCTCCATAAAGCATATTTTTAGCCATCTAGAGACTTCCTACTTTGTATACACCATACAACTGCACCAAACATCAGCTAATCATAAATAGTCCTATAGCTCTTAAATTTTTTTAAAAAAACAACTGACTCAGATACTCCTTACCTTACCGCTGAGGAATATCACTTTGCTACATAAGCCCTTTTTGTTTCCTCTCTCCCTCAAGAGTTCCTTTGCCCTGCTCCCTTTCTGGACATTAGCCTCACACCACTATCTCTGGAAGGTCTCCTGCTGCAAGGGCCTTTCCCTCTTACACAACTTTGTCCTAGCACTGCCCAGATAAATCTTTTGTGTGCTACTGCCATCTGATGGTCCTGTCTTTTCCTTGATCAACCCCCAAATCCTCAAACTCACCACAAGGCCTCATCCATAACTTGAGAATTATGTTCTGTCAAGGAATGGAACTGGCCCTAATAGTTGGCTTGGTTAATTCCTTGAAACTTGAATCCAATGATGACCTTCAGGAAAGGAGGTTGTAGAACTGGCTTAATAGTACTGAGGAAGAAATAAGAAGATGAAGGACATTGGGGATGTTACAATGAGTGTATTGTGTCAAATCACATTATTTCATTTCCTAGAAAACCACACGACTGCTCCTTTTACCAAGGCCACAAGGAATGTAATTATGAGGACAGAAACAGCATCTTTAGAAGTTTGGTAGAGGCTGTCCTATTGTTATGGGTTGAATTTTGTTCTCTCCAAAAATATGTTGAAGTCCTAATCACCCTTTGCCTGTGAATGGGACCTTACTTGAAAATGGTCATCAAAAATGGAATTAGCTAGGTTAAAATGAGGTCAAAACCGAGTACAGCAGGCCCTTAATCCTATAGGACTGTTGTCCTGGTAAGTGGAGGAAATTTGAACACAGACAAACTCAGAGAAGGACGACGTCTATGTAACAATGGAGGCAGAGATTGCAGTGATGCATCCATAAACCAAGGAATTGCGTACAACCACAGGAAGCCTGACGAGCAAGGCAGGATTCTTCCCTAGATACTTCAAAGGGTGCGTGGCCCCACCTACACCTTGATTTCAGACTTCTAACTTCCAAAACTGTGAGGAAATAAATTTGTGAAGTTTGTGGTAATTTGTTACAGCAGACCCAGGAAATTAATACACTGCCCTTGTTAGGGAGCTGGTAATAAAGAAGCTTCTTAAAAAATTCTTCCATGTTTTATCTATTAAAAACAGGTACTAGAAATTGTCTTAGCTATGGAGTTGAACTTAGAGGAAGGCCAAGCCCTACATTTTCTTTCTTCTAGGTATATTTTAAGAACACTTAAGTTTTTAGTACATTTCTCCCCAAGAAATTTTTTATTTCCAGAATAATTCAATTAAAATAATGCCTCATAAAAGAACTCATGCCTGCCTACCTTTCTCTTTCCTACTCTATTTTCTCCTCTTTAGCTTTGGATAGGACAGAAAATAGAACCTTTGAGCTCATTGGTCTATTAAAGGCAAAAGGAAAAGGCCACTGGAGTTCTACTTTAGATTATCTTCATTACAGTGGATGAAACTTTCCAAATCAGGGGCAAGTGTCATTTTAAGTGCGTCATTACAAAGTGGGTTAATTCTATGAAATTGCATTCTTTGGAAGGCTGTTCAGGGGCTTTTTTTTTTTTTAATTCCCTCAATAAAACCTCTTCCCACTTGTTTTCTATTTATAAAGACCCTCTCCATTCCCTCACCAAGCGGTGGAGTTTCACTTCATCTTGATACCTGAAAGGCCTTAGGAAACAGAGAAACAGTAGAATCTGAAACGGCAGTCCAAGGGACAGAGGAGAATTTGGGCCTGCTTAGTGCCTAGTGACTTACTCCATTAGGAAATTTTCAGGAAAGGCTGTGTGTGTATTATCTCTGTATACCCAATGGTCAGCACTGGGCCAGCCACTTAGGAAGCACTCAATATGGAGTTGATTTTCTTTTGCAACTGAGACTTGTTCTAGATATGTGAAGTCAGCATCAGGCTTTTAAAAAGCATAGCTAACTTCTGAGTATTACCTGTGTATCAGCCACTGTTCTAGGAGTTTTATATGTACTCATTCCCTTAATGCTTACAATAACCTACAGATGTCTCCATTTTCCAGAATTAAAAAGAGGGGTACATTGTGATTGAATGACTTGTCCAAAGTTACTCAGCTTGTCAGTGATTCAGCCAGGATTTGAACCCAGGCATCTAACTCCAGGGCAGCACACTGTGACAGCACAACGCATGGGGTAATTCATTGCACCAAGATCATAAACTGTTAAGTAAATTGACAGGGGCCTGGAGGCAATTTGTTCATACATGTCTAAAGCAAAGGCCAATTTACCTACACATGATTAAAGAGAACTAACTTGTCCGTACATGCTGAAATCAGCCACAAATGCCTAAGATGAGTCACCTGTGAGACAATTTATCTAGGACTTTCCAGCCTTGCACAAGTGCTAGAATCTTCTAACATTCTTTGAATCTGAGACTTGATTTCCCCTAAACCCAGATTTTGTTGGGAACTCAGGCTAGTGGTGGGGCAAATAAGTTTCATTAGTCACCTGTTAGCAGTTCATCCCCCTGTAAGTTTTGCTTTTTTCACTATTTTTGCTTAACCAACCATATTTTTCCTTCTGTAGTCTCAATGTATTTACTAAATAAACTGTCTCTTTCGCAAGGATCACCAGAGTGCATTTGTCTGGGCATTGAGCATTCCCCAATTTGCAAATTGTCTCCTGTTGAGAAATAAATGTCACCCTTTTCTAAATTCTTAAAATTTGTCTTTTATTTGACAGAATTGATCCTTTAGGAGCCCATCAAGGTAGTGCTGTAGGCTTGCAGAATGGGTCCCCATGCTCCAGGAATATTTCTTTACAATACCTGCATCTGGTCATTCACTCAGATTACCGATATCTTTTTCCTAGGCCCCCTCACCTTTCTCTTCATCACATAAACCTCCCTATCACTTCTCATGTCCACACCTATTCAGGCTTGGCAACAATTTCATAGAACAGATTCCAGAATTCAGCTGCCATTGGTTCCACCCTGACCTTGCCAGTAAGAGGCTTTGTTGACTTGCCTATAAAAAAACAGATACTAATTATTGTTTACTCACTGTGTACCTGACACTGTGCTACATGTAAATTATTGAGATTAAATGACATAATATCACACAAGGACTTGGTTGGAGAGTCAGGATTTAAATCCAGACTGTTTGACCCTAAAGACTGTGTTTCTTCTACCAAGTTATGTTGCCTCTCAACCGCTCATGCTGCCTTGTTACAGGCCCTGTTTCAGTTCACTGCACCATATTAATGCCAACATATCAAAGGGACTTTACTCTATTGGTCATCAAAGTTATGGTGAAAACTTCAGTAAATAAGGAGAAAAGATAAAGTCCTAGATGAAACAGGTGAATCCAGAAAGGTTGAACCCAGAATTTCCACAGAAATTTTCAGATGAAAGAGGAGAGAAGAGATGGAGCTGGAAGAAGTAGTCAGAGGAGGTGTCTCCATTTGTTAAAGCTTGACTGCTGACAGCATTTTTAGGCTCACTTTCTCCTTTTCTCATTTTTTCCCTACATCTAGAAAAGCTGACATGAAAGCCCAGGTGCTCCCCCATTTGATACTAGTGGGATGTTCAAACCTACTTACTTACAGGAACTCTCATCCCAGCTCCACCCTAAACCACAATAAAACTCCAGGATAGGCTGCTTCCTCAGCCATTTTTGGACCTAGTTAGGATGGCCACCATGCTCTCCCCAGAAAGACTCATTACGTGGGTAATAAATCTTTTAATACCTTCACAGTGCATGTGTGGCATCATCAGTCTCAACATCTAGCCAAATTTTGGGTGGAAGTCCATCGTCTTGAACGAGTGGCTGTATCCCTTTTCTCTACGATGACTTTTATTTTTAAAACCACCTGACATCATCACCCAAACCCAACCACCAAGAGGAAATGTACATTCACTGGACCTGCACTAGATGACCAGGGTGTTGAAGCAGGGAGAAGTTATCAATCCAACCTTATGCCATGCCTATAACCAGCCCTCCTCAAGTCTAACTCTCCCAATTAACTCCCCAAAGCACAACCAAGAGAAGATTCTATCCAGCCAGTACCTTTATGCTAGTCCATGGTATGTGAGCGTGGTAGAGGGATACCTATAGTTCAGGATAAATATCTCTGTCAGGACTGTTAAATCTATTTCAAGTGTCCAGTCCTTCAGCTTCAGGTCCTTTCACTCTACACTACTCACCCTCTGGTCTGCAGCGTCTGCCTATTGATTAGGTTGCCTGCACAACTTTGTCTAAGAATCATAACGATATCTAAAATATCTCTTTGAGAGCAAATAAATGACTCCCTGAATAAATGATAAGTTCTTTGAAAACCCAGTATACAAATATAAGACTGGAGCTTCAAAAACTCATAACATTTGGAAGAATACTAAGTCCATATTAAGTCCCTCAAAATATATTTTAATTAATTAAAAATAATACCAAAAAGTATGTTGGGAGTTAAAGACCAACTCCCACATCTGGTAATATCTTTCCATTTTGTGGCAGTCCCAACCTACCTTCAAAAGTCATTCAAGAACATAAAAATACATAAAGAGTGTTCATGCCTTCAGTTAGAATGAAAAATAAATTTAATTCCTCAATTAATTACCCTATGGACATCATTGGATTTCTTGTTCATTTTGCTATTGCGTGAAATTTTCACAAGATTTTGCCATCCCCAACACATTCTTCTGGAACCTTATATGCTGTCAAAGTTTGGGTTATTAATTTTTAGTAGCTTTGCCTTTCAATTTGGTCTCTTGGGTAGGATTTGTCTATTAAGTAATTTCTAAACTGTACACCACAACACCATATCCACAGAAAGGGCTTTTTGCTCAAAAATTTTATCACCCTCTGCACTGTCTCTATTTTTGAACATTCTCTATAGTATTTGTGCATTACTGGAATTTTCCTAACCAGGATGAAGGCCGATGCTCCTAAATCTCTAACTAATGAATGTCAATTAAATTATTCATTCAGTAAATGATTCTTGGCCACCTACTGTCTGCCCAGAACTGTGCTCTGTGGTCAGAGACAGGCCCGATTCTTGGTCTCATAGAGCTTTCAGTCAAGCGCTTGGTATCAGTGATTGCCAAGGCCCATCAGAGTCAGAGGAGATATCAAACAGCCAGTAAAAAACAATCACTGCTACTAACAGTAACAAAAGCATCATATATTTGTCTTTCCATGGTCATTATTGCATTTGATCACCATAAGAAGCAATGAAATAGGTGGGAAAGACAGTCTCCTTAAATTAGCGATGAGAAAACTGAGGCTGGCAGAGGTGGAATCATTAGCTTCAGGAGCATAGAGTTGGTCAGGGGAAGAACCAGGACTAGAATTAGAGAGAAAGGACTCTGTAGACCATATGCCAAGTGTTAAACTTTTCTGGGGAAAATAAAAGAGAGCATTGGATTCACAGGTAGCTTGCAGCATGAAGTACAGCAGAAAGAAAACTGAATTTATAGTCCCACTAGGTCACTACCTTTGTAACCTTGCAAAAGTCACTTTTCTTCTTTGACTCTGAGTTTCCAGGGTTGGATTGTGAGAACCGGGCTAAGCCAGTTAGAGTATCCCTTCCCTTTGACCACAAAGATTCATCACAGGAGAATATGTGACCTAAGCCAGTTCAATCAGAGTAAATCTTAGATAATACTGCAAATGTTGGAATAAAAGTGCTCTCTTCCCCGCTGACATGAAAATGAAATATACGGCTCCTATAAACTATTTGCAACAAATTTTAGACAACCTTATGATGAAATCAACCCATAAAATGGTAGATCAAAGAAACAAAGAAAATACAGATCCTGGTGACTCTTATTGGTGCTTCAGTATCAAGCTGTGCCTGAAGCTAACATTACCAAGGGGACTCTTCAATTGCACAAGCAATAAAGTTTCTTTAAGTTTTTTATATCAATTTGAGTTGGGTTCTGTGTCATTGCATTACATGGCTAGTGAAACCAGTACTTATTGGTGGATTTATGAAGTTACAAGATGGAAACAAAAATCACTTGGGTTGAAGGATAAAGGCATAGTAAGAAGGTCAAGCTAATTAAGTTCCTTCCTTCCTGTTTCTTTCTTTTTTTTTTAAAGATTTATTTATTTATTTATGTCTCCCCTCTTCCCTCCCCCCTGCACCCACTCCAGTTGTCTGTTCTCTGTGTCTATATGCTGCATCTTCGTTGTCCGCTTCTGTTGTTGTCAGCGGCACGGGAATCTGTGTTTCTTTTTGTTGCATCATCTTGTTGTGTCAGCTCTCCGTGTGTGCGGCACCACCCCTGGGCAGGCTGTACTTTTCTTTCACTCTCCTTACAGTGCGCATTCCTTGCACGTGGGGCTCCCCTATGCGGGGGACACCCCTGCGTGGCAGGGCACTCCTTGCACACATCAGCACTGCACATGGGCCAGCTCCACATGGGTCAAGGAGGCCCGGGGTTTGAACTGCAGACCTCCCATGTGGTAGACAGATGCCCTAACCACTGGGCCAAGTCCGCTGCCCTCCTTCCTGTTTCTTGCTTTAACCCTGCTCCTTCAGGTCCAGAAAAGATAGACTCAAAAAACCACCCCACCCTCCTACCCCATATCAAGACCAAAGTAGTAGGGTTGACAGATCACCCAGCAAGACAGCAGCAGAATAAGGAGCTCCTACAGTCGGTTCCTGCTACAGGGCGGTTAGTAATATCAAAGATATTCCTGCAATATCTTTGAAGGAATGGAAGGAGGAGACTGCCCATCTGCAGAAAAGATTCATAAGTAGAGCACTTCCCACCTCAGAGGCTGGTGCTCATCCTGGAGGCACAAGCTGACTCAGGAACTGTTCCGTGGCTGGAATTGAAAGCTCCACTTCCCAAAAACTGGGGAGGAAGAGACGGTTGGGCACCAGCTTCAGCTACTGATGAGTAAATTCAGCAGGCTAAAGTATAATCCTAAGAACAGCTAAAATTTGAGCCAAGCTGTGGAGGCTGGTGATTATCCTACTTTGGCAGTGCGAGTCACCTCAGGAGCTACTCTGTGGCTGGAATTTGAAGTTCCATTTCCCAAAAACAGGGGAGGAAAAGACAGTTGACCACTGACTATAGCTACTAATGAGTAAATTCAGCAGGTTAAAGTATAATCCTAAGGACAGCTAAAGTTTGAAACTGTCCAAGTTGGAAAGAGGCCAGTAGACACCATTTTGACTCCGCCCCCAGCATGAAGGTGAGCTGGACTGACTGAAAGTCGCACAGTGATGGTAGGAATCAGTTTCTTTCACCCAGATCTGCCTGCAGCCCTAGCCTAGGCTTCAACCCCACCTCTGGCAAGGAGGAAGCTGGTGGGTCCTACACCAGCCTATCCAGGTAACTACAGGTACATTTGACTGGCCCAGACTGAATAATTGGAAGTCTACTGGGGCAACTGTGGTCATCTTGGACCCACATTGCATAGATTGCTGCCCACACCTGCAGCTCCATCCCCACCCTAGGCAGGGGAGAAAAGGGCGGGAAGCTTCATCAGTCTCTCTGGGCAATGACAGTCTAAGCCTGCATGACTTGGATTATTCACAAAGCTGTGACTCTGTCTCTTCCCCTGGCAAAGGAGAAAGTTGGGAGAAGCTTCATCAGTCCCTGGGCAATGAGGGCAGCTTGAGTTGCCACAGCTTATAGCACCAAATACATCCATGGCTCCTACTGCACAACCAGTAAGGGCGAAAGGGCAAGAAACCCTAAACTAAAGAGATAAACTACACCCGGAATAAATACTCTAGTAAGCCAAATGCAAAGACACCAACAAAAAATTACAATCCACACCAAGATACATGTAGCTATGGCCCAGTTAAAGGAACAAGGTAAGCCTCCAGATGACATAAAGGATTTGAGACAACTAATCATAGATGTTCAAACAAATCTCCTTAATGAATTCAATGAGATGGCTAAAGAGTTAAGGATATTAAAAAGACACTGGATGAGCACAAAGAAGAATTTGAAAGCATACATAGAAAAATAGCATACCTTATGGGAATGAAAGGTACAATAAATGAAATTTTTAAAATGTTGGAATCATATCATAGCATATTTGAGGAGGCAAAAGAAAGGATTGATGAGCTTGAAGAGACGGCCTCTGAAAGTGAACATGCAAAAGAACAGATGAAGGAAAGAATGCAAAAAAATGAAAAGGTCTCAGGGAACTAAATAACAGCAAAAGGCATGCAAGTATTCATGTCATGGGTGTCCCAGAGGGAGAAGAGAAGGAAAAAGGGGTAGAAGAAATAATTGAAATAATTGTAGAAAATTTCCCAACCCTATTGAAGGACATAGATATTCATGTCCAAGAAGCACAATGTACTCCCATCCAAAAAATCCAAATAGACCAACCCCAAGACACATTCTCATCAGAATGTCAAAGGCCAAACAAAGAGAGAATTCTGAGAGCAGCAAGAGAAAAGCAATGCATAACATATAAGGGATACTCCAATAAGATTAAATGCTGATTTCTCACCAGAAACCATGGAGGCAAGAAGACAATGGTCTGATAAATTTAAGATACTACAAGAGAAAAACTTTCAGCCAAGAATCTTATATCCATCAAGATTGCCTTTCAAAATTGAGAGCAAGTTTATAATATTCACAGATAAGCAGACACTGAGAGAATGTCTAACCAACAGACCAGATTTTCAGGAAATTCAGAAGGGTGTGCTAGAGCCTGAAAAGACAGAAAAGGGAGGGCTGGAAGAGAGTCTAGAAATGAACGTTATATAAATAAAAGTAACTGAAAGTGTCAAAAGAGTGGTGAAAATAAAATATGACAGATAAAACTCAAATAGGAATAATTTAAAATGATGTAAAATGATGTATTCAGAAAACTGCAACTTATTGTTAAAAGAAATCAAAAAAGGCCTAAATAACTGGAAGAACATCCCATGCTCACAGATTGGAAGACTAAATACCATTAAGATGTCAATTTTACTCAAATAGGTATGCAGACTCAATGCAATCTCAGTAAAAAGCCCACCAGCATTTTTTTTAATTGAAAATTAATTTTAATTGAAAACATGATTATCAAATTTATTTGGAAGGGTACATCATCCTGAAGAGCCAGAAATATCTTAAAAAGGAAACGCAAACTCTCATCTCCAGACTTTAAATCATATTACCTAGCTACAGTGGTAAAAACAGCATTGCACTGGCTTAAAGACAGACACAAAGACCAATGGAACCAAACTGATGGTTCAGAAACAGAGCCTCATATGTAAGGTCAAGTGATTTTTGACTAGCCTGTCAAACCCACACAGCTCAGGTGTTAGTGGAGGGTTGATATATGGGACCCCTGTAAGATGTTATGCATGTTTGTTTTATAAGTTCATGGCTTTTCCTATATACTTATTGTTTATGTATGTTCATACATAAATGATATAAAGATAATAATAATAGGGTGGGTTGGGGGAAAAATACATTAGTTAGTAGTAATATTTAGAAAAATATATTAGTTAGTAGTAATATATTACTAGTTAGTAGTATATTAGTAGAAAAATATATTAGTTAGTAGTAAGGACAATGCTCCTTAATCATTAGTTAAAAATGTTTAACAACAATGCAAGGTTTTGGTGGTAGGGCGATGTACAAGAGTCCTGTATGATGTTATATATGTTTGTTTTGTAAGTTCACAACTATTACTATACACTTATTGTTTATATATGTTTACATATGAGTGATATACTTCAATAAATGTTTAAAAAGTAGGGTTGACAAGTGGGGTTGTTGAAGGAGGAGGAGAAAAAGTAAATGGAATGAAAGTAGTTCCTTAGAAAGCAAGACATAAGGAGATACTGTGCATTGTTGAAGTAAAAAAGGGGCATGTTTTATTACTTAAAGGGTAGCCACAAAGTCTAAAGTGTATAGAACTATATTAAAAAGGGAGGAGAGCAGGGGAGAATTGCATGAAGACAACAGGAAATGCCTGAAGATGGAGAGTTCAGGTGTGATGTCTCAAAAAGAATAATTAAGAGTACTTGATGTATTTGAAGGTATGAATAAGAGGTTTTTAGTTTTTCAAAGAGGTTGGAGTTAATGATGTGTAGATTTTAAAAAATGAAACCAAATTTGAGGTGACTGTGAACCCCTGGAAAAGTTAAAGTCGCTAGGGAACTATGCTGCAGACCTCAACTGTGAGTACTAGCCATATAACATCAGTCATTTTGTAAACATTGAACACTGCTTTAGTGAGAGATGGGAGAGATGTGTGTGTAATTGAGGGGAGTCAATCAAAATCTAATATTTAATAGCAGTATAAACATGGTATTCAGAAAAATGGAGGTAACAATAAGAAATAGTTAAAATAAAAGTGGTTGTCTGGAGAAAGGAAATCAGGGGTAGGTAGAGAAAAGCAGAGGAAGGCTGTATTTTACTACCAGTCTAATGGTATTATTTGATTTTTTAACTAAATATATGTATTTCTTTGATTAACATTAATTTAAGTAATTTTCATTTTTAAAAGTTTCCCAGGTAATTAAAAGTGTACTTCTGGTTAAGATCCCCCAGAGTACAATGCGATTGAATTTTTAAATCCAGCAGGTCTCTGTTAAAATACAAATTAATTTTGTGGCCCTAGTTGAGTCCATTTGCCTACCTAAACTTTGATTCCTTAAACCATGGGTTCTCAACCTTTTTTGTTCCATGGACCCCTTTGCCATTCAGGTGAAAACCACGGAACCTTCACTAAGTCCACACTAAACTGTGTATTATTTAATAAATATATCACACCCACATCAACACATTCCCACAAGAATAAGGTTTTTTTTTTAAATTTCAGTTCAAGCTCACGGACCCCTTGTTAAGAATCCCTGCCTTAAACTGTTAAATGAGGGTAAAAATACCTACCTTGAAAGGTCAGTCTGAGATTTATAAATAAGTCTGCCTTAATGTGAGATATATACACAATAAGCTTTGTATTTTATAACAATATCTATTTAAAATATGAATAAAACTTAAAACTCATACATTTTTAAAATGTTTCTTAAAGATTTTTAGAAAAAATGCACTTGAAAGGTGAAAGGAAAACAATGCCACATTTAAATAATTACTATTTGGACGAAAAGCTAGAAACAAGATTTCAAATGTTCTCTACAAAAAACATATTTGGCATGACTAACTGAATTGTTATGGGTAGGCATTTTATCTTCAGTTTACAAATAAGAAAACTGAGACTCAGAAAAGGTAAGTAATGGTCTATAGTGACACAATAAATATTTAAAAGTATGATTCTCTTTCAAGTCTGTATGACTTGAAAGCTCTTTCCACTCTACTATGCTCTCTCTTAAAGAGCAGCATCCTCTCACAAGAATGCCCTCTACTGCATTCTAATACAATTACAACGGCGAGGCAAACCCAAGGATAGTAGAAATTACCCTCCCACATGTCTCTGCTTCTTATGGTTGGCAAAAGAGTCTACAGATTTAATATTAAACATTTACATCAGTTCTTGCCAGTGATACCAGCAAGCTTTATTTAACTCAAATATTATATTGCAAAAGAATAGCCACAATGATATAGTTTGCTAGTGCAACAGGTTTAACATTTGTTGACCACCTGTTGTGTACCAGGTTTTACCTATATGAACTAATTCTGTTTTTATGACTCTCTAAAGTAACTATTGTTATCCTCAGAAATGGGGATAATGACACTAAGACTCAGATTAAGAAACTCTGTGTATCGGACATTAAGTTTCTTAATGTCAGTTGCCAAGGTCACACATAGCTATTAAGTCATGGCTGAGTTTTGAACCGGATATTTCATTTATTAAATATTTACTGAGCAACCATTATTTTCCATTTACTTTGCTAAGAATTGGGGGCACAGGGGCCAAAAGACAATATACCCTCCCTTGCACAATTTATAGTCTAATATAAAAGCAGACAATGGAAAACTAAGTGACAAGGTAAGGGGATAATTTTTATGGTACGGGAAGTGCTAGGAATTTATTCATCTTCATAATCACCCTTCCCAATACAACACGAGTTTCAAGGGAAAAAGGTCTAGATTTCCTGTTTTAGAAACCTCAAAACACTTTTCCTTGGCATACTCTAATGAAATATAGAATAATTTAGTGACTTCCAATGCTCATTGGGGCAACCAGGTCTTCTAGGAGCTGAAGAAGATGCAGAACAGTAATTGATTCAGGGAACAGCATTTATTCTATCTTGTAATGAATAATTAAGCCCTTTTCCACAGTGAGGATCTATGAAAAAGAGCCAAGCCATTTCAAGGATTAAACCATAATTGTAGCAAGAGTTCAGCTGTAAAAGATAAACTCAAATGAGCTGCTTTATTGGCAATCATATTTTACAGAAAGCAAGGAAGCACCAACATTATTTACAGAAATACTATGTCAGGAAAAAGGAGCTTCTAATCCTGATTTAGCCTGAAGTAATCTGCTCGTCTGAAGTATTGGATTCAATTCCAAGTTCCAAGTTTTAGGAACATTGATAACTCAAGTCAGACAGAAGAAAGATTAAAAAAAAACACGTAAATCCTCTCATTTGAAGAACTGTTAAAGGAGTTAAGAGATGTTTAACCTGGAGAAAGGAGGACTGTGAAGGGGAAACATATCTTCAGATATCTGAAGGGTCATGAAAGAGAAGCAGCACGAAGGGAGTGACTAATTACTGGCTCCTGCTGTGTGCCAGGCTCCATCATCTGAGCTGCCCTGAGACCACTGTCAGGTGGGTTTTATCATTCCCATTCCTGCATGAGGAAACTGAGCCTCAGGAATTCAGACTTGCTCAAGCTCACAGCTTGTAAGTGGCAAAGAGTATACAAACCCAGGTTCTTCTGACACCACTATGTTTTTCCATTATATAAAGACAAAGAATTAGAGTTAAGGCTGGGCTAGAACCAACAGAATCATAAAAGGGATATAAAGTTGGTTAAATAAAGGGCAAAAAATAGCATACATTACAATGTCCAACAGTGGGCATTACCTTTGAAAATAAGTAGCTCACCATCGTCAGAGCTGTTAAAGCAGGAATGGGTGAACACTTGTCCAAAATAGAATAAATTCCTACACAGGGAGTAAGGATTAGAGGCTCACTAAGGTCAGCTTCAACTCAGGAACTTTATGATTCTAAATTCCATTTAACTTCCTTGCCATTGGGTCAGGAAGGGAAAGGATCTAATTTGTGGGATCCTGGAACGCAGGTAAAAGGGTCCATTTTATGTTTATATTTTAAGCATCTAGATCAATGCCTAGCATATAAATATTGCTAAATAAATGCTTTTAAATTAATAAATGGAAATACTGACTGAAGCTGTGAAAAGAGCATTAACAAGGGAAGTTATTTTTTTCAAATCTCTGCAAGGAAAAGGAATGGTTTTCCTAATCTAGGCATCTAGTTCTCAGGAGAAGGGTACAGAAATCATCTAAGCAAACATCAGAATTTCCACTTATCTTTATCAGCTAACATCTCAAGAGTCGTATCATTGCAGGGAATTTCTTAGAAGGCTGTATTTTATTTCACTCAGCTTTACATACGTCACAGAAACCCAGCAAATTTTTCCAGACACCATATTTTCTGACAACCATGTATTGAGCTCTCTCTGTGTTCAGGCATTGAATTAAGAACTAACGTGTATTATCCAATTCAATCCTCTCAATAGTCCCACAAGTACTGGGTATTTTAATCCTTATTTTACAAATTAGAAAACTAAGACTCTGAGAGGTAAATAATTGCCACCAACATCACACAGCTAAAAAATGGCATAGCTAAACTTCAAACCAAAGTCAGTGTGATTCCAAGTAACTACACTGCAATTTTAAGAGGTTCATGAGCATCCAGTATTCATGCCTCCCCCAGATGATAAGATCAGTTTCATATTGGGTAAGCTTCCAATGGCCCCACATAAAGGAGGCTATACTGTCTATTGTGTAGAACAAGACGAGTAGTCAGGAGTTTTTGATTCTCAGCCTTTACCCAAGTTTGGTTTTCTGCAGAAAAAGTGGTTGTTTTCATTGGTCCAGCAAATCCTATCTTTGTTGATATTAGGAATGTCTTAGAGGCAGTTAAACAGTGGATATAGAAATGGAGCATGGCTATTTTAACTTTAACATTATTTTAGAATTATTCAGTGACTTCCTCCTACCCTCCTACCTTTGAGACTTTATCAATCTATATTCTGATGTAATAAGGAACACTGACCCAAGATCCACTGCCATCTAGTGCTTGGGCCACGTTGGACAAATCACTTCATTTTTCTGGGATCAGTTTCTTCAGCATACAGCAAGTGACACCTTGGGAATAAATAATCCCTAAGTACCCATCGGCCCTTACCAGGTGAAGCTCAGATTTGCCCAAAAGCCATAATTTATTATTGTTCTGAGACTCAGAAACTCTACATTTTAAAAGGTGCAACAAAGTACATAGTTGTACCCATATAATCCCCCTAATCATGGTTCTTCAACTTCTTTTATTTAAACCTATAAGCTTCAATGTACCTGAGACTTAAATCTTTGGATTGGCCATAAGCTGGTTGAGCACAGAAACCCAGCAGATATGCAACCAACTCCTAATCTCCAGTTATTCAGGCTTGCCCTGGACAATGAACAAAATGATGATGATGGACCAGCCCCATCTCAAAAACAAAGAGTATCTTCAACTGAGAGCAAAACAATTTCTTTCCTCTGATGCATAATACCTATATCCCTTCTTAGCCTGAAGCAGTCAGAGTGGACATCACACCACATCCCTCAAGACTGAGGAAAAATAAGCAGGGGAATGTAACCACAGACAAAAGCAGATTTATTGTCATTGTAGATACTATCTTGTGTTAACAGATTAACTTGTAACATTGATATAAATAATTAAACTTAAAAAAAATTTTAAAGGTGTGTCAAACTGCTTAGCCCATCAAATGACCAAGAAAACCAAGCACCTATAGTAGGGTGCTTTCATTACCCACTTACTGTATTAGTGAAGAAAGAGTTGTGAATAGAGGACCTCTAATTGGTTACTCATTTCACCTGACTCCTAGATTGATTGGAAGCCAACATGTTTGACCTGGAATGTCATCAGTGTATATGTTTGACAAGGTAAGATCAACACTGACAAAAAGCTACCACATTTAAGCTTCAGGAGCACCAAGTTGTTCTCTGAAAAAGACTGTCACAGCATCGGGGAGGGCTGGATGGCTCTGCAGGTGGAATGGAATACAGGATGCAGGCTCTGGAGATGAAGGCAAGGCAGGGACCATGGCCAATGGGAATCATGCAATCTTTAGAAGCTCAACATTGGAAGCGATCTTGCAGCTCACCTAAGAAGACATGTGAGATGGGTGTGACTCCAAACATTGTCACTGCCCAGGTGGGTGGTCTTGGTCATTGATATGTAGGTGACTCACCAACCTGGTATCTCCAGCCCAGATTGTTCTTGTGGCCCAGTCCTGTGCATCCTACATGAATGACCCACAGATAGCTCAAAATGGAATTGGTCATTCTCATCTCCTCCCCAAACCTAAGGTGCTGGCCACTGTAGCACAGATTTATAAACAAGCTTCATGGACCCTTTTCTCCAGTAGCCAAGTTTAACCCTTGTTCTCTCCATTGTGTATTGTTTGGCTATGAGTCAAACAATAAGACAATTTCTATTGTGAATTTCTTTTCTTTCATTTTTTAATGAATCCCTAAATTTGCAACAACAACAACAAAAAAATGTTAAGTTGTATTCCCCAAAAATATATGTTGAATTCCTAATCCCTGGTACCTCATAATTTGACCTCACTTGGAACTATGCTCTTTGCAGATGGAATTAATTAAGTTATGATTGGGACATACTAGGGCAGGGTGGGCCTCTAATCCATTATGATTAGAGTCCTTTAAAGAAGAGGAGAAGAGGCAAAAAGAGGCGAGCAGGCCATATGGAGGCAGAGGAGGCAGAAATTGGACTGGTACATCCACCAGCAAAGGAAGCAGGATTGCAGAAGCTAGAGGAACAGGGCAGGAGCCTCCTGACAGGTTTCTAGGAGTCCCTAGAACCGCGAGGTGCTTCGTTACAGCTGCTTAGGAAACTAGCACAAGTGTGTGTTGAGATGAGGATGAAGAGAAGGAGTAGGGTGGCAAATCCAGCAAAGAGAGAAGACAGCTGAGAAAGAGCTGGGCCCAGAGAGTGGGAAGTCGCACAAAGAATGTGAGCTTCCCTGCCGCTTGCTCTCATGCATTTACATTTCCAGTCCTGAAAACAGACTCTGGGTGCCGCGAGACATATTTTGTTGCTATTTCTGGCAGCACATTTACAAATTAGAAAATTATAAATGCAAACCTCAGCCCTAGAGGGCCAGTGCAAATGAGGCGACAGTTCATAATCTCGCATTGCTGATCTCCCTATTAGCCTGTGTGAAAACAGAGCTTTGTGCCTCCCTGGGAATGCAAGCTGTAGCAAGAAGTCTAAAACATAGCCAAAAGAGGAGGGTGAGAAAAGGCAACTTCCTCTTAAGAACAGGAGGGACCACAATTCTTCCCAAATACGCAGAGCATCTACAGAGTACAGAAACTCTGCCGTTGTTCCAAAAGGACAAGCTTGGAAGAGCAATGATAACCTGGAAAGAAAAACAATTTTCAGCATTTTATATACCTCGATGTAAAGAGATTAAAAAACCAGACAACTACAAAAAATAAAATTTGATCATAATGAAAAATTACATTTTGAAATACATAAATAAAAAAGAAAATCCTAGCCCAATCTGCCCTTGCTTGCTTTTTATCATGAAACTGCATATGATGGATATCTTTTCATTTTGGTATACATGTTACTCCACCCCATTCTTTCGAATGACTATAAAGCACATTGACGCATTATATTTTATTTAAATGTCCCCACCCTTTTGGAAGTCCTGAAGGGTGTTTCCACTTTTCTATTATTACAAATGTGGCTGCAATAAAAATTCCTACACATATATATGATAACATTCATGATAGCACCATTGTAACATAAAGTAAACTCCTATAAAGTAAATTGCAGTGACATAGTTTAAGCACACTTTAAATTTTGATAAAAATTGCAAAATTTCTTTTCCAATTACTGTAGCAATTTAAACTTCCAATAGCATATAAGAGAGTCCATTGCCATACATCCTTATCAACCTGAGATGCTTTCAATGACTGAAATTTTAGCCAGTCAGATATGTAAAGCTATGTTTTCTTTAAGTTTTCATTTAAAAAATACTAGTGAGGTAGAGTATGTTTTTATGTTTAAAAGCATTTGTATTTTTTTTTGTAAATTTCTTTTGATATTCTTTACCCATTTTATTGTTTATTTTCTCATTATTTTTAGGATATCTTCATATTTTACAGCTATTAATTTTGGTTCTCAAATAGATCTCAGATATGTTATAGAACTATTACAGTATTTTATACCAAACAGAAGTTTTCAAATTTTAAATAATTGTATCTCTTCAAATTTTCCTCTATAGCTTCAGGAGTTTATATTTAGAAAAGCCTTTTCCAATCCTATGATATATAAATGGTCCACTTAATTTTCCTAATAATATTCATAGGTTTATATTTAATAATTAGATCTTTAGAACATTTTGAATTTAATTTCTGTGTATGATGTGAATTGTACATATCTTGATTTTCTTCCAAATGTTGAAATCTTATTTCTTGATAATTCATCCTTTACATTCTGACTTGAAATTATACTTTTACTATGTATCAGGTATTCATTTATATTCTGGACCCTCTAATCATTTAAATTGATCTATTTTATTATTTCTGTGTCTGTGTCATAATGTTTTTATTACCATAGCTTTAACATATATTTTAATAACAATAAAAGCAACTTTTCTTTATTGCTCCTTTCTTCTCCCCCAATTTTCTCTTTTTTTAAAATGATTGTATTATTAATTATTTATTTGGTTATGATTTTATCTTTTTTTATTTTTAGTAAGTACCAGGGATTGAGTGGGGGTCTTGTATATGTGAAGCAAGCACTCAACCACTGAGCTACACCCATTCCCCCTCTCTAAGTTTTCTAGGCAAGTGTTCACTGAAGCTTCCTTTAAGCAATTTGCTGAGTCAGAAACTTAGAGGTTTCCTGGAAATTACAACTCGCCTAGGTCGTCCTCTGTCCTCCTCTGCGAGTGTTGAGAAAGTGACCCTCCCTCTCTCATGGGCTAATGGGTACTACGCGAGTGCCCAGCAACCAGATGGGCTAACCTGGAAAAATGATCCCAGCACCTTATATCACCTGACTGGCTGTCTCCTCCTGGGAGTTCAAGATCGTTCTGCCAGTGCTTTGGAATCTTAAATGCCAACTGTCAGCCATGGCAGGAGAAGTCCTCCCATTCCAACTCCAGTCACCCTTAGCTCAAGGGCAACAGGACAACCTGCAGAGTGGAGGGAAGGGCCAGGGTACCCTCTCTCTCTTTCAGAGAGTGCAAAGGGGAAGCCATGTCCTTGTAAGTTGTGTGAGCTCAGATAAGATACATTTTTACTTAGGAAATGTGCTAATAACAAAGCTCCTGTATTTCTAGATTTTCTTGCATCATTCAAGTGGAAAGCGATTGCTAGAAGAATGGTGCTGAGAAATGGAAAGAAATTCATCTTATACTGATGGACTTCTTCAGTATAACAAGGGCTGGATGATTGATGGGAATGCAAGAGAAATCAGTCTGCAGCCCCACCTACCTCAGTACAGCCTATGAAAGAAAGGTCCAAATTCCTGGACAGGTGATTAGGTAGTCATAGCTGGCAGAGCCAGAGTGACGGGCCTAGGATCAGGAGCCCCCTCTAACAAGTCTCCAAAGACTGCTGCAGCATCAGGCTATGTCTTTCGTGAAACTATGCCTCTTATTTCTGAAGGAAAGTATTTTTAAAACTTAAGATTATTTTCAGAAAGTTCTACTCCATTCCTAAGATGCTGTGCAAGCTACATTATCAGAAACACAGTAATAAAAAAGGCTGGTGGAACAGACTAGAGGCCAAGTCTTTGAAGCAATTCATGAAGCCTTAGTTCTCTCCTACAGGTGTCTGAAGAATTTGGGAGCAGTATTCTAAGAGGCTCTTGCAAAGGAACACAGAGTCCCTAGAGCTGGAGAGTCTGTGATGGAGAGACTTTCACTTAGAGCTGGTACCCCTAGGTCTGATGTGAGTAAAACATGCCTTCAGATCTTAGCTCAGCTAAATCATAGGATGCTCCCAGCATCTCTGGCAGTTGAACCTATTAAGGCAACAGAAAGTAGAGACACGCTTTAGCCATGGATGAGAGTGGGGAGCAAGGTTTAGTTATACCTTGGCAGGTTCCCCAAGAGCTGGCTGCCAAGGCTGGCAACCCCCCATTCCATAAAGTAGGTATCCCTCATCTGTCATTGTGGTGACCTGGGGCATGTACCAAGAGGTTGTGATTAGAAAGAGAATTCAATCCTGGCACCTCCACAGTTGAGAGGCACAAGGCAGCAGATCAGAGATGGTGAAAAGGGTCCTGGAAAGGAGCCCTTCCTGTTTCCTACTGGGAAAGGTTCTTGCAAAGTTGTCTCACCAGCTCCTATTCCCCTTTGCCTGATGGAACCCATAGAGAGGGAGTAGTAAAGATTGGAGCAGCTTGACAAGCAAAGTCTTCCCATGGTTTAGGCACATGATTATTGGCTAGAATCCCCCGGTAGGTATTTGGAAACCGTGAGAAAGGATTCACTGACTGTGTCCAGACTGGATAGGCAGATAGAACATTTTACATTTTAAGATGTCAGTCCAGTGCTTTCCAGCATCAGGGCTCAGGGTACACAGTGTTGGTCCTTACTCATGCTGTGCAAGCCGAAGTGCCCTGAAGAGGAAGAATAAGCTGAGGAAAACCAGGAGTGATATCCCATACACTCCCTCACAAATCAGATGCTGACAATTTTAACTTTTGAAATTCCCTGATATCTGAAAAGCAGAAGAAATGAAAAGGAAAGCCTAGAGCATGAGTTAGGTTCTTTGGTCCCCCATGAATGAGATATGAGCAACTTGGGGTAGAAGTGCATTTTTTTCTTGTTTTTTTAGCTGTATCTGTTTCTCTGTACCCCCTCATTGTTTGCACTTTGCTGTGCGCTGTTTTTAAGAGGCACTGGAAACTGAACCCAGGACTCCCTATGAGGAAGGGCAGCACCTAATCACTTGAGCCACCTGTTTCCTGCTTTGTTGTGTCTCTTATTGTATCATTTTGTTGCACCTGCCCATCACGCCAATTTGCTCTCTTCTTTAGGAGGCACCGGAAACCTAACCACGGACCTCCCATGTGGTAGGTGGCAGCTCAGTTACCTGAGCCACATCCACTTCCCATATGTCCTTTTATTTTGAGGGAAAGATCTAGAAAAACCACTCCTTTTAAAGTCACAAGTTGTGGAAAAAAAAAAAAAACCACTTTACTGGTCACTAATTGCAGAACCTCTGGGCTCCATAGTTCCTGTTGCCTCATCTATGAGTAAGGAATAAGGAAAAGCACTCAATACATGAGTGACTACTTGTCATATCTTGGATTGGTGAATACCATATCCTATGATGTTTACTTAGTTTGTGACACTAGGAACTGTTTTACAGAGAACAATGAGTTCCTCCATCAATTCAACAATTATTTATAAATCACCTAGTAAATGATTTTATGATTTGTCAAACCCCAGTGACTATTCCAGGCACTGTTCCAGACACTGGGGATTTGCCAGAGAAGAAAACAGACAAAATTCTTACTTTCTCTTGGGGTGCTGAATTCGGAGAATAGTTAGTTAAAAATAGCTCTGGTTAATAGGATAAAGAACAAATGGTTTCAACTTTTACTGATTTGGAACAATTCCACAAATTATCTCAGGGTCCTGCCATTTATCAGCAATTAATTGCAAAAGTGGTTAGAGACACAGCATATTTGGAAGTATTAGTTTTTTATTGGAGAAATATGATGGGGGACCTATATTTCCTACTGACCCTATGAAAATCAATTTCGCTTGTATGTTGAAGACCTGGGGATCAAATAGGAGTGAGAATAGATATTGACTCTGTTCAATTGGCTTTCTGAGAATATGGAGGACGCCACATGCGTTTTTATGTTTGTTCCAGAATTGTTAACCCATTAATGACCCAGTGTGAGTCAGGAGGTTAAGACCACAGTAACTTGAACCTAGCAGAGGAAGGCTCAAGAGTAGTACAATCTAAGCCCCCACCCAATGCTCCTCCTTACTCCAGCCTTCTTCAAACTTGAATGATATTGTTGGGAGAGCCACTGACGGGGTGTTTACACCCTAGTGGACCTGTCTTACCTTAGCTGGTCCTACTGAGGGCCTTATTGGGCAGGCAGGAGATAGCTGTGAAAACTAGAGTAGTGCTATAGTGAGAATATAAAGAGAAGAGGAGGCATGGAGTTTTCATCAGGAGGAGAACCAAGAGCAAGAGCATTTTCTACACATGAAATTAAGTTCCTGGTTCTAGAATGGACAGTCATGGACAGGGGTCAAGGATATGTGTGTAGGCTAGCTTTCAAACTATGGACTAGCAACAACCCACCTATACCCACTAGTGCCAAACCAGACACCAAGGAACCAAGGCAGGGGGGAACAATAGCTTTTCAAATGTAGCTCAGCCACAAGGATGTCAAATGTGATTCAGCAACAAAAATGCTCAATTCTTAGGTCCTAAAGCTATTCTTAGGGTACTAGGCTTCTCAAGATTTGGGTCAAATCTTCCTGCTTCCTGAAACTGCAACATAACACAAATCATCTCTACTTTATCAGGGAGCAGAGAAAGAGAGGAACATGGAATGGGGGCTGACTCCAAGCTGAAGTGTAAAGGGAAGAACCTGGGGCACAGGGCATGGCATCTAACTTGTAATACCAGTGGTTTCTGGTTACAGGAGAAGAGCATGGAGATCATTCCATTTAATAAGCCCCTTGTCTTTGAAATAGATGATGGAGTGTGGGGAAAGCATTGTGTAGCAGTTTGACATGATTATGAACTCCAAAAATAGATATTGGATTATGTTTGCCATCTGGTCTGTACCTGGGCATGATTAAGTTCTGATTAGGGCTTTGATTGGGACACATCATTAGGGCATTGAGTCTCTACCCCTTGGTGGGCAGGGACTCATAGATAAAAGACATGGCAAAGGACAGAGTTGGGGGTTTTTGCTTTTGGAATTTTGATGTTGGAGTTTGATGCTGAAGCCTTAAGCTGGAGCCCTAGGAAGTAAGCTCACAGAGGAAAGAGAAGTCAGCTCTAAGAAGAGAGGAACCCTGAGCCCAGGAAGAAGCAGGCCCTGGGAAGAGAGGAACCCTGAACCCAGAGAGAAGCAAGACCCTGGAAGGGAGGAACCCATAAGCCTGAACCCTCACGTACGTCAGCAGCCATCTTGGTCTAACATGTGGAAATAGACTTTAGTGAGGGAAGTAACTTATGCTCTATGGTATCTGTACACTCCTACTCAAAATAAATGGCCTTTATAAAACCAACCGGTTTCTGGTATTTTATATCAGCACCCCTTTGGCTGACTGACACACATTGGTATTAAATTATCCTTGTACCTCATCTCCAGGCATTTTGCACTCAGGAAGAGGAGGTATCCAGCATGTCCCTAGTGCTGTGGGAGAGACAAGTTTCGAAGTGTGGTGTCATCACCAGATTTCACATGGAGCAAGGGAGAAGCTTAGAAAAGAGGACAGGAATGCAGGACCATTCCTTCCCATCAGCGTGGACAACCACATCCAGGAATGCTTGAGTTAAATCTATTCATTCTTTGTGGATCATTCTAACTTGATAAAGCAATAAACTCAGCACCTGTAAAACCCTGTCAAATGTATTATCATTTTCTTTCATTTTGAGTAGAAGGCTATACTGGTCGCCTTTTTTTCTATTTTGAGATGAGTTTAGGTCATGAGACTACTAGGAAACTTGTGCAATAAAGAGCCAAACTTAGGGACAAGTCTCAGGAATGGGTCTGTTAGGCCACTAATGCTACTTGGGTAATACAGGCAGGAATAAGCATGATTATGATGCCAAGCTAGAGTCAAGGACCTGGTAAAATGCAATGCAATGCTGCCACAGTGCTGGCACTTCCTGTTAAGCAGGAAAGATGCAGTATACTTAAGACAGTGTCTGTCTCGTTGCAGAGAGACTTCAAAGGTTTACAGTATAAACTGCAAGCAGAGACTAGGAGGCCGAGCAAGGGGAAGACACACAAACATTGTTCAAAAGGGAAAATGGTTAGGAAGCCTGATGTTTCATGCCCAAATGCAGATAGGGAATTATAGGGTACAAACCAAGAGCAATAATTTCCCAACCAGAGCCAGAAAAATGCTGCTTCTATCTTATCTAGAGGGCTGGGAACAACAGGTGAGCAGTGAGTTTCAATAAGAAAATATGGGGAGAAAAGTCCCTCTGGGACAGCTAGGGGAACACACATGTCCATGGTTTAAGGTGTGGGCCCATTTGCAGTGCTCTTCGCATTGAATGCTCTACCCATGGCAACTGCACTGTGGATGGTAAACTGTAAGACTTAGGAAACCCAGCCACTCATTCATTCAAAATGTGCGTGGACAAAAGTATCCCATTAAAAATGTTCCTCATAGAAGAGAGAAAGAAAGAGAAAAAGGAAGGGAGGAGGGGGGAAGAAGGAAGAAAGAAAGGGAGAGAAAGCAGGAGAGAGGGAAGAAGGAATCTGGCTAAATATTGTTTACTGGATAAGTATTTAAAAATGAAATAAAACATAAAAAATAAAGAAATGGCAAATATACACCAGAAAAAAACATCTAAAGAAAAGAAAGCTGAATTGTTAATATACATATCAGACAAAATAAAGTTCAAGGCACACATCATAAAATGGGAACGCATATATTTCATAGTGAATAAAAGTTTTAACTACCAATAACGTGACACTCATGAACTCATGCATCACACAAGATAACGTAAAATATATAAAGAAAAACTATTTGAAGTGAAATTTGATATTTATAAATCTGCATCCATAACGGAGAAGTTAACACATCTGGTTCAGAAACCAAGGACTTTAATAGTCCATTTAATAAATATGCATTCAGAACTCAGTTCCTAATAGTGGAAATGCCTATTATTTTCTTTCATGTGCAAACTTTCAAAAAGTAGAAATTTTACAGGCTATATTCTCCATGATACAACAAAACTAGATATTAGCAGTAAAATAAATATGCTTCTTTTAAAACAGACTATTTTTTAAAACAACTTTAAATTTGCAGGAAAATTGAGAGGGTACTGTAGAACATTTTTGTATACCCTCCTTCCTGAATCCCCTATTATAATAATTTACATTAGCACAGTATATTAGTTACAGTTAATGAACCAAAATTGATACATCATCTTTACTAAAGTCCATACTTTATTCAGATTTCCTTAATATTTTCATAATGTCCTCTTTCTGTTCCAGCTTCCCATCCAGGGTATCACATTATGCTTAGCTGTCATGTCTCCACAGGCTTCTCTTGGTTGAGCAAATTTCTTAAACTTCCCTTGATTTAATGACTTTGACAGTTTTGAAGAGAAATGGTAAGGTAATTTGTGAAATACTCATCAGATGGAATTTGTCTGATGTTTTTCTCATGGTTAGACTGGCATTATGAGTTTTGTAAGAAAGACCACAGAAGTGAAGTGCCATTTTCCTCATATCATATCAAGGGCACATATTATCAGCATCATTTATCTTGATTGATATTGATGTCTATCACCTTGCTGAGGTAGTGTTTGTCAGGTTTCTTCACTGTAAAGTTACTCTTTTCCCCCCTCCCATTCCACACTATACAAAACCCACATTTAAGGAGCGGTGATTTCTGTTCCCTCTCCGTAGAATATCTAAATAAATTATTTGGAATTCTTCTTCATGAGAGATTTGTCCCTTTTCCCACAATTATTTATTCAATCATTTATTTATATCAAAATGTCATCAAGAACACTTATTCTATATTAAAATTCAACACTTCTTTATTTTGTTATTAAAATTGTTCCAGCATCGGCCACTGAGAAATCTTTCAGTCATGTCTGTGTCTCTTTGATATACTCCCATCACTGTGTGTGTGTTTGAGTGCATTTAGTACTTCCTTACTTTCTGACATTTATAAGATGCCTAGAATCATCTTGTATATTTCCTGACTCTGTCCTAAAATCAGCCATTTTTCCAAGGAGCCCTGGTTCCTTTTATTGGAAAATGATATTAGAAGGCAAGTTCTGGGAAGTAGTTGTGTTCCTTGCTACTGGGATTGCATTGTTTCTAGGCCTTCTCATCTGGCAGAACAATGCAATATCTGTGTTTACACTGACCCGTGTATACATATCTCTAAATATTGCCATTTGTAAGCTTCTGTACTTATATTACCCCAAACAGGAATTCATACTGATGTCTCCAACCTAATCCATTACCAAATGGATTTTTCTAGCCTTCTCCCCTTGTTTATCTGTAAACTCCCTCTACACAATAAGAAACCTCACTCCCACCACCCACCATCCATTTAATTGCTCAATTCCAGTAAAAAACTATAGCAGCATCATAAATGCTAACCTACACCCTTATGGGACATAACTTTATCAACTAGAATTCAGAGCTTATGTGCAGTTCTTTTTACCCTTCAATTTTACAGACTCTGCTCATTCCCAAAGCTACTCAGGACAACACATTTTATTGCCACCCCCTTCAATGAGGTTGCTTTATTCATTTTAATATAGTTATATTCTTTTGTCATATATTTTGTTTGTATTTCATCCTAGGAACCTTCAATCTCATAAATTATTTTTATAATCTGCATGCATTAGGGTTCACTCTTTGAGCTATAAATTTCAACGGATTTTGACAAATGCATAGTATAATTTAGCCACCATTATAGTATCATAAAGAATAGTTCACAACCATAAAATTTCCCCCTGTGCTTCTCTAATCAACTTCCCACCCCCAGAACCTCTGGCAACCATAATCTTTTTACTGTCTCTATATTTTGCCTTTTACAGAGTATCCTATAACTGGAATCAGAGTACGTAGCCTTCTCAGAGCAGTTTCTTTCACTTAGTGATGTGCATTTAAGGTTTCTCCATGTCTTTTCAAGCTTGATAATTCATTTTGTTTTATCACTGAATAATATTCCATTGTGTAGACTATTAGACTACAGTTTGCTTATTTGGTTTTTGAAGGAGATCTTGATTACTTCAAATTGTTGAAAATATTAATAAATCTGCTATAAACTTTCATGGGCAGATGTTTTAATTTGCTGAAAACTTCTGGGAGCAACGCACCAGAAATGGGTTGACTTTTATAATGGGAATTTATTAGGTTAAAAGCTTACAGTTCTAAGGCTGTGAAAATGACCAAGTCAAGACATCACCAGAGATGCTGTCTCACCGCAGGTTGGCTGCTGGCAATCCTGGACACCTCTCTCACATGGCAAGGCACATGGAGGCATCTGCTCTCCTTGCAGGTCTCCTTGCTTTAGCTCCTGGTTGCTCTCTCTGTGTCTTCTTTTCTCCAAGTTCCTCTCTGAGCCCCTAGGTTCCCTCTTTCAGTCTCTGTGGCTTTTTCTCTGGGTGTCTGCTGCTTTTAGTTCTCTGTTTATAAAAGACCCCAGCAAGAGGACCAAGATGCACCCTGGGTTCCACACTCTACTCAAAGGCCCTCAGCTGAAGCAATCCAATCAAAAGGACCCCACACCCACAAATGGATTCGCTTTAAGAACATGATGTTTGCTGAGATCTACAGAAAGCTTCAAACTGTCACAGCAGGTTTTTGTGTGGATGTAAATTTTCAGCTAACTTGGGTAAATACCTAAGAGCATAGTCACCGGATTAAATGGTAAGACTATGGAACTGTCTTCCAAAGTGGCTGTACAAATTTGCATTCCAACCTGCAATGAATGAGAGTTCCTGTTGTTCTATACCCTTGTCAGTATTTGGTAGTGTCAGATTTTTGGATTTTAGCCATTCTAAAAGGTATAGAGTGGTATCCATTTTTGAATATTGAACCAGTTTATTCCACACAGGTGGAATGTACATTTGTTTACATATTTTGGAGTCTACTCAATAATATTCTGTTGAGGATTTTTATGTTAATTTTCAGGAGGGTATTTGTTTGTACTTTTCCCTTTTTGTAATATCATAATCTGCTTTTGGCATTATGGTAATGAATAATGTTCCCTGTGCTTCTATTGTCTGGAAGACGTTGTAGAGAAATGATGTAATTCCTTCCTTAAATGTTCGGTAGATTTCACCGGTGAATGCATCTGAACCTGGTAATTTCTTTATTGGAAGGTTATTAATTATTAAGTCAGTTTATTTTATGGATACAGACCTATTCAGATTATTTTTCTGTTTGTGAGTTTTGGTAGTTTGTGTCTTTCAAAGATTTAATCAGTGTCATGCAATTTATCAAATTGTGGACATAGAGTCTCTTAATATTCTTTTATTATCCCTTTAATGTCTATGAGATCAGATATTTCATTTCTGATATTGGTAATTTGTATCCTCTGTGTTTTGTTTTTGTTTTTTTCTTTTTGCTTGGTTATCCTAGCTAGAGATTTATCAATTTTATTGATCTGTTTAAAAAACAGCTTTGGGCTTCATTGATTTCCTCTATTTTTTTCTGAAAATGCATATACTTTTGAAAATTAAAGCACACAACTTCTGAATAAGCCATTGATTTGGACTGATTACACAGAAATAAAATCCAAAATTATAGACTGCTGAGAATGGTAAGACATTTATACATGATCATTCTAGTACATATTGAACCCTATGAGATGTGGCAGAAATTGTACTCAAAAGAGGATTTAAGCCTTAACATCACTTAAGGGAAAAAAATAGAAATGAAGCAGTCTATTGAAGAAATTGAGTAATGGATGACAAAATTAACCTAAGAAAATTGAAGTGTGGGGCTCAGTTGGAACTTAAGAAACAGAGATCAGGAGGGCCAGGAGTGACCCCTGGCTTAACCCTGCCCTTTTGCCAGGTGGAAAAAGTGAGATTCAGAAAATTTACTTGCCCAAAGTAGCAATAGAATTAAGAGCATACCTTTTTTGGGCTCAGATGTGAGGTTTTTTTGGGTCCTCAACTACATTCCCACTAGGAAAGGAGAGCAGAGAAACTGCATGCAGGCAGGGATACAGTCAAGAGAGATGAACTTGTGGTAGGGTTGACCACTGAGAGTCAGGGGAGTGTGGGACAGAGGAGAAGAAGTACTTGTAAGGGTCACCGTGTAGCACCTAAAGATACCTGGTGAACCAAGGTGTCCTGCAAGCAGATGTCAATTTCCAGTGCAGCCAGGAAGTTAACAGCCACGTAAATCTGTGCTATCAGTAGACCTCTTCAGGGAGCACAGTCATGGGGGAGTAGGATAGGATCCAGCTGCTCTGGGATATGATGATGGCCCAGTGATAAACTCACATGACTTTAGGGACCCAGCAGGAAATACATATAAATGAAGCTGGCATATGTTCATAAAAGGGAGTAATGGGACAGTGACAAACTGATGAGTATGTGTCTCCACTAAATATCTTTAGTTAAGCCTCTAGATAATTACAACTGGGTAGAAAATCTATCACTTGACAAGCACTTGAATTTTCCTCAGGCTCATTGGATACCAAGCTTCCAGCAACATTATTAGTTCCAGACTTCACCCTTCTACAGAGTGAGACCAATGATGTACCACTGCCCTGGTGAGTAAATACTGGGCAATTAGTTGAAATAAAGCATGTGGACGGAAGAAATTACTGATTCCAGTTGAAAGGGGCTGGAGATGACAAAACTAACAGCTGATGCCTGGCTCTCTATTGCCAGAGTCAAGTCAAATCTGGCAGGTTGGCAGCTATGTGAACTAGCCCAAGGGTAGCCATCAAACCGAAGAAGCCAGCTGTGATATTTCCAGGACATTGCCAGAGAAGCCTGAGCTGGGTTCAGTCAAAGGAACAAAATCAAGGTGGAATGCTTACTAAGGTCAGTGATAGCACTGGTTGTCAGATCCAAAGGACTTCTTAAACACAGCCAGGCCATAGGTCAAGGACAGCAAAAATTTTTAAGAAAAGGAGTAAGACATGGTGAGGGGGTACAGAATGAAACTGGAATTGTCCTAAAGTGATAAGATTTTTTTTCTTTATATGCCAGCTACATCATCCCCAAATTACTCTTTTATTCAATATACCCATTGATGACTATGTCCTAGGCACTAAGGTAAGTTCAAGAGATACAATTGTGAGAAGCTGCAAGCAGCTTCAGTTCTGTTAGCACAAACAACAAAGAAGGTTGGCAATGATCATGCAGTGGGATAAGGGTTATTATAGAGGAATTACACAGTGCTGGAATATTAGGAAAAGGCACTAATCTTCTCTTGGGGTGTCAAGGAAAGCTTCTCTGAAGAACTGAACCCTTAAGCTGAGAGCAAAACCAGTGGGAGTCAGTTTGGTGGAATTGACATGGAGGAGTCTTTCAGGCAAAAGGTAAAGCCAATATCAAAAAAAAAACAAAAAACAAAGGCACGCTCAAGAGTGTGTGTGGCGTTCAGTGTGATCAGAGCTCCTGTGTGTGTGCATGTGTATGTGCATGCATTTGTATGTGCATGGTGTGTGCCTGAGTGTGCATGCATCGTGTAGGGAGCCACATGACCCTGAATGACCCTGTATATGATGCTCGGTCTTATCCTGAGAACAATGAAAAAACCTGCAGTTTTTCAGCATGTTTATTTGTAAGGTTGTTTTTGTTTGCAAAAGACAGAAACTCAGTTTAAAATAGAAGTGATTTGCTTACCTAACTATGAGGTGCTACTTCTCTCATCTTTGGACTTCTGACCTTCCTCTTTTCCTTTGCAGACACATTTCCTCACGTGGTGGGGACATGCTCGCTCGCAACTCACCCTTATCTTTATAAAAAGACATAAGAAGGAAGAGAATGTGGTGGGAAGAACTCAAAGACTTGATTCTGTTATGCTACACTCCACAGTTGGCTTTTATAGGGAGATATTCATGTGGGCCTGACCTAATTACATGAGCTCTTTAAAAGCCAAGAATTTAAAAGCAAAGAAGAGGAGGCCAGCAATTCAATGCATAAGAAAGAGGTGATGTGGTATCACTGGCTTGAAGATGGAGGGGCCCACTTGGCAAGAAATACTGGCAGCCTCAGGTAGCCAAGAGCAACGTCCAGTTTAAACCAGTAAGGAAATCAGGGCCTCAGTCTTACATCACAAGGAACTGGATTCTGCCAAAAAGAATGGATTTTGAAAGTGGATTTTTTACCCAAAGCATCCAGAAGAGACCTCATTCAGGCAAATACCTTGATTTTGGCCTTCTTGCAGAGAAGTCAGCCATGCCGTGCCTGAGAATTCTGACTTACAAAAGTGTGAGCTAATAAATGGGTATTGTTTTATGCCACTAAGTTTGTGATCACCTGTTAGACAACAGAAAACAAACACAAGGAGGATTTTTCCCTCTTTTCCTTCCTCAATCCTGCCTCTGCCTTAGCGCTGGTTATTCTCAGGAAACTACTCTGATTGGCTCAGTTTCTGTCAACTGTCTAGATCTGAGCCAATTACTATGGCCAGGATTAAGTGGGATTCTCTGATTGGCCCAGACGGGTCATAAGCCCACCCCTAGCCCAGTCAATGCTGTTGGGGCAGGAAGGACAAGTTATAAATAGCAGCTCCCATTTGGAATATTGTCAGCAATGTAGATAGGGCAGAGGATGCAAAGGTGGTGGGTGCTGCTTAAAGAAGATGGCAGGAATGTTGGCAAGAAGACAAATAGGTGGATGTTCCAACGAGGGAGAAACACTTTCAGCCTCACCCTTAAGAATGAGCATCCTGGCTGAAGAGTGGAGAAATGATTTGACAGACAAAATTCAAAGCAGAGGGATCAATGTGGAGACTTAGAATAATCTAGCAGAGAGATGTATATCACCTGACTGTGAGTAGTGGCGACAGGAAGCTAAAACATCACCTAGCCCAGGGGCATTAAATAATTTGTTGAGTGAATAAATTAATGAATGAATGGGTGGCAGAACATGGATGGAAATGTGAGTGACTTCTTGAGCTGCTTAAGAGACCTGATCAAAATCCAAAGCACTAAGGAAGTTCATTAAAATGTTTTTTTGGCTGTGCAAACCATGTCTCCAGGGCCACAGAACCTCAGGCTCACCTGAAGGAGCAGGTGTGTCAGACCATACACAGTAGAATGCTTACCGCCTCCGTGCAGTACTAAGGCGTGATTACATTACACCCTGGATGCCTTCAGTTTGCCTTCTCAAACCTCTTGCTGTTATGTGAGAATCACTGCAAGCTGACATAACTTTGTAATTCCTCCTTTGCCATATGTCTCCAGTCCCTTGTCATCTTTGCTCTTCACCAAGGTAACTCCCCTTTGCTTCCTTTCCATTAATATACATGACTAACATGCCCTCCCAATCAAATGAGACCCCGTGTCCTCCTGTGCCTGCTGTGGCTGCCTTTGCTCCATGCCCTTGCCTGGGCTTTGACCTTGTTTTGCTCAGATATTTTCCACTTCATTAACTCTGGAATTATTCTCTGGTGGTCTAAGTCACTTCTCTCCATTTACTCCCAGCAATACAGCTATGTATTCATATGTAGGCTCTACTAAGTGGCCAGAAATGGAGATGGAGGCCTGGGTCACTGGATCAGGGACTTCAATAACTCTGGATAAGTTCTATGGCTTCTGTTGCTCAAGGCAACTAATGTCTGGTTTGGGACTGTTCATAATGAAAAAGCTACATTTATGCTTCTTCCTGTCCTGAGGTTAGAGTAGCAAAGTTTCCTGCAAAGTTACACCCACAAGTCTGTAAGGCTTGAGGGCAGGAATCATTCTCAACAAATGTCCAAGTGCCTTCAGTGCACCTGGTCCAAATGCCAAAGGCTGGAGATATTATTTTTAAAAATAAGCAAGATTCTAGCCTTTATGGGGCTTACAGTCGAGTGATGAGATGACCATCAGTTATGTAATCAGGCAAAGAAAATATTATCAGCTGTAGAAATGCTCTTTAAAAATATAGTATTATTTAGTAGTATAATAATACAGCAATACCTACTCTCCAGTTCATTGGACTCATCCAGGACAACTAATAAGGAGAAGATGACTGACAATGACCATCTCAAAGAACAGAAAGAGTCTACAACTATAAACAAAAAAGTCCCATCCATCTGCCCCATGGGATCTAAGCCCTTTCTCAATTAGAGATAGAGAGGGCATCACCATTCTAGAATCCTTGGGATTAGGGAATGGACGATGGACTATAGTAGACTTATAGTTGCTCTACTGTAGACTTGTGATCCTAGCAATGGAAGAACTTTTATCATGGATGTGGAGGCAGTGGTCACTGGAGATTCTGAGGGGAGAGAGAGAGAAAAATAGGTGTAATGTGGGGGCATTTTCTGAGACTTGAGAATTATCCTGAATGACATTTCAATGACAGATACAGACCATTGTATATCATGTAACAACTTGCAAAAATGTGCAGGAGAGAGTATAAACTACAATGTAAACTATAATCATCGCTTAGTGGCAATGCTCCAAGATGTGTTCATCAATTGTGACAAATGTACCACACTAATGAAGGATGTTGCTGATGTGGGAAAATGAGGGCGGGCTAGGGAGTGGGGCATGTGGGAATTCCCTATAATTTTTGTGTAACATTTATGTAATCAAAGCTTATTTTTAAAAAATAAAAAGATATATTTATAAAAATATAGTATTGAAGGAAGCCTTCCAGGAAAGTGTGACATTTGACCAAAAATGTGAAGGATAAGCAGGAGTTAAGTAGCTGACATGGGAACAGTGGAGGGCAGGTTGGCAGGGAGGCATAAATGATCCTTAGTCTGTCCTCTAAATCTCTTCTAACGAAATTTGCTTTCCTTTCCACATGAAAATAATATATACGTTTATCATATCCATGTTTTATTAATTTTTTTAGTTGTCTCCTTAGCAAAATAAAAAGAATGTGCTAGTTTCAGCCCCCACCCCAATCCTCTAAATCTTTTTTCTCTGGGTGATTCCTAATTTATTTACTTAGGTCCTGAAAGAATTTGCTGAATGTGACTTCAGGGATGGAGGTGGTGCAGAGCAGGAAGTGAACATGTTTTGACCACTAATGTTTCAGGCACCATATTGGGCACTTGTACTCACATTTAGTCTTTGAGCCTGTGAGTAGTTAACACCAGCCTAATTTTACAGTGAATTAAACTGAGGCCGCAGGGTGTGCCCAAGACCACACAGCTTTGGTGGTAGAGTCGGGTCTTCCTGAATTGTTAGGCTTTCTTCCTCCTCTACTTTGCACCACATCCACGGATTTGGCCACCGTCTCTCTGTGTAGCTCTAGAGAACATTAGAATTCTCAGCCGCTGTGTCGTGCTCTTGGTTCCTTCTGATTTGTGGACAAATTAGACCTTAAGGTAATCGCGCATGTCCTGCAGCCACCACCACACCCAGGACTCTACTACCTTTTCTGCTTCAATTGACACTTCAGTTTCTATTTCAGCAAGACGTTTTGTTTATCCCTGTTAAAGTTCATTTGCCGAGCTTGAAGTTTCTTTCCAGTCTGTTGTGAGATATCAAACATCAATTCTTTTACCCAGCATGTAGCTCTTCCTACCAGCTTTGGGTAATGTAGCATGTATACTTTTTATGTTATCTTTCAAACCCTTACTTTTAAAAGTGATACAATGTGTTTATGTTCAATATTGGTAATCAGAAATCTTGAGTTTTCTGTTCCCAAACCCTTAACCTCTTTTCTTGCTCATGTCCTCCTCTTCTGTCCTTTGAAGTCTTTCTCATCAATTAAGAATGACACTTCCCAAAGGCCCCTCCCCTCAAGCTGAATCACCTGTCCTTTCTGCATGTTTCCTTATGTCCAGAGTTTCTCCTATTGCGATATTCCCCTTGCAAGACTGGAAAGAGTATTACCTTTTATATCCATGACCTCCAGCCCAAAGCATGGCACATTTTAAGAACTCAGAGAGCAGAGGTAGAAATAAAATGATTTTGACTGAAACAGGTTGGTTTGCATTGGGTCCACTGTGCCTTCTGCATAGTGGTAAAGCAGAAAGAGGAAATAAATATCCTACAGGGTGTCCTAGTCTTTGACATTGATCCACTGATCAAGAAGGAAAATGCTACCTTTTACTAATCTGCTGTGTGCCAATTTCCTGAGGAAGTCTGTGGTCAAATTTCCTGAATGTTCCTGTCAATACATAGTACCTCAGGGAATAGTAGCACACAAACTAGTTGGTTAAGTCTGCCACTCCACAACCCAGAGAACATCACAGGAAGCAACCTGGTAATTTCCCAGGCTCTGAGGAAGCACTGACCTGACTCTGCACTGCCAACCTGACCCTGAAGTTAACCAAAGTCCCCTGTGTAACACCAGAATAAAAAATATGAGCCTGAAAAAGGACGTGGTCACTAATTTCTAGGCGTTCCAAACACTTCCACCAAGATCAGCTTTAGATTCAACCAACATAGTTTGAGCATATAAGATGTGCAGACTCTTTTCCTTATTCAGTCTTGCATAATCTTTATATGCTGCTATAGTAACATATTATTATACCCAATTCAGAGGTGAAAGAATTAAGCCCCAGAAATTCAGGTCAGCAACAAGGCACCTTTGGAACAGTTGATGGTTCCCTTGGATCAGCTCACCATCACCTTGGGGTTATTCACGGGACCCAGTGAGAACCTGCCCTTCCCTTACTCCCTGGAAATACCACTACACTCATCTGCATCCATGCCTTGGTTAATGATTTTCTTTACTCTGAAACATGCCATCCCATCTCTACCTGTACAGCCTTTTCTTACATCTAGAGCTGTAATTTATTGATCCGATTTGCTAGTCCCTTTATAAACATCGCCTTAGTTATCTTTATAAACTCCTGCAAGGAGTTATTAGCCCCATTTTAACCTGAGCTATAAAAAGATTAACTTGTTCAAGGAAATATAGCCAATAAAGAGCAGAGGCAGGATTCAAACCTAGGCCATGTAATCCAAAGGCACTGCTTTTATTTATTTATGTTTATAATTTTTTTAGTTTTTAAAGATACTTAGATTACATAAATGTTCAATAAAAAATATGGGAAGTTCCCAGATGTCCTGCTCCCTGACCCTCATACATTTTCCCACATTAATAACATCCTTCATTAGTGTGGTACATTTGTTACAATTGATGAACATTTTGGAGCATTGCCACCAAACTTGGATTATAGTTTATATTGTAATTTACACTCTCTTCCACACAATTTTGTAAGTTTTGACAAGTACATAATGGCCTGTATCTGTCATTTAATGCCATTCAGGTCAATTCCCAAGTCCCAAAAACACCATCATATTACACCTATTTTTCCCTCTCCCTTCCCTTAGAACCTCCAATAGCCACTGCCTCCACATCAATGATAACATTTCTTTCACTGCTAGACTCACAATAAGTCTAGAGTAGAATAACAGTAAGTCTACTCTAGTCCATTGTTCATTCCTCAATCTTGAGGATTCTGGGATGGTGATGCCTACTCTGTCTCTAAATGAGAGGGGTCTTAGATCCCATGGGGCAGATGGATGGCACTATCTTGCTTGCAGTTGCAGATTCTCTTTGTTCCTTGGGATGGTCATTGTCCATCATCAACTCCCTGTTAGTTGTCCTGGATGAGTCCAATAAACTGGAGAGCAGGTGTTGGATCTCTGTTGAGATTCAGAGCCCAAATGGCACATGGAGAACCCAAAGATTTAAGTCTCTTGAACATACACCTATCAATTTTAGTACTAACTATAGGTTCAGATAGGAGAAGCAGAAGAGCAATGTGCAGGGAAACCACAGATGAGTCCGTGTCTATCACACTGGGGAGTGTAAATTCCAAAGAAGGGCCCACTGGCAGGATGCCAAACGTCAGTGCTAAGGCACTGCTTTTAACTGTTATGTTACTCTCCTTTATTAGCTGAACCACTGCTCATTCACAAGGCTTTCTTTGACCCATTCTCAATCCCTTTGTCATAGGGAGTTTATAAAGAGAGAAGTTTCTGGAGCCAGAGTTCTAGGGTTCAATCCCTAGCCTTGTCAGTTACTAACTGTGGAATCTCTGGCAAATTGCTTAAATCTGCTATTCATTTTTTCAAAGTTAACAGTATCTACAGTATCTAACAGTATCTAAAGATCTTGTGAGGGTTAAGTTAGTTAATACAAGTAAAATATTTGGAAGAATACCCAGTACATGTTAGCACTTAATAAGAGTTAATAATATCACTTTCTTCATTAACAACCTGGTTGAATCTCTACTATCTGGTTTATCTTTCCAATTAAACTCTGAGGTCCCTGAAATCAGAAATTATATTTTATTCATTTTAATATTGCCATACTCAAGTAATAGCAGACATAGAGTAGGCATTCAATAACTTTGTTGAGTGGCTGATGGAATGAAAGACCAGAGGGATTTATTTCTACACCTTACCCAGACCTGCTTTGCCTTGCATCGTACTTCTTGGCTACTTTCTCTGAAATTGAGAAATCTGGTCAAGTAATTTATGCCAAGAAATAACTGATAACAATTAACTATTAAGCCATCACAAGTTTCCCCCCACATCATCCTCCTGGATTATCTGGATTTTAGAATCAGATTTCATTTTCCATTCCTGCCACTAACATTTATTGATTGCCAAACATGTGCCAGCACTGATGGGATATGCAAGGGTAAATAGGCTATGGAGATTATGTTTAAGGCAATAAAAGAAAAGAAAGTTCTGCAGAAATAACCACACTATCAGCTATCTCACAACTTCACAACTGACTGCCCCCAGGGCAAACAATCCAAGAGAGAATGAGAGCGACTGGGTGCCTAAAATGGAAACCAGTCTTTTTAGAACCTACTCTCAGAAGTGGCATCCCATCACTTCTAGTGTATTCTATTCATTAGAAATGGGTAAGTCAACAAGCTGTTTTTCATGTGTGTGTATGTGCATTTGTGTTCATGCATGTGTGTGTGTTTTGTAGCTGTTAATTCAGTTCTTGGAACTATCTTTTCCTTTTTAATCTTCTTTTTTATTTAAAGGTCTTTTTTTTTTTTTTAAGATACATAGATCACACAAAATGTTAATTAAAAAACATAAAAGGTTCCCGTATACCCCACTCCCCATATCCCCTACTCCTCCCACATCAACATCTTCTTTCATTAGTGTGGTACATTTGTTGCATTTGATGAATACATTTTGGAGCGCTGCTACACAGCATGGATTATAGTTTATGTTGTAGTTTACACTCTCTTCCAGTCCATTCAGTGTGTTATGGAAGGATAGTCAAGGTACTAAAAGAAAAAATTTCCAGCCAAGAATACCTCCTCAAAATTACTCTTTTTAAAATATGATTATGCTTTATTTTTACTTGTACATGGCTTCTGAATAAATTTCCCCCTCTTGAATCAGTGTTTCTGTGTACATAGGGAATGGGCATCTAATGTGCCAGGCTGCTAGGAAGTTGTGGCTTAAAAGGGAGAAGAAGAAGAAAAGGGGAGTTCATTTGTGCCTGAAATGTCAGAAGAGATCAGTTTCTGTTGGGAAATCAATTCCCTACTAAACAGTCATGGTTCTTAAATGTAATTACTGGGAATGGTTGCACTGTACCTCTGAAGTTCTGTCTCTGATAACTTCAATTTCTAAGAGTCATTTACAGCTCCTCTCATCCCCAGGATGTTATTTCTCTTAAATTGCTCAGGCTAACCTAAGTTTGTTTCACTTAATTCTGACAGCCTCTTGCCCTTTGATAAAAATTCCGATTGAAAATCTCTGATTCCATAGCTCTTTCCCCCCAAGCACTTCAACACTACCACAGGTGCATGGGCTAAATACCTACTTAAATCTTGTAAATCTCTCCTCCTCCTTCTTTTTCTTTTTTCAGTAATTTAAATAGTAATGATATCAGTTCATCTAACCACGAGTGCCCCAACTACAATATGGCTTCACATTACAAAGAAAAGCAGCTGCCTCTGGTGGCCCCACTTCTTACTACATCCGCATAAGGTGAAAGACAGTGGCTGGGATGGTGGGGAGAGGGAGGGAGAGGATGGTGGATGGACTCATTAACAGTGCTCCCTGGTTTAAAATTGTGTGCACCCCTTTTATGGTCATATGCACTGTTAGGTGCATTGCATTATTTTTTTTTTACTTAAAATTTTATTTTATTTTATTGCCTTTTTTAAAAGGTACATAGATCACAAAAAATATTACATTAAAAAATATAAGAGGTTCACATATACCCCACACCCCACCCCACCCCACTCCTCCCACATCAACAACCTCTTTCATCATTGTGGCCCATTCATTGCGTTTAGTGGATACATTTTGGAGCATTGCTGCATAACATGGATTATAGTTTAGGTTGTAGCTTACACTCTCTCCCAGTTCATTCAGTGGGTTATGGCAGGATATACAATGTCCAGCATCTGTCCCTGCAAAGTCTTTTAGGACAACTCCAAGTCCCAAAAATGTCCCACATCATATCTCTTCTTGCTTCTCCCTGCTCTCAGCAACTCCCGTGGCCACTACCTCCACATCAATGATACAATTTCTTCCATTGCTAGTTACAATAGTTCTATAGTAGAATACCACTAAGTCCACTCTAATCCGTATTTTATTCCCCCATCCTGTGGACCCTGCAATGGTGATGTCCACTCCACCTCTATATCAAGAGGAGGCTTAGATTCCACATGGCTGATGAATGCAATTCTCCTGCTTGCAGTTATAGGCACTTTCGGTTCCCTGGTGTGGTAGTTGACCATCTTCACCTTCCTGTTAGCTGACCTGGGTAAATTCAACTAATCAGAGAGTAGGAGTTGCAACTCTGCTGAGACTCAGGGCCCAGCTGGCACATGGGCAGTCCAGAGATCAAGTCTCCTTTTTGAAATAACCCAAGAAACCTCATCCTCCACTCTCTGCTCACCTCCCAAATTTGGGGAGGACTAACACCGGTCTTGCCCTGGGATTGTGATTTAATCAACTGCTCTCCACACTAGAACTAAAATCATGGTGTTAATTGTGTGACCGTGGGGAAGTAAAGAAATTTGTTATTTGTGAAAATCATGTGATAATGCATGTTAAGTTCCAGCAGGCACTACTGGGCTTTCTGTTTCCATCCTTTCCTCCTTCCTGTCCTTCCATCCTCTCTCCCTTACTCCCTGGCTTCCTTCTTTCCCTCCTTCCTTCCCCCTCCCCTCCCTTCCTTCCTTCCTTCCTTTCTTCCTTTCTCTTTTCTTCCTTCCTTCCGACCCTCTGTCCTTCCTTCTGTCCTTCCCTCCTTCCATCCTTCCTTCCCCATCCCTCAATTATTCTTTCCACAGGAAATGCTAAACTGTGATCCAGAGCACTTACTCCCTCAAATATCACCCAGCCAGTAAGTGGTGGAACCAGGATTCAAATCCAGGTATTCTTCCTGTTTTCTTTCTTTCTAAAAAAGGTTCTTATTGGTGAGTGAAGATAATACAATAACATGGAAATCAAAGGAAAAATATCTAATTTCTCCATCTTAATAAATTAAATGTTTCCATTGCCTCTAAATAAATTATTCTGATGTTAAATATTTCTATAGTGTTTTTCATCTAAGCAGTAATTCATGAAGACATTCATATTCACAACAATCCTAGAAATTATTATTACTGCATTTTGCAGATGAAGCAGCTGTGACTCAGAAAGGTCACATGACTTTTCTAAGGTTCTTAGTAAGGGGTATATTGTAGTGACACAGTGATCAAAGTTGCTAATACCTATAGGACGGCATAGATGGAGGTGAAATAGATGGAAACTCATATGATAGGGGAAAAAAGGAAGGAAAGGAGAAAGGAAGAAGGAAGGAGGGAAGGGAGGGAAGGAAGGAGGGAAGAAGAAAGGAGGGAAGGAAGGAAGAAGGGAGCGAGGGAGAGAAGGCAGCCAGGCAGGCTTTTCCAGCATTTCCCATTGTGCTCACTCCTTTGTGCTCTCTGGATGTGAGCAGCATCTAAGGGCACCCATCTCCTCTGGGGCACTAAGGATTGCTCTCTGATGGACTTGGTGAAGGAGATGCCTGAAAACAGAGAAACTCTGGGAAACGGACTTTGGCCCAGTGGTTAGGGCGTCCGTCTACCATATGGGAGGTCCGTGGTTCAAACCCCGGGCCTCCTTGACCCGTGTGGAGCTGGCCATGCACAGTGCTGATGCGTGCAAGGAGTGCCGTGCCACGCAGGGGTGTCCCCCACGTGGGGGAGCCCCACGCGCAAGGAGTGCGCCCGTGAGGAAAGCCGCCCAGCGTGAAAAGAAAGAGCAGCCTGCCAAGGAATGGCGCCGCCCACACTTCCCGTGCCGCTGACGACAACAGAAGCGGACAAAGAAACAAGACGCAGCAAATAGACACCAAGAACAGACAACCAGGGGAGGGGGGGAAATTAAATAAATAAATAAATCTTTTAAAAAAAAAAAAAAAAAACAGAGAAACTCGCAACAGGTGATCCTATCTTCAGATGATAGCTAGAATGGATAACCCGTATTCCCACACCTCTTCACACCCAATCTATTTTAGAAATTAAATTAAGTTCCAATATAACACTTACTTATGTGATCTAACCATCTCAAACAAAATACTTCTCTATGCCTCAGATTTCTCATTTTTAAAATAAGCATGAAAATAAAATTTTAGTAATAATAGTCATTAGTGTTTATTGAGTACATAGTCTGTGCCAGGATTTATATACATTCTCCCATTTAATCTCTTTAAGCCATCCTCTGAGGCAGCTATTAGTACCCTTATTTCCCAATGAGGATAATATGGTTTTGAGAAGAAAATCAAGTTCCCCAGTAGCACACATCCTGTAATTGGATGCGGAGTGACTGACCCATTCATTATGAATCCAGAGCACACACACACATCTCATATGACTAAGGTGAGCGCTAAGTGGGACACAATGTAAAATTCATGACCAGAATAAATGTTTAATAAATGCTTATTTTTATTATGTGCATAAACCTAACATAGTACCAATTGCACAATATTATAATTTCCCATTTAATTCCTTGCCGATTCTCTAGGCAGTGAGCTCATTTGCATCTTTGCATCAATGGCACATGGTGAACACTCTTTTCATGTAAGTTATTTTCCTCTTCTTTCTAACACTTGCCCTCTAAATGCAACATGTGTAGCAGGACTAATCTGATTTTGGATAGAGAAGTCAAGCACCTGTGAAGCAGTACTTCAGCAATTGACCTATTAGTCTATAATCATTTACTCAGAAAAAAGGTTAACTAACTGCAAATTTAATGTCTCATGTGACTGTTCCCTCAGCTTTGTTTTGTGATTATTATATGCTCTCAAATTTTCTGGGTGATCAATTAAAAATGTGTTAAAGTTTCTTTTCCATTTTCTGAAATACATGCTTCTGCCTAGGTTTGTTTCTCCATTTATCTGTAATTGGCTTTCACCTTCACACTCTCCTTATGTGTCTAGTCTATCTCAGTTTGCTTTGCCACTGTAAAATCAGTTTGGTTTCCCCACCAGACTCTCCACTGAGAATAATTCTTATTAGGAGCTCTGGGTAGGTGGGAGCTGGACATTTCAATGAATAAGTTTTGCCTTTGGATAAGAATGCAATGAGTCAGCTCTGAGATGTCACACTTCACCCCAACCCATTCTCGCTTCTTCAATATCGGAATTTGCAGGTTTTACTCTAGGACACTAACATTCTAGAATCTGTAGCTCTGCATAGACATTTATTCTACTTTCTTTAGAGAAGAGTCCTCCTAATTTGATTTGGATCATTTCTATGTGCTGGAGCTAAATATTACTGGTTTCCAATATTCGCAATTTAGAGGGAAAGTAAGAAGTGAGGGTGCCAACTAGTACAATTTTTTCTTTTATGTATTATTTCTCTTTTCACCCTCATTTCTTAACTTCTGTTTTCCAGTGTATCTGCTGAACTCAGCCTGAGCTTCTCTGACTTTCTTTGTTTGGGCCTGTCGTACCTTCTCTAAAGGCTCCTTATGGCATATGTGGAGCTACATATTTCTCGTTGGGTGCATTCCATCACCCCAAACAGTGTCACCCCAAACAGTGCCAACATCTCACACACTTCAGGGACAGCACTACCTTCAACCATTCTCTTAACTGTTTGTTTTGTTTTAGTGGGGTTTTGGGTTTTTGTTCGGTTTGGTTTGCACTCTATGCTTTTCCGTGCTTTCAGATTGTTTAATTTTAAAATATATCAGGAGGAAGAGGAAGCAAATATTTTTCTGAGGTCTGCCATCTTGAACCAGCAGCAGTTATTGTCTTGATAACAAATATCTTCCTCATTGTTACTCTCAATCAATTAATAAGAAAGTACATTATTAAAAAGCAAAGTGAATGAAAAAATAAATCATACTTTCTCAATGAGCGAAGATATTGATCTACCTATGCACATTTTTAGCCAGTCGATTTTATGCTGGAGGATCGTAAAGTATTTACGGAGAGAAAAACTACCTAAGGCAGATATGATGCATTGTGATAAGTCCTATGATTGAGGTAACAGAATGTTGGGGACTCACAATCTACCAGGTAGATGTAAGGGATGGCTTTCTGAATAAAGTGAGGACTGGAGCACAATCTAAGAATGAGACAAGTCAAAAGGGCAATAGAGATTTTTCAGGCAGAGGTGAGTACAAAGGAATATGTTTTGTCCTTTGTTCATCCAGCCATCATGTCTCATTGCTTCTCCTTTCAAAATGCCCTTTCTTTCCATTCTCAGGAACACTGTAAGGTAGGCTAGTAATGGCTCCCAAAAATAAGTCCACATGCTAATCCCTGTAACCTGTGAATGTTGTCTTATGTAGTGAAGCTTTGACACTGTGACTGTCATGGATCTTGAGATGAGGAGACTATCCTGGATTATCTGTAGGGCCATCTACTGTCATCATATGTGTCTTGCTAAGAGAAAAGTAGAAGGAGATTAGGCACACCAGAAGGCAGAAGGTGATGTGACAATGAAAGCAGAGAGATTTGAACATGCTACCCTGTTGGTTTTGCAAATGGAAGAAGGGGTCATGAGTCAGGGAACATAGAAAATGGAAGAGACAAGAAACATATTCTCGCCTTGAAACTCCAGGATGAGTGTGGCTCTGCCGACTCCGTGATTTCAACCCAGGGAAATGATGTTGGACTTCCAACCTCCGGGACTGTGAAAGAATAAATATCTGCTGTTTGAAGCCACCAGATTTGTTTATAGCAGCCACAAGCTTCTAATACACACTACCTAAAATTTAATATCTTCAATGTTTGTCCCACTTTTGCTTGCATTTAAATAGCTCCTCAAACACACACACATGTTAAAATGGTTCCTTTTAACCATAAAAGCAGTTTTCCATAATGGTTAACTATACCTACCATTTAGGATGGATTTCCTGGGTTAAAATCTTGGCTCTGCCACTTCTCAGCTTTGTGACATGGACCGAGTTATCTTACATTGTGGTGCCTCCCTTTCCTAGCTCTAGGGTTGTTAGGAGAATTAAAGAAATAAAACACTCCAACAGAGGTTGGGACATAGTGTGTACTAGATTCATGTTTGTTCTCCCTGCTGTGTGAGTTTTATCAGCCACTTTTCACTATTTTCATACTTTCTTGATAAAAATAACTCCTACCTTCTTTGGGGTTTGACATATTTGGATTTATTTTTATACTACAAGTCAATTATCACCTTCACTTACTGAATGAGCAAATGCTAAGTTGTGTGGAGACAAAGATCATGGTGGTGGAGTGGGTGGAGTGACAGATATAGAGACAACTACCCTGTAGCTAAGTAGAGGAATGAGATGCTCCAGAGCAGCAAGCTGCATGCAGTTGGAGCAAAGGGAGGGGGCTGAGGTCAGGAGTAGTCCCTGCAGAGTGCTTTGCAAAACAGGGCATCTTCATTAAATATAGATTAGAGAAGGAGGAAGGAAAGAATGGGGAAAGGAAAGTGGGAAGGAAAATGGGGACCAGGAAGGGATGAGCGATGAAGATTACATTTGAACTGAAACTTGAAAGAGTTCCTGAGGCAGTACTAGTAAAATTACTACTAACAGATAATATTTTCCTAAAATCTTTGCACGTCCTAACTCACCTATTCCTAACAAAAACCAGATGAGGTAGATAATATTGTCATCTCCAAATTACAGACAGGGAAATAGAGGAGCAGAGAGTTTAACTTATCCCGTGTGATCAACAGGCAGTGGAGTGGTCATGTGCACCAGGCAATTCCACTCAGCAGCTACATGCCTAGACACTGTTTGAGACTAGAAAGGACAAAATATGATCAGAAATGGCTAAGCAGTCCGAAGATAGTGGGAAACAGCTGAAATTAGGAACAGATGTAACGAGAGACAAAACAGGAAATAGACTAGATCCTCCATGGTCCTGATAATCACATATTTGTGTTTGTATGTTTGTTTCTTTACCTTTCCATTACTGTTGTTTTTGAGCATAGGTTATGGGGGTGGGATGCTAATTGACATGATCCAATAGGTGTTTCAGTAAATTATTAAAGGGTTTGAAAACCTGGGAGAGTGGAAACATAAAGATACGTTAATAGCTAATTGTGATACTCTACATAAGAGAGGCTTGAGTGCCTGAATAAATTCAATGAGAATGGCAAATATGCAAGAGACAGCACTGAGGTGGCATGGTTACTGACATTATGTTGACAATGAGAATTTCGTGGATGTCAAAGAAAACTCAAAAGTTTTTAGCCCAGATGTGGAGAGAATATGAAAGAGAGAAAATGTGTAGGCTTCTTCAATTGTTGAGGGATGGCAATAAAATATTTAGTTTAAATGTATTTTTTGTGTTCCAAGAAGAAATTCAAATGACCCTAATATCCAAGAACTGGAAATTAGAGTCTGGATTTCAGATGAGACTTCATAGCCAGCGATATCAATTTGAAGTCATCAGCTCATTCACATATTTGCTTACACGCTGGTTGCCTTATTAGAGTGCACACACTGCACAAGCTGGCACTATGTCTCTTTTACATCATTGTCTCCCAGAGCATTCATCACACTGTGTTGTACATAGCATGTGGTCAACAAGTGGAAAACAATCAAATATTCTAACTAACCAGTTAAGAATGGGATATGCCGCTAAGGTACAATATGGGTCCCATTATTCTCACATATATGCATTTTACTTGTGGACTTTTGCCTACCTGATTATGAGCCTCTGAATCTGAGCATTCAGAAGAACTAACCTGGTAAAAGGTCAATTATCAATCCAGACCATACTGGATTTTTAAAATATTATAAATTAACAATGAATATAGGCTATTCTCAGTCCAGTGCTCCAGTAAATCTAGAGTCTAATGATTACACTTGTTACATACAGGCTATTTCCATCTCTTATTTCCACTGACATGGCTTTGTTTTATATTACAGAGTAGAGCATTTCCAAGTGGTGACCCGTGCTAAATGTATATTTTCTTTTTAGTTTGGTAGGTTGTGCTTGTAATTTATTGTGGGATTCAAAAAGACACTCCAGAAGCATCATATTATAGCAATAAAATATTTTTTAATTAAAAAAAAACAATAAAGAGACAAGAATGCAAAACTTTCAAATGAGAGATTGTGGTGTCTATGGTAGAGAAGCTTAGCAAATTATGACTAAGGAATTCCTTGTGTGAGCCATGTGATCTTGGCAAAATGGTTTTACTTCTCTGGAATTCAGTTTCCCCACTGAGTTAGGGAATAAAATGAGAAGATTGGTGATTTTCAGTTCTAAGATCCTATCACTTAAATCTTTATGGGGATATTTTTAATCTTTTCAATTTCAGATAAAGAATAAGAGCCCAAGAAGGAGGCCTCCCTTTATCAGAAATGCCAGCCATCATGTTAATAGTTCACAGATGTCAAAAGGCAAAACTGGTCTTCAGGAGAGACCACATTCTCTTGCCACTGTGCAAGGAAGACACAAGAGTGCTAGAGGGCCAGAGGCAGCTACTACACAGTTAAGGGTGTGCATTGTCATTTGCATTTTTGTATATTCATGAGCAGATTTCAGTTGAATAAAAAATGTTGCCAGTTGTGACAAGGCCCTCATCAAAGCTGTGACATGAGTGTTAAGTGAAGAGGAAGTAGAGTTTCCTTTTTCAACAGGAAGGTTGAAGAGCACTCAAAAGATCTGGCAAGTTTTCCTGTGGCTGTGGGGGTGTGTATCTCTAACAGTCATCTAAAACAAAATCAGTTTAGACTGGCTTCCCTTGGCACCGAGGCTCAGTCTGACACGGCCAATACCTTCTGTTTTATGTGGGAGTGCCAGGAAAACTGAACTGAGCGCTGGGGAACCAGGGTCAGAGTATGGCTCTGCTGTTTATTTTTGTGTCACTGGCCAAGCCACTGAACATTTTCAAGCCTAAATTTCTCAATATGAAATGAGGATGATGCCAACTCAGTATTTTTTTTGAGAAAAAAAAATACAATATCGTAACTGTGATAGCACTTTGAAAATACAGAAGGATCTTCAAATCCATTTGAATGTTTCTAACATACAAGTATTACTGCTGGCCTCCAGAGTAGATTGAAATGAAAACAATATCACTATTTATTACACGTTCAAATGGTGAGTTAGGCTGGTAAGGACAGCAAAATCAGTCCACAATAGCTGGTCCAAAAGTGCTGTAGTGGCACGAGGGTTCCAGACCTGCAGATAAGAATGCAGGTTTTTATAGAAATAATAAAGCATAGCACAAGAGTTTCTGCAGAGCTCATCACAGTGTCTTGTTAGGGTCACTAAACTTTCAAATGCAAAAGACTGCCCTAGACCACACATGGTAACAGATTCACTTAGAAGGATAAAGGAAAGCAGCCAGCGCTTGCCAGGAGAGTCTTCTACAGGCATCCTTGCAAAAAAATAGAGCTATCTCCTTGACTTCCCAGACGATGACTCAGATGCAAGAATACAAGTCTCACATTGCCTGGGTCTGAGCACCTAGGCTTAAAAACCTCATGCTCCACAGGGACCAATATCTCATAACAATTCCATAGGCATGGCGTCAGGGTCCCCACGGGGGATGTACCCAGGTACAAGGGACACTGGACTCAAGGAAGTACAAACAATGAAATACCAATGAGGGATGCATGGTTATCCCAGTCCTGATGTAGTTTACTTTTTAGGGGTCATATGTACCATAAGCAACATTGCTTAATTACATAGTTGCCATGCTTACCCTCAACAAATACTAGGGAAATGTAGCAGGAAGGCTAACTGGAGAAGCAATTCTCTATCAACAGTGCTTAGTTCAAATCCACATCATTTCTCACCTGGATGGGTGCCAAGGCTCCTCATGGGTTTTACTCTTTCCTGCCAATCCCCATCTTCCAAAAGGTGCCAGAGGGATGGAATCCAAAACAAATCTGACTGTGGCAGAAGACGTGACAGGACTGAGTCCAATGAGAAGAAACAAGGTGGTTTAGGTTCTAGCAGGGTTTCTTGGCCTCAACACTACTGACATTGTGAATTGAACAATTTTGGGGGGGAGTAGTGAGTGGGGGTCCTGCCCTGTTTCTACTCACTACACTCGAGTAGCATCCCTCACCAGGTTGTAACAACCAAAAATGCCTCCAGACATTGCAAAATGTGCCCTGAGGGACAAAACCTTCCCCAGTTAGGAACCACTGAAGTAGAGGAGAGAGGATAAGGGACCAGGGGTCTCTGGACCACCTTTTCTACTTATTTGGGGGCTGAATGATGTAATGGAAAGACCGTAGAATTAAGAAGCAAGAAGTAAATGCACCTGGTTTCAAATACACCTAGTTCATTTTTTTTTATTGCTTTCTATTTTCTTTGTTTATTTATAAGTATTCTTTGTATACTCTGGATACTAATCTTTGGTTATAAGTGTTTCAGATACCATATTTTGAGGCTTATATTTTCATTTTCTTCAAAATGTCTCTGGATGTACAGAAGTTCTTAATTTTGATGTAGTAATCAATCTTTTCCCTTATGATATATGTTTTTTTTTAATATATCTTAAGAAACTCTTCCTTTACCCAGCATATCAAAAGAGTCTTGATTTTATATTCTTAAAAATTTTTATTTTTTTCTTTCAGTTTGATGCTTTTTGATTCCTGGAAAGTTTTCTTTGGTTGGTTTTATATGAAGAAATAAAATAATTTTTTTTACATATGTGGTAGCCTACTATGTCAATACATTTATTGATTAGCTGCTCCTTTCCCCCACTGATCTATAATGCCTCTTCTCTGTAAATCAAGTTTCCATAGCAGCATTTTTCTATTTCAAGGCATTCTGTACTACTTTCTATTATCTATTTTTTCCTGTACCTGCATAAATAGCACTGTCTAGAATCAATAAAATGCAAATTAAAATCCAAGCATGTGTGTGTGTGTGAATTGACAAAGTGATTCCAAAATTATATGAAATCACAATGAAGATCAAAGAGAGAGACTTATACTTTTATATACAAAGGCTTATTATAAAGCTACAGTAATAAGACAGCGTAATAGTTGCACAAGGATAGACAAATACATTAATGGAGCAAAGCAGAAAAATAAAGACCCATGCATTTATCACAAAAATGACAGGGCAGTGTAGAAGGGCATTTTTCTTAATAAAAGGTGTAGGCCAATTGAATATCCATATGGAAATTATGAATCTCAATTCCTCCATAAAAATTACCAATTCCAAAACAGCTGTAGTTCTAAATGTGAAAAATAAATCAACAAAACTGCTAGGTGATAACATAATATGTTCGCGACTCTAGGGGAGGCAAAGATTTCTTAAGCAGAACTGGAAAAACATTAACCATGAAGAAAAATACAAACATGGACTAACTTTATATTAAAAACTGGTGGTCTACAGAATATACATTAAGAGATACAAAGGCAAGTTGGAGAGACTGGGATAAGATACTACACATGACCATCAAAGAGCTCATATTCAGAATGTATAAAGGACTCCTATAAATCACTTCTTAAAAAAAGACAAACAACCTTATAGAAAATAGGGCAGGGAAGCGGCTGTGGCTCAATCAGTTGGGCTCCCAACTACCATATGGGAGGCGCTGGGTTCGCGTCCCAGGACCTCCTTGTGAAGGCAACTGACCTGTGCACCACAGAGAGCTGACAGCCCATGCGCCATGGAAAGCTGATGGCCAGCGCACTGTGGAAAGCTAACACAGCAAGATGATGCAACAAAGGGAGACAAGCAGACACAGAAAAAACACACAGTGAATGGACACAGAGAACAGACAGCAAAAAACAAGCTGCGGGTGGCGGGGAATATAAATAAATAAATCTTGAAAAGAAAAGATTTGAACAGGAACTTCAGAAAATATACATTCAAATGTTCAAAAAACTTGAAAACATATTCAAAATCAGTAGTAATCAGAGAAATCTAAGTTGAAGCCATAATGAGGTACAATCTCATAACTAGCATGATGACTAAAAGTCAGAAGTGACAACAACGTTTTGTGAAAATGTGGAACAAGTGGTAGCCCTGTACTCCTTTGATGGCACTATAGTTACACCCACTTTGAAAATGGGCATTACACGTTGAGGTTAAATATACATAATCTGGATCTTGCAGAAATGTCATTGTGAGATATACATCCAATTGCAAGAAGCACATATTTGCACAAAATATATGTACAAATTGGCTTAAATTAGCATTATATGTTGATAGGCTTTTGGAAACAACCCAAAAGCCCATCACCAATAGGATAAATAAATGAACGGTGGTATATTTATATACTTGAATACAGTACTACATTGAAAATGAACAAACAAAAACGACATGCACCAACGTGAATTTCATGAACATAATGTTGAACAAAAGAAGCCGCACACTAAAATAATCAAAAAACAGCCAGATCCCATTTTGTATAAAATTCAAAATCAGGTAAAATGATGATGTAAGGGATGATATTTGCCTTTGGGGGAGGGAACATGTCAGGGCTTCCAAGGTAGTAGAATGTTTCGTTTCTTTGTGATAGTTTTACTGGTGTGTTCTTTTGGAAATATTTCATTGAGCCGTAAAATTATGATTTGTGCATTTTGCTTGTATGCTACATTTTCATGATATTAAAAAAGTATTTCACATTGTTCTAGGTTAGATAGGCATGTAAATATTCAATAAAATATGTGATACTAGCAATAATTACAGAAAAAGAGAATTAGAAGTAGACCTAAGTTGTCTTCTTGCTCAATTCCCTCATTTTAACCAGCAGAAAACAATGACTCAGATGGTGAGCAGCAGGAATAGGGTTTTACTTGATTCTTACAGCTCTCAGAATCTAGAATAGCAAATGTTTGATGACAGATTTATATGTTTATTTTTTCTATGAGAGAAGATCAAATAAGGTAATCAATTCTGTTTGTAGGAAAAGAATCACTAGTCATACTACAATTGGCTAGCCATGCACTATAGCCTTTCTGTTCTCAGCTACTGGTCAGTCATTCATTCCCCTTGTTGAGAAATCCCTTTACCCTGCTCCTGTGGCTGAGATGATAGTGGGAATGTAGACATTCATCATTATTAGAGCCTTTACCTCATGCAAGTCCTTAAACATCCACCAACCCAGCAACTTGGATCCTTCAGACATGTGTCTTGCCTTATTGATTAAAGATGACCTGTCATCATGAATCATAGCAGGTCAGTTAGAGCAGACTTCTCTGTTTGCCAATATCATGCCCTTCTAAGCCTGTACCTACTTCTGTGAACTCCCAGCTGAAGACCCAAGCTAAGATCATGATCAAACATGGAATCTAAGTGGTAAGCCATAGGTATACTGACTGGCCACACTCCCTGCATTGGATTGAAGCCTGAGAAACTGACCTGACCCATCTCAGCCTTACCAAACCAAACTGATTTAGAGAGTAATTCTGTTTGGAGCAAAGGGCTTTACAAAAATGTAATGTTCAGGCTCTGGCTAAGTGAAAGGGCTTAAGGTTTATTGAGCTTTATTTATTTTTCTTTTACTTTTTTTTAAAACTACTTAGATTACATAAATGTTACATAAAAAGTGTAGTGTCTATGTCAAAGTCAGCTGTTCCATCTAACTCAAGCCCAAATGCCTATTGCTAGGGAGAAGTCAAACCAGACTTCCCTTTAAGAAACCTTGTCTATTTTCATCTCCTATACCTTAACTAAAAAGGGCAATGCCTCTTCTCATTCTTCTCCTCTACCATAGGAACTGGAATTAACAATTTATACCAAACCCCATTGTTTATTGCAATCTCTCCCTAGAGTTAAGCAAGAGCATAAAATAACCAAGGAAGAATACTGTTTCCCATCAACTTTGGGAAAATGCAGCATTTGCAGGTACCTGGCCTTTTCTACTTCTGTGGTCCAGTGTCCTCTTAATGAGACTAAATATTCTCAAGATTCTAATCAAGTCTATTTCTTCCAGAATCAACATCTTGTTAGCCATATGGAAACTTCATCCAGCTTTGCCCAGGATGCCAGATCCATCTTCCTCCAACCAAGATAGACTAGCAGGAGGGTTTTACACCTTGTCAGGTAGGGCCTACTGCTACTGCTCCTAACCAGCAGGAAGTAGCTACAGAAGAATGATCATCTCTCTTCAGCACCCCTTAAGATTAAACATGTAAACTCTCCATGGGGGGAATGAAGCAGGCTAATAAGATAGGAAATCAATAGATGGATCCGGAATGGATCCTGATGGTTGCTGAAAGACTCTCCCTAAGATTCTGCCATTCAGAACAAAGACTTCATCTGGAAGCCAGGAGAAGCCCTGGATATTACCCAAGGACTTTATCATTGGGCTCTGTCTTAGTCAGCCAAAGGGTTGCTGATGCAAAATACCAGAAACTGGTTGGTTTTTACAAGTGTATTTATTTGGGGTAGGAGCTTACAGATACCAGGCCATAAAGCATAAGTTACTTTCCTCACCAAAGTCTGTTTGGAACAAGATGGCTGCCAACATCTGTGAGGGTTCAGGCTTCCTTGGTTCCTACATTCCTGGGGCTTGCTTTTCTCTGGGTTCAAAGTTCCTTTCTTCCTGGGGCTGGATTATTTTTCCTCTGTGTGCTTACTTCCCAGGGCTCCAGGTTAAGTCTTCAGCATCGAACTCCTACATCAAAGCTCCAACATCAGAAACCTCTCAACTCTCTTCTTTTCCATGTGTTTTATCTGTGAGTTCCCACCTACCAAGGGTTGGGGACTCAATGCCCTAATGACATGGCCCAATCAAAGCCCTAACCATAACTCAGTCATGCCCAGTAATAGACCAGATTACAAACATAATCCAATATCTATTTTTGAAATTCATAACTATATCTAACTGCTACAGGCCCTCATGGGGGAATTGACAGGTGAGGTAATCAACCAAAATAGGAAACAGCTAGAACTCCTCCCCTGCCATTTAGCAAAGGGGTGGGATAATTAACAGTTCAAAAAGCCACTCATAAGGCCTGAATGAGCATTCTCACTCTCTCTCACCTCTGGACCCATTCCTGCCCTCTGCACACTGCTCTCACTGTTTTTCCTCTGCCATATGGCCACGCAAGTAAATCTGGAGATTTATAACCTATAGCGGGGAATTGCAGTCTATAAATTGGCCTGCTTTATCACTTTTCAACTCCTTCTTCTCTACCTGGGACCCCTGATCTGTTATTTTCTCCCATTTCTCATCCCTCCCTGCCTGAATAAATTACTGACCTAGTGCACCTGAATAAAAAAATAAATAAACTTAGATTACATAAATGTTACATAAAAAGTGTAGAGTATTCCCATATGCTCCAGGTCCTACCCCTCCCATACTTTCCTACATTAACATCCTTCATTAGTGAGGTACATTTGTTACAATTGAACATAAATTGGAGCATTGCCACTAAGTGTGGATTAGAGTTTACAATACAGTTTAAACTCTCTCCTACACATTTTTTTGTAAGTTATGACAAGATATATAATGGCCTGCATCCATCACTGTAACATCATTCAGGGCAATTCCAGTGTCCCAAAATGCCATTGTATTACACCTATTTTTTTTAAAGATATTTAGGTTACATAAATGTCTCATAAAAAATATAGGGGATTCCGATATGCCCTGCTCCCCACACCACCCACATTTTCCCACACTGATAACATCTTTCATTAGTGTGATACATTCATTGCAATTGATGAACACATTTTGGAGCATTGCCACTGGTACTGATTAAAGTTTACATTGTAGTTTACACTCTCTCCCACCCAATTCTGTAAGATATGGCAAGATATATAATGGCTTGTATCTGTCATTACAATGTCATTCAGGACAATTCCCAAGTCCCAAAAATGCCCCCGCATTACACCTGCTTTTCCCTCTCTCTGCCCTCAGAATCTCCAGTGTCCACGGCCTCCACATCAATGATATAATTTCTTCCATTGCTAGAATCAAATAAGTCTATAGCAGAATACCAGTAAGTCTACTTGAGTCCATAGTTCACTCCCCAATCCTGAGGATTCTGAGATGGTGATATCCACTCCACCTCCAATTGAGAGGGGGCTGTACCTATAGGGCCAATGGGTGGGACTCTCTTACTTGCAGTTGTAGACTGTCTCGGTTCCTTAGTATGAGAGTTGTCCATCATCACCTCCTTGTTAGTTGTCCTGGGTGAGACCAATGAACTGGAGAGTAGATGTTGCAACTCCACTGAGATTTGAGGCCCAGCTGGCACATGGACAGTCCAAAGATATAAGTTTCTTGGATGTACACCTACCAACTCTAGTACTAATTATAGGTTCACATAGAAGAAAAGAAGAGCCATGTGTAGGGAAACCACAACCGGGTCCAACTCTGTCACCCTGGGGAGCACAAATCCCAAAGTAGGGCCCACGGACAAGGCACCAAACACCTGAGCTATCTGCCCTGACTATAGCATCTGGATGTCACCAGAGCCTTCAGGAGTCCCATTTTTGGGGGTAGTATCTACTTTGGCAGTTAATGAGATCCTGCTGAGACATGCATAAGTGTAACCTCTGGAATGACCTCCCAAATCACTTTGAAGTCTCTTAACCATATAAACTCATTTGTCTTTACCTTTTCCCCCTTTAGACAAGGTCTTTTTCCATTTGCATTGCTAGTTGGTGCTTCATAGTAATCCCTTGGTGCCAGGGAAGATCATCCCTGCAGGTCATATCCCACGCTGAGGTAATGCATTTCTATGCTGGTTTGTTTTAGGGAGAGGCTACATTTGAGCAACAAGGAGGCTCCCCGGAGGCAACTCTTAGGCACCCTATAATACTATGCCAAGTTTCCATTTCAAAAGATTCATAAGCACAGTCACCGATATCAAGGGACCATCAATGGACCATTCTTCTTCACTAGTAATTGCCCCTGTTTTTAAAAGAGAAGTCCAAATAAGTTACTGAAGCTAGAGGTATGCTCCAAAATATAGAAATGGAAGTGTGTAGCCAATGGATCAAGACACAGGGAGATAAGAACCAGAAATAAAAACGCATGGGCAGTGAGAAGGTCATTTGACAGAAGAGTGAAGATAGAAGCTTCTGTTTCAGGTAGTATTTTACTACTTCCTTTAACATGAAGTCTGAGCAAGATGATTTAATTTAAAAGGCTGTGTTAGTCAGCCAAAGGGGTGCTGAATGCAGAGTACCAGAAATCTTTGGATTGTCTAAAAGGTATTTATTTGGGGTAGCAGCTTACAGTTACAAGGCCCTAAAGAGTCAAATTCAAGGCTAATTCCTCAACCAAATCTGTTGCCACATGTTGAAACAAGATGGTTGGTGATGTCTGTGAGAGTTTACCCTTCCTTTTTCCTCTTAAGGCCCCATGGTCCCAGCTTCTTCCGATCTCAGCTTTAGGCTGGAAGACTTGTTTCTTTCTGGGCTCAGCTGCTCTTTTCTCTTCACAAGGTCCGCTGTAAACTCTCAGGTAAATGGATCATCTCTCTTCCCGGGGCTGCAGAATTCTCTTCCATGTCTATGGCGCTTCCTTCCTCTGTGTATCTTCTGTCTCCTTGACTGAGTGTCCATTTATATAGTGCACCAAGGAGGCAGGGACTCAACCCTGCATGCCCTAATGACATGGTTGAGTAAAAGTCCTAATTTTAACCTAATCAAGTAAATGTAAAACCTTTGAATTTAATACAGTCAAAGGGTATCGTGCCCAGAGGAACAGATCAGTTTACACACATAACCAATACCTCTTTTTGGAATTCATAAAAAGTATCAAACTGCCACAAAGGCCAATATCAGGATGGAGTGAATGACTGGAAGAAGAGGCCCAGAGCCTGAGTAAAAAGGTGGTAGAGTTGATTCCTTGAAAGGCAAGACAAAAAGGATCAAACAGGGAGAACAAAAGTCCAAGAGGGATCAGTGTCCAGAAATGGGTGAGTGTTAGGACATGACCTCAGCTCATAGTGACTGTCTGCATCAAGCCAGACTCATGGTGCCTCACTCAGCCATTCACACTTGATATCTTGGTCTCTAGACAAAGATGACATTCATACTGCAAGGTCAGCTTCCTCCATTTCTCTGAATCCAGCCTCTACTTCTTATCCTTAACCAGTCTACATTGCTAAGTCCTACTAGGTCTTGGACCCGAGCCCGGGCATTCAATATTCAGTCTGTTCATCTGTAAAATAGAGATATCAGACCTGTCTACCTCACAGGAATATTATTTCAAGGATTTCATGAGATCATTACTGGAATGATTATTATTTTCAAATATTAGGGACATATTTATACTAAATAAGCCATTGTCTTCTCTGTTAGTATCACCACATTTTATTGCAGGCAAGAGGTTCTCAAAGAGACTTTTTCCTTGAATTGAATTAAGATAAATTTCATGTCCAATTACAGATTGCTTGAATGTAATTAAGTATGTTAGAATGGCTAGCTTCTCCTACTTCTGATGAAAAACAGACTGCGGTGGTGAGATGGGGAGTGGGATTCTTCTGATCTAGTTGATTTGAAGCTTATTAAATAGTCTCAAATACTTTATGAAAATAAGATAGTGGGAAGAATTGCACACTGACAACCAGAAGGCCAAGGCCTAATTCTTGCATAATAAACGAACAGTAAGGAAGATAACACCAGAAATATTAGGCCATGAAAATGATGACCTAACAGCTCTCCATGAAATCAAAAGTTCTTAATTTTATTATTTTTAAATATATTTTTATTTATTTCTAAAAGATACGTAGATCATACAAAATGTTACATTAAAAATATAGGAGGTTCCCATATGCCCCACTCCCTATACCCTCCACTTTTCCCACATCAAAAACTTCTTTCATTGGTGTGGTACATTCATTGCATTTGATGAATACATTTTGGAGCACTTCTACACAGCATGGATTATAGTTTACATTGTACTTTACACTCTCTCCCAGTCCATTCAGTGGGTTATGGCAAGATATATAATGTCCAGCATCTGTCCCTGCAATATGATTCAGGACAACTCCAAATCCCGAAAATACCCCATATCATATCTCTTTTCCCTCTCCCTACCTTCAGCAACTCCAGTGGCCACTTTCTCTACATCAACGATAGAAGTTCATCCATTGCTAGAGTCACAATAACTCTATAGTAGAATACCAGTAAGTCCACTCCAGTCCATATTTTATTTCCCCATCCTGAGGACCCTGGGAAGACAATGCCCATTCCACCTCTCAATTGAGAGGGGACTTCAATCCCACATGGCTGATGGATGGGACTCTCCTGCCTGCAGCTGTATCTTCTCTCAGTTCCTTGGTGTGGTGGTTGTCCATCCTCATCTCCCTGTCAGCTGACCTGGGTTAAGTAGGTGCTGCAACTCTGCTGAGACTCAGGGCCTAGCTGACACATGGACAGCCCAGAGAATCAAGACTCTTGGGCATACTCCAACCCCAGCACCAACCACAGGTTCAATAAAAGGGACAGAAGAGGCATGTGCAGCAAGGTCGCATCTGAGTCCAACTCCATCATACTCAGGAGCACAAATTCCAAAGTAGGACCCACTGGCAAGGCACCAAACCCTGGAGCTGTACCGTAGGACCTGGGTGTCTCCATAGCCCTCAGGAGCACCACTACCTGGAGTTGTATCTACTTTCACTGTCTCTGGGATCCTGCTGAGACGTGCATAAGCGTGACCCATCTGATGACCTCCCAACTCATTTTGAAGTCTCTTAGCCATATAAACTCATTTGTCTTTACCATTTCCTCCTTTTATTCAAGGTAAAAGTTCTTAATTTTAAAATGGCCTGCTTAAAGCAGGGGCACAAAACATAAGTGGCCACCACAGAATTTATGATCACAGTGGAAATAGCAAAAACAAACAAACAAACAAAAAAAAAAACCACTGCTTAACTACAATGAGAATAGAGATGAAAGTTTTCAAGAAAAGCAACCAAAACAAAATGAAGGGGAGGGAGTGGATGTGGCTTAAGCAGTTGAACACTCACTTCCCACATGGGAGGTCCCAGGTTTGGTTCCTATTACCTCCTAAAGAAGACAAACAGCAAGCAGACAATGAGCAGACATTGAGCAAAAGAAAACAATGAGCAGACAACAAGCAAAAACAACAATAACAAGCAGACAATTAGTAAAACAATGAACAGACAAAGGAGTCATCTCAGGGGGGAAAAAATGAAGGGAAATGAAGAATTTAAAAAGATTAAAGTCAGAAATGAAAAATAGAAGACAAAATAAGGGAGTTAGCATTTGCTAGTTGTTTTTCTTCTAAAAAATAACAAATTCAGAAGAAAAAGGTTTAAAAATATGTATTCGTAAAATATTCTTGAGAAAAAGGCCTGATTTTATAGGTTGAAATGTCATATTATAGCCCAATAGAGCTTAACATAGAATAAGCATGGACATTCAGGCAAAGCTAGGTATCATTCAAATATAAAGAAAACAGAAAGATATTTTCAAACAAGTCCAGAATCAGGGAATGTAGTATCCATTCACCCTTGTTAAAAATACTCTGAAGGTAACAATGTAACCATTAAAAGAATTAAGAATAATAATATAATTAACCAAAATTGTACAGTTGAAGGGAACTATAGAAGGAAAGATAATGTGGAATAATAAAAATTAAATTTCATAGTGAAGGTTCAGTAAAAACTGTCTAAAAGTGATAAAAAACAGTATGCCTAGTCATAAAAGAAACTATAAAAGGATTAAGACAGACCTTAAAGCTTTCAAATGTACTTGCAGAAAAAATAGAGAGCATGCTAAAAGATTTAACATCTAAAAACCATGCATTAGGGAAGCGGATTTGGCCCAACTATCTAGGGCGTCTGCCTACCACGTGGGAGGTCCAAGGTTCAAACCCAGGGCCTCCTTGACAGATGTGATGAGCTGGTCCACGCGCAGTGCTGATGTGTGCAAGGAGTGCCATGCCACGCAGGGGTGTCCCCCATGTAGGTGAGCCCCACGCACAAGGAGTGCACCCCGTAAGGAGAGCAACCCAGCATGAAAAAAGTGCAGCCTGCCCAGGATTGGCTCCACAGACATAGAGAGCTGACACAGCAAAATGACATAACAAAAAGAGACAGAGTCTGGGTGCCGCTGACAAGAATACAAGTGGACACAGTGAATGGACGCAGAGAGCAGATAACTGGGGGGAGGAGGGGTTGAAGGGGAGAGAAATAAATAAAAAATAAATCTTAAAAATAAAAAAATAAAAACCATGTATTAAACGCAAAAAGAAAAATATTAAATAAGATAAATAAAATAGAACAAAAAGAAACATATTGGCAAATGAAAATATATGATTAGAATAAATTCACTATAAAAAGAAAAGAACTCTCAGGTTAACAAAACAAAAGCTAATTATATGTTATATATGAGAGGTAGTCTTAAAACAAAGGTAAGCAGAAAAACTCAAAGGAAAAGAAAGGAGCAAACTACAAGGCAAACGCAAACAAAGAAAAAACAGTAATGCTACTATAAATGATGAAACATAAGGCTTGATCCAGGGCAAAATGCTGTAAATTTGATATAATAAGTTACTTTATTGAAATAAAGCGTGCAGTATTTGCTGAAGACATTAACGTCTTTAAGGAACCAAATTGTATGGCATCTAAATTGATAAAGCACAATCTAAACATAATTTAAGGAACAAAGATAAAAATATAATACTTAAGTAGTTTAATTAACCTCCTTTTAGCCCATATTAGATGAATTAGGCCTATAGTTTAGTAAATATATAGAAATCTAAGTAAGAAATAAATGAGTTAGACCTTATTCACTTATGACCAAAAATAGAGAATAGTATGTGTCTTTTCAAGAGACCATGAAATATTCACAAAAATTTCTATACTAGAAATAGAATATGACAATAAAAGTTCAAATTAATATCAAAATTGGAAAAAAGTTTCTTCCCACCAAAAAAGTTTCTCAATTTGTAGATAAAAGAGAAAATTAAAATTAATAAATGACTGGAAAATAATAATAATGAAAACACACGGTAGAACCTATGGTATTTAACTGCAGCAGTGCTCAGAAGAAAATTAATAAATAATTGCATTAATAAGAGGGAAAGGATGTAAGTGAATAAAATAAGCATTCATCTGAAGGAGTTAGAAAACTATAAATCTAAGGAGAGCTGAAGAAAGGAATTAAAGTTAGGTAATAAAATTATAAAACAGAAAATTAAAAATGGTAGAATGAAAAACTATAAAACGTTATTCTCTAAGGGGAGGATTAAGCAATAAACCTAATAAAACCAAAGCTTCTTGAAAAAACAAGAACAAAAACAATATATATATATATACATAGAGTGAATAACAAAAAATTATAAAAGATTACTCTGCTCAACTCTATTAAGATTTGTCCACATGGAAAAATAAACAATTTTCTAGGAAAATAAATATGGTCAAAACATATTTGAGAAGATATACAGTATATGTGTAGACCAATCATTATAGAAGAAAGAGAGAAATTTGTCAAAACAGTGATCCCTCAACAAAGCATTAGACCCAAACTGATTTGACCATGAAAGAACAACTATATTTAAATCATTTGAGAAGATAAAAAGAGAAGCAAAGATTCCAAAACAGTTTCAGAAAGGCAATAAATCTAGGAAAGGTTTTAAATATATCAGGATACTTTCTTAACAAGAGAAAGAAAGATTTTAAAAAATAATCTTGAAGTACAGTGGCCTTTCAGAGAAAGACTCAACACTTAGAGACCATTAAAAAAAAATTGATATATTTGACCACATCAAAATTTAAAATATCTGCGATAAAAATAGCCATAAAGTCAAAAACTAAAGGCAAACAGGGAAGAAAATATATCTAAGGTAATCTCTGTTATTTTTACCAAGGAAGAGCTCTTTTGGGTAAAGAAGAATGCAGAAGGAATACTACTGCAAAGGCAAAGGAGGACAGAATTTCAAAGGAAAATAGATAAATTTTGCTTTTAAACATATGAATGCATGCTTATTAGTTGCCATAATTTTAAAAATGCAAATAAAAATGATATCAGACTGACGAATCATATAAAGTTGTGGGGAACGGAGCTGTTGATGATAGAGTAAGTCAGTATAATTTATTTGAAAGGTAGTTTGGAAATCCTGTTAAAATGAAAAAGTCCTTATTGGAGGACTCACACTTCCTGATCTTAAAACTACTACAAAACCACAGCAATTAAAACAGCTTTGGAATCCAAAAAGATCCCTGCCTTACAATTGCAACATTTCCAGAATTTAATCCATGAGATTTGCAGAGTGGAAAGAAAAACAAAACAAAACTAGACCTAACCCAACACTCTGGTTTGTTATTATGTCAGGACAGCATGCCTACAACTAAATTCCTAAATGCCACTTGAAACTAATTTTAAAAAGAATGCCAGTTTTTACTTTTACTCAGTGGTGACATTGGTAGCTTTTGCATTTTATGGGGGAAAGAAATGACTTTTTAACCTTCATGCACAGAAGCAAAAATACTTTGCTGTAAACCTTCAAGAATTAATAAAAGTGAAAACATAGTGGTTTGTTTCTTATTTTGATTGGAGAAAAATTAAGTTGCTATATTTAAAACCTATTTATAAGGCATTCTCGGTTTAGACTGCCTAAGAAAAAGTAAGTGGTGAAATATTGGAATCATTTCTCTCCTGGGCTCTGTTTAACGCTGAAAAGGTGACCTACGAGGAGGCAATTGCAACTTTACTCCCTCACACCACCTTTCCCCCTCTGGACTGTCAGTTTCAAGGATAGAAATTGCAGTTGCAAAGTCTACTGACTCTTGAAAAAGTGGGCGAGGGCACTGTTTGCTTCCGTCTGCTCTGCAGATGCATTTGTGCTCATGAGTTGGGAGCCCTCAGCATCAGCAGCTTTGACAAGGGGTCCCATAATCTCAGCCTACTAGAAACCAGTTTGAGATGGGAATGATGGGTTTTCTATGATTTTTCTGGGATTTTGTAGCACTTTGATACTGTTTATAATTCCAAAAATAGATAGAAGATTATGTTTGTGAACTGGTCTGTTCCTCTGGGCATATTATATTGGATCAGATTCAGAGGTTTCACTTTTACGTGACTAAATAATGACTAAGGCTTTGATTGGGCCACATCAGTGGGATGTTGAGTCCCTGCCCTCTGGATGGGCAGGGACTCACAGAGAAAATGACACAGCAGAGGAGTTAGTTGGAGTTTTGATCCTGGAGTCCAGGAAATAAGAACACAGAGAAGCAGACACATGAGGAAAGAGAGAAGTCTCCATTAGACATGGTAGAGGCCCTAGGAAGAGAGATGAACTGTTCACCTGACAGTTTACAGCTGACCTTGTAGAGAGAGCAGAGCAGCTTGGCCCAGAGAGAAATGAGCCATGGGAGAGAGACAAGACTTGTCCCAGCCTGTGGCTGAGATTGGAAGAAGTTGAGACCATGGAGCCTTGGGAGGAGCAGGAAGACTGAACCCTCATAGACATCGCCCGCCATCTTGCATCAACACATGGCAACAGAATCTGGGTGAAAAAATACCTTTTATGGTGCCTTGAGTTGGACTCTTTAGGGCCTTATGACTGTAAGCTTCTGCCCCAAATAAATACCTTTTATAAAAGCCAACCAATTTCTGGTATTTTCCATCAGCACCCCTTTGGCAGACTAATACAGATTGTAAGAAATAAAATGTGTAATTTAAGCTGAAGCAAAAAAAAATTAAAGAAAATTTTATTTGCTTGGGTCTGTCCTTGGTAAAAGGGAGGTGGTCGTCTTTCCCTCATGCTGAATGGCTTGAGATTATGTGACTGTTTTGATCTTAAAATATGAACTGCGATGATTTTCACAGAAATGACAGATAAGGCATGTACGACGATGTGTATGTAGTTATAAACCTCTAACCTCCTGGTCGGGTTGGAGCATCTGTTTCAATATGTGACTTCAAGCACCTCTCATGAGAAATCAAGGGAGGGGGTGGGAAGGGTGGGACCCGGAAGGGATGGGACACAGCTTCTGGCACCAAGGACTTAACCATGCTGGATCCAAAAGTGGGCTGGAAACCTGAAGCTTATGCTTCAAGGCTGGGCTATCAGTGGATATGAACTCAGCTGATTTGCACTATCTCAGCATGCCTGAGATGGTGACAGAGAACAAAATGTATAGGATATGTCCAGTGGTAGCAATGGAAAAGTATGAAATGAGCTTTGAAGGGACAAAGATTTACAAGCCCAACTCCCCACTCTCAGCAGTGCTGGCAAAGCCCTGGGCTTAGCCAGCTGGTCCCAATATGGGAAGGATGTCTCCCCTATGGGGCATGCATTCATTCCCACTGTCATCAGGAGCCAGGTTGGCTCCAAAGCTGTGAAAACAGAGCTGGTGCCCCTGGACACAAGGGGCTGGTTTGTTTGGGGACCAAGTTGCTATAGGGTCATTGCTCACAGGGGTGCACATGGGAGAACACTGAGTGAAGAGTTGGCTCACTCAGGGCAAGGGGTCAGTGGAGAGGGGCGATGGCTTAAATGGTTTCTAATTTGGTTACCTTGACCAAGATGTACAAGATTTGCCCCAGTTAATTGGGCCTGTCATTGTTCTGAGTCTCCTGCTAGGACCACTTGACTGTGCGCTGAAAATGGTTTTCCTGCGTGAACTTCCCCTGTCCTGCCAATGGGACTCCAGGGAGGCTGCCGTGCTCACACTTGCTCTCACCCATGCACACCTGCTCAGCCTCGGGGAGGCCACACACAAGCACAAGGGGGCAAGAGGCCTCAGGTGGCTACCAGGGCTTACCTTCAAGGTACATGTGATAGCAATTCAGAACGTGACAAATAGCAGCCTATATTCTTTTCTCAATGAGGAGTAATAATCAGCTCTTAGTATTTCTTAAGGATTAGAGGATTTTTGGAGCAAAGTTATTTTTGAGAGCTCTAACTAGGATATAAAGAATAAGTTCAGAATAAAAAGTTGGTGTGGGAGGAGTGGGGTGCGGGGATGGGGGTATAGGGAACCTCTTATGTTTTTTATAATGTAACCTTTTTTGTGATGTATGTATCTTCAAAAAAATACAATTTACAAAAATGATGGGGGTGGGGGTTGGGAGTGGGTTATATGGGAACCACTTACGGTGTTTTTTTTTATATTCCCATTGATTTTTTTTTCATTTTTTCATTTTTTATTTTTTATTAAAGCATATATTCATACATGAGCTATACTATATAAGTGTATAGTAAAGATGGCGAATGTAATGTTCTATGAGATCTATTAAATTTCATTTAAAAAAACATTAGAAAAAGAGAATAAATTCAATATAAAGATATGAATAGGAAGATTACAAGACATAAAAAATAAAGATAAAATATGCTTTTTGGAGAGAAAAATAAAGCCAATTGGTATTGTCTTCACACTGACTAGGGGAGTGGGGTGTATTTGATTCTCAAATCGGGTCCTTTGTAACACTTTATTTCCTTACTGCTATTCTTCACTGACTTTTTTTTGTCTTTATTTTTTTAATGTTACATAAAAAATATGAGGTCCCCATATACCCGCCACCCCCCTCAACCCACTCCTCCCCCCAGAACAACAATCTCCTCCATCATCATGAGACATTCATTGCACTTAGTGAATACATCTCTGAGCACCGCTGCACCTCATGGTCAATGGTCCACATCATAGCCCACACTCTCCCACAGTCCACCCAGTGGGCCATGGGAGGACATACAATATCTGGTAACTGTCCCCGCAGAACCACCCAGGACAACTCCAACCCCCAAAAATGCCCCCACATCACATCTCTTCCTCCCACTCCCTACCCCCAGCAGCCACCATGGCCACTTTCTCCACACCAATGCCACATTTTCTTTGATTACTAACCACAGTAGTTCATGAATAGAATATCAGTAAGTCCACTCTAATCCATAATCTATTCCACCATCCTGTGGACCTTAATGGTTGTGTCCACTCCACATCTATATCAAGAGGGGGCTTAGATTCCACATGGATGCTGGGTACAATTCTCCTGCTTTCAGTTGTAGGCACTCTTGGCTCCCTATGTGGTGGTTGACCTTCTTCACCTCCATGTTAGCTGAGTGGGGTAAGTCCAATAAACCAGAGTGTAGGAGTTGAAGTCTGTTAAAGTTCAAGGCCTGGCTATCACATGGTCAGTCCAGAGATTCAGGTCCCCTGGGTATACACTAAACCCCAGCACCAACTACAGTTCCGGTAAAAGTAACAGGAGAGGCTTTTTGGACAAAGATCACATCTGTGACCAACTCCATCACACAGAAACAGAAACCCCAAAGTAGGGCCAACTGACATGGCACTGAACTCCATCTGCCATGACCATAGAACCTGTGGGTCTCCGTAGCCCTCAGAAGAACCAATAACTGGGATAGTATCTACTTTATCTGTCTCTGGGGCTCTGTTCAGGAGTGCATAAGGGCAACCCCTCTGGTAACCTCCCAGCTCTTTTTGGAGACTCATAGCCATATAAACACATTTGTCCTTTCCATTTCCCCCTTTTATTTAGGTCAAAAAGCATTTTTAACTCCTGGTATTATATGTAGACTGAGATATTCTGCTGGTCTGAGTTGACCCTTTTAATCAAGATCATTTTCTAGTTACATCAGCAGCTGGTATTTGGTAGTAATCCTTCGGCACCAGGGGGGCTTATCCCTGGGAATGATGTCCCACACTGGGGGTAATGCAACACATTTACATGCTGAGTTTGGCTTCGAGACTGGCCACATTTGAGCAACATGGAGGTTCTCAGGAGGTAACTCTTAGGCACCCTGCTGCTCTAGGCCTTGTTCTTATTTCAGGTGCACAGGCTTACAAGCATAGTCATTAGTATCAAGGGCTCATTGGTGGACCTTCCTTCTTTTTTGGTTTGCCATTGCACTTGAGGGATTGTTGCTGTTCCTTTAGGGACTGTGATAGATCTCCCCTGGCTAGGAACTCAGCACTCCCTCAGTTGTTGTTTCTAATTGTAACCACTATGAAAATATCCCAACATTTTTATGTATCCTGGCTATATGCCCTGGAGAACTCCCTGCCAACCATGTGCCCCTGTCAATAACATCCCACACCAGTATTCCTCCCCTACCATTGTTGAATCTCTCTGTGGTCCAAAACTTCTTCAAAAATGAAGCCCAATATATTGCCAGGTTCCATTAATAGTAAAATGTAATATCGTGATGATTTTAAGGTATATATATAGAATACATATTAATTTAGAAAAATTAAGGTAAAAATAAATTGGGGTATCAAAAAATTTAAAAAAACAAAAGCTTTGTTTTTGATGTTTTGCCTTCCATCACTGCAGTAAACGTTGTCCTGTATGCAAATTAGCAAGGCAACTTCTTCTGTCTTTTTCTCAGTGTCTACATCCTTTCTTTTTCTTTTTTTTTCCTAATTATTAAGCTTATCTTCACAAAAGTTTTAGATCACAGTAATTCATATATACAATATGCAGTACTCTAACATATCCAACATAAAACCCTTTTCCCTCCCACAGCAATAATCTTTGTATATATTCATACTATATTTACTGAAACTGATGTACAGATACTGAGACAATAGCTTTCAAACAAGGTAACATTTGGGTTTACACTGTAGTTTATATTTTAGACTATATGATTTTCTAAATTTTCAGCTATCTTATGTTTTACATTATGATTTACATTTTAGCCTATCAGCCCCTATATATTTTTGGTGTAATTTAATATGTCTTATATCTATCCTTGCGTGATCTTTTGGAGCACTTCTATTGCCCACACAGTTACACTGGTTCCATCTATTCAATATCTCTTCCCCCCTCCCCTTAGGGCCCACAATGACAGTCAATCTTCATTGCTTGAAGGGCCATGTTCAGAGATACTTCCAACAGTGTTGAGGGCTTGACATGCTCAAATGCCCTAATGCATTGAGTACCACCATTTCTCTCAAGAGATACAATTCCCTCTATTTGAGAACATCAGTCCTTCCCAGAATGTGGGTATACCTTCACTCTCATTATATGTGTCTCTAGCCAATGATATAACCCACTATGGCAAAATAAGCACTCACACATGCCCTGGGAGCCTGTCCTGTGTCAGATTATCCCCTTTAAGAATCTTAAACAGGTAACCTTCCTTATTATGTTTTTGAAAAAGTTTTCTCAGCATTATACTCTCAACCAAATACCTGGCAATCTCCTATGTTCATATGTTCCTCCACCCTCCCTCCAATTTCTTGGGCAATATTACCCATCCTCCCATCCCTAGCCCCCCTCAAGCTCACAAAGCCCCACCCAAAGGTAACCCTATGCCCCCATTTTATCCCTTCCTTGTACAAATACTTACCTCCAGCTTATCATAGATTTCACCCATGTAGGTGTCAGCTTACATCCTTCATCTACCCCCCAATTTCCTTTAAGCCTATCATCCAGTCTCTAAAACTCTGAGACAGCTTGGTTTACTTATTTCATATCATTGAGGTCATGTAGTATTTCTCCTTCAATGCCTGGGTTGCTTCACTCAACATAAGGGTCTCAAGATTCATCCATGTTATCATGTGTGTTTGCAGCGTATTCGTTCTTAAAGCTGAGTAGTATTCCATTGTATGTATATGCCACATTTTATTTATACATTCATCTGTTGATGGGCATTTGGGTTGATTCCAACTTTTGGCAATAGTGAATAGTGCTGCTATGAACATTGGTGTGCATATATTGGTTTGTGTCCTTTTTTCATTTCTGCTGAGTATATACCCGGCAGTGGAATTGCTGGGTCATAAGGCAAATCTATAGCTGTTTCTTGAGAAACTGCCCAACTGTCCTCCAGAATGGCTGGATCCTTCTGCATTCCCAGGAGTGGATGAGTGTTCCCATTCCTCCACATCCTCTCCAGCATTTGTAGTCTTCTGTTTTTCTCATAGCTGCCAATCTTATGGGAGTAAGATGGTATCTCATTGTAGTTTTGATTTGCATTTCCCTAATAGCTAGAGATTTGGAGCATTTTTTCATGTGCTTTTTAGCCATTTGTATTTCTTCTTTGAATAAGTGTGTGTTTAAATCTTTTCCCCATTATTAAAATGGGTTTTTTGTCTTTTTATTTTCGAGATATAGGAATTCTTTATATATGCAGGTTATAAGTCTCCTATCAGATATATGGTTACCAAATATTTTCTCCCATTGTGTAGGCTCTCTTTTCACTTCCTTGACAAACTCCTTTGAGGTGCAGAAGGCTTTAATTTTGAGCAAGTTCCATTTATCTATTTGTTCTTTCACTGCTTTGCTTTTGGTGTGAAGTTCATGAAGCCATTTCATATTACAGGGTCCTATAGATGCTTCCCTACAATGCTTTCCAAAATATTCATGGTCTTGGTCTTATATTTAGGTCTTTGATCCATCTTGAGTTGATTTTTGTATAAGATGTGAGTTGGTAACCCTCTTTCATTCTTTTACATATGGATATCCAGTTCTCCAGGCACCATTTGTTAAATAGGTCATTCTCTCCCATTTGAGAGGGTTTGGTGGCTTTATTGAATATTATACGACTATATATATAAGGATATATATCAGAACTTTCAATTCAGTTCCACTGGTCTGTGTGTCTTCCTTGTGCCAATACCATGCTGTTTTCACTACTGTAGCTTTGTAGTATGTTTTGAAGTCAGGTAGTGTGATTCCTCCAATTTCGTTTTTCTTTTTCAATATGTCTTTGGCTATTCGAGGTCTCTTTCCTTTCCAAATAAATTTCATAGCTAGTTTTTCTAGTTCATTAAAGAATGCTGTGTTGATTTTTATTGGGATTGGATTGAATGTATAGATTAGGTAGGATAAACATCTTAATAATATTTAGTCTTCCTGTCCATGAACAGGGAATATTCTTCCATTTATTTAGGTCTTCTTTGATTTCCTTGAACAATGTTGTGTAGTTCTCTGTGTATAAGTTTTTTACATCTTTAGTGAAATTTATTCCTAGGTATTTGATTTTTTTATTGACTATTGTAAATGATATTTGTTTCTTGATTTCCTCCTCAGCTTGCTCATTAATGATGTACAGAAATGCTACTGATTTTTGTGCATTGATCTTATAACCTGCAACTTTACTAAACTCATGTACAATTTCTAGAAACTTCGTTGTAGACCTCTCAGGCTTTTCTATGTATAGGATCATGTCATCTGCAAATAATGAAATTTTGACTTCTTCCTTTCCAATTTGAATGCCTTTTATATCTGGTTCTTTCCTCAGTGCTCGAGCAAGTACTTCTAAGACAATGTTAAATAGAAGAGGTGAGAGTGGGCATCCTTGTCTTGTTCCTGATCTTAGAGAGAAAGATTTTAGGATTTCACCATTGTAAACGATGTTGGCTGTGGGTTTTTCATATATACTCTATCATGTTCAGAAAATTTCCTTGTATTCCAATCTTTTGGAGTGTTTTTATCAAGAAAGTGTGCTGTATTTTTTCAAATGCTTTTTCTGCATCAATAGGTATAATCATGTGATTTTTTTTTCCTTCAACTGTTTATATGGTGTATTACATTGATTGATTTTCTTATGTTGAACCATCCTTGCATATCCAGAATGAATCCCACTTGGTCATGGTGTTTAATTCATTTAATGTGTTGTTGAATATGGTTAGCAAGTATTTTGTTGAGGATTTTTGCATCTAGGTTCATTAGAGAAACTGGTCTGTAATTATCCTTTCTTGTGTTGTCTTTGTTTGGCTTTGGTACTATGGTAATGTTGGTATCATAGAATGAGTTAGGTAATGTTCCTTCTGTTTCGATTTTTTGGAAGAGTTTCAGCAAGATTGGCATTAGTTCTTTCTGGAATGTTTTGCAGAATTCACCTATGAAGCCATGTGGCCCTGGGCTCTTCTTAGTTGGGAGGTTTTTAATGACTGATTCTATCTCTTTACTTGTGATTGGTTTGTTGAGATCATCAATTTCTTCTTTCATCAATAGAGGCTGCTTATGTGTTTCTAGGAATTTGTCCATTTCCTCTGAATTGTCATTTTTGTTGGAATATAGTTTTTCAAAATATCCTCTTATGATAGTCTTTATTTCTGTGGGGTCAGTGGTGATATCTCCTTTCTCATTTCTTATTTTGTGTATTTGCATCTTCTCTCTTTTTTTCTTTGTTAGTCTCGCTAAAGGTTTGTCAATTTTATTGATCTTCTCAAAGAATCAGCTCTTGGTCTTGTTTATCTTTTCAAGTGCTTTCTTATTTTCTATTTCATTTAGTTCTGCTCTGATCTTTGTTCTTTCTTTCTTTCTTCTTCCTGTGGGATTACTTTGTTGTTTTTTTACTAATTCCTCCAAATGTGCAGGTAGTTCTTCAAGTTTTGCTCTTTCTTCTTTTTTGATGTATGAATTTATGGCTATAAATTTCCGTCAGTACTGCTTTTGCTGCATCCCATAAGTTTTGGTATGTTGTGTTATCATTTTCATTAGTTTCAAGGTAGTTATTAATTTCTTTTGAGACTTCCTCTTTCACCCACTGTTTTTCTAAGAGTGTGCTGTTTAATTTGTATATCTTGGTGTGAAATCTGGGCCTCTGGCCTTTGCAGATTTCCAGCTTCACTCCACCTCAGATATTATTTTATATGATTTCGATCTTTCTGAATTCATTGAGTCTTTCTTTGTGGCCTAGCATATGATCTATCTTGGAGAATGATCCATGTGCACTTGAGAAAAATGTATATCCTGCTGTATTCAGGTGTAATGATCTGTGTATTGCTATTAGGTCCAGCTCCTCTAATATACTGTTCAAAGTTTTTGTTTCTTTATTTCTTCTCTTTTGAGATGTTCTGTCCAAATTTGATAGTGGTATATTAAAGTCTCCCACTATAATTGTAGAGGCATCTATTCTTTCACTTAGTTTTTCCAGTGTTTGCCTCATGTATTTGGAGGCACCCTTGTTAGGAGCATAAATATTTATAATTGTTCGTTCTTCTTGAAAGATTATCCCTTTCACTAATATGTAGTATACATCTTTGTCTCTCACAATTGTTTCACATTTAAAGTCTATTTTGCCTGATATTAATATAGCTACTCCTGCCTTTTTTGGTTATTGTTTGCTTGTAAGATTGTTTTCCAGCCATTCACTTTCAACCTCCTTGAATCCCTGGGTCTAAGATGTGTTTCTTGTAGACAGCATATAGATGGGTCATATTTCCTTATCCATTCTTCCAGTCTGAATCTTTTGACAGGTGAGTTTAATCCATTGACATTCAGTGTTATTACTTGCAAGGAATTATTTATGTTAGCCATATTTTGTTTGGACTTGCGTTTGTCATATTTTGTTTGTTTGTTTCCTTCTCTTTTTTTTCTTTTTTGTTGCTCTTACACTCTCCTCCAACTCTGTCTCTCCTGTTTTTTTCTTTCTTCCTGCAGAACTCCCTTTAGTATTTCTTGAAGGGAAGGGTTCTTGTTGGAATACTCTTTTAATTTCTGTTTATCTGTGAATATTTTGAACCCTTCATCATTTTCGAATGCTAGCTTAGCTGGGTAGAGTATTCTTGGTTGGAAATTTTTTTCTTTTAGAACCTTAACTATATCATACCACTGCCTTCTTGCCTCCATGGTTTCAGATGAGAAATCAGCACTTAATCTTATGGAATCTCCCTTGTATGTGATGGTTCCCTTTTCTCTTTGTCTTGAGCATTGGATAATTTGACAAGTAAATGTCTTGGGGTGGGCCTGTTGGGATTTATGGTGTTTGGGGTGCGTTGGGCTTCCTGGACATGTATATCTATCTCTCTCAATAGATTTGGGAAGTTTTCAGCCATTATTTCCTCCAACACCCTTTCTGTCTCCTTTCCCTTCTCTTCTCATTCTGGGATGCCTATCATACATATTTTTGTGTGTTTTGCATTGTCATTCAGGTCCTTAAGTCCCAGCTGGATTTTTTCTACCTTTTTATTGATCAGTTCTACTATCTGTTTGATTTCAGATGTACTGGCTTCCACATCACTTAATCTCTCCTCTGCCTCTTCAAGTCTGCTGTTATTTGCTGAGAGTGTATTTTTGATTTCTTGAACTGTGGTGTTCATCACCATCATATGTTATCTTTTTGCATATGTCTGCAATTTCCTCTCCAAGTGTTATCTTCATATTGTTAATCTCTTCCTTTACTTCATTAAGTTGGTCTCTAATATATGTTTTGAGATCTTTAATTACTTGTCCAATGTTCTGCTCTCCTTCCTTGTTTTTAGTTTGTTCATTGGATTCGGCCATGTTTTCCTGACTATTGGTTTGGTTTGTAGTTTTTTGTTGCTGTCTGCTCATCATTTTATCTTGACTGCTTTAATCAGTTCCTTAGCTTCTTTGTCTAGTCTTGGGGATTAATTAGTTGTTGTTCATTCGTAAGTGTTATGTCTTCTTTTTGTCACTTTGTTCTTCTTATTCTATTTTTTTTGTTGTTGCTGGCTAAGTTCACTTTGAAGGAAAATATTAGGGCCAGGGAAAGCAAAATGAGAAAGAAAAGAAAATGTATAAAGTAGTATTGGTAATAAATGTTAACAGAGCAACAATGTGAGATCTAGGAGAATGGATATTAGACTCATGTAAGTTGTGTAGAGTTATAGCAGTAAGTAGAGTACTGATAATGAGAGAGTCAACTGAATATGGGGAGGAATATAGTATGAATTAAAAGGCCAGTGTTTTTCTGAGAGAGGGAAAGAGAAAAGAAAGACAATAATATCAAGAGTGGATATAAGACAGAAAACAGAGCAAAGGTATCAGAAATCAAAATTCAGACAATTTGGGGGCCAAAGAAAGGGAGGTGGAATGTAAGAGAAACAGTAGGTGATGGAGGATAGAAAGATGTAGGGGAAAGGGACTAGTGTAGGTGACCAAAATCAATACACACAGAAAAGAGGAAATAGAGGATGAGGAAATACAGCAAATGTGAAGCTTTCCCTGCAGCACCTATTATATAAAGAAAATAAAATAAAAAAGAAGAAAAAGAGAGAAAAGGGAAAACAAAGAGAAGAGAAAAAGGGAGGCAAAGAAAAAGGGGAGAAACAAGCAAGAAAAATAAAAAGAGGAAAAAAAAACTAAATAAATGAAAAAGGACCTTGGGGGATAAAATGAGAGAAAAGACCAGGAGACAATGCAATATTAGCAATCAAGACAAAAAAAAAAAAAAAAAAGAGCCAACATTTCAAGCTAGGAATCCTATTTGCAGTTAAATAAAACGCTTAGGGATCTGACCTTCCCCCTTTCTCCCTTCCTCACTTCTCTCTCTCCCAGGGCAGCAGGAAAGCTGCCTGAGAGGTCTGGCAGGAGATTCAAGTGGGTCCTTGTTGAACCAACTCAACACAGAAGACAATGACTCTTTATTTCCAGTGTGAGAGCACCTACACCTCACCAGAAACCCCAATTATACTATTGGAAGCTTGGATAGTACCTCCTACAGTCTCTCCCCCTTAGGTGTGCTATGGGAGGTCTAATTGATTTTCTGACTCCACCTTTTCCCAGACCAAGTTTCCTATCCCAGGACGTTTAGGTAAATTGGGCTTCCTCAGCAGATTCACCTTTCCTTTATTTCCAGACTCTCCCCAAGTCAGCTGGTACATTCCTCCAAGCTCAAGGAGAGAAAAAAAAACAACAACAAAAATTGCGGAGGGCTAGGGTAATCAAGGACCTCAGATGGACCTTAGGGCATGCTGGATTCGGGGATAGGAAGTCTGTAATATTGGAGACTCAAGGTGTGTGAGTCTCTAGAGCGTGGTCCACCAGGGTTTAGGGGACACAGACCTGGGAACCACACATCCAGTTAACACGGTACCTGGGAACACTGCAGCACAACACAGCCTTCAGGGATCACTGCAGCTGGGCCACCAGCCCTAGGGGGAGGGGTTCTGCCTACAACTTCTGACCTCTGTGTCAGAAACCAAAAGTTCCACCTCTTGCAAGAATCTCGTCTGTCACTGTCTCACCAAATCAACATCCAGACATCTCCTGCCCTGCAAGCCCTGAAACAGCCCGCTCAGGGTTTGGGAACACCTCAGCACAACAAAGTTTTCAGGGCTCACCGCAGCCCTAGGGGGAAGGGTCCCACCCACAACTTCTCACCTTCATGTAAGAGACCCAAAATTCTACCTCTTGCAAGATTCTCTTCTGTCACTGTCTCAACAAATCGACATCCAGACACCTCCTGCCCTGCAAGCACCTGAAACAGCCTGGTCCAGCAGGACTCTGACCCCACTCAGCTGCTTCTTTGCAGGAGAGATTATGAGGTGCAATCATTCAGACGTCATCTTGCCCCGCCTCCTCCTCTTCACTGACTTTTGACTCAGTCACCTGTAGCTTTATGGTGTGAACCAGCTCCTTGTTCCCAGGTTACAGACCTGCCTATCATTCCAATAATCCTGTCTCACTTGAATGAGAAGGGTATGTCTTAAAATGTAAAGCTTCTAGTTCTCACACTGTCTTCTGTAGTCCAAATGACTGTTGATGTGTAACCTGATGTCTCAATTCCCAGTGAGAAGAGTCAATTCTTTGGTGTTTACCAACCCAGCAACTGCATAGCTCCCTAAGAGAATCAAATCACCCAATAGAGCTTGCATGCTTTGTCTCAAATATGCCAATCAGGGCAGACACTGGAGTCCTGTAACCCCCGTAAAACAGGGAACCCCAGGGCAGAACTTCACATTTTCTCCCTTGAAAATGCCCACCTGCACCTCTGAAGTTGCATTTCTGTTCTCTTGCTTTACTCCCCATTAATTCTCTGCTTTCCTAATTAATTTGTGAGTTTTCCTTGACGTCTTCTCACAACAAAGACAAGAACCTAGATACCGGTTCAGGTAACATATAACATGGCAAGCCAGCCATGAGGAAATCATCCCTGATGACCCCTTCCTCCCTCCGATGAGACAGGTGATTTTTTTACTTCTAACCCAAGTCTCTGTATGTCTGTTGGGTGGAGGATGTGTGAAGAAGTGTTTGTCTGTATATACGGCTGTCTCTCTCTCTTTCCTTGCCATTCCAAATGGGACTCCAGCCCTGTTCTCTTTTCACCTAGAGTTCTCTGGCTTCTTTTTGGGGGTAGTAGGAGCTAGCCCCCATGCTGTGCAGATCAAGGAAACTCTAGGCAGTGGGTCATATCACCCTTGGAACCTAACTGGGAACATTCCCTGAGTCATCCAATAGGAGCATGGAGTCCAGGAGATCTGTCTATCCTAAACCACTTTCTAATTCTGCTCCCCACCCCTACCCTTCACAGGAAGTCATAAAATCCATCTTAGGCCACTTCCCTAACTGCCTCTCTGACTTTGGGTCTCATTTCTCTAAGTATAGCATATGTCCTGATTATCTTACAGGTCTAGTGCAATGTGGAAAAGGTTCTATAGAAGAGCTGTGTTCCCTTATAGGCCAGGTCCTTGACCTGCAATTTCTAGCCAGTTAGACAATGATCAAAATTTTACCCTTTAAGAGCATCCAAAAAAACTGCTGGGGGAGCCCACCCTCCTTTTTGGGAAGAGTCTCAGCTTGGGTGCTTCGGTCTGACAGCCAGCACCAGGCATTCCCCCAAGTCTCAGGGTGCCTCAGGAACACCTGGAGGCATAGCTTCTGCAAATCCCGGGAAGCCAGGAACCAGAGCAGCAACTCTAAAAGACTTGAGTGACTTGGGCGCTTCAGTTTAGAAACTAGCTCCAAATGTCCCCCACAACTTGAACAGCCTGGACACTTTAGTTTGTATGCTGCTTCACTTGTCCCTATAATGGGGTGTGGCCTCTAGCCAGTGGACTCCTCTTGGGTGTAAAAAGCTGATCCCTTCCTGCCACACCAAGTGGCTGCAGTACAAATTAAAGAATGGCCAAAAGAAACCTCTGTATGGGACCCTGAAGTCCTGTTAAATCTGTGTCAAAGGGAAGAAGGGGACAGGCAGATCTGAGGGCCAAAGACCATGTAACCACAGGTCTCCTAAAAGGGGTTAGAAAATGAGCTACCAAACCAGTCAATTTTAACAACCTCAGGGAAATCACTCAGAGGCAGAACCTAAAAACCCAGACTTCTCTCAAGGAAAGCTGGTAAAGGCAATAAAAATACCCTCTGGCAAACAGATCCTCCTAGGAACTCATTTTATTAGCTAGTCTGCCTCCAATATCTGTAGGAAGTGGCAAAAAACTTACCCCGAGTCCCCAAACTCTCGTTAACTCCCTTTTAGAAACAGCCTTTGCAGCTTTCAATAATGGAGACCGAGCTGCCAAGGGGAAGCAAGTTTACCTTTAACTGCTGCTGTTAAAGTCACCCTGACACCTCAGGGCTACCCAAATTCAGGCTTCCATGTCAGCAGGAACCTGCTCCAGGTACAGAGTGGTGGGTCCTAGACCCCAAGCTGCCTTGCCCCAGGATAGGACAGCGGGCCCTGGGCCAGGCGTGGCTCCCTGGACAACACTGCAAACCATCAACCTGGAGGAGCTTTGTGTGACCCTTGAGGTTTCAAGTAAGATCATTAATATCATAACATAGAAGTCACCTGCCCCATACAGATCTGCCACTGCAGACCCCTCTCGTATGCCTTGTGCCTAATAAGGGGAGCGAATGGGGAATGAAGACCTAGGCTGTGTCCTAAACCTCTCCCCTGTAGAATAAGCAGTGTTGCCTCAGGGAAGAAGCTGCTAAAGTCCTCCGGCCCATGATTAAAGGCTCCTGAAGAATAGTTTCCCAGTTGTTTGCCAATCCTCTAGCAACATCCCCATCCCCCCAGCATAGAGCCTGCAGGATTTTAACCCTTGTGACAGGTAGCTAATGGAAATGCAGCCCCATTCCTGTCTCATTGCTAGGTTTCCCTGAGCCCCAAGCTCCACATCTAGCAGCTGCCCAGGGTTTCCCTGGAGAAACCAAGTTGGATGCCTCCCAAAGGTGATTTTAAGTTTGTGTCATTCCCTATGTCAAGTAAGTGTATGAAATTCTTCTGTTCTAATCTCTGCTTATATTAACTTTTTCAGTCTGCTCATGCCTAAGAACTTGTAATTCAGATTTGGGGTTCACCTATTACAAACAAAATAATGAAAAGTAACCTAAAAATAAGTCTTTATATTTCAACTGGACTTAATGTATAAAAGAAATGACTTGGAATTTGTTCAACTGCTGAAAAAGCAGAAAAACTTAGCGACAATGTTTCTAATAGTTTTAGTTGCCTAATTAATAGACAAAAAGTAGCCAATTTGTTTTTAAGTAAAAGTGTGCTCGAAACTGTAACTAAGAGTCAAGATCATTATATAGATGTCTTTACATTATAAAACAGCAAAAGGATGATATCTGAAATTGCTATAACTGGGTGGATTTAGCCTAGATTTGCTATTGTAATGGTAATTCTAAACTTAGTTTTGACTTTGCTTGTGGGTATTTCAAAACTGGCTTCACCTAAGTAATGGTAACTATTCTTCCCTTTATAAATCTGCATTGTATTTTAAAGCATTGCGAACAAATTGGTTATTAGCCAATAACTAAAAAGAACAAAATTCATGTGCAAAACTGCATGGTCACAGTGCAAATTAATTACAAATAGCCTTCGAAGAGATCTTTTGAGAATGCTATTTCACAGTTAAGCTTATTTTGTAAAAGAATGAAAATTGTAAGTAACATTAGTGAGTTGTGTGTTTCTCTTTCTATTTGTATCTGCCTATTTGCTCAGTGTATATTTTCATACCTCAGGATAGTAAATTCAAATCAACAAATGAAAATTCTTAAAAGAGCTCTATTCAAATCACTAAAAGTTAAATCAGCTCTGTGTATGTAAATGAATATCCCTGGAGCTCAAATTAGAAAAGTTAAACAGAGTAGAGATCTGGATATAGAAACTCTTGGGCAACAGTATTTTTTCCTGAGCTCCTACACCTGCTCAGCCCCTAGGGGCTTCCTCTCTTTGCCAGAGCTATGGGGGGAAGAGCTGGATGTGACAAGATAAGGAAATGCAAGTTTAGGTGGGCTGGGGGTAGAAGGACAAGAAAATGCAAGTTCAGCTTAAAACTCTTATCTACTAGGCCAGAAAATTAAGAATCATGGTTTTCTTTTAGTTATCCAATTTAACTCTTTTAACAGCCTTAAAAATGAAAGTGTTATGGAAGCAGAGAGATTCAATGATCACATATGGAAGGCCAGGACTCAGTAATAATTTTAGGAAGGAAAATATTAATGACTGGTCAGGCTCGGGAACTTTTCTGTTCAAAAACCCCAGCCCGGAATAGGATTTTCGGATTCCTTTTATACAGAGGATGTAGGAGTCAGGAGTCAAATGGTGCTTTGTTTGAGTACTAGATAAATTTGAATTAACACATATTCTCTACATTCCCAGTAAGCTTGAATTAACATATTTAGTTTGTATTCTCCCTAAATTGGCTTTCAGGGACTGGAGTGGTTGGCATGGTTACAAAAGGTGGAGCTGCAGTTCTTATTGTTTGACACACACAGCCCAGGTTATTCATGAAGAGACACACAGCCCCCACACATAGCCCATATCAAAAGTAATTAATAATCCAATTGCCAAATTTAAGTAAAGGAAAAGTCCTTATAAGCTATGAAAAATCTTTTCTAAATTATAATTAAGACAAATTGAGTAATTATAATATAGTCAAGAACTTAGCCACCAGTATGCTTTTAAGGTCATTCACAATTATAAAATTTTATTAAAGAGAGAAGCAGCTATGGTTCAAGCAGTTGAGCTCCTGTTTACCATATGGAAGACCCAGATTCAATCCCCAGGACCTCCCAGTAAAAAACGAAAAAGGGTGTCCCAGACCTGCATAGTGTGGAGAGGTGCAGGCCCCTGCGCAGCAAAGCAATGTACTGAAAAAGATAATTATGCAACCAAATAGAAAAAAAAATTTTTTAAAGAAAGAAAAAGAGGTTTTAACCTCCTGTGGAGGAAGGAAGACTGTTTCCTGCAGAAACAAATTGCTCCAATATTTAGTTTGGGTATAATCATCCTAGGTTTATAGGACACTAATAAAATGTATTAGCATTAGGTATTAAATCTTTAAGATGATGAAAATTGTAAGTTCATGTTGTTGCGGCAGAGAGAAGTCAGGTGATTGCAGTATTGAAGGCCAGGACGTGAGAAAACTCTGAGAAGGAAGATTTATTTAGACTAGATGGGCCTGGCAGACTCCTGTCCAAAAAGCCAAGCCCGCAATAGGATTTTTCGGCCCCTTTTATACAGAGGATGTAAGAGTGGGGAGTCAAACAGTGCTTTTATGCAAAAAGAACTTCCTTTGTTAGTTTCTTAGAGTTTTAAGTATTTGTCTGAGTACCAGATAGGTTTTGAATTAACATATCCCCCACATTCCAGGTAAGCTTGAATTAACATATCCCCCACATTCCAGGTAAGCTTGAATTAACATATCCCCCATATTCTATCTGGATGTAAGTTCGATTACACATTCAGTCTGCATCCTCCCTATAGAGCCCATATCACTTAGTTGGCTTTCAGGGAACTAGGCATACTTGGATATAGAATAAGATAAGTTTGAATTCATGCACAGCCCATATTACGTTTAATGAAATGTAGATCTGTCTTAAAGTGAAATGACTACTTTCCACAGAATAGAATGAGGAATGTAAGGTAAGACTTAAATGGGTAAAGTAATTTTCATTGATTACTAACTATAATTCAATAAGCTTATTTAAAGGTGAAAATACCTAGTTTATGTGGTTATTGTTGGTTATAGGAAGTTAGCAAAAGCATCTTCTAAACTGAAGTATTTAAATGACTAATTCCAGAAAGGTATTATTGAATAAAAACCTAAATTGATATTATTATCAAAAAGTAACTTCGTTACAGGAAAATCTGTCAAAGGCTACCTCAGCCTGCATATAAAGTGGTGGTAGGGAAAATAATAACAATCTTGACCCCACAGGGAATCTTAGGTTTTCATAAAATAATGGAGAAAGTAGTTTTCCCTGTGCTGCTAAAGTAAAACATCGGTTAATGTAATCATGGTAAAGGTAAAAGAAAAAAATAATAGAAAAATGCTGGCTAGTTAGTAAGCCTGCAATTCAATCATGGCTTGGCCCTGATAGCAGCCAGCCTCCCTTGTCAAATGTACTTCAGAAAACTGTTCACAAATGCATCTTTGTAGATGTTTCGTAATATATCTCACTGAAGTACTGATAAAATAGTAAACTAAAGCATATGTTTCAGATAACCATTCCCTATGAGCTGTCAATATTCTAATATTGCATGCTACTAGGTATTTAAAATAAAGAAAAGCTATCCTTGCGTGTAACCAAATTAAGTCATTACTCTGGCAAGTTTAATTCTGATGGCAATTTTATGTTGTATGAGGTTTGCTTGGAGACAGTTTGCAGGATCGTTTTGGTCTTTTTATTAAGGGGAAGGAAAATAATTTTGTCTTAAGATAAAACAACCAGTTATTAAGAAAGGGAAAAATGTGGGACAATACCTGAATGAATGCAGAGAATGCAGAGACTGAAGAAGGTTCATATAAAAATAAATTTTGTAATCAAAGCTAGATAAGATTAAATGGGTCTATATCCAAAGTTTTAAAAGCCTTAGTACCAAATAGTATACTAATGCAAAACTAAAATTTAGTTCTCTCTGTTAAAGTAATCAAAGTTTTTTAAATCATTAGTCAGTCTGTTTTAATAAAATGTTATAACAAAATTTCTCCTGGGTAATCAGAATACAAAGCAGGGAGTCTATTTTATTAAAATAGCTTCTTGCTTTAACCCTATTTTGTCCTTGGTGGTTTAAGAAAAACAAATCTTCTCAACCTAATAGAACATAATGTTCAAATCTAACAACTTTTAACACTTTGCTTTCTCAAAGTCAAACCCAAGGAGGTATCTTTTATTTCCAGCTATTGCAAAAGATTTGTTCTTTCACCTTTAAAAAAGTAAGGTACTAAGATTAAAGTTCATTTAACATATTATAAGCTAAATGGAAAATATTTAGAAAGTGTATGAAAAATTAAAAGAAATTGCCTAACCTTCTGTTAGAGTAGTATGAGTAATGTGTTCATATAAATACTAAAAGATAGTATAGAGTTCCTGGAAATTTGGCATGTTTTCTGCCTGATAGTGTTAAATGGCAGTATAGTGCTGTTAATCATAGTTTTAATTATTTTTAAAATGTTGTATGTCACAGAAAAAATTTCTCCACCTGGGAATCAAGAGGCTAATGTTCTATCCCATATCTAAATAATCTACCCCACCCTGCAAAGGAGCTGCCTTGTGGCCACATAAAAAGAGTGGCGGCCATCAAGGGGCTGCCACAAAGTGATGCAGAGCTAGGGCATTGGGTACTCCTCTAAAATATTCTAACCTAGTTCATGGCATATAAAATTAAAAGGCCTGTTCTTAAGTTCAGCTACAAATGGTGTACAACAAACATATCCATAAGGCCACACTGTAAGGAGATAAACTTCAGCTTTGTCAGACTTTCTTAAGCATTTAAACCAAGCCCCAGTACCATGCATGGTGTCTCTCCATTTTAGTTATTGACAAAGAAGGTCCCTATGAACCCTAAAACAATAATGGTATCTGCCACATCTGGCCATGCGCCTGAAGTAAATGGAACTACATTGCTGCTTTGGACCCCTGCAACCCTGTCAGCGGACAGTGGCTCAATATTGTCTCCAGACTAGCTCTGTTTCAAAGTGCCAGAGTGCGCTATACACTAAGTTTGAGGAACACTGGAGCCTACCTTCCTAACCTCTCTCTAGGATCAATGGACCTGAAGCATGCTAGATGTGTGAAGAACATACCAAGCGGAGCATTGATCGCTAGAGTAATGTGAGTAGAACTCAAGCAAACACAATTGGCATTAAGGCCTACTCCTATAAAGAGACAACATGTATGGTATGGCAAACATGGAGCACATCCATTGGTAGCCTATGTCTTAAAACTGTAGTCCAGCACCGGACTTGGCCCAGTGGTTAAGGCGTCCATCTACCACACGGGAGGTCCACGATTCAAACCCCGGGCCTCTTTGACCTGTGTGGAGCTGGCCCATGCACAGTGCTGATGCACACAAGGAGTGCCCTGCCACGCAGGGGTGTCCCCCGCATAGGGGAGTCCCACGCGCAAGGAGTGTACCACATAAGAAGAGCCACCCAGTGCCAAAGAAAGTGCAGCCTGCCCAGGAATGGTGCCACACACAGAGAAATGACACAACAAGAGGACGCAGCAAAAAGAAACACAGATTCCCATGCTGCTGACAATAACAGAAGCAGACAAAGAAGACAGAGCAAATAGACACAGAGAACAGACAACTGGTGTGGGGGAGAAGGGGAGAGAAATAAATAAATCTTTAAAAAAAATAAAAAATTAAAAAAAATAAAACTGTAGTCCTTATTTAGTAGCAGTGCTTCAATATGGGTTCATTGACTATAAGAAATGTACCACACAAACAAAGGATATTGTTAATGTGGAAAGTGTGGGAGGGGGAGGGAGTGGGGCATATAGGAATCCCTTATATTTTTTATGTAACATTTAAATACTTTAAAGCTTCCTTAAAATTTTTTTAAAAATTAATTATATATTTTTTAAGAACTATGGGAAAATTTTCAACTGTCATTTTGCTTACTGGAGAAGGTCTCCCTCTCCAGGTGCCCAGTAAACACTTATGTTTGCATCTTTCGGCTAATCTTCCTGCTTCACATGAACTTATCCAATGTCTTTCTCAACTGGGCGGCCAACTAGCAGCTGCACACAGGCAAAAAACACTGTCGGGTATGCAAATACATGCTGGCCTCCAGTAGCTAAGGTCTTCCTTAGAACTCTCTTCCCTTATCCTTACCTAATTGGAGTGATTGATTAATAACTATAAATCATACCAGCCCTTCTGGATGACAACTCCTAAAATTCACAAACTCCTTTAGTTATACTGCTTCTGTTAAATATGTCTCTTCTACTGTCAGGAAACATGTCAACAAAAATCTGCCCATCCTCATATCAGTTTGGGATGGCCTCACCAGGATGGTGGCAAAATGTGGTGCCCTAGAAGCTCAAGCAGGCTTTTGCTATAAAACCCATTAACTGTAGCCCTGACCCACCAGAAGCAGTTGCTGAGGCATTCAAGTGCCAGCCATCAGACAGCCTGAAATATCTCTTCAAGAAGCAAAAGCTAATTACCTGATGATACTACCCCAGCAATCTGTACCTTGTGAAACCCCTTATTTTTGTTGCTTCCTCCTTATAGCTTCTATTATCATAATAGCTATAATAACTCTCCCTTGTTGAATATAACTTGTTTAGCTATTAACATGACAATCTTAAAAACTCTTCTCTTAATTAATATTCTTGCTCTAAACCTCCAAACAGAATGAACCAGTCCAAAACACCCTTTATTCAACCTTGTCCAGAGAGCTGCCACCCTCTTTAACCTAACCTCCTGCTGGATCTGTAGCCCCATATCTAACAAATCTAAGACCTATCCCACAGACCCCTGGTCTTAGGCACACCTCTACATGTATGGTGTTCCTAACCTTTAGTTTAAAATGGAATGGGGCACTCTGCTGCTAACTAGCAATCCTTTACTCTTAGGAAGCCCCTGTATATTTAAGCTCCTAACTCAATTTATCTCTTCCAGGATTGATACATCCCAAAACAAACTTCTGCTCATGTGTGGATATCACTCAGTCTCAACCATTAAAGCAAGAACCCCTCCTTCTAGTCCCAGTAGTATAGTAAGATTGTTTTGCACCCTGACAGGCAGGTACTACAATCCCTAATCAGTAGGAAACAGATACAGAAGAACAACTACTGCCCTTCAGCTCCTCCTTAAGATTAAGGGTGTACAACACTCTCAGGGGAAAATTGAGGCAGGATAAAATAGGGACCTAAAGACCACACAAACACTGCCCAGTAGGAAAAAAAAAAAAAAAACTGGAACACATTCTATTGGATTCACATAGGCAGGTTATCAGTATCAGTATCAGCATACCTGCTGATGTTATGGGAAAGCAGTAAGCCACTTTCTCCCATCAGCTGAAAAAACAACACCAACACTGTGTGCCCACTGACTGCATAAACAAGTCATGGGAATGGAGCTTACAATGTTCACCCAACAGAAGAAAAGAAGAAAAATAAGTCATTCCCACACTGCCATCTAATTATGTAAGCCCCTCATGGGAGCAATAGCCAGGAGCCAGTCATCACTGGACAGCAACCCACAACCCCCTAAGAGAATGAAATCATCCAGGAGAGCTTCCCTGTTTTGTTTCATATATGCCAATCAGCACAGACCCTGGAGTTGTCATGTATCTCTCCCCCATATAACAGGGGCTCCCAGGACAGAACTCACATTTTTCTCCCTTGAAAATGCCTGCCTTCACCCCTGAAGGTGTTTTTCTGTTCTCTTGCTTTACTCATCAATAAATTATCTGCTTGCCTAATTAGTTTGTGGCTCATCCTTGAATTCTTTCTTGCAACAAAGCCAAGTACCTAGATACTGGTTCTGATAACACATCTGTCCTATTTCAGGAACATAAATATCAGACTGGCAGCAAACAACTGTTGTCTCTCAGAGGGGCTGGGAAACTAAAGGTCTGTGTTGGCAGAAGAGTCACCTTTCTCTGTTTACTCTTTGCATTTTCTCATATGCAAGTGTTAATATTTTAATAAAAATCTGAAGAGAAAACAACATAGTGATAAAACATAACACACCCCAGATGATTTGCATACATGCAAAGCACCCTTGTCCTAAACCAAATCTGTGCCACATTATTTGACATCTCCTTAATCCAATCCAAAAGGATTGAGAATAAGCAAGTCAAGGTTACTGTGGCCTCTGATAAATAATAATAACAAGAGCAATGATAAAAATTTAATAGAGAATGTTATGCTATGTGCCTGGGCCTCTGCTAAGCACTTTATGTGCACGATCTCATTTCATTTTTATCCTAAACCTATGAAAAAAACACTAATATTGTCTCCATTTTAAGTATGAGGAACATGAGGAATAGTGTGTATTCTGAAACAAGTTTGCCTGCCTCCAGTAAATGAGCTCTCACTGCCTCATCATACAGGAAGAAAAGGAGGGGCTGCCACCATCACCGTCTACTAAGGACAACATGCTATCATAGCAATTCATTTTCATTCATGGGAACAAATATTTGCAGAATGCCTATGTATAAGCAAGGACCCAGTGGAGAATGTTCATTCGTCTTAAATTCAGAGCTCCTGCCCTTACGAGTTGGTGCCACTTACTAGTTGTAATCTGAGGCCTTGGACAAATCTTCTTACTTCACCATCTGTAAAATGGGGATAATGACAGAGATTCTTAGTTTGCTTGCTTGATCTCCTTTACTCTTTGTTGAAAAAAAAAAAGCCATGATATAAATAATTATAATCCACCCACATTTGATCTGTGAGGTATTCAGTCTTATAGATAAGAATGCCTAAAAACAGACTCACTGTACAGAATGATTGTAAAGGGTCTCACTTGAGAGACAGGAGCTTCAGGAATGAAGCCATAACTAACTCTCCCAATGGTTGCAGGGCATTTGGAAGCACTGCAGAAACTTAAGATCAAGATGGAGAGGGGCACACCTTTTAGGACAATAGCCCTCCACTCCACTTTGTAAATTTCAATTTCTACCATACTCTTTCCATTCCAAAAATAGTAATTTCTCAGAAAGTAAACTCTAAATCTTAGCAGCCTCATGTTTAGAATTGCAAAGGAAAATGTGTTATTGTCATGCAACAAGTCCATCACTGGAAAAAAAAAAATGTTCAATTGTTTTCTAAATCACTATTGATTTGAGACCAATTTATGTGCCAAGTGAGGTTTAGTAGCCTTAAGTTCCTCCACTAGATTGTGTGCACCATGAGAGCTTGCATGGCCTAATTCGTTCCTATACTCATTACACCTACCCTAGTATAGGGCGAATCATTGTGCAGCAAGCATTTTTTCATGACTGGATGGATGAATGGATGAATGGGTGGATGGGAGTGTGGGTGGATGGGTGGATGGATAGATGAATGAATAGGTGGAAGGGTGGATGGGCGGATGGATGTTTAACTAAATGATAGTGGGATTTTTCTTTTACTAGGAAACTACTCATTATATCTTAGCTTCTAATATAAAATATAATCATTTTTATGAAATGCCATGTGGAAGAAAGCAAAATATATAAGATCTGGAATTCAGAAGATTGGGGTAAAAATTCAGGTTCTTCTACTTACTAGCATTATGACTCTTCCCAGTTTACTTTTTTTTTCCTCCCTCTATTTTTTTAAATGTTACATTCAAAAAATATAAGAGGTCCCCACATACCTGCCACCCCCCTCACCCTATTCCTCCCATATCAATAACCTCTTTCATCATTCTGAGACATTCATTGCATTTGGTGAAAACATTTTGGAGCACTGCTGCACCATATGGATAATGGTTTACATTGTAGTTTACACTCTCCCCCAGTCCACCCAGTGGTCCCTGGCAGGACATACATTGTCCAGAATCTGTCCCTGCAGTACCACCCAGGACAACTCCATGTCCTCAAAACACCCCCACATCATATCTCTTCTTCCCTCTCTGTATGCTCAGCAGCTACCATGGCCACTTTCTCCACATCAATACTATAATTTCTTCCATTACTAATCACAATAGTTCCATAGTAGAATATCAGTAAATCCACTCTAATCCATACTCTATTCCTCCATCCTGTGGACCCTGGGATGGTTATGTCCACTCCACCTCTATATTGAGAAGGGGCTTAGATTCCGCAAGGATGATGGATGCTATTCTCCTACTTGCAGTTGTAGGTACTCTTGGCTCCCTGGTGTGGTGGTTGGCCTTCTTCACCTCCCTGTTACCTGGTCAGGGTAAGTCCAATAAACCAGAGGGTAGGAGTTGCAAGTCTGCTGAGGCTCAGGGTCTAGCTGTCACATGGACAGTCCAGAGATTCAGGTCTCCTGAGTATACACCAACCCCAGCACCAACCACAAGTCTGGTAAAAGTGACAGAAGAGGAATGCAAAGAAAGGCCACATCTGAGTCCAACTCCATCACACTCGGAAACACAAACTCCAAAGAAGGCTAGCTGACATGGCATTGAACTCCAGAGCCATCCATCATGATCATAGAACCTGTGGTTCTCTGTAGCTCTCAGGAGAACCAGTACCTGGGGTTGTATCTACTTTGGCTGTCTCTGGGATCCTGCTGAAGCATGCGTAAGTGTGACCCCTCTGATGACCTCCCGACTCTGTTTTGAAGACTCACAGTCATATAAACTCATTTTTTCTTTCCATTTCCCCCTTTTATTTAAGGTGAAAAAGTTTTTAATACCTGATATTACATGAAGGCATATTCTGCTTTTACTCAATGAACGACTATCTCTTTATCCTTAAAATGTAGTTGTATGTTACGAAGTGGTTAGTTTCTATAACCTGTGCATAAGACAAACAAAATTACTTTCAAAAAACTCTTAAATATCCCACAATATTTTATACATAGATGTGTGATACTATATTATTTTTGTATACAGAGCTAATTTTTTCCTTCAGCACCGAATGGATCGCTGTCTTTGATGGAGTCCCAGAAACAAATTAATTAGCTCATATTTTTGAGCCAAGTGGTAGAAAAAAAAAATGACTTTTTTGCATTTGTTTGCTAAGTGTAGATAAGTGAATTCCAATTAGTTAATTATGTATATGGTATAATCTCTGTATGTGCCTTCTCTTTTATATAACAGCTTTACTGAGATAAAATTGGCATACCATACAATGCACCCTTTTAAAGTGTACATCTCAGTGGTGTTTTGTATATTCACATAGCTGTGCAACAAGTACCAGTACATAAATTTAGAACATTTTCATCACCCCAAAATGTATAACCCTATCCCCATTAACAGTTACTCCCCATTCTCCCTTTCTCCTCCCAGTCCCTGGCAACCACAAATCTCTGTTTTGTCTCTATGAATTTACCTACACTGGACAATGCATATAAAAGTTGCACCATTTTACATTCCCCCTAGCAATGCACAAAAGTTCCAATTTCTCCACATTCTAGTAACACTTGTTGTCTTTTTTATTTTAGCCATTTGAATGTGTAAAGTGATATATATATACTTTATTTTCTTGCAGGGTTATTGTGAGTATATGAAAACATGTTTTAACCAACAAAGAGCTATAAAATATGTTGGTTATTGTTACTACTTTTTTAAATTAGGTACTGAATCAGGCAAGGTTCTTAGTTGAAAATTTAAAAAAATATAAGAAAAAAGAAACCAGCTGTGATTTAACTAGGGCAGAAAAAGACTTTGTTGGAAGGGATTTCTAGTAACCCATAGAATTAAAAAGGCGGAATGGAATCAAGACAGGCCAAGAGATGAGAACAAGAGTCTGGGTCACATCACATGAAAGCTATAGAGGTAGGGCTGCTACGGCTCTTCCAGGGGAGTCTGTTACTCTGTTTACAATGGCTTATCTGCTCTCTGTAGCCCTTGCTATAGAAATGAACTTGAAACTTCTCCTGTCTCTCATGTCATTTACCCTGGATTCATAGTACAGGAAGGAAATATTCAAGTGGCCAGTCTTAGGCCATTTGCCCCTGGGAGCTGGAACAGAACATTTTTCAGCCTGAAAAAAAGATATTCAGAAGCTGGACAGCAAAATTTTTGTTGCAGAAAACATAGGTAAAACATAATATGGTGCCTGGCACACAGTAGATTTTAGTAAATGTACTTCAGTCCCTCCTTTCTCTGCGATGAATACATCTCTTTTGGGGGAATGGGTCCTCAGTAACAACTACTAATTACCCTGCTCTTGGCATCTGCTGTTCAAAAGGCCCCTGCTGGATCCAAAGTACCCATTTATACACTGGGCAAGTTTAGTTGATTCTCAGATTCAGTAGCCTTTCCAGGTTCATTTTAGGTCAACTATCTTAACCCTGCCTGTACACTGGAATCACCTGTGAGCTTTAAAAAATAGTCACAACTAACTAAATACAACTAACCAGGAGATGATGATGGAGAATGGCCATGTCAAGGAACAGAGAGTGTCTGTAACTGCAAGCAGGATAGCCCCAACCATCTGCCCCATGGGATCTAAGCACCCTCTCAATTAGAGGTGGAGTGGGTATCACCATGCCAGAATCCTGAGGATTGGGGAATGAACAATGAACTAGAGTAGCCTTAATGTTATCCTACTATGGATTTACTGTGATTCTAGCAATGGAAGAACTGTTATCATTGATATGGAGGCAGTGACCACTGAAGGGAAGGGAAAGGGAAAAATAGCTATAATTTGGGGACATTCTCAGGACCTGGGAATTGTCTTGAAAGACATTGCAATGACAGATTACAAGTCATTATATATCTTGTAATAACTTACAAAATGTGTGGCAGAGAGTGTAAAATACAATGTAAACTATATCCACGTTTAGTGGCAACACTCCAAAATGTGCTCATCAATTGTAACAAATATACCACGTTAATGAAGGATGTTGTTAATGTGGGAAAATGTGGGAGAGGTAGGGAGCGGGGCAGATGGGAATCCCCTATATCTTTTACATAACATTTATGTAATGTAAGTATCTTTAAAAAATAAAAATAAAAAAGTGTATATAAAAAATACCCATGTCTGGGTCTTAGACCTAAAAATTCCAATTCACATTCAAAGGTCTAGGGTGGAACCCATCATCAACAGAATTTTTAAAGCCTCCGAGGTGATTCCAATGTGCAGCCAGCCTTGAGAACCACAGGTCTGGAGAAAATGGTCTCCTCTAATCCATCAGTGTTGCTCTTTCTTGAAGCTCTGGCTTCTCATTTGATATAAATGGGCATGGCTGGTGCACCTGCAACACAAAGAGACCTTGCTAAGAACCTCGAGAAAGGAATTAACTGTATGACAAGGAGGAAACATTCAAATAGGAAAATCATCTCAAAAATTACTACAGCACTTAAAGAGATTTCCAACTCGGAAAGCAGAGAAGAAACAATTTTCTAACTCACTAATGAACATTGCACTTAGCTAGCTGTCAAATACACAAACAGGCTAATTTTTCATCCTAATTATTTTGGGATGTTTTTCCCGGGTAGCACGATTATGTGGCTGGAAATCCTAACTTTTTGTATTTACTTATTGATATTCAAGGTGATAAAGATCCTCAAGCCTCTAAGTCCACAACACAGGCTGAGCTCCTTATTAACAGAGCATGCCAGTGCATATTTATGTCTCTCAAACAATCCTGAGCTACCCAATCTTGTCCAATTCAAACTCCCTACCACCTTTAAGGGGAAAGTGAAAGATGCTGGCAGGGCTAGGAAGAGGGCAAATGACTATGGTAGGGGTTCCATTCTGTGCATTCCAGGTTCCTGATAGCCAAAGCAAAGCAAGGTCCATTAAAGTAAGTTAAGGGTCCAATGTCAGGACAAGCAAGCACAAATAATGGTCCAAAAGATGGAATTAGAATCAAAATTGGGAGACAGAAGCAGTAGTTTGGAATGAAGTTGAAATTGTGGATATCTGTTGTTTTTTCTCTAGAATTTTTTGTTTGTTTTGTAACCATGCCCTGATTTCCCCTTGGGGAATTATCCTGCCCTGTTGCGTACAATCTTAGTGGCACTGTCTCTGAAGATGTCCTGCCTTCCTCTGGCCAAAGAGTGAACAGATGACCCCAAGACAGACTGATCTGACATTCTTTCCTGGAAATCTGAAAATGAAGCATAGCAGAAAGGACAGAAAATGGCTGGCACTGATTCATGCTGCCCATTCATTACTGCTTCAATCACCCCAAATCTTACGGGCTTAACACAGCAAAAGTTTAATTTCTAGACTAAGGCTGCTTTGGTTCCAGGAGACTCTCCATGGTGCCAAGTGACTCTCCAGGGCAGAGTCATCCATGGGGCTACTCAGCCACCCCAGCTGCTTTGCTCTTGCAGGGCAAAAGGAAGACTTTTCTTAATCTGTACATGTTTCCTACTTTTCTTTCAATAAAAATGTCGATTTCTCTCTCAGGTTTGAGCTGCTCATTAGGAGACTTAATAAAGATAGTACTTTATCACACATGTCATTTTTGATTTCTTCATTGAGAGGAACAATGACTCCTGCAAGATACCTCAAGAAATAGGGGTTTATTGCAAAAAGACAGGAAGCAGGCTGAAAGGCAGACATGTCAGAGGCACCCCAGACACAAGAGCTGCACTCTTGTTCTTGCCTTCTTAGCAGCAGGAGTTCCTGGGGCTGGCTTCCATAGTTCTGCCTTCGCTGTGACTGTTGGACTCTTGGCCCACACTTCCTTCATGGCTCTTTTATTACTCCTTCTCCTAAATGGATGACTATCCCCACATTTTCTCATGCCGATTCCAAACAAAAAATGAAATCACCTAGCAATTCTGCATTGCCTCTCTTGATACCTCCACCCCCAGGCCATCTCATAAGTCACCTTCAGTGGACTGTCCTTGAGTCAAAGGCCCACCACACTCCAATCAGGGACTCCCCCTCACCTGAAGATTAGCTTGTGACCCTGTCCCCCAGGAGGGACTCCTGAGCGAGCACTATTGAATAATGAGCTACCCCTGGAGGACATGGAGAGTTTCAAAGGCACAGCTTGGAAACCATCAGAAAAGCTTTGCACAGAAATATGAATTCAAATCTCACCAGCTGAGTGACGCTGAAATGTCATTTCCTTTCCTTGACCCTCTGACTCTTCCACCCAAAAATGGGTAAAACCAGCAGTGTTCTCACCATTTGGAACGATATATGGACAGAGCTGGGCTAGAATTTCATGAGTGTTCAGATGGTGGCTATCATATTTTTTAGTGAGGTAGAAAATAAAATCTTAGAAGCAAAATGACCAGAGACTCAGGCTCACCTTATCCAGTGCTAAATTATGAGACTTTAGGTTTGTTGTGAATGACTCAATCTCTCTGTCTGTAAAATGAAAATTATTTCTCCTACCGGATAACTTTGGTATATGGATTAAATAAGGAATTACATAAATTGCCTGTGATATCAGAGCCCTTTTAATAAACTGCAGCTTACCAAAGAAACTTGAGTGTTTTTTCAATGGCCACAAAATGGTGCACTGTGATTCTAAATGAAAATACCCAGTCTTGTGACAAGCCCATGGTAGGCATTAAATAAGAGTAGAGTAGCTTCAATCGAGTCCCAGTGCTATTGCCTATGTGGTGTCTATTTATTTTGGCTCAGGTGTTGCCATTTAATTCCCCACAGGTGGGTAGCATTTCATGGTTTGCAAACTCCTTTCCCATAAAATATGTTACCACACACCTGCGAGAGGAGCTGAGCAGGAAGGTTTCAATCATAGTTGCCTCATCCATAAAAAAGGATAATTATGCCAACACCCCACACATACCCACACACAAAATTGCTCTGAGCATTAAAAGGGGATCACACCTCTAGGGTGTGTAGCACATTGGCACTGTGTAGACACAGTAAATGATGGGTCCTGCTCACCCCTTCTGCCAGTTCTGAGATACTGTTCATTTATTCATTATTTAGCACATTCATTTATTCAGTGAACAATTTTTCATGTGCCAGGCTCTATTCTAGGCACTGTAAATAACAAGTCAAATAAAATATATTTGCAGCTCACCCTCTTCTGAATTCTTTTTTTCCATTGCACTTATTTCTTGACGCTTTGAAGAATTTCCCCTGGGATTTGAAAAGATTCCTTTTGCTCCAATGATGACCCCATCTACCTAGTTGGAAAAGGTCCCTCTCAGCTGCATCCTGTGTCAATCCTTTGGCACATTCTGCCTGCTCTGTTGACTTTGACACCCATTAGCACAGCTGTTGGAGAGAGGTGCAAGTTCCTCTTTGACAGATTGAATATTAACTCCCTTCCAGCAAATAGATAGCCATCCATTCACCCAAGGCTGGAAAAAAATTTATTCTCCAAGACCAGAAAAGAGAACAGCTTCATTTAGTTGACAAATTGCTTAACTGCCTGCCTGCCCTGGATAAGGGGATAGAGCATTTGAAGTAATTATTTTTAAAAACTGAATCAAACATCCTTTACTATTTTGGCTTAATCAGCCTACAATTATAAACTTCCAGAACCCTCCAGTCTTTTTCCTTCAATCTCTATAATAGTTATTATATTCCTTCTTTTTCAAAGTGATATATTACTATTCACAAAGTATAATTACACATATTATATCAGGAAAATCTTTTGGATAATACAGAATTGTTGGTTTTACCTCTATTTTCAGTTGAATAGACGATGGTTCATGTAAAACCAGTGGCTCCCAAACTTTTCATCATCAGAGTGCCCCCACACCCTAAGATTATGCACTATAAAAATTTTTGTCAAAAAAATCAAAACACAAAAGTGTATAAACAGGATGACCCCAAAAATAAATGTGAATGACCATAGCATAAAAAGATATAAAGGAAACAAACATGGGAACATAGTTATCTATGCAAGATAGACTATGAGGCTTTACCACACCTTCTAAAGATTCTATAATATATACATAATACTTTTATAAATTATAAATGTAGCTTGGATTTTTTCAAAATAACTATCAGCTTACAATCAAATTAAATAATAATGAATTACATGCTCCTTTTATTCTTCAAAGACATAAAAATACATGAAGCCAATTAAAAACAGTAAAGAGAACAGAGATGCTTAGAAGAGCAACCTTACTAATAACCAAACAGTGAGTTTTGCAAAACAACATAGAAAATTCTACCCTGTGATTGTGGATGGAGTCAGTCATAGGCAATGCCAACCTGCAACCACAAAAATGACTAAATATCCCCTCTTTGCAGAAACATCACATTAGTCTAAGTGATTCCTTTGTCTTACCATGAATATGCCAATAAGCCTTTATCTTCCTACTTCCTAGATAAAAATTAAGATATCCACTCACCAAATTGAGAGCATTTGACGCAAAACTTGCTTCCTTATTCCCTCCTTTAAATCATCCAACACATGCCCAAATCTTATAAGAAGCCTCTCCCAATTTCCCCTTGCTAAAATGCTTCTGAAGTTCCCACAAGGTGCTAAATAAATCTAACTTTTTTTCTTTTATTTCAGATGTGTTCCTGTTGGTCTTTGGTTACCACAGACCAGATACTCAACAAGAACAGGCATTTGCAAAACCACATGGTAGTAGATGCCACCTGCTCAAGAATAAGTTTCACACTGAATCTGAGATCCAAATATTTCTTGAGTTCTTCAGTGTTATGTTTATATTTGGTTCCTAGTACATTTGATTTATTAGATTATGTTGTTCCTTGGTGAAATTTGGCTTCTAACACCATCATCTTTTGTCTTTCTATTTGTCCAATATTTTGAGGGTTTTCATCTACAAGGAGAAAAAGTCTATATTGAGAAGACAGACATAGACTGGCAAGTCCACTCTCAAGGTGACCTGAAGAGCTGATGAATAGAGCCATGTCATCAACATGGCAACATAAGACATCCCTTGAGAAAACCTCCCCAGGGATTCAGTGAATAACAGGACAAATCCCGTTTGCTTAGGACTTGGAGGATGGTAGAGATTGGAGAAGGACTCCACAATGCTACACTAGAGAAAAAGAAAAACATTAGGTAGGAAACTTCCACCCCAGACCTCCCACTCCACTCTCTCTCCCTCACTGGATCTCATGCAGCTTGGGACTTGCTTGGAGACAGTGGCCCAGATCCCTCCCACCGCCCACTGCCTACACAGACTATAGAGCCCACAGTAGCAAGTTAGAACCCCATGCATATCCAGGTACAGGTACCTAAGTCCACAGAAATCCAGGACAGAACACAAGCCATTGAAGAGTGCTGTGTACAAAAGGTCTCCAGTGGGGAGGGGAAGGGAGAGAGACTGGTTGCAAAGTGCTGTCTTCACTCACTCCAGTTACTGTTGACTGGACCACCTAAATGAAAAGCAGATTTTTCTGGAGTGACACACCTTTCTGGATTGACCCCATCTGGCTCTCCAGGGTGAGATACCCTAATGGGGAAGTTAAACTGAACTGCTATAAAACAGGAGGATCCCAGAACTGAAAAGAGTAAGGAAATCAGGACACTGAATGAGGAAGAGAATTCAACAAATCAGAGGAGCTGGGGAGAAATATATGCACAAACACACAGAACACTTCAAGATTCCCAGAAAAGGAAGAGAGGAAAGGGAGTTTTTTCCCTGGAGGTGAAACAATGACAGAAAGTACAATATTAAAAATTGTACCACATATCCAGGGTAAGAATCAGATGAAGAAGAGCTAAGAAAAATCTGATCACTTAAACACGAGCTATTCCAAAGGTCTAGAGTAAGTTGGACCAAGCATCAAATAAGAGCCTTAATGCAAAGCCAATCAGCAATAAAACCCTAGATAAGAGGGAGGACCTGACCTTCGAAGTTAACTCATCAAGATTATCAGATGCCTAGACATCAGAAAAAATCACAAGCCTTACTAAGAAACAAGGAGATAAGGCTCAATCAAGGGAATAAATTATAACTTCAGAGGAGACATGGAATTTGGAACAACTGATCAAAGAAATTCAAACAAATGTCCTAAATCAAGTCAAAGGGCTGAAAGAAAATATGCATAAAGAGATAAAGGATATTAAGAAGACAATGTATGGGTGTAAATAAGAGTTTGAAAGTATAAAAGAAACAGGACAGAAATTATGGGAATGAAAGGTACAATAATAGAGATTAAAAATGCACTAGATACAAACAACAGCAGATGTAAGGCAGAAGAAAGAATCAGTGAATTAGGAACAGAACAATCTAAATCAAACAGTCAGAAGGCTAGATAAAGAAAAGAAAAGAAAAATTTGAGCAGCGTCTCAGAGATATGACAACAAAAAGCACACAAACATACATGTCATGAGTGTCCCAGAAGAAGAGAAAGGAACAGGGGCAGAAAGAATGAGGAAAAAATGGCTGAAAATTTCCCAACCCTTATGAAAGACATAATATATATATCCAAGAAGCACAACATGCTTCAACAGATTGAACCCTAATAGACCTACTCTGAGACACATACTAATCAGAACATCAAATACCAAAGATAAAGAGAGAATTCTGAAAGCAGCAAGAGAAAAGCAATTCGTCACATACAACTGATCCACAATAAGACAAAGTGCTGATCTCTCATCAGAAACCATGGAAGTGAGAAGGCAGTTGCATGATATAGTCAAGATACTGAAAGATGAACTGCAGAAACAAAATTCTTTATCTGGCAAACTGTCCTCCAAAAATGAGGGCGATTTTAAGATATTCAGAGATAAACAGAAACTGAGATAGTTCATCAAGAGACCTGCCCCACAAGAATTACTAAAGGGAGTTCTGGAGGTTGAAAGGAAAAGGAAAAAAAAGTGGCTTGTAGTAGTGTGAAGAAATGAACATTATCAATAACAGTAACAAAAAGGGTAAATGCAAAATCAATCATAGCGTATCTTCAATTTGCAACTCCAGAGATGGGGCAAGATAACGTCAGAGTAAGTACACCACCCACATTATCTTTCCTAACAACAACAAAAAAAAATGGCTGAGTGGGGACAAAACCCTGCCTGAATGAGCTGTTTTGGCAGCCCACAAAGCAGGAGGCTTTTGGACATCAATCTGGAGAGAGTGCAATAAAAAGAGTGTTTGCTCAAGGTAAAACCATGGATTTCTGGCACTTGTGACCGAAGCTGTGGGAAGGCTAAGCCCTTCTCTTAGGGCAGGTAGCCACAGCATTCCCTGAGCTCCACCAGTCACACAGTGGCATTCCCTGAATCCCATGTTCCTTGGGCCCACAATCCCTGAACCTGTGTTACCCAAACCCTGCATTCCCTGTGCCCAGTCCTCCCCAAACCCCAAACCCTGGCATTCCTCAAGTCTGCCAATCTTGGACAAACTCCGAGAGTGGGTTCTGGTGAGGGTTGCAGACAGGCCTGAAGAGTGTGGGTTCAGTTGTCTGGACCCCCCTTTTTGAGCTTTGAGTATCTGGACATTATAGACATATACAGAACATTATGCCCAAATACAGCAGGATATACATTCTTCTCAAGTGCACACAGATCATTCTCCAAGATAGACCACATGCTAGGCCACAAAGAAAGTCTCAATGAATTGAGAAAGATTGAAATCATACAAAATAATTTCTCTGACCATAGTAGAATGAAACTGGAAATCTGCAAGGGCCAGAGACCCAGATTTGGTACTGAGATATGAAAGTTAAACAACACACTCTTAGAAAAACAGTGGGTCAAGGAGGAAATCTCAAAAGAAATCAATAACTACCTTGAAACTAATGAAAATAACACAACATATCAAAACTTATGGGATGCAGCAAAAGCAGTACTGAGTGGGAAATTTATAGCCATAAATTCATACATCAAAAAAGAAGAAAGAGCTAAAATTGAAGAACTAACTACATACTTGGAGGAATTAGTAAAAAAACAACAAACTAAACCCAAAGGAAAAAGAAAGAAATTACAAAGATCAGAGCAGAACTAAATGAAATAGAAAATAAGAAAACACTCAAAAAAATAAACAAAACCAAGAGCTGGTTCTTTTAGACAATTGATAAAATTGACAAACCTTAGTTAATCTAACAAAGAAAAAGAGAGAAGATGCAAATACACAAAATAAGAAATGAGAAAGGGGATATCACTACTGACCCCACAGAACTAAAGGGTATTATAAGAGGATACTTTGAAAAACTCTATTCCAACAAAAAGGACAATTTAGAGGAAATGGACAAATTCCTAGAAACATATAAGCAGCCTACATTGAAGAAAGAAAGAAGAAATTGATGATCTCAACAAACCAATCACAAGTAAAGAGACAGAATCAGTCATTAAACATCTCTCAAATAGGAAGAGCCCTGGGCCAGATGGCTTCACAGGTGAATTCTACCAAACATTCCAGAAGGAACTAATACCAATCTTGCTTAAAATCTTCCAAAATAATCAAAACAGAAGGAACATTGCCTAACTCATTCTATTATGCCAACATTACCTTAATACCAAAGCCAAACAAAGACACCACAAGAAAGGAAAATTATAGACCAATCTCTCTAATGAAACTACATGCTAAAATCCTCAACAAAATACTTGCTAATTATATTCAACAACACATCAAACGAATTATACACCATGACCCAGTGGGTTTCATCCCTTCTATGCAAGGATGGTTCAACATAAGAAAATCAATCAATGTAATACACCACATAAATGGATCAAAGGGAAAAAAAAATCCCATATCTATAGATGCAGAGAAAGCACTTGACAAAATACAGCACACTTTCCTGATAAAAACACTGCAAAAGATAGGAATAGATGGAAATTTTCTGAACATGATAAAGAATGCATATGAAAAACCCACAGCTAACATCATTTACAATGGTGAAATCCTAAAATCTTTCCCTCTGAGATCAGGAATAAGGCAAGGATACACACTATCACCCCTCCTATATAACATTGTATTAGAAGTACTTGCTCTAGCTCTGAGGCAAGAACCAGATATAAAAGGCATCCAAACTGGAAAGGAAGGAGTCAAAATTTCACTGTTTGCAGATGACATGATTCTAAACATAGAAAGCCCTAAAAAATTTACAGCAAGCCTTCTAGTACTTTTAAATGAGTTCAGTAAAGTCACAGGTTATAAGATCAATGCTCAAAAATCAGTAGCATTTCTGTACCCCAATAATGAGAAACCTGAGGAGGAAATCAAGAAAAAAAATACCATTTACAATAGTAAATAAAATCAATTACCTAGGAATAAATTTATAGGTGTAAAAGACTTATACACAGAAAACTACACAACACTCTTAAAGGAAATCAAAGAAGATTTAAATAAATGGAAGAAGATTCCCTGTTCATGGACAGAAAGACAAAATATAATCAAGATGTCTATCATACCCAAACTGATCTACAGATTAAATGCAATCCCAATAAAAATCAACACAGCAGTTTTTAATGAACTGGAAAAACTAACTATGAAATTTATTTAGAAGGGAAAGAGGCCCTGAACAGCCAAAGACATATTGAAAAAGAAAAATGAAATTGGAGGAATCACACTACCTGACTTTAAAACATACTACAAAACTATAATGGTTAAAATGGCATGGTATTGGCACAAGGATAGACATACTGACAAATGGAACTGAATTGAGAGTTCCAATATAGATCCTTGCATATACAGTCATCTGATATTCAACAAGGCCACCAAGCCCACTCAACTGGAAGAGATGGCCTCTTCAACAAATGGTGCTTAGAGAATTGGACATCCATATGCAAAATAATGAGAAAGGAACACCATCTTATACTTTATACAATAACCAACTAAAGATGGATCAAAGATCTAAATATAAGAGCCAAGACCATAAAGACCTTGGAAGACAATGTAGGGAAGCATCTACAGAACCTTGCAATAGGAAATGGCTTCATGAATTTCACACCCAAAGCACAATCAGTGAAAGAAAAAATTGATAAAAGCGACCTCCTCAAAATTACAGCCTTTTTCACCTCAAAGGAATTTTATCAAGAAAGTGAAAATGCAGCCTACCCAATGGGAGAAAATATTTGGTAACCATATACCTGATAGGAGCCTAATATCATCATAAATAAATCCTATATCTCAAAAATAAAAAGGCAAACAACCCATTAAAAATTGGGCAAAACACATGAAAAGATGTTCAACATCACTAGCTATTAAGGAAATGCAAATCAAAACTACAAAGAGATACCATCTTACACCCATTTGACTGGTGGATATTAAAAAAAAACAGAGGACTACAAGTGTTGGAGAGGATGTGGAGGAATGAGAACCCTCATCCACTGCTGGTGGAAATGTAGAAGGATCCAACCATTCTAGAGGACAGTTTGGCAGTTCCTCAAAAACTAGCTATAGATTTGCCATATGACCCAGCAATTCTACTCCTGGGTATATACCCAGAAGAACTGAAAACAAGGACACGAACAGATACGTGCACACCAATGTTCATGTCAGCATTATTCACTATTGCCAAAGTTGGAATCAGCCCAAATGCCCATCAGCAGATGAATGGATAAAAAAATGTGGTATATACCTATAATAGAATACTACTTAGCTGTGAAAAGGAATACAGTACTAACACATGGGATAACATGGATGAATCTTAAGGATCTTATGTTGAGTGAAGCAAGCCAGAAATTAAAGGACAAATACTACATGACCTCTCTGATATTAATTAAGCATATCAAGCTGTCTCAGAGAACTAGAGATTGGAAGATAGGCTTATAGGAAATAAGGGGATAGAGGAAGTTTGTGAGCCCTTGTCCACATATGCGAAATCTGTGATAAAGTAGAGTTAAGTAGTTGTGCCGTGAAGGGATAAGATAGGAGCATAGGGATAATACTGGGTTGGGCTTGGCATGCTTGAGGGGGGCCTGGGTTGGGAGGATGTGTCAGATGGTCAAGGGATGGGAGGAGGGGTGGGGGTGGTGGTGACAAATGAACATGGGAGATTATCGGGTATGTGGTTAAAACTAAAATGCTGGGAAAACTCTTCAGAAAATATAATAAGGAAGGGTTACTGGTTTAAAGTGTTTGGTTGGGGGGGGGGGCATCTGACATACGGTGCACCTGGGGCAGGCTTCTAGAGAGTATGTGAGTGCTTATCATTCCATAGTGTGTTATATCAGTGGGTCGAGACCCATACAATAAGCAGGAAGGTATTATGCCCCAATCCTGGGGAAGCCTGATGTTCTCAAGCAGAGGGGTGGGTATCCCTCAAGAGCATGGGTAGCTCCCAATGGAGGATGGCAGACTAGTATGTGAAGCCCTCAGCATTGTTGCAAGTATCTGTGAATCTTGTCCTTCAAGCAGTAAAGCTTGGTTGTCACTGTGGGCCCTAAGGGGAGGGGGAGAAAGGAATAAAATAGTTGGAAGAGGGATTAACTGCGGGGCAATGGAAGTGTTCTACATGATCCTGCAATGATGGATACAGGCTATTTTATATATTACCAAAATTTATAAAGATGTATAGTCTAAAATGTAAACCATAATGCAAATAATAATGTAACCAAAAATTTATAAAAGTGTACAGTCTAAAATATAAACCAAATGTAAATCATAATGGTACCATGGTTGGTAGCTATGTTTTAATATCTTTATATCAGTTGCAGCAAATATAATATGCACATGTAAAAAGATCGTTGCTGGGGAAGGGGGAAAAAGGTTTGATGTTGGGTATATGGGAGTCCCCTGTCTTCTATATGTGACTTTACTGTGACTTAAACTTTTTTGAAGACATAAATTAAGAAAAGAGGTGTAGACACTGAGGAAGAGATTGCCGTGCCTCTGAACATACAGGGCAACACCTATTACAGTGCTGAAAAGCAAAATATCAAAAAAAAAGTTTTATGATATTTCTCATTTTTTCAATGCCTGAATTTATTTTAGTTTTTCTAAATTATTATGTATTCTATTTCTAATCTTTAAACCTATCATTATTATTTCATTTTCCTAATAATTGAATTTGGCAATATATTAGACTTCATTTTTGAAGAAGTTTTGGATCACAGAGAGGTTAACTATGGCAGCAGAAGAGCACTGATGTGGGGTGTTATTAATGGGGGATGCAATGGTGGGATGGAGTTCTCCAGGGCAAGCATATAGGTTATATAGATGTTCTACATTCATTGGGTATTGACATAGAGGGTAGAGTAACACACAACAACTGAGGGAGGGCTGAATTCCCATTCCGGGAAACTCTGTCACACTCCCTAATGGAGGAACAACAAACCCCCAAATACTGGGGCAAAGACCAGAGAAGAAGGATGGTCCAATGATGGGCCCTTGTTAATGATGACTATGCTTATGAGCCAGTATGCTTGAAATTTCAACCTGGCCTAGAATTGCCGGGTGCCTTAGAGTTACCTCCTGAGAACCTCCATGTTGCTCAAATGTAGCCACATTCTAAGCCAAACTCAGCATGTAAATGCATTACCTTCCCCCCATGGGACGTGACTCCCAGGGATGAGTGTCCCTAGTGCCAAGGGATTACTGCTGAGCACCAACTAGTGATGCAACTAGAAAAAGACCTTGAATAAAAGGGGGAAATGGTAAAGACAAATGAGTTTATATGGCTAAGAGACTTCAAAATGAGTCAGGAGTTCATCAGAGAGATGGCGCTTACGCACATCTCAGCAGGATCTTAGAGACAGCCAAAATAGATACAACCCCCAATAGTCGTGCTCCTGACGTTTACAGAGACACCCAGGCTCTACTACAATCATGATAGATGGCTCTGGAGTTCAGTGCTTTGCCAGTGGGCCCTACTTTGGAATTTGTGCTCCTGAGTGTGACGGAGATGGGCTCAGATGTGACCTTTCTATGCTGTGGCAGTTTGATATGGTTATGAATTCCAAAAATAGATATTGGATCATATTTATAATCTGGTCTATTACTGGGCATGATTGAGTTATGATTAGGGCTTTGATTGGGCCATGTCATTAGGGCATCAATTCCCCACCCCTTGGGGACTCACAGATAAAAGGCATGGCAAAGGACAGAGTTGCAGCTTTTGATGCAAGGGTTTCTGATGTCGGAATTTTGATGTTGGAGTTTGATGCTGAAGACTTAACTTGGAACCCTGGGAAGTAAGCTCACAGAGGAAAGAGAAGCCAGCCCTAGGAAGAAAGGAACTTTGAACTCAGAGAGAAGCAGGACCCTGGAAGGGAGGAATCCAGGAAGCCTGAACCCTCACAGCTGTCAGCAGCCATTTTGCTCCAACAAGTGAAAATAGACTTTGGTGAGGGAAGTAACTTATGCTTTTTGCCCTAGTATCTTTAAACTCTTACCCCAAATAAATACCCTTTATAAAAACCAACCAATTTCTGGTATTTTCCATTAGCACCCCTTTGACTGACTTAATACAGAATTTCATAATGAGGAGTGGGGAAGTGCATTTGCAATTACCAAAATGTTGGAATGGTTTTATAAATGGATAAGGGGTGTTTTTTTTTTGGAGGAATTGTGAGATAGTTGGAAGAAAAGGTTTATGTGCTTTGAAGAGACTGTAGATAGCAATATGGATGCTAAAGAGACTTTTTATGATGCCTTAGAAGTAAATGATGAAACTAATACTGGAAACAGGAGGAAAGGTGATCCATGTTTTAAAGACATTGAGAAGTGCTCACTTCAGCAGCACATATACTAAAATATGAACAAAACAGAGAAGATCAGCATGGCCCCTGTGCAAGGATGACATGCAAATTCGTGAAACATTCCATAGTTTTAAAGACAAATGAGTTTATAAAGCTAAGAGTCTTCAAAAAAGAGTTGGGAGGTCATCAGGGGGGTTGTGCTTATGCACACCTCAGCAGGACCCCAGACACAGCCAAAGTAGGTGCAATCCCAGACACTGGTGCTCCTGAGGGCTACAGAGACCAAGTTCTATCGTTATGGCAGATGGCTCTGGAGTTCAGTTCTGTGTCAGTGGGCCCTACTTTGGAACTTGTGTTCCTATGATGGAGTTGGACTCAGATGTGACCTTTCAACACATGCCTCTTCTGTCACTTTTACTGAACGTGTGGTTGGTGCTAAGGTTGGTGTATACTCAGGAGACCTGAATCTCTGGACTGTCCTTGTGACAGCCAGACACTGAGCCTCAGCAGACTTGCAACTCCTACCTGCTAGTTTATTGGACTTACCCCGGCCAGGTAACAGAGAGGTGAAGAAGGTCAACTACCACATCAGGGAGCCAAGAGTGTCTACAACTGAGAGAAGGAGAATTGCATCCATCATCGATGTTGAATCTAAGCTCCCTCTCGATATAGAGGTGGAGTGAACATAACCATCCTGGGGACCACAGGATGGAGGAATAGAGTATGGATTAGAGTGGGCTTACTGATATTCTACTATAGAACTATTGTGACTAGTAATGGGAGAAATTTTAGCATTGATGTGGAGAAAGTGGCCTAGTTGCAGAGGGCAGGGAGAGGGATGAAGAGATATGATGTGGGGGCGTTTTCAGGACTTGGAGTTGTCCTAAAAGATATTTCAGGTACAGATGCTGGACATTATATGTCCTGCCATAACCCACTGAATGGACTGGGGGAGAGTGTAAACCACAATAGAAACTATTATCCATGTGGTGCAGCAGTGCTCCAAAATGTATTCACCAAATACAATGAATGTGCCAAAATGACAAAAGAGGTTGTTGATGTGGGAGGAGTGGAGTGGGGAGTGGGTGTATATGGGAACCTCTTATATTTTTTAATGCAACATTTTTTGTGATCTATGTATCTTCAAAAAATACAATAAAAAATGATGGAGTGGGGGTGTGGGGAGTGAGGTATGTGGGAACCTCTTATGTTTTTTAATGTAATGTTTTGTGTGATCTATTAACTTTTTAAAAAAGATAATTTAAAAATATAAATAATGAAATGAAATGAAATGGTTGTTAAGAACTTAGCAAGGTTAACTCCTGGTGTTTTATGGAAGGCAGAATTTGAAAATGGTGAGCCTGGGCATTTAGCTGAAGAAATTTCCAAAGTAAATCCAGAGGATGCAGCTTGGATTCTGCTTGCAGCTTATAGCAAAATGCTAGATGACAGAGATATACTGAGGACTGAACTGTCAGGTACAAAGAAAATGGAAACTGATTCTGGAAATTCCAAGCTTCTGGAAATCAAGCTCCCAGATGAAAGTGCCCCATTGGAGGACTTAACTAAACTTAGATTTTGTAAATCAGGATTGAGGATGCAGTTATGTCAGAAAGACTTGTCAAAAATCTTACTGTCTGATGGCTTCCTCCACTGCTTCTTGCATGCTAAACCAACAGACTTTTTGAGGGAGCTGTATGAACAAAACCACTGTCAATCTGGAATAAAAGGGACATGGGAAGGAGAGACTGAAGGGGAAATGACATTAAGAGGAAAACCATGGAAGCTGAGATCTGGAATTAAGACTTGACCTTGGGCCAAGAGAGGAACCCCACCCATGTGTACAGAAAGAGTGAGTTTGCCCCAGCAGTTGAAGAGGGCGGATGTTCCTGTCTGACGTTCTGAGAGAGTTTTGCTGCTCCAGGGTACAGAGAGGGTGGAACACATTCCCTAAGGATTAGGGTGGTTAAGATCAGTACCCCACAGGTCTGAGAGGGGTGGATCAGTCCCCCATGGATTAGGGAAGGCCAGGTAGTCAACTCATTGCTCCAAGAGGGTTGAACTTATATACCAAAGTTTAGGGGGAATGTTGTCTTCACATCACTGTACTAAGAGGGTTAAGACTCTAACCCAAAGATTGGGGGAGGTATGCCAGTCTCCCCAAAACTCTTCAAGGGTGAGGTTTGGAGCTTGGTCAATACCCAGATGCTTGATGAGGGTGGAACCAAGAAAATGGATGTATGGAAAGGGTGGGTTCCCATAAGGCACCAAGGAGAAGAAACCATCATCTTAAGAATGACTCTCAGACTTTGGGATGGAATATAGGTTGCCCTGCCAGTCTACTGAACTGTAGAGAAACTGTGACTCATGTTTCCCTCCCAATTTCTCCTTATTATAATGAAAATGTTTATCCTTTTTTTATCTATTTGTTTATCGGCAGCAGATATATTGTTTTGTAATTTCAGAGTTCTATAGCAGACATGACTTTGCCCCAGGACAAAATGTATTTCTTTAAATTGATTGTGATATGATTTAGTACTTGCATTGTATTGATTTAAGGTTTTTTCAAATATTGTAATATCTTTTTGGAATTCAGAGGGTGGATTGTAGCAGTTTGATAGGGTCATGAATTCCAAAATAGATATTGGATTATGTTTGTAACCTGGTCTGTTACTGGGCATGATTGAATTATGATTAGGGCTTTGATTGGGCCATGTCATTAGGGCATTGAGTCCCCATCCACAGATAAAAGGCATGGCAAAGGACAGAGTTGGAGCTTTTGATGCAAGGTTTGCTGATGTTGGAGTTTTGATGTTGGAGTTTGATGTCGAAGATTTAGGCTGGAGCTCCAGGAAGTAAGCTCTCAGAAGAAAGAGAAGCCAGCCTCAGGAAGAAAGTAACCTTGAACCCAGAGAGAAGCAAGACCCTGGAAGGGAGGAATCCAGGAAACTTGAACCCTCACAGCCGTCAGCAGCCATCTTGCTCCAACATGTGAAAATAGACTTTTGTGGGAAAGTAACTTATTCTTTATGGCCTAGTATCTGTAGGCTCCTACCCCAAATATATACCCTTTATAAAAACCAACCAACTTCTGGTATTTTGCATCAGCATCCCTTTGGCCAAATAATACAAATGCATGCCTCTTCTGTCACTTTTACTGAACCTGTGGTTGGGTTGGGGTTGGTATATGCTCAGGAGATTTGAACCTCTGGACTGTCTATGTGTCAGCTGGGCCCTGATCCTCAGCAGAGTAGTAACACCTACTCTCTAGTTCATTGGACTTACCCAAATCAGCTAACAGGGAGGTGATAAAGTCAACCACCACACCAGGGAACTGAGAGAGTCTACAGCTATAAGCAGGAAAATTCCATCCATCAACCATGTGGGATCTAAGGGCCCTCTCAATTTAGAGGTGGAGTGGACATCATCATCCCCAGAGTCCTCAAGATGGAAGAATAAAATATGGATTAGAGTGGGCTTACTGGTATTGTACTATAGAACTATTGTGACTCTAGCAATGGGAGAAATTATATCATTGATGTGGAGATGGTGGCCACAGGAGTTGCTGAAGGCAAAAAGGATGTGTGATATTGGGGCATTTTCGGGACTTGCCATTGTTGTGAATGATATTGCAGGGACAGATGCAGGACATTTTATATGCTGCCATAACCCACTGAATGGACTGGGAGAGAATGTAAACCACAACATAATCTATAATCCATGCTGTATAGCAATGCTCCAAAATGTGCTTATCAAATGCAGTGAATGTACCACACTAATGAAAGAAGTTGTTGATGTGGGAGGAGTGGGGGTTGTGGATGTGGGGTATATGGGAACCTCTTATATTTTTTATCATAACATTTTAAGTCATTTATGTATCTTTTAAAAAAGGACAATGAAAAATATTTTTAAAACTTTGCTACTCTACACTTCAGTTCTTTTTTTAATGGGTATTTTTAATTGTATTTTTTGAAGATACATAGATCACAAAAAATGTTGCATTAAAAAATATAAGAGGTTCCCGCATACCCCACACCCCCACCCCACCCTCATCCCCCACTCCTCCCACATCAACAACCTCCTTCCTCATTGCAGCACATCTATTGCATTTGGTGAATACAGCTAGAAGCACTGCTACACCACATGGATTATAATTCACATTGTAGTTTACACTCTCCCCCAGTCCATTCAGTGGGTTATGGCAGGATATATAATGTCTAGCATCTGTCCCTGCCATATCATTTAGGACAACACCAAATCCCAAAAATGCCCCCACATCACATCTCTTCTTCTCTCTCCCTGCCTTCAGCAACTACCGTGGCCACTTTCTCCACATCGATGCTCTTTAGTTCTTACAAAAGTCAGAATACAATTGAACAAGAAAAAGGTATATTTCCTGATAATGAACATGCAAAATATAAAGTGGTGAAGTGGGACAAAAACAACATAAAGAAGGAAAACAGAGGGATATAGGAGCAGAGAACACATAAGTGATTGAAGCTAAATTGGTATCTTTTCAAATTAGTAGGTTATAGATGTAGGTTGAATAATATAAACCACAGGATAACCATAAAGAAAGAATTTTTAAAATATACAGAAACAGAAATAAGAAAGAAATCAGTCAGGTACATCACAAAAGATCAGTTATAAAGAAAAGGAGGTTGCAATAAAGGAAAAGAGAGAACAAAAAGAAAAAAGTTATGGCATATAAAAAGCAATGGACAAAATGACTTAAGTAAGTACGGCCTTTTTAGTAATAACACTGAATGTTAATATATTCAACTTCCCAATCAAAAGTCTAGTGGCAGAATCAATAGAAAAGCATGACCAACTATATGTTATTTACCTGAGACTCACTTGAGACGCAAAGACACAAATAGATTGAAAGTGAAAGGTTGGAAAAAGATATTCCATGCCAGTAGTAACCAAAAAAGAGCTGGGGAATCCATAATAATATAGGACAAAATATACTTTAAAGAAGGATACTATATATTAATAAAAGGATCAATCCACCAAGAAGAAAAAGCAATCATAAATATTTATGTACCTAACTACAGTGCTCCAAAATACATGAAACAAACTCTGACAAACTGAAGAGAGAAATATACACCTTTAAATAATAGTTGAAGATTTAATATACCACTCTCATCAATAGATAGAACATCAATAAGAAACAGAGAACTTGAGTATTACAAAGAATGAACTAGGCCTAACATACATAAACAGAACACTGCATCCCAAAATATAAAATATACATTTTCAAGGGCTCATGGGTCATTCTCTAGAATAGACCATAGGTTGGGTCACAAAACAAGTCTCAATAAATTTAAAAAGATTGAAATTGTACAATGCATCTTGTATGACCATAATGGAATGAAGCTGGAAATCAATAACAGGTAGGAAACTAGAAAATCTACAAATATATTAAAGTTAAACAACACACTCTTAAACAATCAGTGGGTCAAAGAAGAAATAGCAAGAAAAATCAGTAAATACCTTGAGATGAATAAAAATGAGAGCACAACATATCAACACTTATGTTATGCAGCAAAGGTAGTGCTAAGAGTAAAAAAAAGAAAGAGATCAAAATCAAAGACCTAATGGCACACCTGGAAGTACTAGAAAATGAAGAACAAACTAATCCCAAAGCAAGCAGAAGAAAAGAAATAACAAAGATTAGAGAAGAAATAAATGAAATTGAGAATAAAAAAATAGAATTAACAAAACTAAATGTTGGTTGGATCAATAAAGTTGGCAAACCTTAGGTAGCTGACAAAGAAAAAAAGAGAGAAGATGCAAATGAATAAAATCATAAATGAGAGGGAAGGCATTACTAATGACCCCATAGAAATGAGAAGGATCATAAGAGGATACTATGAACAACTCCACGCCAATTTATTAGACAATCTAGATGAAATGGATAAATTCCTAGAAACACACAAACAACCTGCACTGGCTCTAAAAAAATTAAAAGACAAAGAACAGACCAATCTCAAAGACATTGAACCAATCAAAAATCTTCCAACAAGGTAAGTATTTGTACAGGGAAGAGATAAAATGGGGGCATAAGGATACCTTTGTGCGGGGCTTTGCAGGCTTGAGGAGAGTTAGGGATGGGAGGTGGGTAATATGGTCCAAGAAATTGGGGGGAGGGGGGAGGAACATATAAACATAGGAGATTGTCAGGTATGTGGTTGAGAGTATAATGTAGAGAAAACTTTTTCAAAAATATAAGGAAGGTTACCTGTTTAAGATGCTTAAAGGGGAGAATCTGACACAGGACAGGCTTCTGGAGAGTGTGTGCATGCTCATTTTGTCATAGTGGGTTATATCATTGGATGGAGACCCATATAATTAGAGTGAAGGAATACCCACATCCTGGGGAGGACTGATGTTCTTAAATAGAAGGAATCGTATCTCCCGAGAGAAATGGTGGCTCCCAATGCGTTAGGGCAGTCGAGCATATCAAGCCCTCAACATTGTTGCAAGTATCTCTGACCATGGCTGTTCAAACAGTGAAGATTGATTGTCACTGTAGGCCCTGAGGGGAGGGGGAAGGAAGTATTGAATAGATGGAATCAGTGTAACTGTGGGACAATGGAAGTGTTCCATAAGATTATGCAAGAATGGATATAGGACATGTTAAATTACACCAAAAATGTATAGGGGCCTATAGGCTAAAATGTAAATCATAATGTAAAACATAGATAACTAAAAATTTAGTTATCTTTAGTTGTATAGTCTAAAATATAAACCATAATGTAAACCCAAGTGTAACTTTGTTTGAAAGTTATTGTCTCAATATCTATACATCAGTTACAGTAAATATAGTATGAACATGTGAAAAGATTATTGCTGGGGAAGGGACAAAGTGTCTGATGTTGGATATGTGGGAGTACCGTATACTGTATATATGAATTACTGTGATCTAAAAGTTTTGTGAAGACAAGCTTAATAATTAGAAAAAAAGAAAAAGAAAGGACATAAACACTGAGGAAAAGATGGAAGAAGTTGCCTTGCCAATTTGCATACAGGGCAACACTTATTGCAGTGATGGAAGGCAAAACATCAAAAACAAAGCTTTTGCATTTTTAAATTTTTTGATGCCCCTATTTATTTTCTAAATTAGTATGTATTCTATATCTAACCTTTAAACTCATCACTATATTCCATTTTACTATGAATGGAACCTGGCAATATATTAGGCTTCATTTTTGAAGTTTTGGACCACAGAGAGGTTCAACAATGGCAGGGGAGGAATACTGTTGTGGGATGTTTTTGATAGAGGGCAAATGGTTTGGGGGGGGGGAGAGTTCTCCAGGGCATGTATACGGGGTACATAAAAATGTTTGGATATTTTCATAGTGGTTACAGTTAAAAATGACAACTGAGAGAGTGCTGAGTTCCTAGCCAGGGGAGCTCTATCTCATTCCCTAATGGAATAGCAACAATCCCTCAAGTGCAATGGCAAAGACCAAAAAAGAAAGATGGTCCAACAATGAGCCCTTGATACTAATGACTATGCTTGTGAGCCTATGCATTTGAAATAAGAACTAGGTCCAGAGCTGCAGGGTGCCTAAGAGTTACCTCCTGAGAGCCTCCATGTTGCTCAAACGTGGCCACTCTCTAAGCCAAACTCAGCATGTAAATGCATTGCCTACTCCCCCAGCATGGGACATGACTCCCAGGAATGAGCCTCCCTGGCGCTGAGGGACTACTACCAAGTACCAGCTGATGATGTAACTAGAAAACGACCTTGAATAAGAGGGTCGACTCAGACCAGCAGTATATCTAAGCCTACATGTAATATAAGGAGTTAAAAATGCTTTTTGACCTTGAATAAAAGGGGGAAATGGAAAGGACAAGTGACTTTATGTGGCTATGAGTCTCCAAAAAAGAACTGGGAGTTTATCAGAGAGGTGGCCCTTACACACACCTCAGCAGTGTCCCAGACAGCTAAAGTAGATACAACCCCAGGTATTGGTTCTTCCAAGGGTTACAGAGACCCACAGGTTCTATGATCATGGCAGATGGAGTTCAGTGCCATGTCAGCTGGCCTAGTTTGGAGTTTGTGGTCCTGAGTGTGATGGAGTTGGACTCAGATGTGATCTTTGGTCACAAGCCTCTCCTGTAACTTTTACCGGAACTGTGACTGGCACTGGGGTTAAGTGTATACCCAGGAAATCTGAATCTCTGGACTGTCCATGTGATAGCCAGGCCCTGAGCCTCAACAGACTTGCAACTCCTACCCTCTTGTTTATGAACTTACCCCAGCTAGCTAACAGGGAGGTGAAGAAGGTCAAACACCACACCAGGGGACCAAGAGTGCCTACAGCTGCAAGCAGGAGAATTGCATTCATCATCCAAGTGGAATCTAAGCCCCCTCTTGATATAGAGGTGGAATGGACATAACTATCCCAGGGCCCACAGAATGGAGGAATAGAGTATGGTTTAGAATGGACTTACTGATATTCTATTCTGAAACTTTTGTGATTAGTAATGGAAATAAATGTAGCATTGATGTGGAGAAAGTGGCCACAGTAGCTGCTGAGTGTAGGGAGTGGGAAGAAGAGATATGATGTGGGGGCATTTTCAGGAGTTGGAGTTGTCCTGGGTGGTACTGCAAGGACAGTTACTGGACATTGTATGTCCTCCCATGGCCCACTGGGTGGAGTGGGGGAGAGTGTAAACTATAATGTGGACCATTGACCATGTGGTGAAGCAGTGCTCAGAGATGTATTCACCAAGTGCAATAAATGTGCCATGATGATGAAGGAGGTTGTTGTTATGGGAGGAGTGGAGTGAGGGGTTGGGGTATATGGGGACCTCATATTTTTTTAATGTAACATTTTAAAAAATTTTTTAATAAAAAATTTTTTAAAAATCTTCCAACAAAGAAAAGCCCAGATCCAGATGGCTTCATAGGTGAATTCTACCATTCATTCCAAGAAGAACTAATACCAATCCTGCTCAAACCATCCCAAAAACTTGAAGAGAAGGGAACACTAACTAATTCTATGAGGCCAACATCACTCTAATACCAAACCACTTAAAAATTTATGTTCCTGAGTAAGATGGAGTTGGACTCAGATGTGACCTTTCTACACATGCCTCTTCTGTCACTTTTACTGAACCTGTGGTTGGCGCTAAGGTTGGTGTATACTCAGGAGACCTGAATCTCTGGACTGTCCTTGTGACAGCCAGACACTGAACCTCAGCAGACTTGCAACTCCTACCCCTCTGGTTTATTGGGCTTACCCCAGCCAGCTAACAGGGAGGTAAAGAAGGTCAACTACTGCACCAGGGAGCCAAGAATGCCTACAACTGCAAGCAGGAGAATTGCATCTATCATCGATGTGGAATCTAAGCCCCCTCTCAATATAGAGGTGGAGTGGACATAACCATCCCAGGGCCCACAGGATGGAGAAATAGAATATGGGTTAGAGTGGACTTACTGATATTCTACTATGGAACTATTGTGATTAGTAATAGAAGAAATTGTAACATTGATGTGGAGAAAGTGGCCATGGTAGCTGCCGAGGGTAGGGAGAGGGAAAAAGAGATATGATGTGGGGGCATTTTCAAGACTTGGAGTTGTCCTGGGTAATACCGCAGGGACAGATGCTGGACATTGGATGTCCTGCCATGGTCCACTGGGTGAACTGGGGGAGAGTGTAAACTACAATGTAAACCATTATCCATGTGGTGCGGCAGTGCTCCAAAATGTATTCACCAAATGCAATGAATGTGCCATGATGTTGAAAGAGGTTGTTGATGTGGGAGGAGTAGAGTGAGGGAGGTAGGGGATATATGGGAATCTCTGACATTTTTTGAATGTAACATTTTAAAAAAAAAGGAAAAAATTACTACAAGAAAAAATTATAGATCAATTTCTTTTATGAATATAAGATGCAAAAATCCTCAACAAAATACTTGCAAATTGAATCCAACAGCATATTCAAAGAATTATACACCACTATCCTAGGTATGCAAGTCTGTTTCAATGTAAGGAAATCAGTTAATATAATACACCACATTAACAAAATGAAAGGAAAAAAACTACGATTATCTCCACTGATGCAGAAAATGCATTTGACAAAATCCAGCATCCTTTCTTGATAAAAACACTTAGAAAAACAGGAATAGAAGGAAACTTCTTCAATATGATAAAGAGCAAATATGAAAAAGCCACAGACAACATCGTACTCAATGGTGAAAGACTGAAAACTTTTCTGCTGAGGTCAGGAACAAAACAAGGATGCCTACTGTGACCACTGTTATTCAACATTGTACTGGAAGTTTTAACCAGAGCAGTTAGGTTAAAAAAAAAAAAGAAAAGCAAACCAAATTAGAAAGGAAGTTGCAAAACTTTCACTATTTGCAGATGACATGATGAAAAGTCCTAAAATCCATAACAAAGCTACTAGAACTAATGAATGAAATCAGTAGAGTGACAGGTTACAAGATCAACATGCAAAAATCTCTAGAGTTTCTGTACACTAGTAATAAGCAAATAGAGGAGGAAATCAAGAAAAAATTCCATTTACAATAGCAACTAAAAGAATCAATTATCTAGCAAATATCTGGGAATAAATTTAACCAAGGATGTAAAGGACTTACACACAGAAAACTACAAAACACTGCTAAAAGAAATCAAAGAAGACATTCTGTGTTCATGGGTTGGAAGACTAACTATCATTAAGATGTTAATTCTACCCAAAAATGATTTACAGATTCAATGCAATGCAAATCAAAATTTCAAAAACCTTTGTTTTAGAAATGGAAAAGACAATTATCAAATTTACTTGGAAGGATAAGTGGCCTTGAATAAGAACAAAGGACTCACACTTAATTGACTTTAAAGCATATTACAAAGCTACAGTGGCCAAAACAGCAGGGTATTGGCACAAGTTCATACAGTTGACCAATGGAATTGAATTGAGAGTTTAGAAATAGACCTTCACATCTAGGGACAACTGATTTTTTACAAGACTGCCAAGTCTTGTGTCAAGTGATGCTGGGAGAATTGGATATCGATATGCAAAAGAATGAAAGAGGACCCCTATCTACACCATATACAAAAGTTAACTCAAAATAGATCAAAGACTTACATATTAGAGCCAGGACTATAAAACTCCTTGAAGAAAATGTAGGGAAGCATCTCTAGGATCTTGCATTGGGCAATGGTTTCTTCCAATTTATACCCAAAGCACAAGTGATGAAAGAAAAAATAGATAAATAGGATCTCATTAAAATTAGAGCATCAAAAGACTATGTCATGAAAGTGAAAGAACAACCTACAGAATGGGAGAAAATATTTGGAAACCATATATCTAATACAGGTTTAATATCCACAATATATAAAGAAATCCTACAACTCAACGATAAATAGAAATACAAACCAATTAAAAATGGGCAAAAATTTGAATAGACATTCTTTAAAGATGTTCTAAAAAGGGCTAAAAACACATGAAAAGATTCTCAACATAACTACCTATTTGGGAAATGCAAACAAAAACCACAATGAGATATCGTTTCACACACACTAGAATGGCTACTATTAAAAGAAAAAATAGGAGGTTCTAACAAGATGGTGTTAGCTTAGGTGGGCACTCCCTAGCTCTCTTGCAAAAAATGGTTGAGAAGGGACAAAATCCTACCTGACCCAATAGCATCCCTATACCCCCCATCTTATCCCTTCACTGCACACTTAAGTTCACTTAATCCATGCTGTATAGCAGTGTTCCAAAATGTATTCATCAAATGCAATGAATGTACTGCACTAATGAAAGAAGTTGTTGATGTGGGAGGTGTGGGGAGTGTGTGAAATGAGATATATGGGAACATCTTATATTTTTTAATGTAACATTTTGTGTGATATATGTACCTTTTTTTAAAAAAAAAAATTTAAACAAAACATTATATCATAAAAATATCCTACCGGATTGAACTGTTTTGGGAACACACAGATCAGGATGCTTCAGGGCATAGACCTGGAAAAAGAGATAAAGAGCCCAAGGGAAAACCTTGGTGCTGGAGTTGGTATATACATGTCCAAGAGACCTGAATCTTTGAGCTGTCCACGTGCCAGCTGGGCCCTAAGCCTTAAAAGAGTTGCAGCAGCTACTATCCAGTTCATTGGACTCACCCAGGACAACTAAGAAGGAGGTGATGATGGACAATCACCATACCAAGGAACTGAGAGAGTCTACAACTGTAAGCAAGGGAGTCCCATACATCAGCTGTATGGGACTGAAACCCTCTCTCAATCAGAGGTGGAGCAGGCATCACCATCCCAGAATCCTCAGGATTGGGGAAGGAATGAACTATGAACTAGAGTGGACTTACTGGTATTCTACTATAGACTTACTGTGATTCTAGCAATGGAAGAGCGTATATCATTGATGTGAAGGCAATGGCCACTGGAGGTTCTAAGGTCAGGGAGAGAGAAACAGATATAATATGGGGGCATTTTGGGGACTTTGGAATTGTCCAGAATGACATTGCAACTACAGATACAGGCCATTATATATCTTGTCATAACCTACAGCATTGTGCAGGAGAACATGTAAACTATAATCCATGCTTAGGGCAATGCTCCAAAATGTGTTCATCAATTGCAATGAATGTACCACACTAATGAGGGATGTTGTGGTAATGTGGGTAAGTGTGGGTGGTAGAGGGAGCAGGGCTATGGCAATCCTCTCTATTTTTTATGTAACATTTATGTAATCTAAATATCTTTTTAAAAATAAAAATTTTTAAAAATAAAAACCATAAACTCTAAGAGTTGGATTTTTTTAAAACATCATGTAATTTTCCTGTCCTGATGATGACTTTTTTAGACAAATTAGACAAATGCAAACATTTTTGTTTCATAACAGCTCTGTCTTCCCCCGATTCCACTGACACACAAAGATAATGTTAGTACAACATTCTAGTTTATATAAAGTCTCAGGTTTATTTCCTCATGATTTTAACCTTTAAGTGTACTTTATTGACTTCATGAGTTAAGTGAATTACCATTATTTTCACAAATTGTTTAAGATCACAAAATATAAAATCATGTTTAGTTAAACTGACTTACTAAAAATGTATTCTAAAAGGATTTACTCTTGGGACATTCTTGTAATGTAACAAATCATAAAAGCTTAAAGTGTCAACTTAAACTTGTAATTCCCTACGTATCTTTAAATCTTAAATTAATGTTTAATTGAGGTAATTGATTAACTAGCATGCTTACCTAAAGGTATATTAATATATTACAGAGTAGCATAAATTGATAGATTGAAAAAGGATGAACTAATGACCATGGTCCTGTTTATACACCTGTTTATTTTCAAAGAAATGTGAAAGAATGCCTGTGATGACGGATATACAAGATAATGGATCTACTTTGTTCATAGAGGGAAAATAGATTGGTTTAAGGATATGCAGTGAGTATAGATCAGAGGGAAATGAATCTAATTTATCTGGCTTACTAATAATGAATTTGAAAGGAGCAATGAAATGTGTTAAAATTTTTAACAAAGTAATAAAATAAACAAATAAAGGAAAAAAATTTTTTAACAGAACAGGTTAAGTATTATATGTGTATTCATAAGGAAAAAAATTAGAACTTGAACCAAGATGGTCATGATGGGGGTGGTAAAAATTGTCAGATTCTGAATATTTTGAAGATAAATTCAGGAGAACCTGCCTTAATATGTTTGGTACATTGTAGGCATAAAAACAATATTTATTGAATGAATGGTAGGCAAAGAAATGATACTATTTGTTTAACCTAGGGCAGAAAACTTGGGGTCTTGAGATCAGGCATGGTACAGAACCCTATTTTTCACTCTATACAGTTTTACACCTATTTCCCAATAATAATTTAAAAATATGGTTAGACTAATAAGTGCATTTTTATACAGACAGGGAAGAGTTTTTCCAGAAGTGGGAAGTAGGCATATCTCTTAGATATAAAAGAGAAAGGAAAAGAAATGACCCTAATTAAAGGTTGAAAAAAAAACTTCTGTATTCTTTTGTGTTCATCAAGGCAGGGGCAATATATCTGTGAGATAGCTCTCAGACAGTCACTGTAAGGATCAACCCTTGGGCAGGGAGATCCATTTTTATCTCAGAAGCAGATTCCAGTCCAATCTCTTAAGTGACAATCCCTCAGGAATGCAGGTAGAGAATGACAGTGCACTGCACTCTGTTAGTTGGATGATTTCAAGATTCATATTCTCCACCAATTCCCCATTTCTACTTAGGATTTGAGGACCTCTTTTAAAAATTGCCATCTATCCCAGCCAAAAAAAAGAAAGCTTATCTCCTGAGCATTACAGGAGAGCAATGTCTCTCCATGGAGGCGAGCATAATGAAATAAGAGATGCTGAAACTACAGGTGAGAAAAAGGGTGCTTTGTCAGCCACTCTCCTTGCTGGAGACCCTCCTTCCACTACACACCTAAGGGCTTCCACCTGTTCTCATCTAGCAGACGACATATGCCCTCTTGTACATTGCAGCTTCACAGGATGAAGGTCCCCTTATGACCCCTGAGGCCTAAGTTTCTTTAAGGTTTAAATCGTATTTCACCTCCCCACTCCCCTCCAGATTACAAGCATTCACTTTCCAGTTTTGTCTAGGCAGGAAGCAAAGAGGTAAAATCCATGCCACCTGTCACCTTACTAAAAAGAAAAAGGAAAAAAAGATAGTGGCAACAAAAGCTTTGTTTCAAGAAGAGTATTATTTGCATCAGCAGTGGTGGGTGCTCACTTGAAAGCTTTCACAGCCTGTCACTGACTTACTGACTCATTGTCACCACCTTCTTGTTTTGGCTATTGCTGTAGTTTATTTCCCAAACTGTAGGCCAGAAGGGCCTAGTAAATTAGAAAAATTAGAAAATTAGAAAACTATGAATCTAGAGACCAATGAGTGCAATGAATCCAAGAGTTTCTTGGGTCAGGTTTTTAGATCCTATGGCACCAGAAAGCTGCCTTTCAAAACAACCCCTGGGCCACTTATTGATTGGTTACTCCAAATAGATGATAAAATCACGTCTGAAATTATTAGTAACCAAGGAGGAGGTGGTGAGATCAACTGCTGGGCAAATTTCAAACATCCAGGAAAGGCTGAGGTTGGCTGTTGCCTCTTGAAACAATGGTTGGTTTCACTAACAGGTGAAGGATGTCAGGAGCCACAGTAATACAAAAGCAGTTGCATTAGCAGCACACAAGCCCAGTGCCTTAGCTAAAATAATGAACTTCTCCCTCATGTCATAGTCCAGTGAGATAGGGCCAGGGGATTGAGAGAGCTGCTGCTTCATGTAGTAGTTTCATCATCGTACAGGGACTCAGAGTTCCCTGCAAATGGCTGAAAAAATGTAAAGAATTGCATGAGTGTTATGGCTCAACTTGGATGGCATATTTCCCTTCTTTTCTTTCCACTGGCCATAAATCAGTCCTATCCCCACCTCCCTAACCACAAGGAATACTCAGAAATGTATTCTAGTTGTATGCTCAGAAAGAAAAAAAATATGGTTTTAGTAGGCATCTAGCTAGCCTTTGCCACGAAATCCTTAGGAGAACCACACATTTATGGCCTTTATCTTTCGTCAAGTCACTTCCATGATGACTTTTGGACTGCGAACCAGGGCCAGTTTCCTGGTTTCAATGACCTGCCTCTCAAAAGGCAAAATTTGGAGGTTATACTGGCAAGTATGTGTGTGCTTGTGTGCACATGGGACTCAGTGCATCCACACATACCCACACATTCCAAGGATTGTAAACATCTTCATGGAGCACTCAAAAGCCTACCACAGGACATTGTCCAGCTTTCTTCTGATAAGAAAGCAGATGAGTTCCTTAACAGTGTCTCCCAATTATTCATTCTATACTTAAAAATGATAATACACATAAGGTACTCTAAAGAATGAGGTGACATACCTCAAGTCAACTAACTTAGGGACACCAGTTGCCCCAGGACCTATCCAGCTGACTCTCGGGCTAAGGAGTCAACTCAGGCCCTGGAAACCTAATCGCAGCACACCTATTAGGAACCTGCCTTAGATCATATAATTACACTAGAAAACCCAGAACCTTGCCCTTCTATTTTTCTTACAGTCCTACGGAGGATAATTGTTATTCCTAGAGAGAAGAAGACAGCATTCCAGAGAAAATTGGAAAAATATCTTTTAAATCTGAATTAAAACTTCAATTAATCTTATGCCCAAGGGGAAAAGGTAGACAGGAACTATGCAGCTCTTTAATAACTCATGAATACAAATCAGAGACTTCAAATTGCTCTTTAAACAAATATTTGGACACTCATCGTTATCAATAATAATATAGCTTATCTGACACAAAGGAAAATTGAAAGAAGCTGTTTGGACTTAAGATCCATTTAACTTTCAATGGGCTTGTTTCTTTAAAGGACAAGCCCACAGAGTGGCTGCCCAAATGCCCACATTGGAAGAGTTTTCTAACAATCCTGCTTAACAAAAGTTCTATCCATGACTTGGCAGAGTTTCTGAAATTCTCTGTCATTTCTTTCGATAAAGTCAAAGTTGTCCTTATTTATTTAAAGTAAATAACAGATTGTTATAAATTCACATTAACTCCTTTGTGAGAGTTAGTTTTTCAGAAATCTAAGTGCTGAAAAATTGAGATGCATGGCCAACAAAGCGAGAAGCACATTTCTAACTTTGACAAAGTTCTCCAGTCATCCCCTCTGACCCCTCTACCTGAGTGAAGGAGTAAAATTTTAGGTCAAGACCAAAATATTTAAGGCCTTTAGAACCACAGAACTGGGTGGATGGAGTGGGAGAGGTAAAAGATCTTAGTGACACACAAGAATTATTTGTTCTTGGAGAAATTTCTTTTGGAATTTCTTGTCCATTGAAGTTTATTTCCCTTTGACCTTCTTTTCGAGGATCTAATTTTCTCTCTGACTCCATCCTCAACTTTAGACTGTTTTTCTTGTCTTGGTGCTCATCTACCAAGAAGCAGGTATGGAGTGTACAGTCTGGTTGTCCTTTTGCTTGAGGGAAGGGAGTGAGAATAGGGCCAAGAGAAAAGGAGGGCAAGGTCTGCCATGGTGTTTGCAACCTAGCACCTATTCCCATCCTGCTTTCTGAGTCTATGTGGCTAGATGAGGGAAGTGACCACATTCCTCTGGCCAGGCCTGGTAAATCAGAATATTTCATACCACTAGCCAAAGGGATCTGCTCAGCAATGAACTTGAAGCCAATGAGGATGAATTCTAGGACTTCTGTTGGCACAACTCCTTTTGGGTTGTTAAATTGTGGGGATATGAATCTTGGCCTTCTAGCAGCTATTTTGCCACTGTAAGAAGAGAGTTGCCTGATAGAAGAACATCCACAGAGCAAAACAGAACCAAAATCTATAAGAGACAGAAGCTGAGATCTGATGACATTATTTGCGCACCTAGATCCAGTCAAGCCTGAGGTCAGAGAATTAAATCTGGTCAAGAGATCCTCGTGAGGGAACTGTTCCATATCTTGACCATGGTGGTGGTCACATGAATGCACACAAGGTAAAATTGTGCAGATCTAAGTACACACACTCATACTAGTAGATACAAAATGGGTAAAATCTGAATAAGATCAATGGGTTATATCAAAGTCAATGTCCTAGTTGTAATATTGCACTATAGCTATGCAAGATTCTACCACTAGGGGAAACTGGGTGAAGGGCATACCTGATCTTTCTGTAGGGAATATAACTGCATGTGAATCAACAGTTACCTGAAATGAAAAGGTAAAAATAGGAGAATTGACACTTTCTTACATCTGCTTTATATGAAAGCTCTTCTAGAAATGTACAGGGGTGACAATGGCCAACATGATAGGTGGGAATGGGGGAAATTTGGATCTTATTAATCTTATGTGAATAAGATTAATAATTGATTCTTATTAATCTTATGTGAATAAGATTAATAATTGAGAAAAAGTTGTCAAAACCTACTATATATAATACCACCTCATTGGCTATCTATATGCTGTGTAACAAATTACCATAAATTTAGTGGCATAAAACAACACAGGTTCTATGGGTCAGGAATACAGGCTTGGCTTAGCTGGTTCTTCTCCTTGGTCTCACAGACTACAAGATGTCAGCTGGACTGCATTCTTTTCTGGAGGCTTGTCAGGTTGTTGGGAGACTTCATGTCCTTGTGGCTTTAGAACTCACAGAAGCATGCTTCCTCGAGGCCAGCAGAGAATCTCTCTCTCCAGTCTACTAAGATGGAGTCAGATATATAACATAACCTAATCAAAGGATGGCATCCCATCATCTTTGCCATATACTATTGGCTTAGAGCTAGTCACAGGTTCTGCCTGCACTCAAGGGAGGGGACTATACATGCATGCAACTCATTGGGAGTGTGTGACACTACTTTGTTTACACCATACTCAATGTGGTGAAGCCTTCTGTCTCAAAGTTTGTGTTCTCCTGGGAGGTCTTTGGTGCCTTTGAGAGCCTCTGAAAGAGAAGAAAGCCTTCATTAAGCAAAACTCCCCTGATCCATACTCTGTGCTAGGATTTTTCCATGCCATGTCTTCTCTTATCCGCACAATAAATCTAAGTAAAATTTATTAGCTTCATTTTACAGTTGGGGAAACTGAAACTCAGCGGCCAGGACTCACTCCACATCTGCCAGATACTACGTGACTGAGATCTTAAATTTCTCACCTATTTCATACCTATCAGCTCTGGAAAATTGGCAGCAACCAAGGATAGAGGGCAGAGATTTATTCAGGAATAAAGACAAGCTTCAGCTGAAAGATGCAGTAGGACCTGGCTAGGTCTGGGATAGAATTTCCAGAAACCTGAGGTGGGTGGGCGGGGATGTAGTCATCCATTCCAGGCTCCTTGACGGAGGGTCCCTGTGGAGCATTCCACATGCAGGATACAGGCATGAGCAGCTCTAACCAGGAAGGATGACAATTAGCCAGAGGGTGATCTGTGTTAAAAAAAAAAAAAAAAAGACAGGGTTGGGGTATCCTGAGAACTTAAATCATCAGCACATGAAACCCAGGCAACTGGGGAGCTGCTGTCAGTTTTTCCCTAACAACACTAAGATAGAGCTATATCGGGGAGATAAAGACGAAGACAAAGAGAAGCAAATGAAGAGACTCAGGAGTGTAAGAAAAGCCTCTCCAGGACATCCCCAGTAGTCAACTTAATTCAATGAAGCTGCTATGGCCTCACCCATCTGCTTGCTTTCATACATGCTGTTCCGTCGGCCAGTGATGCTTTGCAGCATTTCCGGCCCCAACAAAACCCCACTGAACCTTCCAGAGCCTCCTCCCTGGGGAGGTCCTCCCCTCTGCATCCCTGCCCCCAGCAGCACTGGTTGCATTTGGTGATACCAACACTCCTGGCACACAGCTACCTCACGTGATGACGCGCGGCATATTTTGAGACGTGCTTGTGTGTCTGTCTATCCCACCAATCAGTGGCTCATAAGAGCAGGGGCTGGTGGCCTGTTCACTTCTGAATCCCAGGATCTAATGGGGGACTGGGTTCACAATTTGTGCTCAATAAATGCTTATCGGGCAGTCCTTAGCTGAAGCTATCTGCAATGAGGAGATGGAGTGGAAAAGGAAGCTGTGCATCTGTCACAACACATCACTTCTCTCCCTTCCCTTATCACTCTGTTTTCAAATAAACTTTATTCCTAAATCTCCCTGGGGAAGGCTTAGGAAGGGGGAGCTGCCTGCAGTCTCGGCCTAGAGCCTTGTGCCAGCTCATTAAATTTAACTCACTGTCCCTCTCTTGTCCCTTCCCCCTCCTGGCAGCAAAACTTGGTCACTCCAACTGTTTAAAAAAAAAAACAACAAACCCAAAGGCAGATGCATTTGCAGGACTGAATGAAAACTGAGGCAGGTGAAAGCAGGGTGCCCCTTGGGAGGCAATTTCCTGGTGTTTCAAAGTTTGCCCCACTTCCACCACTTACCCGTGCCCCAGTTTCCAATTCCCTCAGCTGATACCTCTAGATAGGAACTGTAATGCACCTTGAAACGCAGCCACCTCTTTTTCCTCCTCCTTCACCATAGTCAAAATCAAAGAACCTGTCCCTGAGATCTCATCTCCAGATATTAATAATTTAGGACATATTTATTGAGTGGTTACTGTGTGCAAGGTGAAGAGTTAGAGGCCATGGGAGAGGCTATGGGAGAAAAAATAACACATGTGGAGTCCGAGAACATCATATTTGAAAGGGGCTTTGGGAAGCAATAACCCTCCTGTTATTACAAAGAGGGAAACTGAGGCCCATGCAGAGCAGAATTTAAGACCTGGACTGTGTTCTTTGCTGTATAAGAGCTTCTAGTCCTTCCAGGTAGAAAAAAGCATAGATATAGAGAAAATTAAGCAACAACATAAAATGTCCCAGGACATTTATGTTAAAACTTGAAAACTACAAAGAGTGAAGGTGGACAGTCCATCATCGTCATCAGAGTCATCATTGTCTCCATCATCTTCACTAGCATCTATTGAACACAACGATGTGACAGTCCCTTTGCTCAGTGCTTTACACATATGGCCTTATTAAATCTTCCCCCTAAACTTAAGAGGAGCTTGTATTTATCCCATCTCAGAGATGAAAAATCCGAAGTCCTGAAAGGTTAGAATTTCAGGACCTGGAGCCAGACTTTGTGGATTCACATTCTTATGCCCAGGTGCCTTTTCGTAACCTGTCTAAACCTCTTCTTCCTGATCTATTCATTGGGGAGGGAGGAGGGCCTAACTAATTGGGTTGCCAGGAGAATCAAGTGAATTTCTGAATGAAAATCCCTTACACTTTGCCTGGTGGTCAGTGCATAGGACAAGTCAACTGTCATCATGCTTGGCATTGCTGGTGTGTTGCCATTGCCATTGTTGTGCCTTGTTTTTGTTAATGATGAGCATGGGCTTTGAACTGCATGTTGAGAAGTAGCAAAATGTAATATGGAAGAACATTAACACAGCACGTTTCAAAGAAGGCTGATGTGACTACTAATAACATTATAATTACATTAAACGCTTACACAGGTTTTACTATGTGTTCAGCAGTGTGTGTTTAGGGGACCGTGATTAGTGCTGGGTGTCTGGGGAAAAAAGGTCATTGTGAAGGAGATGTAGGCAGGAAGGTAGGCTCTCATGAGAGAGAAGCCTGACTGAAGGCTGTGATGGGTGTGCCACTTCCTCCCCAAAAGGGAGAGTGAGAATGATTCCTGCGGCTATCCCAGAATGGCAGTGGGAAAGTCTTAAAGCAGGGGGAATAGTGAGACAAAAGCCCACCAGAATCAGGTCTTGGGAGGGTGTCAGAGAAAGCCAGAGTGACATGTGCAAAATGGGTCCCCAGAGCAGAGAGCCCTTGGGGATAAAGTCAGAACTGGGGGTGTTTTAGGCTGTTGGATGTTAAGGGAGAAGGCAGTAGGGGCAGTTACCAAAACTGAGGTACATGGGAGCTGCCAGGATGACTCTGGAGATTTGCAGGTGGGGAGATTGTCCAAAGCCTTTATGGGGATCATCGGGCCCATTTAAGGGAGGTCAGAAGGGAAAGAGCAAGGGCTGTGATATCAACCTTCATTCAGGCCTGCATGCATTCTCTTATTTGTTTATTCCCTTCACATTTAACAGGCACTTACAGGTCCCGTGTTGGAGACTAGAAATTTAATGGGAAGCAAGAATGACATTGTTATCAAGCAAGGGTGTCAGGTACAGTATCAGGCTCCTTAAACAAGTTAGTTATGTCCTTAAAACAACTCTACTGGGAAGTAGATGTGGCTCAAGAGACTGGGTTCCCATCTACCCTACGGGAGGTCCAGGGTTCAATTCTTGGGACTTCCTGGTGACTGTGAGCTGACTTACACAGCAAGCTGACCCAAGTGGAAAGCTGACCCATGTGGAATGCTGGTCCATGCGGAGAGCTGGCCCATGCGTGAGCTGGCCTGAGTGGAGAGCTGGCCCATGCGTGAGCTGGCCTGAGTGGAGAGCTGGCCAGCACAGGAGTGCTGGCCAATGTGGCGAGCTGGACCAAGCAGAGAGCTGGCTCATGCAGTGAGCAGGCCCAAGTGGAGTGCTGGCATAGCAAGATGACTCAACCGAAAGAGACACAGAGGATAGACAATAAGAAATATAGTAAACCAGGAACCTGAGGTGCTGCAAGAGATTGAGCACCTCTCTCCCACTCCAGAAGGTCCCAGGATTGGTTCCCAGAACCACCTAAATACACAGAAGCAGAAGCAGACACAGAAGAACTCACAGTGAATGGATGCAAAGAGCAGACAATGGGGGGTGGAGGGGGAGTGAGAGAAATATATTAAAAAAACAGAACTCTATTTGTGTTTTATTATTACGATTTTACAGGGAAGTGGGGTGGAAACCAGGGCTCAGATAGTAAAGTGATTTGCCCAATATCACACAGTTAGTAAGAAATACTTCAGCCAGCATTTAAACTCAGGCATTCAATTCAAATATCATATTAGAAATCAGAGAGAATTAAAGCAAGACTATCCCCAGTTTCCATTGTTAAAATCTCCCAGCATCTCATTTCCTAAAGTGGCTGTGGTTAAATTCAGCAGCCTACAATCACTTTCCAGTCCAGTCTACGTGGCTGATTGCAAGATTTGAGGACGTTGCTCCTTGATTAGGTGCATCAAACAAGCTGCTAAGCCACCCTGGCCCAGCACAATGGGGCTCAATTGGGGGTGAGTCATCCAGGAAGTCCTCCTGAATGTCAAGAACAAACATCCCAGAATAGATGCACACTGGGCACCAGGCTTCAGTGGCTGCCCCACGTCTGCCAGCTTGTGAATTGGAGATGGCAGTGAGCTTGACAAGATGGGTCTGAGCCAAAAATAACCACTGTCTGCACTAGAAGGCTCCTGGGGAAGAGAAAGAAAACTCCAGGTACAAGCAAATTGGGAACGCTGATAACAATGAATCCACTGCAGATCGGGAGCTCCATCCTGTGTGTTAGATACGCCAAGGCATTGGACTGGTTTGGCCTGAGACCATGTTAGAAAGCTTTCTTTAATATTTTTAACCTGCCACAATAAGGTATATAAAAAAATAAAATTCGATTGACCTGATTGAAGAGCTCATTAATCATGAGAAACAGGGTGGGTCTGAATTAAATATATATATAAGAGAGAGATTCAGTCTCTCAAACACCAAATGCTTAATTAGGCTTGACGCAGTCTTAGGTAATTCACTTGTCACTAGACAGGCAATGATAAACAATTAATTCAGTGAATACTGAGTTTCTGCAAAATTCAAGCTCCTTAACCAAATACTCAAGGGTCTCCTTCTTTGGGAGGATTAGTTAGGTCTCCTTGAATCAAAAGAGAAACACAACTCAAATTAGTTTAAAGGAAACAAAAAGGAACGTTTTGGTTCACAAAACAAAAATCCAGAGTTATTATGTCTTCAGGTATAGTGGGACCCAGAAGTCAAAGCAATGTCAGCAGGACTGTCTCATTTCTCGGCCTTGCTTCCCTCTGTTTTCACTCCATTCTGAGCAATAGCTTCTCCTTCTGGTGTTTCCAAAGGCCCTCAGCTTTCAGACTCACAGTCCATGTACCATGTAACTCCTATAAAGGCATGTGCACCTTGTCCTGTGTGGTGCCCCCATAGGATTCAGCTCCAGCTGTCCCCAATGGTAGTTCACTTGTCAATGCACCCCTGACTCACTTCCTTCTTCAATCAGCTTAGCTCTGATTAGACTGGCGGGTCACATGCCCATCTTCCACTGTTAACTCTGGGGAGTTTGATGGCATTCATGATTTGCTCCAAAAACTGAGGATGGGATGACACAAACACACAAAATCCAAATACATTCTAAGAGAGGGTAGTATCCCTAAGGAAAATTAAGGTGCTTCTCCAAAGGAAGGGGATGTACACTAAATGGGTGGAAACCACCACTGTATACAGCATGCATAATACACAACTCTTCCTGGCCAGAAGGCATTCCTAGGGACAGCCGAATTCTATTCCTGAGCCTCACGCTAAGGAGCTGAGCGACACTGCAAATATCCCTGTCCTCTTGGTGCCTTAGTTTCTCTTTTAAAAATGGGGGTCATTCAAATGTCTCAGTAGTGGTGCATTTTGTCTACATTTTATGTGGAAACCCAATATCCAGTTTATACTTCAGATGACATGCACCAGCTTGTGTTGAATCACGGGGAAGAAAGAATAGGAAGCCCGCCCCCGCATCGTCCCTGTGGCTCCTGATGTCCCGCGTTGAGACTCTGCAGGATACACGTGTTGAATTAGGTACTAGGGAAGTAGCAGAGACAAGGAAGAGAAGGAAGCAAACCAAAGGTGCATTGTCGAACAGACTATCACTGCAGATGGCTGAACCTGGATCCACACGTGCCTTGGACTTACACCATCTGGTGTAAGTTGCGTCCCCAGAAATACATGTTGACACCCTAGTCCCCTTACTTGTGAATGTGACCTTATTTGGAATTAGGGTCTTTGCAGATGTATTCAAGTTAAGAGGAGATCATACTGGATTGGTATAACTGGTGTCCTTCTAAGGAGAGACTTGGAGACACATAGGGAAGAAGGACATGTGAAGGTGGAGGGGAAGACTAAGTGGTACGGCTCCTGGCGGTCACCACAAGCAGGCGAGAGGCAGGGAACAGATTGTTCTTGAGAGCTTCCAGAAGGAGCCAGCTCTGCCAACACCTGCATTTCAGACTGGAAAAGCTACGTGCAGAAGGAATAAGAGCCTGGCACCAACAGGGTCCGTGATGGGGATGAGAGGATTTTTTCTTTCATTTGGCATGTGTTTATTGAGAACTATGCTGTCACAGGCGCTGTGTACAGGATGGTGAAGAGGGGGACTCCTGCTCTTACAGAGCTGACCGTCTGGCAGGGGAGATTCCGGGACGATATGATGAGCAGTCACAACAGCGTCGGCATGGGAGCCCACAGGCGGGGTCTCCACCGAGGCTGTCGGGCAGGCTTCCCAATCACTCTCCCACTCAGCCCCAGGTCAGCAGGCATTCCACTCTTTTTTGGGGGTGGGGGGGTGGGGGGGTGGCCTCCCTTCCCCTGAATTGCCCAGGAATCCCAGAGCTCATGCATTAAATAAGAACTGGTTCTGCCTCCAAGTAAAGTAAAAGGATCCAAATTTCTGTTGCCTTTAAAACCTAGGGTTGCTATAGAAAAATGATTTTCAAGTCAAAAACCATCCTTCCCGCACAAGGGAAGTCTTCAGCTGGTAAGTAGTTGTTTGCTCCAAGGGTGTGTATGAGGGAGGGCAGGATGGACAGGCACTTGTCCTCTGCCCACCATCAGGTTGCATTTAGCTAGGGTCAGCCCATTCCACTATAGGCAGCCCAGTCTCCTGTCCCTTAAAACCTCTGCTTGTATAAATGCCTTCCCAGGCCTGGTTTTATTTTTTTTTTTACAATCTATAGAACAGATTGAAATAAATTGTTGTTGGCCTCCACTTACTATCTCTTGCCTAAGGAGGGATTGCAGATACCAGAGCAGAAGGCAGCCCCTCACCCAGAGAGTCATACATTGTCATAATAGCACAAATTAAATCATATGTCCATCTTGGGAACCACAAGGCCCAATGCCTTATATCCTGCCAAGTTGTTTAACGGGGCAGAGCATGGAGTCAGACCTACAGGGCTCCACTCCTGACTCCTCCTTTTATTCCACCTGGGAGACTTTGCACAAGTCATGCACCCTCGCTGAGTCTAGGTTTCTTCAGCTGTAAAATGGGACGTGATAATAGTTCTTAGCTCAGAGAATTGCTGTGACTATTAAATGAGATGATTCCTATTGAGTGCCAGGCATCAAGGCAACTATACGTAAGTAAGTGTTAGCTATTACCATTGTTATTGTTTGGGTTCAGCATCCTGGGTTCAAATTCTTGCTCTATTCAGCGCCATGATATAAGTGACTTTGTCAGCCTCTCTAGGTAGACTTTCCAATGGCCACCAACTGGGCATTTCCAGTCTTTTCCTGGGTTGACAGACTTCTCTTTTCCTGTGTCTGCTTTGTATTTATCAACACTCAGTTTTCTACATCATGCTCCTAAAGCATCTTATACGTTTCACCATGATATTTTTTACTCGGAATCGGAGTCTTCTTATCAAGATTCTGAACTTCTCAATGGCAAAAGCTCAGTCTCATTCATCTTTGGATTTCTAGTGTTTCACAAAATATCTAACACATCATTGATATTTCATAAATATTAAGTTAATTTTTAAAAAATATTAATTAATCTCTACCTTACTCAAAACACTCACTGGCTGACACAAGGAGACAGAACCAACTAGAGTGAGCTCCAAAATGTGTGCCAGGCATTGTGCTCTGCAGCTAGAATGTATTTTGTTTATTCTCTTTATCGGTAAGGAATACATCCAGATTCATGTAATGGAAAATTCCATGAGCATATGAGCAGCTTATACAAATAAGGCTTATTTTCCTACTGGTTCAGAGGCAAGCAGTTTCTGGCTTTAGTTCTACTGTGCCTTGATGCCACCAGAAACCCCGGAGTGTGCTTCCTTTTTGCTCTGCCATCCTTAGTATTTGTCTTCATGCTTGCAAATGGCTGCAACAGCTCCAGGTAACTCTTCCACATTCAAAGCAGAAAGAGTAAGGAAATGTATACCAATCAATTCAGTCTCCTTTTGTCAGGAAATCCATAGCTATCCCCCAAACCAAAGTAGAACTCAACCTATGTCTCATTTGCCACCTCAGGACATGAGAAGCTGACAAGGCAGGAGTCATTAACTTGGTGCATTGTTTCTGCAAACAAACAAGCAAGTTTCTTACCAAGAAAGAATAGACACTGGGAAGGCACTTAAGAGTATCTGCCATACTCCATGGCAACCTAATGGAGGCAGAATTATTACCTCCTTTTCACAAATGCAGAACCTCAAGTTGAAGAGTAAAGCAGTGTTCACGCATTCAAATAGCTTGTCAATGGAAGAGCTGGTGTTCAGGCCCCGATTTGCCAACTCAGAGCCCATGCTTCTTGCCCCAAGCCACATTCAAAATCAAGAGGGAAAAATACATCAAAATTTACATTCCTATATGTCTACAACAAGCGAGGCCTCAGCTTAAAATAACCTTCTTTTCTAGGGAGAGGTTGCTTACCAAAAGAGGCAAACTCATTACCTTTCTGACACAGGCATCAAATGCCAACTAGATTAGCTTACCATCCTCATTTTCTGCATGCTTTATAAGACAATCACATGTAATCTTTAACCAGATGCCAATCCACTGTACCTCACTACTAAAATATTTTGAGTCTAAGTTTTGGAAGCTGAAATGAATCAAATAAATCACAATGAGGCTTTAAGAACTGTGCAGGGTGAAGAAACCATCCAGACAGACAAAAAGAAAAGCTTAATCCTGCTCATTTAAAGAAAATCTTGGATGGGTCCATTCAGCCGGAACTTGTCAACAGCTTACAGCAATACAATGCCTTTGTGGCCTTCCTAATCCATTTTTAATTTTTGAATAAAGTTAATAACTTAAATACCTTGGACTTACAAGCTGCCTTCCTTCCCAAAGATATAAGAATCTCTCTCATATATATTCCCCATCTGTCTTTGCCAAAGCCTGGTGCCATTTATAATGATAAGAATAATCATGTCTATTTTGCAGGTAGAGAAATTTAAGACTGTAGAGAGGGGAAAGGGCAGACTTCTGTCAAGAGAAATGCTGCTTTCTCACATGCTCTTTCTTATTAAGTTCCTTCCCAACCAAAGAGAAAACTTGATTTATTTAGTCCAGAGCTTTTGGTTGCTAGCAACTTGCCTGGTGCTGTTTCCACATGCAAAGTGAATGGGAGGTTTGTGCCATTATCCACTTGTGCTTAGCCAAGAGCCCCATTTATAAGTTTGCCCAGAAAATGTACTGACTCTTTCCTACTCAGTTCAACTCTCTCCAACCTGAAACAAATATTTTCTGGACCTGACCTTCTCCTCAAGGTTTCATCTTCTGCAATGAGTTCCACACTCTGCAAGGAGTATTGAGAGAGGCAGAAACGCCCTCCTCCAGCACTTCCCTGAAAAGGCAGAAGTGCTGGGAGAATTTATCTCCCTCAATAGAAGTAGGAACGTTGGATAGAAGCGGAAGCCTTCTGTCCATGCTCCCCATTTATCATCTGGTGAAAGTAAGACTACTCCCCATAACACAGTGAAAAGAGCACATGCTTTGGAAAAGGCAAGCCTGAGTTCAAGTCCAAGACCTGATACTTGCCAGTTATGGGACCCCTAGCTAAGCTGCTTAACCTCTGAGTCTCACCTTCTACATCTGTGAAAGGAGGGTCAGAAGGCAAGACTAGAGAGAGGAATTGTGAAGATTACCTGAGATGGTATGAAAAGGTCTAGTAAGCATATAATGCATTTATCTTTGCCTCATTAAAACGTGAGATGTGGCTGCCATGACCTGCTTGCCTGGGTCCTCAGAGGCGGAGAGAGGGCAGAGCTCCAGGCTGACAAGGCCCTGTGCTCTGGAGTTGAGGAGCTCCTGGTGGGATGAATGTGGAAGTGGGTGCTGGTTAAATGAAATCACCCTCCTGGAGGAGAGAGATTCCTCCTACCCCAGAGGGAAACAAATGTTAGAATGCTGAGCACAGCCCTGAGGAAAGGAGGTGGTCAGCACCGGGGCAAGAGCTGGGAGCGCAGCCTGTTGGGACTCCTCCTCCACCCTCCCTCCACCTTCCTCCCTAATCCCCCCTCCGCCTGCCCTCCTGCTTCCCTCACAGTCCCCACCCTGGGCACTTTCACCCCTAGAAAACAGGACAGAAATGACTCCAGGGGAAGTAGAAATCATTAGAAAACATTTTAAACCTTCTCAATATCACTGAGAGCCTAGGACATGGAAATTCAAACAACAATCAAAATAACTCAAAGTATCATTTAAGCGGGCTAAATAAGGGGAGGAAGTGGTCACAATGCTTTCTAAACAAATACACTTTATTTGCTTTGAAAATTTAATGCTGAATATAGCTCTTTGGATATGTTTCGGGACATAAATAATTCAAATTCCTGATTTTCTTGTCTTTAAATACTTAAGTAACAGTAGAGTACCAACAAGCATACCTATATTTATTTTCTTGACAATACCAAACCAAAGCATAGGAGAAAACACAAACAAGAGATAGATTCTTAGTGTGGGAGATGAAAGGGTAGAGAAGCTGCTTGTGGCAGTTTTCTCCCAGTTAGTGAATGGTGGAACTGGAGAGAATCTCCTTCCCTACTCCATTCCTCACTGAGTCCCATGGTGAGGCAGTGCCTCACAGAGTGCGTGCTTGGCCTCCTCTATCCTTACTCCCTCGACGCAGAGTCACAAATAACTCCAAATGAAAGTGTCATTTGGATCAAAATATTAGAGATGGATTAAGACATCTAAAATTGCACATAGATCAAAATATATGAAGTAATATATTTTCTGGCTCCCCCTCAGGACTGTCATCAAAATAATAAAGAAGCCATTTCCCACCTCCCACACTAATTCTATTATAATAAGAACACAGTTATAGTTGCCTTTGAGAAATTGGGAATTGTGAAATTATGAGCAGAAATGGAAGCACTCTCAGCCATCGGGATTTCAGGAAAAGAAGCTTAAATCATTTAGGCATGACCGGCTGGAAATCCCTGGGCTTCAACCTAGCTGGTTAACGGCCAAAAGTCAAAACCTTTTCCTTTACCTTCTGTGTCCACTTACCATAATGTTACTCACTCTCCAATCCTGCTTGCAAAAAACAAAAAAACAAAAAACTCTTCTCTTCTTCCCTACTCCAGACATTCTCAGCATCTACTGCTGGTATCTTTCAAAGGTCTTTTAAACAGCAGGAGACATTTTAGAATTTTAGAATATGAATTGAAACCAGAATATGTAGATTACTGGTCCATCACTTAGAACTTGTCAGTCTTACTTTACCTCAGAGTGGTCACTGCCTATGAAAGTGTATGCTTCATGATTAATTCCATGAGGTGTACACATGGTGTAGTAAGACCACCAAAACCCATAAAAATTTTCAGTCAACAAATCATTTGATGATCATTTAAAGAAAGAATACGAGTCCTGAGTGCAGTCTGAAAACTTTCTTTGATACCTTCTGGTAAATGAGTAGTGAAACTGAGTCAAGGAACATCAAGGAACAAACAGGGAACCAAGCCCCACATTAGAAATGTCTGGGACCAGAGGAGGGGTGGACATGGAAGAAGCAAAGAAGATGAGGGTATCTGAGTCTGGCTCCAGCTCCAGTTGGGACTTCCATGAATAAAATCAGAAATCATGGATGTGGCTGTGAGTTCCACTTAGGCCCAAGCAGTCTAGAGAAGTTATTCAACAACCCTAGCCTCCTTGTGTTGAGGAAGTGATTCTTGCCTTTCAGAGAAACAAGGTACATATGAGTAGTTGGAGCAAGCAGAGCAAGTTGTTTAGGAGCCTTGCCTTTGTCACGTTCTCTTGTAGCTCAAAGACCTGCAAGCCAAGGAGGAAATGGCCAGTATCTCAGCCCCAGTAACTCTAGGTCCATTGAGGTTTCACTGAACAAATCAGATCATCTTGTGTCCACTGGGATGCTGAAGAACAAAGGAAAATTTGTTCTGATATTGAAGTCCTGCATATCAATATTAGAAAACAAAGTCACCACAGAGCAAAGATTTAGGCTATTTTTGTACTTAAAAGCATCACAAGTTGCCCAAGCAATATGAAACTATGGTAGAGGTTTTTTGTTGTTTTTTTATTTTTACTTTTATTTTCTATGGTAGAAGTTTTAGAGCAATCTTGGCTGAACCTAAAATAAAATAAAGAATCCCAATCATCCAAACAAGAATATTAAGTTGTATGATGCAGGGGATGTTAGTACATGAACCTATAATAGGTTTTCACTTGAACAACAATCCAACATTTCAAGTTTTGAAATGAATTGTATCAAAGTGCAGGAAACTATCTCCAAACACTTGTCTGTTTTATTATAAACCTCTCTCACTAGAAGGCAGTTCTTTGGCAATTTTGTTAAAATACCAGGACTGGAATATTATGCAGTTCAAATTTCAACAAGAACCTTCCTCAAAGTATGGTCATGGAGTTGTTCCATGTTTTAATGTTCTACCAGCCAAGTATGCAGATTACAAGGGACATGGATCTCAGAACTCTTCTAAGAATCTGAGTGATGTGTTCTTCCATAATGATGGAAACATGAAGTTGATGAAGTTACTTTAAGGATATCACCTGACAGGTCCTTTCCAAAGCCCCAGACCTATTGTATTTTAAATTTTGTTTATTTTCCTTAAAGAGTGACCCCAATATTGTATAAGCTTCAAGACCCACAAAACCTGTATTCACCCCCAAAATGGAAATAATGGGGAAAAATCTCCTTGGAAAAATGGCAACCCAGAAGGTATCTACAAGTTTGCACCAATGGCTTGGAGAAATGTAGAGTAATAATGAAATTTAAAAGAAGTTTGGATCACATTACCTCACATCTAGACAGGTTCTGAACTTGCATCACACAAAACCACAAATCTGCTTTGAAAGATGAATTTTATTGTGTTAGCTGCCATCTTTTACATTTTGACATATTTAAGGATATATACTCTCATTTTGTTAATATAAATGAAGTTTGCCTTGTATTGGGAGAAACATAGGCTATGCCAAGTATATCAGACAGAAACTTTATGCAAATCATTGGAGTTCCTCACCTACATCTTTTTCCCAAAGAAAACCCCTGAATCCAAGAACATGCCACCTTTGCTGAGATGCTTATTGCTCCTAGGCCAATAAAAAGTATAAACTCTGCCCTGGGAATCAATTACCAAATCACCAAGAGACTTGCAGGAACTCTCTAATATGAATTGTAATATCCTGAGCAGTGGTGGAAATATAAGATGGGATAGAAAAATTATTGACATGGGATCTCTCACCTATTTCTCAACATTTTTTATGTTTTAGCAAGGATCCTGGAAATTAGGCCTAACAGTTGGATGGGAACATGCTTGACACAATATTGAGGATAAGATGAGAAAGCTCAGGAATAAATTTATTAAATAACATCTACAAGCCCACACCTGACTTTGTTTCCCAAGAAAACCCAGAATACGTTTTCTTCATTAAGGAGAAAAAAATCCACTGTGAGAAACTGTGTGGTGGCTGTCCTCTGGAGGCCACAGTTGGCTATGGGGGCTGCTGCCATGGAAGTAGATTTCCTAACATCGTGTGGTGATGGGAGCCCAGACAGCAGAAGCCACATGGTAGCACATAATGGTTAGAGGTAAAGTGAATGTAATTATCATAATGGGCAGAAAGGCTGGAGTTGCTTTCAGGGTGCCATGACCTGTAAGCATTATGGTGTTCCTACAAGGCAGCTAGATGGAGTGCTATCATGTTATCAGTTTAGATAATCAAAAAAAATCAAGTCCTTGCCTCTCCACTTTCTAGGTGTGTTGCTTACACAAGCCTCAAACTCTCCAAACATTTGTTTTCTTTTAGCTGTAGGTTGGTGTATTATCCAGTCAAAAGGGGTGCTGATGCAAAATACCAGAAATCTATTGGCTTTTATAAAGGATATTTATTGGGGGTAGAAGTTCACAGTTACCAGGCCTTAAAGAGTCCAACTCAAGATGCCATAAGAGGTACTTTCTCACCCAAAGTCATTGGTCACGTGTTGGACCAAAATGGTGAGCAATGTCTGTGAGGGTCCAGCCTTTCTTCTTCTTCTTAAGGCTCTCTGGTACCAGCTCCTTCCAATCTCAGTTATAGCCTAGTGTAAGGCTCATCTCTCTCCAGGCTCAGCTCTCTTCCCAGGGCCTCCACTGTGTCTATGGAGCTGTCTCTATTCCTCTGTGTTCTTCTCCTCTATGTTTACTTTCTGGACTCCAGCTCAAAACTCCAACTTTCTCTTCTGCCATGTCATTTTCTCTGTGAGAGCCCACCCACAAAGGGCCTACTGACATGGCCCAATCAAAGCCTTAATCATTACTTAGTCAAGTAAAAGTGAAACCTCTGAATCCTATCCAAACTAATATGCCCAGAGGGACAGACCCGTTCACAAACATAATCCAATATCTATTTTTGGAATTCATAAATAATGCCAAACTGCTACAGTTGGTAATGATATTACTTGCTCTATTGACCTCACTTCTAGGTGTGATGATCAGAATCAACATGGGTAAAATTGCCTAGTAACCATTCAAGCATTATATGAATGTGAGTTATTAGGTAACATTCCTTTGAACTAGCATTTTATCCTTTGAAATCCTATAGCAGTGTTCTGTTTAGTGATGTTCGTAAGCTAACTTTAACTTATTCACTTTCTCTCAGATAAACCTACTGTCCAGCTACAGGGGGGCAGGCATTGTGAGAGGAATAGGAACATAAAGATGAATAAGGCACGGTCTCTACTCCCAATATATTCTCAGTGTAGAGGGAGTAGGTAAGCAGGTTAGGTCTGAAGTAATCTGGAAAATGCCTTATCAGGGCAAGAGAAGAGTAATGTAGGAACTCTGTTGGAGCAGGTAGGTTTGCCTGGGGGTAGATAAAATGACATCTCAGCAGGATAATTAGTAAATGGAAAAGATGGAAGCAGAGAATTGTAGTATGGCAGATTCTCCCAAGCACCCCTCAGTGCCATCCTCCTCTTCATTCTTTTAGTAACAGAACCCTCTTGGGTTTTAGCTGGGAATAGGCTCTCTAGCCAGAGCCTACATGAAGCCACCTCCTTTGCCACTAGGTGTGTAACATGTGATGGGAGCTCAAGGGATGAGGGCAAATTCCAGGTCATCTCCCTAGAAACTAAGTCCCTTGACCTGAATGCTCCTTCCCCTGCCCATTGGCTACAATGTGAACATGCACAAGGGGCCAGTTTCAGCCATGCCCAAGGACAACAGCCTAGGTGATGGTACAGCAATACAATGGGAGAACACCACGGTCCTAACTTTCTGGCTGCTGTGACAAATACCACACAGTTAATTGGTTTGCTTACTGATGGGAATTCATGGCCTCACGGTTTGGAGGCTGGAGGCTGGCTTCCTCCCAGGATGGGCAGTGTTCTGGTAGGCTCGCAACCCTGGGGTTCCTTGGCTTTCCCATCTCACGGCGCTGTCCTCTCCTTCCTCTTCTGGGTTCCTGCTGACTTTCGACTTCCAGTGCCTGGCTCCTTCCTGGGGCTGTCTCATTACAAGGCCTCCAGTAACCCAGTTAAGACCCACCCCCATTCAGCCGGGGCCCACCTTAACTAAAAATAACATTTGCAAAAGGTCCCATAGGGATTTGGAGTAAGAGTAAGAACAGGTCTAAATTGGGGTACATAATTCAACCTGCCACACCTGGGATCTGAAGTCCTTGTAAAGCAGAACTGTCTGGCCAGTTTTGAACCACTTGCCTCTCTGTATTTTATGAAAGAAAAAGAAAGTTCTGTCTTTTCTGTTTTTTTATCTTTTTTTTTAAACGGTAACTTTGCCTGTTACCCAACATCCCATTAGAGGAAACAGCATGTAGAAAGGCCCAGAATAATGAAGGTATTATCCAGTTCTGTTTATGGAAGATGAAAATTTTAGTTGGTAGCCATGGAGAAACTCAAAAGGACAAGTTCCCATGAGGATGTGAAATGTTGCAAGAAAGGTGGTTGTTTGACAAACCTAGGATCTTAAACTTAGTCCCCTGGGTACCTGGGAAGCAAAGAATGTTTTAAGAACCTCATAAAAGTCTTTCTCTTGACTAGCCAACATCAGAGATCATGCAGCATGTTAAAGGAAAAAAAGAAATGAAGAAAAGGAGGGAAGGAGAGAAGGAGGAAGGAAGAGATGGAGAGAAGGAGAGAGACAAAGAAAAAGCATGTGTTTTAGAGTGAGAAACCAAGACTTCTGCATTCTCAGTATGAACTTAGGCAAGATTCCCTGAACCTCAGTTTTTCCGGCTGTAGAATGGAGGCAGTAACATGCTTTGCAGAGTTATTTTGAGGACAAATGAGATCATGTAAACAAAGTGAATGGCACATGTTATAAATCAATAGATTATAACTATTATTCATAGTCCAAGGCCTTTATGTCTGGATGTTTGTCCCATTGTCCCAAAGACCTTTCCCTTTCTGAAGTCACAGCTGCACAGCTGCTACAGCTCTCACTCTGTAGCATTCTCCCTCTCAGAGTTACAGATAACTCTCTTGTGACCATCCCAACCAAGCAACTGCAGCTGCTCAGCCAAACTCAGCACAATTTGTTCTTTTACTCTTTCCTTACGAATGGGTTCCTTCAGCCATGAAATGCTTTCCCTGGATGACTTTGAATATGACTCCTTTGGCTGGTAAAGAGGTATGCATATGGTGGAATGTGCATTCTTTCAAAGATGTTAAGGGGAGAACACTTCTACTCTACTCTCCGCTGGGGGGATTCTCTGCACAGGGAAGTATGGGTGGGTGGTTAGCCCCATCTTGCTGTAGTCTGAGTTGGAATGCACAATATTGGGGAACAGAGAGGACACTAATATATATGATTGACTCAAGAACTCTTGGGTTTCAGTGGAGAACTCAGGATGCTTATTTGCAAGAAGTCCTTAAGACCTGCTCAGGAAAATGGTGACAAGGACCTTGGAGAAGCAGATTCTTTCTCTGAAATACAGGCTTTTCACACATGAAAACAAGAGACAAAGATCATCTAATACCCTGGGCAAGTGTTGGAATGCCCAGAGTGGTAAGAGGTGGGAGAAACTCTAAGGGAGGAGAGCCCCCAAAGCCAGTGCGCATTCTGGGACTGTGGAGAATGAAAAATGCCCTTGCAGAAGTGCTGCTGTGTCCCTACATGCCCCAAGCCCCAGCACTGCAGAATTTCATCCAAGTCCCTTTGTGGAAAAAGCATTAAAACTAAAAGCTTAAGCTATTTGGAGAGCTTGAAGAACTTTACTAATTTCTGAGAGACGAAGCATTGTGAAACAGACTTAGAAAACTGCAGTCCCAAGGAGCGCATAACTCAGGGCAGACAAGAACTAGATCCAGGCCTTCTGACTAAGGTCCATGCCTTCCCGCTTTACTGCCTGCCGAAGCAAAACGAGTGTCCTTACTTCTCTTCTGAGGAGCTGCTCTGGTTTTGTTGAAGGTGGGAGGTAGGTATGTGACTTAACTCTAAATGTACATCTCTCTTTCGATGAGGCAACTGGATGGGTTAGAAAGTGGATGGGCTTGGGCACCAGGTGTTCCTGGTTTGTTTAGAATCCTAGCTCTAGCACTTACTAGCTGTGGGTCCCCATTTCTTTAACAGTGACTAGTTCAGTCAGGATCATTATGGTGCTTGTTTGTAAAACACACCAAGTAAACAGACCGTAAAGAGGAATAGCTTCCCAGTGGGTCTCTCCCTGTCTTGAAGTCAACTGAGGGTGACTTCCATTTCAATACATTGATGATGATTTACAGAACATTTTCTTTCTTTTGTTGGTCAGCAGGGTTTTTTTGTTCATTTGTTTGTTTGTTTTGCTTGCTTAGTTTTTCCTTTTAAAGCACGTACAGGTCTTGATTAAAATACAGAACATCAGGGCTATGAGCAAAAATCTGAGTTGCGAAAGTCAGATTCCTGGAAGAATGGAATTCAATTCCCTGGAATGAAGATGGAGTACTGTGATGGGGGGAGGGATGAATGGGGGAGATAGAGAGCTGGGAAGGTGAACAGGGGCCATGTTCACCTCGAGTGTCTCAGAGGCAGCCCATACCCCCTCTTCCCTTGGAATGCTTAGCGTCCCCTTGCCCCTGTGCAATGATGGTATTTGTATGCACTATTGATCAGGAACACACAGGACTAATCTTTGAGATGTCATTGGAGCCTGGGCTCATGTATAAACTTAGCAGGCCTGGACTAGGGCCGAGGTTCCCATAGTCTAGGCACAGGAGCCACTGGAAACAAATATCTCTGAATTGGGAGCATTGGCCACATTTGTACTCATCTCCGTTATTCTCTCCCACGAGCTTCACAAATGTTTTTTGTAGGATATGGAAGTATGGTTTTAAAAAAAAACAAAAAAACTGTATGGTGGAGAAATCATGCACTATGGAAAAGGGCTTAGGCTACATGAGAACTTTGGTAAATTCTTGTTCCCCTAAGCTAGGCAAGGCTGAATCCCATGCTAGTGGACATGGAGAGAGCATTAAAATTTCCTGAGATGAAGCTCTATTCTACCTCAGGGCAACAAAGGGCCACAGATTCTAAAGGGTCCCAAGTCCAGGTGATGAGAACAGCAAGAACCAGGACATCTTCATGGCCTGACAAAACATATAAGCATCAAATATTCCCTCACCCCAGCCATTCTCAACATGTCTTCTATATCCCAGTCTGCAGACTAAAATATTGTTTAGCAGCAACAATGCTAAAGTTTCCTTCACAAATACAGGTTTTCATGACAACCAAATAGAGGGTGGGGAATCAAAGAAGGATTGATTTAAATTCTCTGTCAGTTGCTGTGAGATTTTCTCTACGCTCTTGACCAATGCCTTTGATGTCCATGCAAGGGAATACTGTGCTTATTATTGGACCTGATTTCTAAGCTGAGAGTAGCTGTTGATTTCTTCTTTCTGTGACCTCCAGTAGTTTTCCATTCCTTGATTACTAGAAACTAGCCTGCCGCTACAAATACAGAGAGGAATTTGCTCATTCAGTCTGAATTTTCTGAAAAAAGAATCATTTTTTAATGGCTGTTATGGTGATGACTTTGATAGTCAAGGCAATAGTGGTGATTCAGTTATTAAGTAAGTGAATGATTGAGCAGTAACAATGTGACATGAGCTGTGCTGTAGAATGGACACTGACCCAGCCTGGTGTTGAGGTGGTGAAGGATGGGGAAAACATGAGGAAATAGAAGGAACTCAACGGAAGTGTTAGCCCTCGTAGTATTGGTGAGACCTGCGGAGTGATGGATTTGGTAATGGCTGTGCAATGGTAATATTATCAACCATGATGGAGGTAGCGATAGGTGTTGGAAGAGTCTGGGTGCGATTGTTTGTTATGATGATAATGGTGAGAGTCAAATGTTGATGATGTGCGACGGTTTGCTCGGTCGGTAGAGGTGGGGTCTGGCTGCGGACGAGGGGTCGGTCCCACTTGGGACGAGGGGTCAGTCCGGCAGCAGACGAGGGGTCGGTCTCACAGGGGTTGCGCGGTTCGGCTGACGGGGTCGCCCAGCGAAGCCGGCGACGAGGGGGTCGCCCAGAGAAGCAGGCGACGAACTGGGGACAAGGGAGGCCAGGCCCTTGTCGGGGGCTCTCAGGACTGGAGGGCGCACAGCAGAAGAACTACCGCGGAGACAAGGTAAACACGCAAGTCCAACTTTATTGAGGGAGAGGCAACAGTTTTATAGGGGCTGGGGAAGGCTGATTGGTCGAAGCCACGCCCTGTTCTGATTGGTTGTCGGAGAAAGGTCAGTGGGAGGTACTGGATGGGGGAGGGGTGGTGGTTAGGGATTGGCTGTTGCTGTTGCTGGGGGAAGTGGCAGGGTTTAGTGATTGGTGGCTGCTGTTGCTGGGGGAAGTGGCAGGGTTTAGGGATTGGTGGCTGCTGTTGCTGGGGTGGAGGGCAGACTGGAGTTTCCCACCCACGCCTGACTGTTGCTGCTGTGGGGCGGGGAAGGGCAGACTGGAATTTTCCGCCCTGCGCCTGCGCAGGGAGAAAGAAGAAGAAGGCATCATGTGGCGCTATCCAGGAGGAGGGGCGGCCACGGAAGCATGGCTGCCGAGAAGGGGAGACCCGAGGGCACTCTGCGCCCATGCCGAGCTTCCTTCAGGGGTGGCGGTGGGCCCGACCAACCACCCTATTATGGGGGCAGCGGTTTGGAATAGGCCTACCGTGGCTGCCGCCCCCCTCCAGGCCAGCAAACCACACTTCAGCCCGAGGGGTGGCCACAATGATGGAGCTAGAATGTTGATGTGGGTGATGATGGTGCAGGTAGAGGTGGTGGTGGGCATGGTGAGCACAACAGAGGGCTTTTAAAAATATGATATTCCTCAAATAATTTTGTTCACCAAAATGCTATCAGAATTTTCCTCTCAGTAAAACTAAGGAAAGAGATAAAGAGTGGCTTCTCCTTCCTTAGGAAAGCACTCTCTTCATTACAGCAGAATAAAAGAAAGCATGTGAGGAAATGACCAGGTTCTGGATGCATCATTAGCTAGAAGAGCTAACAAGGTTGGGTTGTCAGATGCGATCTTAATGATGGAATTCCAGCCTGATCCATCACCTCCTCAAAGATCTTCCAGGAAGATAGAGCAGAAAGGTGAGTGAGAGGAAATTTCCACAGAGATGAGAGAGACTGGGGATGGAAAGGCTTTGTGTCACTTGGTCCTCAAAACAACGCATAGGTATGGTGTCTGGCTGGAAGAGTTCACAGAACAGAACTCAGAATATGATCATACCTATGGCTAAGGTTTATGACAGTGAAAGGCAAAATTACAAAGCAAAATTGGCGAAAGGAAAAAGTGCATGGGGTGAAGGCTAGAGGAAACCTGGTGCAAGGTTCCCAGAATCTTCTCCCAGTAAAGTCACATAGAACACACCTAAGTCCTCCAGCAATAAGATTTTCTTTTTTAATATACTTTGTATTGTCTTTTTTTCAAAGATACATAGATCACACAAAATGTTAAATTAAAAAATATGAGGTTCCCATATACCCCACTCCCCACCCCCACACACACACTTCTCCCACATCAACAACCTCTTTCATCAGTGTGGCACTTTCATTGCATTTGATAAATACATTTTGGAATACTGAGGCCCTACATGGATTATAGTTTACATTGTAATTTACACTCTCCCCTTGTCCATTCAGTGTGTTATGGCAGGATATATAATGTCTTGCATCATGTGCAAAGTGTCTACCAGGAAAGCTTATTAGAAATGAAGTGCCCAGGATTTTTATTGGAAGCCAGTCACGTGAGTCCACTCTGCCTAGCTCGTACCAAAATTCCAGACTCCCGGAAGGAAAGCAGGAATTCAGAATAAACCACATTATTTGTACGGCTTAGACACAGTGAGCCACTATTATCATTTATGGAAAGGTTTATACCAGTATAGGAAACCTTTAGCCAGACAAGTTTTCAAACACCAACCAAGGACCAGCCTCACGAGAAGGTCTTTCCAAGGAGAGCAGTCTCATCTTTTCTGCACAGACCTCTTTCCCCGGAGAGATGCTGATGGCCATGGCTAAGAACCAGCATCCCCAGACACAGAAAACTTGTCTCTAGAACTTTACAAGCTCTTTGCAAGCAAAAGTGCACTGCCCTTGACCTCACTGAGTGAAAGAATAATTATACAGCCATGGGGATCTCTTTCCACTGACTAAGAAGAGTCCAGCTGTATCATACTTTAGTAAGCAGATGTGTTGCATAAGCTTTACTTCTCGGTGTGGCTATAAAGTGATGAGGTCTCTAACAAAAGCTAATCTAATTACCTGATAATTGCATCTTGTAAAAGAAATGTTTGCAGAGCCAATCTGGCTTTGTCATTGATTCATATTTGAATTGCAGAACTTTGTATGGTAAAAGAGGATTGGTCTAGAAATTTTAGATCGAAATCTATTTTTACTACTTACTATTTAGTCGACCTTAGATAAGTCACTCAGAATGGTTTTTGGTTTGTCTCAGAATGGTTTTTGGTTTGTTCAGAAGCTCAGCCACCGGGACCACAGAGGTGAGTAATAATAGAATTCAGATTTTGCCACATTCTTCTCATTAGTCCATATAAGAACCCTCTTTTATGTCATTTTATAATTTTTCCCTCAGCTTTTATCTCCCCTCTCACTCCTAATCTGTCTACCAGGAACTCCACACACAAATGTGCATGGCAGATATTTGTAATAAATCTATGTATCTAAACTTTTTCATCTTTAAAATAGATAAGAATGCCTGCCTTATGCTATTGTAAAGATTTTTTTTTAATGATGCCTAAGAACATTTTTCAGAAGCACCACACAAATATCAGGTATCTTAGTATTCAATTTGGTTTTATCTTGAGTCGAAAATAGCTCTCAACATTTTCATTTGAGGGTTCTTTGGCATCCCATCCATCGATTCCTGACCCAATACAAATACTGGACCGTGACTGCCAGGTTCTCATCCCAGGCCTAGCACCATATCATTTAGTGATTAGGGCCAGGTCACTTCATCAGGTCCAGGTGTGCTGTGGTACAGAGGTGAGACAAAGCAAGGATCTGTCATAGGTCCAGGGTTATGGCAATAGTAGGGTCACAGCCATTTCTTATGAACAGCAAAGAGGAATCCTAAGAGCATCTCCCTAGGACCCAGAAGTGTGACTCCAATGCCATACTTCCAGTTTTATGAATGGGGAAACCAAGGCCACGGGTGATAAAAATTCCTCAGCCCTGGTCACACAGTAAGTGAAAGAGCTAGGGAAGAGCCTCTGACCTCCCAAGTCTGGGCTGTCTCCGTGACAGGCAAGATGCTTTTTTATGTTTGGTGCACACATCAGGAAGATGCCAAGAATGAAAAAGACAAAACAACCCATTATGTAGTGGGTAAAAAAGGAGGCTGGTGCAAGGGGCAGTAGGTGTGAGGCCTTCACAACAGCAATGAATCACTTCCTCTCCTCTTAAGTCAGAGTCAGAAAGAAAGGGTGAGTGCTCTGCTGGTGTCTCATTGGTTGGTTCTTTGTGGTGTTCAGACCAGATTCTGCCCTCCCATTAATTTTCATGCCAACTCAGTTAGGAGGGATTTATGACCAAGCAGTACAAAGACTGATTTGAGTTACATCTTGGCCTGGCCATGTTTAGGAGGCAAGGGCAGAATGTTTCATTTTCCAGCTGACTTTCTTTTTAACTCTCTTTCATGAAAACATAAATAAAGGTGAGACATTGAAAAATGATCCTGAGTTTCCTAATGGTCGAAACCTGTTTGGAATTTAAAGTATAAACACTGAACAATTCAAGAAAACAAGCTGAGCAGACCTGCATGTGTGTCAAAGAAAGTGCTCTGGACAAGGGTCTCCCAAGTCCTACTCTGCTTCCCCACACACCAATGATCCACTTCCCCAACCTGGACCCTGAGCACCTAGTCTAAACAACAGGCTAATGGAGTATAGTCCATATTTCTCAGGGACTCTTGTGCCACAGCGGCTCTAAGGTAAAATCCCAAATCCAATGCTTACCAGCTCTGTGACATTGATCAAACGACCCAATCTCTATGTCTTTCCATTTCCTCATCAGGAAAATGGAAATAATAATAGGACCTACTCCATGAGGTTTATTTGAGAATTAAATAAATGAGCATTACAAAGTGCTCATAATAGTTCCTAACATAGAGTGAGTTCTATATATTTTGTTTAATGAGTTTTGAGCAAGATGCTTTTCAACAATTCTTTCTTCTTCCACATTCAGAGAGTTGACTTCCAATCATTTTTGGGATTTTGAGTTGTCCTAAATGATATTGCAGGACCAGATGCTGAACTTTATATGTCCTGCCATAACCCGCTGAGTGTACTGGGGGAGAGTGCGAACTACAGGGTAAACTTGTCTGTGCAGGGCGGCGGTGCCCCAGGGTGTGTTCACTGAGTGCAATGAGTGTGCCACGGTGGTGGGGGAGGTTGTTGGTGGGGAAGGAGTGAGGTGGGGGGTGGGGGGTATACAGGAACCTCTTATATTTTTTAAAGTAATATTTTTTTGTGATGTTTAAATCTTCAAAAATATATACAAAAATGATGTGGTTAAGGGTGGGGAGTGGGTTAAATGGGAGCCTCTTATGTTTTTTGTTTTTTTCTTATGTTTTTTAATGTAACGTTCCTTGTGATCTAATAATTTTAATTTTAAAAATATACAAGAAATTTAAAAAATTTTAATTAAAAATAAAAAGTGAAAGAATGGGTTTAAGTTTCACAGCTGTGTCTCATAAAAGAGATGTAAATTAAGTCAATGCTATAAATAAAGGCAAGGGATTTTAAATTAACAAGTGCTTATTTTCCACAATAAAGATACCTAAAGAGAATAAGAAAAAAAAAAGAGATGGAGAATAAAGGGAAGTAGAAAGACTTTCAGGCTCTTGGGATCAGAGATCTTGAAGAGCTTAACTTAAGAAAAAGAGCACTGATTAGAGTTGGAAGCCCTTTGATCTGGTTCCAGTTTTGCTTAGGATTTACCAGTGTGGTCCTAAGCACACCATTTCTATATCAAATAAAATAGGGAAGAGGGGGTTAACTGCCTTCAAGTTTTCTTCCAACCCTTAAGTTCTATGATGGTTAAATAGGGAGAAAACAACCAAACTATATAAGCACCAGGAACATTAGGTGTGGTTTTTTGATGCCTAAAACCTGCCGCTCGTGCCCATCCGGGGTTCTGTGACGAGGGAGCACACGTACAACCGTCTCTAGTCAAGTGGAAAACCAGGTGTTCTACATATGTTATTGCTGGTTATGAAAAATTTCTAGAACTTCACGGCAAGGTTCTGATAAAAGTTGGCTTTAAGAGTGACCTGAAGAGGGCTTCCCACTCTTATTCATAATCCAAATTCTGATTCTCATGTGTTCATATGTGCCTTCAGGAGAGAAAGATAGAGGAGGCAGGGTCTGTAGAGCCTACATGAAGTCATGTAGCCACATGGGTAAAGATGGTTGATTAATCTCCCCCGGTGGATTATGGACAGATAGTGTCTTTGAAAGCTGTAATACAAGCCATTAATGAAAAGCATCCTAACGATTACCAGACAACATTGACCACTCAGATAAGCCAATTTCTGTTCCACTGAGAGAGGCAAATGAGAGTTTGGAATGACAGTCAGAATGATCCAGGTTTCCTCTAACACCCCACTTTCAGGGGGAGAGGAAGCTTGAGCCCTAATCCCTTGCTCTCTCATACCAGATTAGCTTGGTTTTGTTTTTGTTTTTTAACAAAATAATGAATATTCATATCAGATCATCACATGTAATTTAAGGTTTCATCTGGCTACAGCAGTCATCCATTTATTGATGGGCCTGCGGGCACTGGAGCAATTACTTTATTTATTTTTTAAAATTTAATTTTATTCATTTATTTCTCTCCCCCCCCCCCCAACCCTGGTAGTCTGTTCTCTGTGCCTATTTGCTGCATCTTCTTTGTCCACTTCTGTTGTTGTCAGCGGCATGGGAATCTGTGTTTCTTTTTGCTGCGTCATCTTGTTGTGTCATTTCTCCGTGTGGGCAGTGCCATTCTTAGGCAGGCTGCACTTTTTCTGGCACTGGGCGGCTCTCCTTATGGGGCACACTCCTTGCACATGGGGCTCCCCTATGCAGGAGACACCCCTGCATGGCAGGGCACTCCTTGCGCGCATCAGCACTGCACATGGACCAGCTCTGCATGGGTCAAGGAGGCCTGGGGTTTGAACCGCGGACCTCCCATGTGGTAAACGGATGCCCTAACCACTGGGCCAAGTCCGTTTTCCCAGGAGCAATTACTTTAGATTTAGCTAGTCCTGAGCTTAATCCTAATTCCCTTGCTAGCGGTGAACCTTGAGGAGTTAGTCTCTCTGTGCCATCTATTATATAAAAATGGAGATAATAATACTTTCAACTTCATAAGACTTTTGTGAAGAGTAAGTGAAATCATGTGTGAAAAGCACTTAACACGTAACACATTGCCTAGAATATAATAAGTGACAAGAAATTACAATCATCATCATTATTTTACCAGGTAATCTCTCAGAGACCTTAAAAATACATCTGGTTCAGCTGCTTTTTTTTTAAAAAAAAAGAATGACTGGTGATTTCCTATTTTGCTCTCTATGGATCTCAGATTACAAATCTAATGCTTTATTTCCTTTACAGTCAAACCAGTACTCCTCATTTTCAAAAGAGATGCTCATTGCTTTAGTAGGTCTTTTTAATTCTTGGATCCGCCAAGGACTGACAGATTCTCAGGCTCCTGCATATAGATCTTTATGTTCTTGAAGGTAGTGACTATGACCTCTCTGAGCCAGCCCTTCCTAAGAGTCAAGGATCCAATGTTCACACAAAAAACAGGCTGATATTTTGTGAAAAAAAAGTTTTAGATTATGCATCAAGAGATTTAAATTACCCTAGAACCTGTGGCTAGAGTATTCCACATTAGTGATGCTATATCAAGGAAGAAGTGCAAAAGGAAAATGTTTGAATGCCTTACAAAGATGCCCTACCAGCCAATTCTATGCTAGTGAAAACTTGGAAATAAATCAGATATATCAGTAATATGTCAGCGTGACTGCATGCAAAAGTCAACTGTTTAAAATTCTTCACTATGTCCACTCCTGCCAACCCAATTCATATAATCATCCATCCTTTCCATTACTTAGAAATTTTATACTGCTTACTATGTGACAGGCACTATGCTCAACCCTGGGGATAAAATGGTAAATAGAATATCATGATCTCTGTCCTCACATAGCTTAGTTTCCAACAAAGTATCTAGAAAGTGATTAAATATGGAATTATAAAGAAGCATGAGATTTGGTAAATCACAACAAATGGGTAGATCTGAGGTTTGAACCTTGGCAATTTGGCTTCAGAGCATATGGTTTCATCATCATGCTGTTGGCAGTTTGCCTGTGGTTAAAGAGTAAGTGAGACAACTGGAATTCAAATCTGGGAAACATGACGCCAGAACCTTCATGTGTAATTATTATGCTCAATACTGTACATGCCTGTGAGAGAGCATCTAGAGATGTTCAATTAGTAGTTCTACACATCTGGGACTTAGGACATGGACTTAGGAGTCAGCAGTAACGAAGAGCTCAAAAGAAAGCCCAGAATGGAACTAAATAACAGATGGTTGGGTGGAACAGATAAAAGAGACAGAAAGAGGGGAGGAGCAGAAGGGTAAGTAGAAGGAGAAAGAGAAAAGAAAGTAGTAGGAGTGGTGGTGGTGGTGGTAGAAGAGGAGGAGTATGGAAGGAAGAAAATTAAGTGGGCAAAAAAACAGAAGGGTGATCACTAGTATCAAATGTTGGTAAAAATCAAGATTTGGTATTTATAGGAGTCACTGTTGACTATGGAAAGGAAACTTTTAGAGAAGCAGAAGATAAATCCAGATCAGAGTGATTGGCCTGGTGATAACAAGTTGAGGAAGTGGACAAAGCAAACATAGACAACTCTTTCAAAAAGTTTGGCTGTACAACTTCCTCATACCCAGTATGTTACTGAGTCCCATAGAGAGGAAGGAGAGGGAATAGGCAATAAAGAGGAGTAGGTGGAGAAGAACATGGATGGCAGGAAATTTGCTTATTTATGTTCTTAAAAGGGAGAGGGGGAGACTGAAAAATGTTTAAATGCTGGTAGGTAGGTGCCAATGGAAAGGGAGAAGTTGATGCTACATGCCGTTATTACTCTCTAGGCACATGCCCAAGAGAAATGAATGAGTACATTCCAAAGAGCCGGGTTTAGGTTTAGGAATGTGCACAGCCACATTCTTAATAAACAAAACCCAAAAACAACCTAAATGCCCATCAGCAGAAGAATGGATGAAGAAACTGGTATATTCATTCAAGGAAAGACCACTCAGAAATCAAAAACCAACAACCACTGCTACATAGAACAATATGCGTGAATCTCATGCAGATTATGTTGAGCAAAAGAAGCCAGATGCAAAAAAGAGTACATACTGTATGATACGATTCCACTTATGTGAAATTCAAGAACAGACCAAACAGTCTATGGTAAAAGAAATCAGAATGACAACCGCCTGGAGATTGGGGGAGGGGAGTTGGGGGAGTGGGAGAATTGACTGAAACAAGGCAAAGGAGACTTTTCTGGAAAATTTTGAGTTGTATATTTTTTACAATAAAAAGTTTAAAATTTTTAAATAAATAAATGTTCTTTACATAGATATTATTGATAATTACATGGATTTACAAATTTGGTAAAATTAATCAGACTGGACACTTATAATTTGTATATTTTACTATATGCAAATCATACCTCCATAAAGAAAAGTTAGTATAAAATATTATTGCGCACTTACCATAAATAAGTCTATCTGGGTAAATTTATCTTACTTTCACAATAATCTCATAAGGTAGCTCTTATGATGGTTCACCTTTTGCAGGTTAAAAAAAACTAAGTACAGAGGGGTGAAGGTCCTTCCCAAGGCCACACTTTGGGTAAGTGATGGAGCACAGAAGATGGTAGAAGGAAGATAAAGACCTTCTCTGAAACCTTCTAATCTCTCCTGCAGCAAGAGAGGAGACCATCTACTAAGTGTGAAGAGAAGCCAAAAGTTTGAGACGAATGGAGAGGATTTGCAATTGCTTTTATGAAAAAAAGGAGAAAGAGCTGACAAAAGATGCACAGTAGAAAGAGACAAGTTACATTTACTTTCAGTTTCTGTCTCAACGTCTGAAATAATATCTTTCTCATAGGAGTTTTATAAGATTAAATACATGAAAATGCTTTACCAACTCTAAAGCACTATATATGTATACATTTTATTTTAACTCCTAAATATAAAAAGGGGAAGTGGACTTGGCCCAATGGATAGGGCATCCATCTATCACATGGGAGGTCCGTGGTTCAAACCCCGGGCCTCCTTGACCCGTGTGCAGCTGGCCCATGCGCAGTGCTGATGTGCGCAAGGAGTGCCCTGCCACACAGGGGTGCCCCCCGCATAGGAGAGCCCCACGTGCAAGGAGTGCGCCCCAAGGAGAGCTGCCCAGCATGAAACAAAGTTCAGCCTGCCCAGGAATGGCACCGCACACATGGAGAGCTGACACAGCAAGATGACGCAACCAAAGGAGACACAGATTCCCCTGCCGCTGACAACAGAAGTAGACAAAAAAGAACACGCAGCAAATAGACACAGAGAACAGACAACTGGGGGGGAGGGGGAGGGGAGAGAAATAAATTTTTAAAAATAAATCTTAAAAAAAATAAATCTAAATATAAAAAGACTCAACTTTTAAATTAAAGAATAAATTAAATCATTTTCAAAATTCATTTTAATACATTTTTTAAATGAATGCTTTAGCAGTTCCTTGCAGCTCTTAATTTTTTTACTCCAGCCCCACATGGACCACCCATTTTAAAGGTTTTCTCTTAAGTAGCAGGTATCACAGCCCTGTACAAGGGAGATTCCCTGCCCCTTCCTCTATCTGGGAAGATCCTACCCTCTGTGGTGATGGCAAGAGTGGGCAGATCAGTCCACTTAACAGGCTGCCTCTTTGACCTTGAATGCTGATGCAGGGTGCCAGGAGCACAAGCCTGCACCTTTCCATCCCAGATCCTCGATTGCTGGCATTTCCTTCCAATGAGAGGGCTTTCCTTTCAATGAGAGGGCTGAGCAAGACGATTTAGATATATGGCGATATGATTTATTATTATTAGATATATGGCGATATGATTCCTTCCAATGAGAGGGCTTTCCTTTCAATGAGAGGGCTGAGCAAGATGATTTAGATATATGGTGATATGATTTATTACTTAACACTGAGGCTGACCAGAGCCTGGTTTCAACAGACAGAATTGTAGTATTTCAGGCCTCTATTTCCATCTTTTTTCCAACCACCTCTTTCTCCCCTCACCTGTCTATCTCTTTCTTTCCCATCTCAAGAGTGAGGTATCAAATTCGCCCTTTGATACATAGTCTCTTCTTCATGACCTCAGTCTTAGTCTATAACATAAACCCTTTCCAAACTCCTCACCAGATCTCCCCCCAAGGTAGCACAGGTTTATCCATCTCAAACCATTATTCCATTTGCAGGTATTTTTATCTTTTGTGTTGTCATACAGAACGTGGAGTCCTCATAGCTAGGACAACAGGTAGGGGAAGTGGGATGTGGAAATGCCGCCGTGATGGGGAATCCTACCTCTGCTTGTTCTGATTCCACTGTGACCTTGACCAGCTTCATGCTTACCGTTAAAAAGAACGCAAACCATTCTGCAGGGCTGCCGCTTTCTCTCCTTATTTTCCCTGTTCTCTTTCCTGGGTTTAGCTGCATCACAGTCTGGCTGAACAGATGAATTTAACTACTTTTTCTACCAATTAGCCTTCCCATACATCAAATTTCTCTTTAGACCAGGAGTTCTTAATCAGGGGTCCACAGACTTGGGGATCTGTGAAAAGATTTCAGAGAGTCTGTGAGCTTGAATTGCAAAAAATCAATTTATTATCTTTATTTTCTCTGACCTCTAACAGAAAGCTAGCATTTCCTTCACTTATGAATGTATGCAACAAGGGGTCTGTAGAACAAAAAAGGTTAAGAACCCCTGCTCTAGACTGATAATCCCCACTCAAAAGTGAGTAGAAAGGAGAGGTTCTCTATATCAGACTTAAAGGAGCTAAGTGTGAGGAAGACTCAGAGGATTCCTCAGGGTCTGACTCCTCTTTTTGGTCTTAAAGTACAAATGAGCATCGTTGAACAGAGGCTAAAGCATTAAAGATGGTGGGAACCACCTCAGCAATGGCATGGAATGTGGAACATGATACCTTCCCAGAACTACAAGCAGCTCAATTTTGTGAGGACATGAAATCTCAGATGGAGCTCAGCAGGTGAGGGGTGAAGCAATTGGCACAGGTGAGAACATGATGGACCTCCTACTAAAGAAATTGTATTTCATTCTATCAGTTTCATTTGGGATAAAAGCAAATAATGAAAGGAAATCTAATGCCAAATTCCATCTCTTGCTCCATTCTAAGTTTCTGAAAGGCAGAAATCATAGTTTCCATTTCAAAAATCAGAAATCCAAATGCTGGGGCATGCAGGTACCCTAAATAAGTCAAGAGTATGTTTTTCTTTTTTTTTTTTTTTTTTTTAAAGATTTATTTATTTATTTAATTTCCCCCCCTCCCCTGGTTGTCTGTTCTTGGTGTCTATTTGCTGCGTCTTGTTTCTTTGTCCGCTTCTGTTGTCGTCAGCGGCACGGGAAGTGTGGGCGGCGCCATTCCTGGGCAGGCTGCTCTTTCTTTTCACGCTGGGCGGCTTTCCTCACGGGCGCACTCCTTGCGCGTGGGGCTCCCCCGCGCGGGGGACACCTTGCGTGGCACGGCACTCCTTGCGCGCATCAGCACTGCGCATGGCCAGCTCCACACGGGCCAAGGAGGCCCGGGGTTTGAACCGCGGACCTCCCATATGGTAGACGGACGCCCTAACCACTGGGCCAAAGTCCGTTTCCCAAGAGTATGTTTTTCTTAAATCATATGGTCCTTAACACTATTTTTCACTTAGAGATAGGTAGATAGAAACATTTTCCTATGAGAATATCAACCACGGACATGCAATAACATATAGCAGCCAGAACTTGGCTTCAGTGCTGGGAGCAATAGAATGTGGTGAGACCATTGTGAAATTGGGAGCAAAATGGGGCACCATTTATTCCCTTTTAGCCAATTGCTGCCATCTGGGAATGCATAACCAGTACTGCCAGAACTACCAACTCTTTAAAAAAGGAAGTTAGAGGTCCATATTTTAAGTCAAATCTCTCTATTTTTAAATGCTGGCTCACACTCTGCAGCACAGAGAAAACAAATCCACAGGCCAAATACAACGCCGGCCTGCCAGTTTGCAGCCTCTGTTCTATTTCCTTTAGCTCTTCCACAGCACACCATGAGGACTTGATAGTGTTTACTGGGGAAATGAATAAGGGAATAAAATGTGATTCTCTTCCTTGCTTCAAAACAAGCTTCCTCTGCCCTCTGAGTCACTACTGTTCTGAGTCAAGGATTTTATTCTAGAAGCTGTGACTTCTACTTGGTTAGAGGGCTAGAGGGCACTGATTTACAAATTGGTCTTCAGCAGCAAAACCCCAATACATAAGAAAGAAAAAGTGGAGCTTCTCTGGTTAAATTGAGGGTGTGAATCCAGAGGCTGCCCCTTAGCTTCTCCCTTGATTCATGATAAAACCCATGTATTGTGAATCATGCCTCCTGTGAATCATGCTGCTGTGGAAGCAGAGAGATTCAATGATCATGTATGGAAGGCCAGGACTCAGTAATATTCTTGGGAAGGAAAATTTATTAATGACCGGCTGGGCTCGGGGACTCCTGTTCAAAAACCCAAGCCCCAAATAGGATCTTTGGGTTTCTTTTATACAGAGGATGTAGGAGTAGAGAGTCAAACAGTACTTACATGCAAAAGGACTTTTTGTTAGTTTTTTAGAGTTTCAAATGTTTTATCTGAGTATCGGATAGCTCTTGAATTAACGCATACTCTTTAGGTAAGATTGAATTAACACATACCCCCACATTCCAGGTAAGCTTGAATAAACACATATCTTCCACATTGCAGGTAAGCTTGAATTAACACATTTAGCTTACACACCAGCCCACCCACACACAGCCCATATCAATGCAGTTCCACGTGAACACTTTGAGTGCAGTGGAAACAGTGCGAGCTTTGGGAACATAGAGTTGTCAGTTTAGTTCTGGCTCCACCACCTATTATCTTGGAAGAGTCGGCTGGCCTTTAGCCTCAGTGTCTTCTCCCCAATATCCCCTATCAGTAAAGCAGAGATAAATGATAATACCATAGCATTGTCATGAGGATGAAATTGTATCATGTACATGAAGGCTTTTACCACGATGACTAGCACATAGATACTACTCAAATATTATAAATTGAAACCACACATGGGATCAAAGGGAGAAAAAGCAATATTTTTCACAACCCATCAGCATCCAATAATGGACCCCAGATCACCATGTAATCAGCTCTTCATACAATTGACATGGAAAGGGAAATGTGAGGCAGATGAAGAGGTATCTGAACTGCTTACTATTAGTAAGAAGTAAATTTCTGGAAATCTAATTAATAAAAATAAACCTCCACATTTCCATTATTCTTTGGTAAATACAGAAGACCAATTGTTAGTAACCGTGAAGAGTTTGAGATTTTACACTAATTATAAGCTAACAAGTTAGTTTGACACAGTTTCATCAATACTGACAGAAGACATGAGACTCATGCGTCAAATATCATGAGCTCTGATTAGTCCCAGCAATAGCAGTAGCCATAGAATCAGCATTTTCTCAGGCCATTTCCCCCAGCCCCAATTCCCACTGTATGACACAGAGAGAACCAGAGGAGACCTACTCATGCCTGAGTTGTGGGGCAGGAAAGGAATTCTGAACTCAGAGATCCTGGATCTTTTACAATGGGCAGTAAGCACACCTACCCTCGAATCTGTAAGGAGACCTGTATCTGTCTTCCAAAGTTGTAAACAAGCCTGCCCTTTGCTCCAGAGCTAGATACCATCTACATATTCCCAGGCTGTTCCCTCTGCCTACATCCTTTAAAAGATACCCCAGGAGGGAAGTGACTGTGGCCCAATTGATTGGGCTCCTGTCTACCATATGGGAGGCCCTGGGTTCATGTCCCAGGGCCTCCTTATGAAGGCAAACTGGCCTGTGCTCACAGAGAGCTGATGGCCCATGCCTGCAGACAGCTGACCACCCCCGCCCACAGAGAGCTGATGCAGAAAGCTGGCTCAGCAAGATAACACAACAAAGGGAGAAAAGCAGACACAAAAGAATGCACAGCGAATGGACACAGAGAGCAGACAGCAAGCACAGAGAGCAGATAGCAAGCAAGCCGCAAGGGGTGGGATAAATAAATAAATAATTTTAAAATCTTAATCTTTAAAAAAAAAAAAAAAGATACTCCAGGACAAAGGCAGTCAGGGCCTCTGCTCACGAGATGTACAAAAACTTGAGCAACCCAGGGAGAATTGTCTCCCAACACCCACAATTTGCTATGCATGGCAATGGCCAGAGATTAGCCAGCCTGACTTTCAGACACTTCCAATCTCCCCTGCTCCCCAAAACCAGGCTCTTTTCCAGAATGCTAACTTCATCCCAGTCATCTGGCCAGTCTGGATCCATAGCAAACATTATTTCAAAGTCAGAAAGCAAATAACTGTTAGAACTATGCTTTGTATTGGCAGAAACCCTTCTCAGACTGGGTAAAGTGAAATAAAAATTCACTGGGTAACTTAACTTCTAAGGATACCAGGGTAGCTCATAATATACAAGAATGAGTTGCAGGAACAAAGGCCTCCAGGACTTGTAAGATTTTCTGTCTCTTTCTTCATTGTCTCATTCCTAGCTGTCTGCATATATTCATTGTATAAGGGTCTTTCTTCCTTTCCTAGATACTTAACAAATGAATTAAAACAAAAAAGCATGCCAATGGTGGAATCTAAATCCCTTTTATAACTAAGAGGGGCTATGTTGGAGGGTGTTGCTTATTGTAAAGGCCAGGTGGGACTGTGAATTGTAAAATTAGGTAGATTTACTCCCCCAGGCAACACAATGTTGGAAGGTGTATTAGGACTTAATTATCTCTTGTAGGAAGGAATGGAGGAAAAGAGCTCAGTAAAGGCCTTTCCTCACCCAGATTGTCTTCCTACAACTACCAGTCTAATGATAAATCAGTCCAACTTCCCAGAGCAGGATGACTAAAATGTAGAGAAAGACTAAGAGTGTGTATAAGGGAATTCCTTCCTCAGGAAAAGGACCTTTCCTCCAATACATTCTACAGTCTAGCTCTCTCCATGTGTGGAAAAGGTGACATCATAAGCCTCCAACTCCTTTCTTTCCAGTTTAGTAATCCTGGAGAATGGAAATGCTCTTCTCCTAACATCTGTATTTCAACCCCAGAGAATATATCTGGTTGGCCTTACTTGGATCACCTACCCATCCTTAATCCAATCACCATGTCCAAGAGTATGGGGTCTGAGGATTGGCCAGCCTGCCTAGGTGCCCATCCCTGAATTTAGGGGAGCAGGGCCTGTTTCTCAAAAAAGGGGATGTAAAAATTTGTTGAACAATCTGCAACACATGTTTTGAATGTCAATGGATCAAAAGTATACAAATACTGCCAGTTTTGACCTTTAAAACCACCCTGTGATAGGTCAAAGGAAAAGACAACTGTAGCTGTAATTTAGACTGAATGTCCTGCATATCATAGATACTCAATAAATGTTTGATGAATGAATACATGGGGAAAAAGCAGCCTGTGGGATTGCCGCTGCTATCCTCACTTTGCAGAGGAAAAAGACCAAGAACCGGAGAGGTTAAGGAGCTTGCCCAGGTCATATAGGTAGTAAATGGAGTTTATAAGGTTCAATTCCAGGCCTCATAGCAAAGCCTCCCATTTGAGGGGTTACCAGAATTCAGGTACCCAGTGCTCATCGGTAGCATCCACGTTGCCCCTGTGTTGCCTTTTCTTTCCCACCCCAGTAGCTGTAGTTCTCAAGTATTGAACTTCTGTGCTAGATTGCTAGAACCTAAATAGCCCCTTCCTGGTGACTAATAAACTAAGATTCTGATTTAATAATAATTGAGTATTGCTCAGGAATTTGCATTTTAGCCATGACTGCAAAGTGGGAGCTCATGGAGAGATCTGCAAAGCTACCAAGTCTGGCCAACAAAACATCCAGAAAGTAATGGTCTCCACTTCACCTCTGACTTCTAAATCTTGCCCAGTTTCTCTCATTGGCAAAGTCAATTCAAGGAAAGAAGCTGTGGTGGTGTTGCAGGGATTCATCACACACATGTGCACACACATACTCCTCTACATCCAGTTCAGAGGAGATACGGATGTACTGATATCTACCCATAGATCACTGCTTAGGAATTGTTGGAATTAAATAGAAATCTCCCAATGTTCTGATTACAGAGACATGGCGTTAGGTAGCAGGTAGAGAACTATTGCCTTCACTGAACACAGATGCTGCAGTTCCAGCTATAAAGTTCCTGTTCACTGGTAGTTTAGATGTTTCTTACAAACCTGCAGTTCTTAGGAATGTTCTTCTTTGAATATGTAAACTATGTACATTGAGCCCAAATCCATTCTACCTGTAGCTTACACTCACTGATCCTGGTTTGATCCCTTAAGCCCAAATAAAGGAAATCTAATCAGTGTTCCAAATGGCAGCCTTTCAAATATTTAAGCCATTGGCTATGTGCTCTGGAGCATTCTCTTCTCCAGATTATTACTAGTTTTAAGCATGTCTCAAGAGACATAACCAGAGTCCTTTGACCATCTCAGCTTCCATTTACTCACTCAGTAAATATTTATTGGGAATCTTTGGTTGCAAGATACTAATTGCTTTCCAGAGAAAGAACACAACATTCTGATTTCTGGTACTGACTCTGTAGCTTAGCTCTGGGGGGCTTTGGGAAATGTATCTCCTGGATGGCACTTTGAGAGGGTTTGGTTAGAATCTCAAAATTCCATTCTATAGCCAAATCTTCTCTTCTCCATTTCTTCCATTGATATTACTTTCTCCTTTTCTCCTGGACTCTGTATCACTCTGTTTTTCTCCCTGTCTTTCTGGTCCCTCTGACTGTTTCCTTCCCATCTTGCAGAGTCTCTTTGTTTCATAGATTCTACTTCTCTTTGTCTCCTTATATTTCTCTAGCTCTGCTTCCCTTTTAGTCTCCCTGTGTCTTTCTCAGAGCAGTATGTGAACAAGAGCTCATAGGAGGGAAAAAAGTCAAATCAAAGACTACATCTCTGGGTGAGGTTCTCAGCCACTGACGGAAAATTTTCAGCCAGCCAAATTCAACTCCATTAATTGACTCTGCCTCCAGGTTGCTGGACCATAGCCTCCTCTGCCAACCTAGCAGAGAGATATAAGACCAGGTCACTGAACAGTACTGCACCAAGAGCTAATGGCCTATGAAATGAAAATGCTCAGCCCACCTGTTCTGCCTGGCCACCTCACAGTAGGGGCCTATAGCTGATCCAGGCCAAAGCTAAGGGAAAGTAGGAGGAGACTTGTCCCAGATCTGAGTCAACAGAGAAGACCAGGAGAGTCTACCAGATGCAAAGAGCTCAGGACAGCTTCCTCCCTCACCGGTACCATCCAGCCCTCTCATACATGCCTACAAGTATGAGTTTCAAAGGACCACAAAGGCTCAACAGACCTAGGTTTGACTCCCAACTTTGCACTAATTGACTGTGACCTTGGGTAGGCCACTTTTCCTCTCCCAGTCACCGTGTTCTCATTTATAAAGGGAGGAACATGAACCCATCTTCTAATTCTAGAGTGCCTTTAACTGAAAGGCTATTGCTTTGCAAGTGTTTCTCAAGAAACATTGTGCTTCCCTATAATTTTATGTTAGCTGTTGCTTATCCCTTAGCATATATGCTACTTTTCCGTAGGACTAAGAAGCCAAGCCAGAAAGAAAAATTAAGAGAGTAGAGTTTGAGAAGAACATGTATTCCCAATTCTTGCAAGGAAACCTAGGTAGTTATGAAGGAGGCAGAGGCTTCAGATTTCTCCCTTGAGCTGCAAAGATATCTGATCATCAGGGGATGTTCCCAGACCTCTGCTTTATCACAGTATGTGAAACACACTCCTCACTTTGCCTGCCCTTTGTAGCCCTAACCATTGGCCTGCCCACAATTCCCTGCTGGGGAAGCAGCACTACCAGCACCTTTGTTTAGGGGACACCCCTGATTGAATCAAGAAAGACCCAAGAGAGCCCATCAATAGGCTGATCAGTGATCCCTGAGGTAGCCTGAAGTGAAGGGCTGAAAGAGGGAGAGTAATTAGCAAAGCCAATTATACACCCCCTTCCGGATGCGCTGGAGGCTATGGAGGGGATTGGGCAGCGGCAAATAAGGAGAGACAGGGCAAAGACCCAGAGAGAAATGAAGTGCCTAGGGAGAGGCCACCTCATTCATGACAAAGACAGAAAACAGTGGTCCCTCCATCCAGCGGCTCCTGGTAGCTTCTCAGGTCAGCAAGATTACAGCCTTTTCCTTAAAGTAGCCTGAAGAAGGGGATGTTCTCAGCAACCCAAGGGTGAGAAGAACATGCAAGACAGGCACTGGTACCAAATGTCATTTATTAAGAATTTGAGCACGTAAGGAACTAGGGACACCAATAGCCTGGCTTCTCACAGGAAAGCATACCCTACAGGCCACCTAGAAAACTGCCCCCAAATCTATAAAATCTTGGCTCAACAAATTTAAAAGATACCATATTGACACATAAATTAGTCCTACCTACAGATAAAATGAAGTGGCTTTTTTTTAAGAATGAAAGAGCATTTAAGTAAAAAACTTGATTCAAATCTATTAAGAAGCAGAGGAATGTTTATTTTGTTTTTATTAACTCCCCCTTGAGAATTCCTATAGCATCTCCCTCTTTGGGAGGCAAGAGGTGCAGAGAGATAAAGGGTGATATGCTTATGTTCCAGAATCAAACAGACAAACCCAATATTATTGCCTTGGACAGCCCTCATTTTTGTTCCATTTTCAGCAACCCGATTTCCTTTGGCATATTCCTCCCTCTGCCCTCCAGTCTTGTGATTCCAATTAAAACACTCCAGCCCCTTGACCACTGGGGTGGGCACATGACTTTGGCCCAGTCAAACATGGGACAAGTTCACCTATTCACAAGTTTTGGTCCAGGGGAAAACATGTAACCTGAGCAAAGCTAAGCAGAATCATTCCTTGATTCATTTGATTTGGAGCAAGAAGAGGAGCCTTGCCTTTCAAATGAAATGGGTGTTTCTGGCAACCATCTTCCCTCAATATAGGTATAGTAAGAGAAGCAGAGAAAAGTAATGGGGGGGGGGGGAGTGCAAATTATCTTATTTGAGTACCTAGAGGATGGAAGAAAACCAGATCCACTCTCAAGTGCTGGCATATATAGGTTTCTCTTTGGTCTGTTGCCTCTGGATCTCGCGATAAAGCATGGATTTTAGCTCTATATTATACAGGTGTTCTCCTTCTATCATACATATATTTTTCTAAAGTATATTACAGATATGTATTCTCTATTTGCATAAATACGAAAGGACAACCACAGGAAATTGTGGGTTGGCCAGATAGTTTCAGGATATTAGAAGCTGTTCCCAGAAAGAGAAGGACTAATCATCAGTGCTAGTGGTCCAACATGAAGCCAGAGAAGAAAGCAGATTCCAAAAAGGGTTATAAGATATCATGCAATTGCCAAAAGGATCCAGAGGAAAGCTGATTGCCCAGACTAAATCTCCTTTCTCCAGGAAGATAAAGTCTTTGGATAATGCTTCATCATATCATGAAATGGCACAATGAAGTGAATGGCAAACTGAAGTAGGACATCTTTTGGATCATGAGAGGCAAGAGGCAGGAGGCTGGGAAGGAGAAAAGGAGGAAGCCCTAGCTCTGCATTGCTGAGTGAGAGGTTCCATCCACTGAAATTGCAGATCATAGGCTCGCTGGTGCAACAAATGCCTCAAGTGGGAATAAAGCAAAGGCAGCTCCTGATCCGTTAACTGCTGCTGGTTACCAGGAAAGACCACAGACCATCTGTGGGGCTACTGGGCCTTAGTCTTGTAAATTGATTTGAGGCTAAGGATTTGAGGCCTTGTAGTGCTATGTTACCTGACTGGGAACTTACTACCAGTTCCAGTCAGCTGCCACAACAGACTGCCCAACTAGTTACGCTAGTTTGAATTGAGATTCTGTCATAGGAAAATAACACAAATGAATCCCAATTCTCCTGTTTTCTCGATATATGACCTGGAACAAATAAAGCCAGTCACTCATGTGTATAAGGGAAATAGTAATTCCTAACAGAGCTTCTGTGGAGATTAAATAAGATAATATATGTCGTGTGCCCAGTCCAGGGCTTGGCACACAGCTGGCAGGTAGTTACCACAATTCCTTCTTATAGTACTCAGACTTCTCTCTCCCACTAAACTGAATATTCCAGAAGGCAAGGTTGATGGATCCACTTACCACTCACACTTTCTGCACATGATATGTGCCAAATAATTGTTTCAGTTATTAATGATGAACACTGGAAAAAAGGGGTAATGATGGAAGAAAGAAAAGATAGAATGGAGGAAGGGGGCAGGAAGGAAGGAACATTTTAAAGTAACTAATTAAAGCCATTCCATGATCACCATGTTTGAGGAGAACCAAGAATATGTCAAATATTGTTTCCTTTCTCACAACAGAAATAAATATCAAACAAGCACAACAAAAGTCTTTTTTTTAAAGATTTATTTATTTATTTATTTATCTCCCCTTCCCCCTCCACCCCAGTTGTCTGTTCTCTGTGTCTATTTGCTGTGTCTTCTTCTTTGTCTGCGTCTGTTGTTGTCAGCGTCACAGGAATCTGTGTTTCTTTTTGTTGTGTCATCTTGTGTCAGCTCTCCGTGTGGGCAGTGCCATTCCTGGGCAGGCTGCACTTTCTTTCACTCTGGGCGTTTCTCCTTACGGGGCACACTCCTTGCACGTGGGGCTCCCTTACACGGGGGACACCCCTGCTTGACAGGGCACTCCTTGCACACATCAGCACTGTGCATGGGCCAGCTGCACACGGGTCAAGGAGGCCCGGGGTTTGAACTGCGGACCTCCCATGTGGTAGACAGACACCCTAACCACTGGGCCAAGTCCACTGCCACAAAAGTCTTAAATAAGGAAAGCATCTAAAACCTGACTTGTAGTGTCATCACAAGTGCACATTGCTAGAAATTTCTGCTGCAACTGAAGGGAAACTGATTAAAGTTAAAGATGTCAGCCTGCTGCCTTGCAGGGCACATTACAGTGTAATTTCTAAAGGGTCAAAGGACACATCTGTCCCTGACAAAAATATTTTCTAAAATAGAGGTCAAAGCAGAGAAGTTCAATCCTAATGAATTTTTTAAGCATTTATTTTATTTTATTTTTTAAGGTGGTACCAGGGACTGAACCAAGGACCTTGTGCATGAGAAACAGGCACTCAACCACTGAGCATCATATCAGCACAAATTTTATCAAAGCTTATTTTCCATTGTATCAGTAAAACATTTTCAAAAATTGTAAAAGACAGAAAAAAAGAAGGAAAAAAACCACCTATTGTCCTATCGTGCCCCTCAGTCTACTCCCACCTGGAGGTAACCATATGTCTTGGATTTAGATTCTTGTATACTGTTAAGACAGTGCTGAAAATATACTCTGGTATCCTGCTTCTATCACTTAGCAGTATAGCCTAACAAGGTTCCCAAATTTCTATACTTCTTTATAAATACCATAAGCACCAAAATTTATTTAACAATTTCCTATTTTGGGATGCTGGCTATTTATAGCTCAAAAATTGTTAAAAATAATTCTCTGATACAAATTTTTGGGCAAAAAGCTGTTTTTCATTCATTTCTTTTATATTCTTAAACATTTAGATTTTTCCCTATTTTGCATAAAACTTCAGCATGGTAGAGGCAAGTGATATGAAAAAATTTAATGCCCTAAATCAAATTTCTGTTTAACATGAAGACTAATTCCTTGCAAAACATAGGATATTGTGGTGGGTTATCTGATGATTATGTTCGCCAAACACTCATTCTCCCTTCTGATTTTCCTAGAAGAACTGTCCCTTCTGCAGTCCTTAGTCCCTGCTTTTTGTACCCAGGGTTGAAATATGTCTTAGGCCTGACCATCCAAAGCATCACATGCCCCAATCCCAGCCACTAGTTTAGAGATAATCATGTGACCCATATAGAGCCAATCAGACAACATGAGACTTGTGCTGGGATTGACGGGAGATGCTACACTCCATCTCCTGAGACCGCTGTGTGCCTGGAAACTGCAGGAGCCACAACATGGAACCTAAGAAGGAAGCGGATGCCACAGCAGGCAGAGCTGAGAAATGACAGCCCCTGTGTCCTGTGACATTGTTTAAGCCCCTGAATCAAGTCCCTCCTTAAGCCAGAGCCATTTCTGGACTTGTCATTTATATGAGCCAATAAACCCCATTTATTGTTTAAACCAATAAGAATTTTCTAACACTTGTTATCTAACTAGTCCTCACTGATATGGGTACCCACAAAGATTAATTGAATTAGCTCAAGTCAAAAAGCTAGTAAACGGCAGAACGAGGATTAGAAGCCGGGCCCCTGGGAGCCCCATGTCATTCTATAATATGGCTCTCTCCTCAGCCCCAGCACTGCTGGTCGTCCCACCCTTTCTGTTTCTGTGACTGAGGACAGCTCATTGATCACAGAGGGAGCATTAGGTATGTCATCAAGCCTATGAAGAAACAGAAATAAGAACATTGTCACAAGGACAAGTTGCTGGCAGGGCTCCCTTTCAGCACAATATTCTTTGAGTTTAGCCTCCACCTCCTGCCTGTTTCAAAGCTGTCTTGTCAAGGGTAGAATCCAAACTTCAAGTGTGAACCAAATTTTTAATACAGGTGAGGGCTACAGCTATCACCTCCGTTGGGGGTTCCTCAGCAGCTCTTACCAGTGTAACTGCAGATTCAGCTACTTCTACTCCATCTATACATATGCCTGATTTTCCAGGCTCAAGACTCAAGGGCTTTGTCCCTCATGATAAAGGACAAAACAAATCTTCCTGGGAATGTCTATTCTTGAAGGCCAAGGAGGTTCAACCAGGGCTTAAAACACTTGTTCTGTATTTATCTGTCATGGCCCAGGGACTGTTTTGAAACTGCAATTTCCTCTCTTGGCATGAGGACTATGTTTGTAATATTTTAGTCCAGTGTTCTCAAGTCTGGGGAGATTAATTTTTAAAATGTTAATGCCCAGGCTTCAACCCAGTAACAATTAAATCAGAACCTCCAAGGGCAGGGCCCAGACACTGGTGCTTTTTAAGGTTCCCCAAGTGAGTCTAATGTGCTGGCAGGACTGAGAGGATGGTGTAGAGAGAAGCAGAATAGAGCATCCTAGAACTTGACATCTGCAGTCCTGGCTTTGAATCCTAACCTGAGCCATATTTACTAGTTGCGTGATCTCAGGCAAGTTGTTTAAATTATCTGGACCTCAGCTTACTCAATTGGGAGAAAGCTTTAAGTTAACAGGAAACTTTTTGTGCCAGCCCTGGAGGATGGCACTTTACATGGCCTACCTGGTGACCTTGGAGTACTGGGATACTCACAGGTTTCCAAAGGGGCCACGCCCCCACTTATTTGCATGACCCTTGCCTAGAGTGATCACTTGTCAACATGACTAGCTCCAAATTAGCTTCAAAGACTCACCTCAAGCAGCACCCCCTTGTAGAAAGCCTCTCTTTCATGGGTAGGTTGTAGTTTGCATGATTCCCCTACATATACCCACCCTCCACTGTGGTCCCCTGTGCCCGCTGCTATTAAAGCACTTGTTGCACTATATGGCATTATTTCTTTGGGAACTCTTTAAGAGACCAATCAAATTAATACCAGAGTATTTTGCTCATTTGTTCAGCTCAATGAAAACACTTTACAGTTGAAAGCACTATAACAACATATGGGTCAGTAGCTATAGCCTGGGAGATGCAATGCAGAGGGTGCCAGGGAGGGTTCCCAATCAGGACGCAATGCCCTATCTCTGCTTATTTCATTATTTCATCCCCTAATAAATCTCAGAACAGCACAGCATATAAAGGCCAAAACTAACCTCAGCAAGCACTCTCCTGGCCTGCCCTGGCCTGTGCTATTATCAAAAGAAGGCTCTCCTGTACAGCAACATGAACAGACCTGTGGCTTCCCATTAGGAAAAGTCCATTATTTCTTGACATTCCATAGAGTCAATGAATCATCTGTTTCATACGCAATAACTCACATTTGGGCCATCCAAGTATGGATGCTATTTTGATCAGAACAACTAAGGCAGAGTAAAGGATCTTTCTACTAGAGACACCAATATTTCAACTGCACGTCACTCAGCATCTATGATGTTAGAAATCATAGACTAAGCAAATCTTCAGATCCTATAGAACCAAACCTTCAACCACCATTTGAGCCAAAAGAACCATTTTCCCCATAGGGGATGGGCACCATGCATTGTTCACTTCCTCCTTCCAAGTTTCCAGCCTGTTTCATTTGTTTGATAGAATGTAGGTCAAATCAGAACCTAGGCTACAAGGGAGTTTAGAAAATGTAGTGTTAAGCTTCCCAACATCTATAAAACATTAAGATATTATACAAGAAGGTTAAGGTAGATGTTTGATGACCAAATATGCAGTACCTGGGCACCCAACAAATATTCTTGAATAAATGAATGAATAGTCTGACTTCATTTACCTACTTCTGGTTCCTGATCACCAAAGTAGCATTATGATAGTTGAAACCCTTTTGACTCACTATTTGCTGACTTTGGCACCACCTCCACATGACAGCTCATCTCTAAAGCCCATTATCAACTGATTATAGTCTCTGGATTCCCTAAGTTCAAATTCACAGGAGAAAGAGTTTTCATTGGCTAGCCAATGAATTGATTCTCTATGGATTATATGCCACTATCTGTCACAATTTGCTATGGCTAGAGAGATTAAAATGGTACAAACATGATGCCCTAAACTTGCCCCTTCACCTGGAAAGGAGAATTTCTGAAAGACAATTACCCTAGAGCCCACCTGCTTTGATATCTGAACTGGACTTTAAGGGAGATATTGACAGTCTCAAAGTAAAGAGAGAGGAGAAGAGCATTAGAGGGAGGACAGACATGGAAAGGCATGGAGGTCTGGGCTATAAATCAAGCTTTGATATACTGAGTATATTGTTCCTTCCATTTGGTTTCAAATACATTTGCTAATGTCTGCCTTCCCCAAAACTTTGAAAGCAATTATTAGCCCTCTCTCCACTGCCTACACTCAACTCCTTGCTCAGAGATGTATTCACCAAATGCAATGAATGTCTCATGATGATTGAGGAGGTTGTTGTTATGGGAGGAGGAGTGCGGTGAGAGGGGTGGGGGGTATATGGGGACCTCATATTTTTTTAATGTAACATTAAAAAAAAATAAAGACGAAAAAAATTAACTTCCTGTAACCTCTTTCTCTTTATTCTTCCACTTTTCATAAGCCTTCTGATTATTTCTAGACGTGTTACTTAATTTCACTGAGTTTCTCCACCTATAAAATGGGAACATTGAATGTACCTCTTCCAGATTATAGTGAGAAGCAAATGGTATGATGTATGTGAAAAACACATGATAACCCCAAACACCACTGCATAAATGGTAATGATTAAAATGGTGATGGTGTGGGGAAGAGTGCACCTGGGGCATGCCTCTATAGAATATGAATGTGTTCATCTTGTCTTAGGGTGTTATCTCAGTGGGTGGAGGCCCACACAATAAACAACAAAATATTAAACTTCCATCTTTGGGAGTCCTGCTACATTCTCAAATAAAGGGACAAGAACCTTTCAAGTACACTGGCAGTGCCTAATAAAAGAAAACAGATCAATATGCCAAGCCCTTGATATTAATACGTGTACTTATGAACCATATTCTTGTGAAATTGAAACTTAGCCTAACAATAATTATTGTCTAAGAGTTACCTCCTGAATACCTCCCTGTTACATGAATGTGGCCTCTCTCAAAGCCAAATGCAACAAATAAACATATTGTCTTCCCCCCAGCATGGGACATGACTTCCAGGGATGAGCCTCCCTAGCACCAAGAGATTACTACCAAGCACCAACCAGTGAAGCATTTGGAAAAAAAAGGGGAAACATTAAATACAAAAGAGTTTTTACAGTTAAAAGATTTCAAAGTGAGTCTGGAGGTAATTCCATAGGTTATGCTTATGCACATCTCAGGCAGAGCTCACTAACTGCCACAGTAAACAAAGCCTCAAATAGAGGTGCTCCTGAGGGCTCTAGAGACATCCATACACTATAGGCAAGGCACACAACCCCTTGAAATCAGCACCCCATTCGTGGGCCTTACCTTAGAATATATGACAACCTATTTCCCCAATGTAACAGAGTTAGAATCATTTATAATTCCCCTACAAATGATTCTTCTGTCCCCTTTATTTGAACCTATAATTAAAACTGTACACCATTAAATATGTGTCCAGAGACTTAAATCTTTGGTCTATTTATATATCAGTTGAGCCCTGAATCTCGGCAGAGTTGCAGCCAATACCTAACCTCCAGGTCATTGGACTTACCCAGGACAAGGAACAAAATGATGATAATGGATAACACCAATCCAAAAAAAAAAAAACAAAAACAAAAAACAGAGAGTATCTACAATTGCAAGTAAAATGTTTCCTTCCATCTGCTCCATAAGATTTAAGCTCCCTTCCAATCTGAAGCAGAGCAGGCATCACCACCCCAAAATCTTCAAGGTTCTGGAATGAACAAAAGTAAAGGTGGAATGCAACCATGGACCAAAGTGAATTTATTATTATTTTAGTAATGGAAGAAACTGTAACATTGATATAAATATAGTGGTTACTAGAGGTTCTGAGGGTTGAGAGAGGGAATTATAGGTGGAACACAGGGCATTTTTAGGGCATTTGAATTCATCTGTATGATATTGCAATGACAGATACAGGTTATTATATATTTTGTCAAGGCCTATAAAATTGTTCAGTGCAAAGTATAAACCATAAGGTAAACTATAGACCTTGGTTAGTAGAAATGCTTCAATATTTATTCATTAATTGTAACAAATGTACCATAGTATTGTAAGATGTTATTAATAAGGGGAAATGTGGGAGAGGGAGTGAGGGGGGTTATATGGAATTCCTTATACTTTTGATGCAAATTTTCTGTATGTAATCTAAAACCTCTTCAAAAATAAATTGTATTATATAAAAAAATTATGATGGTCTTTCCAGCCCATATTTCATAGGCAGTAAAGGACACAACTATGGGATTGACTCTAGACCAGACAGCCAAGACTCAGAGAAGGTCTCTGCTTCTGCTGATGTTGGCTCAGCAAGCTTGACCAGAGCTTGACCCAGATTCCAAGAGCCTTTACTTCTCAGCCTACAGTGGGACTTCATGTACACTCAGGTTTTGTTCCTGTGACTGTCACAACTGTGCACCAAAGAACAGCCTAAAATTCAGACTGTGCTGAGCTGCAGGCCAGCATTGCATCTGTTTTTGGCTTCTATAGAAGGTCAAGGACAGTTAAAGCTGGAAGGACCTTACATTCCCTAATTTGGCCCAAACTCCAACCCATTCCCTCTTAGACAAAAGTGCCAGCAATTATCCAGTTACTAAATCCAAAATCTGATACTCCTCTCTCTTTCCTTACTCACCCATCTCCACAAGACATCCAATCCATCAGAAAGCCCTGTTGCCTATAACTATGAATTATATCCCAAATATAATGCTTATTTCAAACTCCATTGCTGCCCCCTTGTACAAGACAAAGCATCATCTCTTCTCTGAGTGCTAAATGTCCTCCTACCTAGTCTATTGACATTTTGCCCCTATTATATGCAAAAGAAATCAGAGTGGTCTTCTTAAGATGAACTCAACTCAGACCTTCCTTCTGCCTAGAATTCTGCAATTATGATCTATTGAAATCAGAATATAAAGTCCATAATCCTTACCATGGGTGCTCCTGTGGCATCCCTCTTGTTCCTTACCCTCCAGCCACATTGGTCCCCTTTCTGTTCCTCAAACAGGTCAAGCTCATTCCAACATCATACCTTTGTACTTTTTGTTACTCCACCTTGCACTGGTCGGTATTCTGCAAGTATTTGGGAGAGAAGGAGGGAGGAGGAGGAGAGGACTGTAAGGATGAATTGATGGATGGACAGCGGACGGATGATAAAGTGATCTTCTGTGACCTCATTTACTCTAAAATCTATACATTTTCTCCCATATTCCATTGTCTGTGGATTGCAAGGTTTGAGGAATTCAGTTTGATAAAGTTAAGAGGTTTAGGGAATGCAACTTCTAAGCAATGCTGAGAATGAGAGGCCAGGCATCAGGCATCTCCTCCACTGCCCTTGTAGTAAGGGGGGAAATATTGAGATCCTCCTGGCCTGCAATCAGAGCCTATCCTGAAAGAGAAGGATTGTTAAAGCAAAGGTAAGTCAAAATGAGCTCAGGGACATAGACTCTCTCCCCAAACACCCAAACAGCACTTCTGTTCCTTCTTAATAAACCATTAGGTTGTAGCCTTGACAATGACAGAACTTCTGAGGCTCTAAGAAGCCATTACTCACTTCCCATAAAATAGGTATAAAACAATGATCTCATTCTCAGTTGCAGAAAACAGCTCAAAATGAAGAATCATTTTGAGTTTGGGCTTTCACACTTTGTTATTTCTTTCTTGTTCCTTAAGTTTAACTTATTTCAAGTTGGAACATTTAATTGCCTTCTAGCAAAACCTTGGCATAGGTCCTGGACACAGAGAGTATTACAGTATCATAACAGTTATGGGGTATAGAAAGTTAGATAAGATCTCTCACAAGCTCACCTACCCCTCATCTGCCTCCCACCTTCCCTCTTCAAATCCTAGAGAATCATGGAGATGATGCTCAAGACTCAAGATTGGCTATTAGTGGACTGCTTCAAAGAGCAAATCACCAGAGTTCTATATTAGCATGCAAGCTTCCTTTTTCACCTTCTGAGAAAAGTATTCTTTACCTTCCTAAAGCACAATGGAAAAAACTCAGAGTCCCAAGAAAGACCAAACGGGCTTCTGAATTCTCACTCCATCACTATCCAGCTGTGTGGCCTTGGAAGAGTAAATTTTCCTCCCAGGACTCATATGTGAGAATGAGATAAACATGGAGATAGGAGGGGGGAAAAAAGCTGAGATACCACGTAAAGGCACTTACTCTGGTATATAACAGTACTTTATTAACCCATCCTTCCTTTCCCTCATCCCAATACCAAATCCACCTTTCAAAACCCAAGCATAAGCCCAGCGGTGTGGTCAAAGATGAAAGAACAATCTATACATGCCTAAGACAAATTTACTATGAACTGAGCCATCACTGAGATTGGGGATTTATGTCATTCCTTATCTAAGGCTAATAACCAGTAATGTGAGAGCAAGATAGCTCAGGAACCAGATTGCCTGGGTTCCAGGCCCAGTTAGCTACTTACTTACTGTATGAACAGCAACAAGTTACTTAACCTCTCTGTGCCTTTGTTTCCCCACCTGTAAAAATAATATAGCCATCCACAGCGTATTACTGTGAAGATCAAAATGGGTTATATGCAAAGTACTTTGAACAGTGCCTGCTAAGTAGTAAGCCCCATGTAAGTGTGAGTTAAGATTATAATACACTGTTGATATAGGAAGGTCTTCTTTATGGAAACGCCCTCCCCTGCACCTGTTTATGATCTTTCCCTGGGATGGTAATTATCCTTCTGTAGTTGAGGGGTATCGACACACATTTGGATGAAGGTAAGGCCTCCCCAGAGGGGTGAGGGGAGGACCTTATGATAGAGGGCAGTTGGCCTAGAGGCAGAAGTGAAGCCTTAAGTGGATAAGAGAAAGGAATACTCTTTACTCTGTAAGTTTTAGATTTCCTTGGGACTGGACTTCAAGAAGTACAGAGGTGTGAGTTGTGCTCCTGGATGATGTTCTTAGATGGTATTTACCACAATGAAGCAGTGTGGGGCAAGGATGTATCAGGCCCTCAGAGTCTCAGACAGCATGCCATATTTTGTCATTCCAGTGACCTAGTTCTGTGTTATTCTATGCTCATCTACTTCTTGTTATCCTTAAGTTATCCATAGAAAATGCATTTTGTCTTATGTGCCAACTCTATTCTATAGGTAGAAGTTGCCTTATGCGTAGAGGATTGAGAAAAAGTCTAAAGCAGCATCTGGATTCACTCAACAATGTGGACATGATCAATTAGCATTATCTTCCATGTGTACAGATACATGAGTCCATGGTCCTTATACTTTCTTGATCTGTTCAGTCTTGTTTCAATGTCTTGCCTTGACTCGCTGCATCGTGGGAAGCAGAGAAGTAGCCAGACATAAATAATTCATATGGCCTAACCTGGCATGATAGGGGCCTCTCTCTCCACAGAACAATGGATTTATCATGCTTTTTAACTTAAATTTATCAAATTTTTATAAAGTCACTAGATAATATATAAAGATTAAATGATGTCTTTTCCCCACTCCAGCCTCCACATGTAACTCTTACTCCATGACTTCCACCACTCAGACCAAAATACGTGGGGAAATTGTCACTGGAGGAATCGGGGACACCAAATTCCTGGCTTCTAAGATTTAAAGAGCAACTTTGCAGGGCTAAAACAGAATGATGGAGAACTCATTAGAAGCATGCACTTTTGAGTTAGACTGGCTGACTTCAAACAAGGCTCTGCTACTTAACTGGCACGTAGGCAAGTTACTTAATCTCTTGGTACCTCAATTTTTTCATATATCAAGTGTGGAAAAACAAGACTACTTCACTCAGAATGTTGTGAGGATTATATGAAATGATATAAGAAAAACACTTTGAACAGTTCCTAACACATAGTAAGCACCACAAAAATGTCAGCTGTTATTATTTTGGGGAAGAATACTAGCTAAAAATATTTTTCCTTGCCCTACCAGTACTTGATTAAAAACAAACAAAACCAAAATCTTCTGACTATAAGAGGAGAAAAATTAGGGAAACTATCACAGAGTCAGACATTGTTGGAATCCTGGAGAACAGTAATCTAACCCTACTCCCCCACTATATCTGGAGTTAGCATCAAGAGTGAGAAAGGGGGTCTGCAATGGAACACACAGAAACAATGGAAAGAAGATTTCAGAAGGGACTTCCTAATTCTTCTCAGAACCCCACAAAGAATTCAACGAAGAGGAAAAGGGGAGTTCTATGACTTCAACAGGACTTACACTCAAGACAAAGAAAAGAGAGATTGCAGACCCAAGACATAAAACTATACCAAAACTTTAGATACTGCCCCAAAGTGGCTTTCTCCATATGAGTTGTGGGTTTCTGGGAGGCTGGAAGTTGGAGACATGGATGGGAATTTGAGGCATTGGGAGAATTGAGGAATTCAGTGTGTTTGGAAGAGATGATATTGGGAGATCAGCGTATGAAGTGTTGTTCTGTTTATTTGGTTTAGTTTGATGTAAATCAGGGCTTAGTTTGGAAAGCCATGAGCTCAGCCATGGGAGACTTGCTGGTTGGAGTATGCCCCTCCTGTTTTCCTTTGCACCATCAAAGCCTTCTTCGTTCAGTCTTCCCTACCCCTAGTCATACACATGGGTGTGTTCTTCTTCATTAGAACGTTTCTCAAAGGCAAAATCCCAAACTCCAACCCCTCCCCCCTCCATGCCTACATTTGCCCTGGGGATCTACACACTATGGCTCCATTCCACCCATCAGGAGGTGGTCAGATAGAGAGTACCATCTGGGCAAGGACTGCTCCTGTGCCCCACCCAGGTCCCTGCACATCTTCAACCTCTCCGGTCAGAAATTCGGACAAAGAAAATGGTGCTAATCATGGATTTCTCACAATCAGTAGCATGCTCTTGAAGGCGCTGTCCTGGAACTTCAGTTTCCTTATCTGTCCCAGGAGAATATTCACCCACATGACAAAGTTCTCAAGTACTCTCATCGTCCATGATTAATTGAATCATTCATTCAACCTGCCACTTTGCCTTCTCCCTGATACCTTCTTTTTTCTTCCCTTTTGTCTCCTGCTCTTTCATAGACTTGAAGGTGGGAGTGACCAATGGCCCATCCCAGAAAAAGCATTTTGCCAAGCTGGACTCAGGAGAAGAGCTCCTGTGGTTACAGCTGTCTCCTGGTGCCAATCAGCAGCAGAGCAGCATTTGCAGAAGGACATTTTTAGAATGAGCCCTGGGCAGAGGAATGAATTACATAATCTCTCTGTTTTAACGAAGGAGCGAGGGGGAAAAGAAGCAAAGGAAAGCTTGGCACAGACTCAGGGTTTTAATGAATTGTTGAAGTAAGAACTCCCAATGCAGACAGTGAAGGCAAGATGCTGAGCCTGGCTAATTCTCATTTGCCTTGGAAACACATGTGGGAGCATTGCTACCCAAATAAGATTGATTTTTTTTTTAATCAAATCAGCTAGTCAGCTAAATTAGACAGGTGGTCAATTCAGTTAACTATTGAATTGTTGCTGTTTCTTTTTAAAATCTGACTTTTGTTCACTGAATGGGTGGTTATTTTCCTAAATCAACTGAATAAACAGATTACATAGATATTCTTTAAGGGCCTATTCAAATGCCATTGCCATCCTGTTTCTATCCACTGTAAATGATGTCTCCCTCCCAAAAACTCCCATTACATTGTCTAACTTCGTCATCACTTACCATTTCTTCTTTGGAAATAGAGGCACATATAACGACGGATTATCTCTCTCACCAGTTCACAAACTCCTTGAGGACAGGATCCATGCCCAATTCACATCTGTCTCCTCCAAGGTGACATGATAAAATACCAAGAACATGGTAAATATTTAGTGTTTATGAATAAAGGAGTGAATAAGTAGACATGTTATATTGGCACACTGTGTATTCCTGTAGAAAATTGTTGAGTGCCTATTTACTCATTTATGTACTCAATAAATACTGAGAATTTCCTATGAACCAGGCACTGCTCTAGGTACTTCAGATATAACAATGAAAAAAGAGTTTTTAAAAAGCACTACCCTAGTAGAGCTTTCATTATATTTAAATGATTTTTTAAAACATCAAAACTCCAAAATGGAAAGTGGGCAGGTCTCTGGAAAGACAGAAAGCAGTTCTTTGGCCTCAATTTATGATTCCAACCAACACAATGACCCCCTCCAACCTCCTTAATGATTACAGAGCTTGTCCAAACTCTTTGCATAACTTGCCTTCAATTTCCTGTTTGAGCCACACACTTTCAATTCTGCCCAACCAAGAGTCTTCAGTAGCAGATCTCTGACCTTGGATGGCAGTGTCTACTATATATTAAAGACCAATCCTGGGTCAGGAACTGTGCTGGACACTTTCCATAGAGCATTGCATTCCATCTTGATGTCAACCATGTGAACAGCAGGAAACTGAGGCTTGGAGAAGTTGCATAACTTGCTTATAACTGAAGAAATCAGTTTGAATATCTTGGTTTAAAAGATTTAACTTCAAAGTTAATCATGGTGGGGGGAGAATGACAGATATTACTTTGATAATTACAAGGAATTTGAAGAATTTTCATTTTTCCCCTTTCAATTTTCACTTTGTAAAAAAAAATTATCTTTAAGAAGCTAGCATATAGCGCGCAAGGAGTGCCCTGCCACGCAGTGGTGTCCCCCGTGTGGGGGAGCCCCACGCGCAAGGAGTGCGCCCCGTAAGGAGAGCCGCCCAGCGTGAAGAAAGTGCAGCCTGCCCAGGAATGGCGCCGCACACACGGAGAGCTGACACAGCAAGATGATGCAACAAAAAGAAACACAGATTCCCATGCCGCTGACAACAGAAGCGAACAAAGAAGATGTAGCAAATAGACACAGAGAACAGACAACCGGGGTGGGGGAGGAGGGCAGATGAATAAATAAATCTTTAAAAAAAAAAAAAAGAAGCTAGCATATATTAACTTAATGTTTTAAATATTAATATTAAGCAGAAGTTTTCATTATGATATAGTGAGACAATTTCAAAAGATAGTTCAGGAAATGCTGTAATAATGGATAAATTGTGGGAGTTTTTACTCCCAGGGAACACCAATCCTCTGGATTTTGGACAAAATATCAGCCTCATTTCTTCAAAATTGTACCTTTAATACTTTCCCCCAGATCTGCCAAGGATAACAGAAGGGCTCACTGCTGGCTCAAGGTGACAGAAGAGATGCAGAAGTTGAATTGGAAGAGAGGAAACAAAAATTAAAACATCCAAGTTTCTGACCCAATGCTCTAGAAACTAGTATTGTGCCTTGGAGGAGCACAAATCTTGGGATTATACACTAAACAGTTCTGGTGCTCAGTTCCTTATCTGTATCATGAAGAGAAATGTTCCTAAAGTGTCTGGTACATTTGGTGATACTCCTTATGCTATTTTCCCCTGAGTCAGTAATGCCAGCACTGCAGTAAAGAACAAAGACATACTCATCCCACTTCTCATATCTTTCTGATTCTTTTGTAGAAATTCTCTCCCCATAGCCTCTGAAAAAAAGGAAGTGCTTCCTGGGAGAGAATGACCCATGTTTAGGAGAAATAAAGTATGAGAAGGAGAAAAAGGGAGCTGGATAACAAATGTAGAGGAATAGAAAAAAGCCCAAAAGAAAGAGAAAAAAAAAAAAAACACTGAAAGAATGCAACTGGTGGGAATAATAGAATCAAATCAGCCAAAACTGAGTGTTTTCTCTATGGCTCCAGAATGTTCTGAACCCTACTCCCACATAGGGTACATCTCGCTCTTTTTTACACATGCTTGTGGCATCTCCTATTTCCCCTCTTCTGGGAGGAACCATTATTTCCATAGTGGGTAAGACTCTCCTCTTGCTTACTCTGCTCTTTGGCCCCCACCCCCCGGAGGAGCAGTCCCATCCTGAGCCCCACTGAGGGCTGGGACGAAGGTGCTTAGAAGTCTCCCTCTGGCTCTTCTTTATTTCCTGAATCATGGACATGAGAAGAATGTCTCAACCTCTTCCCACTCCCATAGAATGAGCCAGCCCATCTTAGAACTTCTCTGGGGAGTCAGTGAAGATGTGAAATTTCCTTGAAGTGCTGGGTTTACAAGGCAGCTTGGCAAAGCTGCACATGGCTGTCTGGAAGTCACCTGAATTTGAAGATCCACCTCTGCCCACAGGCAGGCTCTGAGGTCTGGATTCAAGGAAAAAGTAGGAATGCCCTACTTTGACCACATTCTCTAACACAGTTTACTCTGAAGAATTGTGCTTTGAGCCTTGCCAAGCATTTTCTTGGCTCAATAATCATGCATTTTCTTGGATCCTCATTCTGCTATCATTGAGTTTACATTTTGATTGGGTTAAAATAGTGGTTCTCAAAGTTGAGCATACATCAGAATCACCAGGAGATTCCTGGACCTCCACCCCCAAAATTTCTGATTCAGTGGATCTGGAGTGGGGTTTGAGAACATGCATTTGTAACAAGGTCCCAGGTGATGCAGATGCTGCTAGTCTGGGGACCACACTTTGAGAACCATTGGAATAAACACAGGAAAGAAGGATAGGCATTATCTTTTCTTAACATTCATCACACTTGAAATTCCTTATTGGATGACATCTTTCCCCAAATTCCAGGAAACCAGTAACCTTGCCAATTTGTTCACAATTAAGTCCATAATGACTAGCATAAACTGGAAGTTCAATGATTATATGCTAAGGAGTTAGACCAAGCACTTGTCCTTATTGGTGGGACATCTCTATCACACAAGGCAGTGAGGTATCATTCCATAGTCCTCCATTGGAAAGCGCAGAGCCTATGGATTATATGACTTCAGAGAGTCTACTCCCAAAGCTGCAAACTGCTTTCAGGGGCACCATTGCCCTGGTGTGTCTATTTCCATGAAGACGTGCGCTGGGTGAAAACTCGGAGGAAGGAGGAGGGACAGAAGGAGATATGTCCTTGCTTAACCTGTCACATAGGAGGGTCAGAGCAGCCCTTCCCACTTCTCGCACCCTGCAGTAATTGTTATTAACACCGATGGCAATGACAGGCTTTGTAAATCGTCTGCAGGGTTGCTAATAGCTAGGAATACCTTGATTGCTCATCAGCTTGTTTGGAATACAATGGAATGCATCTCAAGCTGTGATGAAGGAATGATCTCAGAAATAAATCAAATTTGGCACAGGAAGCCACATCTACATTTCATGTGTCTGCTTCTGCAGAAATGCCTTGGTATTTGGTTTAAGTATCCATGACTTCTGTTGATTTTTCTATCTTTAAGTTTGAATCTTCATCTTTATCTTTTGATGACGCAACAAAAAGAAACACAGATTCCCGTGCTGCTGACAACAACAGAAGCGGACAAAGAAGACTCAGCAAATAGATGCAGAGAACAGACAACTGGGGTGGGGGGAGAAGGGGAGAGAAATAAATAAATAAATAAATCTTTAAAAATAAATAAAATAAAATAAAATAAAAAGACCTTGGAACATCCCAGCACTCACAGCTGAGATCCACTTGCTGCTCAGTCTGGCCTAATACAGAAACGTGCTCCCTCAGCTCCTCGTGGGAATGGACAAGTTTATAAATAAATACAGGGCATGCATATACATGAGCACTCACTTGGGATATATGTCAATTTCACAGCTTTGAAATGTAGGTGTTTACTATTTCCAAATGTTTACATGTGTATCCCAGAAGTTATGGCTCCCCTTGGACACACACAAACATAGCCACATCTGCATTTAGCATTTTCAGCTAGAAAGTCCTGCTGGAAAACTTTCTATTGCTCTACTGCTCAGTTAAGTCAGCTGTAGAATGGGGACAATACTAGAACCTAGTCTATGAAGAGAGACTAGGTAAGAGAGAAAACCTGTTAAGCATTTAGAACAGTGCCTGGCACATAATAAGAGCTCTATAAATATCATCCATTGTCATTATTCTTGTTATGGTTATTACTGCCCATGTGGTTGAATAATGTTCAAGGCCCACAGCATCAATGACCCTTGCCTGTGAAATGAGCATTGGATACCGAAGGTGCTCTTTGGTCCAGACTTGCCTGACACCCACCTTTTGTTCCAGCCCTATCGGACTCCTTCCATTCTTCCTCTTCACCTGACTGTTTTCTCCTGGTCTGAAATAAAACAGGGAGTACCATCGCACTAACCTCCTACCGCCTCATCCCAGTTCAGAGTGGGTGGCCTGCTTTGAGCTCCCTGAAAGCCCAGGACCACCCTATGGAGGCAGTTTTCACCCTGGATGATCTTTGTTTGCTAGTCTGTCTCCTCCTCTGGATGGTGAGCATGCTCAGGTCATGAGTCTGTATTATTGTATATTTATTTTGGAACAAAGCAGATAGTCGAGAAATAAATGGTGAGTAAATATGAACAAATGGATGCCTGCTACTTGCCTCATTTGCTAATTTCTTAAAAGGGATGCATAGGAAAATTAAATGTCCAAACAAACAGAATTCACTTTGGTCAAAGGAAAATGCTTTTTGGAATACGTATGAGTAAAGATTGTGGATAAAGTGATAGGTGATGGACTCTGAATCTGGCTCTGCTACGTACTGGCTGTGTGACTTTAGTCATGTTCCTTTTCTGTTTTCTCATCCAAGAAATGTAAATAGGGTAGCTGAAAGAATAAATCTGACAAAGTATATGTAAAGGACTTCACATGTTATAAATACCACAACACACATAGTAAATACTCAGGAAACATTGGCCTTTTGCATTATTTCAAGTTGTGAGTTTGATTTTTTAAATGGTCTGTAACTCCAGTGTTTTAGAAGAGTACAGTTGGAAAAGAGTGCAAAACGAAAAGGATTAATTACTTTGCTCAATAGAAAAATACATCTACTTTTGTCAAGCAGAGTGTAAGTATAGCCAAGGCATGATGCACATATCAGTACATAAAACTGCCCAAAAAGCTATTCTGAGCTCTCATAGAACACCACTCCCACGGAGAAGAGCTTTCATCACTAACCTTTATAAGCCGGCTAGGTGAGCAATGAAACTGGCTCAGGTGATTTGCTTTCCTCCTCCTACCATTGATTGCTATCCTGGTCAACTAGGGTCCTGGTTCTCAAACTTGCCTCCTCACAGCAATCTCCAGGGGAACTTCTAAAAACCAATGCCTGGGTCACACCCCTGAAATGCTGATTTAATTGGTGCAATGAAAACAAGATATAGAGGTGATCAAGTCCCTCCCCAGGTGATTCTAATATGCAACTAATTTGAGAATCCCTGAGCAGGGTGGATCAGCAGGGTTAATGGACTGTATTCCCTGCCAATAACCAGTCTGTTGCCTGGGCATACCAGACCCATAAGGAGTTTTTTCTCTTGGCTTAAAGATCTAGATAAGTAGCTGAATATTCCATTAGTGAAGCTCGCTCAATTTACCATTGCTGTGAACTCAAGTTCTCTGAGTTGCACCTTCTCCCATTGTCAACTGAGGATAATAATCCTCATGCCTCAGAGTTGCCAACAACAGCCATAAGTAATTAATATGTACCAGGCCCTAGTTATGTTTCAGGAACAGATCTGAGTGCTCTACTCATGGTATCTCATTTGATGTCCCGCCAACCCTGAGAGGTAGGTACTATCACTCTCCCTGCTTTGCAGTTCAGGAAACTGAGTCTCAGTGATAGCAAGGGATGTGTCTAAGCTGTGTCATGATAGGTCTACCTGATGCCAAAGTTTCCAATCTTAACCACGCACACTCCTGCCTCCAGCTGATAAAAGAATTACAGGAAATAATACATCATACCTGCTTAGCACAGGTCTGGGGCACATGATGACCTTAACATACATTGGTTCCCTTCCCACTTCTTAGAACTTAACTCTGTAAGGAAAAGCAAGGAGCCAGATTCTGGGAAGCATCCAAATCTCACAGAAACAAGTGTAAAACCATCAGTATCACAACAACCCAGAAGATAGTGACCGCCCCAACCTTGAACAGTACATCTTTAACCAAGAGATTCTTGTGGACAGGCATCAGGTTAGGTCCCAGCCATTGACAGCAATTTATACCCACCAACAGTGGATGATGTCACTCTTACTGGACATTAGCACTGACAGTGAATATTTACTTCTTTTTTAATTTGTAAGATGAAAATTTTTCTTTGTATTGCTTAAATTAGAATTTAACTGCTTCTGAGTTTTACCATTCTCTCTTTACCATTTTTATTTTGTTAATTATCTGCTTATGCTCTGATTAAATAATGGGGTTTGAATAGGTCAATATATAACACCCACTATCCCTCTGCCTAAGTTTGGAATTATTTGAGAAATAGACAAAGGATTCAGACAGTTGAAGGTCAAAGTGGGAACATTATTAGTGATAAAGCTGTTTAAAGTACATGGCTTAGCTCTGTAGGTGAGTGGGCTTGTAAATCCTGTATCCCTGAAGGAAAGCAATGGATTCACCCAGTCTGGTCATGGCTGGAGGATTGCAGGCCACCCGCACAGGGGCACATCCCCCATATTAAGAAGACCTCATGGCTTGGAGAAGAGAAAGCACCTTGCTGGGGGCAAGCAAAACCTAAAGAGGAAATGAGAAGGGACTAACCATGACTACACAACCCCTCCTCCCAAGGAATTAGGTACTTTGCACCTGCTTTCATGAGGAAGGGGAGATAATGAATGGACAGAGTGGCCTGGACTGATTCTCTAGGGGAAGCTAGAAAAAAATAGGTTTCCCTATGATTAGCATGGTGCATCGGCACTCAGCATCCTTCTGGAGGGCATTCCTGGTCTGCAGAGTCTGGAAAACTATACACTACACTGTCCATTGTAGGTCCTAGGTGCACTTGCCTGAGATTTGCCCAGTGAAAATGGGGTGGAGAACATTTCTGCCGCTGCTTCTCTTCCTGAGGACAAGCACCATCCTGAAGAGTCTGATTTTTCTCTGGTAGCTTCTCAATCATGCAGGAGTGGCATGGGCCTAGAGTCAGGTATCTGATGGGCAGTTTCCCAATTTAGCAGATGGCCTCCTGGTCTTCCTGGCTTCCTATAGTGGCAGAGGCAAGTGATTCTGAAGTCAGCAGCTGGAGCAGCAGCTTCCCAATTCAGCAGGAGGCTTTCAGGCCAGTAAAAAGGCAGAAGTTCAGAATGACCCTGTTTTCTAAGTTGTTCCTGAGAGTAACCAAACATCTGCCTCTTCAATCTATCAAATCATTCTGAAAGCCATTGAATATGTAGTAATTGATCCATTTCTGCCTAAACCCACTGGAGTGAATTCTGATCTCTGTGACTGAATCCTAACTGATGTACCCTCATTAGTTATCCCCAATAATAATTATAAATACTTATAATGAGAATAGCAGTCACTACTGTATTAGTCAAGGTTCTCCAGGGAAACAGAACCAACAGATATCCGTAAGTAGTACAAAACATATAAAATTTATAAAATTGTCCCACATGTCCATGGAGATGCACAAGTCCAAATTCCTTACAGCAGGCTACAAGCCAGAAACTCCAATGAAGGTCCTCAGGGAGTTCCCCAGAAGATGCTGTCTGTCTGGAGTAGAGATGGAAATTCTAAAAATGCTAAAATCAATTCTCCTTTTAAGGTCTTCAACTGATTGGATGAGATCTCACTCATTACTGAAGGCAATTTTGTCCTCAGTTGATTATAGATGTAATCAGCCATAGATGCAATCAACCTACTGATGATGTCCTTGCATTACAATTACCCCAGTGCTTGCTTGACCAAACACCTGGCCAAGGTGACACATTAGCCTAACCCTCACTCTTACTAAATTTTCACTGTGTGCTAAGTATTTACAATGTGTTTTGTATCACACAATTCTCATGAGATCTCCTGAGATTAGTACTATCATTAATCCATTTCATGGACAGGGAAACTAAGACAGAGAAAAATTAAGTCAAATATTCAGATGAGGAGCAAAGGTAGGACTAGAATCAAAATTGGTCTGGACCTACAATTCATACCTTGACCATCACTGTCTCTTGCCAATTTTCCCATCACAGTATTTGATTATTTTCTATCTGATTAATAAACATGCCCAGATATCCTTTAAAAGTAGATTGCACCTGTTCACAAATATTCTTTAAACGTCTTTCCCCCACCAAATGTATGTTCTCATTCAAGCTGAATCTCTACCATTCTACCAAAGCCAGGTCTCAGCCAAAGTCACTTATCAGATATCCTGGAAAGAAAAGAAAGGGGAAAGAAGATAAAGGGAAAGAGGGGAGGCAGGAAAAGCAGGATAATTGAAGAAAGTATGGAGAGAATTCGATAAGTCTGCTGGGGCAGAAAGTCTGGTATCAATGTAGCACCATTTCTACTTCCTTCTAAGCTATTTCATGAGGGTTAGAAGCCTGCAAGTTATATTTCCCGGAATTCCTTGCCACCAGAGTTATGCTTTAGATGCTGCCAAGAAAGACCGGAAGGGATAAGAGAAGCAGAAGCAATGTTATTGCTTCTCCACACTGACTGGACATATGCATGGACTCTAGCAGATGAGAGATTTTACAAAACTCTCCAGCCTTTCTCCTACAAGTATCACTTGCCTTGGTGCTAAAAACAGTTGTCATTGTTGGTGGTAGTTCCCTGTAGTTCCAAATTATTTGTTGGGGTGGCAGTATGATATTATTGATGAATTGCAAAAAGAAATACTGATTATGCTTGTAAACTGGTCTATTCCTCTGGGCTAGTACTACCCTTAGAATGTATTGAATTTGGAGGTTTCATTTTGACTTGATTAAATTATGACTAGGGCTTTGATTGGGCCACATCCCACCCCCTTGGTGGGCAGGGACTCACAGAGAAACTGCACCATAGAGAAGGGAGGTTGGAGTTTTAATGTTGGAGCCCAAGGAAGCAAACATGCAGGAGAAGAACACAGAGGAATAGAGACAACTCCATAGACAAGGCAGAGGCCCAGGGAAGAGCTGTTAGCCTAATTGTCTATAGCTGGCCTTGTGGAGAGAGCAAAGCAGCTGAACCTGGAAAGAAACGAGCCCCAGGAAGAGAGGAACCCAGGAAGCCTGTACCTTTGTGGACATTGGCAGCCATCTTGCTCCAACATGTGGCAACAGACTGTGGTGAGGGAAATAACTTATATTTTATGCCCTGGTAACTGTTTAGCTTCTACCCCAGATAAATGCCCTTTATAAAAGTCAACAGATTTCTGGTATTTTATATTAGCACCCCTTTTGGCTGACTAATTCAGATGGCTAGTGGTAAAACTGAGAGGCAGCAGCAGCTTTTCCTGTCCTTTGCTCCTGTGGTCTTTTCAATAATTTTCAAAGCAACTAATTCCCTTTATTAAACCACTCTCTACTTGAAATAACTAGAGTAGCCTCTACTTTTGTGACTGACAAACCAGGGTCATCTTCCCAACTCTTCTACCAGAGAGGGTTTACCTTGAGCTAACCACACCCTTCTCTAGGCACCAGTTTCCTCATCTTTCAAATGAAGGGTTTGGACTTAGCTGAATGTGAAGTCTTCCCCAGCTCCAGCATGCTGTGAGTCTAAAAAACATTTGCACTGGAAAAGTGTCTTCTGACCTCTCTTTCTTATTTCTGCCTCCCAAGGCCAAAGGGGTTTTGTTTATCTTACAACAGTAGGTTCCATACAGAGGAACAATTTTTACTGATAAAATTGCATTGAAAACCATGAAAGAGAAGTGAAAAGTGAATGCCAAATACACTCTAAGGTGCCAGTTCATCCAGATTCTATTTCCCCCGGAAATTGACTTAACGTCCAAAATCATTTCAGTTAATGGCTACATGTCTACTTCTCTCTCCCCAGTGAAAGCAAATAACTTTCCCTGGATTTTTTGTTATCTTCTCTGGAAAGATCTGAGCAGGCCTGGTCAGAAGATCTGAGTAACTTTGGAAAACTGTGTGTTGCCAATAATTCTTCCTTTTCATGCTGCCGGAATGCAGCGAATGATAGGAAAAAGAGTAGTATGGCTTTGCCACACTATGCTTGTGTCCCACTTTCACCCTTCCTATCTGTGGCCCAGCGTAAATGTCATTTCCTCAAGGAGTCCTTCCCTGCTACCTCCTACATTCTCGTCTTAAAACACTATGTGCTCTTCCTCTATGTCACTTACCACAGTATAACTGGTTATTGTGTGATGGTGTTTATCTACCTTAATAGGCTGGAAACACCATGAAGACAGGAACATGGATGTCCCAACACCTTGTAACCCAGGAAGGAAACAGTGAACAGGACATGGGGGGAGGGGGGATTAAATATAAGGCGAAGGCACAATGTCGTCCATGAGTCTATGACTTTTGATAATTTCATTAACCTCGCTGAGCCTCAATTTCCATGATAACAGCTCCCTCACACTGCTGTCATAAAGGCCAAAAACAATAATGTACATGAATGTGATAATTAGTCATCATTAATTTGGACAGACAGCCTGTGGTTGGAAAGAGCTTGTGCTTTGAAAATAAACAGATCTGATTCTAATCCCCGCTGCCCCCTAGACCTTGAAAAGATCACTTAACGGTACTGATGAACTACTTTGTTTTTTAAGCAAAATGGGAATATTAGTGCCTAATTCACGAGACTATCATCAAGATAAAATGAAGCACCTAGCATGGAACCCTGTACATGGAGGTGCTCCGTAAACATTCTCTCATGCTGCCAGGTGAAAGCCAAGTGAGTTTGCAGGCAACATCCTTCTTAGAAGGGAGCACCGAGAATTCCTGTCAGAGACTCAAGGTACAGGTGGCTGAGCACAGCTTCCTGTATAGACAAAAACCCATGCCAGCACCCCATTTGTTTCATCGAGAAAAGGAAGACGAGAGAGAGGCCCGGTCTTTCTGCCTCCATCAGGCCACTGCACGGTGGCGCTCCCAGCAGCAGCCGAGTGACTCACCTCGGCACCAGGATTAGATTAAACTGGCAGCAAGAAAAACGTGGCTAGCTCTCACACCTGCAGAGTGGGGTGTTTAGAACGAAAACTCCTACATGAAAGTTTCCCTGAGATGCCGGCGCTGCTCTTTCCTCACTTGTGTGGCAAGGGGAAAAGCTCTTGCGCAGAGGAGGGAAGGCGCGTGCCTGGGCTTCAGACTTGCTTATCTGACGGCCCAGGGTCCCTCAGCCTTGAAGTTTTTCAATCCAATAGCACTGCCACGTGTCCTAGGGGCCCCTCACTTTCCCTCTCTGACTCCTTCTATTTTGGCATCTCCCCACAACAGATGCCCATCTGACTACATTGGTATTATCTCCAATTTACAGGTCACGATGGAGGAACCTAGAGAAGTGAAGCGCCATGGAGCGCACGGCGCTACCAGGTGGTGCAGCCAGGTTTAAAACAGGACTGTCTGTTCCAAACTCTTATGAGCATCCTCCAGGTCCTGGGTCATCACTCTGTGCTCTGGTGTTGTTCAGACTACAGGCCTGGAGGCACAGGGCCTGAGTTCACAGGCTGATTCTAGCACTTACCAGCTGGGCAAGCTTAGGTAAGCATTTTTCTCACCACACTGAGATAAAGTGCAGATTAAGTAAGATAATGCAGATTAAGTAAGACTTGCTTAACACAGTGCTTGTAACAAAGTAAGTATCCTGCTAAGTGGCAGCTATATTGTAGTCATCCAATGATGTCATCATCATGATTCACTCTTCCCCCTTTTCCAAACTCCAATCAAAACTTGACTCTCTGAGCACAGCTGCACCTCATGGTCAATGGTCCACACCATAGCCCACACTCTCCCATAGTCCACCCAGTGGGCCATGGGACGACATACAATGTCTGGTAACTGTCCCTGAAGCACCACCCAGGACTCCAAGCTTTCTTCTCTCTGCAGAGAACCTAGCTCAGGAATCTTCCATTCAAATGCAATATCTTTCTGGGAATGGAAAAAGTGCTGATTCGCCAAGTTGTTTGACTACCTAGAGGCCACAGGGTAGATTGGAACATTCCAGTGGTGGCTGGACAGAGGAGGGGCCTTTAGACATTTTTGTTGGTTTGGTTTGTATATTTGTTCATATTACCACAATACATAGCAATATATTATACATTTATATTATTGGTAATAAATACATAAAATCTATTACCAAGACTTTTTCATGACCCCAAATAAAACTTTCTACCCATTAAGCAATAACTCCCCATTTTCCTTTCCCCCCAGCCCCATGGTAACTTCTAATATGTTTTCTGTCTGAATGAATTGGCTTAATCTAAGTATTTCATTTAAGGAATCATATAATATGTGTCCTTTTGTGTCTGGCTTCTTTGGTTCATCATAATTATTTCAAGGTATCCACATTGTAGCATGATCAGAATTTCATTCCCTTTAACAGCTTTTTGAGCCTCAGTCGCTTAATTTGCAAAAATTTTCTCATTGCAGATACGCATCTTTGTTGTACCAGAATAAATAATAAATGTAGTTATGAATAAATATATAAGAAATTCAATACAAGAAATACATAAGATTATAATTAAATATGCAATGATGAGCAAACTGGATATAGCCCCTGCCTTCCCAGACTTTACAGTCCAGTAGAGACTGTATGTCTGAGGGTGATATATGTCTAGGGCCAGGCCTATAGGCCTAAAGAAGGCTCTCGAAACAGCACAGCTACATTGATGATTGCCTAAACCACTCACACCCACATAATTCTGAGCAATGCCAGCAACCCAAGTGACTGATTCTAGGACATGGGAGAAATGACTGGGTCAAACTCTAGGCAGGCTTCTAGCATTCTGGGTCACCCTGGGAGTAGTTCTCAACAAGAAGTGTGGTTCTCTGCCTATGCCTTCTCTGAACTCACTCCTATGAGACCCCTTATTACATTATATTTCATTATTTTTATAGTATTAACTAAATTTTTCATGCTTAGTGTATGTTCTAAACCACTGGCATAAGTACAATCATTTATTCTTCCGGACCCATTTTAAATGGAGCAATAGAGGCACTAAAGAGTAAAGTCACTTTCTCAAGGTCACACAGCTTATAAGTCACGGGCACAGGCAGTCTGGCTCCAGGGACTATGATCTTAACTGCTGGGCCATAATGCATTGAATAATAACAAAAATATTCATACTTATTGAGGGCTTTGTATGTATAAGGCACTGCTCTCAGGGATTTACATGCATCATCATTTGTTTCCACCACAAAGACTGTGATTCCATGAAGTCAGGAATCCTCCCTTATTCTTCTTTCCATTCCCCTCATCTGGTACAAAGTTTGGCAATTAGAAAGTGTTCACGCTTTCTTATGGAATGCTTGAATGAATGTAAGAATGAATATTTCACTAAAGTCTAAAGAAATTATGTAAGCAGCCAAGAAAATGTGAATGAATTTGCCTGCAGAGATGAAGTAAAACTAAAAGCATATCATTTGCAAAGGGCTTTGAAGAATGAATAGGAGCTCACTGGTCAGAGTTGAGAAAAAGGATATTCTAGGCAGAAGGGATCACATGAGCAAAGCTGTCTGCCAAGAGCACTGTGGGTGAATTTGCCTGCTCCACTTACTTTTCCCTTTAGTTCATGGTATCATTCTCACAGCCTCTCTGGAAGAGGATTCCATATCACCATGTGAATCTGGCCCCCTATGAGCAAAAGCGATTGAAATCCATACACACCTGCCTAACCCAATGGGCTGGCTGAAGCCAATTGGTATTTTTTTTCCAGATTTTAACTGAGACCCTGAAATTGAGTCAGAAAGTGATAAATGCTTGAATAGGTCAAATAGAGTTAAACGAGGCAGCCGTAGTCAGCCATTGGCATACTAATGAGGTAGTAGAGAAAGACGCACAACAGAGAAGAGCAGGAGAATGGAACAAAACCACAGAGAGAAATAGAAAGGGGAACCAGGAATCTCTGGAGACATCAGAAGAAATCTCTGAGTCTAACTTTCCAGTTCCTCAGTCCATGGGGCCCAACAGTGTGTGCCATTGATATCCATGAACTTGCTTGTCATGCCCCCCAAGTAACTTCTCTTGATTGAGGCTGACCTTAAAGCTTTCTGTTCCTTGCATACCAAGAACCCAAACCTGAATGACAAGGGAGATCCAAAATACATACTGTGCTCTGGTAAAGGTGAGTCATGTAGTAGTTCCTATAGCGTGCAGTTCAACATACATTTATTGCAATGTCCACAATGTAGACCAGACCTACTGCCTCCTGCAGAGCCCCACCCTAAGGCCCATTTATCCAGGCACCTTCTGAGTGTCTTTAAAGAATCATGGAAACTTGAATGTTCAGAGCTGGGTAGATCTTAGGGGACCTTCATTCACCCTCTCCAACATGTAGACATGGAAGTTACAAGTCAAAGGAGGTAGAGTAATCTTTCCAAGGCCACTTTAGGGTGCCAAGCTGTACCGTGGGCTCAGACTTAAAGTGAATGAATGTCTAATGTTAGAAATTCTGGAAGAATAGCAGGAAACTTCCAAAATCTTCCAAACTCATGTCACAGAATGAAGTATTGCATTGCTCTTGGTAGTCACGGAAAGTGTAACTCTCTGTCATGAGGATGTGAAGGTAGATTAATTGTTCTATGATCCTCTGAGCTCATTCCCGGGAATCAATTATCAACTCTAACTGCCCCACCATTTTGGAAGGGGAGAAGCTGAGCATCAAATCTCAGACTTTTCTAGTGGAAAAGAACTTTGAATTCATCACTTCTCACATACTGTGAGATTTGTTTTTACAGCATCCCTGACAGGTGAGCCTCCTTGCTTGAGTACCTCCAACAATGAAGAGCTTACCACTGCATGAGTGATACTATATGCTATTAGAGTGCTTACACTGATGTGTAGCCCCCCTGAAAATCACAGGCCAGGCCTGCTCCCCCTTCCAGGTTCATATTCCTTCAGATCTCTAAAGATCTGTCCAACTCCTTCCCTTCCCTCATCTCTCCTTCTCTCACATTCCCAGCTCCTAAGCAGGAACACACCTACCCTTTTTGGCCTCCTTTACAATTCTATTTCTTTTTCTCCCTGAAAGAAAAAACAGATCAGAAATTTAGCCTTGGATTGCTAATTAGCATCCCTGGGGCTGTAGAAAGAGCACAGTTTATTATTTTCCCTACTCAAGGTTAATTAGGAACATTTACTCTTCTATATGTTACATAATTTGCCTGAATCCTAATAATTAATTGGCTACATGTGCAATCTAGTTTTTAAAGAAACCTGTGTTTGCCTGGGTTTTGCCCAAGAGGTGAGGACACCTCTTGGTGAGGACCTTCTCAAAGAGGTAGGATATTAGAGGACTAGGAAAGGCTTTCAACGAGGGCATTGTGCTAAAATGGGGAAATGAGAATGGTCAGAATGGCTGAGGGCACAGTCAGGAAAGACAGGAACATGCAATGGCTCAAAATGATGGACTGACAATGGCCTGGTGGGAAGAAGTGGGTCATGGATTGTGGTGCTCACCCATTGCCTGTGACAGGCTAGCCTCATTTCCATCTTCATCTGAGAACAGCTTTTCCACTGGAAAAGGTAGAAAAACCCCACCTGGTTCAGGTGACCAAGGCTGATCAGACCCTGGCACAGAATTGCGCTTGGTGGGTCAAACTAGACCAGAGACTTTCCTAAGATTTTATTTAGGACCATTGCAAAAATTTAAAACATTTTCAAAAAGAAGCACTCCACTTTTCTTCAGGAATAATGAGTTGTACTGGCATAACAATCCTGAAACCATTTTTCAGTGGGCCATCTTTCCTGCATTGTAGAGGCTAACTGGAGAATGAAGCCAATGCATGGAAGAAAACTGAAACAAGAAATGATGGAAAGCCAAATTCCTGATGAAATCACTTGAGCCCCTCGATCCAATCATTCCTGAACTCACAACTAGACCTTCTAGATACATACTGCTATGAATTCCCATTTTACCCGAACCCCCTTGCAACCAAGAGTCCTAACTAATACATGAATTGAGAGAAAGGTGAGACAATATTGAGTGGCTCAGGAAACAAGGTCCACAAATGACTGGCATGCATTTAATATAGAACTCAGTGCACACTGGCAAAGCCAGGAGAGTTCCTTGAAGCCACCACACTGGGTTGGAAAGTATGATCTTTCCCATTTTCCAGTAATAATTGTTCTGTAGCCTCTTGGGAATGAGAAACATTTTAAGCCAAAGAATAGTAGAGCTTCAGGTGCTTACAGAAAGGTGAGCAGTATCTTCCCTTAGTTATTCCCTTACCAAGTGGGAGCAACAGCCATATTTCTTAGACTGATGGACTGAAGCACCACCCCCCTACTCTATGGTACTCTAACAGCATTGTACCAAGGCCCAGGGGCATTAGTTATGATTAGGTCTTCATTGCAGCCTTACTTTCCCTTTATTCATTTAACAAACATTAACTTAATGCCTTACCAAAATTCATAGTGTCAGAATCTAGAATATAGGTTACCAGGGGCCAAAGTAGGGCTAGCGATTGGGGAGTTGATGCTTCAATTGTACAGTGTTTCTATTTGGAGTGATGGAAAAGTTATGGTAATGGATGGTAATGACAATAGCACAGCACTGTGACTTTAATTAATAGCACTGAATTATATATTTGAATGTAGTGAAAAGGGGAAATTTTAGGTGGCATATATGTTACTAAAATAAAAATTTAAACAAAAAAATCCATAGAACTGGACAACACAAACAGTGAATTCTAATGTAAACCATGAACTATAGTTAATAGCACAATAATAAAAATGTTCTTTCATTAGTTGTAACAAATGTACCATCTTAATGCAAGGTGTTAATAATAGGGTGGTATGGTCCATAGGAACTCTGTATTTTCTGCATGATTTTGCTATAAACCTACAAGTTCTCTAAATGAAATTAAAAATCAGCACTCATTTTTTTCCCTTCTTCTGCCACTATATGCTCCCTTTTGGTTACTATTTGTATGTTTTATTTTTTTTCCCATCCTTTCACTGTCTACTTACTTGTATCTTTGACTTTAAGGTGAGTCTCTTGCAGATAGCATACAGTTAGGTCATGCTTTTTATTCATTCTGCCAATCTCTGCTTTTTACTGGAGAGTTTAATCCATTTACATTTAAAGTCACTACTGATAACACAGGTTTTTCTTCTGCCAATTTGCTATGTAGCCTTTGTAAGTCTTACAGATTTTTTATCTTTCATGTCCATTAAAACCTACTTTATATTTAATTGCTTTCTTGTGTCATACCATATTAAGTGCCTTCACATTTATATCTGGATTTATTTTTCATCTGTTTTCATTACGGTTACCATAGTGTTAAAATTTAACATCCAAAATATACAACCATTGTATGTGATCTGATACCAGTTCAACTTCAGTAACATGCACATATACTTTTCTTATACTCTTTTGTCCCCCACCATTTTTTGTACTTGTTACCACTTACATCTTTGTACATTGTATGTCCAAAAGCCTAGATTTATCATTAGTTTTTAATCATTTGCATTTTAGCACCTGTAAAGTGTAAAAAGTAGAATTACATACCAAATAATACAGTACTATAATACTGGCATTTAAAATTATCCAGATGGTTACCTTTACCTCAGGTCTTCATTTCTTTATGCTGCTTTGAATCACTATCTAGTGTCCTTTCATTTCAGACTGAAGAACTCCTTTTAGCATTGCTTATAGGGCAGGTCTAGTGATGATGTACTTCCCCCAGTTTTGCTTATCTGAAAATGTCTTAATCTCTTCCTCATTTTTGAAAAAGAGTCTCACTGCATATAAAATTCTTGGCTGACAGTTTTCCTTCAGCACTTTATATATTTCAGCCCAATGCCCTCTTGTCTCCATGGTGTCCAATGAAAAATTGGCACTCAATCTTATTCAGATTCCCTTATATGTAACACATTGCTTTTCTCTTGCAGGTTTCAGTACACTCTCCTTTTATTTTGCATTTAATAAATAATCAATATATGTTGGTGTGTATTTTTCTTCATGTTTATCCTCTGGTGTTTTTTGAGTTTCTTGGCTGTGTATATTCACATCTTTTGCTAAGTTTGGGGGGGTTCTTTGTTGTTTCTTTGACTCTTCTTTTTTCCCCTTTCTTTCTTCTCCTTCTAGGGCCCCATAATGCATATACTGGAGTGCTTGATATCTTAGAAAATTTTTGCATTTAGTATTACTTTTTTCTTTCTGCTTCTCAGCTTGACTCATTTCAAGTGTCTTTTCTTCAGGTTCATTGATTCTTTTTTCTGCCAACTTCATTCTGCTCTTAAAACCCTTCTGGGCATATTTCACTTCAGTTATTATAGTTTTCAACTCCAGTAGTTCTATTTGGGTCCCATCTAAGATTTCTATCTCTTTACTTAGACTCATATTGTTCAACCATTATTTTCCTGATATTCTGTAGTTCTTTCTCTGTACCTACCTTCATTTTTTAAAACAGTTTTGATATCATTATTTAATAAACCCAACCAAAGATGTAAAGGACTTGTACACAGAAAATTATAAAATATTGCTAAAAGTAATTAAAGAAGACCTAAATAAATGGAAGTATATTCCATGTTCATGAATTACAAGACTAAACATCATTAATATGCCAATACTACCCAAAGCAATTTATAAATTCAATGCAATTTCAATAAAAATTCTGAGAACCTTATTTTCAAAAATAAAAAAAAAAATCAACTTGTCTACATGGAAGTTTAAAGTGGCCCAGAATATTTAAAACCATCTTGAAAAAGAAGAATGAAGTTGGAAGACTCACACATCCCCATCTTTAAACTTATTACAAAGTCACAGAGATCAAAACAGCATGGCACTGGCACAGGGACAACAGATAAACCAATGGAAAAGAATTGAGAACTCAGAAAACAACTCACATCTTTAGGGCCAACTGATTTTGACAAAAACAAAAACAAGGATGAATCCCATATATCTCACACCACATACAAAAATCAACTGAAGTGGATCAAAGACCTAAATATAAGAGCTAGAACTATCAAACTCCTAGAAAACAGCATAAGGAAGAATTTTCAGGACCTTGTGTTAGCCAATGGTTTCTTAGACTTTGCACACAGCCAAGAAATAAAACAAAAAATAGATAAATGGGAACTCATCAAAATTAAAAACTTTTGTGCCTCAAATGATTTTATCATGAAAATAAAAAGACAACCTACCCATGGGAGAAAATATTTTGAAACCACATATCTGATAAAGGATTAATACCCAGTATACATATAAAAAATCCTTCAACTTAACCAAAAAAAAAAAAAGACAGCCTAGTTAAAAAATGGACAAAATACTTGAACAAAAATATGCCAAACCAGATAAACAAATTGCCAGAACACATGTGAAAAGATGCTCAACATCATTAGCCATCAGGGAAATACAAACCAAAACCACAATGAGATAACATTTCACACCTATTAGAATGACTGCTATTTAAAAAGAAAGAAAGAAAGAAAATATTATTGGAAAGATGTGGAGAAATAGGAACACTTATTCACTGCTGGTGGCAATGGAGCAGCCACTGTGTCAGTTTGGCAGTTCCTCAGAAAGCCAAGTATAGAACTACCATATGATTCAGCAATCCCACTACTAGGCATATACCCAAAAGAATTGAAAGCAGGGGCTCAAACAGCTATTTGCACACTGGTGTTCATGGCAGCATTATTCACAATTGCCCAAAGATGGAAGCAATCCAAGTGCCTATCAACCAATGAATGGATAAATAAAACATGATATATACATACAGTGGAATATTATTCAGCCATAAAAATGAAGTACTGACACATGTGGCAACATGGATGAGCCATGATGACATCATGTTGAGTGAAATAACCAGATACAAAAGGGAAAATAGTGTATGTTCTCACTGATTTGAAACAATTAGAATAAGCAAACTCATAAGGTCAGAATCTAGAACATAGGTTACCCAGAGATCAGGGTGGGGGTAGGGAAAGAGAAGTTAAGTCAAAAAATGTACAGAGTTCCTATTTGGAATGATGGACATGTTCTGGTAATGGGTAGTGGTGAACACAATTAACAGCATTGAAATATATATCTGAATATGATATAAAGGGGAAATGGTAGAGTGTATATATGGTAACAGAAAATTTTTTTTTTAATTCATGGAACTACCCTAAACAAATAATGAACCCTAAGTTAAACTATAGACTTTAATAGACAGTACAATTATCAAAATGTGCTATCAATTGTAACAAATGCTCCACACCAATGTAAGGTGCAGGTCATGGGAATCCTGTATTTTATACATGATTGTTCTGTAAACCCACAACTTTTCTATTAAACCCAATATATTGAAAAGAGTTGATAGACTTAAATGTAAACTGAATTACAAAACTCTAAAAATTTTAGAACAAAATAGGAAAAATCTATAAAAGATTTATAAAAAAAGGAAGTTGTAGGAATCAGCCAAGAAGAAAAGGATATGGACAGCAAAGTTTCCAGCAAAGGATCGAGTAAGATCTGGGCACATAGGAGGATGGCTAGAGTGAGGAGGAAGAGGGAAAAGAGCAGTGAGCAAGGAGGCTGGAGAGGGGAGCAAGGGCTCCATGATCAAGGGACTGGTGAGCCCTGCTCCACCTTTTAAACCTTCCAACTATCATTTGGGATTAACCTTGGTAAGCTGCAAGCATTGGTGGAAAATGAAGCTTTTAGCTTTTCAGCCTCTGCAGGAAAAAGTGCCCCCCTGAAAGGAGACTGGGTAATGCAAGTAAAATGCCCCCAAAGCCTCACACACATTAGGAATCCAATAAACTTTTCCCTGTCCTCTGTCTTTTCACATTCTCTTTTCTCTTCTTTAATCCTAATTCACATATTGATTCTTTCAAAATATACTAATTGAGCACCTTTTCTGCCTGCAGTGGTTAGGCACAGAAGACACCATGATAAATGTGTTAGCTTTCATGTATCTGAGGAGCTCACAGCCTAGAAGGAGAAACTGATATGTATTGTCAACAAATAAATCACAGGGCACACAGGTAATGCTACAGTCGTGGTCTTGGAGTTTGGAAGCTTTCCTTCACAATTTAAAACCCAACTCCCCCAGTTGGTCCCTGGGCCAGTTGTTTAATCTCTCTGTAGGTACAGAGTCTTAAACTTTAAAAGAGATGATGAGAGCACCTGCCACAGAAAGTGGTGATGGATATTCAATGTATACTACAAGGAAAGCGTTTAGCCCCACTCTTGGCGTACCACGCAGCTGAAGGAAGTGGTTGTTGATATTACTCAGCATATTCTATGATATTATTCATAGAATCAAAATATTCACTCAATATATGTTTATCAAGATATGTTATAAGTAAGAAATTGCAAATGTATTAGGATTATGTTTTACACATAAATCCTCTCCCCAATGTTCCTGTCATCTATTTATCCAGCTCTGATGTAAATGCCCCCTTCTTTAATGGATGTTCTTTATATTAAATAAGACCAGTTTCCCTGTCATTTGTATAAGTTAGTCCTGAGCAAACTAAAGAAACTAAGAATTTCTCTCACTTTATAGAACAGCTCTCCAAATATGGGTTGCTAGTGCCCTTGGTCAGCTGGGCAATTTCACCCTTCCTTCCAGCTTTATTCTTCATCCTTCCTTCTTTTTTCTTCCTCTTATCCTTTCAGTCTCTTGTTCCATCTTTTTCTTCTTAATAATGATTGCTAACATGATATTTGCCCATATCATATCTGCTTATTCCATATGCTAAGCATGTTATATGGATAACATCTATTTGTTACTTACGACAACTGTGTTAAGTGGGTATTATATGCTGTCTGCTTGTTTGTTTACAGGTCATGAAATTAATGCTCAAATGGTGAGGAGATAACTCAGGGTCACACAGTTATGAAAGGCTGAGCTGGAACTTAAACACTGCCTCCTACGTCATGTTTTTAATGATGCCTCTAATCTTCTCTTAATCCTATATAATTCCAAAAAGAAAACAAGGCAATGATCTTAAATGGGATAGTTTAGATCATGTCCCACAGCCCATATAGTAAGAAGTGACTTTCAGCTAAAAAAACCAATCAAGGCAGAATCTAATCATGGGAGGTCACAAAATTTACTCACCTAGAGGTGTTCAAATGATCATCCGATGTCAAGTTTGATTTGGGGCCAGACTGATCTGCCTTAGCAGACACGGGTCAAGTAGTGAGGGACTGTGAATGTTGCTAAGGGTCTCCTGAGGGCTGAGCTCATATGCCAGTTCCTCAGAGGATGCACCACCCCGTTTGTGCTTATCTCCCCTGCCTCTAACTCTCCCACCTTTACAGACACACAAATGCAGTTGTGCCTCCCATGTGCCAAGCACGGCACTGGGCATCTCTCCAGAGACAACTTTGTGATGACAAGTGGGTCTTTTGAACCCATTTCCAGCTGAGTATACCAAGGCTTCAAGAGGCCAAGGCCCCTCCCTACTGTGTACTGTGCACAAGCACCTGCAGTAACCGATGGAGATATATTTATATTGATGGAGGCCCACCCACCTGTGAAGACTGTGCCTTATTCAATCCTGAATCCCCAGAGTCTATCACAGTGTCTGGCACACAGCAGGTGCTCAATGCATGTGGACTGGTGATTAATTTGGGCACACCTCTCGTCTCAAGGCACCATTACAACTTCCTTAAGGCAGTGACAGGAAGGGATGGGTTTCATTTATAATGTTTCAAAAGATTACCCTGTCTGCTATTTATTCTTCCTGCAGCATAACATTGTATCCAGAAGAGAGGAGCCATTCATCATATGGACCCTTTTGGTGATTAAGCAGCAGGCTCAGGTAGGGTGAGTTATTTGGTTCAGTGTGTATTTCAATTCTTGAGATTTATGGGATGCACTTGTAAATGCATCCAGTGGAAGAAGGGCGCCCTGGAAAACTGTTTTGTGGCTGGCTAGGGTGGGGGACCAGGAGAGGAACATCAGAGCTAAGAAGTTATCATGCTTGCTCCTAAAACTTGGGACCCATGCAGAGCAGATGTAGCTCAGTGGCTGAGTGCCTGCCTCGCACATATGAGGTCCTGGGCTCAATCCCCAGTGCCTCCTAAAAAAATAAAATAAAAGAACAACTACAAAAAAAAAAATACCTCAAAGCCCTGTCTCGACATCCACATATTCCCTAGGATGGACCCAGAGTAGGTGCTTAGCCTGGGAAAAGAAGGTAGGGTTTTACTGCTTTTAGAAACCAGCCTTACCTGTGGAGCTCATGCTCAAACGTTGCATAGGACAGACCTGAGTTCAAACTCCAGGTCTACCAGATGACCAGGGGCAAGTCACTAACCCACTCTGACCTTCACTTTGTTCATGAGTAAAATGCCATGATGACAACTAAGGGAGATGACATAGGCAAAGCACTGTGCACATTTTCATTCAGCAAATATCTCTTCATCACCTACGATGACATCACCCTTCTATGAGCACAAGACCACAGTCACTAAAATAAGCAAGCCCCAACCCCAGCTTCACAGAGCTTGCATTTTAGTGTAGGAAACAGACAGTAAACAAAATGAGCGAGTAAACTATTCAGTAGGTCAGATGATGTAAAGAGATATGAAGAAAAACAAAGCAGGACAGCCAATGTCTCAGAGCAGGCATTACATACCCTCTACTGATTGGAGCAAAGGGAGGAAAATGTCATAAACGGACTCTGGTTTACGTATTATCAGCAAATCACAGTATTTGCAAGATGGCAAACAAGATTTGGGCAGAAACATAGGAAGAGAACATAATCTGTTCCCATTGTGGCCAATTCATCTGCCAGAAATTACCCACCTACCTCTGGACTTCTCTCATTGTACTGTCAGCTCCACCACACCTGCCCCCAGACCTTATGGCTGTGGACCCTCCACTCCATTAAGCCTCCATGAGGAACATCTTGATAGAGTTCCTCCTTTGCATCCCTCCATGTGTGATTGGACACTCTTAGGTCTCATATCTGTACCAAAATGCCAGAAAGTATAGAAAGGAACATCCAAAACACCCTTTTGTCTTTTGTAACTGGAGGTTGTAGCATCCACTGTTCTGTAGCATCCAGATTCTTTTGTCATGACGAAACTACTCACCCAGCAACTGGGAGTAAAGCCAGCTAAAAGCCCTCAGCTACCATCCCCCTCAGGAAATGAGTCTTAACTATCCCTAGACCACACCCCCTTCCAGCACAGATCGCATCCAATGACTGTCATCATCTCAGGACAACTCTAAAGGGCTTTCCCAATTCAGAAACCTGCCACCACCATCATGAACTTGACCAAGGCCTTTGTAGTGATTTTATAGGAGCTCATCTTCTCCCTCTGCCCAGTTCTGCTTTTTTTCTTCCTCCACTAGTGTTAATTTCCAGAATACTCCCCAATAAATTTCCTGCTTCCTAATCTCTGCCTCAGCATGTAGTTCCTGTTGACTTGTACTGCATCAGACACGGAGTCTTACTATTGGGAGACCCCCCCCCAAAATGTTAAGGGTAATTAGCTCTAAGGAACTGAAATAGGCAAGCCCCACCCCCAACCGCACAGAGCTTACATTTTAGTGGTGGGAAAAAGAATAAACAAAATAAGCAAGTAAATTATACTTGCCCTTGGGTAGCCAAAAGGACAAACTTCTGCTTCAGCTAATCTTTAGGGCAGCTCGGAGTTAGAAGCAACCAGCCTGGAGCTAAAGGAAGAAGGCTGCAGGCTGGACTGGTACTTGGCAGTAGAAATTTTTTTCCTCATCCCCTTAACAAACTCCTATTCAGTCTCCAACACTCAGATCATGTCACCTCCTCTGTGAAGACTCCTCTGACCTCCCACCTCAAAATTTAATGCTTCCTCTGCTGAGATCCTATTGGATTTCTTTTATGTATGAATTGAGTGATGTCTCATGTTGTTATTGCTTAACTACTTGTTTCCTTATCTCCTCTATTAGACTGAGCTCCTTGAGGACCAGGACTGTATTTCATTTATCTGTGTCACCCTAGGATATGGTCAGGTTTCATTAAATGGTAGGTGGATGGATGGATGGATGGATGGATGGATGGTCAGAGAGACGGATGGACTGATGGTTAAGATGTTGTCCAACAGAAAGACCAAACACAAATCCAGATCATCTGAGATTCAAGATTCTCAAGCAGGTAGCTGGATATCAAGGAGCACTAATAGTGTGGACTTTCTTCTGTGTCCTGAATTGGGTTTTAGGATGATGTCCCAACTTTTGCAAGAAAGGCTGGCCAGAGTTTGGCAGGCCATAGCACTAGAAGAACAATTAGACATGAGGTGGCTCCCAGAACAAGAAAGAAGCAAAAGTAAAGGAGCAGTTTCAGGAATGAGGCAGAAGGCTGGTATGAAAGCAGCTCAGGCCACCACTGGCCACGCAGCAGGGGATCTCGAGGCTGAACAATGGGTGCAGGGAGCCTCAGGCTGGTTGAGCACCTTGTGATTTAGGGCAAGACTGGTCCTGAGAAGTGAACTTGGAGATAAAGACATCAGGTTCTCAATTACCTGGAAGAGGCATGGAGCAACCCTCTGTGCAGTAGTTCAGATGAGCCAGAGTCCTGCATTTAGGACAAGGGTTTCCTTGGCCACTGGCCAGCGAGGAAGGTCTAAGCGAGCCTTGATCTCCCTGAGGATGAAGACATTCCTTTGCCTGTGTGCCCCCTGGTAGCCAGCCACTGCCCCTATCCCTCATCCTAGACTACCTAAGGCAGACTAGGGGGAATTTGGTCCAAAATAGTTCTGACATTCTGTGGAAAACAGAAACATTAAGTTGGAAAGCAGATATAAATTTAGAACAACAATAAGGCAAGGGAAACAAAGCAGCTACCATTTACTGAGAACCTGCTGTGTCCTTGGAACTATTTTAATTGCTTCCCATACACTCTCTTGTGTAAATGAATTCTCACAGCAACCCTATGAAGTGGGTAATATTACACTCATTTTATATTTGAGGAAACTGGCTCCAAGAAGTTAAGTGACTTCCCGAGGGTTACAAAGCCAACTATTAGAGGAACATGGATTCAAATACAGATCCTATTCTTTCCTTTATTCCACATTGCCACTTCAATACCATGGCAGCTATTCCCCAGCCCACCACCCAAAAAGAGGTATGTGTGTCCTAATCCCCAGAACCTTTGAATGTTACCTGCAAAGTGTAGTTGCAGATGAAATTAAATTAAGGAACTTGAGATGAGGAGACTATCCTGGGTTATCCAGGGAGAGGGAGGGTCTTTATAAGAAGGAGGAAAGAAGGTCAAAGAAAAAGTAAGAAATTTGATGATGGAAGCAAGAACTTGGGTGATTCAAGGGAGGACAAGGCAAAGAGCCAAGGAGTGCAGACAGCCTCTTGAAGCTGGAAGAGGAAAGAAAGTCTTTTTCCCTAAAGCCTCCAAAAGGAACCAGCCCTACTAACATCTTGACTTTAGTCCAGTGAAACCAATTTTGGATCTCTGGCCTTGAGAACTGCAAGAAAATAAATCTGTGCCATTTTAAAACAACAAAGTTTGTGATAATTTGTTACAGCCTTAAGAAAGCAGGTCATTTGAGAAAGTACTATCTAAAGGATGGAAGGGAGGGAGAGGGGAGTGACAGAGGGAAGGAAGGAAGGAAAGAAGGAAGGAAGGAAGGAAGGAAGGAAGGAAGGAAGGAAGGAAGGAAGGAAGGAAGGAAGGAAGGAAGGAAGGAAGGAAGGAAGGAAGGAAATGTCAGTTGATTCAATACTGGAAGACATCCTAGAGTAGATTATCTCCAACTTCAACCGACCCTTAAAGGACGTCCTTGCTACCTCCTCTCCTCCTAAGCCCAAGGTATGCCCATTTCAACTCAGTCAGGTCTCTTCCCACTGAATTTTCACAAATTCTCATAACCCATTTCATTTCACCACGCCAGGACATCGTTACCCATCATTCAAGCATAGCACAAGAAATGGAATCTTCTCACCATCTAGGTTAGAGGGTCACTAGTCATGAACTCTTAAGGCCATTTATTTCTTGGCCACCTGAGACACATATGGGAATCTCTCAAAATCTTGATCTTATTTAACCCTCACCAACAACCTTGTCAATTTGGCATAAAATGAATCATTAGTGACGATAGTTTTCATATGGGGAAACCAAGACTTAGAGATAGCTAACGCCTTGCTTAATGCCACACAAAGGGAGCAGGATTTAAATCCCAGTCTGTCAGATTCTAGACCTATATTTTTTTCTGTCTCTATCAGGCATCTCATGGGATGGCACAGTCACCTTTCTGCAGATAACATTCCAGCTTTTCCAAAGTTACTCTAGGGCTCTGGATTTCTGCTGAAAGAAATGCTTCATCCCATTTGCACAGCCCAGCTTTAAGAAGGAGACACAGGAAAAGAGTATGGCTACAAGAGCATAGACTCATGGATTCCTGGCTGCAATCAACCAGTCCTTACGTAACCAAAGAGACAGGAAGAGCCCTCCTCCACAGCAGTAAAATCTCCATTTTCTGACGATTCAAATTCAGAAGGCAGGGATTCTGCAGAGAAATCCAAGAGAACCTATTTTGGGACCTCCCCAGTAAGGGATTACACTCTGCGTCTCTGACAGATGATCTTTAAGCAAATACAGTGCAGCCAGAGTGGGGCTGAGGGAGGCTACCTCACAGCAGGGAAGATGAGTGATAGGACAAATATGCCAGCCATCCCCTCATATGCCAATGCAGACCCTGTCATGATTGAGGGGTGAACAAACGTCTCTTTATGAATGTGACCCTGACTTGTCAAGCAACTTTTCAGTTTGATTACATTTTCAATTAAATTTTATTCTGAACAATATTTGGAAGTGATACCTGCAGTCCCTGTAAAGGAAAATCAGATTGCTTTGGCAGATTCAGATGTTTCCTATGCAGGCAAGAAAAAAGAAGGGAAAAAAAGCAGCATGCAATGCATGTTCTGGATGTCATAACCATTATGCCTTCAGGCAAAGACACTTATTTATAGTTCTTCCCACATTTACCCAACACCCTCATATATACGCACCGACTCACACACACACACATAATTATTCTTCTTCCCTTAAAAAGGGGTCCAAGACTTTAGAATGAGAAAAGGTCTACAGTAGACTAGTCTATCCCGGAGATAATGCCTGGACTTTAGAAGAAGGAGGAGGAGGAGGAGAAAGAGTAGAATGGAAAGCTACACTCCAACTCTATTTGACCATATCCCTTCAGTCACTCCCCATGACAGCTGAAGAGGGAATCACTTCAAAGGGACTAAAAGTATAAGAGTAATAACAACTGTAACTAATGAGTGTTTACCATGCACCACCCCTGTGCTAAATAATTCCCAAGAACTTTGTTGGTACAATTATTAGGCTAATTTTCCAAATAAGAAAACTGCCGCTTAGCAGATTTTCCAGGGGAGCATACATGATGATTGTACTGTGGGAGCCAGAAAAATGCTGCCTCAAAGATATCACATCTTAATCTTCAGAACCTGTGAATATGTTACTTTACAGGACACATTAGATTTTGTAGATGTAATTAAGTTTAGGATTTTGAGATAGGAGATTATCCTGGATTACCCAAGTGGGCCCAAGGGTCCTTAAAAGATGGAAGAGAGAGAAGGAATAGCCAGAGAAAGGGTGCTGACTAATACAGGCAAGGAAATGAATTCTCCCATGAGCACCCAAAGGAATGTAGTACAAATACTTACCTCCAGCTTATCATAGATTTTACCTATGTAGGTGTCAGCTCTCAACCTTCCTCTATTCCACAACTTCCTTTAAGCCTATCATCCAGTCTCTAGCTCTCTGAGACAGCTTGGTTTACTTATTTCATGTCAGAGAGGTCATGTAGTATTTGCCCTTCAATGCCTGGGTCGCTTCACTCAACATAAGGTTCTCAAGATTCATCCATGTTATCACATGTGTTTGTACTGTATTTGTTCTTATAGCTGAGTAGTATTTCATTGTATAGATATAACACATTTTATTCATCCATTCATCTCTTCATGGGCATTTGAGTTGATTCCAACTTTTGGCAATAGTGAATAGTGCTGCTATGAACATTGGTGTGCATATATCAGTTTGTGTCCTTGTTTTCAGTTCTACTGGGTATATACCCAGCAGTGGAATTGCTGGATCATATGACAAATCTATAGCTAGTTTTTAGAGAAACCACCAAACTGTCCTCCAGAATGGCTGGATCCTTCTACATTCCCATCAGCAGTGGATGAGTGTTCCCATTCCTCCACATCCTCTCCAGCACTTATAGTCTTCTGATTTTTTGATAGCTGCCAGTCCTATGGGAATAAGATGGTATCTCATTGCTTTTTTGATTTGCATTTCCCTAATAGCTAGTGATTTTGAGCATTTTTTCATGTGTTTTTTAGCCATTTGTATATCTTCTTTGGAAAAGTGTCTATTTAAATCTTTTTCCCATTTTTAAAATGGGCTGTTTGTCTTTTTATTTTTGAGATACATGCAAGATATAAGTCTCCTATCAGATATATGGTTATCAAATATTTTCTCCCATTGTGTAGGCCCTCTTTTCACTTTCTTGACAACTCCTTTGAGGTGCACAAGGCTTTAATTTTGAGAAAGTTTCCATTTATCTATTTGTTCTTTTGCTGCTCGTGCTTTTGGTGTGAAGTTCATGAAGCCATTTCCTATTACAAGGTCCTGTGGATGCTTTCCTGCACTGCTTTCCAAAGTCTTTATGGTCTTGGATCTTATATCAGGTCTTTGATCCATCTTGAGTTTATTTTTCTATAAGGTGTGAGTTGGTAATCCTTTTTCATTCTTTTACATATTGATATTCAGTTCTCCAGGCATCATTTGTTGAAGAGGCCATTCTCTCCCAGTTGAGAGGGTTTGGTGGCCTTGTCAAATACCATATAGCTGTACATATGAGGATCTATATCAGAACTCTCAATTCAGTTCCATTGGTCAGTGTGTCTATCCTTGTGCCAATACCATGCCGTTTTCACTACTGTAGCTTTGTAGTATGTTTTGATTCCTTCAATTTCATTTTTCTTTTTCAATATGTCTTTGTAACAGCCATTTTTAAGGCTTGATAGAGACAGAAAAGAATATAGTTCTAGAATCTGACAGATTAGTTAAGCAGCTTGCCCAAAATCACTTGGCTAGGAATTCAGAGAGTCTAACAGCTTTGCAAAGATCCAAAGCCTATACTCTTTCCACTGTCCTCAGCAAGTTAAGTTTAGGGATAAGAACTTGTCAAAAGTAATCATACAATAGATAGCTACTCTTTTTATCTCCCCAGCATCAATTTCCTCTTCTTCAGATATAAGCCCCCAAATTTCATTGTGGGAAACCACCACTCCCCACTCTCATTACAGGGCTTACCTCTGTTCCAAGTTCTAGAGGTAATCACAAGACTCAGACCTCACCAATCAGCATGTACTCCATCTTCCTGGCCACAGTGACTGATTCGAGGGTGTATATGTGATTCACATCAGTGGAATAAACAATTCCAAAATGTTTTCAGAAATTATTGAAAACCCCTCTTTCTCTCCTTCTCTCCTTCTCACCTTCCCCCTTGAGCAAAAGGACTTACTTCAACAGATGTTTGGACTGAGGCAGCTGGTGAACTTCCTGCCCTATTAAGTTTGGCTAATGAACTCATACAAGCTAGGACTGAAGATGGTGTCCAACAAGAAATCCCATGGTGACCTTCTGAGTCTGTTATCTCATCTTAAAATGGGGCTTATAATACCTACTTCAAGGGGGCTTTGAAAGGATTAAATGAAATCATGGGTCTAGCACAGTGCCTGGATCTCATAAACATTTGATAAATGGCAAGAATCACTCCACTATTATCACTACCACCACCACCGCCACCAAGACCAGCACCATTTACAGAACCCAAAATATAGCCTTGTGAATTAATCTGCCTCCATCTTCCCACCATGGGGTTTCAGGTTGAATAATTACAACAGCATCTACCTGTATTTGAAAAGTAATGAATCATATAATAATATAGTTGAGCCAGAAACATTACTTATTCAGTAGAGGCTTCATGAATATGGGAATTGGCCAACATCTTGGTGGTCAGAAGGATGCCAACTACTGCAAATGACCTCATTAGTTACATGTGACCTTTCTGAGAATACTGGGTAGACAGGTGGCATCAGGGACTGCCACTAGGGTGGAAGCTTAACCAGCTCAGCAAGCTTAAAAGAAATGGAAACTTCTGTTTTTTCCTTCTTATTCCTATAACTTTTTTTTCCTTCAATAATAAATGTTTGGCTGACATGATCAAGATTCAGAATTTTCATTCCAGCTCATTTACTAACAAGCCATGTGTCTTTGGCCCAGGAACTAAAGCTTTCCAAAGCTCAATCTCCTCACCTGTAAAGTAAGAGCCTTCAGCTACCTCTGTGGGTCCTTTCAAGTTACAAAGTCTGATGCTTTTTATGCTTTGCATCAAAGTCTGATGCTATTTATGCTTTTGCATCCCCAATCCTGCTTCCAATGATCCCTGCTATTTATTGTCAAAAATAACCAGTATGTTAAAGTACAATGAAAAACTTCAAAATGAGATCTTTCAAAATATAATGTCCTACCAGAAAATTTGTCGATAATGCCCCTGCCTTTTTTAAAGATACTTAGATTATATAAATGATACATTAAAAATGTAGGGGATTCCCATTTGCCCTACTCCCTGTGCCTCCCAAACTTTCCCACATTGACAACATCCTTCATTAGCTCTGAATCAGTAGAACTGTTCACCCTCGCTTTCTAAAAACAATCTGAGCATGAAAGAGCAATATATTCTGTTGAAAGAGTCATTTTGACTGGTTTTTAGGTCCTGACCTAATTTGCCCCTCAAACTCCTAAGAAGGCATCTTCAAGTGGTCTCACAGAGGCAGGTGTTGCTTAGTTCCCTGTGTGTAGGACCACACTCTAGTGACTGAAATGCTTCCCTGGGGATCCCAGGCAAGGATCCATCTCTCAGTAAAAGCATATTTCTTGCACCACCTCAGTTCCTGGTTTCTGCTGCGCTTCACCTTGACTCTCCCCTTTGTCTCTCTTTTGTTGCATCGTCATCTTGCTGTGTGACTCACTTGCACGGGCACTGGCTTACCACATGGGCACCCTTGCCACACGGGCACTGGCTTGCTTCACAGGAACCTCTCTCCACATCAGAGGTCCACAGGATCGAAAACTGGTGAATCCTAGAGGAGAAAAAGTGAGAAGAGAAGACCAAAAAGAGAAACAGATACCGAAGATCACACAGTGAATGGATACAGACAGCAAAACCAGAAGGGCAGGGGAGGGGGAGGGGAAGGGGGGATAAAATAAATAAACTTTTAAGGGAAAAAAGGGTAAATCTTGCAATTCACAAGGTTTGCAGTTTTCCCTCCCTCTTCACACCCCTCAGGTAAAAATTCCTGATCCATTCTGCTGTCCTTTACTAATCTGAGATGGCAGTTGGGTAGAGCTGTGCTATTCAAAGATGGCCCGTGATGAGTCACACTGTTGAGGGGCTGCTACAAGGCATGGGTCGGGAAGCTCAGTTACCACAACTGTCTCCAGGAGAGAAAACCTAACAGACATTAACAATGGATGAAATTGGGAAAGATACTAAAAAGCAACCATCAGGTCCAGGTGGCATTACGGGTCAAAGGTGGCCCATGATGAAATAGCGCAGAAATGGAGAGTACATATTTACAGAAAAAATTATAGTACTTGGATATTGACACAATACTCTAGGGCATGATAATTTCTCAGTAATTCATTTGTATTGTATTATACAAAAATATCAGTCCATGACAAATGGGAAATTAAAAAAAAAACTAGTCATTCACTCTACAGGTGGTGTGAAAAGCATGGACTAGAGGATACACACGCATAATTGTAATGAGATGAAATGATGGCTGTATTGTACAGTTCACTCACTCAACATGTTTATTGGGCATTAAAATGGAGGGTATGCCTTGATATAGATGTGGAGTGGACACAACCATTCCAAGGTCCACAGGATGGAGGAATAGCATATGGATTAGAGTGGACTTACTGATATTCTATTCATGAACTATTGTGATTAGTAATCGAAGAAAATGTGGCATTGGTGTGGAGAAAGTGGCCATGGTGGCTGCTGGGTGTGGGGAATAGGAGGAAGAGATGAGATGTGGAGGCGTTTTCAGGACTTGGAGTTGTCCTAGGTGATGCTCCAGGGACAGTTACCAGACATTGTATGTCCTCCCATGGCCCACTGGGTGGAACGTGGGAGAGTGTGGGCTATAATGTGGACCATTGACCATGAGGTGCAGCGGTGCTCAGAGATGTATTCACCAAGTGCAATGAATGTCTCATGATGATGGAGGAGGTTGCTATGGGGGGAGGAGGGGAGTGATGGTGGTGGGGGGTATATGGGGACATCATATTTTTTTTAATGTAATATTAAAAAAATAAAGACCAAAAAAAAGGAGGGTATGCAGGGTGATGGTTAGGAGCACTTGCTCTGGAATCGGACTGCATGAGTTCAAATGCTGGCTCTGACACTTACCAGCTAGGTTATCCTTAGATGAGTTTCTTTATTTTACTCAGCCTCAGTCTGCATATCTATTAAATGGGAATGCTAACAGGACTTATAAAGTTACTGTGAACATTGGATGAGATACCGTATATAAGCTTGGCTTGGTACCTGGTACACTTTTTTTTAAACTGACTATGACCATTTTTTTTTTTTAAAGATTTATTTATTTATTTATTTCTCTCCCCTCCCCACCCCGGTTGTCTGTTCTCTGTGTCGATTTTGCTGCGTCTTCTTTGTCCGCTTCTGTTGTTGTCAGCGGCACGGGAATCTGTGTCTCTTTTTCTGCGTCATCTTGCTGTGTCAGCTCTCCGTGTGTGCGATGCCATTCCTGGGCAGGCTGCACTTTCTTTCGCGCTGGGCGGCTCTCCTTGCACGTGGGGTTCCCCTACACGGGCGACACCCCTGTGTGGCAGGGCACTCCTTGCGCACATCAGCACTGCACATGGCCCAGCTCCACACGGGTTAAGGAGGCCCGGGGTTTGAACCGCAGACCTCCCATGTGGTAGACGGACACCCTAACCACTGGGCCAAGTCCGCCGCCGGTACCTGGTACATTTTAGGCACTCTGTGGTTGATTGTCCTAAGGAGCTGCTAGAATCTGGTGATGGAATAAGCTGCAGTACCTCCTCTCTGGAGGCAATGTAAGCAAATAAATGCACTTAGTGGGAGAGGACATGGAGGAGTGAGGACGGGAACTGAAGGAAACTGTGCCTAAGGGGGCTCAGGGTGGGCTTTACAAAGAAGATGACACGTGAGTAGGGCCAGGAAAATTAAGTATCTTCTTTCAAGAAGGCAAAGTGGGGAAGGAAGACAAAGCAGTGAGAACAGTATGTTTAAAGGCCCAGGGGTTGACACAAAATGGTTTTGAGATCCACAAGTAGCTCAGCAAGGCAGAATAGTAATAGAGGGCCAAAAAGAGCCAGTCACTTCAGGAAAGAGATGGTAGTTATTTACTGTGGGAATCCCAGTGCCAAGGACAGTCCCTAGTACAGAGTGCTCAAAAAATGTTTATGGGGAAGTGGATTTGGCTTAACTGATAGAGCATCTGCCTACCACATGGGAGGTCCAGCGTTCAAGCCCAGGGCCTCCTGACCCAGGTGATGAGCTGGCCCACGCACAGTGCTGATACGCACAAGGAGTGCCCTGCCACGCAGGGGTGTCCCCCATGTAGGGAAGCCCCATGCACAAGGAGTGAGCTCTGCAAGGAGAGCTGCCCAGTGCAAAGTGCAGTCTGCCCATGAGTGGCACCTCATACATGGAGAGCAGATGCAGCAAGATGATGCAACAAAAAGATACACATTCCCGGTGCTGCTGACAAGAATATAAGTGGACACAGAAGAACACACAGGGAATGGACACAGAGAGCAGACAACTCGGGGGGGGGGGGGGGGGGAGAGGAGAGAGATAAAGAAATAAAATAAATCTAAAAAAAAACATTTTATGGAATAAATGAAATTAAATGTCTGGAGTGCCAGGCTGGGAGTTTGGTCTTTATCTTGAAGCCAATAAGAAACAATTGACAATTGACAGGGAAAGGAGGGGCGACGAAAGAATGACCACAGTGCTCGTGTAAAAGATGTATTGGGGCAGGAAAAAAAAAGATGTATTGGGGGTGAAGGAGACAAGGGTGAGCGCATCGGATGGCAGCAACAATTTGAAAGAGGTGGAGGTGCCATTCTTTTTAGCCTCAGTTTACAGATGAGGAAACAAAAGCTCGGATAATACAATGACTTGCCTAAGTGTTTCGGTGCCATCCAGCGGCTCCGCTCCCTAAGAGGTAAGGACGAACAGAGCAAGACAACACACAGTAACTGCTCTGGAGACGCAGGCTGCTGGCGCAGGTCTGATTTAGTGAGAAAGTGTAGTAGCTTTTATAGACCATGAGGCAACGTGCAAGCAGCTTACTGGCTATGCTAATTTAGCGAGGCTGATTGGTTCATGCGCTCTAGATGCTGGGGAGTTGCAGGTTTCCGAGGGACATGCCCAGCCATGTCCGCTGCATGCCCTGGCGCCATCTTTTGGGTGAAACCCCAAAGGCCTTATAGTTAGAGAGGTTTTCCTATGTCTAACAAGGCGTCGGCGGCTCCCACACCTAAGGACCCACAGATTTCACAGGAGCCAGCTCTGCCTGGCCTCAGATCCCACCTTTATCCCGCCAGGTAGTGGGCACCTTTCTCTGTTCCTCCAGGTGATCCTGTTTGCAGCAGTAGCGATTTAATCCCCGTTCACTCTCAATTCAGAGAGTTAAAAGCATCAGAATGAAAAAAAGGCTTGGTGACGCATTTTCAGGCACTCGAGTGTGTGTACACAAGCATGTGTGTGTGTGTGTGTTGTCTACAATTCCCAAAAGTACCCTGATAAAAAGAAAGACACCTGAGTGCCCCCGCACCTGTCTAAACACAGAGAAGGCTGTGGGCGCCCTGAGACATGCCAAGAAACAGGTGGGCCTGAGTTGTTTGTTTCCTTTTAGGACAGAAAGTCCAGTGTTGCCTGGAGAAGTGGAGAAAAGCTACAGACTTGGAAAAGGTGAGAATGAGACCGGCGAGGGCTCAAATCCAGAGAGCAGGAGGTTGAGTAGGTGATGACAAGATTAACTGTCAGTCCCTGGAGACTTTGGGACCCTGGATTTCTAACCTCAGCTCTGGGCATGACTCACCTTGAGGATGTGCTTTCACTTCTCCAGGACCTTGTGAACTAAGGAGAAAGGGTAAGACTCTTGGCCAACTGTTAGGCTGTGTGATCAGGGCTATCAAACAGCAGAAGGGTTTAGAGAAGGTAGAGATCATTTGGGGTAGAGGTCATCAGGGAAGGCTTCCTGGAGGAGGCGGCATTAGCAGGGCTGGAAGAATTCAGATAAGCAAACAGAGAAAGGATGTTCCATGTGGAGATAATCACAGCAGAAAGTGACAGAGATGCTGAAAAGGTGTATACAGAGAACAGAGGAGAGCTAAGCGCTCTCTTTGGAGCAATGGGTGTGTGCAGGCAAGAATCCAAGAGATTCGGCAAGGTGCAACCAGATGACTGGCACCATCAGAAAGGGCAGGCGAAAACTGTGGATGCAACGAGAAGCAGCACCAGGTTGCTCAACTCCAGGGGGCACCATCACACTGCAGCCTCTGAACGCCTGATGTATATAATACAAGGGGATGGTGGAAGGTGCCTCCCTGGAGCTGTGCAGCGGAGGCCTGGAAAGACTAGCCGAGGAGCCCCCCATACACAGTCTGCGGTATGGAACAAAGGGAAAAAACTCTTGACTGCATACATACAATGAGGAAGAGACTGTGTTTGTAAATTTGAACCTTAAAAAAACATGATGCATGAGAAAAGGCAGGTCCTCACAGGTGAGGAAAAGTGAACTGGTCTCAAATCCTTGCTCTACCATTGATTTCTTGGGGGATCTTGAAAAATTTATCTCTCCGAAGCTCGATTTCTATATCTGCAGAAGGTGAACAATAACAGATCCTACCAAAAACGGTAGCCTTAAAGTAAATGGAATTGTGGATGAGAGGCCTTGGCTTAGTGCCTGGCCCCTAGCAAGGGTCCTTACTAAGAGGTGGCTTCCTTGCAATGGTGAGAATTCAGGTGGAAGGAGAGGAGGACGGGGAACAGAAGCAGCAGGCGGGAGGAGCAAGCTGGAGAAGGAGGAGGAAGGTGGGAGGGTCGCTGTGCAGAGGAATAAGATTCAAAGTGCCTGCCACGCGCCTGGTGTGTCTCCACACCTGTTAATCGTCTTTCCCATCCTTTCTCACACAGGTTTCAAGACATCACTTCTGAGACTGAGGTCCCCTGAGCAAAGGAGAAACAAACTTGTCAAGGCGGTTTTCAACCTCAGAAAAGTCCTGAGCTCGAGGCAAGGACGCCACCCACTGCACTGGTAGCAGTATTTCCTTTGCTGCTCAAAGGGGGAGCAATTTTTGACTCATTTATCAAAGCAGCTGGATTCATCCATTCTTAACCTGCAAGGCAGCAGAACTAACAGTAGGCTCACCACCAGCGATGGAGTTTTGGAACGGAAGATGCCAAGCAAAAAAGCTCATTTCCTAAATGAATTGCTGTTTCCCTCCCTCCCCACTGCTCCCCCACATACACAACTTAAATGATGCTTCCAAATATTCCTCCGCAAATTCAGTGCAGAATCCCTCATTCCAAATAAATGTGCACAAGAAGAGGGTGGGGGAAAGGACCGTGGCCACAGCCAGTGAAATCCCGAATCTGTGTCTCCAGTTCCATCTCCCTCTTTACAAATCTGCAGCCATGCTAATCCAGAAACTACCTCCATTCTCAAGGTTCCTGTGCTATTTATTTTCTCCTCCAGAGATGCAATTCCTTACTTCCACTTTCTATCGTTTTTCACTTTTTTTATTTTTTTATTTTTTCACTTTTCGTTTTGAAAGAATTCCAAATTTACAGAACAGTTGAAAAATATTACAAACCCCAAACAGAGAACTCCAACATATCCCCAGCTCCCAGATAATCAGGTCTACCGACTTTAACACTTTGCCACGTTTGACAAATCATTCTACCTAGCTAGCTAGCTAGCTATCGAGGTATCTATTTTTCTATCTCTTTTCTGAACATTTGGGAACAGGTTGCAAACAGCATACTCCTTGAGCACATAAGGCATCCATGTTCATTTCTTAAGGACAAGGGTATTCACTTATATAAGCATATGAAATGCAATTATCAAGTTCAAGAAAGTTAGCATTGCTACAAAGCTTGCAGACTATATTCTGTTTTTTCCTTATGTCCCAATAATGTCCTTTTGAGCCTTTTCTCCTCCATTCTTAGATTCCATTCAGGATCATGTTTTCCATTTAATTGTCTTTATCTCCTTAGTTTCTCTTTAGTTTTTATTCAATTGTGGAAACATATGTACAGCATAAACCTTCCCATCCCAATGCCTCCTAAGCATAACATTCAGTGGGATTAATCTGCAACATACACAATATTGCAGTACCGTCCCCACCTTCCACTACTGAAATATTTACTCTACCCCAAATAGAAGCTCTATGCTCATTTTATATTAACTCCCCATTGCCCCTGCCCTCACCCCTGGTAACCTGTATTCTACTGTCTGTCTCTATGAGATTGCATATTCCCTGATATTTTCTTTGTAGTTACCATAGAGCTCAAAATTAAAATCTTCAATATACAACCACCTCATTTACCTTGACTTTGATGGCATATATAAACTATGTTCCTATGCCCTTCTGTCCCCCTGTCTCCATGTAGTTTTTGTCACAAATAATATATCTATACGTTATGAGTTCAAAACCACTGATATATCATAATATTTTATGCCTTTCAGATCCTGTAGAAACGAAAAAGTAGAGTAACAAATCAAAAATACACTAGAGCTGACAGTTATATTTATCCATGTTGTTACCCCTACTAGAGATCTTTATTTCTTTCTGCAGGTTCAGTTTATTTTCTATTATTCTTTCCTTTCAACCTATACATCTCCCTTCAGCATCTCATGTAGGACTGGTCTAGTGGTGACAAACCTGTTTATCTAGGAATGGCTTGATCTATCTATTATTTTTAAAAAACAATTTGCCAGATATAGAATTCTTGCTTGGCAATAGTTTGTTTGTAGCATTTTAAATGTGTCATCCCACCGCCTTCTTGCTACCATGACTTCTGATGAGAAATCAGCACTCAATCTTCTTGAGGCTCTATTGAGCAGGACATGTTATTCTTTCAGAATTCTCTTTCTCCTTGGCATTTGACATTTTGGTTTTAATATGCTGCAATGGGGGTCTATGTGGGGTTATCCTGTTGAGAGTTCATTGCCCCTTGGATGTGTTTATTCATGTATTTTGTTACGTTTGGGGTTTTTTCCACCTTTTAAATTCATGTTTTGGTTATTTTCTATGCTCCTTTCTTACTTTTCCTTCTGGGACTCCCATATGATAGTGTCCCACAGGTTCTTCAAGCTCTGTTCACTTTTCTTCATTCTTTCTTCTTTCTGCTCTTCAGACTAATGATTTCAATTGCACTGTCTTCAAGCCCACTGATTTTTCCTTTTGCCAGCTCCAATCTACTGTTGAACCCCTCTGGATAATTTTAAATTTCTGTTACTCTAGTCTTCAGCTCTGTTTGGTTCTTTTAAATTTTCCATCTCTCTGTTGACATTGTCTGTATTCATCTATTTTTTTTTCTGATTTCCTTTATGTCTTTGTCCATATTTTCTTTAGCTCTTTGAACATATTTAGGACCATTTATTTTTTTTTTTTTATTTTTATTTTTTTTTGTCTTTCTTTGATATACCCCAGGCCCGGTCCTCCTCTTTGATGGTTTCTAAAACTTTAATCTTCTCTTTTGCCTGAGCCACCACTTCCTGTTTCTTTGTATTTTTTTATATTCTTTTTGTTGAAACCTGGATATTTTTATTTTTTTAATATGTTATCACTGGAATTTAGTCTCTGAGGTGTCTCTTCCTTAGGCTTATATCCAGCTAGCATTATGACAGAGCCTTCCTTGAATGCCAGGAGCTAACAAAAAAAAAAAAAAAAAGGGAAACCCCTTTTGCAGTCTTTGCAGATTGACCTGTGTCAGTGCTCATAGATACAATGAGTTTGAAGAAGCACCCCACACCAAAATGTAGGGGTCACCCTTGTCCTTTCTACATATGCATCTTGTCTTGGGCATGTACATGTGGCCCTAAGAATTCCCTCATTTACATGTTTCTGAATGTCCAATCCTCCCTAGGAAACAGGAAGCAGAGGCATTAATTTTTATCAGAATTTGCATAGAACAGAACCAGAACTTGGAAATAAAACTTAGCAGGATGGAAATAGCTCTAAAGGTTAACTACTTTCTTCAACTCTTTCTAGAGGATGGCATTGTAAATAAGTACATGTGTGTGTGTTTATGGGTGGGGGTGGAGGTGTATGGGTCTGATAGTCAACCAATACACACCAGTATGACCAGACAGGTTGTTAAATATTGAAAACCTTCCAGACTAGTTGATAAATCACCTTGACCCAAACCCCACATCCCTGGCCCCCATACTCTGTCTTTCCCATAGAGCCTTGATAGACTTGTGGAACTTCCTACCTTTCAACAGCTAAGGGGGAATGCCTGGCAGAACAAGGTCTGCAGGACCTTTTGGGGACCAGTATCTCCTGCATCTGTTCTAGCTGATCATCCCTTGCCAAGTTGACTGCTGGATCTTTTGACATCCTTGTGTGTATGTGTGTGTGAGTGTGTGTGTGTGTCTCTGTTTCTGCATATATCTTTTTCCTTCTCTCCCTCTCTCTGCTTCTTTTTGCACAAATACCCAGTCCCCCCTCTCTAACACAAGGCTACTCATAACCTCAGCTTGCACTGGACCATCATGGCCTCGCTATCCCCTCTCCACCCCCTGACCTGTATATTTCAGCTCCTATTTCTAAATGCCAGTTTAGAATTCCCAAGAGAAGAAGCCACATTGACCTGGTTAGCTTTTTCATTCACAGTCACTTCCCTGATCCCTGATCACCTTCACTTGGCCACCAAGACAGCAGGGGTCAGCAGGTTCCCTTGGAAGTGTGTGGGTACAGTATTGATCTGCACAGACCGTGGGCGTTCACTCCGAATTATTTCACAGGGATTCATTGGAAAGGGCTTAGAACATCTTGGAGAGCCAATGAGTCCTTTCAGAATCTGACTCTGAAAGGCTAGAAGTTAGTCAAAGACCAGTTCCATCACTTACCCCTTGGGGCATGGAGGTTAGCGGTGCCCTACAAAGTGAGGAGGGATAAGATTTCTACTTCAAGGAACTCGATTGTGAGATGGAAATAAAAGCTGTGGTGAGCAGCTGTGGTGAAAACAAAGGGCCTTGGAGTCTTTAGGACTGTTCTTCCACTAATTACCAAGAGGATTGGTGCAAATCACTCAAATGCTTATGTCAAATGCCCCCTCCCCCACATTGGATTTGGGGTCACTGGAAAGCCAAAGTAACTCCCAGAATCAGAGACAAACTTCTGAATGAGCAGGGGAGAGAAACTCAGTTGGAGAAGCCTGTGAGCTTCCTTTCTAAGGCAATACCATCAGGTGTGCTTCACCTTCCTCTGAAGAAGCATCTGATTGTCTCAGCTAAACCAATCAGAGACAGTGGGGGATGGCAGCATAAGGGAGAACTGGGAGGTGAGACTATTAAGGCAATCACTATGGGTACAACTTAAGGCTTCATCTTTCATGTCCTCCATTGTCAACGAAGGCAACTTTTCCCAGCACCTACCTCATAGGAGAACATGTTGGGAGATCAAATGGCATAAAGCACTTAGTTCACACTCTGACACATAATGAGTACTCAGTATAGTATCATTGTCTGACAGTGCTCTGCAATGTATGAGGGATTTATCATATTTCCTGTATGCCTGTTTTGTTGCTGACCAATGCTACATCCATAGGACAGAAAGAAGAAAAAGACATGCCCCTAACATCAGAGAGCTTACTGTCTAGATAAATAAAAACAATGCAAATAAATAATTGAGGGCTTGATGTTATGGTCCAAATCCCAAATGTACACAGAGAGACTGGAATGCCTAAAAAAGAGACCGGTATGGTGATGAATTACAGAAAATTCCAAGAGACAAATAGAAGTTTTATAAGAAAAATAATTTGGAAAAAAATTGATTTTTCAGTTAGACTAGAAAATGATTTTCTATTCCATTTCCCGAGCAGTCTCATACCTATAACAAAAATAGGCTTATTTATAACATCATTGATTGCCTTGTGTATACAGCTAAGAATATAAACTAGGAGGGGGGTACATTCCACTTTGAAAAATACAGAAATAATAAAGAAAATGTACTGATCATTTCTCTACTGCTCCCTCTGGATCTTTTCTGTTCCCTCTGACTCCCTGCCTTGCCAAGCAATTTAGTTTTATCCCCACGAATGAAGCAATTTACATGAGTCTGGATTTGTTTGTGTATTACTAAGAAATGTCCTATACCTCCACCATCAATTATATTGAGCATATCATCGTGAGGATATTTGAAAATAAATTTAAGAAAAATGTATCACATACACACATTTCCCCTATCAGACTGTGGTTTATGAGACAAATTAACTTTCTCACTAATCTAACTCAGGCTCTTTGCCTGTTTAGAAATTGAAAATAAAAAACCTCTCTTAATAGGATGAAAGAGCTGCACTCCGAATATGCATTAGCCTGTGGATTTTTCCCGGGGCTCTGCCTCTCACCTCCACTTTACATTCTTTCTGCTGCAGGCATTTCAATACTGCCACATCCTGATTTCCAACAGCAAGAGGTGATTTCATAACAAATGGCCCTGCAGTGCAAGACCAAGGACGGCTTGGCCAGGACACCTTCAGAGAAGGTGGTTGTTAAATCGCTTAAAGACTGGAGGGGTGTGTGTGTGTGTGTTACACTAAGGTGCATCTAAAGTTCTTCTTTTAAAGAGGTAGCTTGTCTAGGAAGAAGCCTTCTGGTCTTTCCCTTATCCTACAGAAAAAAAAAATAGCCAATAATTTTTGTAGTTTGTTCTAGGCATTTCATACCTATTAACTCATTAAATCCTCAAAACAACTCAATAAGATACATATGACTATTACCACCATTTTATAAATGAGAAAACTCAGGCGCAGAGAGGTTAAGAACATTGACCAGATAAAACAACTGGTATGGATTTGAACCCAGGTAATTTAACCCCAGAGGCCATATCCTTCACTAAACTGTCAAAAGTTATTTTAGAGACTCCCCTACACATATACTAGAACCCTGCAGATTCTTCTGGAAAAGGCCCATTTAAAAGGCAATCACAAATTAAAATACTCAGTTTTGCATCCTGGCTCTAGAAAAAATGGCTATACAGATCCAAACTGATCTGAAACTAAACCTTATCTCTTTCTTGCCCCTAGGCCCACTTGTCATCAATAAAGTTCTGCTCCCAATCCCACCAATGAACACCCAGCTCTGTTTCTAGAAGAGCTGTCATCCCACTATATTCTGCAAGAGTGACCTCACTTAGAGTAGTGTGGTCCATTGTGGGTGCTGTGGTTCATATTATTATTGCATAAAGTTCTCTTTGTGCCAGGCTCTGTTCCAAGCTCCCCATCTACATTATGTCCTTTAAACCACATTGTAACTCCTTGTGGGTCACTATCACTACCCTCACATTAGAGTAGAGAAATCAAAACTCAGAGAGTTTGAGGATGCTATGAGATCTCACATTGAAGCTCAATGTTCAGTGCCCAGTCCATAGAAAGCAACCAAAAATGTTAACTGTTCCTATCACCACCATCGTTATCATTTGTCATTATCATATTTCTATTATAGCATTTACAGATCTTTACATACTCATAGGGGATGTCATTAGATTAGAACTCGGGTCCGTGGGCCTCTAAATGCTGTCCTTCACCACCACAAAAAGTCTCTGTCCAGAAGTCAGGAAGCAAAATGGTGAGAGAGCTGAGAGCTAGGACATCTGAGAGGTGGGTAACAGACAGCAAGGATTCAGCAAAGTTTAGATAAGATTCAGGGAAAAGGAAATATATGTACATTCTCTTTTGCACTAGAGGATCTAACAGTGACCAGTGATGGAAACTTCAGAGAGGTAGATGCTTAACTCTGTTTCTGGAGCACTGACACAATCCATCCTGGCCAATAACGGCATGCATTTTCCTGCAATGTAACATGTTCCTATTCCTGGAAACTCTAAAGCAGAAGACATATGATAATCTGTCAGAGATTATGGCAAGAAGTTCTATAAGGTAAAGTCATGGAAGCATTAACTTCAACTATCCCTTAAAAATCTGAAATTCTATGATTGATAAAGACCTTGGGAGCCTAGGAAACTCCTCTTCCTTGCCCCAACCCAGGCACCGAGCTGCAAGCTTTTTCCTTTTTTCACCTCTTTCTTGTCTCAGCACCTCAGGGTTTATCTGATAAATTAGTGGTGCTAGTGTAGCCAGTTTTTCACTCCTTCTGGTAAAAATAAGACAACAAAAAAATGTAATTAAACAAATAAAATATATTTACTAAGGAAAATTAGAAAATCTAACAAAAGGAGGGAAAAAACTAACTCACCCATAATCCCTGCTACTATTTGTTGATGCATATTTTTCCAGACCTTTTGTAAATTTCTGCAATTTAAAAGACAAATTCTAGAAACAGATACATGGTCTAAATATATGAATATCCTGTCAAGTGACATATTTTTATTGCAGTATACTAAATGTTGAGTACTTCTTATGGGCCAACCTATAGGGCAGTAAGAAAACACAGAAGAATTAGTTAAGATCCCTTTAGTCAAGATGCTAACTGTCGAGTGCAGGAGACCAACATGTAAACAGGCTCTAATGAAAGAGTGTACATGTAATAAGAGATGCAGTAATAATAAGAATGGATAGGAGTATTCAGATTCCTAACAAATATTACATGTAATGGTCATTATCCAAGTAACTAAGAGCATTCAATTTTTTTACTTTTATTTTAGCTGGCTCCAACCGTGAAACAACCTTGGGGATAAGCAGACATTTTCACTTTTACATCCAATTTTTAGAAGAAACAGAGAAACATAATAGAAAGAACATGGATTTTAGAGCCAACCAGACTTACATTCAACTCTAGATTCTGACGCTGAGGAATATGGCCCTTAGCCAGTACATAACATATTTAAATACCTTTCAGGGCTGCTATAGGATTTAGAAATAATATACATTCCAACACACAGTAGGTACTCACTAAAATGCAGATTTTATTACTGCCCGAAGCTCAGAAAAAGTAAGTGATTTTCCCAAGGTCACACAAGTAATAAACAGAGCAGGAACTGCAAACCAAAGTCTCTGCTTTGAATTCTGTTTTCCTCTCTGCAATGTCAATTACAGCACTTAGGCGATCATCTATTGTTAGTAATTGACAGTGTCAAAAATAGAACAGTTAGTGTGTATATATATATATACCTAAATATATACCTACTTTTTTCCTTAAGTGTCAAAAAAGTTTAAATAAGCATCGTCTCATATTCTTCCTACTGAAAAAAGCTACTGTCCAAATCCCCAGTTCATGGTCCATGATGTGTATCCTAGAGCTTCCAATTAGAAGAGAGAATTAAGAGAACTCATTAAATCTGTGGAGAAACCCATCCTAAAACTGCAAAAACTGCAAAGTAGCTCTGCTCCAAGGACATGGCCCATTTCCCTTCTAGGATATGGCTCCACTTTCCTGTGGACTGGCTGAAAAGCCCACCAGAGACCTCTTAAGACACCAGTTTAGCATCTGTTTCAGTTTGGTGGGCAATGAGTCCCTTCTGCAGAAGATGCTCATCTTCCTTAGCCCTTTTAAAAGCCGAACAGGGCTGATGTAAGAAACGAAGAGCGGCGGCGAAGGGAGAATTCTCAGCCACCAGGGATCTGTCTGCTGGTCCTGAGTCAGCAAGGGGGCGGTGCTGTGTGGAACGTGAAGGCGCAACACTGAAATGAGCCACGGCATCTGACAGCCACAGAATCTGGAACTGCAAGGAGACTACAAGTAGTCTTTTGAAAAGCAATGTTTTTTTTAATGCAACCCACAATAAGAAAGATATTTTACAGCTGCAACCCAACACACACATATAAATATAGCAAATAAAACCTTTCTGAAACAATTCTTATTTTACTACACGTGATGCATTCTCATATTGCCGAACTGACTCTGTTCTTCTCCACTTCCGTTTTTAACGTGGTGGTCACATCCCAATAAGTTAATTTCTCAAGACACTCATGGACCACAAAACGTGGTTTGGGGGGAAAAAATGCATTGGAGAATATCTCATTCAACTCCCCATGCAATGGCCTTGTAAATTCTGATTCATTCCAGCCTGGGATACTCTGAGAATGGCAAAGTCATTCAAGAAACTTGAGTTTACAGATAATGATCAATCGAGAATAATATTCACCTACCATTTTGAGCATCTAGTATACACTGGACTCTACAATTGTATTCCAAGTCTTTATACTATTTAATCCTCTAACAAGTACTTGAGGTGGTTCTATTATCACCACCTTCTTACAGATGGAGAAACTGAGGCTTCCACAAGATCTGGCTGTTTCTGACAGGATGTTGTCTAATCCACTTGGGGCTCAGCTGTTTGCTGGTTAGAGGATATTAGGAACCAAGTTTTTTGTTACATTTGCTTTCCCATAGATGCCATTTTACCTAGCCCTTGGCCCTCTTTGGTCTTGTTCCTGCTTTCCATCACAGAATGCTCACAGGTGTGCAGCCTCTGGGGTGGTCCTAGATGGTGACAATGAGGCAGCAAATCATCTCTGGAGTTGCATCTTCGTATAGTTCTCCTCTCAATCTTCAGCCTGTTGGCTTCCAATATCAATGTCAAAGGATGGCTACAGCAGCTCCAGGCATCATAATTTGACTCCACTTCACCTGAAGCAGGAAGAAAAGAAAGGGAGGAAAATGGTTCTCTCCTCATTATTTTTAGGAAGGAAAACTTTTTTTCTGAAAGCCCTCAAAATTCTTCCCTTCCCATCTCATTGACCAGAATTGAGTCACAAGCTCACCTTGGCCAATCCCTGCTGTATCTATTTTACCCCCGAAGGTGAGCATATTGCCACATGTACAAAATTATGATTCTGTTAGTAAGGAAGGTGGCCTTGGCTCCTGGGTAAGCAACTAACAGTGTCTGCTGCACTGTCTCCTGATGCTCTGGCCTGTGCTCACCTTCCCAGTCATATCTCTTCCCCATTTCCTCCCAATCTTGGACTCTATGCTTCAATGTGACTGGAAACTTTTTTTTTTAACTTTCCCAGTGTACCCTGTCTTTCTAATCTTAAATCCTCTACTCTTATTCTTACCTCTGCCTGGAACATTCCTCACCTCACCTCCATCCTCTTATGCCTTGTAAATTCCTCTTTAAGGTCTCAGTTTAAATGTCTTCTCCTTCTGTAAACCATGTTTCAGGTCTAGGTTAGATGCCTCTCCTACCTGTTGTCTACTCGGATGAAACTTCACTGAGTTCTGAGGCAATGTCTGCCATTATTATTCATGTACCCTCAGTGCCTACCAAGGTGCTTGCAGACATAGGTCCTTCAAAAATATTTATTGAATGAATGGGTAAAGGTGACAGCTAATAAGAAGAAAGGACATGTAATTTTAATTTCGTCTATTTGGAGTATGCACCAGAAATTTATCAAATACTCATAAATCTCATAATAAAATTGCAGGATGTATTTATTCCAATTTTGCTTCCAAGGAAAATGAGATTCAAGAGAGCAAGTTACGTGTTCAAGGCCACACAGCTTGTGAATGTGAATGGCAGTCAGGATTGAAACCCTGGTCTGATTCTAGACATCAGGAACTTCCCATTCCACCATACTGCTGGAGATGCATTGATTTGTCCACCTCTAGCCATAGTTTGTGGTATGACCTAGATTAGGGGTCAACAAACATTTTCTGTAAAGGGCCAAATGACAAATATTTTAGGCTTTGAGAGCCATACAGTCTCTGTCACAACTAATTTACTCTGCTATTGTAGTGTGAAAGCAGTCATAGACAATATGTAAATGAATGAAAGTAGCTGTGTTCCATTAAAATTTTATTTACAACAACAGGCAATGGGCTGAATTTGGCTCACAGGCCATAGTTTGCAGACTCTTGACCTAGAGCAATTCACTTCCCCTTGGTTAGCATTGGGTTCTTAATGAATAAGTTGGGTGGTTTGATTTGATGTACACTAAACTGTCCTTACTCTGAAACCCAATTATTAATATTGTTCTGAGGTCCAGAAAATATCCTCCTATAATCATATTAGTGATAAGACAGCTTCTATGTAAGATTTTATTCAATTAAAAAACAAATATCTAAAATAGAAATAATATAAAAATTATTAAAAGTACATACATAGAGGTTTTTAAATGAAGATATTGGCTAATATAAACTAAAGATCTTAGAAAGGAAAAGTTTAGCTTCATATATATTATCTTATGAAGATTGTTTGCTTCACCATTTTCACTCTATCAAATAACTAACACTTCCTTGAAAACACAGGCTTTCCATTTTTAACCTCTTCCATCTCTAAAAGTTGAAGTTCCATAATTCCTCTAGTCTTTGACCATTGTTTCTTACTTTTAGAAAGTTTGTAAATAACATATGTGAAAAGGATTATAAACAGGGTTATTCATTACAAACTTTTAGATTTTCATAAACATTTACTCATATCATAGGGTTGTTTTGAGTATTAATTAAGATAATGTACTTGGCACAAAACCTGACACCCTAAAACCTGTGATGGTTGTCAGTATTAATATACTGACATTTAATATTGACATCAGAGGCAATGTCTTATTCCTAAGCATAGTGGCCTTCAGCCAGGGGAGAATTTGCTTCCCAGGGGACTTTGAACAACATCTGGAGATACTTTTGGTTAGACAAATGGGGGAGGTGTTCTTCTGGCATCTAATGGGTAGAGACCAGGGATGCTGCTAAGCACCCTACAATGCAGATTAATTTCCTCTCAGCAAATAATTATCTGCTCTAAAATGTCAGTAATGCCAAGGTTGAAAACCCCAAATTAGGGTAAACCCTGTGCCTAGAACACTTCCCAATGAAACATAAGTTGCCAATAAATGTTTGTGATTCAATGAATGAATGAGTATTTAGATAAAAACAGTCTCCATCATGATGACAAGCTTTTGTTCCTGCCTTATATTAATACATTGCTAAGGAAAACTAAGTCTGTTAACCCCAATAATTTGATATATTATAAATAATTAACATATCATAAATTATCATAAATAAATGATAAAATGTCCTCCTGCCCCTTTATATCCCCCCACAACATTATGAGCTTCATGTCACTGTGACATGAAGCTGTACTGTTCAAGCTTAAGCCTCCAGTATGTGACATATGATGGTATACAGTAAGTGCTCAAGAAGTCGTGGCTGAATGAATCAAAGAATAATTTGGGGTAGTTTCTTTGTCTATTATTCAAGATTCATTCAAGATTTATGTGAGGGATTGGAATTATATGCCATGGAAAAATATGTTCTTAATCATAATCCATTCCTTTAAAGTGTGAATCCATTGTAAACAAGAACTCTTGGTGAAGTTACTTCAATTTAAGTATGGCCCAACTGAAGCAGGATGGATTTTAATCCTAGGCCTTATAGGGAAGGCAAAAGAGGGAGAAGTCATGGGGAACAGACAGAAGCCAGAATTAAATGGAACTAGAGAAAAAAGAGGACATCACCATGTTCATTGTCATGCAATGGAATGGCCAAGGAACCCCAGAGGTTTCTGGTCAGATATAAGATATTAGTCCTGGTAGGAAGTAAGCCTTCTAGCCTCTGAAACTGAGTCAACAAATTCCTGTTGTTAAACCAACCCATTGTATCGTATTTGTTTTAGCAACTGGCAAACTGAAACAGCTTATTTATTGAGCTTTCTGCGTTCGGCTTCTGTCCTTGGTGCTGAATTGATGGGGCTGTCCTTCTCGTGCTCCTCTCCACCCCCATCCCAACTCCAAGAGCAGGTTTACGTGTTTACATAAATTCTCTTGTCACTCTCGGTTTTTCCAAAAACAGGGGGAGAAATCTGTGAAGCAAACCCTGCCAGCAACGTGAAGACTTGCTTGCTCAACATTGACAGGTTGTACGCATTTTTATGGGGTAGAACTAATATGTGGAGATAATTATGCAGAAGGAGCCGAAGCAGAAAATGCAGGAATAGCTGCTGAACATGGAAGAACACAAAATCTAGAGAATTTCACTCTGACCTAGGCAGCAAAGGAGGCTGCAGTCCGCCAAGGGATGAAATGATATTGTTTGTTGATGGAAGAGGTCGTTATTGCAGGAGTAGTTTTGGGGGGTGTTTTTTATTCTTCTTTGTTGTTGTTGTTGTTACTGTTTTAGGTGGGATTTTTTTTGTATTTTTTTAAACCACTGCCTTAAAGGAAGAAAGATAACGATTAAGAGGATCATCAGTTCTAAAATCTCCCATCTGGGAGATTTTGCTTTTCCCAGAAATTATTAACTTTGTATTAATCCTAGGGTGTCCACTGATGTACAGGAATCCATATATACTCAAAAGTTTATGTAACATTATTTTTTTTAGATCTCTGTCTTTCTCTGGCGATTTTTCATCTTATTTATGATGAAAAAAAATTAGTAACCTCTGTGCTGCTGCTCTAGTACCATTTAACTATATCAATTGATGTTTTTGACACTTAACACCATGCCAAGTACTTTGATTAAGAAGTTTACGTGATTTTTTGAATGTAACATTAAAAAAATAAATAAAGACAAAAAAAAGTTTACATGTATTTGTCCTTTAGCTGGAAAAAATAACCTATAAGGTAGGCACTTTTATAGGTGGGGAAGATGGGGCTTACATTGGTTATAGGATTTGGCCAAGTGTGGAAGCCAAACGGCAATCTCAGCCTTTACAAGGCTAAATCCAATGACTTCTCTGAACCACAACTCTTATTGATACTTAATATCCTTGTTAGTAAGAGTGAATTCCTTCCAGATACCAATCAATATGGCTTTGGACAGTTTATGTAACTCCTCCAATCTTCTGTTTCTTCATCTGTTAGTAATAACCATCTCATATGGTTATTGTAAAGATTAAGTATAAAGAGTTTAGCACATCACATGTCACATAAAAAGGAGGCAATAGATTCTACATGGATGATGGATGCAATTCTCTTGCTTGAAGTTGTAGGCACTCTTGGCTCCCTGGTGTGGTGGTTGACCATCTTCACCTCCTTGTTCGCTGGCCAGGGTAAGTGTAATAAACCAGAGGGTAGGAGTTGCAAGTCTGCTGAGGCTCAGGGCCTGAATATCACATAAACAGTCCAGAAATTCAGGTCTCCTGAGTATGCACGAACCCCAACACCAGCCACAGGTCTGGTAAAAGTAACAGAAGAGGCATGTGTAGAAAGATCATGTCTGAGTACAACTCCATCACCCTCAGGAATACAAACTCCAAAGTAGGGCCAACTGACATATAGAGGGAACTGGACATAACCATCCCAGAGTCCACAGGATGGAGGAATAGAGTATGGATTAGAGTGGACTTACTGGTGTTGTGCTTTGGAACTATTGTGATTAGTAAGGGAAGAAATTGTAGCATTAATGTGGAGAAGGTGGCTACAGTTGCTGCTGAGAGTAGGGAGAGGGAAGAAGAGATATGATGTAGGGGTATTTTCAGGACTTAGAGTTGTCCCAGGTGGTGCTGCAGGGACAGATGCTGGATATTGTGTGTCCTGCCATGGCCCACTGGGTAGACTGGGAGAGAGTGTAGACTACAATGTAGACCACTGTCCATGTGGAGCAGCAGTGCTCCAAAATGTATTCACCAGGTGCAGTGAATGTGCCACGATGATGGAAGAGGTTGTTGATGTGGGAGGAGTGGGGTGAGGGGGGTGGGAGGTATATGGGGACCTCATATTTTGGAACAGTCAGTGTATCTAAATTTTAAATCTTGGACCCAACCTGAACAAAGTGTGTGATCTTTAGCAAGTCATTTAACTTCTCTGACTCTGACTATATTCAAGTGTAAAATGTGTGGAAATGCCCACCCCACAGGGCTAGCAGGAGATTCAGATAAGATCTAGGATACTTTTTGAAAATAATGAAGGACAGGCTCTAAATTCAAAAGATATGAGTTCATATCATAACTCTACCACTTATTAGTTGTGTTGAGCAAAGAATGTCACTTCTCTAAACCTCATAATCCTCATCTCTAAAATGTGAATAATAATAGTACATATTTCAAAGGTTCTTGTGAGGAGTAAGTGGCATGATGCATGTAAAGATCTTGGTAAAATTCCTGGAAGTATAGGAGTTCAATAAATGTTAACTAATTGTAATAAATTATTGTCCTTCATATTTTCATTGAACAGAGACTAGGCTGACTACCTTGAACTGATTCGTGTGTTCATTCATCAAACATTTATTGAGTAACTGCTATATGTTAAGTTTTATGTAATATTTTACTCTCAACATTTAAAAAACCAGGACAAATCTTAAAAAAAAAAAATCCAGGAGGACATAAAAATGTCTTAGATATCTGAAGGATTATCACATAAAAAGGGATTAGTTTTTATCTAAACATCTCCAGAGAGGAAAAGTGGGTCAAATATGGGGAAATTGCAAAATGGAACATTTTCATTTTGCATAAGAAAGGTTTCTACTAATTAAAGTTATTAGCAATGGGATAGTTAAATCTTGAAGGGTAGTGAGCTTCCTATTATTGAAAATAACAGTTTCATTGCATTCCATTTCCTGCCGCATCAACATATTCTTTTTCCAAATATGCAATGTCATTTCACATCTTTGTGTCCTTGCCCACACTGTTCCCTCTGCACCATCCTCATTGGACTGCATTGAAGTCCAGGACTTACTCATTTTTGTGTCCCATTAGAGCCTGACATCCTACTTGCACTCAATCGATGAGTGCTGAGTGACACTCAGTAAACTGTTATATCCTGAGAGCATCATAGAAAAAGTGCTCTGAATCATACTAGATAGTTTCTATATATGGTCTGTATCAGTCAGGGTAGGCTAGGACTGCATTGAGTAACATACAATTTAAAATCTCAAGGGTTAATGCATAAATCTTTATTCTCACTCATCCAAAATTTTCTACAGTTCAGGTGACTCTCTAGGGCACCTGTGCTCCATGCTGTGACTCAGCAATCAAGACTGCTTCATGTTGTGACTCTACCATCCCAATTCAGGATTTGTAAATTCTCTAGCAAAGCAAAAGAAATAACGGAAAATCTCAAAGGGGCTTTTCCCTGCCTTAGTCAGAAGCTACGTACCTCAATTCTATTCACATTGCTGGTCAAAACTGGTTCCTTGGTCATATCTAACCTCCAAGGAAACTGGGAAGGATGGTGTTCTAAATGATCAGGTGATTAGTAATTGAAGAAAATGTGGCATTGGTGTGGAGAAAGCAGCCGTGGTGGCTGCTGGGTGTGGGGAGTGGGAGGAAGAGATGAGATGTGGGGGCATTTTCAGGACTTGGAGTTGTCCTGGGCAATGCTGCAGGGACAGTTACCGGACATTGTATGTCCTCCCATGGCCCACTGGGTGGAACATGGGAGAGTGTGGGCTATGATGTGGACCATTAACCATGATATGCAGCAGTGCTCAGAGATGTATTCACCAAATGCAATGAATGTCTCATGATGATGGAGGAGATTGTTGGTATGGGGGGAGTAGTGGGGTGAGGGGGGTGGAGGGTATATAGGGACCCCATATTTTTTTAATGTAATATTAAAAAAATAAATAAAGACCAAAAAAAAAAGATCAGAAAGGAGATAAAGCAGGATTTGTTGAATACCTATCATCTCTTTCACATGACATTGAGATGTCATTATAAAAATCTTTTTTAGAGTGCTGTTAATGCATGCCATCCTATAAAAATAATGTTCTGGAGCCAGTTAAAATAGTACTGAATTTTATGAAAATTATGGTATATACATTTAGCTAAATATTATGCAGCAATTAAAAGTTATGTTAGACTTCAACTCCTACACTCTGATTTATTGGACTTATGCCACTCAGCTAACATGGAGTTGAAGAATGTCAACCACCACACCATGGAGGAGGATTGCATCCAGTATCCATGTGGAATCTAAGCCTCCCCTTGACATAGAGGTGCAATGGACACAACCAATCCAAGGTCCACAGAGAAAATGTGGCATTGGTGTGGGAAAAGTGGCCATGGTGGCTGCTGGGTGCGGAGAATGGGAGGAAGAGATGAGATGCGGAGGCGTTTTCGGGACTTGGAGTTGTCCTGGATGGTGCTTCAGGGACAATTACCGGACATTGTAGATCCTCCCAGGGCCCACTGGATGGAACGTGGGAGAGTATGGGCTATGATGTGGACCATTGACCATGAGGTGCAGCGATGCCCAGAGATGTACTTACCAAATGCAATGGATGTGTCATGATGATGGGAGAGAGTGTTGCTGTGGGGGGAGTGGTGGGGTGGGGGCGGTGGGGTTGAATGGGACCTCATATTTTTTTAATGTAATATTTTTTAAAAATGAATAAAAAAAATTTTTTTAAAGTTATGTTAAAGACAAAATTCACAAAATATTAATGCAAAAAATGTCATAATATAATTTAGGCACTATGCTTACAGTTTTACCAAAGACTAATATATACATGTAAACCTATGCATTTTAAAAGTCTAGAAGGATTTTAGGGCCCAGCCTCAATCAAGATGGAAGAGTAACAAGCTTCAGGGCTCTGTCCACCCACAGAAGCTTTGAACATCCAACAAGACCTGAGATAAATATCTATGTCAAAACTCCAGAAAACAGTTCAAGGACTGCAGTGACAGGGCAAGTGCCAAATCAAGAAAAGGTTACTTAAAAGCTGTAGGATCTTGTCGCAACCCAGCTAGCCTATTCCCCACCCCTCTCCTGCACAGCACAGAGTCAGACCACACTTCCAGTGTGGGTCCCTGGACCTGATACCAGAAGGAGCAGAGTAACTCTCATGCACAAACAGGTAACATGTATGTTGGTCCCAATCTGCAGCCTAAGGGCTCCCTGTCCCAGAACATGCCTTGTGTGTAGAAGGTGGCTCACCAAGCCATCCCACAGAACTTAGTGGGAAGGCAATCCCTGCCAGTGGCAGAGGATTTCTGGCTATTGGACAGACATGACAGGCTCAGGGACCATGACAAAACTATTTCCAGGGGAAGAGGATACATTAGTACCCACAGAAGTGGGGGAATTCTATAGCCAAATGCACAAGCTCAAGACAAGACGAAAGGATCAGGCAAGCTCCCATGCTTTGACCCAGAGCTGTTCTCTAACCTCATTGTATTAATAAGCTCTGAAGTAGAGCATTCCCACATGTCAATCCGCAACAGGGAAAGGTGTTTTCTTTTTTCTTTCTTTTTTTTTTTTTTTGGTTAGCTCCTGGCATTCAAGGAAAATCTTGTCATAACACTAGCAGGATGCAAGCTTAAGATACAGATGTCTCACAGTCTAAATTTGAGCTATAAATATATAAACTTCCAGGTTTCAATAAAAGATTACAATACATGCAAAGAGAAAAGAAGTGAAGCCCCAGGCAAAGGAGAAGATTAAAGCATTTGAAACCATCATCGAGGATGACCAGGACTGGAATATACCAGACAAAGGCCTTTAAAAAAAAAATGGTTCTAAATATGCGCAAAGAACTCAAGGAAAACATGGACAAATAACTAAAGGAAATCAGCAGAACAATAGATGGACACAAAGAGAATATCAATAGGGTGACTGAATTTAGGAAAAACGGCAAAATACAGCTGAAAACAACAGTAAGAGAAATTAAAATTCCATAGACAGTAGATTAGAGCTGGCAGAAGGAAGAATCTGTGAACTTGAAGGTAAGACTACCAGAATCATCCAGCTTGAGAAGGAGAAAGAGTAAAAACTGAAGAAAAGTGAACAGAGCCTGAGGAACTTGTGGAAATAATCAAGCATAAATATGGGAGTTCCAGAAGGAGAAATAAAGAGAAAAGGACAGAGAGAATATTCAAAGTATTGAATTTAAAAGACTGAAAACTTCCCAAATTTAACAAAAGACATGGATATCCACATCCAACAAATTCCAAATAGGATAAGCCCATATGGATCCATACCACATCTTGCTATAACAATGCTGACAAATACTAAAGATAAAGAGAGAATTCTGAAAGCGATGAGAAGGCACATGTCTCATACAAGAACTCCTCAATAAGATTAAGTACAGATTTCTCATCAGAAACCATGATGGTAAGAAGGGAGTGGGGTGACATATTTGAAGTGCTGAAAGCCAAGAATTCTATATCCTGCAAAATTGTCTTTTAAAAATAAGGGATGGAAAGTGGATGTAGCTTAGTGGTTAAGCACCTGCCTCCCATGTACAATAACCCAGGTTCAATCCCCAGTAACTCCTAAAAAAAAAAATGAGGGAGGGATTAAAACCTCCCCAGAAAAACAAAAGCTGAGGGACTTTATCACCACTAGATCAACCCTATAACAAATGCTAAAGGGAGATCTGCAGGATGAAAGTAAGGACACTAGCAATTGACTGCAGCCACATGAAAAAAATAAAAGTGAGTAAATATGAATACCAGTACTTTTTTATTTTTGGTTATTAATTTCGCTTTTGATTTTCATCAGGATCTAAAAGGCAAATGCGTAAAATGTGATAACAAATAAGTAGTTTTGAACTGGTAATAAATAAATATGTAATTTGTGACAAAAACTACATAAAGGATGGAGGAATATAGGACCATAGTTCACATTTGCTATTGAAGTTAAGTTGGTGTCAAACCAAACAAGACTGCTATAGATTTAGGATATTAAATTTGAGTCCCATGATAAACAAAGAGAAAATATCAGAGATTATGAAAACTCATAGACACAGAACATAGAGTACAGGTTACCAGGGGTGGGGGTTAGGAGTAATGGGGAGTTAATGCAAAATGGATATAGAGTTTCTGTTTGAGGTGAAGGTAATATTTTAGTAATGGATGGTAGGGAGCCTGCTGTAACTGTGAATGTGATTAATCCCAATGAATGTTATGCTTGGGAGGGGCTGGGGTGGGAAGATTTATGTTGCATGTATGTTTCCACAATTTAAAAAAAAAGAAAGAAACATGAACTAAAGAATTAATAACAATTAAATGTAATACATGATGCTGGATTGGATCTAAGAATGGAGGAAAAGACACTCAAAGGGATATTACTGGGACATGAGAAAAAAATGGAATATAGGATGTAAGTTTTATATCAAGGTTAAATTTCTTGAACTTGATAACTGCATTTAAGGTGATTACATAATGAATATACTTGTTTGTTGGATATGTAGATGGAAGTATGTGTTCAATGAGTGTGATGTGTGCAACTGACACTCAAATGTTCTGAATAGAGAGAGTAAAAGAGAGAGTGAGAGGGAGAGAGGGAGAGAGAGAGAGATGATAGAATGATATGGCAAAGGTGGAAAATTGTTAAAAACTGATGGAGCTGGGTGTCTAGGGTTGGGGCTCAGGGTATGCTGGGTTCTCTCTATGAGGTTTGTATTATTTTTGCAACTGTCCTTTTTTTTAAGATTTTTTTTATTTATTTATTTCTCTCCCATTCCCCGCTGCCCCCACCTCATTGTCTGCTCTCTGTGCCCATTCACTGTGTGTTCTTCTGTGTCTGCTTGTATTCTTGTCAGTGGTACCGGGAATCTGTGTCTCTTTTTGTTGCATTATCTTGCTTTGCCAGCTCTCCACATGTGTGGTGCCACTCCTGGCCAGGCTGTGCTTTTATCATGCCTGGCGGCTCTCCACTCCTTGCACGCGGGGTTCCCCTATGCGGGAGACACCACTGCACGGCACGGCACTCCTTACGTGCATCAGCACTGCGCATGGGCCAGCCCACCACACAGGTCAGGAGGCCCTGGGTTTGAACCCTGGGCTTCCCATGAGGTAGGCAGATGCTCTATCAGTTGAGCCAAATCCACTTCCTTGCAATTGTCCTTTAAATTTGAATTTATTTCAAAAATAAGAAGTCAAAAGAATGAAGAACCTTTGGCCAACTGAATCAGGGTGTCTTAATCCATATTACTGGCAGTCTTATAAGGAGGAACCAGAAGTCAGAGAAAGCCCCAGGAGGAGACCAAGAGCATCAGCAGGTGATGGACACAGATGCAAGTTAAGGACCACCAAGGATGGTGGCAAGACAGCACCAGAAAGCTAGAGATGAGGAGAAAATGCAAGCCCTGCCAATACCCTGATGTGGGACCTCCAGCCCTCAAAATCATGAGACAATAAATTTTTGTTGTTTAAGAAAAAAACAAACAAACAAACAAAAAACTGAAAACCTAGAAGGGTAAATAACAATTAGTTAAGAGTACTTATCTCCAGAATGTGATATTACATGTTTCAGTTTTCTTCCTTGTGCCTTTCTGTATTTCCTATATTTTTACAAGAAAGAATTATTATTTCTGTTAACAGAACAGGAGTTTTCCCCAAAAATTTACCAAAATAATGTACCCGCTGAGCTGAGAAACTATTAAATCACTCAAGAGTGGAATTATCTTTTAGTGCTTTGTGTTTTAGATACTCTTGGGGATTCATGAAATCAACCCAAAGGAAACAGGGCTTTTGCCTTCTCCTAAAATGATAGGTCTAAAAATAATACACTGCAGAGTTCAGTCTTCATATGTGAGAAATGCCAACCTTAAATTTAAGAAGAAAAATCATCAGGTTGTGAAAATATTACAGGCACAGACTGTGCCAGGGTAGAGGAGCCAGCATGTCTAAGCAATAGTTGGAGAGGTCGCTGAACACACCGGGGAAGGCAAGTTGAAAGCTTTGCCAAGGTCAGGAACTCAGGTACTCTAGGAACAAGAGAAAAGAATATCGGAGAAGGTAGAAGACAAGTAAGAAGAGAGAAGAAGGAGGGGGTTAGGGGAGAATGGGAAGGGAGTGTGGGGTAATAGAATATGAGGGAGGGTGGGAAAAAGGAAAGAAAGGAGAGAAGAGGGAATGGAGAGCAGGAAGAGGTTAACAACTGGGGCTTCTGAAGCCAGTTAGACCTCAATTCAGATCTTGTTCTGCCATTTATTACCTGTCACCTTGGTTTAAAGGCTTAACCTCTGCTCTTAAATCCGAATATGCATGCATACAGTTTTAAAAGTCTAATAGTTTCACACAGCTTTATAAGAGTCCACTGTTCAGTCTTCTCTACTCCAATTCTATTCCGTGAAGAAAATCATTTCCAACTCTGGCTGCTGCCTCTGACATTTGCCTCCATATTTCTATGTGTTAGACCACATTGAAAGTTGTTTAGCCTTTTGTCCGGCACATTATATATTGACTTCTTACTGTGGAAGATAGGTATCTCTCTCCCTTCTAGGTTCAGCCTCTTCTTTCCTGATGTACCCTCAATTCCACCCCCGAATGCAGAGGCCCTTGCTCTCCCTGTATCAGCCATGTTGCCATGTTTGATTAAACCAAGGTTATGTCCCTATCATAATGTAAATAATTTTTCCTTGTTGACCCACACAATGCTGTTTTCATATGCTTTACTTTATGATATGATGCTAATGATTCAGGCCTAAACTCTATAACAAAAATATAATTCATACTTGGACATGTCTGGTACATAAGTAATATAGACATTTGTTTTTTTCCTTGGAGCCACCTCTCTGAGCTCACTGCTCCCACCTTTGCTTTCCAAATTGCTTTCTCTGTCTGCTGTATAGCTGTCATCCTGGAATATTCCCCTACCATCAACCAGAGGTTTCTCTTGCTTCTCTTTTGTGTGGGGTTCAGTTTGCTCAACTGCTGTGCTCCTCTTTCTTTAATCACACCCTCATCTGGGGGAGAGTACATCCTCCAGGCATGGAGGATCCTGCAAATGAGGGCATAGATAATAAATTTTTGAGACCGTGAATGTCTGAAATGTTTTTTCCCATTTACCCTCTTAGCACATTTTCTAGGTAAAAAATTCAAAGTGAAATTAAGGCCCATTTAGAATTTTAAAAAATATTATCCCTTTACCAACTCCTGTTACTGCTATGGAAATATTCATTACTATTCTAATGCCTCAGCCTTTTTGTACAAACTCTTTTGGGTTTTTTTTAATTTGTTTGTCTATTTATGCTTTGGAGGCTGTATTAGTCAGCCAAAGAAGTGCTGATGCAAAATACCAGAAATCCGCTGGCTTTTATAAACGGTATTTATTTGGGGTAGAAGCTTACAGACACCAGGCCATAAAGCATAAGTTACTTCTTCCCTCTCACCAAAGTCTGTTGCCACATATTGGAACAAGATGGCTGCAGACGTCTGCAAGGGTTCAGGCTTCCTCTTAAGGCTCTATGGTCCCAGCTTCTTCCAGTATCAGCTGTAGGCTGGAGTAAGTCTTGTCTCTCCCCCAGGGCTTGTTTCTCTCCGGGCTCAGCTGCTCTGCTCTCTCCACAAGGCCAGCTGTAAACTGTCAAGCCAAAGGCTCAACTCTCTCCCAGGAGCTTCTGTTGTGTCTAATGGAGCCTTCACTCTTTCCTCATCTCTCTGCTTCTCTGTATGTTTATTTCCCAGAGCTCTAATATCAAAACTCCAACAGTCTACTCTGCCTTGTTTTTTCTCTGACTGACCCAATCAAAGCCTTAGTCATTATTTTAACAACTAAAAGTGAAACCTCTGAATCCAATCCAATCTAATATGCCCAGAGGAACAGACCAGTTCACAAAAAATCCAATTTCTATTTTTTGGAATTCAAAACCAGTATCAAACTGCTACAGAAGATCTTAGGTTCCTTTCATATTGGTGATCTCTTTCAATCAGGAATAGCTTATTTATTATCTTTGGGAAATCTGTTAAACTTTTTCCTGTATAAATTCATCCTGCTATTTTTTCTAAAATTTCTATCATTTAGATTTGGGACTTTCTAGCTTAATCTTATTGTTTATTTAGCTTTCTCTTTTCTTCTCCTTGTCCTTTTTCTCTGATTTTGGGAGAACCCTACTATTTTATTTTACAACCCTATTCCTGAAGTTTTTATTTCAGGTATCATATTTTAGTTTCTAAGAGTTCTTTCTTCTTGTGTTAGTTCTTTTTCAAAACACCAGGCTCTCTTATTACCTGGATTCCCCAATGTCTTGCCTTAGAAAACTACAGCGGGCTATCAGCATTCTCCAAACTTAATGGGGAGTGGCCTGAAGTCTCCCAGTTCAGGATGAAGCTTTGCCCATCTCAGCCCAGCATCCCTGAATTCAGCCAAGCTTGATATTCCAGAGGACTTATCTCCAGCCCTCTCTTTTTTTTTTCCCCCAGGATAAAACAGCTAACAATCTAAATGATTCTTTAAAAAAATTAAAACTTTTAGACAATCTTCCTGTTTTCAACCAGTCTACCCTTGGCTTATGCTTCCTGAGTCTTTCTACCAGAGTTCAACTACACAGATCAGCTTCCTTCTAGGCTCTCTGTTCTACAGGCACTTAGTATTCAGCTTTGCCTGCTGAGTCTCCCCAGATAGCACTCACTCACCTACTTTCCAGCTTCTGAACTGTTGTTGGCATTGCCATGTCATATTCTCTTTGTCCTTCAGGGGCTAGGTAGCCATAGCAAATAATGTTTCATTCATCATATTTAAATAGCCTGTCCCTTTATTTTATTTATAAGATGAACATAATAACATTGATCTCATGCACTTTTTTTAAGGAGGTACCGGAGGTACCAGAGATTGAATCCAGGACCTCGTATGTGGGAAGCAGGCACTTAAACCCCTGAGCTACACCCTCTCCCCTCATGCACTTTTTAAATGAAATTTATGAAGATGAAGGAGAATGAGATAAAGCAGTGTTTGTCAAACTTTCATCATTAGTGACTTATGATTTTTCTTTATTTTTCTAATATTTTCTTCAGATTTTTTGGTAAATTGACTCATGATTTTTTACGTAAATAAAAATTTTAAAAGGAAACTTTATTTGACAATCGCCAATAAAAATTAGCACAAAACTATTAAACTAAATGACATTCAGCTATCTGCTGCCTGAGAACACCTCCTCTACCATCACTTTGTTCATGGGTTGTGCTTTGGAAAACATGTGCTAACGTAAAATATTGAAAACAGTTTCTGGCATATCGTAATTAAACAATAAATGAGAGGCATGAAGGAAATGAATATTATGTTCTTTCAAGTAGATTGTCAGTTAATTTGTACAATGTTTTGTAATCTTATGAAGCAGGTTCTAATCTCCTTATTTTACAGATTTTTTTAAAAACTGAGGCTTAGGGAGTGAAGGAATTTGGCTAAAACTGCATAATCATAGGCAGAAAGTGGTAGAATTGGACCTTGAAATTCTGATTCCAACCATTCAGAACTTTGGGTATTGTGAGTATGGAGTATTTTTCTGCAGTGTGGAGAGAACCAAGGCAGTCAGAGAGTGAACTCAGATTCAGTGAATGCTTCCCCAGAGAAAGGCTGACTCTATCCTGAGCCACCGGTTTAGAACCCACCAAAAGAGAGAAGAACCACACAGTTCATCTGCCACAGCCTCTTCATAATGCAGATACAGAAATATAAACTTAGGGAGATATCAGACTGGCCCAAGGTCACACAGCAATTTAGCACCTTAGGAACTGGAATCTTCTGTTTCCCAATGCTTACTTGCCATTATCTTTCTCTACTCTAAATCTTAGTCAAAGTTAGATCACTGGCCAATTGTTCAGACTGCTACTAGTCACCTGTGTGGCCTTGTATAAAGACCCAAATTTCCCTGAATCTGCATTGGAATAATGACACCTACCCTACCTTTCTCAGGTTTGTTAAAGGAAAATTAATATCATGGGGAGTGGATGTGGCTCAAGCAGTTGAGAGCCCACATCATACATGGGAAGTCCCAGGTTTGGTTCCTGGTGCCTTCTAAAGAGGACAAACAAAAAATGAGCAGACATCAAGTAAAAACAATAAGCAGACAATGAGAAAGAAACAGAGATCGAACAACAGGCAAAAACAACGAGCAAACAACGAGCAGAAAACAAACAAAAAACAAGAAAAAAAATGCAGATGAGTGCAAACAACAAGCAGAAACAATAAGTGAAAAAATTACAAGCAAATAAACAAGGGAGCCATCTAGGGGCAAGGCGGATTAATATCATGGACCAGACTGTGCTTCTAAAAGTCAAGGAGAGGGGAAAACGGACTTTGGCCCAGTGGTTAGGGCGTCCGTCTACCACATGGGAGGTCCGTGGTTCAAACCCCTGTCCTCCTTGACCCGGGTGGAGCTGGCCCATGCGCAGTGCTGATGCGCGCAAGGAGTGCCGCACCACGCAGGAGTGTCCCCCGCGTAGGGGAGCCCCACGCGCAAGGAGTGCACCCGTAAGGAGAGCTGCCCAGCCCGAAAGAAAAGTGCAGCCTGCCCAGGAATGGCGCCACCCACACTTCCCATGCCGCTGACGACAACAAAAGCAGACAAAGAAACAACACGCAGCAAATAGACACAGAGAACAGACAACCGGGGGAGGGGGGGAATTAAATAAATAACTAAATCTTAAAAAAAAAAAATTCACTATTAAAAAAATTTAAAAAATAAAAAAAAATAAAAGTCAAGGAGAGCCGCCCAGCTCGAAAGAAAGTGCAGCCTGCCCAGGAATGGTGCTGCCCATACTTCCCGTGCCGCTGATTACAGCAGAAGCGGACAAAGAAACAACACGCAGCAAATAGACACAGAGAACAGACGACCAGGGGGGGCGGGGGGGGAAGGAGGCAGGAGGGGGGAGGGAGGGGGGGGAGGGAGGGGTGGGAGGGGGGAGGGGAAGGGAGGGGGAGGTTAAATAAATAAATAAATCTTTAAAAACAAAAAAAAAAGTCAAGGAGAGGAGGGAGAGAGAGAGAAGAGAGAAAAACAGACAAAGAAAGAGACAGAGACAGAAAAAGGAGGGAAAAGAAGAAAGGAAGAAGGAGGAAGAGAGGGAGGGTGGGTTATTATTGTCATAAACATACCTGTTTCTTGTTTCTCGTGGATCGCTAAGACCAGTTTGTTTGGGATGGTATCCTGATTAAATAGCACCATGACCTGGGTGTGCTGCTAAACCAAAGAGGTCAATGTGCTGCAGTCTACTTGAAGTAGTGACATGATGTTAAATGGAAAAGCTTCATTGTTACCAACTTAAATTTTCTTAGTTTCTTGCCTCTTGCTACTCTGTAGTTTTCAGTGAATACACAACTTTTAGTTGGCAAGTTTCATTTTGAACTTGTTGTTGTCTTGTACTCCTTCCCAGTTGCTGTAGCTAACAGTTTCATTTCTCAGAAAGTCCCTTTCTCCTTGAAAACCACCCCCTTCTCATTGGACTTAGCAAGAGCTTAGCTAAAGTCTAGTTCACTGAGTGAAAGTTAGAATGCAGAATTATACATTTATTTTCTTTGCTTCCTATTAGACAACATCTTGTCAAAATTAAGGTTATTTCATTTATATTATCTTTTGTTTGTTTTCTGAGTTCTAGTCCCAAATATTGTTCCATTTCTAATTTCTTAATTTTATTTTTACATGCATACTTCATACAATTTGTTTTACTACTTGGCAAGATCATCTTTCGTGCATTTCTGTAGCAATATAGTTTAAGTGACATTTTATCAACATATAGAGCCAGTCTATTTTAAGCAATATCAAATAAGCAATAATAAAATGTCATGTATTATTATTATGAGCCAACATATGCTCTTGGGCCCATGACCAAAAATCCAACAGTAAAAAAGATTAAAATCTGTTTTCTAATTTGTGGGTGTTTTTGTTGGATCCTTCAAGGAAAAAGGCTGAAGCAGAGTTAAAAGCACAAGAGGTTTATTGGGGATAATGCCTGTAAAAAATTAAAGGAGGAGCAGGTAGAACTTTAGATTCAAAGCCTCAGCCAAGCCAAAAGAAGGTTTTAAAACAAAGATTACCCACTAAGGAGTCTTACATTAGGAAGAAATGGCCAGGAGCAGCAGAATTGGCTCGTGTTGCCTAAGGTGAATATAGCCTTGGTTCAAAAGCTGAAGCAAATCCTGACAGTGTTTACAGCTGGCTGGCAACAATGTACCAAAGAAAATTCAATGGTACATGTGTTTTGAAAGTAAATATTTTCAAAAACAATTAATTTAACTCTAGTTTTCGTCTTAATAAGTCCCTCCTTACTTTGTCCTGATATGAAAACTTTGCAAGACCACTTCGTTCTCGTCAACCTCAAGGCTCACCTAGAAAACACCATAACCTTAAATCATTGAAGAGAAGAAAACAAGTGAAGTGATCATTACTGGATCCTGGTTTTCAGACCAAATATTCCCCAGAGGATTGATTTCCAAGGACTGGATGACCTTTGAGAAACTTCAAGTTCCTTCCTGAGAAGAGTCAAAAGTTCTTCCCTGAACAGCACACAATTCTGAGACTGTTCCCTGGAGACTTTTTTTAAAAAGAAACTTTAGATTACATAAATGTTACATAAAAAATATAAGGGATTCTCATATGGTCCACTCACTTCCCCTCCTACACTTTCCCACATTAACAGCATCATTAGTGTGGTGCATTTGTTACAATTGATGAACACATACTGAAGCATTGCCACTAACCATGGATTATAAGTTACATTATAGTTTACACTCTGTCCCATGCAATTTTGTAAGTTATGACAAAATATACAATGGCCTGTATCTGTCATTGCAATATCATGCAAGACAATTCCAATGTCCCAAAAATGCCCCTATATGTAGCTGAGCGTGGGGGTTTCGTCCTCGCTCAGGCCCAAGAGTCGGGGGGGCTTGCTCCTGCCAATCAGCCGGCGGGGGGTGCCCCAAGAGGGAGCACCGGTTCTCCAGGCGTGGGGGACGCGCGGTTGGGGAAAAACCACGGAGACCGCTTGAGCGCAAGAACAGGTCTGCTTTATTACGGAAGTACACTTAGCTATATAGGGTTGGGTAGAGGGAGGGGCGTGATGAAGGGAGGGTTGGCTAAGGGGTGGCTGTGGACAGGCTGAAGCTGATGGATAGACCTGAGGTAAGCAGTTACTGGGGAAGAGGGCAGATTGTGGGTTGGCAATATGGGTGGGACTGGCGGGAAGGACGGCGGGAGCTGGAAGGGGAGGAGGGGTGGAGAAAGGCGGCAACACCTATATCACACCTATTTTTCCCTCTCCTTCCCATCAGAACCTCCAGTGGCCACTGCCTCCACATCAATGATAGAAGTTCTTCCATTGCTAGAATAACAATAATAGAATAACAATGTAGAAAAAAAGTTCATTCCCAAATCTTGAGGAATCTGGGATGGTGATCCCCAGTCTGCCTCTAATTGAGAGGGAGTTTAGATCAATTGGGCAGATGGATAGAACTATGATGCTGGCTGTTGCAGACTCTCTCTGTTCCTTGGGATGGATGTTGTCCAATATCATCACCTTGTTAGTTGTCCTCGGTGAGTCCAATGAACTGGAGAGTAGGTGTTGCAACTCTGCTGAGATTCAGGGCCCAAATGGCAGACTGACAGACCAAAGATTTACGTCTCTCGGACATACACCTATCAAAATTATTACTAACTATAGGTTCACATAAAAGAAGAGCCATGTGTAGGGAAACCACAACTGAGTCCACCTCTGTCATACTGGGGAACATAAATTCCAAGGCAAGACCCACTGGCAGGGCACCAAACTCCTGAGCTATCTGTCCTGCCTATAATGTCCAGATGTCTCTAGAGCCCTCAAGAGCCCCATTCTTGAGGCAATATTTACTGTGGCAGTCAATGAGGTCCTGCTGAGATATGCATAAGCATAACTTTTGGAATGACCTCACAACTCACTTTGTTTTTGTTTTGTTTTGCTTTGTTTTTTCCCTTTCCATCCTTTTTTTTAAATTAATTTATTTTCAAAGAAACTAGGTTACAGAAAAGTCACATAGAAAATATAGGGGATTCCCCTGTACCCCACGACCTCCCCTTCTCACATTTTTCCCTATTAATAACATCTTACATGAGTTTGGCACATTTGTTATAATTGATGAACAAATATTGAAGCATTGCTACTAACCATGCTCAATGGTTTACATTATGGTTTACATTTTGCACTGTACACTTTTATAGGTTTATGACAAAATTTATAATGTCCTAGATCCATCATTGGAAGATCATGCATAACAATTCCAATGCCTTTTGTTCTACCTATTCTATTCTTCCCTCCCCCTTCTTTCAGAACCTATGGTAACCACTAAGGTTCAATTTTTGAAGAACAAGGTCCATAGTTACATGCAGGATATTGAGAGCTTGACATATTGGTCTGTTTCCTTTTTTTTTTTTTTTTTAAAGATACTTAGATTACATAAATGTTACATAAAAAATATAGGGATTCCCATATGTCCCACTCCCCACACCTCCCTCATTTTCCCACATAAACAATATCCTTCATTAGTGTGGTACCTTCATTGGAACTGATAAACACATTTTGGAGCATTGCCACTGAGCATGGATTATAGATTACATTGTAGTTTTCACTCTCTCTCACACAATTCTATAGGTTATGGGAAGATATATAATGGCCTGTATCTGTCATTGCAAAGTCATTCAGGATGATTCCCAAATCCTAAAAATGCCCCCATGTTACACCTGCTTTTCCCTCTCTTAGACCTCAGAGCTTCCAGTGGCCACTGCCTCCACATCAATGTTGTAATTTCTTCCATTGCTAGTATCACAATAAGTCTGTAATAGAATACCAGTAAGTCTGTTCTAGTCCATAGTTCACTACCCAGTCCTGAAGATTCTGGGATGGTGATGTCCACTCCACCTCTAAGTGAGAGGGAGCTTCGATCCCATACAGCCGATGGATGGGACTCTCTTGCTTGCAGTTGCAGGCTCTCTCAGTTCCTTGGTATGGGTATGGTGGTTGTCCATCCTCACCTCCTTGTTAGTTGTACTGGGTGTGTCCAATAAACAGGAGAGTAGATTTTGCAACTAAGGCACAGGGCCCAAATGACACATGGAAAGCCCAAAAGTTTAAGTCTCATGGACATATACCTACCAACTCCAGCACCAACCATAAATTCAAATACAAGGGACAGATGAGCCAGGTGTAGGGAAGCTATAACTGAGTTCAACTCTGTCATTCTCAGGAGCACAATCTCTAAGGTAGGGACCACTGGCAAGGCACCAAACTCCAAAGTTATCTGCCCTGACCATAGTGCCTGGGTGTCTCCAGAGCCCTCATGAACCCCACTATTTAGGGTAGTATCTACTTTGGCAGTCTATGAGATTCTGCTGAGATGTGCATAAGCATTACCTCTGAGATGACCTCCCAATCCACTTTGAAGTCTCTTAGCCATATAACTTCATTGGTCTTTACCTTTCACCCCTTTTATTCAAGGTAATTTTCCAGTTGCATTGCTAGTTGATGCTTGGTAGTAATACCTAGGCGACAGGGAGGTTCATTCCTGGGAGTCATGTCCCATTTCAGGGGAAACGTACTGTGTTTATATGCTGAGTTTGGCTTAGAAAAGGCCACATTTGAGTAACAAGGAGGCCCTCAGGAGGTAACTTTTAGGCAACATATAATACTAGGGTAAGTTTCAATTTCAAAAGAAAAAGTTCAAAGTACAATCATCAATGTCAAGGGCCTAGTGCAATGGTTCATCCTCCTTCACTAGGCACTGTATCTGTACTTGGGGGATTCTTGTTGTCCCATTAGAGAATTTAGCAGAACTCCCCAGGATGGGAATTCAATATTCTTTCAATTATTGTGTGGATCTCTGCCCACCATGACAATGCCTCATGAACACTTGAACACAATCATATGCCTTAGAGTCATGCCCCAGATGAATCCCCTCCCATGCGTTCCCCCATCACTGACACCCTGCACCAATGTTTCTCCCTTGCCACAGTTGTGACCCTTCTGTGATCCAAAACCTCTCCAAAGATGAAGTCAAGAATATAACCAAGTAAAATTAATAAGAAAATGAAATAATAATGATAGCTTTTAAAATAATTTACTATACAAAAAAATTATTTTAAATAATAAAAAAAATCTTGTTTAGACATTATGTCTTTCATCACTTTAAGATCTATTGTCTTTTATGTACAGTGACATTTTCTTCCATATATTCCTCCAGTGCAGGGACACAAACAGATATATGCACACCAATGTTTATAGTGGCATTATTCACCATTGCCAAAAGTTGGAAGCAACCCAAATGTCCATCAACAGATGAATGGATAAGGAAATTGTGGTATATACTTACAATGGAATACTACTCAGGTGTAAGAAGGAATGCAGTATTAGCACACAGAATAACATGGATGAATCTTGAAGACTTTATGTTGATGACATAAACCAGACACTGGAGGACAAATGCTGTATGACCTCACTGATATGAATTAAGCAAATTGTGCAGACTCACAGAGCTAGAATCTGGAAAACAGGTTTACAGTGACAGAAAGGGAGTAAAAGGTTGTGAGCCAATTCCCATATGAGCAAACTCTATGATAAGGTGGAATAGTGTAGTTGCACAGTGGATGGGCATGACAGTGGTGCAGTGATGCTATTGGGTTCAGCAGTGATAGTGTGTGAGGGGGGCAGGATGGAGATTGGGTTGGACTGTCCATCAAACTGGGAGGAGCGTGGGGGGAAGAAACAGGTGAACTCTGAGGATTTGCCTGTCTGTGGTTAAAACTACAATGTTGGCAATGTTCTTTCGGCAAATATTGCAGGGGAGGATTACTAGTGTAGGGTGTTGGATGTGGGGAAGGTGCATACAGGACAGAGAACACCTAGGATAAGTTTCTATGGAATATGCAAGCGTTCATCTTGTCTTATTGTGTTATGTCAGTGGGTTGAGACCCACACAATAAAAAAGAAAATATTAAACTCCCATCCTGGGGAATCCTGCTATGTTCTCAGTTAGACGGACAAGAATCCCTTGAGAACACAGGCAGTGCCCGATAAAAGAAAACAGACCAGTATGTCAAGTCCTCAGTACTATTGCTAGTAACTATGAATCTTATTTCTTCAAAAAGTAGAAACTTAGTAGTTACCATAGGTCCTGAGTGGAGGGGGAAGGAAGAGTAGAATAAATGGAATATAGGGCATTTTTAAAATTTTTTATTATGTTTTAAAAGATATTTAGATTACATAAATGTTACATAAAAAATACAGGAATTCCCACATGCCCCACTCCCCACACTGCCCACATTTACCCACATTAACAACATCCTTCATTAGTGTGGTACATTCATTGCAATTGATGAACAATTTTGGGGCATTGCCACTAAGCGTGGATTGCAGTTTACACTGTAGTTTACACTCTCTACCATATAATTCTGTAGGTTATGGTAAGATATATAATGACCTGTATCTGTCATTGCAATGTCATTCAGGACAATTCCCCAATCACAAAAATGCCCCTGTATCACATCTGTTTTCCCTCTCCCTAACCTCATAACGTCCAGTGGCCACTGCCTCCACATCAACATATATGTTCTTCCATTGCTAGAATCACAGTAACTCCATAGTAGAATACCACTAAGTCTGCTCTAGTCTGTAGTTCATTCCCCAATCCTGAGGATTCTGGAATGTTGATGCCCACTCCATCTCTAATTGAGAGGCAGCTTCAGTCCCATACAGTGGATGGATGGGACTCTCTTTCTTGCAGTTGTAGGCTCTCTCAGTTCCTTGGTATGGTGGTTGTCCATCCTCACCTCCTTGTTAGTTTTCCTGGGTAAGTCCAATGAACTGGAGAGTAGGTGCTGCAATTCTGTTGAGGCTCAGGGCCCAGCTGGCACATGGACAGTCCAAAGATTCAAGTCTCTTGGACATATATCTACCAGCTGCAGCACCAACTATAGGTTCAAATAGATAAGACTGAAGAACCATGTGTAGGGAAACCACAACTGAGTTCAATTCTGTCACACTGGGGAGCACAAACACCAAAGTAGGGCCCAATGGCAAGGCACACAACTCATGAGCAACCTGCCCTGACCATAGTGCCTGGGTGTCTCCAGAGCCCTCAGGAGACCCACTTTTTCAGGTAGGGTCTAATTTGACTGTCAATGAGATTCTGCTGGGACATGCATAAGCGTAACCTCTGGAATGACCTCCCTAAGTCTCTTAGCCAAATAAACTCATTTGTCTTTACTTTTTCCCCCTTGGGGCCAAGGACTTTTTCTAGTTGCATTGCTAGTTGGTGTATGGTAGTAATTCCTCGGTACCAGGGATGCTCATACCCAGGAGTCAGGTCCCAGGCTAACGGAAAGGTGATGCATTTATATGCTGAGTTCAGCTTAGAGAAGAGGCCACATTTGAGAAACATGGAGGCTCTCAGAAGGTAACTCTTAGGCACGCTACAGCCCTAGGCTAAGTTGCAGTTTAAGAGCAAAGGCTCATAAGCATAGTCTTCAATATCAAGGGCCCATCAGTGAACCATCCTTCTTAACTAGTCATTGCACCTGCACTTGGGGGATTGTTGCTGTTCCATTAGAGAATGTAGCTGAGCTCCCCAGATTGGGAATTCAATATTCTTTCAGTTATTGTGTGACTTTTCACCCACCATGACAATGAACAAAGGGCATTTTTAGGACATGAGAATTGCTCTACATGATCTCACAAAAAAGGAAACAGGCCATTTTAAATTTCATCAAAATTCATAAAAGTGTATGGTCCAAAATGTAAATCATAACGGAAACCATTGACCATGGTTAGTAGCAATGTTTCAGTATTTGTACATCAATTGTAACAAATGTACTGGCCACATGTAAAATGTTATTGATAGAGGAAAGGGGAAAGGGGGAAGGGCGTTGAGTATATGAAAATCTCTTATATTCTCTACATGACTTTTCTGTAGCCTAAAGCTTCTTTGAAGACAAAATGAAAAAAACAAGTCCCTGGAGACTTTTCACAAACTTTATCATATTTCACTTTTTTCTTGTGTAAAGATGAGGCCTTGGATCTGGGCAGAAACAGGTTGGAAGGTGTATTATTTTCGTAGAGCTGCTGTAACCAAATACCACAAACTGGGTGGCTTAGAGCAACAGAAATTTCTCACAGATCTGGAGGTTAAAAATTCTAAATCAGGGTGTTGGCAAGACCATGCTCCCTCTGAAGAAGAATGTTTCTTGCTTCTGGTGGCTGCCGGGACAGCATTGGTGTTCCTTGGCTTGCAGGTGCCTCACTCCAGTCTCTGCCTCCAACTTCACCTGGCCTCTTCCTCTGTAGTGTCTGTATTTCTTCTTTTAAGGACACCAGTCATATTGGATTCAAGGGCCACCCTAATCCAGTATGACATCATCTGAATATAACTAATCACATCCACAAAGATCCTATTTCAAAATATCTCACATTCTGAGGTTCTGGGTAGACATGGATTTGGAGGTGACACTCTGCGACCAGGTACAGGTGGCAAAGTTTTATACCTGTGTTAGAAAAACAGACCTTGGCAGCCCCTCACTACAAGCTCCCAAAGAATGTTTTAAAAACATCTTGCCTTTGAGTCCAGCACTTAGGATTCTGCAAGGAGCAACCCATGGTCCCAGGAAGGGACACAGACACTCCGAGTCAAAGTTCCAGTCTGGGGTTTCTAGAAACTGGGCAGAGGAAATGCTGGCTACCACTGTGCCTGGGGAACAAGCGTTCACTAGCAGGCAGGACACAGAGAGATTAATATCAAAGAGTTTTCCTCTGAAGTTCTTGGAGAAGGTACAATAAAGCTCTACGAGCGTGGCTTTTCAACGAGCAGTTGAATGGACAATTACAGAAGGGAGAAATCTGCTTTTTCTCTGGAACAGCAGAAAAATAAATCCTTAGTAAGAGCTCCAGGAGAGCTTATTACTTCCATAAAATATTTTTTCTTTCCTTTTCAATGCTTGGTGAAGATTAAAAACAGAAGAAAAATAGCACTTCATTGCTTTTTTTTATGTGTGCAAACCAAAAAGCTCTGTAAAGATTCAATTAAAAAATCAATAAAGTTTTCTGAAAGAGTTGTGTAATCTGAGATCCCCAGTATAGAATCATAATTTGGGGGGAGATACACAGAAGTCTTGCGGAATTACTAATTAAAGAAACCGGCCGAAATGGAATCATAGTTCCCTGAAATCGTTCTGAGTCATCAAGTCTGGGGGTTGGAGAAGAGACACAACAGATCATTTTGCCATCCCCCAGCACAAATACTAAACAGGAAAATCCTTGTCTGTTCTTTTCCCTAAGGATCCAGAAAAGAAAAGAATTTTCATTCTCCCTTGATAGTGCTGCCCATTGGTGAGTCACTGAGTCAATATTTATTGAGCACTTATTTAGCACCCAGTTCAGTATTTATTAAAAAGAAGAAAATCAGTGTTGCCATAACTAGGTTAGGGTGGAGAGAAGAGGATTCTGGGACTTCAACCTAGAACTTTTTTCTCAGGCTTTTGTTCTTGCTATTTCCATCTTTTATTATTTTATTTTCCTCCCTCCTTCATCAGTAAAATTGGGATAAGGTACCTACTTCACATAGTTGATGAAAAAAGTGCAAGAAAAAACATGGACTCTGAAATCAGACAGACTTGATCTGAATTTAGACCTAGTTTTGCCATTTTATTAGCTGTTCAAATCTCTTACTACCTCTAAGTTTCGGTTTCGTCATCTGGAAAAAAGATGAAGCAAGTACCATAAAGGACGATTGTGAGGAACCAGAGATAATTTACATAATATGGTGGGCACATGTCTGGTAAATGAGTTATAATTATTGTTGAAAGTATTCCATTTAATGTGAAGCTCTGTATAAGTCTTGGGTATCCCTTGCTGCATCCAAAACTTCAGCTGTAATCCCATGTAATTGATTTATTGAACCATCTCAACTTGGTTGAGGATAAACATGAACAAGGTTTCTCTGCCTCCCATCACTTCTTTTTCCCCTGTCCTCAGTTCTCTTGTGGTACACCTCAAAGACTTTTGCCTGGTTGTCTGCCCTCTAAGGGGCAACTCAAACCTGGTTATGATACGTGGGAAACTCACACATGCTTGCAGACCAAACAATGGAAAGAAAAACCTGCTCCATCACCAATCCTCTGTCTGGCAATTCTTTCCAGCTCTCTTTTCACCTGTTCAGGTAGGCTCAGGCTCGACCTAAAGGTCCACTGCCTAAGCAGACATCCAACCAAGAAACATTCTTCCTCTCCTGCCAATGTCTGTTCTATGAGGACTCTCAGGAGCCCGGTATCACTTTGATATGGGAGGGGCAATGGAGCGTATAATGATTCCAATCCCTTCCCTCAGAGGAAGAGAGGCAAAACTCATTTCATCTTAATCACTACCCTCCTGAAGATGGTGAGGACTGCCTCCTCTTGTCACCCGTCTTTATTTATAGAGTGGGAAAAGGATGGGGCTTATGAGAATAGTGACTGGTAGGGTGGATCCAGTGGAGCTACCTCTAAAAAGCCTGAGAAAGATGCTTGGCTCCACTTTCTGTTGGCTCCTTAGTGCTGCTCTCTCTTCATATTTCTCTTTGTTCTCAGATTGGGTATTGGTTGCCAATCCCCTCGGCATCCTGTGTGATACTTGACTCACCTTTAATACCCCCAATAGATGTCAGATAGGTTGAATAAATCGTGGAACCGAAACACAAGTCCTAATCATTATGGCAATATAGATATTCTGCTTTGGAGACAGAAGAGAGATGGGCATGAAGGGGAACACGCTTGTCAAGGAGTCAAGTCTACATCCGATTTTTCTATTTTTCACAAGACGAGATTTATTAACCAAAAGGGTGCTCATGCAAAGTTCCAGAACTCTGTTGGCTTTTGTAAAGGGCATTCAGGGTAGACACTTACAGTCACAAGGACCTAAAGAGTCCAACTCAAGGTACCATAAGAGGTACTTTCTCACCCAAAGTCTGTTGCCACGTATTGATGCAAGATGGCGGGCGATTCTGTGAGGGTTCAGCCTTCTTTCTTCCTCTTCAGGCTCCATGATCCCAGCTTCTTCTGATGACAGCCCTAGGCTGCCATAAGCCTTGTCACTCTCCCAGGGCTCATTTCTTTCCAGGCTCAGCTGCCTAGTTCTCTCCACAAGGTCAGCTATAGACTATTAGGTTTATCTCTCTTATGGGGCCCTGTCTATGGAATACTCTCTCTTCCTGCCTATCTGCTTCTGTGTGTCTACTTCTATGTGAGAGTTTGTTTTGTCACCCAAGAGGCCTGGAACTCAAACTGAGTTACCCTAAGGACGTGGTTGGATCAAAGCCCTAATCTTAATATAATTCGATCAAAAACATCTCAGCTAAATCTAATACTATCAAAGAGTATCATGCCCAGAGGAACAGACCAGTTTATGAAGATAATCAATATCTCCTTTTTGAAATTCATAAATAATAGCAAACTGCCACACCAGAATTATAGAGCATTTTTCTTTTTTTCCAGCTGAACAATACATTCATTGTTAACATATTTTTTGGCTATAAATCCATAAAGAAGCCCAAATACTTTTCCATCATCTATTCTGTCTTTTGCCATGTTTGACAAATTTGGATTGGGAAGTCATTTGTTAGCAATTCTTATTACCAGGCAAGGGACGACATGCTTTAACAAATAATAATTTGATTCCTCTTTTTCCCCCTTAAAAGTCATTTTATTGAGATATATTCACATACTATGCTATCCCTCCAAAATGTATGGCTTTTAGTATTATTTGAAAGATATACATTCATTACCACAATCAATTTAAAACATTTTCATTATTCCAAAAAGAAAAATCCACTGCCCCTTAGCTGTCAGGTCTCAATCCCTCTATCCTTCCCCAGCCCTATATTACCACTAATCTGATTCTGTCTCTCTATATTTATCTAAATTTACATTTTTTAGGAGGTATCAGGAATTGAACACAGGATCTTGTACATGTGAAGCAGGTGCTCAACCACTAAGCCACATCCACTTCCCTAAATGTACATTTTATATAAATGTAATAACTATAAAACATGCAATATTTTGTGTCTTGTTTTTTTCACTGAGCATAATTTTTTTAATTATTGTAATTTTTAGAGAAGTTGTAGGTTTACAGGAAAGTCATGTCAAAAATACAATGTTCCTATATACCCCCCTATAATTGACAAATTGCATTAGTGTGGTACCTTTGTTACAACTGATGAAAGAATATTGAAATATCACTGTTAACTATAGTCCATCATTTACATCAGGTGTATTTTCCCATATATCATCCTATTATTAACACCTTATAATAGTGCCATACTTTTGCTACACTTCATTAAAAAACATTCTTCTGTTAGCACTATTAACCCCAGTGCATCATCTGCAACAAGGTTCACTGTGTTATACAATCCCATAGTTTGTCTCCTAACTTTCCTTCTAGTAACATATACCACACAAAACTTGCCCTTCAACCACATTCACAAACACAATTCAGCTCTGTTAACTTGATTGGATTCTTCACAATTAATCTGTGAAATAGTCGTGATTACTCGTTCCTTTTTATGGATGGGAAAACAGAGCCACTGAGAAATTGCAAAACTAATAGAATCACAAATCTGTTGCATGCAATCAGCTTTTCTCACCCATCTTTTTTGCTCCTTCCACCCCATGGTAGGACTGGCTTACTCACTTTTCAATATTATTCTCAAAAGCTGCCTTTTTGAGACATCAGAGTTTGGGCAAGAGCATTAGAGCTACCTTCAGAGGTCACTGTGGCTAGTCCAGGCTCCACTACCCACTACCTTGACTGTGAGGAGCAATCTGACTTCTCTGAAGCTGCTTCTTTGTTTAAAAAAGAATCAGAATGTAGCCCATATTGAGAGCTGTAAATATTATTGAACTATCACATACAGAAAGTGCTGTGTGGAGAGCAAAGCACCCTCCTTGGATGTTCTCTGCTCTTTTCACCTCTGTGGTGTCCCTTGTGTCTTCCCTGGCTCTCCCCTCCATGTTGTATAATTGCATTTAGAGCACTTAGTTCTGTCCTCCTGTCATATTCATTAATTTCTCATATGTTTGTGTCTCTGACTATACTGTAAGCTCCTTGAGGGCAGGCACCTCATTTTCTTCACCCTTCAGTGTCCAGTTAATATCACAGGCAAAGAACACTCTCAACAGATGTGTGATGAATTTAACTAATCACACTTTGGGAGTATAAATTGCACACCCTTTTTGGAAAACAGTTTAGCAGTACTATTGACATTGAACATGCATATATGATAACCTAGCAATTCCATTTCTAGGAGTCTATGAAACAAAAATGCCTACATATATGCAGCAAAAAAATATATGTCCTGGCAGCATTACTTATTATTTAGCTAAAAAATAAATCGAATGCCCATCTTTATGGTTGAATCAATAAATTTACAGTATATTTATACAATTGAATAATATATGGCAATGAAAATAAATGTACTATGACTACATGTAGTCAATGGATAAAACTTACAAATATTGTTAAGCAAGATAAATCCGACACTAAATAGCACACACTATACTATTCCATTTTGATAAAGTTCATAAACAGGTAACACTAATCTGTAGTGTTAGAAGCTGGTGATGTGGTTATCCTTTAAGATGAGCAGTGACTTTAGCAGTGACTAAAGGGGACTTTGGGGTGCTGGCAATGTTCCATCTCTTCAGTTAGATGTTGTTTACATGGGTCTATTCCATTTGTGAAAATCCATCAATCATTACACAAATTATGTTGTTTTATGTAAACAAAAATACTTTAAGAAATGAATGAATGAAGACCTCAAAAACAATGGGACACAGTATAAATAAGTTCTTATAGAAGTGAGGAGCTGGAATAGACGCAGACATGCATACATGAGGCCTTCTGTAATCTGGATGTTTCCCACTTCTCTAACATCATTTCTGTTACACAGTTTCCGATCATATCCAAACAGCAACTTTCTTATTCCTTGATTACTTCGGCATACACTGACCACTTAGTATAAGATGCAGACTCCATTTCAAACGTGCTTGCTAAATGATTAGGTTCCAATCCTTGGTTTTAACCCATTTCCTTCCTTTTAGACAATGTTTATTACTTTTTTTCTTTTTATGTGTGTATCAAGAAGCAAAAAGAACCCCAACTACCAACACAAACTAAATGCATTGTGTTATTTTTAATGGAAGACTGCTGCTACATCAAAAACATGAAGCACACAGCACAGATGCGTCCCCGCTATCGTGGACTGATGGAGTCTTGCCCATGCCACCCTTTTCCAGCCCTTAGAGGAGTCAGTGTGTCCACCATCCTTCCCCCAAAACACAACATGAAAGGAGAGGCTGAGTCCAGAGCTTTGAGGGCACAATGACATGTGCACTTACGTCTCCAACACCAATATTCCCAACCTCAGCTTTATCTATGTCCTTTGCACCATTTTTTCAGAAGTAGGAAACACTTCTTAAGTGATGGCTGTCACGCAAAGTGACCCCAGCCAATTATTCCTTGATCATGCAAAAACAGGTGATATCGTTTTCTTCCATTTGCTAGCTAACAAGGAAGGGGTAATCAATCAGACAGCAGAGAAAGACTTGTGTTAGCAGCAATCATTTGCAGAGTTGATTGATACCTGATGTGGACTTCTAAGGTTAAAGTGATAAACAATCAAACAGGCCTGGAACAATACTGCATCCTGGTGCGTGTGTTTCTTTGTTTTGTCTTTTATTAAACCTCCCCACTTTATTTTCTTGGACTGTGTGTATGACTGCCGTTCATCTAATTGCAGAGATGAATTTATTAGGACCTGGAGGAGGGTGGCCAGGCCATCCACCATGGAGCTGATGGTGGCGTTTGCATGTTCATGTGAGCTTGCAAGTGTAAGAGACAAATGTTTTGCTCCTAATCCTGAAGGCCTCATCACTTGATCTCTGATCAAATTCCTAATTATTACTCAAGCTTTTCCTTCTTTGAGGGAGCTTTTCCAGTCCATCAGAGTTTCAGACTTTGTGCTAATATAGTACTTTGCACATAATTGAATTAAAGTCTGTTCGCCCTGATTTCTAGTTATCTGCCCACAGATCTTTCTGCTTATATAAGGGCCTCCTCCATCTTTCCTGGCTGGAAAATAGTTATTACAGTATACCTCTTCCAAGTACTCACAAGTAGGCATTCCAAAAATATCTGTTGAATTATCCTCCTCGTTGAAAAGAAATTCTCATTGAGAAAAAAATCGAAAGCCTTAGCAAAGTCAAAATATACTGTTTCAATTTTCCTATCACTCTGTCACAGTAAAAAAAAAAAAAAACAGACTAGTTTGATGGTATCGATTCTGCACAAAGCCCTGCTGTTTTTCAACCAAAAGCCTGTGCTCTTATAGCTGCTTAGGAATTGATTTCTGGTGAGATATTTGGTTTGTTTGTTTGTTTCACAGTATGCCACTTAAACAGATAGGACCACAGCATGCCCTCCCATCCTTTCTCTCCTTTCATGAGAATGAACTTTAAATTGCTCCTTTCATATACTTTTACCACCTCTCGCAATCGTCATGAATCATTTATGATCACTACTAGTGGTTGTAATGCCCCAACTCGATTTTGGGTAAAGTCAGCCTTGCTGATTAAAATGCATTCCACTTACCTAAAAAGTAGCAAAGATTTCCCCCAGGCCATACAAGCCTAGTTGTTCTAACATTAATCAAGTAGTATGTTTCTGCTTCCTTTTCACAAATTATGAGACAATCTGATTCAAATTCCTTCCCAAGCAATATTCCTGGGCATCACCAAGGAAGTCTCAGATGTTCGCAAACAAACCCTCTGGGTTGCTGTGTGGGGCCAGCCATGTCCCTCCTCTCCCATGCTCTTCCTTTGATGTGCCATGTTGTTGCCAGCCTAGAAATTACCACAAAGCTGCCTGTATACTCTGTGGATCCGTTAACAGTCACATATATGACATCTGACACCACGTCTCCATTTGAGATGGAGCTAGTTGGGCTAGCTCCCCAGATGCCTGAGTCCACCGGGTGCTCTGGAGTAATGCAACTTGGGAAAAGTCCTAAATCCTGTGCACCTGTCTGTCACAGCAGCCACCAAGCAGGGCTGCCTCGACGACTCGGCATCGGACGGTGCTCTTGCTGAAACAGTTTTTCTAGGTTTTGCTTCTAGCATCCTCTTCTGGTATCAGGCAAGAGCACATGGTATTAGGCTTGTGAACCAGCTGTTGGGCAGCTACTGGGCTCTCTTCAGTGTGACCCTGCTCTCCTACACAAATTGTCTTCCAACCAAAGTCTTGTGTCCAAGCTTTGTCTTCCCTCAGAATGCTGTCTTCCCCTAGAGACTCCAAGTCTGTCATGAAAACAGAAGGCTTGAGGGCATGCTTAAGTGGTCTTTAGACATTTCAAGATATATCTTTGTCTTAGGGTGAGTATAGTAGTTTAGGGCCCCTTTTACATTAGACATTTTTAAAATTTTGCATTACAGTCTCTCTGTTGTGCCTTCCTGTTCTCCCATCCTATATGTTGCCCTATCCATGGATTCAAGATTGCATTTAATTTTTTTCTGTTTCTAGGACTGGTCAGTTCAATTAAATTCAACAAGGATTTATTGAGCACCTACAATATATCAGGAATTTATCAGCTGTAGGGATGTCAGATGAATAAAACAGAAATCCTTTACTCAAGGATTTTATAATGTAATGAGAAGACATACATAAATATTTACCATGCAGCCAGATAATTCATATGGTAGGAGTTCAGTACAGATGCTGTAGAAGCACAAAAGGGAAGAATTTTTGTTGATCTGAGAATCAGAGAAGCTTCCTAAAGGGGATAATGGTCAAGTTGAATGAAGGAAAAATAGGTACCACCAGGTGGGTCTGGATGGAGGATGCTGACGGCAGGGACTCCGTGGTGTTCTTGCAGAAAATACAAGTAATTGGATGTTACTGGGCCAAAAGGTGAAGAATTAGAGAAGGGTAGTGGTAGGAGGGTATATTTTTTTGTGGCTGAGAAGGCTTATAACCAAGTCTTAATATTTAGCTTAGCCCCACCTCCAGACCATGAGGCTTGCATCTTCTCTATGGGGTTTGCCAAACAAAAATGTGACGGTTCTAACCACCTGTCACTTAGACAAAAAGCATTTCTTTCATTTAGGAAAACATTTATAAGAAAGGAAAACTAAACATTTAAACAAAGATAGCATCCTCCTGTGGGTTCTTCAGCCATTGGTGACCCACCTTACAGAGTCTTTTTTTTTTTTTTTTTACCATTGTTTAGGTCACTGATGATACAGAATCTATGCCCCAGAATTCTACCAAGAAAGAAAATTCAGAGGCTGGTACTTTATCAGTGAGGTGACATGCCAAGCTAGAATCTCTGATCCAGGTGACTCCAATAGATTTCATGTCTGGCCAGCTTTTTCATGTGTTTAAAATTGGAATACTCTCACTCAGAGTGGCTTCTGGCACTTACTAATGTTAGTTCAAACCTGTAGTAACTTTTTCCTCCAAATAATACTGTCAAGAAGGGTGGCAATATTAAATATATTAAGATTGGCAAAGCATTGTGTATTAGACAGCCAAAGGGGTGCTGATGCAAAATACTAGAATTTGGTTGGTTTTTACAAAGGGTATTTATTTGGGGTAGGAGCTTACAGATACCAGGCCATAAAGCATAAGTTACTTACCTCACCAAAGTCTATTTGGATTAAGAAGGCTGCCGACGTCTGTGAGGGTTCAGGCTTCCTGGGTTGCTACATTCCTGGGGCTTGCTTTACTCTGGCTTCAACGTTCCTTCCTTCCTGAGGCTGGCTTTTTTTTTCCTCTGCATGCTGACTTCCCAGGGCTCCAGTTTAAGTCTTCAGCATCAAACTCCAAACTCAAAATGCCAACATTAAAAGCCTTCAGCTCTGTTCTTCACCATACCTTTTATCTGTGAGTCCCCACCCACCAAGGTGTGGGGACTCAACACCCTAATCATAACTCAATCATGCCCAAGTACAGATCGGATTACAAGCATAATCCAATATTTCTTTTTGGAATGCATCAATTATATCAAACTGTTCCATATGGTAACAAGAAACAACCCCATGCCTTAATACAATTCACTGTGCTTGCTTGCCTCACAGTCCAGTGCAGCAGATATGGTCTCTGCTCCACAGAGTCATTCATGTTTCCAGGCTTCCTCCATCTTGTGTCACCAACATCTTGATCAACTGGTCTTTAAAGTTTCGTGTAAGGGAAAGTAAAAGCATGGAGGACTCCATAGAGAGAGGAGTAGTTGGGTAGGCATGGCATGCATCACTTCTGCCCATACTCTGCAATGGTTAGAACTCAATCACATGGCCTCAATGCAGTTGCAAGGGAAACTGGGAAATATGGTGTTTTTGTGTGCTCAGGAAGAAAAGAAATTTTTTAGGGGAACCCATAGCATTGTCTCAGACACCTTAAGAATGAAGGAAAAACTAGCCTTGACCACTGCCTTTGGATTACTGATCTCTGACCCAAGGGGGCAGAGAGAAAATATGGAGCTATCAGCCATTATATCTTTGTATTGAAGTGTAGGTAATTTCCTGGTGATAAACCATCCTAGGCATGGAGATTGGCAAACGACAAACTTTGTGCTTTTTGCTTGGATAGATATATGTGTGTGAGGGAGCCAAGCATTTAAAAGAGGCATTGCAAGCTATAAAAAAGAACCAGAGTATAGACTATGGAACACTATGCTCTAGGGGTCTTTGAGCTTTACAAATGAATGTCATAGTCAGAGAAATGGCCCTTAATACTTTCCCTTTTAAGTCTATACTTTTAAGTCTGCTAGCATATTTTACATAAAATAAGATGTCACATTCATAAGAACACTTGGCAACACCTGTCTCCAAGTACTATTCCTCATTGGTCATGGAAGCAACAGAATCAAATTAAATTTGGGAGGAAAACATGTACCTTTTTAATCATCTAGGAGCAAATATCTACCTAATGACAGAGCCCATGTAACATTTACACATAGATCTAAAATATTAGAGGCTTGGGGGAAATGATAGAAAATGAGGAAGGTCATTTGGGTTCATTACATCCAGTTCTTGCAAAGCTTCACAGACTTTTGAGCTAATTCTACATTTTTTATGTTTATCGCTTCACTCTCTATCTGTATTTTTCTTAAAGACTCATAAAAAATCACTAAGGATCTTTTTACCAAGCATTAGATACTATATGGGAATATAAAGAAATAGACTAGTTCTTGGGAAGGCATTCTATCTCAAAAAATACCTTTATAATGCTGATTAGGGAATGGTATTAAAAGTCATCTTATAATCATTGTCATTTTGTGTAGGGACTTCGGGGTCCCAACCTTCTTTTTCTCCCACCTTCCTTCTTCCATCATTAGGTACTTACACTAATTAATATCATAATTTTGACAATAAGGTTAATATAAATGACTTTCTTACAGTGTTGGCATTAGGATCAAATGAGATAATATAAATACACATAATCATTTTAGAAGTAGTAATTCAATAGCAGCTATTACTAGCACTTGATTTTATCCAGGAACATGTGGCCCTTTCACCTCTATCCTTTGTGTTTCTCTCCGTGACAGTCTTATTCCCTTGGACTGTGGTTATCTGTCATGTAGTCAAGACTCTGTAGTAGGTATACATTAATTTAAGGACAAATAAATGTATTAGTCTCAATCTGAAAAGTCTCTGACATTACATTTTAAGAAAAGCCAAATTCGTATGTTCAATTTATATAGTTAAAGCCTTTCTCTCTCTCTCTCAATCTCTCTCTCTCTCTCTCTCTCTCTCTCTCTCTCTCTCTCTCTCTCTCTCTCTCTCTCTCTCTCTCTCTCTCTCTCTCTTCCCCCCCTCCTTCTGCTTACTCTGAGAGTTTTTCTTTTTGGCAAGCTATCTCTTTCTGGTGGGAAATAAAGTCCATTGGGTCCAAGCTAACATAATCTCCCAGCTCTTAGTCTAAGAAGGAGAGATTCATTCTCAATTAGAGTTCCTTGCTCCCTCAAAAATAATTCTAATTGGTCTTCCTGTATGAATCACTATGTGTCTGGGATCCAGGGGAATGTGACCCTTGATTACTCAGCCTTAGTCACAGGCCCATCCATGCCTATAGCAGGGGAGACGGGCTCCCAAATTGGCAGCACCAACAGAATCACATAGGCTGACAAAGCAGCAGTTTTCAAAAGGAAAAAGGGGCAGTCACAAAATGGCAGATATCATGTCTGTATGCCCCTATCCCACATTAGTCTGTGATCTCCTGAAGATGACTCTTGAGTTAGCAGTGAATGCATAGTAGGTGCTCATTTTAAAAATTAGTGTAATTTTAAAACATATTCCATCTCAAATTTTGACTAAAGCCAAATTAGGACTGCTAATCAGAGAGATAATGTTGTAAAGCATGAAATGTGTTGATATTACATATTAGCCAGTAAAATCAAATAATGGCATAACTTGAAAATAATCTCAGAACCTTCTGATAACTTTTCTGGTCTACAGTAAATTTGGTAAGATAATCAAAAGCTTGCTAAGTATATTGTGTTCCAATGGAAGTAGGCATAAGTGGAAAAAGCAAACACTTCCTCAAAATCTTGTTATATGTTTTGTACATTAGTTCTTCTTCTAACGTACAAATTACAACTTCAAGTTAAATTCATTTGAGGTGAATTCATTTGAAAAGGGAAATAGCAACTTCGGGAGATTCACATTTAAAGGAAAAAGCTTGAGGATAATGTGTGCACAATAAAATGCAGATTTGGGGTTCAAATCAGAGTCAGCTACTATAAAGGCAGATTAGGTAGATCATGAGACTGAGTTGGACAGAATTAAGGATAAGAATAAACTGATGAGGATAAAACCTAATCATCAGAAAAGAACCATGGAAAATCTTACTCTGAATGAGCAAATGTTTGGCTTTGCTCTCCTCATCTCTAAAATTCAGGAGGAATGGGGAAGATTAGAAGAATAAGAAGGACTAGACAGCTGAACTTCTTCCTAACCAAAACTCTAGGGCTGTATTGTATTCTGATTCCCCAGAGCTACTTCCAGGTCTTTCAGTCAAAATGGATTAATGTGGGCCTAGTATATGTCAGGCACTGTGCTCTTATTTTGCAATCAACACTAAATACCTTTCCTCTGGAGGTTTACATCAGCTTCGTAGACCCACTTGAGCATATCTTCCATATTCTTATTGCCATTGTCCATGATGCATGTTGACCTCACCCTGCCTCTGTCAGTAATATCAGCCAATTCAGCATTTACTTTGATGATTTGTTATGCTGATCTCGTGGTTTTCTCAATCTCTTCTTCAATAATTTCCTTCACTTCCACATTTCATCCATCCATTAATGTCAATCTTCATGGGAACCATTTGTATGTGATACCTCAATATATAGAAATTAATTCTAAGTAATAAGGAAGAGTCCAACTGGGAGATATTTTATACTCATAGAGACTTTTGGCACAATTCAAATTCCTTATATTCCCTTCATACTCTCAATTAGTCATCTAAAAATCCCTACTTTATATAGTCCCAAACCTTTAGTTGATAGGTAGAAAAGTGCCTTAAGGCCTTTCTATATATCTTTTCATATTTTATTTTGAAGTAAAATTAAGACACATAAGCTCTACAAATTGATCATTTTGTTTTTCAACCTTGTCTCTATCTCCCTTTCCCAAAGATGAGTTAAAGTTAGGCCCACAATTTATTTTTTATCTTCATTCCTAATCAGGTAGAAATGAATGGTCACAAATGAGGGAAGTATAAAAAGCAAAATGCCAAATCACATATGGGAATAAAAGGGACCTAAAATAGTAAAAGCAATCTTGAAAAAGAACACAGTGGGAGGGCCCACATTTCCCTATTTCAAAACTTACTACAAAGCTACAGTAATCAAGTCAGTGTGATAGTACCATGAGAAAAGACACATAGATCAATAAATAGAACAGAATTAAGAATCCACATTTACAGTCAATTGATTTTTGACAAAGATGCAAGACAATTCAATAGCGAAAGGAATTTTCTTTCCAATAAATGGTGCTGGGACAATTGGAGAGTCACATGGAAAAAAATGAAGTTGGATCCTTACCCTACATATTATCTCACACCATATACAAAAATTAACTAAAAGTAGATTAAAGACCTAAATATAAGATGTAAAACTATAAAACTTTTAGGAGACAGTGTAAGCATGAACCTTCATGACCACAAATTAGGCATAGGTTTCTTAAATATGGCATTAAAATCACAAGCAAGAAAAGAAAAATTAGATAAATTGAACTTCTTCAAAATTAAAAATTTTTGTACTTCAAAGAACAATATCAAGAAAGTATAAAGACAATGCACAAAATGAAAAATAAATTTCAAATCATACATCTGATAAGAGACTTGTATCCAGAATATATAAAAAACTCATACAAGTCAATAATTGAAAGAAAAAATGACCCTATTTAAAATTGGGAAAAGATCCAAATATATATTTCTCCAAAGAAGATACATAAATGATCAATAAGCTCATGAAAAAAGATGTTCAACCTCATTAGCCATAAGGGGAATGCAAATCAAAACCACCATGAGATACTGCTTCAAACCCACTAAGATAGTTATTATAAAAAAGATTACAGCTAGTGTTATAGGGAGAGGTAGAGAAATGGGAACCCTCACATACAGCTGGTGGGAATGTAAAGTGCGCAGCTGCTTTGGAAAACAGCCTGCCAGTTCCTCAAATGATCAAAAACAGAGTTACCATACGGCCCAAGACTTCTGCTCCTGGTATGTACTAAGAGAAATGAAAACATATTTATGCAATAATTTGTGAAGAAGTATTCATAGCTGCCTTATTTATGATAGCCAAAAGGTGGAAACAACCCAAATGTCTTATCAATTGATGAATGGATTTAAAAATGGATTTTTAAAATGTAGTGTATCCAGACAATGGAATGGAATATTATTTGATCATCAAAAATGAAATATTGATATATGCTACAACATGGAAGAACCTTGAGAACATTTTGCTAAGTGAAAGAAGCCAGTCCTGAAGGATTTCATATCGTATGATTCAATTTATATGAAATGTCCAGAATAAGCAAATCCATGGAGACAGAAAGTAGATTAGTAGTTGCCTATGGCTTGGAGCACTGGGGACAAATGGGGAATAACTGTTAATGAGTGCATGATTTTCAGGTGATGAAAAAAATTCTAAAGCTGACTGTAATGCTGGTTGCATAACTCTGAGAATATACTAAAAATTATTGAATTGTATACTTTAAACGAATGAATCATATGATATGTGAATTATATCTCAATAAAGCTGTTACATTTTCTTAAAATGCCATACCATTTTTATTAGCCCAGAGGAAATTGAAAACTACCACAAGTTCAAAAGATAAAAAAATTATCTTGCTGCTCCTGTCTTAGCACTCATTATAGCCTACAGGATCGCTTTTATTTATACTTTGTCAGAGGGATTTCTTGATGCCCCAGTCCTCAGATTTGAAATATGAAAAAATTGCAAAGAATAATCCAGTCTGAGGAAACTTTTCACGAAACTCCCATAAATCTGTCTGAATGTTCTGTGCTGGATGCTCTTTTAATAGATAATTTTTTTATTACTTGGGAATGGATCTGTAACTTCATTCTTCTTTTTAAGGATAAACACTCTGATGACATATGGTGGCTCCTCTATGACCCCTGGCATCAAGAGTTACTACTCTGTTTTATGCTGCTTTTATATCACTGGGCTCTTTTCTGAAAGTTTTATGTTTTTAAAAGAACTATTTCTATCAGAGAGAAAGTCACAAGCAAATTAAAACTCAGCTTCTTAGCTCTTGGGTTAATTGGAAAAGTATGGTTTCTTCCCTATAGGCTGCCCACCGTGCCTTCCTCAGAATTTACCTTTGGGGAAAATATTGCAGTTCTTCACTCAAGATCTCAATCTCTTCCAATGCCTAAGTCACTTTGGTCCAATAACCGGAAGGCCCATCTTCATCAGCAAATGCAATCTAGAATTAGGCAAGCCATTCCTAGACCTGTCTCTGGCGTTCCTGGCTGAGTCTTGTGATGCAGTCTGTCCATAACCTTAATATCTGTCCTTTGCCTGTTCTCGAAGTCATAAAGGCACTGAAAAGAAGCTCTTCCTTCTCCTTTTGGCTGAAGGCCTCTGGACAAAGAGACTGAAAATCTGACAAAACTCACTGGATTATTTGACTAAATAAACTGGTCAAATAGGGTGAGGGAAGGAGCACTATAATAACATGGTGATAAAGACCAGTCCATACTCTATGTGAAGATAGAGGGGAGGTTCTCAATGCCCTTTCTTCCCTAGAAAAAAGGACATTGAATGCCTCCTACCTCAGCCCACTTATAATGAGACTTTTTCTTGTACCTCAGCTTCAGAACTGTTGGAGGAAATGCATCTGATCGGGTCTCTCTTCACAAGTCTTTTGACACTCCACAGGAGGTTTTGAGATTAGAAAGAGTATGATATGCTGCTTTAGAACACAGCCATCTATTTTCTAACCTTTTCTTTCACCCTCATTGTTCTTTTCTCTCCTTAAAACTGGCTTATAGGACAAATTAGCAATTCTACATATACCTGGATGGATAACAGTACAGATATAACCCATGGGCAAGCCCCAAAGTCTGGATTTGGAGGGAGGTCGAAGGAGACCTTCTCTTTGATCTCAGTTTCCAGCCACAATCTCTAATCCTTTACTAGGAGGTTATTTGGTCTATATAACCCATTTAATGATGAGATCATTGTTTGACTCCTTAAGTTTCTTTTCTAATGGTTAGAACTCACAGAAGAAGAGGAGTGAGGAATTGGCTCTAACAAGCTAAGTGTACCCTATGGTGACAGCCTCAGGATTACACATGAGCAGACCTGAAAAAAAAGCAGAGGCTATTAAGACCAATTAGTGTTCAGTTCTTTCAAGTCAATAAACATGTTTCAGGTACCTATTTAAGTAGAAAAATAAGACAGTGAGAAGTTTACTTGTCTATTGTGAGATGAATAGTTGTGATAGATGTGGCTAGAGGATATGGAATTTACCTCTTGGCATATTCAGTAAATATCTAGATGATCCATCCAACATGCTACCCCCTTGGTTCCTTGAAATCCTTTCCTTCATTACCTTGTCCCTCAAACTACAATCATTACTCTCTCCCATAATCTTACCTAGACTTCATTATCCACAATTGCAACTCTATTCCTTTCATGTCTTCCACTCTCTGACCACCATCGTCTAATTTCTACTCACTCTCTGCACACCCCTACTCCAACAACGTCCATCTCACTAATTCTCCAACTGACTCCTATTCCCTTGATTTTCCCTCTTCCTTCCAAACCCAGCTTAAATGCCATGATTAATCATCATACTCATTCCCTTACGCAGATGCTTGCCTCCCTTGTCCCTCCCTCACTTTATCTTATTCAGTGGAAAAAACACGACCTGGTTAAAGTCAACTCTTCACCCACCCATGTTTTCCATTGCAGAGCTGAGCATGCCTGGAAATAAACATCCAACCACTGTGAATGATATCCTTTTAAATAATGACCAGTAAAACAAAAGGGCCTTTAATGCTGCCCAGCAATTATTACACAATTCTTTAGTCTATTCAGTCTTACATACTCCAAAATGACTTTTGTTTATTCCAGTTTCTCAAGTGAGAAACATGTTTTCTTTTTACTGTAGCACTATCACCTAATATTTTGTAATATTTGCTTCTTATGTTTATTATTTATTTTGTTTCTCTCCCACTGTTAAATAAGCTACAAAAGACTAAGACTTTTAGTATGTTTTGTTCCCTGATGTATCCCAAGTACTTAGAACTATGCTCAGGGTATATACTTGGTACATATCAGGTATCCAATAAACATATGTTAAATGCAAGAATGAGCTTACAGACACATTTTGACTGCAAATAAACAGAAACTTGTGACGTGAGAAATGCTGGGCAGAAGAGAGATCAATAGACAGCCAAAGAAGCCCAGGTACTGGTTCTCCTGAGGGCTACAGAGACCCACAGGATCTACGGTCATGGCAGAAGGCTCTGGAGTTCAGTGCCTTGTCAGTTGGTCCTATTTTGGAGTTTGTGTTCCTAAGTGTGATGGAGTTGGACTTAGATGTGACCTTTCTACACATGCCTCTTCTATTACTTTTACCGGACCTGTGGTTGGCACTGGGGTTGGTGTATACTCAGGAGACCTGAATATTTAGACTGTCCATGTGAGAGCCTCAGCAGACTTGCAACTCCTACTGTCTGGTTTGTTGGACTTACCCTGGCCAGCTAACAGGGAGGTGAAGAAGGTCAACCACCACACCAGGAAGCCAAAAGTGCCTACAACTGCAAGCAGGAAAATTGCATCCATCATCCATGTGGAATCTAAGCCCCCTCTTGATATACAGGGGGGGTGGACAAAACCATCCCAGAGTACACAGGCTGGAGGAATAGAGTATGGATTAGAATGGACTTACTGATATTCTACCATGGAACTATTGTGATTAGTAGTGGAAGAAATTGTAGCATTGATGTGGAGAAAGTGGCCATGGTAGTTGCTGAGGGTAGGGAGAGGGAAGAAGAGATATAATGTGGGGACATTTTCAGAACTTGGAGTTGTCCTGGGTGGTACTGCAGGGACAGATGCTGGACATTGTATGTCTGCCAGGGCCCACTGAGTGGACTGGGGGAGAGTGTAAACTACAATGTAAACCATTATCCACGTGGTGCAGCAGTGCTCCGGGGTGTATTCACCAAATGCAATGAATGTGCCACGATGACAAAAGAGGTTGTTGATGTGGGAGGAGTGGGATGGAGGGGGCTGGGGGCATATGGGGACCTCATATTTTTTTAATGTAACACTAAAAAAAAAAAGAAAAAGAAGGAAAAAAAGACTTTTAAGAATAAGGGTATATAAAATTAAATTTTCTGTTGCTCAAATCTCAGCACTGTAGGCCTTTCTCTGGGGAATTTCAAGAGATGGCTGCAAATTCTTGAACACTTCTTCCATTAAGAGGTTGGGACCTATGTTCCTTCAGCTTCAATCTGTGCAGGTGTGACTTCCTCCGCCTAAATCAAGTTTAGCAGAAGTAACTTTCTATGACATCTGGGGCTGAGTCAGAAAAGCCTTACAGGTGTCAATTGGTTCTCATAATGTTCCCTCTTGGAGGGAGCAACCTTGGAGAACCTTGTGGAAATGCTTCTTCTTGAAATCCAGCCATCATGCTGAGAAAAGCCTCTAGCCCCACAAGAGGCATTGCAGGTGCTCCCATGGACAGTCCCTTTGAGTCATACATGAGTGAAGATGCCTCCAGATGATTCTGCCCACAGCTGACTGAGTCACCCTCAGATATCAGGGAGTAGAGCAGCCATCTCCACAGTGTGCAGTCTGAATTCTTGACCAAAAACCCAGCGTTAAAAAAATGATCACTGTTCTACACCTCTAATGTGGCCTGTTATGCAGCAAAAGCAACAGGAACAGTCTTCATCCTCCAAAGTCACACAAATGAGCAGTCACTATGATATATTTTTATGGTAATCTGAGCCAGCCTGGGGCAGAGAGAAAAGAACAGCCACCGAAGGTAATTTGGAAGCTAAGAATCCACCAGGAACAAAACCTGAGGCAGCATTCATAAGCCAGAATACAGGTCTCTAGAAAAATTGGGAGAAAGTGCAGAATTGACCATGGAATTAGAGAAGGGCTTGAGATAACTAATAGCAGAGCAGCTCGACCTTCAGGAGGAAGGTAGAGGATATTTGATGTGAAAGCTGACTTTATTTTAGCCATCAATTAGTATACAAAGTGTAGGACATCAGGTGATCACCCTAATACTCTGGAACTGTTGACCTTAAAAAGCCAGGATTCTTTCCCAACCCATCCCCACATCACACCCTGGAAGACGAAAGAACAGAAGTGGCTAAGTGAATAGACTCTGGACCCAGCTCCCTGTGTTGGAGTCCCAGGTCTACCACTTTCTACCTGTGAATTCTTGGGCAATTTATTTAACTTCTCTGAACCTCTGCTTCCACATCTGTAAACGTGAATTGGAATAGTACCTATCTTATGGGATTGTTCTAAGAATTATATGTGTTAATATGTGAAAAGCACTTTAAGCAATTTCTCAATAAATACAAACTATTCACCTAATCAGTGATCAAGCTACTAACCATGCTTCTTAAAAATCAATGCTTGAACTACTAACCATGCCTCTTAAAAATCCTTTAAATGTATACTGTCTCCTCTATCCTCACCTTTTTATTTCCTTCCTTCTTGTCCTCTTTCAAGTGTGGTCATTTTTAAGGGAATGTTTTTGTCAAGTCACAGTGAAATCTTAATGGGAAACCATGGACAGAAAACTCAATCCTCAGATGTTTTCTACTTTATTCCAAAGCAAAAGGGGATAAATGGGATATTAGCAAGCCCACATCAGGGAAATTGCTTTTAATAAGTCATTTCCAGGTTCCTCTTTAAAAGCAGTTCAGGTTAAACAATTTGCTACCTACTGCAGAGCTCTGTCACACAAAGTGCTCTCCATTCTACCTCCCAGTATGCAGGCATGGAGAAACGCCCCTCTGCAGCTTAACAACTGCACAGTTCCTGTTTAATTCTCTGGAGGGGAGAGGATAGGAAAGAGGAGGAAAAGCAGTTCAACAAACACATCTTCACAACAAGGAAAACGTTGCTATTACAGTTAGCGCATATTTATCCTTCCTCCTCTAACCCCCGACACCTGCCCAGATAACATACACATGAGTGTACACACCTCACACACACACACAAATCTGGGTGTAGCCTTATCATCCCCTTATATTCTATGTATTTTGTTTACTTACTGTCTGTCCTATCCCAACTAGAATGCAAATTCCAAGTGTAAAGACAGTGGGGTTTTTTTGTCCATTGTTATATAACCAGCATAAACAGTTAACAGTAGCACATAGTGGATGTGCTGAATGAATGAATGAATCAATGGTGGGTGGATGGATGACAGAATGGTGAAAAGAACTCACTAAATTTATAATCAGTAGAGGTTTTGCCACTCTTAACTGCATGGTTTGAGGTTAGAGTTTAAACCTCTTTAGGCCTTAGTATTGTCATCTGTAAAAAGGACACACCAGGGGAAACAGATGTGGCTCAAAGAGTTGGGCCCCCACCTATAACACAGGATATTCTGGATTTGGTTCCTGGCGCCTCCTAAAGAATACAAGCAAGACAGCAAACTGATGTGATAGACCAGCATGGTGAGCTGATAAAACAGGATGACACAACAAGATGTCGCAGGAGATGATGCAACCAGCAACACAATGAGAGACACAACCAACAGGGAGTGGGTGTGGCTTAAGCAATTGGGCATCCAGGTCAGTTCCTGGTGCCTCATGAAAAAAAAAAGTAGAAGACGAGCAGACACAGACAGCACATGACAAACAGATATAGAGAGCAGTTTACAAGGGCAAACAACGAGGGGGTGGGTAGAAATAAATAAATAAAATGAAGATTTTTTAAAAAGGGCACAACAAGCACTTTTACGAGTTAAAAAGTTACAGACAAAAGAATCAACTACACTTATTCTTCAAGTCCTCAAGTCCCTTTCCACACCATCATCTCTGAGGAGACTTTACTTGTTCCTCTGTACATCTTCTCTAGACTCTCCCTACACTTTCTATATGTCTTTATTATGAGTGATTGCTTTATTACAATTCATCTCTAAGACTGAGCTGTAGAAAAGGATGGAGTTGAAAGACCAACTAAATAGAGACAGCCTTACAAGACTAACAGGACAAGAGGAGGGACCTGGAAATGCACAAGGAAGAACTCCTTGACAAAAACAAGAGAATTCATTAGAAGAATGGGGAACAGAGAGGACAATAAGGAGAATAAAGTGATAAATGCACACCCAACCCTCATGAAATCAGGACATCTGCTTGGAATTGGTAGATATTTTAGAGCAAAGAAGGCATGTGCTGAGAGCAAATGGAATGCTCCATGGACATTAGATGCCCATGGAAAAAGACACAGGGTGATATTCATTGCCTGAGGGACATTAGGAGGGCATGGCCATGTGCCAGTGAATTCCCTTTGTCCCACTGAAAATGTCTGCTGGGAAATGAGGGAGAAAACTAGGCAGGACACTGGAGGCAAGTCTCAGAACTTAGCACAGTGTTAGAGAGGGAATCTGTGATGATTTGAAGCTGTACATACTCCAGAAAAGTATGATCTTCAAGTTAATCCATTCCTAAGGGTGTCAACCTATTATAAGTAGAATCTTTTGGTGAGTAGGATCTTAAGTTAAGCTGTAACACACCTTAGGTCTTATTCTTACTAGAGTCCTTTATAAGAGAATGAAACTCAAACAAAGTGAGAGAAAATCACAGAAACAAGAAGCTGAAAGCAACAAAATCTGGAAGAGAAGGGAGGGACCAGCAGATGCCGCCATGTGCCTTGCCATGTGACAGAGGAGTCCAGGATTGCTGGCAGTCATTGTCTTGGGAGAAAGCATCTCCTGATGATACCTTGATTTGGACATTTTTCTCAGCCTCAAAGCTGTAAGCTTATAAGATAACAAATTGCCATAGTTAAAGCCAACTCATTTTGTGTTATCTGCTTTTGGAAGCTTTAGCAAACTAGAACAGGTTCTATAAATGTTTATCAATGTCATACTTGAAGGAGGAACAGTGCCATCCAGTGTTCTGAGGTTTGCACCTGTCTAGATTTTCTAATTTTTTATGACTGAAAATATTTAAGACTCTCTTTGTGCTAAAACATACTTTGGACTGAAATAAAACCAGCTGGTTCACTGCAAAGCACAAATGATCCAGTCAGTCATTTTATGCTTTGAGAAAGAGAAGATGGGTTAGAAAAGAGAAGGGATAAAAGTGTTGGAGGTTGCATTTATGAGGAAGGGCACAGCCCTGCAGAGACCACAGGGGGTGGCTGTTGGCATTTAGAGCCATTGCAATGGTGAGTACTGAACTACCATGTATGCGGAGACTTGGGGGACACAGGGGGACACCGTGTGGTAACTCCCACGATAAAAGTAAAGTGTCAAGGACTGTGGGCATATGGGGGTAACAGTTGATCCACATAATAGAAAGAACCAGGGCCCTACTTCTTGCTCTACCCCTTCCTCACCATGGATCCTTAGTAAATTACCTTAATCTCTCCTGGCTCAGTTTTCTCTATGATAATGGGGATGGTGATCATGACCACATTTTAGGGATTCAATAACTTAATGTATCTGAAAAAGTCTAGCACAATGCCTGGCACCTACAGACACTCACTACATGTGACTTTTTGTTATTTCAGGGAAGATTTCATTGGGAAAGTGACTTTTGAGCTAGACCTTGAAAAACAAGGACCTCTATATTCTTGGCCAAAGGGAACAGCTCAAGATGGACGTACATGGAGCAGTGAGGTCAGAGGCCACCATCCCTCTAGCTGGCTGGGTCAAATGACATATTGCAAGGGGTCAGAGTGCGGTCACCCCTCGGGCTGAAGCGTGGTTTGCTGGCCTGGCGGGGGAGCGGCCGCGGTAGGCCAAGCCGCTGCCCCCATAATAGGGTGGCTGGTCGAACTCACCGCCACCCCTGAAGGGAGCTCGGCATGGGCGCAGAGTGCCCTCGGGTCTCCCCTTCTCAGCGGCCATGCTTCCGCGGCCGCCCCTCCTCCCTGATGGCGCCACACGATGCCTTGTGGGGCGGCACCCTTCTTCTTTCTCCCTGCGCAGGCGCAGGGCAGAAAATTCCAGTCTGCCCTTTTCCCCTCCCCCGACAGCGGCAACAGTCAGGTGTGGGCGGAAAAATCCAGCCCGCCCTTTTCCCTTCCCCCGACAGCAGCAACAGCCAGGCGTGGGCGGGAAACTCAAGTCTGCCCTCCACCCCAGCAACAGCAGCCACCAATCCCTAAACCCTGCCCCTTCCCCCAGCAACAGCGACAGCCAATCCCTAACCACCACCCCTCCCCCGTCCAGTACCGCCCACTGACCTTTCACCGGCAACCAATCAGAACAGGGCGTGGCTTCGACCAATCAGCCTTCCCCAGCCCCTATAAAACTGTTGCCTCTCCCTCAATAAAGTTGGACTTGCGTGTTTACCTTGTCTCCGCCGTAGTTCTTCTGCCGTGCGCCCTCCAGTCCTGAGAGCCCCCGACAAGGGCCTGGCCTCCCTTGTCCCCAGTTCGTCGCCTGCTTCTCCGGGCGACCCCTTCGTCGCCTGCTTCTCCGGGCGACCCCTTCGTCGCCGGCTTCGCCGGGCGACCCCGTCAGCCGAACCGCGCAATCCCTTGTGAGACCGATCCCTCGTCTGCTGCCGGACCGACCCCTCGTCCCAAGCGGGACCGACCCCTCGTCCAGAGCTGGACCGACCCCTCGTCCGCAGCCAGACCCCACCTCTACCGACCGAGCAAGCCGCCGCATCAGAGGATGACAGTTGTCAAGGCAGACCACCCAGGTAGCCCGAAGAATGCATAGGTGATCAGAAGGTTAAGAAACAGTGAAAATGGAGTGAACTCCCTCTTCCCTTTTCTGCACAGCTGCAGTTAAAGATTGGAGCCTGCAGTCTGACACTGTTTCCCTGCCCTCTACGGACCCATAGACAGTGACCAAAAACTGCAGGTCAGGGAGGTATTCGTTAAAGACAGAGAGAAAGGTTATTCTTGTACTTTAGGAGGGTGACCTGCTGCTTTTCCACTCTAATGGATTCGCAAAGCTTTGTTACTGAAGAAGATTAGGTTCATTCTTTTCTGAAGATACTACTTCTCAGAAAGGCCTGTTTTCCTGGCTGGTGGGCAATGCTTATTTTAAAATTTCTCAGCTCTCACACTGGAATTTGCAGATTCCTCCAAATCCTGAACAACAATCACAACAACACTGCAGGTGAGAGCAAACAGATAGCTGTTGTGAAAATTAAAAGGCCCTTTCCCTGCACTCAGCCAGTGACAAACGCTATTCCTCGCCTACAGCACCACCTAGAGTTCCGAAACAAGTACTTTCCTACCTAGAAGATAGATTTCCATTGATGCTGGTTCACCTTCAATTTGGCAATCTATAAAAATACAGCTCAACACTGTTCTAGGCACCATAATATGCCAGAAGAAGTGAAAGTGACACAATCAGCATAAGAGGAATTTTTATTCTAGTTAGGAGGGCAGAGAGAGACATCAGAGCAGAGGAATAAACTGGTATGTCAGCATTAAATTTAATTCACTATGAAAATAATATCTACCAAGTGTCTAGTGTTGCTGGGTACTGGTAATAATGCAGCACTAAAGAGGACACAGTCTTTGCCTTCAAAGAGCATGACTTCTTAACACCTACTCTCTAGTTCATTAAACTCACCCAGGACAGCTAACAAGGCGGTGAGGATGGACAACCACCACACCAGGGATCCAAGAGAGTCTACAACTGCAAGGGAGTCTCATCAGCTGTGTGGGATCAAGAACCCCTCTCAGCTGGAGGTGGAGTGGGCATCACCATCCCAGAGTCCTCAGGATTGGGAAATGAAATAAGGATTAGAGAGGACAGCAAGTCCTTGTTGGCATTCTGACCATGGAAGAAATTATATCATTGACATGGAAACAGTGGCCCGTGGAAGTGTTGAGGACATGGAGAGGGAAAGGGAGGTGTAATGTGGGGGCATTTTCGGAACTTGGAGTTGTCCTGGATGATGCTGCAATGACAGATGCAGGCCATTGGGTGTCCTGCCATAACCTGCAGGGTTGGGTGGGAGAGAATGTGGACTGCAGTGTGAACTATAACCCATACTTAGATGCAATGCTCCAAATGTGTTCACCAATTGCAATGAATGTATCATGGATGAGGGAGGTTGTTGATGTGGGAAGGGTAGGAGGTATGGGGAATGGGGTATATGGGAATCCCTTATGTTTTGAGGGGTAACATTTTATGTAATATAAGTATCTTTTGAAAAAATTAAAAATTTATTTAAAAAAAATTTTAAAGGCTGACTTCAAAACAGACAATTAAAATACAGAATGCTTAAGTATGTGATTGAGGCGGCGGACTTGGCCCAGCGGTTAGGGCGACCGTCTACCACATGGGAGGTCCGCGGTTCAAATCCCAGGCCTCCTCCACCCGTGTAGAGCTGGCCCATGCGCAGTGCTGATGCGCGCAAGGAGTGCCGCCCCACCCAGGGGTGTCCCCCGCATAGGGGAGCCCCACGCGCGAGGAGTGCACCCATGAGGAGAGCCGCCCAGCGCAAAAGAGAGTGCAGCCTGCTCAGGAAAGGCGCCGCCCACACTTCCCGTGCTGCTGACAACAGAAGCGGACGCAGCAAATAGACACAGAGAACAGACAACCGAGGGAGGGGGGGAAATTAAATAAATAAATAAATCTTAAAAAAAAAAAAAGTATGTGATTGCGATATAAACAGTGATCTAAGAGCATAAAGAGGACATACCTATGATAGTCCAAGAATAGGGCCCCGGGGAATCTCCAAGTGGAATCTTATTTATAGAGCTAATCAGGTGAAGGTGAGAAGAGGGAAGGGAAGAAGTATCTCCTGTTGGGGGTTTAGGAGTATCAACCAAAAACGGTCATCTGTGAGCTGCCCCTGATTCACTGGTGGGCTCAGGGCCCAAGCTACACTGCTGTACTATATCTCATGTGTGAACATCGTACCCAACCTGAGCCAAGAAATTAGACCTGAGACTGAGGGACAGTCGGGCAATCTCAGACATGGAACTTAGGGCGCTGTGGAGCAGCTGTCATTCCCCAAGTAGATAAAGCAGAAGAGAAATAAAGTCTGCAGGAAAAAGAACTAACGCAATGACTTTTCATCATGTGATGAGCTATATATTTTCCTTGTTTATTTTGCTTACTGCCTGTCTTTGACCCCTCCACACCTCCCATTCTCATTAGAATATAGGAAAGAGACTTTTAATGAACTAATTAATTAATTAATACTAATGGAATAGACATATGCACTGAGAAGAGGCATAGAAAGAGCTCTTTCTAGGTCCCCAATGCTATTTCTAGCTCCAATTTCTAGTCTCTTCTTGATACCTACCACAAGCCAGCTATTGGGTTCTGGGAAATACTTTTGTATCCTTATAAGAATTTTTTTTGTTGTTGCTTAGAATAGCATTGGTTCTTTTTTGTTATATTTGCAAACTTTATAGTCCTATCTAATGTGAAGGGAGACTAGCCTTTGAATTTTCTCTATCTGGAATAATCTTCTCTGTATAGCCTTAAGGCTTGCTCGCTTGCTTCACTTAGGTTTCTGCTCAAATGTTACTGTATCACAGACACCCTAACTAGAATAACACCCACTTCCCCACTCATTCTGTTCCTATCCATACTTCAAGTCTCTTGTAGCACAGATGGTTAGCCTGCTATATATTTACCTATTTATTATCTAGCGACTCAATAGGAGAACAGGAACTTCGAATTTTTATCACTGTATCCTCAGTGCTTAGCATAGTCTAGCATATAGTTGCCACTCAATAAACATGTTCATTTATTCCACAAATACCTCTTAAATGTCAGCCACTGTTATAGGTGACTGGAATATATGTTCCCCCCTGGAAACTACATTCTAATGGGAGACTTTGTTGTCTATGAACTGAACAAGCTCAGAGGTGAGAAACAGATGGAGTCTGTGTGGAAACATCTGGACCTGAAGATTAAGACTGGAGCTGAGGTTGGAGACCACCTCCGGGGGTCTGATGAGGTATAGGAGACCTTGGTGGTTCTTCCCCAGGGTCCATGCCCCCTTTCCCACCAACAGAATGCAGATTTTCCTTTGGAGAAATTCCCTTCCCTCATTTTCAGTGGAACAATTTGAACAAGATTAACAGCTACCTTGAGCTCTCAGGTTGGGCCTGGACTACTTACATAATTAGCATGTGACCCCGTGGCCACTGACACTGGTTTAGAGAAGAACATGTGGCCCAATTCAGATCAGTAAGGCAGGAGGAGACATTTGTTGGAGTCTCTGAGAAATAAGTTTTCCCTCTTCAATTGGAGCGAAGAGAAAAGAAGGCCCTTGTGTTAGCCAAAGGGGTGCTGATGCAAAATACCAGAAATTGGTTGGTTTTATAAAGGGCATTTATTTGGGTTAGGAGCTTACAGATACCAGGCCATAAAGCATAAGTTACTTCCCTCACCAAAGTCTATTTTCACGTGTTGGAGCAAGATGGCTGCCGACGTCTGCGAGAATTCAGACTTTGGGTTCCTCTGGGCTCCGCTCCTCTGTTTTTTCCGCAAAGTCAGCTGTAGACTATGAGACTCTCTAGGCTTTGCCTCTCTCCACAAGGTCAGCTGTAGACTATCAGGCAAATGGCTCCAGCTTCAGGATCAAACTCCAACATCAAAACTCCAACCTTAAAAACCCTCAACTCTGTCCTTTGCCATGCCTTTTATCTGTGAGTCCCCACCCCTTGGTGGGTAGGGACTCAGCACCATAATGACATGGCCAGTCAAAGCCCCAATCATAATTCAGTCATACCCAGGCCCAGACCAGATTACAAACATAATCCAGTATCTATTTTTGGAATTCATAACCATATCAAACTGCTACAGGCCTCTTCCTATGGACAGCAATGTTGAGGCCGTATGTTCTAGGACTGCTGAGCTAATATTGCTGCCACAGCTCCAGGATTAATAATACAAGGTGGAAGAGACATCCAAAGCAATGTATAGGGAAAGGCAGAGGCTGGAGGGTTGCCCTGATGATAGGGTGATCCTCTGGATCAAACTATGCCTGAAGTCTTTTCCATATTGTGAACCAATAAATTTCCTTTTGTATTAAATTAGTTTTATATTTTTCAAGCTATAAAAGTAACATGTTTCCTGAAACATGAGAATTAATAAAAAGTTATATAAAACAAAACTAATCACCCTCTCCCATATCCCCTCCCATGTCATCCCCTGAAAGAGCCAATAATAATAGATGAATGTGTATATTTCCCACCTTCCTCTCAGATCTCATATACACACCACAAGATAATCATGAGCTCTTACGTTTTTATCAAAATAGAGTCACACTATATGGAAACTGTACTTTCTAAATGCTTTTTCTGTAAACTTACAACTATTCTAATACAAAAACTTAATTTTAAAATAGTCATACTATACGCATTATTCTAAAATCTTTTTTCACAAAAATCGTGGATATTGTTAAAAAGCGATCAAAACTATTTATATCTGTTTTCAATTTCTTAATGCAAATAAATACACATGAATATAATTTATGTAAATGCGGTCATACATGATGAGATGTTTTGCTTTTTGTGGGGTTTTTTTTTTTTTGGTGTTTTGTGGGGGGAAGAGGATGGTGTTATTTTCTTTCTCTTTAGTTTTGCTTTTGTCTCACACTCTTCCCTTCTATGTCATACCCAAGATAAACCAAATTAATAACCTAAAATATGTCTTTGCAGCCATCTTTTTCTTGCCTAAATTTTTCATTCCAAACCATTATAAGTTCCCTGATAGCTGGATGGCTATAGCACTAAGGTGGTAGCTTTATCCCATCCTTTTTTAGGACTCTGTGTTTAAGATGAGATATAGAAATTGCCCAAAGCTGGGGCAGAAGAAAAGCATGGCTGACTCCACATGGTCTTAAGATGAGTGTGTATGTGAGTACACATGAAAGACCTACTGGAAACACTTGAGGTTGGTGGGGAAGGGGAAAATGTGCAGTGGCTGGTGGAGTCTCTGTAAGAGTTGGTAAACCCTACAATAACTGTTTGGTTCTCCCTAATTTTACTCCCCCAGCCCCATGATTGCATTTAGATGATAATATAGGAGCCAGGCAACTAGAGTAGCAGTCTTTACAATTCAGGTGGATTAATAATAATCACTCGGCATTGTGCACATGCAAACATGGTTTATCCTGTTAACAGCAAAATCACAGACCCAAATTTTTGTGCCCTCATAAATCAATAAAATGTAAGAATAAGACAAGCAGTTCTCATTTGTTTTCCCTTCAAAAAATCCAATTATTGAACCAGCCCTCTTTCACTTTGCTCAAGATGATCTGTATTCATCAGGGCAAAGTCAAAATGGATGAGAGAGATGCCAGATCTAACAATGTGTTGTGAAAAAAACAAACAGTGGAATTCCATCCAGGATGACCCCTACATATGTGCCATTCAGAAAACAGCTCTGTGGTTGCTGAGATTGCACTGTTTTCTGCCTCACATCAGCACATCATCAACATTCCTGTGCTCTACCAAGGTGTTTTGTTATCTAGCCTCTGGTTCTGTCTCTGTCTCTAGCTTGTCACATTTAATCACTTGGGCTCAAACATGCTAGAAATATCATCTATTAAAGAAATGGGGCATCTTACAAACTGATGGCAAAAATACACACTGTTCAAAAGAGATATATAAGAAAAGGATATACATAGGCTATGCATATTACCTATAAACAGATGGAAAATAATATTCAGTCTCCCAAGTAAGCAATAAATGCAAATCAAAACTATAACTTTTTTTTTTTACCAATCAAAACAGGAAAATAAAATACAACTTCTTGGTGAGGATATAAGAAACTGGATTTTCATACACTTTTGAGGGAAGTATAAATTAGTACAAGCTTTCTAAAAGGAAATTTGATAATTGATAAGCAAACAACTTAAAATGTGACTACTTTTGTCCCATGACTCTATCTTTGTGAGTACCAATTATTACATACAAGTATTGTCTTAGAAAGCTGTTCACAAAATATTAAGTTTTTTTAAAAAGTATGGCCATACAAAGATACAATTTATAACAAGTACAAAAAGAGGTGAGGGGATGGAGGAACACAAAAACAATGCATGTATTTGTTATTGAAGATAAACTGGATCAATTCAATATATTTGCTATAGACTTAGGGTGTTAAATTATAACCCAATGGTAACCACAAAGAAAATTTATGAAAAATGTATTCTGAAAGAAATGAGAAAAGAATCAAAACAGTACAATACAAAAAACTACCAAATAAATACAGATGTAGGCATTAATGAATATTTGAGGATAAAAAAAGTCATAAGGCTTACAAAGACAAAACAGTAAAATGGTAGAGGACAGTACTGCATTATCAGTAGTTACTTTAAAAGTAAATGGATTAAACTCTCCAGTCAAAAAAGCAAGAACGGCTGAATGGATAAAAATCATGACCCAACTATATGATGCCTGCAAGAGACTTCCCTTACTTAAAGTCAAAGACATAAGTAGGTTGAGAGTGAAAGGATGAAAAATATATACACCATGCAAGAAGTAATGAAAAGAGAACTGGGCTAGCTATTTTAAATCAGATAAAATAGACTTTAAATCAAAACCTGTTACAACGGACAAAAAAGATCATTTTATATTGATAAGGGGTCAATTCAACAAGAAGACATAACAATTATAAATATATATGTGACTAACAGCAGAGCCCCAAAATACATGAAGTAAATATTTACAGATATGAAAGGAGAGATAGTTGGTTCTACATTAATAGTAGGAGATTTCAATACACTGCTTTCAATAATGGCTAGACCATATAAACAGAATATTAATAAGTAAATAGGAAACTTGAAGGATACTCTAAATCAACTAGACACAACAGATATATATTAGAAGACTTTACCCAATAGTATCAGAATACACAATCTTCTCTAGTGTATTATGGACCATTCTCCAGGACAGACCATATATTAGGTCACACAATAAGTCCCAATAAATGTTAAAATATTGAATCCATACAGTGTGTCTTCTCTGACCACAATCAAATGAAGCTAGAAATCAATAATGGGGTGCTGGGGGGAGATGGAAAATTCACAACTATGTTGAAATTAAGTAATGTACTCTTAAACAACCAGTGGGTCAAAGAAGAAATCACATGGGAAATTAGGAAATATCTTGAGGTAAATGAAAATAAAAACACAACATACCAAAAGTTATAGGAAAAAGGTGGAACTGAGAGGGAAATTTATAGCTCTAAATGTTTACATTTTAAAAAGAAGAAAGATCTCAAATTAGAGCCCTGTCTTCAAAACTGGAGGAACTAGAAAAAGAAGTACAAGCTAAACCTAGCAGAAGGAAGGAAATAACAAAATTTAGAGTGGAGATAAATAAAATAGAGAATTAAAAAAACAGTGGACAGAATCAGCAAAACCAAAACTTGATTCTTTGAAAAGAGCAACAAAATCGACAAAGCTTTAACTAGACTGACAAAGAAAAAAAGCAAGGGAAACAAATAACTACAAAGAGAAATGAAAAGGGGGCATTACTACAGACCTCTCAGAAGGAAAAAGGACTACAAGAGGATACTATGAACAACTGTACACCAACAATTTAGATAACCTAGATGAAATGGACAAGTTCCTATAAACATACAAACTACCTACACACTGACACAAGAAGAAATAGAACATTTCAACAAGCCAGTAATTAGTAAAGAGATCGAATCAGTCATCAAGAATCTCCCAACAGAGAAAAGTCCAGATGGCTTCACAGGTGAATTTTACCAACATTCCAAGAAGAATTAACTCCAATCCTGCTTAAATGCTTCCAACACATTGAAGAGGAGGGAGCACTCCTTAACTCATTCTATGAGGCCAACATCATCCTTATACCAAAACCAGATAAAGATACCACAAGAAAAGAAAATTATAGACCAATACCTCTTATGAATATAGATGCAAAAATCTTCAACAAAATACTAGCAAGCCAAATCTAACAGTACATAGAAAGAATTATACATCATGATCAAATGGGATTTAACTCAGGTATGCAAGGGTAGCTTAACATAAGAAAATAAAAAATATATAATACATCACATTAACAGAATGAAGAGGAAAAACACATGAGCATTTCAATAGATGCAGTAAAGGAATTTGACAAAACCTAAAGCCCTTTTGATAAACATGTTTCTTGATTAAAAACTAGGACTGGAAGAAAATGTGTTCAAAATGATAAAAGGGCATACATGAAAAACATACACCTAACATCATACTCAATGGTGAAAAACAGACAGCATTCCCTCTAAGATCAGACAAAAGACAAGGATGCCCACTGTCATCACTGTCATTCAACATTGTCCTGGAAGTTCTAGGTAGAGCAAGTAGGCAAGATAAAGAAATAAAAATCATACAAATTGGAAAGAAGTAAAGCTCTTCCTATTTGCGGGTGACATGATCCTTTATACAGAACATACTGAAAAATCCACAACAAAACTACTGGAACTAATAAACAAATTAGAATAAACTAATAAACAATTGGAAAATCAACCTGCAAAAATCAGTAGTGTTTCTATAAACTAGTAAATGCCAGTAATCTGAACAACCTGAAAAAGAAATTTTTGAAAATCCTATTTACAATAGCAACTGAAAGAATCAAATAACTAGGCATAAATCTAACCAAGGATGTACAGACTTGTACACAGAAAACTACCAAACATTGCTAAAAGAAATCAGAGAAGACTTAAATAAATGGAAAGAAACTTTATGTTTATGGGTTGGAAGATTAAATGCTATTTAGATGTCAATACTACCCAAAGGAATTCACATATTCAATACAATCCCATCAAATTCCACCAGCTGGGAAGTGGCTGTGGCTCAATCAGTTGGGCTCACAACTATCATATGGGAGGCTCTGGATTTGCATCCTGGGACCTCCTTGTGAAGGCAGGCTCACCCACATGCCTCAGAGAGCTGACTCAGCAAAGTTTCACAAGAAAAAAGGGAGACAAGTAAAAACACAGAAGAATGCAGAGCAAATGGACACAGAGAGCAAAAAAAAAAAAACAACAACAAGCAAGCTGCAAAGGGAAGGGGGAATAAATGAAAATAAATACAGACATACAGAAGAACACACAGTGAATGGACATAGAAAGCAAACAGCAAGCAAAAAAAGCTGCAAGGGGTGGGATAAGAAAAAATTCCAACAGCTTTCTTTGCAGAAATAGAAAAACCAATCATCAAATTTTTTGGAAGGGTAAGGGACCCCAAATAGCCTAAGACATCCTGAAAAAGAAAAACGAATTTGGAACACTCACAAAACTTATTATAAAGCTACTGTTATCAAAATGACATAGTATTGTTGCTCAAATGTGGCCACTCTCTAAGCCAAACTCAGCATGTAGATGCATTACTCTCCCTCCAGCGTGGAACATGACTCCCAGGGATAAACCTCCCTGGCACCAAGGGATTACTACCAATCACCAGCTGGTGATGCAACTAGAAAAAGATCTTGAATAAAAGGGGAAAATGGTAAAGATGAATGAGTTTGTATGGCTAAGAGACTGCAAAATGAGTTAGGAGGGCATCAGAGGGGTCATACTTACACATATCTCAGCAGGATCCTAGAGATAGCCAAAGTAGATAAAACCCAGGTACTGGTGCTCCTGAGGACTACAGAGACACACAGGTTCTACAGTCATGGCAGATGGCTCTGGAGTTCATTGCCTTGCCAGTGGGCCCTACTTTGGAATTTGTGCTCCTGAGTGTAAGGGAGTTGGACTCAGATGTGACCTTTCTACACATGCCTCTTATGTCACTTTTACTGAACCTGTGATTGGCACTAGGGATGGTGTATATTCAGGGGACCTGAATCTCTGGACTGGCCATGTGCCATGAGCATCAGGAGAGCTGCAACACCTACTCTCCACTTCATTGGACTTACCCAGGTCAGCTAACAGGGAGGTAAGGATGGTCAACCACCACACCAGGGAACCAAGAGTGTCTACAACCGCAAGCAGGGGAATCACATCCATCAGCCATGTGAGATATAAACCCCCCTCTCAAATTAGAGGTGGAGTGGACATCACCATCCCAGGGTCCACAGGATGGAAGAATAAAATATGGATTAGAGTGGACTTACTGATATTCTACTATAGAACTGTTGTAACTCTAGCAATAGAAGACATTGTATCACTGATGTGAAGATAATGGCCACGGGAGTTGCTGAGGGCAGGGAGAGGGAAGAAGAGGTGTGATATGGGGCATTTTTGGGACTTGGAATTGTCCTGAATGATATGGCAGGGAGAGATACAGAACATTATATATCCTGCCATAACCCACTGAATGGACTGGGGGAGAGTGTAAACTACAATGTGTAAGAAAATTCTCTGGGCCAGAGTTGGAAATAGGCTTTATTGGAGGAAAACCTGCCGGGCGGTACTCTCAGGTAACGAGAGGAGCGTGCGCTTTTCAGCTGTGGGGAGTTTTTTATAGGGCAGGTAGGCTTAGCTGGCGTGGCTTGATAAGGTTCATATAAGCAGGCGTATACGCGGGCGTATACAGAAGCAGAAGTTAGCGGTTATTATGCAGAAGCAGAAGTTTTGGATGGGCGGCTAGCAAGGCAGCTTCCTTTTATCTGGCTTGGCGGACCGGTGGTTGTGGGGGAGGTGGGGTGAGGGTTGGGTGAGAGTTATACACAATGTAAACTACAATCCATGCGGTGTAGCAGTGTTCCAAAATGTATTCACCAAATGCAATGAATGTGCCACAATGATGAAAGAGGTTGTTGCTGTGGAGTGGGGAGGTTGGGGGGTATAAGGGAACCTCTTATATTTTTTAATGTAACATTTTTTGTGTTTAATGTAACATTTTTTAAAAAGACCGTTAAATAAAAATTTAAAATTTTGAAAAAAAATGATATGTTATTGGCACAAGGACAAACATAAAACCGTAACTTGTACTGTAAGCATTTGATACTGCTTCTGGATTACCTGGATATCTTCTTCCCACCAATCTCATTCCTGCCACCAATACCCCCAGCCCCACAAGAGCACAGAAAAAATATTTTTAAACTATCCTTGAAATCCTAATAACATGATATGTAAATTTTCTTTATTCTTTTGGTGAATTCTTGATAGTTTCCATTGTTAAATCAGGGTCAAAATTCATTTTTGTTGTTTAGAGTGCAGTGATATTGTAGCAAGCTCTACACATTATAGACCCTCTAAAGATATCTTCGTATGTGATTTGAAGAGATGTCTTCAAAAATATCCTTTGAGATGTCCTCAAGAGTGAAAATGCTGTAGGGCTGCATGCTCGTTAGTGTGGCCTTAATCTTATTCACATGCAGGTGAGAACCATATTGATGACAAGGATGCCCTCAGGCTTTTGTACTTCTACAAAGATGCTCCCAATGAGTTCAACATCTTTCAGTGAATCTTTATGACATTTTGTTATTTAACTTCCTGTAGCACATTAGGGAAATAAAGAATTTTCAGCGTCGTTTTAATAATCCAACCATATTCCATGATATATGCATGCTGCATTTTAAGGAATACAGAAAAAAATAGCTCTCATGAGTATACATTTTTAAGAAGACAAATAGAGTAAAAGCAGAGGGAGATAAAAATTGCCAAAGGCTCCCTTTCTTTCCTATAAAGTTTTGATCTGATTCAATTTTGCTGAGCCTGGAATGGGAAGAGAATAAAGAGCTTCTTTCTGTTTGGGGAGGTTAGGGTAATCAGAAATTCTGACAATACTGATTTACTGCAAGGCACAAGAAAAGCATGGCTTTAGGTGGTGGGATTGAAATGTGTCCAGTTCCAGTCTCTATGAGGAAGGGATTAAGTGCTTGGTGAATACGCATACCTCTGCATGCTGCTTCTAGTCTGTAGGGACCCAGGCAACAGTTTCTGTTTTCTCCCAATCTTTTCTGTTGTTTAAAAAAAAAAAATCTCAATGAAACAGGGGGAAAGTATCTCAGAGACTATACAGTCCATGTTCTTCTTTGAACCAATGCAGATATTGAAGGAAAGAAGGGTTTGCCCAAGTTCAACATGTGAAAGCAAGAGACAAATGGAAGGGACCAACGAGATGGCCAGGAGCCCTTTATACTTTCAGTTGTTAAAAACAATGGAATAAACTAGCAAATTATAAAAAATGAAATAACTTCTACCAGCCTAAATTTCAGACACTCTGAAATTTGTGTCATCCTTGCACAAGATTGTTACAGTCTGGCTGAGAAAGATGGGTGGTTTCCAAGAACTTTTATGACTTGAGTGATTAGACAACACCTTTTGAGTTCTGTCTGCACAAGGAAAAAGGCAGTATCTCAGTTCCCAGTCTACTTTTCAGATGGAACTCAGCCTTGTGATTTAAGGTCCACAAACGAGATACAAGGTCTGTATTCAAAAGGAAGCAATGTTGCTGAAGGCAGGGAGAGGGAAATAGAGGTGTAATATGGGTGCATTTTCGGAACTTGGAGTTATCCTGAATGATACTGCAGGGACAGATGCAGGACATTTTATATCCTGCCATAACCCACAGAACGGACTGGGAGAGAGTGTAAACTGCAATGTAAACTACAATACAGGCTGTGTAGCAGTGCTCCAAAATGCATTCATTAAATGCAATGAATGTACCACACTAATGAAAGAAGTTGTTGATGTGGGAAAAGTGGGGGTTGTGAGGATTGGGGCATATGGGAATCTACCATATTTTTTAAGGTGACATTTTATGTGATCTATGTATCTTATAAAAATATATATTAAAAAAAAAAAAAGTAAGCAATGAGAGGAGGCAACCAGCCCATAGGACGCATCTTTCAAGAGTAGTTTGACGTAAAGGTCTCTAGCTTTCAAGAGTAGCCAGTAGCAGAGAGTCAAGCTTGCAGAAGCTAGCTAGCATCCTGTGTACATATTATGTGTGCCAAGGCATGATATGAATGTGTCTTCTAGATAAGCCTTCCGTTGCACTGTTCTTGATAACAAAGCATACCAAACCTGAATCTTTTGCCTCTTGAGCTCCTCTAAATTACCTGTTACTTTAATAAACACCTCCAATTCAAACATGCTAGAGTGGTATGGTAGTTGGCCTCCAAATACGGCTTTCCTCTGATCCTCACCTCCCAATATCTACAACTTTGTACTGTCCCCTCCCCTTGAATCTGGGCTGGCCCTGTGACTCTCTCAAAACAGAATGTTGTGACTTCCAAGGCTAAGTCACAAGAAGCCTTGCAGTTTCTGCCTGTGCCTCTTAGAATGCTTGAGCTTGGGTTGAGGAGCTGAGAGAAACCCAAGATCCATGAAGAGGCTGGCACTCTTGTTGCCAGCCCCAGCTGAGGTCCCAGCTGACAGTCAGGATCAACTGCTGGTCATGTGGATGAGCCATCCTGGACATTTAGCTCAGTCAGACCCTCAGATGACTGCAGGCCCTACCAATATCTGACCACAACCACACGAGGGACACCAAGCCAGAAGTACCCAGCTGCATGACCCCATCAACCTGCAGAAGAGACCCAACAAATTGCTATTTCAGCCACTATGACTTGGGGTGCTTTATTATACAGGACGAAAAAAATGAACAAAAGGTTTTGGTCTTGTGACTAACACACTGACTGATACATAAACTTATAAGTTACTCTTAAATTTTCTCTCCTCCTAGGTGCTACGTGTCCTGGGAGATGGGGGTCCATCTCATCTCTGAACGCCCAGCTTGGAACTGGCAGTAGTTTTGGCACAGAGTGCACATTTTCCTTCTTAAATCTCTTTTTGGACAGATTGAGATTTAAATAAAATAAAAACAACAAATTGGATGCAATACATGTCAGTCGAACTGAATTGAATATTTTATTCTAACAACTGCTTCTAAAAAGCATTTGCTTCTGTTTGTTTACAAACTTCACGGATAATTTCCCTACAGTTTAAGCCAATACACATGAAATTAGGTTTTGGGAGGACCAAGACTGTTTCATTTTATAAAAACCATTTCTGAGCTCTGTCCTTGGTCCACTGGGCATTTTGTTCCCTGCTCTCAGTTCATTTCAGGTGAACATCATTTTGGATTTATAGGTCTATCCTTTTCCCATTTTAATGGTGTAATTAAAAGCTCCCTATTTGTTGACCTTGGGGATTGCTTTCATAAGCTTCCAAGGAACGTTGTAAAGACTGAAACCAAATTATTAGGTGCAAAAAAAATGTTATCTGGAGGGAGCCGTTGTTCCATTTCTCTGGAGCATCAGCCTGTGCATACATCATTTATCGGATTATGTGTCTGCAGATGCCTGCTCTCTCCTGTGATTTGACTTAGCCATACCCCTGACAGATTACTAATTTGCAGGTATAAAGTAATCCAGTCACTGTCTTCAAGTTATTTTCCAGGATTGGTAAATACCTGTAGGTGCGAGTTAAATTGAACCTTGGAAACTTAAAAGTTGCTTTTCTTTGTTGATCTGGACCTTCCTGATGTGATGAGTCTTCAACTAGAGTTCAGGAAGCATGGGCTTGCAGCATCAGTTTCCCAGCCTTTTTTCCATGCATTTTTCAAAAGCCTTACATGACAGTCATCTCGGTAGACCATCCTTTTAAAGAGAATGAATTGCTGAAAAGGAGATACAGTGAGTGAACACCAGACTACAAAGTCTACTCTGAGCAAACACACCGTGTCCGGCTCGCTGAAATCCCTGACTTAACTTTGTTATTCATGGAGCCAGGGATAACAATCTACTGACAGGGAGTTCAAATTAGTTAACATTTCCAAGTCTGAGTCCTCTCGGATATGGAATGAGGTTATGCCTCCACCATAACCCCGGGGTTAAGTGAGATTACTCACCTGAAGTGTCTAGCACATAATGCATAGGCAACAAATGCTGTAGGCGTTGGGCAGAAACCTCACCATGGCAAGAGCCTGAGATTAACTCAAAAAAGGATGTGGGACTCCAATCCCACCAGAGAATAGAAATGAAAACTGGGAACCAGCAACCAAGGACTAGACACAAGACCACATAAGCCAACCGGCCACTGGAGATGCCTCCCTTTTACCTATTCTAACCTCTTTTGTAGCCTCTGCTTTCTCTGCCATCAGCAAAGGGCAGAGAATGCCTCCAGGGTTGCAGGCCACTACAACTGCTGGTAATGGAAATCCTTTCCAAGCCAGGAACTCCACCCAATTTATTTATATTTGACAACACCTACACCAAGGGGTGGTGCTAAAGGAGTGTTGTACCCAAGAAATTTCGAGTTTATGGGCTCCACACAGTCCACTCCTCATGTATTCATCCTCTGTCCCCTGAATACATTTGTGCAGAATACCTCTCCAGAGGCAGATCTTGCTAGACCACACCTGTTCTCTTCTAAATTATATTTACCTTATTGATAAGGGGTATTCTCATTTTAATATCATTGCTATTCATGAGAAGGGGGAAGACCTTATGACCAGGGCCACAAGTGTGGTACCTCCCCAAGTACTGCACACCCCCCATCTGCCCATCTCTCGCATCCCATCTCTCATTTTATCGCTCATCTCTCTGCTCTCGTCTCCTCAGAACCTTGGCTGCCATTCAAATGCACGAGCTGGTTCTCACCATGCAGTCTTCGAACTTACAGTTCTCTGTCTGTGGAAGGAAGTCTTCCTGCAGAACTGCCCCAGAGCTCATTCCTCATTTCATCCAGTTCTCTGTTCTGTCACCTTCCCAGAGAAGCTTTTCTTTACCACCCTCTTTAACTAGAGTTCCAATAGTCTCTCCATAGATGTCTCCTGAACCCTATTCTGGCCAAGGCTAAGGTTAAGCAGTGGCTGACCCACATAAGTCAACACCCCAGTCCAACCCATTGCAGGCCAGATGCAGAGTGTTAGGATACTACAATGAGATAGAAAATACTGTATTAATAACTATATTGATAATATATGTAATGATATTTTAAAATCCTCCTGACAGTCAACATTTGTTGAGCATTTCAATGTATAGTTGTGAAGGCCAGGACACACCTTTCAATAGAGGGAAAAGCAGCAAAAGATGGGAAGTAATAATCAATTCCCATATTCCCATATGAAGATTTAATATGATCACTTTCCACCATTCCCCCTTTGGCAAGGTATAGGAAAGGAGAATGGCAAGCACTAAGAATTGGGATGGTTATGCCCTGACAGACTTCCTGCCAGGATTTCTCCTGTCTGGAGAGTGAATTAGGAAGAGTCATGCATTGCAAGCCCACATTTAACGCAGTTTAATGAAAGATTCTTAGATCTCCAGCATCCCAGGACCCAATGTTAGCTTCCTACCATATGGGCCTCTGACACATCCTGGTAAAGCAAGCATGGGATTTTGTCAGACTTCTGTGACTTCTGTGACCTATTCTCCAGAAGAACAGGGATAGTTTATGGGGGTGGCTCCATGTATCCCCCTGGGAGCTGTGAGAAGTGCTGGCCACAACAGGAAAACGTGGCCAGCCACGCTATGCGATGCTTCTTATGACTTAGTACGTGCCAGGAACTATTCCACCACACTGAGTACTCATAGCAGCCCTCAGATGGAGCCTCAAACCACATTTCACTTGGGAGGAAATTGATCAAGTAACCTGTCCAAGTTCCCACCGATAAGTACCTGGAACAAACCAGCACTGGATAAGTCAAAGTGCTTGATGACTTCCCATGCGCTAGCAAGAAAGGCAATCTGATGGTTATGGAGGCAAATTAACCTCACCGACATGTTTTAGCAGCCAGTGACTGAAAAAAACATATATACTGAGGTGGCAACATTCAAAAATTGGAAGATTTCATAGGAAATTTCTATTTCTAGCTTTTCTTGAAAAATTGGAAAATACGGTGACTCTGCTCTCACAGCTCCATATGGCAACCGTTGGCTGGAACTGAGTAACAGCTGCCCCTCTGGGCAAGGTTTCTGCCCTTCATTTTGCCACAGGTCCCAAGAGCCCACTTCTCTTGAGATTGCTTGTTGTTATCTGCCGGGCCTGGCAAGCTTTTGGATTCACCACTCTTGGGCTACTGTATAAAATTAAAATTCCTTACCTCAGCTTTGCCCCACTCCCTGGTTTTCTCCCTTTTCATCTCAGCAATACCGAATAACTTATAATACACCCCACAATCTCTCATTCTGTGCTTTTTATCTGCTGTTTTCTCTGCCTAGAGCAGGAAGAATAAGTTGATTCTTACTGATGTGGATCAAAGAAGAACTTGGCCAGGCAAAGCCATAGACAAATGGTACATCTTTTTTTGGATAGTTTTAGCTAGTTCGTTCAAACGAGAAGAATCAGGCTTACTGTAATTGCCAAAGGGGGCACATTTCTCCTCCATCACTCATGTTTCCTTCTAAATGAAGGGAGCTCCACCTGAGTAAGATATCTGGCTTCTCCCCACCTTCACTCTCTCTTCCCAAAGGAAGAGTGCGTTTAGGTGCATTTGGAAGAAAGAATTGGAAATGCATAGCCCAGGCTTTTTATCTCTCCTTTTCTCTTACATTCCAGTTTGCCTTCAGAGAGCAGATATTTTGCTTTGCTTCTTATTTGGTTAAAAGGATCCTACCCCAGTAGGGGGGAGCTGCAGGCTTCCAGCTTCAACTGTGTCTAGGAGGGTAAGTCTGTATGGGCGCTTATTTGCAGAAATGGCTACAATATTTCCTCTCCCTATGCTCAGCTCTGTTAAGTCATCCTTACAGCTTCTGAAGGCAGAGAGCTGGGCTGGGCGCTGGGCGAGTAGACCTGGGAGGGGAACATCATAAGGACTCTGGACTTCACTTTTCAGTTCTCACCTTCCTTCACTTCTCTGTTGCTTTGCATTTTAAAATTCCTCCTTCTGTAGAGGACACTTTTCTGCTTTTACCCACCTAGCCTCTGATCTCCCCACATAGAAGGCAGAACTCTCCTTCCACTGCTGAATCTGAAATGCCACACATTTGCTTTCCCACCATTCCCTGCAGCAAGAGGGCCATCCCCACTCCACACTCTGACCGTAAAGTTTTTGCCAGCAGATCCACGGAATTTCTAAATGCCTTCTTCATCATCAGGGTATCACACTCTACACTGCTTCTGAACAAGAATTTCATTTTACAGTGAAAGAAGGAAGCTAAGCGGTTAGGATCATGGGATTTACTGATCTCATATGAGCCATCATACGAGGCATCCTGGCCTTCTAGAAGAGTGGAAAAGCTTTTTGAAAGCTCAGTTATGATGCCAGTTGGATTACCTTGCCAGGTTGAGTTACAGTTATAGATATATAATGTGGTGTATGTTCTGAGCCAGATAATAGTACATAGCCTATTTCTTTATCACCAGAATAGGTTGCTTTCCATTCCCACAACTTTGGATTTCACTGATTTAGAAAATTTAGTGTCCAAGAGATGGATGCTTCCTCTAGGACACATAAGCAGTATTTGCTTTGATTTGGAAGCTGAACCTGCCACCTACTTTGTCAGGCTCCCCCATCAAAGGAACAGGAGAAAATGAGAGTTATGGTGTTAGTTAGGGTGATTCATTCTAACCAGCTGGGAGAGGTGGGTTGCTTATCCCACAATGGAGGCAAGGAAGGGTCTTTCTGGAGCGCAAGGCCTTTCCTCTGATGCCTCTCAGTATTATTGTTTCATCTAAAGGTACAAGTTAGTGTAAGATGACAGCAGCTCTTGCAGGCAGAACGAAAAGGACTCCTACTCCTCCGTAGAGAACCTCAAACAGCTGAGGGGCTGGTTGTCATCAACAAACAGGAAATGAGTAATAAAGAAATCATAAATTCATAATTACCAACTGGCCTCGGGAACCATCTCAATAAGTAGAATTAAGCATCTACTGGTCCTTTCTTCCTCACTGTGACTTGTATGTATGCAAATGTATTAACTAATTTTTATCTTTCTTCTCTCTCCTGCTATGATTTATAAGATGTGTTAGTTATAATTATCTTTACCTTTTAGTCCATAAAATATGCTCAAAGCAACTACCATGAAATGGGTTGGCTTATAAAATGGGGATTTATTAGCTTATGTTTTTGCGGCTGGGAAAATGTTCAAATGAAGGCATCATCAAGGCGATACTTTCTGCCCATGTGGTGTTCTGGGGCTGGCTGCTGGGACCCTTGGTAGCGTGGCAAGGCACATGGCTGTAGCACTGGTCTCTCCCTTCTCTGCCAGGCTTCATTGGTTTCAGGTTCTTGGTTCCTTGGCTCAAATTCATCTCTCTGCATTCATTCCATTTATAAAGGACTCTGAGAATAGGATTAAACCCATCCTGCATGAGGTGAGTCACATCTTAACTGAAGTAGCCTCATCGAAAGACCCTGCTTACAATGTTTTTTTTCTGAGGTACACACAGCTTCAAAAATGTGGTTGGTGATGTTGAGCAGTTAAATGATGGGCGTTTGTCATTGTTTTTGCTTATAAACTTCCTTCCCAAATTTAGAGAATCCACCCCTGGAAAGACAAAATCCTGCTCTAACTAAAATCTGAAAATGTTATATATTTGTTTCCCCATCCCCTCTTGCAACTAGGTACTTGACCTTGACCCTGCCTACCAGGTAACCCACACCAAACTTTGAATTAGAAGGTAGTGATGAAAGAGGCAAAAGGGCAGGAACCTCACTAATCTCAGCAGTCACTCTGAGTTGTCAGAGGTAATAGTAGCAAAGTCCAGAGTCAGCAAGCAGTGCCGGGGATGACAATATATCAGTGTTGCCAGCAGCAGCTTGTGCTGCTTCACCAAGGCTAGTCTGATGTGATTTGGGGCATCCTTCCTTACTCTGGCCTCTGCAGTGAAACTTCTGTCTTTCCTGACTATTCCATGAGCCATCCAATTATCTTTATTTCTCTTTAAATATTGCAATAAAGTAAATATACTTAAAATTTATCATTTTTAGTCATTTTAAGTGTACAATTCAGGGGCATTAAGTAGTTTGCAAGGATGTGTAAACATCACCTCTATTTCCAGAACTTTTCCATCATGCCAAATAGAAAATCTGTACTCATTAAGCAATAATTCTCCATTCTCCCTTCTTCCAGCCCCTAAAGACCTCTATTTTACTTTCTGTCTCTAAACATTTTTCTATTCTAGATAACTCATATAAATGTAATTATACAATATTTGTCTTTTTCTGTCTGGCTTTTTCTTTTTGGAGGTACTGGGGATTGAATCCAAGACCTTGTATGTTCTAGGCAGGTGCTCAACCACTGAGCCTCACCTGCTCTTGTCTGGCTGAGTAAGGAATTCATTTTCTACTTAAATTATCCAGAGTTAGTTTCTATTAATTGCAACTTAGAAGACTGACTAATACATAGCTATCATTCAGGGTGTGTTAATTGAACTCTTGCCATGAACCAGGCATTTACCCAGGTGGTACTTGATACCATGGATACAAGATTGAACAAATGCAGATATGGTTCCTGCTTGCACAGAGCATACACTCTAGAGAGAGAGAGAGATTAACTACATAATAATGAAAATACTTTTGGAATTAATTCTGTTGTCTTTTTTTACCTTTGTAGCCCCTTAAATTCTATGAGATTACTTTCTCTTGATACTAAAGCAAAAATATTTAGATTGGAAGGAAATGTGACAAAATGTTATTCCTATGTGGCATAAATTAGATATAACTCATATTTTTTTCTCTAAACTTTACTGCATTTTCCTGATTCTCTCTAATTGGCATGTATATCTTTTAATAATATATCCTTCCTCTTAAACAGATTGTAATTTATTCTCAGCTGGAACCATTGGAACTTATAAAACTTTTTTGTTAATGCAATCAAAAACTATTTTCCACCAGCTTGCATCATTATAACAGCAGTTGGAAACCGTAGTTGGTTTATGTGAAGATATACTAAACTTGTTAACATATTATGCCTTAACATGATTTGCAAGACATGCTTTATTTTATTGTTAGCATAGTTATAAAACAAGTAAAGCGAGCCAGACTATGATGAGAACAATTTTATTGACTATTGGAGTAAATAACTATGAGGGAAAACTATTCTTAAAAATTTTGCAATTAAATTAGGCAATATTAATAGTGACTTACTGAATGCTATACTCTGGGACTTGCCTTCTTATGTAAAATTGTATTATTTTACCTCCATGGTGAGTGAACTTTCATATTAACAAAACGGATGACATTTTTCTATCTCCTTTTCCGTTACAGCTCATTCTTCATGCTGTGTTTGTTTATCTGAGTCATCTGATGGTACCTTATGTTCAGACTTTTGCATCCCACCCATCTTGCATTTTGTGGTGCTATTTAAAAGTGTACAAATTTTACCGTGGTTTTAGGCAATTAGTCTGAAACTAAATTTGATAGCAAAATGGGGGATTCCATTTGCCCTATTTCATGCAACATTGGGGTGTCCTCTGGCCAACATATCCATTCTTTGATTTTGTTTTTAAGAGAGAAAACTGTATTGCTTTAGTGGGGGTGGGGGGACGGGGGAAAGAGCCTACCCATTGTTTAGGAGAGTCGATTCCTTTTCATTTTGCTGCTAAAAGTCTGTCCCTGCAGCCCTCTCTCCTCCTGCACCCTGTTCTCTCTTCATTTATTTGTAAATTGTTCAATCATTTAATCACTAAACTCAAGGAACTACCTCTTTTCCCTTTGAACCTGCTTTAAATTAGTAAGATTTCCATCTTCCTTTAAAAAGCAAATCCCATACATTTTGAGTTTGAAAATTGGAGGGAAACTGGGAGTGATAGCCATTTGTCCCCCTGAAGTTCATGATCTTTTTTCATTAATGATTTTTTATTTTTTTAATATATTTTTATCACAGAAGTTGTGAATTTACAAAACAATCATGCTCATATGTAGAATTCCCACATGACACCCCTTTGTCAACACAACATACCATTTTGGAACATTTGTTACAGATTATGAGATGATATCATTAGACTATTACCACCATGATCCATAGTACACATTTGGCACACTTTTTCCATACTCCCCCATTATCAACACAGTACATCTTTGGCATAGTTGCATGAATATTACAGTATCTCTGTTAACCACAGGCCATTGTCACACCTGTTGTATTTTTCCCATGCTTTTCCACATTCCCACCATCCTCCAATAGTGGCACACATCTGCTCTAGGTCACAGAAGGACACTCTTGTATCTGTACCATCAACCACAATTCTTATCCACCTCTTGTTTCACTGTGTTATTCAGTAGATAGATTATTCTCTAGCTTTCTTTCAATTGACATTTACATCCCTAGACTACCCTTTCCAGTCAAATTCCCGTTTATAAATATCTGCTACTCAGTATGTGTTACCATTAACCCTATATATTTCCCACAATTTTACAGTAAAGTTAATTAAAACTTCTACATACATTAAGTATCAGTAGTCCTTCTCAGCACTCCTCTTATCTCCTATAAGAATCCACCACCTAGCACCAGGTCTTGAAGATGATTTCCTACATTTTCTTCTAGGAACTTTATGGTTCTTGCTTTCATATTTAGGTCTTTGATCCATTTTGAGTTAATTTTTGTATAAGGTGTGAGATAGGGGTCCTCTTTCTTTCTTTTGGCTATGGCTATCTAGTTCTTCCAGCCCCATTTGTTGAATACATTGTTCTACCCAAGCTGGGAGGGTTTGACAGGCTTGTCAAAAATCACTTGATCATAGATGTGAGAGTCTGTTTCTGAAACATTAAGTCTATTTCATTGGTCTATGTGTCTATCTTTAGGCCAGTTCAATGCTGTTTTTACCATTCTGGCTAGGTATTATAATTTAAAGTCTGAAAATGAGAATCCTCCAACTTTGCTTTTCATTTTTAAGATGTTTTTGGCTACTCACTACCCCTTACCCTTCCAAAAAGATTTGATAACTGTATTTTCCACTTATTTTTAAAATGCTGGTTGAACTTTTATTGGGATTGCCCTGACTCTGTTTATCACTTTGGGTAGAATTGACATCTTAATGATATTTAGTCTTCCAATCCAAGAGCATGGAAGTTTCTTCCAATTATTTAGGTATTTTCTTATTTCTTTTAGTATTGTAATTTTCTTAATACAAGTGCTTTACATCCTTAGTTAAGTTTATACCTAAATAGTTGATTCTTTTAGTCACTATTGTAAATGGAATTTTTTCCTGACTTCCTCCTTAGATTGTGCATTACTAGTGTCTTTTAAAGTCTATTTAATTTGATATAAGTATAGCTATTCTGGCTTTTTTGTTGTTGTTGTTACTGCTTGCATGAAGTATCTTTTTCCAGCCTTTCACTTTCAATCTATTGGTAACCTTGGATCTAAGGTGTCTCTTGTAGACAGCATATAGATGGTTCATATTTTCTTATCCATTACACAAGTCTGTGTCTTTTGATTGGGGAGTTTAACCCATTAACATTTAATGTTATTACTGTAAAGGCAGGTCTTATGTCACCCATTTTGACCTTTGGGTTTTATCTGTCATATTTTATTTTGCCACTGTTTTGACACTTTGTTACTTTTACTGATATAATCTTTATTTCTAGATTCTCTTCCAAGCCTCTACTGTCTTTTCTAAAAAGGTAGCACACCCTTTCCTGCAAAGCCAGTCTCTTTGTTATAAATGCCCTCAGTTTCTGTTTACCTGTGAATATACTAAATTTGTCCTCATTTTTGAAAGGCAACCTTACCATACGTAAGATTCTTGCCTGGAACTTTTCCTCTTGCAGTATCTTAAATATGTCATACCATTCCTATTTGCCTCCAAGGTTTTGGATGAGAAATCAGTACTTAATCATTTTGGGTGTCCCTTGTATGTGATGCATTGCTTTTCTCTTGCTGCTCTCAGAATTCTCTCTTTGTCTTTGGCATTTGTATGCTGATTGGTATGTGTCTTGTAGTTGCTCTATTCAGATTTATTTGGATGGGATTACATTGTGCTTCATGAACACAGATATCTATGTTCTTCAGTAGAGTTGGGAAATTTTCTACCATTATTTCTTCAAATATTCCTTCTGGTCCTTTTCCTTTCTCTTCTTCTTCTGGGACAACCATGGTACATATGTTTGCACATCTTTTGCTGTTGTTTGGTTCCCTGACTCCTTGTTTAATATTTTCCATTCTGTTCTTCATCTATTCTTTTGTATTCTAGCTTTTGGAGGCCATGTCTTCAATCTTACTGACCCTTTCTTTTGCCTCCTCAAATTTGCTGTTTTATGACTCCAGTGTATTTTTTATTTCACCTCTAATTCCCATGAGATCTGCTATTTTCTATGTGTGTTTTCAAATTCTTCTTTGTGCTCACCTAATGTCTTCTTTTTTAAAAAAGATTTATTTTATTTATTTATTCCCCACCCCAAACCCCATTGTTTGCACTCACTGTCATCTTCTTTCTAGGAGGCACAGGGAACTGAGCCTGGGAACTCCTATATGAGAGAGAGGTTCCTAATTGCTTGAGTCACATCCACTCCCTGCTTGTTGTGTCTCTCCTTGTGTTTTCTCATTGTGCCTTCCTGTTATATCATCTTGTTGTAACAGCTCGCCATGCCAGCCCATCATGCTAACTTGCTGTCTTTGCTCATCTTCTTTAGGAGGCACTGGGAACCAAACCCAGGACCTCCCATGTGGTAGAAAGGGGTGCAACTGCTTGAACCACATCTGCATCCTCCAATGTCTTCTTAAACTCTTTAGCCATCCCACTGAATTTATTAAGGAGATTTGTTTTAACATCTATGATTAGTTATCTCAACTCCTTCATGTCCTCTGGAGGCTTATCTTTTTCCTTTGACTGGGTCATATCTTCCTGTTCTTGGCATGGATTGTAATTTTTTGTTGGCTTCTTGGCAACAAAAACATCTGGCTTACTAGATGTATTTATTCTGGGTGCAGTACCTTTCTAGTTTAAGGCTTTTTTTGCCCTTTCTTTCTTGCTGGTTGTGTAGTAGTAGCCAAGGATGTAGTTGGTGCTATAAGCTGTGGAGGCTGAAGTTGCCTATGTTGCCTCAGGAACCAATGAAGCTTCTCCCATCTTTCTCCTTTGCCAAGGGTTGGGACAGAGTCACACCTGGGGCAGGGATGGAGCTGCAGGTATGGGCAACAATCTATGCCATATGGGCCCAAAATTACCACAGTTGCCCAGGTAGACTGACCCAGCACTGCCCCCACCCTCCCTGCCAGGGTGGGGTTGGACCCTGTGGACTGCCCAACAATCTAATCTGTGTGGGCCAAATGCACCTGGAGTTGCCCTGAGAGGCTGAGGGAGTATTGTCCTTTCTGCCCTTTAGGAGGTGGAAATGGAACCACTGATGCCCAACAGTTCTGTCCATGTAGGCAGAAAGGTCCTGCCATTGCTCAGAGAGGCTGAGGAAACACCTGTTCCCTCCTATCCTATTGATGGTGGGGGTGGATCCATAGGTGCCCAATAGTTCAGTCCCTACAGGGCAACCATACCTGCCATTGCCCAGAAAAGCTGTGGATACACCAAAACTCTCCTACCTTATTGGGGGGTGGGGGGTGGGGGGGGGTGGATCCACAGGTACCCACCAGTCCAGGTCATGCAGACCAAAAGTGCCTGCCATTGCACAGAAAGACTGAGGAAACACAGATCCCCTTCTACCTTACTGGGGGACAGGGATGAAGCTATAAGTGTCCAACTCTTCAGTCTGTGTGTGCTGAAAGCACCTGCAATTACCCAGAGAGGATGAGGAAACACTAGTCTCTTCTTATTCTATTTGGGGGCAGGGATGGAGCTACAGGTGCAAGAGTATCCAGTCTGTGTGGGCTGAAAGTGCCTGCAGTTTCCCAGAGAGGCTGAAGAAACCCCAGCCACCTCCTATTCTATGGGATTGGAGGGGAGGAGATGGAATTGAAGGCGCTCAACAAACCAGTTCGTGTGTGCTAAAAGTGCCTGCAGTTTCCCAGAGAGGCTGAGGAAATGAAGTTCATCTTCTGTCTTATTGGGGTACAGGAATAGAAGTCCAGGTGTCCAACTATTTAGTCTGTGCTGGCTGAATGTACCTGCAGTTAACTGGAAAGGCAGGTCCCACCAACTTGCTCCCCACCAGAGTTGGGGCTGGAGGCTAGGCTAGGGCTGCAGTCCAATCTGGGTGGAAAGAACAGGGCCCCTATGGTCCCTATGGTCATTTCAAACAGCCCAACTTCCCCTCACTCTGAGGCTGAGTCAAAATGGAAGCTACCAGCCTCTTTTTGACTTGGACAGGTTCAAAGTTCAGATATTCTTAGGATTATACTTTAGCCAGCCAAATTTACTAATCAGTAACTGAAGGCAGTGGCGAACCATCCCTTCCTCCCCTGTTTTTGGGAAATAGAGCTTCCAACTCCAGCCACAGAATTGCTCCTGAGGTAGCTTGTGCCACCAGAGTAGAATGTGCACCAGCTTCTGCGGCATGGCCTGCAGTTTCCCAGAGAGGCTGGTGCATGTCCCCTTGGCTTCCTCCCTACCAGAGGTAGGGCTGGGGCTTAGGCTCCAGCTTCAGTCTGATCTGGGTGGAAAGAAGCCAGTACCCACCATGACTGTGATTTTCAGTCTACCTTGCTTCCCCTCATGCTAGGGGCAGAGTTAAAATGGTGGCTACCAGACTCTTTCTGACTTGGACAGGTTCAAACTTTAGCTGTTCTTAGGATTATACTTCAGCCAGCCAAATTCACTAATCAGTAGCTGAAGTTAGTGCCTAATCATCTCTTCTTCCCCTGTTTTGGGGTAATGGGACTTCCAATTCCAACCATCAAATAGTTTCTGAGGTGGCTTGCCCTACCAGTGGAGGATGGCAGGGAGTGCTCTATTCATGAATTTTTTCTGCAGATGGGCAGTCTCTTCCTTCCATTCTTTCAAAGATGTTGCAGGATGCTCTTCTGGCCTCCTGGAGCCCCCAAACAGGTGCTTTAGATAGCTTCAGAGAGCTCTGGGTGGTTACTAACTGCCCTGTAGCATGGGATGACTCTTGAAGCTCCTTACTCTGCAGCAATCTTGCTGGCTGTTCACATTCCTTTTTGAGAGATTCTTGTTAATTATTCCTTGTCACAGCCACCACAAACCTAGAAGGGAGAAAGGTAGGCTAGAGGAGTTGGTGACCTAAAGCCATCTCCCTCCTTTGAAGACTCTTATTGTACTTGTTGTGGCTACCATGAAGCCTGGCCAGATTGTGGGCTTAGGAAAAGAGGCGGGTGCTGTTAGCTCTAAGTTTTAATACATAACCTTTTCTTTATCTTCCCATAACACACCACCTCAGACAAGGCTGTTGATTTCTGTTCCTGTTATTAGTGTTTGGCTTCCTCCTTATGTCTCCAGTTCAAACTCTGCATGGAGAGGTGAACTTATCAAGGATATGGAGTCTGTTTTAGTTTCCAGGCTGCCAAACCAAATACCATAAAATGGATTGATTTAAATAATGAAAATTCATTTGCTCACAGTTTTAAGTCTAGAAGTCCAAAATCAAGATTTCGTGCAGACCAAGTTTTCTTCCAGAAGGCTGTGGTATTTTGGAGCTGGCTGCTGGCAGTCCTTGGTCCTTGACTTTTCTGTTACAGGGCATTGCACATGGTGGCCTCTCCTGGCTTCTCCTTTTTCTTCCAGGTTCTCTTGACTTCCAGCTGCTTGCTGCTTCTCGCCCTGTGACCTTCCCTATAAGGTCTCCAGTAATAGGGCATCCTGAATCAGTTGGGCCACACCGTAACTGAAATAACCTCATCAATAGGTTCTGTTTACAAAGGTTCACATCCACAGGAATTTATTAAGTTTTTCTGGGATACATAACTCCAAGCCACCACAATTTTGTCACCACAGGGACACACCATGTCCCTCTCTGAATAGAGTTTTTGAGCTGCCCATAGGTTGGTTTTTCTTGGGTCAGATGCGTATGTCACAGAGACCTAGCAGACCTAGTATGTCACCTAGAACATCACTTTTTAATACTCTCCTCTACATGACAAAAATATTTTTAGTAACAATATAATAATAATTCTCAAATTTTAACTGGATTCATATTTTATTTTTAAAAAATAATTTTAAAAGAATATCTTTTAGTTTTAAAGATATAATTCAACATCAATAAAATAGTTCAGGTATGAATTAAAATTTGCTCTTACTAAACAATATTGCACCTTGTAGTTCATAATTTGCTTTTTTAAATTTTAAACACAAATAAAAAACCCCAAGTTATTACAAAGAGTAGCATAATTGAATACCTCAACTTCTGTATCTTTGTCTTTATGATCACTGTGCTATGGCTGTTTTTTGTTTGTTTTCAAATCTACTATTTAATTGCAGGAATATGTAGTACCACAGGGTTTGGGGATAGGAATTGAGTCAGAAAAAAGCTCAGACAATTCAGAACTTCTCTGAACTCACTCTTGAAATAGATGTATGTAGCTGCATCCATATGTGTCAAGGCCCAATTTTATAATTGCAAGTACTTCAAAGTGATTTCCATATAGAATTCTATATTTACTAAAGGATAATTAATAAAAATATGCTAATTACATATAAATTATTTAAACTCAACAATAACCACAGTAATTAATTGGAATTTAGACTAACAAAAGACAATTCTCAGAGAGCATTTTATCACTGGCATTGTTTACAATCACCAGCACGTGGTGAAAATAAAAAGCAAACAGACTTTCAATTGGTTTTATTACTGTCTTTAAGTTCCCTACAAAGAATGGCTTCCTTTAATGCCTACATTTGGGACAGACCACTCCTACTGCCCTGCCTTGGAAAGCCAATGGAGAGCCCCTCCCCCTAGGTAAGAAGTAGGTCTCCAGATGAGATCACCCTGGATTTAGGATGGGCCTTAAATCCAAGAACTGGTGTCCTTTAGAGGATGGAGACGGAGAGTTGAGACACACGCAGGAGAGAAGGCCATGTGAACACTGAGGCTGACACTGGAATGATGCATCCACAAGCCAAGGAATGAGGGATTGTCAGAAGCTACCAGAAAAAGACATAGGAGAGAGTCATGAAATCAAGTTTCTCTCAGAGCTTCCAGAAGGAAACAACCTGGACATCAAGGAAACAATACCTTGATTTTGGACTTCTGGCCTTCAGAAGGATAAACTTCTGTACTTTTAAGCCATGGAGTTTGTGGTCATGTATTGGGGCAGTCCAAGGAAACTATGAGGGTTTTAACTACATTTCCTATTTTATTAAGCTAACAGCACCTTTTTTATGGTTTGTTTGCTTTGCTTCATTTAATTACTGAAAGCAAACGTTTACGTTTCTTTCAAAATCAACTCGGAAGCATTTACAGATAGAATTCTGGAGGGTGAATGATAGCTTGTGGCATGAATCATTCACATCAATTCTTCCAGCTTTGGAAATCATCTATTATCTATTATTATAACTATTGCCAATCATCAAAATAGATCTGTGATGTACTTTAGGAAGTTGGCCATTTCTACTGCCTTTATTTATTGCCTATACTCACAGTAACTGCTTTAATGATGCAGTAGATTGTGGTTTTTTGGAAGGCATTTAAGCAACAACTAGGAATCTAAATTTATATTAAAATCTAACCACTGGTGGTCCTACTAATGAATATAACTGTTGAGACAACTGGTTGAGTCTAGACATGGCTAAGGTAACATTGACAGCTACTAGTGTTCAGAAACTTATATATTTCCTTCCACAGTTGGCAAGTTTCTGCTGACATTAAATGCCAGGCACAGCCTAATTCCAGAAACATTTAAAGGAGGAAAAACATACATCTTAGAATTGAGCAAATCTGGTGTTTTGACTTTATAGCTTAACCTTTAAAGCACTGAGCAGCTCTTGCTCTCATATTAGGTATCTTCATGGTAAGATATCTGTGGCAGTTTGATATTATTTATGAATCCCCAAAAACAGAAAGATTGTGTTTGTAAACTGGTCTGTTTCTCTGGATGTGATACCCTTTGACTGTATTAAATTCAAAGGTTTTAAGTTTACTTGATAAAATCAATTTAGGGCTTTTGATTTGACAAAGTCAGTAAGGCATGAGTCAGGTGAAATCCCTGCCCTCTTGGTGGGCCTGTATAAATGGACACTAACCCAAGAAGACACAGAACAGAGCTCTGTCATTGTCGATCCTGGGGCTTCAGAGAGAGCTGAGTAGCTGAGAAGCTGAGAAAGCCTGGAAAGAAACGAGCCCTGCGGCAGACTGACATAGGAAGTTCTGAGAGACAAGCTTTATGCCAGCCTACAGCTGATATTGGAAGAAGCTGAGCCTGCAGAGCCTTAAGAGGAAGAAGGAAGGACAGACCAGGCAGAGGTCGCCCACCATCTTGCTTCAACACGCAGCAGCTGACTTTGGTGAGAAGGCAGCCTTGAGCTGGACTCTTTAGGACTTTGTAACTGTAAGTTTTTACCCCAAATAAACATCCTTTATAAAAGGAAAACAGATTTCTGGTACTTTGCATCAGCATCCCTTTGGCTAACACAATATCCTTGATCTCTCTGATGCTCCCAGTACTCCTGCATTAGTGTAGGGCACAGTGCAGCAAAGCAATATGAGTCATACACTTGCCAAAAACATGGAGGATTCCTTTCTCTAGACTAAGCCTAATTCTCGTTCTTTTGAAACAAATAATGTAGAAGAAAATCCAGGGCACTTAGAGTCCTGCAGATCAGTTAAAGAGTTATCCATAATATACCCCCTTTACTCTCTAGTTAAAACAATGCTACCCAATATTCAGAATTACCCCAACAGTTTTAGCTCTCTGCTTGTGAGATTTTTTCCCTTTCATATTTCTAAGAAGGCCTGCCACTCTCCCTTCCTCACTTTATTGGATATAAATAGGTTTTGGCTGCAACTAAGCATCTGCTTCAAAGGCATAAAATGTTCTGGCTTTATTTCTAAATAACTATCCTCCCAATTCAAAGTAAATATGATTAGTAGTGAGATCATCTAACCATAACTTCATTAAAACATTTGCGGCAAATTTAATAGGCTTCTTTCAGAGGGAAGGGTGAGTGTGGGATACCAGGTGGGGGAGCAGGAGAGGACCCAGGACCAGGTCTTGAAAGGCTTCCTGTGCTAAGCCAAGGAGTTTGAATCATAGACTGAACGCTCCAGTGAGCACAGACACGTGTTAAGTGGAGGTTTGCACATGAGAAAGGGCACTCTGCCTGCCTGGTGCAGAGTTGACAGGAGGGAGACTTGGTTGGCAATAGTGAGGCCAGTTAGGTTTCAGATGCAGAAACCCAGCATAGAGGTGATGGAAGCTAGAGCTAAGTGATGGTCCTTGAAGAGGGAAGATGATGAACATGAGATAATATAATGTGGGCAGAAGTGGGAAGGAGAGCTAGTCCTCAAAGTGTTTTAAACATAGTATTTTTTTAAAAAGATTTATTTTTTATTTCTCCACACACACATCCCCACCCCATTGTCTGCTGTGTCTGTTCGCTGTGTGTCCTTCTGTGTCTGCTTGTATTCTCACTAGGTGGCTCCAGGAACTGATCCTGGGACCCTCCAGAGTAGGAGAGAGGCTATTACTCTCTTGAGCCATCTCAACTTCCAGTTCTCTATGTCTTCTTATTTTCTCTCCTCTGTGTCTCTTGTTGTGTCATATTGCTGCACCAGCTCTCCACGTCGGCCGGCACTCTTGTGCAAGGTGGCATTCCTTGTGTGGGCTGGCACTCTGCGTCAGCCAGCTCACCATGTGGGCCAGCTTGCCCTCACCAGGAGGCCCTGGGCATTGAACCCTGGACCTCCTGTATGGTAGACGGGAGCCCAATTGCTTGAGCCACATCCACTTCCCTAAACACAGTATTTAATGTGCTCTTCCTTGACACCTCTGTAGCTCCATTTTGCATTGTTAGGAAATGAAACTAAGGCTCAGAAAGTTTAAGTTATATGCTTAAAACCACAAATCTAGTTAAGGATAAGGCTGAACTGGGGCTAGAATCTAGTTCTTCATATGTGGGTGTTGCTATTTGATATTATTTATGAATTCTAGAAGAGATATTATGTTTGTAAACTGGTCTGTTCCTCTGGGCATAACTCTTTCATTGTATTAGAGTCAGCTGAGACATCTGATTAAATTATGTTAAGATTAGGGCTTTAATTCAACCACATCATTAAAATGTGACTCAGCATCGAGTCCTAGCCCCCGTGATGGGCCAATAAAACAGATTCTCACATGAAAGTAGATACATAGAGAAGAAGAACACAGAGGAAGAGAGACAGCTCAATAGACATGGCAGAGGCCCGGGGAAAAGAGATGAGCCTGATAGTCTACAGCTGACTTTGTGAAGACGCCAGAGGAGCTGAGCCCAGAAAAAAATCAGCCCTGGGGAGAGAGACAAGCCTTAGGCCAGCCTATAGCTGAGATTGTAAGAAGCTGGGACCACAGAGCCTTAAGAGGAAGACTGAATGCTGAAGTCTCACATCTTGCTTCAATACATGACAAAGGACTTTGGTAAGGAAGTAACCTTGCTTTGGACTCTTTAGGGTCTTGTGACTGTAAGCTTCTACCTAAATAAATACACTTGACAGAAGCCAACATAATTCTGGTACTTTGCATCAGCACCTCCTTTGGCTGACTAAAATGCTGGGTTTGGTACAATTGAATTCAATATATAAATATTGCATTCCCAGAGCATCACAGGTTGGCTTCTCCAGGAAGCCAATATCGAGACAGATTTCAGAGTGCAAACAGTTTATTGGGGAATGACATTGTGAAAGAAAAGGGGAGGAAGCAGGATTGGGTTGGGGTAGCCATCAGACAGCCATGCGGTTGACAAAGTCTCTACCAGCTCAACCTGGAGCTCAGGAGAAAAGACTGCCCATTAGAGGGCTCAGTGATTGCCTGCCGGCCACCCTGACAAAAGCATGAAGTGACTCAAACACCAGGGCAAGTCAAGTCACCCTGCTGTGGCTGGACAGCACTTGTTTTTGAAGGGGGGTCTAGCAGCGCATCTCTGTGTCTGCTACAGAGTGTTCATGGACGAGCTGGAAGCTTGGGGACTGATGGAAATAGATGAAGCCCATCTAAACTGGGTTTCAAGTGAGGAGCACTGGCACAGAGGGGATGCGAGGGGAAAGAGTGTTAGTAATAGGTGACCAAAGAGGTCCAGGTGAGGCCAATGCACTGAGCTTAAACCCAAAAATGCAGGGGCAGAATTCTGACCCAGAGGATTGGATAAGGAAACAGGGTCTACCGGTAACAGTGTAGCCAAGATCTGATGTGTACGAACTGTGAAAAAAGGTGTGGAACGAGTGATCCAAGATGTATGATATTATTCCTCACTTTCAGCTGTCTTCCCTCACATTCTTTGGCTGCTGGTTTTATTTCTGGCAACAATATAAGCCCAATCGACCAAGTGGATTAAAAACGAACAAACAAAACTACCATGGGCTAAACTATTAATATCTCAAGGGCTTTTGGGATTTGCATCTTTTTTGACTAGTGTAAGCAGCAATGTCTGTCTTTTAGAATTATATCATCTCTTGGTTTCTAGGCACTGGGTCCTTTGAATGTCCTCCATCTCCATCTCTGACAGTCCCTTTGCTGGCTCCTCTATTTTTTACCGCATGCTGTACAGCATTATGTACCCTCTGCCAGAGAGTTCTCTCTGCTCCAGGCTTCAGCTACTCTCCCAAGGTCAAAGATTCACAGATGTGCTACCCTGAGATCCCTCAGCTAGCCTCCAGCCTGGAATGTTCCTCTTGGATGTCACCTCAGGCTTAATATTCAAAGAGAAATGCACATCCTCTCTTCACACCCCCTATCTAAACTAGCATTTCTTCCCAACTTGTCTATTGCTCTTCCCAGAACTACCGGTTTCCTTGCTCCAACCTTGGAGTTACATAACTAACAGATGCCCCTTGTCTGCTCCCAGTCAGCAGCCAACAAATCCCAGGGATTCTTTTTCTGTACTAAAATTCAGCTCTTTGTTTTTCCACAGTCACCACCAAAACCAGGCACCTGACACTGCATTGAAGGATAAATGCTCACCAAGCACTTGGTAATATGTCCTTTCCTGTTAGCAAGGGACATAGCCACTGCACACATTTTCCTCTCACTAGCTTCTGTGACTCACTCTAAATTGCCGTCCACCCTCTCCCCAGTCTTCTTAAGGACTCTCAGGTCTTCGCTAATTCAAATTCTGCCTCCTCCCCGGTCCACCTTAACACATTTCCTCTAAGCTTTTCCTGGCTTTTATCTCTATCTTCTTTAGCTTCTCCTATCAGTACCTTACAATTCAAAACCAGAACCATGGCACCACTCTGCAGGGCAAAGGTTCTCAAACTTAACTGTGTATTTGAATCACCCTCACTTAAAAAGTACCTCAGTAGGTTTAGCACAGAACCTAGGAGTCTGCACTTTAACAAGCCCCCAGGTGGTTCTAGCAGAGGGTTGGGGATCCGGAATCTCTTTGAGAAACACTGTTTTTAGACATCCGTGGCTTCTTTCTATTCCCTCATAAGAATGCCCACGGCCAAGTGTTTGTGCTTGGCTGAATCCTCTAGGCTCCAAGGGTCTGTTTGGCAATTACTGACTATGTCAATTATTAATGGTATCCAGAGAGTCAAGAGAAGCGACTCAGCCAAGTAAGTGGACAGAACCGCCCTCTCCAGAGGAGACAAACTCCTGAGGCGTAAAATCTCTCTGAAAGTCACCAGCAGAGCAGGAGAAAACTACCTTTCCTGACCTCTCAGAAAATGGGCAGCCATTTCGCGGGGACTTCAGCGCGGCTCAAATGCGTCACGCTTTCAGAGTACACAGAATGCCCTGCAAGTTCAAGAGCTTACAAATGAAAAGCCTGCGGATACTCAACGCACCCAAGCGCAGTCACGCGTACACTCACAAAACACCCCAAAATGGTGCAACAGTAACAAAGATCGCTAACGCGCGCCATAGGGGGATTAAGAAGAACGAACGCCACCCAAATCGCTAGGGTTGGAAAAGAAAACGAATCCCAAAGTCTTTCCAGGGGACTGTCCCCCCGCCTCCTCCACCCGCTACGCCCTCTCTCGACCTCGCAGGTCGCTCCCGGGTCTGGCTGGGTGGAGGGGGGCGGGGTGCTGCGACGTCGGGGGCGTGCTGACGTCACGGGCGTGGGGACGCCCGGCGCGTCGTCCGGAGCGCAGCTGGCTCGGCGTTGGCGGCTGTCGCTGGCGGCGCTGCGTGAGCCGCGGGGTCCGCGGTCGCTCCCCGCCTCGTCCTTCGCCCTTCGCCTCGTCCCGGCCTCCGCGGCCCGACATGGCGCGGTCGGCGCGCCCTTCGCGGCCCCGCTGAGCCCCCGCGGCGTCGAGCGCGGCTCGGGTCACCATGCCCACCCGTGAGTGGCCGGCCGAGGGCGGCGGGCGGCGGTGGCGGGCTCGGCACGCCCTCCCGGGGTGGTGGGCCCGGGCGGCGGGGGAGGCCGGGTGGGCTGCGGGGAGCCCGGAAGTGCTCGCGACCCGCGGAGCTAGTTTCGTTTCGGCTTCGCCGGCGCGGGAGGGCTGGGGGTGGGTAGGGTGGCGAGAACCCCTTTGCACAGAAGGGGAAACTGAGGCCGGAGCGGTTAAGGGCGAAGCACGCGCGGCAAGTAGGTGGCTGCTGGTGACCTGGACCTATGCGACTTCAAAGCCCAAGCTCTTTTCTCAGTAAGCTACATAGTTCAGTGGGACTCGATGGACGTGCTGAAAATGACCGCGGGCATCCCCCCAGGCGCCAGGCATCCCCGAATCCGAGGTGCTGGCCCCTGGGGTCCGAGCGCGACCCAGAGTCCTTCTCCGTGGCCCTGAAATTCCCCAGCAGGCGCTGACCCGCCGTCTGAAACACGTCCGGGGTAGTAGAAGTAGGTGATTTTGGTAAGGGAGAACTTGGGAGGCGTGCCTGCCCCAAAGTGTGGCAGTTGAACCACCTGCTTCAGATTCACCTGGGCGGCTTGTTAGAAATACCGGGCTAGGATTCCTGCCTAGAGGTGTCGAACGAGCGCCCCAGGTGTTACTCCCGATGGACTGAAGTTTCAGAATCACTCGAGCTGGTTATTGGAGGCGTTTTCTACACTCAGGACGAACAAGATACTACAGTACTGCTGATGACCCATTTTTTAAACGACCCATTTAGTCGCAGTGTGACTTAAAACCCAGTGCCCAATATGAATATGTGCAAACTAGGGAAGCTCCAGATCTTGGAGAGGAGCAGGTTGATGTTTGATTTGAGATTCTTTTAAAGTAAGGACCCTTTTGAATAAGTGTTCCTTACTGCAGAAGTTTTAGACGCGTGCAGATGTGTACCTAATTAGCTGATAGAATTCTCAACTCACTTCTCTTTCGAATTGTCTTCGTTTTTTTGGACATGTGGGACACTGAATACCTCGGTCAGCCTCAAATGCTTGTTTTGTCTAGTGGGGGACAAAGAGGAATTTTTCGTGGTATTAGAAAGGTTGATGTAATGCTATGGAAAATCTTGGAATAATCTGAATGTGAAGATTACTTTTAGTTCTTTATCCCCATGTGTAAGATGGATTTCTGTTTCCTTTACACTGTACTATGTATCTGTAAGTTATGTTCTTGGACTTTGTATCCAGTAAATATTTCAGCAAGTTATATTTTAATTTCATTTCTCTATGCTGGAGAAATGTCATCATTGTTATTATTGTCAACTTATGATTTCTCAATTCATGTTCGTGTAATTCAGTGACTATGATTAGCACTTCACTAGTCTTTTTTGAGAAAGCAGAGGGAAGGGGATAAACATCTGTTCTTGAAAGTTAAGGATCTACATGGTATTTAATGGTGAAATGGGTAATGTAAGCCATCTATGAAATTTTAAAAATATACTTATGTTTGGGGCTATCTGGCATCAAGGAGTAGATATAGAAAACTTATTTCTTTTAAAATGAGTGATCAACCAGGATGAGCCACTTTGTATTTTTTTATGGTTAAGAATGCAGATTTCATGTGTGACTGGAGGCAAGTGAAATGTTTGTGTTATTATTATTGTTGTTAGTTTTTGTCATGGTACATTTTCTCTGATTGATGTGTGGTACCACTGTGAAACAATAGTGATCATTTTGCCTTTTCTGTCCTTTGGTGGCCAGAGTCACTAAAATTGCTGGGATAATGCAGTGAACAGTAGTAATTATAAGAAATTGTATGTGTAGAATACATTTCCAACATGTTAAATACATAAGAAGAGATGGCAACGTTATTACTTTCTTTAGGAATATTTTAAGAAAGAAAACCCTCTTCAAGTAAGCTAAATTTCATTTTTAAAATGTCAAATGAGATGAGAGGCTCATTTATAAACTCAGCCAGTTAGTCCTGAAGGGCTTAACTATTAAGTAATGCTTTTCTGTATAATGAAGGGTTTGAAAATGGTCACTAGGATCTCTCAGACTCTGAAATTATTCTACTACTGCTTTTTAAAAGTATAGTTTCTTATTTGGAATATTGGTATTAAGTCCTTGAAACTGGTGTTGATAAGTAGAATCCAATCAAGCACAGTGTCCCCCTGAAGGATAAGCAGTTTCATGTCTTATGCCTGTTGATAGCAGCATCATTGGGATTATTTTGGAACTCCATAGACACTTTCTGAGGGAGCACTTACCTGGAAGAATGCCTGACAGGAAACTGCAGGGACCCTGGAACAAGTCTATGGTCATGTTGCTTTCTATTCTGCCTGTGGTTTGCAACAAGCACTGGACACAGATTTCAAGACTGTTTCACTGAATGTATTTTTCAAAACTAAAAACCTGTCATCCTATCATTTGATACATCATTTCTTTAAAGGTTTTTATTTTATCCCGCCTTCAGAAGCAGCATTAAGACTGTTGATTGTAAAGATTGTCAAATCTTTAGATTTGAGTTGGAAGGAACGATAATGTTTCCTAATCCATTCAAAATATTTTGCGTATTAGGAGACTAAGACTAGGTGAGTTTCAGTGATTTGCCCTACTGGCACATGTAGTAGAACCAGAATTTGAACACAGATCTGGCCCCTTTGATCAGTAACTACAATGAGAATAGATACTATTTATTTTTCTCTAGCCCTGAATTGTTAATAGTTTAGGTTCCCCTCCTCACAGCCCGGTGGAATTACATTAGCACAGACTTAAACTTAGTCAAAGCTTAAACCAGACTGTGCATTTACAAGAAAGGTTAACATTTTACCTTTGTTTGTCTTGTCACAGAACTCTTGGGGGAAAAAGGCTGCAGATTCCACTGGTGTGTTAGGCTAAGATGATGGTTATATAGGTGTCTTAGTTGCCAAAGACCACCAGTGTGAAAATACCAGAAATGGGTTGGCTTTCATATTGAAAAAATTTTTAGGAGTAAAAGCTTATAGTCCAAAGCTGTGAAATGTTCAAGTCAAGGCATCAGCAGAGATGCTTTCTCTCCAAAGTCAGCTGCTGGTGATCCTGGTGTCCTGCCATGTGGTGAGGCAAGATGGTAGCTGATCTTTGCCTAGATCCCTGCCTTCCCCTCAAGACTCATGGTGTCCAGGAGCTTGCTGTGGGTGATCAGGCATATGGCTAGTCTCTTTCTGGGCCTATTCTCTCAGAAGGCTGCTTTGCTTTCTCCCTGAGTCCAACTGTGGGCGATCAGGCATATGGTCCTTTCTTTATCCTTGAATGGCTCTGTGGGACCAGCCTCTTCGGGGCTTGAGCTTTGACTGCTAGCGATCCTAGAGTCCTCTCTCATGTGGCTGGGTCAGAATGGCAGAGCTCCATTTTTTGTGTGTCTTATTTCTCTCTGTGCCTCAGTTTATATAAGGCTTCATTAAGAGGGTGGAGACCCAGTCTGAGTCACACCTCACTGATGTAGTCCAATCAAAAGGTATCTAATCAAATGTTCTTATCAAGACCCTTTAATGTATTCAGAGGGTCTCACATCCTCAGGAGTGAATTAGTTCAAAAACAGTTTTTTGGGGGGATTCACAAAAGAACTTCAAACTGTCACAATAGGCATTGACTTAAAGTTTTCAGTCAGTAACACATAGGAAAGGGGTTTCTTAGGTCACAGATGATTTGTTTCAAGACAGGCCTAGTCAAGTATGCTCTTATATACAAAACTTTATTTCCTCCATCCATCCGCCCCATGGGATTGAAGCCCCCTCTCAATTAGTGGTGGAGTGGACATAACCACCTCAGAATCCTCAGGATTAGGAAATGAACTCTGGACTAAAGTAGGCTTGCTGATATTCTACTAGAGATTTATTATGATTCTAGCAATGGAAGAAATTATATCACTGATGTGGAGGCAGTGGCCACTGGCATTTCCAAGGACAGGGAGAGGGAAAAACAGGTGTAATGTGGGGGCATTATCGGAACTTGGAATTGTCCTGAATGACGTTACAGTGACAGATACAGGCCATTACATATCTTGCCATAACCTACAAAATTGTGCTGGAGAGAGTGTAAACCATAATCCATGCTTAGTGGCAATGCTCCAAAATGTTTCCATCAGTTCTAATGAATGTACCACACTAATGAATGGTGTTGTTTATGTTGGAAAGTGTGGGAGGTATAGGGAGCGGGGTATGTGGAGATCCCCTATATTTTTATGTAACGTTAATGTAATCTAAATATCTTTTTTTAAAAAGAAATAGAAAATATGTTTTTAAAAAATTCATTACAAACAGACTTAGGAACACTTGACCTAAAAATAACTGCTGACCTTCCTACTACTGCCTTGTGAACTTTTCTGTGTTGATCACTCCACTCTCCCACCTCCTGCTGTGTTCATGTGTATGTATGAATTTTCATCCTTCACCAGCAGCAAAGTATATTGCCAGAGTGGCAGTGGAAGAACCTACTTTCCTATAGTGACCTTTGATTTGACACTGCTTTAGTTGTTGCATAGATCCCACCTTTAGGCTGATCCTGGGCTCATGGGGACAGACAGCTACAATAAAGATTATATAGGTGGTAGAAGGTAAAGCTCTGGAGATAGATGGGCGCCAGAATTTGGAAGGCTTTGTATGCCCAAAGAGAAGCAATTAATTTGACTGAAATTGTGTTTAAGCTGTTATAGTTACAATCACAGTGACTATTTTATAGGCATACTGGCAGTTTCCAATTTCCAACTTAATGGTTGTTTTATAAAAACTTTTATTACTAGTAAATAAGAATCCATTATTGAATACTGATTTTGTGCCACACAGTATACTTTGTGCTTTACTTGTATTATCTTATTCTCACATTTAAAGAGAGGCCTTATTTAACCTCTTTTAGAGATGGAGAGATTGAAATTCAGGGAAGTAAATAACAAGCCTATCAATATAGTAAGTGGTAGAGTTGAGATTGGAATAAGATGGGTCTAGCTTCCAGGTCCCACTTCTTTTCTCCGTACTCCCCTTCTGTCACACAGGTAAAGATTGAATCTACAGTTATCAGATTCTGTTTCTTTTCAAACTATGTCATTTGTGCTTAGCACTGTACATGGTAATGAGAGGTTCTTGGTAAATGTTCAGTAAATGAATGATTAAATTTTTTTTATTAGAGAAGTTATAAGATTACAGAAAGATCATGCAAAAAATTCAGAGTTCCTATATCACCCACCCCCCATTTTTAACATGTTGCATTAGTGTGATACCTTGGTTACAATTAATGAGATACTATTATTATAACTGTACTGCTAACTGTAGTCCACAGTTTACATAAGGGTTCACTGCATGTATCATATAGTCCTACTTTTTTGTTGTTTTTAGTTTTTATTCTAGCAACATATATGCCACCTAAAATTTCCTCTATTAACCACATTCAGATATATAATTCACAATGTTATGTTACCTTTAGCATGATATATTACCAAAACTTTTCCATCACGCCAAACAGAAACTCTGCACCAATTAAGAATTAACAAAAATTAACTCCCCATTCCTTCCTATTACCCTAGCCCCTGACAACCTGTATTCTAGTTTCTGACGCTGTGACTTTACTTACTCTAATTATTTCATATCAGTGAGATAATACAGTATTTGTCCTTTTGTGTTTGGCTAATTTTGCTCAAGATGATGGCTTCAAGGTTCATCCATATTGTTGCATGTATCAGGACTTCATTCCTTTTTACAGCTTGGGTTGCTTCCATCTCTTGGCAGTTGCAAATAATGCTGCTGTGAACATCCTTGTAAAAATATCTGTTCAAGACCCTGCTTTCATTATACTTAGAAGTGAGATTGCCAGGTCATATGGTAATTCCATACTTAGCTTTCTGGGGACTTGCCAAACTGTTTTCTACAGTGACTGTACCAGTTGAACATTTCCAGCAACAATGAGTGTTACTATTTCTCCACATCCTTTCCAACACTATTATTGTTATTATTTTTAATAGTAGCCATTCTAGTGAGTGTGAAATGGTATCGCTTGTGGTTTTGATTTGCAATTCCCTAATAGCTAATGATGGTAAGCCTCTTTTCATGTGCTTTTTGGCCATTTGTGTATCTTCATTGGAGAAATGTCTTTTCACGTTTTGCCCATTTTTAAAATTGGTTTGTTTGCCTTTTTGTTGTTGAAAGATTTCTTTATAATTTCTGGATACTAAATCCTTATCAGATATGTGTTTTTCGAATATTTTCTCCCATTCTGTATGTTGTCTTTTTGCTTTCTTGATGAAGTCCTTTGAGGCACAAACATTTTTAATTTCGATGAAGTCCCATTGATCTATTTTTTTCTTTGTTGCTCTTGCTGTTGGTGTAAAGTCTAAGAAAACCATTGTCTAACAACAAGGTCCCAAAGATGCTTCCCTATGTTTTCTTCAGGAGTTCTATTGTCCTGGTTCTTATATTTAGGTCTTTCATCCATTTTGAGTTGATTTTTTTTATATATGGTGTGAGGTAGAGGTCCACCTTCATTCTTTTATATATAGACATCCAGTTTTCCCAGCACTATTTGTTGAAGAGACTGTTCTTTCCTAATTGAGTGGACTTTGCACCCTTATTAAAGATCATTTGGCTATCCTGAAAAGGGTAGTCTAGGGATGTAAATTTCAGTTGAAAGAAAGCTACAGAATAATTTAGAGACTGAATAGCACAGTGAAACCAAAGGTGGATGAGAATTGTCGTTGATGTAGAGAAGCAAGAGTATCCTTCTGTGATCTTCAGCGGATGTACGTCACTATTGCAGGGTGGTGGAACTGTGGAGAGGCATGGGAAAAGTACAGGTGGTGTGACTTATGGATTGTGGTTAACAGCAGTACTGTAATATTTTTGCATCAATGCCAAAGATACACTGTGTTGATAATGATTAAGTATGGAAAAAGTGTGCCAGATGTGTGCTATCAACCATGGTTGGTGGTAATAGTCTGATGATATTATCTCATAATCTGTAACAAATATTCTATCACAGCGTGCTGTATTGGCGAAGGGGTGTTGTATGGGAACGCTACTCATGCGCATGATTTTTTTGTATGTTCACATCTTCTGTAATAAGAGTGAGTTGGGGGAGAAATACACCAAATGTAATATATGGACTATAGTTAGTAGTAGTTTTTTTGACAATATTCTTTCATAATTTGTAAGAAATGTTGCACAACAATGTAAGGTGTTGGTGGTGGGGTGATGTATGGGACCCCTGTATGATATTATGCATGTTTGTTTCTTAAGTTCACAACTTTACTATACCCTTATCATGCTCATGTATGAATGATATATACTTCAATAACATTTTTTAAAAATCAGTTGGTCATAGATGTGAGAGTCTATTTCTGAACTCTCAGTTCGATTCCATTGGTCTGTAAGTCTGTCTCTGTGACAGTACCATGTTGTTTGAGCACTGTAGCCTGGTAATAAATTTTAAAATTGGGAAGGAAGAGTAGTCCTCCAACTTCATTCTTCTTTTTCAAGATGGCTTTGGCTATTCAGGCCTCCTTATTCTTCCATATGCATTCGATGATAGGCTTTTCCATTTCTGCAAAGAAGGCTGCTGGGATTTTGATTGGAATTGCATCAAATCTATAAATTGCTTTGGGTAAATTGACATCTTGACAACATTTAGTCTTCCAGTCCTTGAGCATGGTATGTCCTTCTATTTATTTAGAACTTCTTTGATTCCGTTTAGTAATGTTTTGTACTTTTCCCTGTATTAGTCCTTTACACCCTTGGTTACATTTATTCCTAGATATTTAATTCTTTTAACTTGCTAATGTAACTGGAAATTTTTAATTGATTTTTCTCAAGATTGTTCAATTACTTGTGTATAGAAACACTACTGATTTTTGGGTTGAATTTTTTTTTTTAACCTCACTATGTTGCAGAACTCATTTATTAGCTCTAGTAACTTTGTTAAAGGTTTTGCAGATTTTCTATATATAAGATCATGTCATTTGAAAATAGTTTGAAAAGTTTACTTTTTCTTTTCTAATTTCAGTGTCTTTTATTTCTTTTTTTGGCCCATTTGCTTTGGTTAAACTTCCAATACAATGTTGAATAACAGTTGTGACAGCGGAAATCCATGTCTCATTCCCAATCTTAGAGGGAATGCTTTCAGTCTTTCACAATTGAGTATGAAGTTAGCTGTGGGTTTTTCATATATGCTCTTTATCATGTTGAAGAAGTTTCTTTATATTCCTAGTATTTTAAGCATTTTTATCAAGAAGAGTACATATTTTATCAGATACATTTTCTGTATCAATTGAAATGATTATGTGGGGTTTTTCTCCTTTGTTTTATTTATAGTGTAGTACATTAATTGGTTTTCTTATGTAGATCTACCCTTGCATCCCTGGGATAAATCTGACTTGATCATGGCATGTAATGCTGTAATGTGCTTTGAATTTGGTTTGCGTGTATATGTGTGTTTTTAAATTTTTTTATTGTCTTTTTAAAAAAGATAAACAGATCACACAAAATATTACATTAAAAAACGCAAGAGGTTCCCATATACACCACTCCCCACCCCACCCCTTCAAATATAATCTTTTTAATGTGGCCATGGATTTTTATTAACCAATCAGAATTCCCTAATATAAGATTTTTTTTTTTTAGAAGGTACCAGAGATTGAGCCCAGGACCTTGCACATGGGAAGCATGCACTCAATCACTGAGCTACTCTGTTCCCCTGCTAATGTTTTGTTAAGGATATTTTTGCACCTATATTCATAAGGGATATTGGTCTGTAATTTCTTGTGTCTTTATCTGATTTTTATATTAGGGTGATGCTGGCCTCATAGAATGAGGTGAAAAGTGGTCCCTCCTCATCAGTTTTTTGAAATCGTTTGAGCAATATTGGCGTTAATTCTTCTTAGAATGTTTGGTAAAGTTCCTGGAGAAGTCATCTGGTCCTAGGCTTTCCTTTGTTGGGAGGTTTTTGATTCCTGATTGAATCTCTTGCTCTTGGTCTGTTGAGATCATCTATTTCTTCTTATATCAGTGTGGGTAGTTTGCATGTTTTTAGGAATTTGTCCATTTTAGCTAGGTTATCTAATTTGTTGATGTACAGTTCATAATATCTTCTTATAATCCTTTTTATTTCTGTGGGTCAGTGGTAATGTCTTCCCTTTCATTTTCTGATTTTAGTTATGTACATCGTCTGTCTCATTGTCAATCTAGCTACAGGACTGTTGATTTTATTGATCTTTTCAAAGAACTCTACCTATGTTAATTCTATTTTTTAAAATTTTCTATTTCATTGATCTCACCTTTAACCTTTATTTCCTTTCTTCTGCACACTTTGGGTTCAGTGCTCTTCTTTTTCTAGATCCTCTAGTTTTGATGTTAGGTCTCTAATTTGAGATCTTTGTTCTTTTGTAATGCAAGCATTTAGAGCTATAAAAATTTCCCTCTTAGCATTGCCTTTTCTGTATCCTGTACATTGTGTTTTCATTTTCATTTGCCTCAAGATATTTCCTAATTTCCCTTGTGATTTGTTCTTTGACCCACTGGCTGTTTATGAGCATGTTAGTTACTTTGCACATATTGGTGAATTTCCCAGTTTTCCTTGTTATTGCTCTCTAGCTGCATTCCATTGTGGACAGAGAAGATACTTTGTATGACTTCATTATTTTTAAATTCATTTAGACTTATTTTGTGATCTAACATGTGGCCTATCCCGGAGAATGATATATGTGCACTAGAGAAGAATGTGTACTCTGTTGCTGTTGGGGGCAGTGTTCAATATATGTCTCATGTCTAGTTGGTTTAGAGTATCATTCAAGTTTTCAGTTCCTAATCTGTTGTCTCAATGTTTTGTCCATTTTTTTAAAAAGATTTATTTATTTCTGCCCCTCTCCCCCCCGCCCCCATTATCTTCTCTCTTTGTCCATTCACTGTATGTTTTTCTGTGTCTGCTTGTGTTCTCATTAGGTGTCTCTGGGAACCGATCCTGAAACCTTCTGGAGTGGGAGAGAAGAGATCATTCTCTTGCCACCACCTCAGCTCCTTGTTCTGCTGCATCTCTTATTGTCTCTCCTCTGTGTCTCTTTTTGTTGCATCATCTTGCTGTGCCCGCTCCCTGCATCGGCCGGCACTCCTGCACGGGGCAGCACTCCCGTGTGCGCTGGCATGCCACATAGGCTGGCTTGCCCTTACCAAGCGGCCCTGGGCATCAAACCCTGGACCTCCTATGTGGTAGACAGGAGCCCAGCTGCTTGAGTCACATCTATTTCCCTTTGTCCAGTTTTGAAAGTGATGTATTGAAGTCTTTTTCTATTGTAGAACCATCAGATTTGTTATTTGCTTTATATAGTTTGGGACTTTGCCATTAGGTGCCTATATATTTATAGTTGCCATGTCTTCTTTTGAATTGATCCCTTTATCAACATATAGTGACTTCTTTGTCCCTTGTAAAGAAAGGACTGATTATGTAGGACTGTCTGCCAGTTTGCTACATGGTCTTTGTAAGTCTTATACTTTTTTGACCCTCTATTCTTCCATTAATGTTTACTTTCATATTTGAATTTTTGTCCATTTTATGTCCATTCTTATTTCTTTCTGCATATGTTTTTTTCATAGATTTTCTTTGTGGGGCTATAATTTAACATCCTAAATCTTTTAACAATCATGTTTGATTAGTACCAACTTAACTTCAGTAGCATACACATACCCTGTTCCTGTACCTCCCTGTTCCCCTCACTATTTTGTTGTTTACATTCAAATTATATCATTATACATTATATTTCCCAAACAATAAATTTATCATTACTATTTATACATTTGCATTTTTGAGCATATAAGAAGTAAAAAGTGGAGTTACGTGCCATAAAAATACAGTACAGTATAACTGCATGATTATCTTTACTGGACGTCTTTATTTCATTCTTTTGCTTTGATCTAATGTACAGTGTTATTTCCTTTCCGTCTGAAGAACTCCTTTTTATATTGCCTGTAGGGCAAGTCTAGTGGTGGCAAACTCCCTCAACTTTTGTTTATCTAGGAATGTCTTTCTGTCCCTCAGTTTTGAATGACATTCTTACCTGATTTAAATTCTTGGTTGGAAAATTTCACAGCACTCTTAAGTATTCAGCCCACTGCTTTCTTCCCTGCATGGTTTTAGAAGAGTAGTCGATGGTTAATCTTTTGGGTACTCCTTAATCCATAACATGTTATTTTCTCTTGCAGGTTTCAGAACTCTTATCATCCTTTTCATTTTCACAGTTTGCTTACTATTTGTGTGTATATATTCTACTCAAGTTTATCCTTTTTGGTGTTTGTTGGGTTTATCAGATGTGCATAGTCATGTTTTACTAAGTTTGGGAAGTTTTTCTGTCATCATTTCTTTGACTATTTCTTCCATCCCTTTCTCTCTTCTCCTTCTGGGACTCCAGTAATATGTTTATTGGTACTCTTGGTGGTGTCCCACGTGTTTCTTATGCTAGTTTTGCTTTTTCTAATTCTTTTTTCTTTCTGCTCCTCATTGTGACTCATTTCAATTGTTTTATCTTTGGGTTCACTGATTCTTTCTGCCAGCTTCAATGTGCTGTTGAAACCCTCTGGCCAGTTTTTTATTTTAGTGATTGTGGTCTTCAACTCTGATAGTTATGTTTGGTTTCTTTTAAAATTTTCTTTGTCTTTTTTGAGATTCTCATATTATTCATTCCTTGTTTTCCTAATATTCTTTAGTATTCGTATTAGTCTGCCAATGGGGTATCTATGTAAAGTACCAGAAATCTGTTGGCTATTATAAATGGTATTTATTTGGGATAAAAGCTTATGGTTACAAGGCCCTAAAGAGTCCAACTCAAGGTTGCTTTCTCACCAAAGTCAGTTGCCATGTGTTGAAGCAAGATGGTTGCTGATCTCTTTCTGGTTTCTCCTTTCTGGGTTTCTTCTATCAGTCTCAACTCTCTTCCCAGTCTCAGCTGTAAGGCTGGAATAGGACTTGTCTCTCAGACCTTCCTCTCTCTCAGCGTAGGTCTCATATCTTCTGTCAGTCTCTGCTCTCTTCCCAATATTCTCTGTAAGCTCTCAGGCAAATGGCTCCTCTCTCCCCAGGGCCACAGGATCAAAAATGACAAAGTTTTCTCCTCTTCCCATGTGTCTTCTTGAGTGAGTGTCCATTTATATAGACCCACTAAGGGGGTAGGGACTCAGCCTGAGTCATACCTTACCGATAAGGTCAAATCAAAGCCCTAATGTTTTCTTTTTTTTTTAAGATTTATTTATTTATTTCTCTCCGCTCCCCTCCCACCCCCTGTTGTCTGTTCTTTGTGTCTATTCACTGTGTGTTCTTCTTTGTCCACTTCTGTTGTTGTCAGCAGCACAGGAATCTGTGTTTCTTTTTGTTGCATCATCTTGTGTCAGCTCTCTGTGTGTGCGGCGCCATTCTTAGGCAAGCTGAACTCTTCCGCGCTGGGCGGCTCTCCTTACCGGGCGCACTCCTTGCGCGTGGGGCTCCCTTACGCGGGGACACCCCTGCGTGGCAGGGCACTCCTTGCGCGCATCAGCACTGCACATGGGCCAGCTGCACACCGGTCAAGGAGGCCTGGGGTTTGAACCGCGGACCTCCCATGTAGTAGGTGGATGCCCTATCCACTGGGCCAAGTCCCTTTCCTCAAAGCCCTAATCTTAACAGGTAATTTAATCAAGGCCCCTCAGCTGAATCTATTATAATCAAAGGGTATCACACCCAGAATAGATTAGTTTACAAACATAATCTTTCTCTTTTTGAGATTCATAATCTCCAACTGTCACAGTTCTTTTTCTGTATTTTCCTTCATCTCTTTGAGCATACTGGGGATTATTTTTTTAAAAGTCTTTGATATGTCCACAGTCTGGTCTAATTCATTGATGTTTTCTGGGTTTTTATCCTCTTCCTCTGGATGGACCATCTTTTCCTGTTTTGTTTATTGTCTTAGAGTATTTGGTTGCATACTGAACATTTTCATATTTTAAAGGTTAACTCTAGGATTTAGTCCCTGAGTTGTCTGTTTCTTGAGTTTATATCCAGTTGGTTTTATGACAGAGATTTCTTCTTGGGTGCTAGGAGGTAAGAAAAACAAACCAGTGCCAAAAACACTTTTCATAGTCATTGCACATTGGCTTTTGCATTGGCTGATGCTCTCTTTCAGAGTCCAGCCCTCCTATCAAGAAGGTCAGCCTGAGGTAAATGCAAAGTACAGGTTCCTCCTTGTCTTTTTGAGCCTGTGTCTTGTCTAAACACGAATCTTGTCCTCGGTGGATGCTTGCTAGTGGCTTTAGGAGTTCCCCTGTTTACAGAAATTTTAATGCCCCCTATACTCCCTATGAAATAGTCTTTCTCCCTCTCCTAGGTGCTCTATTGTAGGGCTTAAAGTAGGTAAGCCTTTATCTAAGGCTGTTAGATTTGTTTCTTACACCGCTTTTACTGTACCAAGCTGCTTTTGCCTGACGAGAAAATTCTGGGACTGGGGGGAAGCTGAGCCAGAGAGTAGTTTCCTAGCTCAATCTTGCCCAGCAGGAACAAGGCCGGGGACCCACAATGGAAGCACAGGCCTGCACCACACTGCTGGGATAGGAGTGCAGGAAAGGGCAGCTAGGGTGCCAGGAGCTTCATCTGTGGCTTTTTGAAACTGTTTTCTTGATTAGGCCATTAACAATTAATTCAGTCCTTTAAAACTGTTTTTAGTAGTTTTGAGGAAGGTACTACTGCCTTTAAGACTTTTCTCCCACTTTTTTTGGTGGCAGGTTGAAACAGTGGCTGCGGGTGCTCAGCTGAGCCCCTAATGATCTGAAGTATCTGGTCAGAAGCAGTGATCACTGATTGGACTGTCCCCTTACCTCCCTCACCCCTCGGATCTTAGGGAACTAGATCTTTCTATTGCACCCTGGCACCAGCAAGCTGCACCAGGAATTGCGGGTTAAGAACCCAATGCCTGCCAGGTGTCTGGGGGTGGGGGATAGTGGTTCTGCAAGGAGAGTGAAATTTACCTGTATTTACTCTTTTGCCCTCTGGTTACTCGCTGGATGCTTCTCAGTTTCCTACTGGACTCTGGAGTTTCCAAATAGTTTATTCAGACTCTTCTTGCCAGTTCAATAGCTATTTTGATTTAAGGAGTGATTTCTGAAGCTTCCTACTTAGCCATCTTCCCACAAATTGCATGATTGTATTTTAACTGCAGTCAGAGAATTTATTAATTGGACACCATACCGGAAACATTTTTTCCCTACAAGACAATATTATTAAAGTGTTATAATTTATGGCTAGGTTCTTAAGTGGGTCTGCTTGTAACATTTGCTAGGCCTGACAGGAGAATACAGTGTAGCCCTGAAAATCATTGTCTAAACCAGCTTTTCTGAACCTTGGCACTTATCGATGTTTCGGGCCAGATAATTTTTTTGTTTGAAGTATGGTTGGCTGTCCTTTGTTTTGTAGGATATTTAGCATCTCTGGCTTCTACCCACTGGATGCCAAAAGTCAACCCTTTCCTTCCACACACACCACCATTGTGACAACAAGTAACATCTCCAGACATTATAAAATGTCCCCTGTGAATGGGGGTGGAGTGGCAGATAAAATTGTCCCCAGTAGAGAACCACTGGTCTGAATATTTATTTACATGTTAAAAATTATGCCTGCTTTCCCATCCAGGGTTTCTGCAGCCTGCTCCTGGAGACTGATTGCCTTCTCAGCCTCCAGGCCCAAGGAGCCTAGAAGCCTGATCCACTTAGTGACGATCTGTCAGGGCAAGGTGGGGTCTTGCCTGACTCTGGACTGACCAGCTTCCTGCCCACCTCCCCCATAGCTTTTCTAATTCAGAATTTCCATACCGTTCTACATACCAAAACTATAACCACCTGAGTAGCTGGGATGGGAGGAGGCAGCCCAGCTTTCTGTGAGAACTCAGTCTGCCTAAATTCTCATGTTGGGTGATTTGGGGTGAGCAACTTTAAACCAAAATAGTTTCTAGGACTGTAATTTTCATTACTGCTCTCCATCTCCCCTCCTCCCCATACACCCTGCTAAATGCAAAGAAAATCCTTTGTTTGGTGAAGTAGAGACCCCTTTTCCCTTGGATCTAATGAAGGTGCTAGTTATTAGAATAAAGCCACGTAATTCCCATTCCACAGCTCTGGTGTGGAATAATCCAGTAATCATTTACATGATTTCTGTCTGAACCCTCATTCCTTTAAAACCTCCATTTTTACATGTCAGGAAATATTTCCCCTGGAGGATCTCCAGTGGAGGAACTACCCCCTTTAACAAGCAGTAGTAGTGGGAAGGTTTTATTGATACCATGAAAGGAAAGGGGTTCTTGACATTTTCAGAAATGGACAGTGGGGCACAAAAAATCCCATTATGGCCCCCAGCAGCTTCAGGGAGAAACAGGACATTAGTTGTTTTTTTTTCTAGGTTAGGGGTTAGCTATCTTTGTGAAATGATTTTCTGCACCAAGATATCTGTCTCAGTAATATTTGTAAAATACTGAAAATTCCACAACTTCAACATCCAATAATAGAAAAGTGATGGAATTAAATATAGAATATCTTTATGATGAAGTATGCAATCATTAAAAATGATATTGATGAAGGTTTTTTTTTTAAAGATTTTTAAAATTTTTATTTATTTCTCTCCCCTTACCCCTACCCCATTTGTCTGTTCTCTCTGTACTTTTGCTGCGTGTTCTTTTGTCTGCCTCTGTTGTTGTCAGCAGCACGGGAATCTCTGTTTCTTTTTGTTGTGTCAGCTTTCTGTGTGTGTGGCGCCATTCCAGGGCAGGCTGCACTTTCTTTCGCGCTGGGCGGCTCTCCTTACAGGGCACACTCCTTGTGTATGGGGCTCCCCTATGTGGGGGACACCCCTGCATTGCACAGCACTCCTTGTGTGCATCAGCACTGTGCATGGGCCAGCTGCACACGGGCCAAGGACGCCCGGGGTTTGAACCATGGACCTCCCATGTGGTAGATGGACGCCCTAACCACTGGGCCAAGTCCGCTTCTCAGTGAAGGTTTTTAATGGCAGGTGAACATGCTTACAAAAGATGTTAGGTGAAAAGCAGGATGTGTGACCTTGTATCAAAAATGTATGTGGGAGAAGGGAACTACAACCATCAGTTATCTGCTGCTGGCATCATGGATTATTTTTATTTCCTTTTCTATAATTTGTGTTTTTCAGGTTTTCTGCAGTTAGCGTGTACTGTACAACCAGAAGAAGATCCTTAAAATGTTTTTATAGTTTTAACATAAATTTTCAAACCTTTCATTATTTTTTCAGTTTTTTCAATAATATGAAATAATTCATGTATTGAAGTGACCTTCCTGTAGCCTGTAAAAAAGATTTTGAGCAACTGATCAAATAGTGTTTACCTTATTTGCTGGCTTAGGAAAAACAGTGCATTTGGTATCTGATTGCTTTTATATGTTAGGAAATGTAAATTTCTATGAATGACTTTAAGTAATAGTTGATGGAGTAAGTTGTTCCATAAGAGGAGGTATTCTTTGTTCTTATCACTTGCATTTTTTTTTTAAAGGAAAAAGAAGTCATTTTTGCTTTATTAAGGTGGTAGTTTCAATCATAAAAAACTGAAAGGTTGGGATGAATCATTATGTGTGGGTTCAGTTTGTAGGGTAGTTTTTTTTTTTTTTTTTTGGAATAGTTGTGCAGTGTGGAGTGAACATAATTCTAAGGGAAGTATCACAAAATGAATGTTGGCAATTGTTCCTGTGATTCATATGTCAAACCTGTTAAAATTCTGTCATCATTTATATTTGCCAGATTCATTCATTTCTTGCAATGAGCCAATTCTTGCACAGGTTCTGTAGCAAACGAGCTAATATTTTTCTTTTTTCCATGTAGGGCATCATATTTTCCCTTTAACATATTTATTTGCTGCTTTCTAACATAACGTGTTGTTAGATAGCATGATTCTAATTTTTTATTAAAAAAGGGATTACTGCTCAGGATTTTTCCTTTTATCTCCAAATCATGGGTTTTCTGTGTCCTAAAATTAGGATTAAACTTCTTGCAACACAATCTTCAAGAAGATATCTGTCTTCCTAGATGTCATTTGTTTTGCTTTCATTCTTAGTTCGCGAGTTATTTAGCTGTGCCCTTTTCTTTTTATTACCTCAACTCCAGGATGCTTCTGCTGCATTAGTTTTCTAGATAATGCTAAGTGTTCTTCACACGCTGCTATTTAATTGGCTTTTTTGAATAGCTGTCTTGGCAAAGCACTAAGTTCTCTGTGCTTTGATTGCACTTAACTTTAAATGGATCTCACTCCTGCTGGGCAAAGAAAATGAAATGTAAGGTGCCCAGGTTTGCCATTGTCAGTTCCTAGGACCTAGTAAACTTTGTAAGAGGTGTTGTGCCAGGGCTAAAGGACTGTACTGGAAGTCAAGAGGAATAGTCCTTCTATCACATCTGATATATTTATTTTATGGCAATATTTTTACTACCTGTTTCATCCATTTAAAAGGGAAATGTAATTCCCTCCAGAGATGTTAGATGCAGTAAAATTTATGTGATTGTGCTTTAGAGGTAGAAATACTATGAAAATGTTCTTAAAATCAGCATGTTGTCTTGATTCTTGGATACTTGATTTTTAGATATCACCCCACCATCTGCTACACTAGATTTTAGAAGAGCATCTGCAGAGGGAAGGCCACTCCATGCAAACACACAATAGCTAGGATTTTGGGTCTAAGTTCTTACAGCTTTCTCCTATTTCTTAGTTTGGCTGAACCATGTAAATTTCAGAGGTCCAGTTTTTCCTTCAGTTTGAGGCCCAGATTAGAAACAGATTTAAATGGCTTGTCTACTCCCTATCACCTTTTCCCTCGGTTCTGTCCTGGTTCCTTGCTTGGTCTTCCAAGGATGGAGGCACCTACAGGAAGCTGTTCCAACTTTGTCTTAACTGCACCAATTTATGAACTGCAAGAGTTCAGTTCCAAAAGAGTGATGAAAGAAAGATGGATGTCTGCCCCAGTTCACCTCTGTCTATATTACCTTTACAAAAGCTCCATCCCCTGGCACAGGGTCCTCATTATTAGTTCCTGAGTGTTACTGGATTTTATTTAGGTTCTTGGCTATGCTGCAGAAATGAATTTCAAGAGCACACCAGGTGAGTTAGGCCAGTAATTTATTCAGGTAGAGAGGGATGAGAAATGGGAGAAAATAACACATCAGGGGTCAGAGGTAGAGAGGAAGGGGGTGAAAAGTGATAAAGAGGGCTGATTTACAAGCTTCATTTCCCTGTTATAGATTATAAATGCCCAGGTTTACTTGCATGACCACGTGGCAGAGGAAAAACGGTGAGAGCAGTGGGCCCAGAGGTAAGAGAGCAGAAAGCAAGTGCGTATGCTGTGGCCTCATGATCTGCTTTTTGAACCATTAATTATTCCACCCTTTTGCTAGTGGCAGGGGAGGGGTTCAAGCTGTTAGCTGTTTTGATTAATTACCCCACCTATCAATCTCCCAGTGAGGACCCAGTGATAAAGTCCTTGAGGAATATTCGGGGCTTCTCCTAACTTCTGGAAGTCTTTGTTTCCAGTAGCAGAATCCTGGGGGCGGGGGTCTTCCAGCAGCCGTGTTGGGGGTTATTGATGTCCATGTGGACTCTCTGCCAGGTTCCAGATCCATCTCTTGATTCCCTATCTTACTAGCCTGCTTCACTGAGGATTTCATGTTGTTCTTGACCTGCATTGGAGGTGTCATAAGGGAAATTTGAACTGCCTTTAGAACTAAGTTTTCAAAATGTCTTCCTTGGAAGGAAATGTAATGGGGATTGTTGTTTGGAGAGTATATGTGAAGCAGGTGGGTGTCTCTACCCGACCAAGCTTCAGCTGGAGTAGCTCTATTTTTATTTGTTTTAATTTGAGGTTTTGCATTAGATTTCAGTAGGGAAATGTCAGCCACTTTTTAAAAAGTTGAAATTTATTAGTCTTAAACCTTAGGCTATGCCTTTGGACAATCACATAGGATCATTTAGAGTCAGAAGTTCAGGAACCTAGAGGCAAAAAGCCAAAGCCCTGTAGTTGATGGCCTCTCACCTATTTTCCTCTGGGTCATTCCAGGGTGAGATTTTGTAACCTTTCCTTGTAGTCATTTCAGTCAGTGGCACTGTCAGTATGCTCTTGGAGTTGCAAATGTACTCTTTCAGCCTTTGTTGGATCCAGGTTGGATCTCTCTTAGGCATTCATTCATTCAGTAAATATTTCAGTGCCTACATTTGCATGCAAGGCGTTGGTAGGTAGAGAATACCGAGGTGAATAAAGTAGTCTCTTCAGAAAGTTTATCCAGTTTCTAGACATGTGTACAAACTGCTATGACACAGAGAAGGAAATGGCAAGCGCTTTAAGAACATTGCCGAGGGAGTTTGGAGGAGAGACTGCACCACAAATTGGAAGAGGAGGACAAAAGAAGGAATACTGAAAGAAGACTTTAAGATATTCAGAAATAGTGATCATAGGAGACGTGCCGTTTTGGGGAACATGTTTGAAGTGAGTCATACAGTGGGAAAGAACCATCAGGCAGTTGAAGTGAGAACTGGCATTGAGGAGGATAGAAACTTGAAGGCTGCGTATGTATAGATTTGGAAAGTATTTATTTTATTCAGTACAAAATTTTAAAATACTATGTGTCACTTACTGTGCTAGACACTGAGGGTACAGGAGTTAGAGGGACAAGCAATTACTGACTGGAGTGAGCTTTATGAGGGCATATACCTGTTTCGTTTACTGCTGTATACATCGTTTTTGGTACAATACCTGGCATGTAGTACATACCTAGTGTACTGGCAGAGTGGATTAAAGAAATGCAATAGATGTTACTAAAGGAGAAACAGGTTGCTATGGAAACATGAGCAGTTGGAGGGAGACCAATAGAGGTTATTAAAGTATGGTGTTCTGAGTGGCCTTGGATGGTGGTAGTGGGATGGGTTGTACTGGACAAATATGAATGCTGTTGAGGAAGTAAAGTTGGTAGGATTAATTGGAGAGAGAAGGTAGAGTCCGGAGTCACTCCCAGGTGTCAGGCTTGATCATTTGGGTGAATGATTATGCTCTAGTTTGATAAAAGAATTTTTTTGGAGGAGGAGCTGTGTGGGGGAATTGAGGTGGAAGGTGAGTCCATTTTAGGATGTGATGAGTGTGAGGTGCCTTAGGGACGTTGAGGTGACATTCGTAGGAATGGAAATGGATTAAATTATTAAAGAGAGAAAAGAGGCTGAAAGCAGATCCTTGGGGAAAATGTTCATTTAAGGATGGAATGAGCCAGAGGAACACATTATTAAAGTAAATGCCAATGCAACAGATGTTTGCATGATAAGACCTATGTAAGACTAAAATGACAATCCATTAATTTATAGTAGCATTTGACACATTCCAGAATAGCAAGAAAAAGAAAAAAACTGGAAGTCTCTTACTGTTGGATTTGATGCTATCTATGATAATAATGATGCTTTACAAAGTCTTAGGGAAAAATTATTTTGGGGACTTAAAGACAATTGTTATGTCTTAACCTAGTGCATATTATACTGTACTTACGTACTACACTGTGCTCTCCTTTACTTATCACTGCTTCCTAGTTGGGGGAAGAGATTGTCAACCTATACTTGGGTGAGGTTGTAAACCTGTTCTATAGTCCTGGGTAGATGTGCTTAATTGTGAAATCATCAGGTAGAAATTAGGGCAGTCACGCATATGTGACCTCAAATAAGTCATACAGAATTTAACTATTAAGAACTTTTCATCCCGCTGTCATCTTTTTTTGGTCTTATCATAATGTGTATTTGTGAAAGAACTGAATGTATTTGCTGGCTGCAGATACAATGCTTAGATAAACTTGCTGGGGAACTGCTTTCTTTCAAAGAACTCGGGCATTTAGAGACTTGCGCTGTCACTTGTCAGCATCAGTTAGCTGTTTGAGTTTTCAGCGTAATATTCTCCCCTTGCACAGCTAATACTGTTCTCCTTTCCTTCCCTATCCATTCATTTCTGTGTATTTGCTTGGGGAAACACAGTAAACAGGCTCTGTTTTCTTTAGCAACATAGAAATATCACTGCTCTTTGTTGAGCTTGCAGTGATATTTGCAGTACAATAACATACTGATTAAGGGCTGAAAAAATTTAAAAGCACTTTGTCCAGTGCATCAGAGAACTCTAGGGAGGGATGAGTATGGCACGTTATGGATGCAATTAATTAAGTGTGCTTTCACTGCTATGTAGTTGTAAGATTGGCAGTTGATCCAAACATTCTTCATTTTTCATTTAAAATTGCCCTGTAATTCAACCTTGCTAAATTCTCTCCAAGTATTTGCATAGAAGTTGGATAATTTTCTCTTGATATGTTTTAAATTTTTAAGAGCAAACTAAATTTATTTTTGTTTCAGTAATAAAATGAATAATATAAATATATACAGATTTCCAGATTCTTTGAATATAATATCACAGAAACTCACTTATTTTTCATTCTGTCCTAGTAATAATCCTTAGCTTTAATTTAAAGAAAATAGTCCCTTTAAATCCTATGGTGGCAACCAGCTTGGTTTATGATCCGTCTAAAAAATATTGATTTAGAAAGTGTTTTTCTTAATTACCTTAAAAATGCTGTCTTAGGATTTTAATCAACATAAAATCTATACTTTGTATACTAACGTGACTATAGTATGTATTTATAATAAATTTTTAAAATACGCAGTAATTTAAAGAAGCCATTATGTTATCAAAATCTCACGTATGGAATGAATGCAAAACTGTTTAGAGTTGTGTTTTAATTGGGAGTTTAGGGAGAATATATCAAGCATTGAACTCTGGAGGCTTAAATTAGTAGACTAATATTTCTTTATTAATTAAAATTTTTACTTAGTTAAGTCTTCTCAACAAGTCCTTGTTATATTTTGCTGTCTTCGTATTCTGAATAGAGAAATACAATATACATTCTATTTCGATACACATTTAGATTGCTGCTTATCTTTTTGGTTGCTGTTTAATCAGAGAATTCAGTCATCTGAATTCCAATTAAAATCTTTAACATATGGCATAGAAGCTGTGGGTGTTGTGAAATCTATAAGGAGAATCAGTGCTGTTGGTATATTAAATTTTCTAGAAATAAATTTGGAAGTTAGAAACGCCCCCACAGACTTAACACTTTTGTTACTCTGTGACTGAGGAAATAAAATTTATTGTGTTAAAATTTAAGTAGCTGGGGAATTTTAAAGCTGTTTTGAATTTTGCCTGAAATAACTCATATGCTATTTGTGAAATGTTTATTGGATTTTTAACTAAAGACAACTCACACCTACATAGTTAACTGGTGAGAGACCCACGTCATTGCCTATAATAGGTTCCTGTTAAAGGAGGACATTTCCTATGTGAGAGTTTGGGTGAGCTTGGGAAATTTACTTGATTTCTCTGTCCCTTCATCTGTACAATGAAGATAATAATAGTCACCACCTCATTTAGATTGTGAGGATTAAATGAGCCAGCGATGCCTAGAAAAGGCAGGGCAGGCATTAAGAAATAATTACTATTATAGCTGTAAGTGTGTGTTTTGTGTTTCTGAATAATATAGAATCAGGAAACTAAGTGTAAGAGCAGTTGTCCTGAGAAACTCCTTCCCCAATAGGTTGAGAACTATGAAAGCTGTGATTTCTTCTTTTTTTTTTTTTAATTAGAGAAGTTGTAGGTTTGCAGAACGATCATGCATAAAGTACAATATTCACATCTACCACCCTATTATTAACCTCTTGCATTGGTGTTAGACATTTGTTAAAATTGATGAAAGCACATTTTTATGGTTGTATTACCAATAGCCAGTGGTTTAACTTGGGTTCACTGTGTTGTGCTTGCAGTTCCATGGATTTTGTTCTTGTTGTTCTAGTAACATATTTACAATCTAAAATTTCTGCTTTTAACCACATTCAAATATATAATTCAGTACTTTTATTTATGTTCATAATGTTGTGCTACTGATCACAACCATTCATTACCAAAACTTATATGGTCCCAAGTAGAAGCTCTGTATATTTTAATCCTTAACTCCTGATTACCTTAGTAGATTGTTTATACTCATAAATATGAAAAATTTGTATATTTTATTTAAGAGTATGTTTTCCTAAGGCATAGTGCCTTAGTTTGTTTAAGCAGAAAGTGTATTTGTGAGAGCTTTTTTAAAAGCTAGACTTAAAAGTGGTAGTAAATCCTGACACTTAATGGGTTTTTTAAAATTTTTTTTTGTCTTTATTTTTTTAATATTACATAGGTTACCAGTAGGGTTTTAAGCTGTGACCGTAGTATTATAAATACTATTAAGATCACAATAAGTACACAGAAAGGATTAATTTAAAAAACAACTCAGCTTTATTGAGATATAATTTATATACCACAAAGTTTACCTCTTTTAAGTGTATGAAAAATTCATTTTTATGTTCAAAACCTTAGGAATTACCTGGACAATTTTTACAAATTACAAATATTAATTCACAGATGTCCTGCCTTTTTGTGTCCCCCAACTCCATGTTTTGATTCTGTGTACTCACTCTTTCATATTAAAAGAGACTTGCTAAAATTAAAGATATTAGATGGTAAGATTCTAAAATTCCAGTTCTTTCTAACCTCTTAATTGGAAAGAAGATTTTTTTATCTCTGGATTTTTAAAATTAAGCACAGTATATTTTTAAGTTTAAAATTTTGAAAGCATCCAGAATCACATGACCATTATCCGATTATAAGAATTTATAATTGTGGAGAGGAGAATTAACTGGACTTTTCCACTGTAGCCACAAATTATAGTAAAGCAAAGTATTCCCACATTATTGCTACAAAGTGAAAAATAGGCTATGCCTTCAAAGCTGAGCATGCTTAAATTTGGATGTGTTAGGATTTATGAAGGATGTTGAGAAATGCTTCCATTCTTTTCCTATTTAGTTTTGGGATAGTTATGCCTAGAAATAGGTTATCAACATAATGTTGCTGTAAGCTGAAACTCACAGGGCACTGTGGGAGAGAAAGCTTTAAGAAACCCTGCAGGAGTCAGTCACCTGGCTGTGAGTTTGTGAAGAACCCTTCTCTCCCCTCCCCCCACCCCCGCCCCCAGTTGCCTGCAGTGACAATGGCTGGGTGCTCCTTGTAGCTTTGCTAATGTAGTCTGTATGCAGTTTACCAGTGACTTTGTGGAGGCACTCCAACAGCTTAATAAAGGCTTCTCGTTTTTTTTTCTTTCATACATCATTTTGTGTTCTTAGGGATATATTAGAGGTCAGAGCAAATTGTTAGAGGAAAATAATATAATTTGCAGAAGTAGAGAGTTTTGCCATATGACAGATTCTTGGGCATGTATCACCACTCCGTTCTCTACCATCTAACTTGATTTTTGTGTCTTTGGAGAACCATGCTAACAATTATATAATTTTTTGGTAGCTGCAAAATATTTTGACTTTGCTGCTTCATTTAGTCTCCAAGTTAAACAGTTCAGATTATTTAAAAAAGAATTTTAAAAGCCATCGCTGGAAGACAGTATAGTGTATGAGCTGTTAAGAGCACAGGCTCTTAATAGAATCTACTATTGTACTTCTACCTATGAGACTGAACAAATTACTTTTACCTTCCTGGCTCCCTGTTCATAAAGTGTAAATGTTAATGCGTCATAGAGTTGTTCTGAGGAGTAAGTAAGATAAAACCTGGAATGGAGGAGGCGGACTTGGCCCAGTGGTTAGGGCGTCCGTCTACCACATGGGAGGTCCACGGTTCAAACCCCGGGCCTCCTTGACCCATGTGGAGCTGGCCCATGCGCAGTGCTGATGCGCACAGGGAGTGCGGTGCCACACAGGGGTATCCCCTGCGTAGGGGAGCCCCACGCGCAAGGAGTGCGCCCCGTAGGGAGAGCCGCCCAGCGCGAAGGAGAGTGCAGCCTGCCCAGGAATGGTGCTGCACACACGGAGAGCTGACGCAACAAGATGACACAACAAAAAGAAACACAGATTCCTGTGCCGCTAACAACAGCAGAAGCGGACAAAGAAGACACAGCAGACACAGAACAGACAACTGGGGTGAGGGGGGGAGGGGAGAGAAATAAATAAATAAATAAATCTTTAAAAAAAAACCTGGAATGGAGTAGGTACCTCAAGCATTTGTTGAGTGCATTGTGAAGGAAACAGGTTGCCAGATGAGGGATAGGTAAGAGCAGGGAATTGCTATAGACCCAGTGGTCACTTTAGGTCTTCTAGTTTCCACTCTGTTTTGCACTTTATAAAACCAGACTTTGTGCCCAAAATTTGTGCATGCAAATTTGTGGAGCACTTGTATGTAGTATTTGATATACTTGTGAAATAGATTTTTTACTTACAACATGTTTCCATTTTTAAAATTGTGCTCACTTATTACACTTTGATGTAAACTGATGGTATAGATACTTTTTCTTCTACTAAGATCAAACATTCATTTAAAGTGAGCTGTATCTAGTACTTGAAAAAATTGTTAGAATTCTTGCTTCGGAGCAAAAATTCCTTCTTTTCCAGTCTCAGTTATTTTGTGTTCTAACATTGACATGGCAAAGAAATGTTTGAATTTGAGTGACTAGAATATCGAAGAATCAATTAAATTCTCCGTGGCTAGCTTAAAGTCACTTCGATATTTGATTTGAGTTCAGGACTGGCACATATCCACTAAATTTAGAATGTACATGTCTACCTGATAATCCTTCGACATAATTGACAGTATAATCTCACAGATTGTTTTCCTCATGCTCCTCTTTTACATGACATCCTTAAATATTTGAGTAATACCTGACCATATTTTAACGTTTACTGTACTACACATTCTGTGCTGAGCTTTTTTTTTTTAAACTTAAAAGGATGAAGATTTTTGTTAAACATTTAAATTAATTTAGGATTTATTAACCTTCACATATACCATGCCACAGTCAAACCCAACAAGTTTACCATGAATTAGGGCAAACTCCCTTCAGTTAAGAGTAAGAAACTTGGGGACTTCTGGGAAGATGGCAGCAGGGTAGATAGGCAAAGCTCAACTCTCTCAGGAAAGACAGCGGATAAAGGGCAAAAACCTACAACTTTGGGGATCTATGCAACAGGAAGGTGCTGTGCATCATCCAGGAGGATAGATAAAGAAGCCAAAGGAAAGCAGAGAGTTACTCGCCCTTGCAGCTGGATATGGCAAGTATACCTCTTTCAAGGCAAATGGCCTTGGTGAAACTGGCTCACTACAGAGCGTTCCCTGGGAGGAAGAGGGGTCTGGCAGAGGGTAGACAGTGGTTTCTTTTTGGTGAGGTTGGACAGCGGAGCCTCCTTTGAATCTCAAAAAAGACCCCAAAGGGCACTGAGTCCGCCCCAGGGAGAGGGGAGGGGCACCTGTGATCAGGCAGGCTGTCACACCCCACCCCCTGGGAGAGAGAGGAATTAGGTCAGTAAGGGGGCGGAGTCAGGAACCTAAGCAGTGCAAACTGCTGGAAGCCTACCTACCCAACTCACCTGAGGAAACTGAGGCAGTAAGACCCAGATAAGCTTTCAGAGGCGTCCTTAACCTGTGATGCCAGTGTACTTCAGTGAAAGAATTCCTGCCTTGCATATATGGAAGAATGCCTGCCTTATCTGTATGAGGTCCCAGATTCGATTCCTGATACTTCCTAAGAGAAGGGAATCCAACAGGTCATCAGGTGCTCTGCCAGAACGTACAGACAGATTTTTTTCCCTAATTTTAGGTCTTCTTGGATCTCTTATTTTTTATTGGTTCCTTTTTTTCCTTTCTTTGTTTTATCCACCAATACCAGGTACATCACCTGCGGAGGGTAGGCTGCAGCATGGTTGATGAGTACCAGCAGCCTGAAAAGGTCCTTAGGGGCCTAAGAGGAAGGCTGTTTCTCCTGGGTTGTTTTTGTTGTTGTTGTTTTGTTTCTTGTTTGTTGTCTTTTCCCTTTCTCTGTTCCCTTTTTTCATTTTACTTATTTTTTTCAACTTACTTTATTTTCTTACCTTCATTTTTCTATCATCTGTCTTCTGTTGCTTCTCTTTCATTCTGCCTCTGTTTGCCCTTCATTCTCTCTCTCCCTCTCCCCCCCCCCCCCCCCTTTTCCTCTCTTCTTATCTTTCTGGCCTTTTAATTCACTCTATTTTTTTTTCCCTCTATTTTGTTGTTGCACTTTTTCTATTCTACCTTTTTTCTTATTCCTTTGTATTTTTTATGATTCTTCACTCATTTATTCTCCTAGCTCTTGTACAGTTCCTCTTCTTTTATTATTATTATTATTTTTTTCTCTTCTTATCTCTTTCCTTTTCTCTGATCCTAATATTTTTTTTTGCAAGGGAAGACAGACAACTGCAAGGATATAGAATAAGAGGAACCAAGTGTCAAAATGAACCTTACCACATACACACAAGACTAAGAAACCTATTTAGTTCTTGATGGCAGACAATACATTGCACCCCATTTCTGACCACCAGAACATCTAGAAAATTATCTAAACATTTTGAAGAAATGATTTTCATTGCAAAGTACAGTAAAATTGAAAACACTTGCAAACACACGAATCATTCCAAATCCAAAATATCTATGTATAAGAAAATCTTGATGTCTCAAGTACTCAAGAACAGCTAATATTTGTTTCCTGTGGCAGAAAGGAGGAAGTAACTTTTATAGAGAACAAAGTTCCCCTATCCCCAAATTTTGCTAATAGGGCAAAACAACAGCAACAAAACCCTGATGTTTCCACCTGATTTAGAACCAGTTGAGAGAAGTGTAATAGTCTGATGTAGGTCAGAACATCAGCTTTATTACCAGTAAAGCTGCATTGGGGAACATGGCTTGCCTTTTGTTCATCAACAGGCTTCCTTCTAGTTTCCCTCCAAATTTAGATCTTATGACAATGTGTGTAAGGGCCACCCCTTTTTGGTTGGCAGAGCAAACACACTTATCCAGCCTTGTGTATACTGTCTCCAACTTTTTGGTAACCCCCTAGAGGATATGTGGAGTGGCAGGCTTCTACACCAAATAGGCTTATTGTGTAAAAGTAGGAAAAAGAGTGAATCACAGAATGCAGAACTGAAAGAGACACACTTGAGAGTTCAAAGAGTGCCTTTCTTTGTTTATTCATTCAGCACAGAGATTTGCAGTCTTACTATGTGCCAGGCACTGTGTAGGTGCTGAGGATATGGAGGCAAACAAGACAGATTTGAAGCTTACATTGTAGGGCATACTCTGTTCTTTCTTCCTGGCTCACTAGTAAAATAAGTCACTTTTCCTCTCTTCTTCACATGGGTCATAAACCGCACTTGGAAAAGCATTATACTGTAGAAGCATAGTTTGCTTAGATAGGGTTTATTCTGAGGTGATCCTTTGCCATCTAAGAGAATATATACACTCCACGAGTGGAAGACATTTGCATGCTGCTTTTCTTAGGGAAGTTGGAGGTGGCAGTAATATTTCCCCAGAGATGTATTAAGAGTATGGTAGAAAAGTCAGCTGTAGATAAGAAATTCTACCCTACTGAGGGTGATTGCAGCCACTTGTTCTTACTCTATGATTTTCTTTGTATCTGTCTTTTGTTTTTAGTAAAGTAATACTTTGTTTTCTATGATATAGATTTCTTATAGTCTTGATATATTTGAAAGATCTTGATGTCAGAAATCAGCTGTGTGAATTATTCACACATATTGTAATGCCTAGCTTTGTACCTTGAATGTAGTAAGCATCTTAATGGAACATTTTAATCATGCATGTTCAGGGAATTTATTGGTTAATGGCTTTTCTACAAAAATTATTTCATTGATGTATTCAGTTTGTAGTTAACACAAGAATTGAAGCTAGGTAAACTCTTAAGTTATTATATTTTTTAAACCAGACTTCTGTTTCTTTTTTTCCTTACCTTTCTCTTTATCTTTCCTGGTTGGTTTTATGCTGCTTTCCCTCATTTTTAGCTGTAACTGAAAATTTGACTACTTTATTTAATGTCTTTAGACGTGTCTCAGTACTTGATCAAATAAATGGATAATCATATGCCTTGGTTTGCCTGGTATGGTCCTGGCTTAATTATTAATAGTACTGCGATCCCTGTCAAGATATTAAATTATATAAATACCCCTGGACCCCTGGAACCATGTAAATCAGTAATTCGTAAATGGATTTATGGCCTTCACTTGTCTTCAGGGGTCCATCAGGTGCTCTTGAATTAATGTTGATGGCACTTCCTGTATTTTGAGTTCAAATGTGAGTATTTCATAGACCTTCAAGCTTGGGTATCCTCTACCAGGTAGCATTAGTAGCTTCATGTTTGTGAGAATTTTTGTGTTTTGAATGTGGAATTTAATTTGCTTTAACCTTATTTGTGAACTCTGCAAGGTTTCAGCTATCTCAAGAAGTTTTTGCCTTTCAAAATGGTTTTTGAACCAAAGGGTGAGAATTTCTGTGCCATTAACATAGGTTCAGGAACTTAAATTATAAAACATTGAGTGCTAATAGGACTCTCCCTTTTCAAAAGGACACTTAAAGAATAGAATAATATTCTGTGGTGTTCCATGAAAATTTATTCAGGGTATTTGAGCCATTTACAGGAAATTCTTAATTTATAGGCAGGATAACTAAAGGGAAAGTTGTAAGTTTGGTTTCTTTTGTCCTCTTTCAAATTAAAGGAAACTTCACTAGTTATTGGATATACTATCATCTGTATTTAAAAAAATAAAAATACTCCTTATAGCCAGAAATAGACAAATATTGGCTAACTTTATAATTTTGTGTATTTACCAAAATATTCTCTGTGATGTAGAAAGTCAGTTCTTATAGAAACCTCCAAAGATACAGATTTGTTGAAATACACTTCAGAGATGAAAAGTCTCCAACTCCTGAATGACTTTTCCAATAGGTTCCCTAGCTGGGCGTTAAATTTCTTATTGAAGATTAGGAATTGACGTGTTTTTTTGTTTTTGCTAGCTAGTATTTTTGTTAGACTGTGTTTTAATAGGATCCTTAAGACACATTAGTGCTGAGTATTTTACTTTCCCAGTTTCATTGTAAATTCTGATTTGCCTTTCACTTTCCCACTTCTTTTTCCTTCTTAATCATGACCCCAACATTTGTCTTAGACCAGTGTGTAATTCCCACCCCCCTCCAAATATGTTCATTTTGTAAAGTAAATATCAGTATGATACTCAGTACCAGTATGATAGTTGGTACCATGGTTTGGATTCAAGGGGAAAGTTGAATCCAAAAAAAAAAAAACTGTGCTTTTTTTTAAAATACACAGAGAAATGTGATTCATTTTGTAATTCCAACCTCACTACTGACATTATTGTGTAGAGGACATTAATCAATACTTTATATAGTAAAAAAGGGAATTACATACTATTTAAGTTTTCAGTTCTGCCTCACCAATTACATACTTCCAGAGATTGGAACACAGGAATTGTGTACTCTCTTTCTTTGAAGAAGGTCTTTGGCATGGCAGGATGTAGGGACATCGTCTTAGAAGCAGAGCTGAACCCACATTCTATGTCCAATGGTGGTGGGAACAGAGGTGTGAGTAATTTTCTTTCCTTGTTGCAGCTCTGGTTCCTGTGTAACCAACTGGATCAATTTTTGTTTATTATGCAAATTAAACTAGCATCAAATGAAATGAATTTTCTGATTTTAATATTTGCAGATTTTTTGCAAGGAAAAGAGATGTTGTTGTTGTTGTTGTTGTTTTTCCTACAGACGGTATCTCAGAATAGTTTGGATAAATGTTCCAGAGTTTTTGTCTGTGTTATACCTATTGTAGAACGTGGTATTGCATAGTAATAGTGAAGTCCATTTTTTAAAACAGAAATTGGAGCTCTAATTCCATTTATTGCTTTTATTGTGCTTCTCTTTTACATAGGTTTATATGCCTGGGAATAAAGAACAAACAGTGAAATTGAGAGTGAAAGGAGAGAAGGGATAGAATTACATGTGGAAAGAATCATGTAATAAAATACTCCTCTAATGTTATTAAAATCCTTTGAAAAGGAACACTTTCCTGAAGATAAGATTATTTTGTTCCCTTTCCTTTGACCCCCATATCTAATTAGTAACCAAACCCTTTTGATGCTTCCTTTATGACATCTACCATGTTCCTTTCTTTCTAAGTTCTGGGTCATTAGAATATGCATTTTGGTTTTTCATGTGCCATCCCTCACAGAGATACTTGCATTGTTCCTATTTCAGTTGTCCTTTGCTGTTTCCAGTTTTCCTTGTAGTTCACTTCTCATCCTTGGGGTTCCAACTCAAGTACCATATCCTTTGTAAAAAACCTCTCTTCTTTTGAGCCGAAAATGTTCTCTCTCCCCATAGGACTTCTGTGGCCTTTATTACCCTGAAGTCCATTTGCCATTGGGTATCTCTTGTCTTCAAATGTTGTCCAAATCTCGTTTTATTATTTTATTTTTAAACCTTTGTCTTTCCTAGCAAATAGTTACCACTGTAAATCCCTTGTATTTCTTTTTAGCACAGTACCCTATACACATGCCTTGAAGTATGAGAATATTGTAAAAGTACCCTTATTATAGCTAGGTGTATATGTGTATGTGTAGATATGTGTGTTTTTGTCCTTGGAAGGGTTATGTGTAAGTGGGACTGTAAAATTACTAAATCTTCTTAATCATATGAAATAAATGCCTTCTTCTGACACTACCTGAATAAATGGCTTGAAGGGAACATACATGAGGCAGATATTTTTGAAGATTTTGCACACTGCAGAGCTAGACTTCCCTTTTTTTTTTTTTTAAGACTTCTTGAGTGATGAATTTTTAATATCTTTTAGTAGAAAAATAGTGTGTCTCTTTTCATCTTCATTACTGGTAGCCTCCACTGGACCTAAAAGTAAAACATGAATTGTTTAAGGTGATTCAATTGACATTGTCATCTGTTTGTTGGAGAAATCATATTGTTCTGGCATTTATCTAGTTTTCTTGATACACATGTACTTTCTTTACCACTATTTTATTTGATTTTTATAGCATATATTAGAGCAGATGTTAAAGTAATTTTATATATCACTGAACTTTGGGTCCTTGTTTATTTAGTTAAGAAATGTTTTTGTAAATGTCTGTTATATGCCAGGTGTGCACAATGATGAATAAAACATAGGGGCTTTGGATTTGAGCAACTCATGTTCTGGTTGTAAAGACAGACATGTATACAAAGAAGTACAATAAATCCTTGCAGGTACCGTGATAGAAATACACAGAAGTATGTAGTGAGGACTTAAAGGACTGAAATCCAGTCTTTGTAGTCACTCTCATTGAAAAGTATGGATTTAGTGAGCCCTAAATATGTCAGTGAATTCTTGGTATAATACATGTAAGAATTAAATGAGATAATAGAATGCCACATTGCAGGTATAGAAACTACATTTCTCCTTTTACAGATGTTGAAACAAACCTAATCCAGAGTCAGCCAGACAGTAACTAGAGGACCCAGTTCCCATCATAGGATCTAAACATTTGCAGTGTTTTTAACTTAGCCCTCTGGTTTTGAAAGATAGTTTTATCCCAAGTACCTATGCCTTTTATCCAAAGTACCTAAACACATGGTAGTGTTTAGTTTAATGATGTAGATATTAATATTTCCAGTTAGAATTAAATTATCATTCGATAATACAGTTAATTGAAAGTATAAGTTGCTTCTTTTAAAAGGGTTTTTTATTTATTACCCAAGTCATCAAATTTACAGGATTGCATAGGAAAGTAAAAGTCATATATCACAAACCAAAAGTACTCACTTGTGGACCAACCACTTAGAGTATTAGTTTCCATTAAGCAAAATGCTCCTAGCATTTTTTGGAAACATTCTGCTTATTTGAGATCACATGCCTGATTCATCCTACTATCAGTTCTGCTATGAGATATTCCAGGCAGGTGCTCAGGCCCTTCTGTGATTGTTTCTTTGAGTCATGATGGGTTGAAAATCAATTTCTAATTTCTAACTCTATTTTCTAATTTCTACTCTAATTTCTAACTCTAATCAAAGAATGAGGTTATTCCTTTCCTAGAGGTCATTTCATCCCATTCCTCTGTGAGAACTAAAAGACAATGAAGCTAAGGAGAAGAAATTGTCTTGGGTGTCTTTAAAGAAGAAATGGCTAATTTTATATACCAAAAAAAAGGGAGGGGGCATATTAAATGTATTTAAATGGTTTCTGTAGTCCAGGCACTTTTTATTATTACTTCAGTACCAAGCCTGAGAGGTAGGTAGTAGGATTTTCATATTTACTGAGGCATCGAGAGCCTTCTTGAACAGATTGCCCCATGAGCTTGTATGTTCATTACTATAATAGATAGCGTGGCATTTTTATTTGCTCATAATTTATCTCCTCCAACTGTTCCTGAGGTTCATTTTCCTGTAGTTTAGTTATCCTTCTTGAGAGATCTTGTTTCTCTGCCTCCAAGTGTATCACAGTCAGGGTCCTGAATTCCACATGCTGTGGGAGGAGAATAATGGATTATCTCCTCCTTTTTGTACTGGAATGAATTAAATTTAAAGGAAGAACTCATGTTTCTCAGACTTACCCATTGCTTGAGGCATTCTGTAATGTACTTAGCCCTTTTTTCTCTGGGAAGAGAGAAAGTAGAGAAGTCAAAAATAGGATGTTATTGGGGCTCAGGTGAGGAGTACATTGGAAGGGATCAGAAGCTAAGATGCAGAGGAATTCAAGTAATGCTTTAAGGAAAGAAATAGGTTTATTTTCTTATTTAAACGGTATGAAAATCTGCTTTTATTACTAGCAATACGGGTACTTTAACGGTGTCTTATTTAAGTTCTTCTGCCTTGCTAGCTGAATTTGATATGGATATTATCAAGTTCTTGATGTTATATTTGATGTCAGTGACAAGTTAGATAAGTTACAGTACTTTAGTACCCTTTGCTAATTAATTGCAAGTAAAGTGAACTAGGCACTTCCTGAATGAACAGTAGGTAAAAGGACCTAGAAGCAGGAAGATCAGCTACAAAATAGTCTCATACAGCATGAAAGACTATGTTCAGGTACCTGCTGCTGAACTCGAAAAACCTTATGAATTTACTCCGACAAGAGATTCAACCACATTTCTATGCCTAAGTAGGTTCAATGATTTTATTTTACTTGTGCTTGTGATGTTTATAAGTACAGTATTCTTTTGTTTAAAGTAGTCTTCAAAACAGTTCCTTTTGTGACTATTAATGCCAGTCATTTTAACCTTTAACTTCTGTAGTCTCGAATGTTACCGTTTTATAGAAACCTGAGTACATGAAAAATTTTAACCTAGTTTCATGTAACTTTTCTATCATTGGTAGCTTTCCATTTATAGTAAACAGTCAAGAAGGTGTTTTTATTGGAAATAATATTTATAATTCTAATTGGAAACTTACCATCAGGACTTGTTTTCTGGCTCCTTTGCCAGTCTCTGCGTGAGAGCAATTTGAAGTTACTGCATTTGGCTTTGCATTTGTGTTAGCAAAGTATTTATCTTAATCTTCCTATCTTGTAACAAGCTTCTTTAATCATTGCAATACCTAGCTCTGTATCCTGTATTACTGCTCAATACATATTTGGTTTTAATTTATGTTAGTGTATTAATATTTATCTAAAATATTTCTTTAATATTTATTTTATTTATTTCTCTCCCCTTCCCTCCCCCGCCTCCCTGCCCCAGTTGTCTGTTCTCTGTGTCCATTTGCCACATGTTCTTTTTGTCCGCTTCTGTTGTTGTCAGCGGCACGGGACTCTGTGTTTCTTTTGGTTGCGTCATCTTGCTGCATCAGCTCTCTGTGTGTGCGGTGCCACTCCTGGGCAGGCTGCACTTTCTTTCGCGCTGGGCGGCTCTCCTTACGGGGCGCACTCCTTGCGCGTGGGGCTCCACTACACGGGGGACATCCCTGCGTGACAGGGCACTCCTTGTGCGCATCAGCACTGTGCATGGGCCAGCTCCACGTGGGTCAAGGAGGCCCAGGGTTTGAACCGTGGACCTCCCATGTGGTAGGCGGACGCCCTAACCACTGGGCCAAGTCCGCTTCCCTAAAGTATTTTTTAATTAGGTGTAGCAGATACCTACAGAAGTATGACTTTTGCCAGCTTGCTCTCCTTCTGCCCCTGTCCCTGCCTCTCTGTCTTTCAGTAAGCAGACTTCTGTTTTGTTTTATACTCTTAAAAGGGTTCAAGTATAGTATTTTGGTATTAGTTAATCTGAAAATCTCTTAATGGACTCTTTGGATTTTTTTTTTCTTCTGTTAAGATGGATGACATCCTAAACAGTGGATAACATTTTATTTTATAAGCATATAGCTCCTAAGTTATACTGCTGAGTTATTCACTAATTTTTTTCTTTTTGGTAAGCATTTATAAACTCCTCAGGGACAGGGATCTTGCCTCTTTTATACTTTCTTGTATCTGTGACCACTAGCCTAGTGATAGGCATGTAGTATTTGAAAATGAAATATTTGGGTGTGGAATGATTTGACTCCTGATACCCTTAGTGTTATGGAAAGAGCATGAGATTTTAATGTTAGATGCAAGACTCTCACCGAGCCATTACTGTTGACTAAGTTAGTTGATTAGTTCTGCTACAATTCTTGCTCCTGTAAAGTGTAATTATAATGACATCTCATAAGATTGTTGGAAAGGTGAAGAAATGTATGCGCAGTGCTTTAGGCCTACTAAACATGTGCAAATCTTAACTCTTTCGTTTTTAGTCACAGCTTTAAAGCTCCACTCTACTGCAGATCTGGCTGCAGATAGTTTTACTTGTTTTTGGCTTTGCTGGGCATTCAGTTAACATCTGGTGTATGGCAGCATGAATGAATAATGAATGCTTTATGAGGAAAATGAGATCTGGGGTAGTTGTCTCTTGCATAAGGTTACTGGATAAGATAGTAGCAGAGTTCTACTTAGAAGCAAGGTCAATATTCTCTCATACTATGTTTTGGCCACTAAATCCATACAGATGTATACTTAATGCTCATGCACATATACACATCTCAATTTCATAAATCATTAGAATAATTTTATAATGGCTCAAGATATTCCTATTAAGTTATGGGTTTGAAGGACAAGATAATTGATCACTCCTACTTGAATAGTTCTTTCCAGACTGCTGATGTGCCTTACTCAGTGCACATTGCCATATAAGTGAAAGAATTGGAATGACTAGGTCTTTTGGATTGGAATCCATTGCTTTTTCCAAGATACTGAAAACTGAAAATACGTAGGACAGCCTTTGAGCAGTTTTGGAAATGACTTGACTTTGAGGTGGTTTTCTACCTCGCATGTAGTATCATGTAGATAGATGTATTGACTGTTTGGAGTTACTGTGTGTGTTTGTTGATTGTTGTTTCCAAGTCTTTGTGTCTGACTTATATATAATGTAGATTTTTCCAAAAGATTGTTATCCAGGAGTGGATTCAATTCCCGTGACTTTAAGTAAATTTCTTAATCTTTTGAAAGTCAGCTTCTTCATCTGTAAAACAGGTAACAGTACCTACCTTGCAGGGTCAGAAAGATTAATATAGTAAATAGTTTGACATTTAACATGTGCTTAATATGGTATACATCACTCATCCTCTAAGGGGTTAGGCCACAAAAATGTTGGATCCAGCATAGTATTCTACTCTACCTTAATCTACTATGTATAGGCTTTAGGAACAGTTGTTTTATTTATAAAGTGAAGATATCATCACTGCAGAGAACATACTCTTGCACATAGCTCTTTGGCTTCCTTGTTTTACTGTTCTTAGCTGAAATGCCTTAAATGTGAAATCGCTGAAACAAAGGATAGGAACTTTTAGGACTCTTCTTATATATTGCTAAATTGCATTCCAGAGTAGTTGTACCAATTTCTCCAGCCATTTGCAGTGTTTGGGACATATTATCTTTAAGTCTACCCAACCAGTGCTGGAATTATTACTTAAGTATAAAATGGTCCTTGTAGTTTCTTTTAATATTACTTTTATTAAGTAGATAGTTTATATATTTAGTAATTTTTTTCATGTCTTTTTCCATTTATATATTGGTCTTGTTTTTATAGAGGGTTTATAAATTAGACACTTATGTCCTTTGTGATATTTATTGCAATCTTTTTTTAATTTTAATTTTAAAGAGTTCCTGTTTAATTTTTTCTATGACATATTTTCACAGCCTATAATATATTAATGAAAAAACAAAACTACTTTGGAATGTATCAGTTTTGTAAATTATAAAGAGAAATTGGTTACAGTAGGGTTATAAGTTTGAAAGAGTGTTATAAGTTGTCAGGACATTTGTACACATTTAATATAAAGAATCAATGATCTCTTGGAAACCTAAAGGTGATAATACTGCCAGAGATGGAAAGTAAATACCTTCTCTATAAAAGAGCCATGGGAGAAGGTCGGCAAGCCAGCTAGGAAGCTGTGGAAACAATATTAGGTAAGATATAAGGTTTGAACTAGGGTAGTCAAAGGAGAAGGAGAGAGGAAAGCAGAAAGGAAGTAAAGCAAGGAAGACATTATTAAGCTAGAAATAATAAGATTTCATTCATTCATGCGTACATTCATTCAACAAATATTTGGATGCCTCCTGTGTGCCAGGTATTATTCCAGTTGGTTGGAAACCTTGAGCAAAACAAGGATCGTGCCTTGGTCTGAGCTTATGTCCTAGTGAGGGGAGAAAGGTGATAACACTGAGCATAAGAGGTAAATTATTTAATATGTTAGATGTAAGTACTATGGGACAAAGACAAAGTAGAGTAGGCCTCATTAAGAAGGTGTGAGATTTAAGAGAATACTTAAAGGAAATGGGGGGGTTAGTCACATGAATATTTGGGCATATACCAGGCAGAGGGGACAGCGAGAACAAAGATTCTGAAGCATGATGGGGCTTGACAAGTTTGGGGGCGGACAGGGGGTCTGTTGTGGCTGGAGTGCACTGGATTGTCCCAGGTTTTCAGGAAGTAGTAGGAGAGGAAAGCAGAAAGGAGGTAAAGCTGGGGTGGGAGGTGTTACAAATTATATATTTGCTTTATAGGATGAATTTGATAGGCTATTTGGGGCAGTTTGAACTTTCCTTTATTTTAAATAGCCCATTAATGTTCAGAAACTTGGATTTATAGTTCAGTTTACAATATTAATAATTTCTATACGATTGCTTTTTTTCCCCCCCAACAGGAGTGTGCTGCTGCTGTTCTGCTTTGCGGCCTCGTTACAAACGCCTGGTGGACAACATCTTCCCTGAAGACCCCAAAGTAATTTGACCTACATCTTTTGATCCTTGTCTTTGCTGACCTGTTTTTCCCCACCCCTGCTGATCTCCCTAAGGTTTCCCTAACTTCATTTCTCTGCTTTTTCTCCTGAATCTCATCATACTACTATATTTTCTCTCACTATTTTACTTTTCAGTGACCCATGTTAGCTTGCTTGTCTCGTTTTCAGGTTCTTTTCATAGATTAGACATAAATCTGGAATGACGGACAGTAGACAATTACATTGTATTCTTTTGTAGTCTATGTAGTGCCTACATTTAAATAATAGTCACCTATCAAAAATGAATGAACTAGCACCAGATTATTTATGCCAAATGCTACGGATATGAGTCTGAACACAGACTTGGTTTTCTGCTGTCCACCAAACTCACAGATAAGAAAAATGCCAATGACAATATTGTGTGGAAAACGCTGTGATAGAGAAATTAGGTATAGGGTGCTACTCGAGTGAGTACATAGGAGTAATATCTAATTTGGACTTAGAAAAAGAAAGACCTGGAGGAAATGATATCTAAGTTAAAAGCTAGAGAATAAACGGGGTCAACCATACAGTTTTTAGAAGAAAATTGAGAGGTAAAGGAAGAATATTCTACGCAAAGTTTGTTCTCTTTTTATATGCCTTCTGATTTCTAGGAAAATTGCTTTATTGTGAAAATTATTAGTTTCAAAGCAACTGGCTTTGAATGATTTTGTTTGGCACTGTCTTAAACGTTTTAAAGTCCTTTCTAGTGTTAAATGGATAGGGACTAAAAAATGTTACATGGGTTTGATTTCCAGAATTTGCTTTATTTTAAAAATGTAGCCAACTATAGAAATCTCTTGGTTATCGTATATTAATGTTGATATATCTCATTTTTTATCAAATCCGTTTTTAACATTCAGATATGAGGTTAATAAATTGCATACTGTTGGATGGCAGATATCTTGCTAAGGTGTATGGAGGCAATTCACTGGATAATTTCTGGCATGTAAAAATTTCTAAAGATATGATCCTGCCTTTAAGGAGATTTATATCCAGTGATGACATAAAGTAAAAGCATATTGAACATCAAATTACATGGTGTGTCACTTTCTGGCAGGGATTATCAGAGGAAATAATATTTGCGGAGCTTTGAAGGAGTTTCTTCACTGCAAATGAGGTGGGAAGGAGGGGGAGCAAGAGAAAAGGCTTAGGAAAGCAAGAGATATATTGAGATCTGTAGCAAGTTGATCCAAATGAAGGTTCATGTAGCTATTTCGGGGAGCATAACGGGTGGTAATCATGTTGACCATGTTTTCTGATTTGAAAATTCAGATATATCATTTAATAGATTGAATATTCAAATCATTATTTCCTTGAGGAGTCTGGGGCATATGGTTGCTAAAGAACAAGGTAGAGGCCAGATTTTATTCAGTGAGGGAGCTTGAACCCTTTGGATCACAGGATTGTTGTGATGAAAGGTAAATTAGATAATGGTTACAGAAAGATTTCCTTTGCCAGGAATTTTCATAAGATTTATTTAAATTGCCATCATTGGGAACCAGACTTTGGCTCAGTGGTTAGGGCATCTGTCTACCACATGGGAGGTCCGCGGTTCAAACCCTGGGCCTCCTTGACCCATGTGGAGCTGGCCCATGTGCAGTGCTGATGCACGCAAGGAGTGCCGTGCCACACAGGGGTGTCCCCCGCGTAGGGGAGCCCCACGCGCAAGGAGTGCCCCTGTAATGAGAGCCGCCCATCGCGAAAGAAAGTGCAGCCTCCCGAGGAATGGCGCTGCCCACACTTCCCGTGCTGCTGACGACAACAGAAGCAGACAAAGAAACAAGACGCAGCAAAAAGACACAGAAAACAGACAACCGGGGGAGGGGAGGGGAGGGGAATTAAATAAATAAAAATAAATCTTTAAAAAAAAAATAAATTGCCATCATTAAAATGAGTTTTAAAAAAGAAAAGATTTACGTGAATCTTGCATACATCAGCAACTATAACCTAATTGGCCATATTTCTTATTTTTTAATTTACCAAAAAAATGTTGTGGTGTAACCAAAATGCATCAGGTAGTAGGTGCATGTGCATGGAATGCAGAATTTGCACATCATCCTTCCCCTCAAAGAGTAATCTAGTAGTGAGAAAAACAAACTGTTTCTTGTAATTATTAGCCGTGTGATCTTGGGCAAGTCCCTCAGTTGCTCATCATGAAATGGAAATAATAAATTGTACCTACCTTGTAAGGGTCTCAAGATGAAATGAGTTAATACAATTCTTTGCTCACTGTTGCCCTGCTAGTGCCTATCACATGGTTTTATTTGTCTAATGAATGAAAAGACAGTATGATAATATACAATAGTGGGGATGACTGCTGTTAGATAAAAGAACATCTCATTTTGTCGTGGGAGTGGGCTTTTATGGAGTTCAGTAAAGGCTCTTTGGAGGAGGCCGAGACCTAATGGACAAGCAGGAGTTATCTGGTTGAACTAAGAAAGAATTTTCCAGGCCAAGAGTCTGATGCCGAGACCTAATGGACAAGTAGGAGTTATCTGGTTGAACTAAGAAAGAATTTTCTAGGCCAAGAGTCTGAAGTGAGCACAAGTGTGTCAGTTTGGGAGCACTATAAATTTTTAGTTTGACAGAAGCAAAGTGCATGAGATAGGGAGTGGTGAGAGTGGTGTTAGAGAGGTAAGCTTAGGTTAGGTGGTAAAGGCCCTGTAGGGCATGTTAGGGGATTGAGCTATTCCATTAGGAAGGATTGTGGAGGCTAAGCAGTGAGATCCCTTAGGCTGATGCAGTAATTGGGACAAATACTGAGAGGGGACTTACAGTGGGTAGAAATGATGGAGAGGACTGATTCAAGGAATACACATGAAATAAAATTGACAAGAATTGGTGAGTGGATGTTGGTGATGCTGGCAAAACAGTTTTGGTGGAAAAGTTGGAGCCTTGAACTGGGGGTGAGAATGTAGAGACAACTCTTGAGAAATTTGGCGGAGGAGTAGTAGTTAAATAAGAACATAGAATTGGAGATTTTTTATTTTGTCTCTCTATGTTTTAAAAAATGGATAATGGATAAAGAAATTGGGTATCCATACAATAGAATACTACTTAGTGATGAAAAGTAACAAAACTATGATATATGCAACAGACATGAATTTCAGAATCATTATGCTCAATGAAAGAAATCATACACAAGAGACTCACATACTGTATGGTTCCTTTTATATAAAATGCATGCTGATTTATAATGTTAAAAAGCAAGGCAGTGGTTTCCACAGGTGGAGGGAGGGTCTGATTGCAAAGGAAAGGAGGAATCTTGTGCAAATGATGGTGATATTCTGTATCTTATTTTTAGTGATAGTTTCATGGGCATATACAAATGTCAAACTTTAAATTACATACTTTAGACAGGTGCAGCTTATTAAAGTAAATTTTCCTCAGTAAGATTAGTAAGGAATAAAAACAAAACTGGATGATATTAAAATGGTGATGTGGAGGAACCAATATATAGGGAGAGATTGAAGAACCAGGAATGAGTGAGGCTCACTGATGGAACCAGATCCCAGGGCCAGTATGAGAACACAGCTCTGGCACAAACAGATAAATTCCTCCTGGATAGGAAAAGCAGGACTCTTTCACTATGCCCAGGGCAGGGCTTCTCAGTCTAGGTTCTTTTGTCATTTTGGTCCAGATCATTCTTTGTTGTGGGGGACTCTCCTCTGTATTGTAGAATGTTTAGCAGTGTCCCTGGCCTCTACCCACTAGATGTCATTAGTACCCTCTCCCTAGTAATGAACAACCAAAATGTCTGCATATATTGCTCTAGAGAACAAAATCATCCTTGGTTGAGAACCACTGGCCTAGATGGCACTGGGAAATTAGGAGAGCTTTTGCAGGTAAATTTTAATCTGATGGCTCTATCTTCTCTGAGAAGGAGGAGTAGGGGTTATTTGCTGTCAGAGAGGAAAGAGAAGTGGTACAGGAACAAGTTTTGAGGGGAATGGTAAAGATTCAAAATGTGAGAGAATGACTCCACTAGGGAAATGGCAAAAAGCCAGAGAATGTTGAGCCAGTTAATAAAAATATGTTTATAAAATTTTTATTTGTAGATTTACCATCTAATATTGTTTCCCTACCTACCTGCTGACTCCCTATCCCAGCATTTAGTTACTTGGACATAAGCCCAGGAAATTTTGTCTGATGATTGGCTCATGGTTGTATGAGGGTGGGGAGAATCCTTAGTCTTGTTGCATGTCACGTATTAGAGGGCAGAGGCAAATGACAGTGAACTCAGATCAGGGACCTGTTGCTGTTGCTTTTTTAATACATTGGTTAAGCCTACATTCATACAGTTCTGAATACTTTCTTATTCATTAAATATAAAAGCTTTATAATTATATCAGCAAATTCTGAATAATTTAAAAAGGAAAACATGTTTACTGTTGTATATATAGACAACAGTATAACATTTAAAATTTTGGAATCAAAACAAGTTTTGTTCAAAAAGTTCTTTCTACCACACTACATCCTCTTCCCTACATCTATAGTCAGTTGAGCTTTTTAATCTCTACGAAGGAAAGTATTATAGTCATTCATTGTTAGTAAAGATACATTTAAATACTTTACCTAACTGGTGCATTTTAAAAAATACTATATATCCATATGGTGAATATTGGCAATAGGCAGCTCTATTCAAAAGGTTCAGTTTTGTTTTTGTTTTTGTTTTTAAAGAGGTACCAGGGATTGAACCCAGGACCTTGTACCTGGGAAGCAGGCACTCAACTCCCTATATCCACTCCCCAGAATATAAAAAAGGGGAAATAAAAAAGATTAAACACTTAAAAATATAGAATTAAGCATGAAAAGATAGCTAATCTATATTGTTCTTACTAATTTTTTTTTAGGATGGCCTTGTTAAAGCTGAAATGGAGAAATTAACATTTTATGCAGTCTCTGCTCCAGAAAAACTGGATCGTATTGGTTCTTACTTGGCAGAAAGGTTGAGCAGGGATGTTGTCAGACATCGTTCTGGGTAAGGAAACTAGTTGCTGCTATCAAAACATGAATTTAGTAGTAGACTTCTTTTTCTGTACTTTTTCCTAGATTAAAGACTTTATGCTTGTTTTAAAAATCTGTATTTTGTATTGTGACCAAGAAGAGTTAAAAAGAGAAATTGTGTTGCATCTGGTCTAACTTGGGAGCTTTATGTTCATAAAACAGAGCTGTTGTTATTAGACTGTCTAATTTTACCTTGAAGATATTGATCCGTATTTGATCCATATTTTATCTATAGACCACTATAGTGAACCTTTATTTCTATTTATTTAATATAAAATTGTTTTTCAACTCTAATCTTACTAGATAGAGGAATAATTATATATGGATTCTTACTACTGTTTTAAAAAAAGACCCTTAAGTCTATCATTTAAGATTAAATCATTTGAATTCCTAAATAATCTATGTTCAAAGAAAATCTCATTCCCTATACCTTTTTTTGTAGGAATTTTTGGTGACTGGATATTTCAGTGTTTATAGTACTTGCATATCAGAGTTAATGGATATGAAAGTCTTTGTAAAATGATCAGATCTGATAACAAACTGAGACCATCATTAAATGTCGCTTTGTTGTTTCATACATGCAATTCAAAGTAGCATTGTAAAGTTTGATTTTGAGGTAATGCCTGCTAATATAGTATCTTTGGTAAATTCTTCCTGGGTTAACCATTACATAAATTGTTTTGCCACCTAGTCAAGCAAAGATAACGTATGGAGGGTAGAATATGGCAATATGAAATTATACCTCTGTAGATGCTGCAACTTTATTCCTTTCCGGGTGCAGGCTTTATGAATAGACTTACGTTAGTTAATAGAGTTACTTGTAGCTTAATTAATTTCTGAGGCTTCTTTAATAGGAAATATTAATCCCTTAATCTGCTAATACTGTAATTTTAAAATCGATCTCTAAAGTGGAAATGAACATGAACATCCTAATTTTTATGGATTTAAAAAGAGAGAACTGTGTTGACTTTAGTTATCAAAGCTTAGAAGATATAAGCATTTTGGTCTGAAACTGTGCTAGCTCTCCTCCTAACATGAGTAAAGGTCTGCCATCTTCATCAGTGCCTCTCTGTGCTTGAACAGTAATAACGTTGCAATTTGGCTTCTAAATACTTCCATATTGTTATTTCATGATGCCAGTTTCTTAGAGTATGCTGTTCTCCAAGTGATAAACTGGCTTTTCTACCCCCACTTTTTTTAGGGAGTCTTTTCAGAAATAGTTGTATGATTGTCAAAGGAGAGTTGCTTGAAGTCTGAACTTTTATTTTAGTACATGGTTTAAAATCCTATAAATTGTAAAGTTATATTTATGAAACATTTTCTTATGGTCTTCTGTTGTTGCCAATACTGCTTATCCAAGTTTACAAATATGAGTAGATTAGATTATGCTAGGGATTTAGACACATTGCTTTTAATTACTATTTTGGGTCAGATATGGAGAAATCTGCTAAATGTCTGGAAAATAGAAAATGTCCATGTTTACAAAGAAGAGACATAAAGGTAATGTTGAACAAACTTTGAAACAAAAAATTGTTTTGGTAAGATGGAGATGGTTTATTTACTTCAACATAATGATTATTTTATAATCAGTAGTGCTATGTACTAATTAAGATTTCACTTAGAAGATACTAAATTTTGCCTAGGTACTAAATTTTACCTATGTTCTGTGCATTTAAATAAACTTATTTTAATTCTTTTAGTGAAATGCATGTAGGAGAATTAAGAGTGCTAGAAATACTTTGACATTATTTTTCTCTTGGATTTAGGTATGTTTTAATTGCTATGGAGGCATTGGACCAACTTCTTATGGCTTGTCATTCTCAAAGCATCAAGCCATTTGTAGAAAGCTTTCTTCATATGGTAGCAAAGCTGCTAGAATCAGGGGAACCAAAGCTTCAAGTTCTTGGAACAAATTCTGTGAGTAGAACAGTTTTCTTGCTAATTAAAAGCTTGATTAGCGTATCTAGAATTGCTGTCATAGAATTTTTTTTTCTACCTGTTAAAGGAAGTGAGTTAGGGCATTTGGACAAGTGAACTGATGCAGATTCTGAGAATACTTTGTCTCTAGTTTTTTCTGTTGCTTCTTGCAAAATATGTGATAGTAACCAATGATAATGGAATACCTGCTTGTAAATGAATGCATGTTTTTCATTTTTACTTACCTAAGGTCACTTATTACAACACTAACTTTGTATCCTGCTCTTTCTTTGAGTTCCATATCCTTTTCCCCCTCAGAATAACGGCTTTATTGAGCTGTATATAATTCATATATCATAAAGTTTACCCTTTTAACATGTAAACCTCAGTGAATTTTAGTACATTTACAAAGCTGTGCAACCATCCCCATTATCTTAATTCCAGAGCTGCTTTCTCACTTCAAAAAAAAAAAAGCCCTTCACCCTTTAGCCACATTATAGCCACTCCCCATTCTTCCCTCTCCTCAGCCCCTGGCAACCACAAATCTACTTTCTATGTCTATAAGTTTGCCTATTCTGGACATTTCATATTGATGGAATTAAGATGTGGCTTTTGTGCCTGGCTTCTTTCACTGAATAGAATGTTTTCAAGGTTCATCCGTGCTGTAACACATATCAGAACTTCATTCCTTTTTACAGCTGAATAATATTACATTGTATAGATATGTCACATTTTATTTATGGATTCTTCATTTGATGGACATTTGGATTGTTTTTCCTTTTGGCTATTGTGAATAAAGCAGCAATAAACATGTTTTTGTGCGAACATGTATTTTAATTTTTCTTGGGTGTATACCTCGGAGTGGAATTCCTGGGCCATATGGTAACTCTGTTTAATTGTTTGACTGTTTTCAAAGCCGGTGAACCGTTTTACATTCCCCGAGCCATGTATGAGGGTTCTATATTTTGTATATCCTCACCATTACTTGCTACTGTCTGTCATTTTAATGATAGCCACCCTAGTGGGTGTGAAGTGGTATTTTATTGTGGTTTTCTTTTCTTTCTTTCTTTTTTTGCTTGTCTGCTCCTTCTTTGTTTTTTGCTCATTGTCTGCTTGTTTTTTTGTTTTTTTGTTTTTTCCCTAGGAGACTCTGGGAACCGAGCCTGGAACCCCCTATGTGAGAGGTGGGCACTCAGCTGCTTGAGTCACATCTATTTCCTGTTCATTTGTTTTTGGTGGTGTTTTTTTTGGATTGTTTTTTGCTCATTGTTTTTGCCCAATGTCTGATTGGTATTTGTCTTCTTTAGGAGGCACCAGGTCCCACACAGGACCTCCCATGTGGGACGCAGGCTCTCAACTACTTGAGCCACGTCTGCTCCCAGAGTCATTGTGGTGGTTTTGATTTGATTTCTCTGATGGTTAATGATGTTGAGCATCTCTTTATGTGTTTATTGGCCATCTGCTTCTTCTTTGAGGAAATGTCTTTTAAAATCCCTTGCCTGTTTTTGTAATTGGGTTGTCTTTTTTTTTTTTTTAAGATTTATTTTGTTTATTTCTTCCCACCCCCTTGTTGTTTGTATTTGCTGTGTCTTTTCACTGTGTGCTCGTTTTCTTTTTATGTACTGGGAACCGTACCTGTAACCTTCCATGTGGGAGGGAAGCACCTAATGGCTTGAGCCACCTCCACTCCCTGCTTTGTTGTGTCTCTCATTATGTTTTCTTCCTTGCGTTATCTTGTTGTATCAGCTCACTGCACAATCCTGTCGTGTCAGCTTGCTCACTTGGTTGTCTTCTTTAGGAGACAAATGAGAACCAAACCCAGGACCTCCCATTGGTAGGTGAAAGCCCAATCGCTTGAGCCACATCTGCTTCTTTGAGTTGTCTCTTTATTGTTGAGTTGTGTAGAGTTCTTTATCTATTCTGGATATAAGACCCTTATTAGATATATGATTATAAAGGTTGTCAAAAACTTTCACAATTTATACAACACAGCTTCTGACAACAACTGCGAATATTTCAGTAACTCAATCCAATTCATATCTCACTCTTAACTACCCAGAGTTAGGCCACAGGTTATGGGCAGCCCTCTACAAAATTGACCTTAAAGCCCCAGTTGCAAGTTTGGGGGCCTAGGCCATCCACACTTCTGAACCCCCAAGAGGGTTCCTACTACTCCACTGGGTTAGATAATTAGCTAGAACAATTCACAGAACTCACTGAAAGTGCTATACTTAGTTTTATTATAGTGAAAGAATACAAATAAGAAGCAGCCAAAAGAAGAGATGCTAAGGGTGAGGTTTGGGAGGTTCACAAACACAAGTTTCTATGCCCTCTCTGCACGGAGTCAGAATGCATCAACTTTCCGGCACAACAGTGATATATTTTCTCAATCATGGAAGCTTACAGTGTTATCCAGTGTCTCAGGTTCATATGGGGGCTTGTTACGTAGGCATGGTTGATAGGAACAGTGTCCACATGGTTGAATTCAGTCCCAGAGTTCGAGGCGGCTGATATGATGTGGCTCAAACTCCAACCCCTAATCCAATGGCTGATCTTGCTGGTGGGGCCAGCTCTCCTAAGACTGCAGGTGCAGTTGTCTCAGGTATAGTCTTGGGCCCACCATGAAGAACAAAAGATATCATAATTAATTCCAAAGATTCAAAGGTTGTTTCCCCAGGAACTGACAGAGACTACCCAAGTTTCTCATTATACCCCAATGATTTGAAAATATTTTCTCCTATTCTGGAGGTTGTCTGTTCATTTTCATGATATTATCCTTTGAAGCACAAACATTTTTTATTTTGATGGGATCCATCGTATCTTTTTTTTCTTTTGTTGCTTTTTTTCTTTTGTGTTTTTAGTGTTAATTTAAGAAACCATTGCTTAATCCAGTGTCACAAAGATTTACTCCCATGTTTTCTTCCAAGTGTTTTATAGTTTTAGCTTATGAGTTCATTTTTGTATATGATACAAGCTCGAGCTCTCACTTCATCCTTTTAACGTGTGAATGTCCCGTTTTCCAATTACCATTTGTTGACTCCATTAGGTAGTTTTGGTACCCTTGTTAAAAAATTAATTCATGATAAATACAAAAGTTTATTTCTCCATTCTTTTTTAGCCTACTTCTGAACTATTTCTTCTTCTTGTAATCATTTTCTTCTATCCAAAACCATAGTTGTTAAATATATGTGGAATTGGGGAAGACATAGATGATAAGGAAACTAAAATGTAGTGATAACTTTTCTTCCTTTGTCTTTCATTTCATTGTGTATCCTGTCTTTTATCTCTTATGTCCTCTCTGAGCAAGCCTTCAGGCATTCAACTTACATGAATACTGTATGTTCCTGCTCAGATTTTTATTAACAGCTAGTATAAGCATATATTATCTGTTATGTATTTATTGATACTTACTATATAGAGAGAGGCAGTGTGGTGGTGGCAGACAGCAAGGATTCCAAAGCCTGTTGTCCTAGGTTTGAATTATGCCTTCACCACTTTCTTACTCTTTATCTTGGGCAGGTTATTTAACCTCTCTTTGCCTCAGCTTTTTATCCATAATATGAGAACAATAATAGTTCCTATTTTATAGGATTGTTTTGTAATATAAGTTAATAATGTGAAACTCTTAGAACAGTGTATGGTAACCCAGTTATTATTGGTAGTAGTAAATTTGTTAAGAAAAAAAATATGAAAACAAAATTCTCATTTAAAAATCCTTAATATGATTTTGTCTTTTTCTGGGGAAATTACTTACTCCAAAGCTTTTGTTCTTTCCAATATAGATATAGTATCATTACTGTGTATTGAAATTCAGGGAAAGTATGGATTATTTTTCCTTTTTTTCTTCTTATATTATGTTGATGCAGCCCATGTTTTTTAGAGCTTGTTTCTAATCTTAACCTTTTTCTTTAAATAGTATTGACAGTTGGTCCCAGAGACCAGTCTTTATACTGTTCACTACGCTAAAGCAATGATTCTCCACCGGAGTAAGCTTTGCCAGTTCACTGCTTTGTAAACATTTGTCATTGGAGACTACACAGCTGGAGGGGGTGCTAATTTGGCAGAGGCCAAGGGTGCTGCCAAACATCCTAGAAAATGCAAGGTAGCCCACCACAGCAGCGAATTTATCAGATCTAAAATTTTAATAATGCCAAGGGTGAGAAATTCCGCACTTAAGAATTGTAGTGCTGCTACCTTTTATTGTAACTTTTGAAACCTATCTAATTCTTCACTTAATATTTTAAATGAAAAAGATAATAGGACTTATTTTTTATTGGGCACATATTATGTGCTCAGGTACTGTTTTTTATTTAGTTTTTATTTGAACCCTTCAACAACCTACAAGTTAAATATGACATTTCAGGTTACAAATCTATTAGTAAAGCCAGGATCCAAATCCAGATCCATCTAACGGAGCCTATATATAATCTCCGCACTGCACTGTGTCTTAAGTTTTTCTCTTCTTCTATATATAAGAAGTCTGTAGTGATAATACCTTTTTATTGATTTATTTTACCACAGACATATAGGTTTAGAATTTGTTAAAGAATTCCCAGTTATGAGAACTAGAAAAGCTTTTCCATAAAACTGAGAAATTAGCTTTGTGCATTTCCCTGAAGTGCAGCTGTCCCTTTAGTATCCTGTTCTTTAAATTCAAGGACTGTAGAAGCTGTTTCTGTAAATGGTCAAATGATCACTCAGATTATACTTCTACTTGTGACTTTCTGTAAGTCCAAAAAGAATTAAGATATTCCTTCTTCAGAAAATCCTCCAGAACATTTAACATTTTAATGGCCAATTTTTTCATATCTGATTCATTGTTTTCTAATTGTAAAAAATACTCTAAATTTATTGTAACAAATTGGGAAAATACCCAAAAATATAAAACCTGTAATTCCAACATTCAGAAGTAATCTAGTATTTTGATCTTTTCTTTTTTATATATTGGTAAATTGCAGACAATAATGTATATAGAGCTTTGTGTAGGTTTTGTTTTTTTTTGCAGGGGACCATTTTCCCATATCATTCAAGGTTTATTTTCATATGAGTAGTTGGTTTAATGTTTTCTGACACTATTCATATAGGCCATATGTATTCTGGGAATCATGAAAATTAGAGAGAAAACCCTGGATTGTAATGCCAATTTCACCTGCACTAACTGTGTCATGCTGAGTTTAACCTCTGAGTTTCAGTGTTCCCATCTGCAAACTGGATATGACTAAGTAAGAATTCTTGTGAAAATGCCTAGCACTGTATAATACAGAATGGATTATGAATATCAGCTTATCTGAAGCAGGTAGTCCTTTTTTAGATAATCATGAATCATATTAAATTATAATTTAAAACAGGTGGTTTCACTCTCACTAAATTTAAAATCTTTTTAATATCGTAATTTCAGTTTTTCAAATTTATTCTTTGCTTATATCTGTTTTGTTTCCACTAAAGTATCAGTAAGTAAATTGGGTTGAATAATTATTTTGGATATAGCTTTTTAAAGCCATTAGTCTATCCTGGCAGGTGTTTATATATATTTAAATTGCAAGTAAATTAACAGTTTGTATCTTGTCTTAGGCTGTTTAGTATACAGAAGTAATAAATCCCTGAATGAATGAGAAAGCTAATGAAAAGAATCTTAGGAGCCAACTGTGTGACAAATGTAGGATAGTTAAAACTTCCTAGACATATAGATATGCCTTTTTTTTTGATCATGAGAAAGGAGGTAGAATAAATTTTGTCATCTCTTTTTCTTTTCTACTCAATTTTAGGTCGTGTGTTCTTTGGTTTATGTCCCTTTTTCTTGTCCCATCTTATTTGCATAATATTATTCATTCATATATTATAACGGCTCTCAAGGAAGATTTCCTGCCCCTGATTAAGAAATAAAATTCCCTGTAGGTTGTGGCCTGAGTAGCATGTAGCTCTTGAATATGAGCTCTGGAGAAAGAAATATTTTTCTAGAGAGTAGGTTCAATCTCTCAACAGGAACTGGATTAAGTTATGTTTACTATTTATGCTGGTCAATTTTTTAAAATGTTCTTCAGTAAAAAAAATTCTTTCTGTGTAAGTATTTATACTATTTCATATACTTCATTTGCTTCATTATAATCTAATGTTTTTGTTAATATAACTAGTAATGAATGAAAGTAGATTTTTTTCCACACTATTGATAAGGTGATAAAACTTACATTGTTATTTTTATTTTCAGTTTGTCAAATTTGCAAATATTGAAGAGGACACACCCTCCTATCATCGACGTTATGACTTTTTTGTATCTCGATTCAGTGCCATGTGTCATTCCTGTCACAGTGACCCTGAAATACAAACAGAGTATGTATTATTTTCCTTTATAACTTAGTCATAGAGTAATTTATTGATGAATGCTGTTTAGGTATTACAAAATTATTACCAAAGGAAATACAACTTTCCTGAAATACAACTTTCCATTACTTTTTAGAAATTATAGCAGTCTGTTGGAAAAGCAAAATTGAGAGTGTTTTCTCAATTCACTCAGAATAAAATTCAAAATCTTTACTATGGCCTAGAGGTTCCTTCATGTTCCCCCTGCCCCACACTCAGATCCTGACATTCTCTCATCTCTTCCTCTCACTCTAATCCAGCCACACGTGTCCTATTGCTGTCACTTGAACATTCCAGGCATACTTTTCAGGGCCTTTGAACTCACTGGACTCTCTACCTAGAACAGTTCCCCAGATAGCTCACAGGTTGTTACCTTATTTTGTTCAGATTTCTGCTCAAATTTCACCTTATCAAGGGAATCCTCCCTTTGCCACCTTTTATTTATTAACTCACCCATGCAGTGCTCTTTTTTCCTCTTATCATATTTATTTTCTTCCATGGCACTTAACCCAGAGATGTTAGTCTGTTTCTTTCTCCTCTTTGGAATGAGCTCCATGAGGGCGAGACTTTGTTTTAAGAACTGCTGTATCACTAGCACTTTGAATTGTGTCTGGCGCATTGTAGGCCTTCAGTATGTGTTTTTGAATGAACACATAGAAAAATGGAATGAATATAGAATCACTGTCATTCTGAGCTAGTCATAACAAATGACTTGTACATTTTAAAACATTTCTAAATATAACCTAGTAATAATCTGGAATCAAATACTTATCTGGAAACACAAAGCCAGATTGATATCTATAAAGAAATTAGAAAGGAATAGATAAGAATTAAAGTCAAAATGACCTTGGTAATACAGAGTTTGAGCATTAACATAATATACGTAAAAAGAAAGAAACCTGGATTGGGAATTATCATGAGCAATTGATAGTCAACATTTAGCATCTTTTACATTTTTTATTTTTTGTTAAAATAAGTAAAGAAATGTGTAGAAATATAACTAGACTTTAGTTGGAGTATGCAAGGTATGGTATTCGTTTCCACAAAAGAAAACAAGTGACGACATTGTTTTATCTTGGAGAAAGCAAGCTGAGAAGTGATTAATAGACATTTTCATATATCAGATTTCTGTCTGAGATACTGTTCGTATAATTTTCCCTCAGCATAGGGCATACTACTAATAGAGCAGTCAAAGTCCTACTGTTATGAAGTGTGAAGACTTAGAGGTAAAGATACTGTAATTACCTTATAATAAGTATTCCTGTATCTCCCACTCTCCATTGAATCCTTTGTTCCCTTCTTAAAGGATATTTTAAAAGTTGTTTATAAAATTGCTCCCTTTTGGGAGCAGATGTAGGTCAAGTGGTTGGGCAAGGTCCCAGGTTCAATCCATAGTACCTCCAAAAAACGAATCAAACAAACAAGTGAAAAAACCAACTCTCATTGCCTATAGCTTAGTGTTTAACAGTGTTTGAGGAGCTGCTTCCCATGTTTGAGGTCCTGGGTTCAATCCCCGGTACCTCATTTAAAAAAAAAAAATTATGTAGTTGAAAAGTGTATATCTGTAATATTTATTAAAAGATGCCTTTTAAAACCATTAAAAAATTTCATTATATAACTATATAATCAATTCAAGAATTTATTGCCCTCTAGTGAAAAATCTTACCTTTCGTACATATTTTTACCTAACCTTTTTCATATTGCTTAAAAAAAGAAACTTGAGATTTTCTATATACCAATGAAGGGTTTTATAGTACTTTTTCCTAATTATAAATCTTTTCTCAAGAATATAATATTTGAAATTCCAAAATACCAGCCTTTCATCTTTGAATCATTAAAAATAAATGAGTAAATAAGGTATTTAGAGGATTTTTTTTTCCTACTTTGCCTAAAGTAAAAACACTCTTGGTTTTCTTAAGGTATATTTATATTCCCTTTTAGATTCTAATTTTGAAACTTATTGTCAATCCCTTTATTTTTAGCAAAACTCTATGAAATAGAATTTGAGGGGAAGTGTAGGGTAGGAGATAGGATTGATAACTGTTAAGATTTTCTTAAAATGTTTGCCTTGCAGAAGATGGTTCCCACTTGTAAAGTCATTAACCTAAATCTTAGGCTGTAACTCTAACTTCCTGAAGAACCTTCAGTTGGGTCAAAGAAATCATCATCGTCATCCTCATCCTCTTAATGATTTATATTAGTAGGAGCAGCTAAAACTTTTTGAGAGCTTATTGAGTGTCAGTTACTGTTTAAGCACTTTATATGAATTAACTCATTTAAGTCCTTAGAGCATTCCTATTCCTAATTCTTCTATTTTACTTACGGGGAAACAATTCTTTTTGGAGATCATGGCTAGAATATGCCTGATTAGGCCAGGCATTTGATCTGGATTGGATGCCCAAATGTGTAGCTGTAGTAGCTATTGGTAGTCTCTGCCTCCTGTGCTACAAGGGCATCACCACCTGCTGGTATTCCATTTAGGCTAATGTCTCATGAGACATGAGCTACTTCTCTTGTGTCCTCTTGTTTGTTTGTGTATACTATGCCACCTTCTGCTAGACTCCAGTGATACAACAGGAAATCAGACCCAGCCTTTGCTCGAAGCCTTGGTCTTCTTGTCACTCAAGTAGTAGTAGTAAGCACATAGAGCAGATATCTTTTTTAAGTAATGTTAGGTTTGCTACACAGAATCTCTTAAGATCTTTACACTTTAGAAAGCAGCACGTATAGGCAGTTTTGAAATAGGCAAAATTTGTCTGATTCCCAGTTACCTTTTCTTGCATGCCTAGTATCATAATTATTTCCATAACTAGTCTCCATTTGCTACTCCAGCATGCCTGCATGATTTTCCCATGGGTTTATAAAACAATATTTTTTAAACCTATTTACAGTTTTTGGAAGACAATGCTCGATATACCTCTAATTGGTCAATATTTCAGGTAGTAGGAAAAAAGAAGTAAAAACAATCAAATTTGGCCAGAAAGAAGATGTTTGGGACTAAATGGTTTGCCAAGTTAGTGCTGCTTAAGAAGAGCTGTTCTTCCCCAGCTTTCATAAACTTTCCTTCCTATTCTTTTTTCCTGTATGTTTTTTTTTTTAACGAGGAAGGGCTTGAGGAAGTTGGAGACTATGGATTTTCTCACTATGCTAGTACATTTTATTGATAATGTTTATATGTGTATGTGTGTATACACACACATCTGCATATGGTGAGCTTATCTGTACTCCGTTTTGGCAGTTCTCATTTGTCATACCTTAAAAGAACCACCTGCTTCAGTCTTAATCTTGGTGGACTAAGGGAGGTAGAAGATTCTTGCGGAGATGGGAAGGAACACTGAAAGCAAAAGGTTCTCAGGGGCGGTGAAATCCTGTTTTCAGCTTCTGAGGGTTCTCAGTAAGAAATGAAGAGAATCTAGTTCATGTCTGAGTTATTGTAATTGTTTTAGTTTCCTAGGCTACTCAAGGAGATACTGTGAAATGGGTTGGATTTAAAAGTAGAATTTATTCACTTATGGTTTGAGGCTGGGGAAAAGACCAAATCAAGGCTTCATCGAGGCAGTGCTTTCTTCACGAAGACTGGCGTTCTGGGCTGGCTGCTGGCGATCCTGCGTCCTTAGCTTCTCACATGGCAGTGCAGAGGGCAGCATCTCCTTGTCTCGCCCTTCTCTTCTGGGTTCCATTGATGTTCCGCTTCTAACTTCCTGGGGCCTTCTCTCTGTTTGAATTTCACTCTGCTTATAAAGGATCTTAGTAATAGGATCAAGACCCATCCTAATTGAGGTGGGCTACACCCTAACTGAGGACACCCCATCAGAAGGTCCTATTTACAATGGGTCCACACTGACAGGAATGGATTAAATTTAAGAACCTGTTTTTCTGGGGTACATAGAACTTCAAATCACCACAGTCATTATCATCATCTTAGGAAAACCTAATGCGGTTATTAAATTGTTTTCGTTAAAAATAATACACTAAGTATTCTGTATTTTAACAAACCCTTTCAGCTGTATGTTGATTTTAAAAAGATGGTATTCAAAGTAAGCCCTTTTTTGGAACTGCCATATCTATGTGTCCATCTTAAATCTTTGAGATTTTAATGCCTTAGACTTAATGTATATTATTTTCATTTTATTGATTTGAAATAACTAGTGACTTGGGATCTGTCTTCTCTGTTAGGCAAACAGACTTAAGTAACTTTTTTCTTGATGTAAATTATTTTCTCTTTTTAAAAAATTCTATCATGGTAATATATACATATGTTAATAATATAAAACTTGCCATTTTAACCATGTTCAAATGTACAATTCAGTGGTACTAATTACATTCACAATGTTGTATAACAACCACCATTATATATTTCCAAAATTTTTTCATCTCCCCAAACAGGAACTCTGCATTCCTTAAATAATAACTCCTGTTTTACTTTCCCTCTAGTTCGTGGTGACCTCTAACCTACTTTCTGTGTCTGTGGATTTGCCTATTCTGGACATTTCATATCAACGGAATCATAGAAGATGTGGCCTTTTGTGTCTGACTTCTTGAGCATAATGTTCTCAAGGTTCAACCATTCTGTAGCAAGTGTCAGAACTTCTTTTTATGGCAGAATAATATTCCATTGTGTGTATGTGCCACATTTTGTTTATCCATTCATCTGTTGATAGACACTTGTTTTTTCTCTTTTATAGAATCCGAATTGCTGGAATCAGGGGTATTCAAGGTGTGGTTCGCAAAACAGTTAATGATGAACTTCGGGCTACAATTTGGGAACCCCAGCATATGGATAAGATTGTTCCATCTCTGCTCTTTAACATGCAAAAGATAGAAGAGGTTGACAGGTATTGATGAAAGGATCTTAGGGTTTGGCTACTTTATTTCTGTATATGTAAGTGTATCTGTGTGGATACTGGAATACGAAAATTTTGCTTTTAGTATTATTTAAATAGTAGTCTAGTAAAGATGACTGAATTTTAAAATTTGTACCTTTCTGGGAAAATTGTTAGTCTTTAGTGGTCATATTAACCATCATAAACCACACATTCTTATTGTATGTGCTTAAAGTTTTATTTTCTTTTAGAATAAATTCGTACTTTACTTGCTGCTTATTACTGCATATCTATACTGCTGTTCAAATTAATACTATTTAAAGTTGTAAATTTTAAAAATGGAAATGATACCTGAACTACTGTTGTGTAGAAATCTAGCATACTTTTGCATTGGGAATTAGAACTCCTGAAATAATAACTAAAAAAGTAACTTAATATTCTTCAGTTTTTGATTTTTTAATTTTTTGTTTAGACACTGTTCATTTATGATATGATGTTAAGATATTTCAGACTGGATATATACTGATTCTTCTTTCCCCCAATATCCTGTGGCACTCAGAATTTTGTGCTTGATTCCACTTTTTCATTTGCCATGAGCATGCTTTGCCCTTCCATTCTGTTGCTAAACACAGAGAAAAGTGTGATTATGTTTCAGAAGCATTATTCTCCAATTTGTCTTCTTATCCTGACCCTGGTATTTCCAGTTTGAAGAGGAAAATCTGAATCAAATTTAAATGGAATTTGATGATTCTGTACTTGTAAAATTTAAACTTTATTCATAATTTTGATGATTATACATTCATTATCAAAATCAAAGCTCTCTAGAAGAAATAAAAAGGTGATATGAACTACTCTATGGTTGAACTTACATATACATCTAAATTTATGGTAATTACTGGAAGGATTTATACTGAACCTTAGATATGGCTTTCTCCAGCCTTTGTAAATCTTTCGTAAAGTGTGAAACTTAAGCTATTTTTGCACCTTCTATATTTTTCCTATTCTTGGCACTATAACTGAGATTTTTGAAGTTTTCCTACCTAAAATATTTTCCCTTTAAAAAGTCCCTAGCTAGTTGCTAGTTATGAAGGTATTCTCCATAATTATGACTCCTGAGGTCCTGGATTAGCTTAACTAAGATACAGGAGACAGAGACTATTGGTTGCCAAATCTTAAGAAATTGTATTTTCTTTTGTTGCTATTCCAATACCACAGGTAGGCTTTTTTGTTATCATTGTGCATGAATACAATAGCCTAAAGTGGTTTCAAAATTCGAGCAAATCATAGTGTCTCCTGAAGATAATCTATGTATAGAAGTGTTCTATTAGCTTTTTCTGTGTGTGGTCCTGGGGGCTGGGGAATGAACCCAGGACTTTGTATGTGGGAAGCCAGCGCTCAACCACTGAGCCACATTGGGTCGCCTGAGTTTGTTTTTACCCTTGTTTTTGTTTGTTGTTTGTTTCTGTTTTCCTTAGGAGGCACTGGGAACAAAATTTGAGACCTCCATTGTGGGAAGCAGGCGCTCGACTGCTTGAGCCACATCTGCTCTCCTCTATTAGCTTTTAAAATTTTCTTTTTTATTCACATGCTATGTCATAGGTTTTTCACTTCATTTATTTCTTCCTACCTACAATTTTACTTGGGAATACCTAAGGCTGATTTTTGGGCACCATTGTGCTTAGTAAGATTTTGCTTCAAATGTAGAAAAGTTGTGTGAAAATAAGCAAAATAGCAAGCCGCTGAGTATTTTAACTATGTGAAAGATGTTCTTTAGAAAGAAGTTACACAGCTCAATTTAATTCTCCCCATTTGAAAGATAATATGAATAGGTTTGGTGGTGGTTAGTTCATGAAGTTAGAATTAAGCTTATTTAAAGTTATTTTGAGATAAAAAGAAAACTTTTTTAACAAGTCTGAGAAGTAAAGTCTGTTCTCTTTTAGCTATTAGAGTCAGGATGCTTGCATTAGTTTTTCTCTTTTTCTCTTTTTCAGTCGAATAGGTCCTCCATCTTCTCCTTCCACAACTGACAAAGAAGAAAATCCTTCTGTGCTGGCAGAAAACTGTTTTAGAGAACTGCTGGGTCGGGCAACTTTTGGGAATATGAATAATGCTGTTAGACCCGTATTTGCGTAAGTAGTGAATGTTTTTCTGATTATTTGTGGTTTTGCTCTATTTGTTCTCATTAATTTACCTGCAGAGGACAAATACCTTTTTATTATATATAAGGGAATTATTAATGGGACCCAGATAGGATGGTGGAAGGAGTAGGGGATTGAGATAGACATCATCTACCTCCACTAGTTTATTCCCCTTTAAATATGAAGTATGATAATGTACATGATATACGCATCATTCAGCTTGAATTTCTGCTTAAAGCCTTGAAAATGCATGTGTGCAGTAAAATATTAAAACAAAGTCCTAGTATGCTGTGTCTTGTTTTACTAACTTCTGTGGTTAGTTCCTTCCATTCTGTGGTTTCTTTTCTTTGGCTTTCTTTTTGTCATGTCTGGGCTGCCTTAGACCAGGCTTGCTTCTCTGAGTAAATTTCAGCTTATATCTAGTGACTCACCAGTGTGGGGGTTATTAAATATCTCATTGGTACTTACATGCTATCCAAAAGGCAAAATGTATTTGTGGGCTTTGAGTTTCTCCTATAGACATTATTTCTCAAGCTTTAACAACAACAAAGAAACCTTTGTGTTCTTTAATTTCTGGGGGGTTTCCTTTTGTTAATCATTTGCCCTGTAATTTTCTCTTGAAATTTTATATCTTCATGATTTAATGTCTTTATATCATGAGTGAACTATACTAAATATGACATCCAGATTTCTTTATTTAGGGCAGATGTTCTTAGCCTAGGGTTTAAGGTTGAACTTCATTTAAAGAGACTCTATAAACCACAAAATTGTATAAGAAATCAGAAACTCATTCGACTTTCAGAAAGATCTTTGATCCCCCCCTAAAAATCACCTGAGTTCTATTATTTAAAGACTTTGTGGGCTTATGAAAATACTACTAAGAAATAATCAGAACTATGTTAGATATAACTAAAGACAGATTTAGTTTTTAATTTTCAGACATATAAATTTAGTATTAAAATTTCAGTTTTTATCTTAACACTTTTACTAACCCAGAGGCAGTCTATAAAACTAAAAATCTAGAGAGCTAACCTAGAAGAAAGAAGTTATCAAATTAAGTGGACTTGAGTAACTTGACATGGGCTCTATTCTTTTCCATAGAGAACTTAATAGACATAAATCCTGATCATGTGTTTAGTTAATTAAATATTAAATTCCTCTGCAAAATAAGATAACTAGGTTTTTCTGGAAATACATATATATGAATAAAATTGTCCTAGTACTTAAACTTTATGGGTAATTTGATATACACAAATATTTATATAATGTGTGGGTATAAGAGAATGCCAAAGCATTCTCTTAGAGCAGTTGAAAGAATTCAAGTCTGATTTGGAATTTTAAAGTGTTATGTTTTGAAGTGGCCTGATGATAAGTAGAATTTTGGGTGGTTAGATGAAGATGGGAAGCAGTTGTGGCTCAACTGATAGAGCGTCCACCTACCATATGGAGGGTTCAGGGTTCTATACCCAGGGCCTCCTGACCCATGTGGTGAGCTGGCCAATGCGCAGTGCTGCCACACGCAAGGAGTACTGTGACACGCAGGGGTGTTCCCCTGCATAGGGGAGCCCCACACACAAGGAGTGTGCCCCACAAGGAGAGCCAGCCTGTGCAAAAAAAGCACAGTCTGCCCAGGAGTGGCACCGCATACATGGAGAGCTTATGCAGCAAGATGACGCCTTGAAAAAGCAACAGTTTCCCAGTGCTGCGTGAGAAGAATGCAGGCAGACACAGAAGAACTTACAGCAAATGGACAGAGAGAGCAGACAACGGTGGGGGGGGGAGAAATAAACAAAATAAATCTTTAAAAGAAAAGATATAGAGGTAGAGGATAACTGTGCACTTTGTGTGAGGAGCAGAGATTAGTTGATACATTTTGGCAGAAGTATAGAATATAATGAAGGGGTTAGTGTGAGGTAAGAAGAGTAAGGTAGTTTAGAGTACATTTGAGAGAGCTTAAAATTTTATATTCTTGGCGGCCGACTTGGCCCAGTGGTTAAGGCATCCGTCTACCACATGGAAGGTCTGCGGTTCAAACCCCAGGCCTCGTTGACCAGTGTGGAGCTGGCCCATGCACAAGGAGTGCCCTGCCACGCAGGGGTGTCCCCCGCATAGGGGAGCCCCACGTGCAAGGAGTGCACCCCGTGAGGAGAGCCGCCCAGCTTGAAAGAAAGTGCAGCCTGCCCAGGAATGGTGCTGCACACATGGAGAGCTGACACAGCAAGATGACGCAACAAAAAGAGACACAGATTCCTGGTGCCACTGATAAGGATAGAAGCGGACAAAGACGACGCAGCAAATAAACACAGAGAACAGACAACTGGGGGGGTAGGGAGGAGAGAAATAAATAAATAAATCTTTTAAAAAAAATTTTATGTTCTAGTATGTAGCCAGTTACTAGAGATTTTACCTCAAGGGTGTGAAATGTTCAGACTTGTCCTTTATGAAAGTTAATCAGGTGGAGCTATATAGGAGGGATTTTAACCAAGGTCAGTATGTTGGGACCTCCAGTGTGGAGGGAGGCCCCTAATCCCTTAAGCCACCTCTGGTCCTTGCTTTTGTTGTGTCTCTCATATGTTTTTCTTCTTCTCTCTTTTGTTGTGTCATCTTGCCAACACCTGCCTGTCGCACCAGCTCACTGTCTTCTTTCGGAGGCGCTGGGAACCGAATTGCAGACTTCCCATGTAGTAGGCAGGAGCTCAGTCACTTGAGCCACATCCACTTCCCTGATTTTAATCATATATTTCCTATGTAAAATTTTTTTTTTTTCTTTCCTGTCTCTTAAATAACATTTGACTCTTAGGAATCTGCCAGTTTTGGGTTTTCTAACTTATGACTGGAACTTTTGGAATACATTCAGCTCAAGATTTCAGTGTTTAGGAAACAATAGATTATGATTAAAATGCAATATTTTCAGTTAGAGATGTGTTATAGTATAGTTATATTCATAAGTATCAAAAATCCTTTTTGAGTGTTTAGAACCTGTAAAAATAAACCCGACTTTTCAAACTAAACTTCTCATCAATATTTGTTGAATGTTGGGCCGAATTTGGGAGTGGGAAGTGGCATGGCAAAGGAGAGATGAATGAAAGACAGAGTTAATATTTTACAGTGCCAGATACTGTGCTTGATGGTTTCTCTTGCATTATCTCATTTAATCCTTACAGTATAGTTATCTTCTGAGGAAAAGGTATTTTTCACACATACTTTTTGCCCATGAGAAGATTAAGGCAGAGAGTTCAACCAAGTTCTTTGTATTGATTGATTCAGTACTTCTAACTTGTTCACAGGAAAATTCTGATGCCTGATTTACTCCCCAACTTTTATAAAATAATGTTGAAATTCACCTTTGACATTTGGAAATAAAATTAGACATCTGGAGGTAGAATGTCACAAAGCTTTGATAAAAGTTCCACACTTTTCATGCTGCTTAAACTTTTCCACCAAAATTGTAGAGGAGATTAAATGCTATAATTGACCCCTGACTGTAGAGAAGTAGCCTCAAGTAAGAAATGGGAAATTTCTTTGCAGTCTAATGTTTTACTGTATAAATTATTAAAACATTTTCATACCATTTTATAGTGTCTTCATGCCTTTTGTATATATAAAGCAAGGAGATTTGTTTTTTTCTCAAAAAATCTTAGTGAAAATGTTCCAGCAAAAGAACAAACATACCTTAGTCCTACTGCACCTACAGTTCTCCCGCTAGTGTCCGTAATGTAGAACTAAAATATTTTTTTGTTCAGGCTAGTGTATTTTGTGATCAGTTCTTGTTTTGGAAGTGGTTAAGCTGAATGTTTTTGTTTTTGTTTTTACTCCCAAAAATCTCAGCTAGTTGAGTTTCTTTGTTACTCTACTTATTCTTCCCTGTGCATCATTGACCCCTCAATCTGAAACGTTTCACCTGCTTTAGCAAGGTATTGTAACAGATTGTTTATATAAACCTCTGACAGCATCTCTCAGAATTAATACACCTAAGAATCCCTGGGTTGCTTGTTAAAAGTGCAAGATCTTTTACCCAAATCCCATGTATCTTGTGATAGGGGGTCAGCGGAGAGTCCAGAAATCTGTTAGTTGTTGTTGTTAATCAAATCCCAAGGTGATTTTGATGCATGTTGTTTGGGGAGCATGATTTGAGTCACAGGTCTCAAGAGACTAGTGGGATGGTCCCTTAGGAGATGAAAGTTCTCTTTTACAGAGAAACAATTTTTATTTGAAAATTCCTTCCCTTTTCTCTTCCCTTTTCCTCTTACTAACGAACATATAGAAAAAAATAGTATCTAGTTATTGCCTCAGCTTCCTTACTTCCCATATTCCTCCCATGCTGCAGTGTGGCTTCTACCTGCACCGATATGTTGGAACTCTTCTTGCCAAGGTAAACAGTACATTTGAACTCTAATATTTTACACTGTTTTTTCTTTTCTCTCTGACTGGCTGTGTTCCTGGCCTCTCCTTCAACTCAGCCCTTTATATTTTTCCTTAGGTTTCTCCCTTCCTCGTTCTAAACTTTCTTTTGCTTTCAAGATTAAGCCCAAACCTATATTTCTAAGTCCTGACTTTCTTTGGGATTGTCCATTATTTCCAAACAGGGGAATTGACATCTTGATGGAAATGAGTCCTCTTTCATTTATTTAGGTGTTCTTTAATGTCTTTCAATGAAGTTTTATAATAATCTCATGAAGGTCTTATTAGACTTCTTTATTCCTATTGAAAATGTCTTAAAAATTGCATTTTTTGTTATTAATTTATAGCAATGCAGTTGATTTTTATGTATGGATCTTCTATTGGTTGATTTTGGTGTAAATTCTCATTAATTCTAAGAATACTTTTTTTGGTGGGGTACCAGGGCCGGCAGTTGAACCCGGGACCTCGTATGTGGGAAGCTGGCACTCAACCACTGAACCACATCGGCTCTCTCTAAGAATGCATTTTAAGGTTCTTTTGAGTGTTCTATGTTTAAATCATTTGTGACTAATGATAACTTTGTTTCTTTCCCATCCTTATACCTTTTATTTATTTTTTTCCTTTGCCTTTTAGTTCTTATCAATCACACTGCTTAGGACCACAATACACTGTGAAATAAAATGGTAATAGTAGTATAGACTTGTTCCAATTTGAAGGGACCACTTTTAACATTTTGCATTTACTTTGATGTTTGTTGAGATTTTTTTATTTGTTTTTAAGATACAAAACCTTTATTGGTTTAAGACATTTCTCTTTTATTTCTAGTTTACTATCAGTTTTTAAAATCACAAGCAATTTTTTGCATGCTTTTTCTGCATCTATTTATTTTTTTAGTGTTTCTTAGAAAATTTAACATTCATTTCTTTATATAAAGTTTAAAATGAAGTATTCTCTTTTCCTTTCTTCTTAGGATTACAAAGTTAAACTCTTCCATCTTAAAGTCTGTTTTTGCTAGTGTATTAATTTCTTCTTTTGTGTTTTTTCAAACTCCATAAATTAGATCGTAGTATTATAGTATTCAGTCAGTGTGTCTGTTTATTTACCACTACGGTCTTCAGTTTCTCTGCTTAATATTCCTTTTGGCATTTTTGTCCATCCTTCTCGAATAATTTTCTTCCTTTGTCCTAAAATAAAGTCCTCGAGAAATTCCTTTAGAGAATACGTTTATTTTACCCTCATAGCTTGATGAAAAGATAGTTTTGCTGGCTATGTAATTCTAAGTTGACTTATTTTCAGTCAATACTTTGAGGATATTATTTTGCTTTCCTCTACTTTCTGTTGTTGCTATGGGGAAGTTTCAGTCTAGTTATATTTCCTTGGGAACAGAACTGTTTTTTCTCTTAGACTGCTGTTAAGATTGTCTCCTTATCTTTACAGAATTCCTAAAGCTGAAGATTATAGGGTTTTTCTTTCCTTTTTTATAGAAAAACTCTCTGTTTTTGGCTCCTCAAATAAGGCTTGTTCTCATTCTATCTTTGATTTCCTTCTGGAGCACTAATTAAAAGTATTTATTAGACCTTCTCTCTCTATGCTTAATGGGAATCCTGTATTTTATGCTTGATTACTCTATAAACCCACAGCTTCTCTAATAAAAGGGGGAAATGATTTTAAAAAGAGAAAGAATTTAGGTAAGAACAAATATCTATAATAGCAAAAGAGAGAATCAATAAAACCAATTTCTGATCCTTGAAAGTTCTTTGAAGAGAATAAAATCATAAGAGAATCCTATGAACTACTTTTAGATAAAACTACTTACCTAGAAAAATGTATAAAACCATAAATGTCTGTTTTAAGATAAAAATTAAGACCTAATTGTTTGGTGGGAATCTCCCATCAGATTTCCCTATAGTAGTATATCAAATCATACTACCCCTTAAGTTAAGTTTTTGGTGGAAAGATTATATATGTCTGACCTCCATGGTTCCAGTTTTCTCTATTGGATTTAAAAAGAAAAAAATAAGAAAAACCTTAATCTTTAGATTTAGGAAGTCCATAAAGATAAAGAGAGGATCTTAACAGCAGTCTAAGGGAACAAATAGTTCTGCTCTTGAGGAAATATAACTAGACTAAAACTTCCCCACTCTCCAAGCATTAGTGATTCACTTTTATCTTATCGCTGTTAACCCTAGCTGAAATGTAGAAAGCTGGTTTGTATATATACTTTGCAAACCCAAACTTTCCCTAAATCCTAAGGTCTTCGAGACTGAATGGGGGAGAGCAGAGAAATGTTAGCAAGTCATTTTTTCCACCGATCTGAAATAACATTTGCTAACCATTTTTATCAGTAATTGACACTTTGATCTTTTTTTTTTTAATCTCCTGTAGAGCAATTTAGGAGGGAAAGGGGAACTTAATTGATGGTCTTCTAAAATCTCAACATAATAATATCAAACGCTGACTATGTGCTATGTACTGTTCTAAGCATGCTTTGTGAATTAACATAATCCCCCCAAAACTCTATAAGTGCTATTATTAGTCTGCCTTTTACATTTGAGGAGAGTGAGGTACACTATGTAAATGAAGGGATACGCCATATCATGTATGGGAAAATAAATTCAGTGCAACTGGTATTTTCATAAAACTATATGTTTTCTAAGATAAATATAGAAGTATAGAAGCAAGAACAAAAAGCAAGTATATCCAATGAGATTTCTACAAAGAAGAAGGAATTTCATCCTACCAGATATTAGACTTAATAAGATAAAGGAGTATGGTAGGTAAATAGATCATTGGAACGGATTAACCAGAAATAGAACCAGTGACTATGAAAACAAGGTGTTGTATGACAGAGGAGGCATCACAAATCAGTGAAGAGGGTGGACTATTATAATTAGCTATCCATATGGGGAAAAAAAAATAGGCCTCATCTCACAACATCGTAGATAGAAATTCTATGCTTTTTAAAGATATATGTGAAAAACAATTTTAAAACTTTAATTGACCACATTTAAATAAAAATTTCTAGGCCACAGAGATAAAAACACAAAGTTATAGAGGCAAATCACATACTAGGAGAAGATATGTATAGTGTAATTTTCTTAGAATCCAATATCCCTAATATAAACTTTTTAATGCTCCAAATCAATTTAAAAAAGATTATCTTTAAAAAAAGTGTTTATTAGGCCTTCTCCCTCTTTGCTTCATGTCTCTTACATTCTCATACTTGTTCTTTGTTCTTTTGCTTTTCTATACTGTGTTCTAAAGGAAATTTCTTGAGATGTAGTCATTAATTCTCTTGTCATTTGTGCCAAATGTGATTAAACTGTTTTAAGTTTCTAGTTTCAGTACTACAGTTTTCATACATGAAAGCCGTATTTGATCATCTTTGATAAACTTTTACTCCATTGTCATAGTTTCAACACCTTTTCCCCCTCTCTTTAAGCATACAAATAAATTCGTTTTAAGTGTTGAATCCATTAATTCCAAGAATATCTCCAGCCCTCAAGGATTAGGTTCTGCTGCCTTTCACTCATTGTGACTTTTTATCTTGTATGTTCTGTGAATTTTAATTTTGAGTTCACATTCATTGTAACTTTATTTGTAGGAATTCTTTGAGGACTGAATTTATGGTGTGTTCCTTACAAGAGGTTTGGTGTTTGCTTCTGCTGGAGACATTGGTGCACTGTTATTTGGGCACCACTGTAAACTACCCTCTTGGCTTAGATTTTTGAGCCACATAGTGTGGCCCTGGTCAGAGCCTGGGTATGAGTGTATGGTAGGTTTCTCTGATGAGGCTTTTATCTTCTGTGGTTCTCCTCAGCCAAGGCTGAGACCTTTGAACTTCTCAATAGTCTCCCGCTGTAGAAGGTTCCCCTGGGTTTACTGAGGATGTCATTGTTTAGGGGTCATAAATTTATGAATTTCTGATCTGATTATCATATATATATATATATATATATATACATACACATATATATATACACACGCGCACACACATTTATATTCTAGCATTTTGTTGTTTTATGCCAGGCTGGGCAGTTGGGGCAAGTATGTATCATATTTTTGGAAATGGAAACCTTGACTTTATTTTAGATAATATCTTTTGATTGTTAAACTTTGTATGTTGTTGAGAGTTCTAGAGAAAGAATAAAAAAAGGGAATTCTCCAAGTAATTTTTTTTTATTATTTACAGGCATTTAGATCATCATAAACTATGGGATCCCAATGAATTTGCAGTTCACTGCTTTAAAATTATAATGTATTCCATTCAGGTAAGGTTTGGTTAAATATTAATTATTTATATATAAGTAATTTTGCATCTTTATAGCTATCAGGTTATCAAGCAGATATATAACACTATAGGATATACACTGGCATTGGAATTTATATTTATTTATAGCAGCATATAACTGATAGCAACATTTGATTATTTCATGGATTTGATTGTTTTAATTTCAATTTATCATAAAATTGATACAGTAATAATTCTTAGTTTATAGTTCAGCCTGTTTGCATAAAATAGTAAACTAGCTAGCTTTGACCAGAATTTAACATCTTTAAGGGATTACATAGGCATAGTTTCAAAATTTGTGAAAAAGGGAAAATATTTTGTTTAAACCTTATCTTTTGTGTTAAATTGATTTGTTGATGGTATAAGATGTTGTAATTAATAACTGGATTCCAAGATCAGACCAGGATTCACATCTAGGCCCTCCCTTAGAGTTTTTGTATGACCTTGGGCAAGTCCCTGATTTTTGAAAACTTATCTCATTTGCACTGTGAGGTGCACAGAGTAATTGAGCTAAGCCTACCTCACAAGACTGTGAGAATGAAATGGGATAATGCATATAAAGTGCTTAGAACAATGCCTGACACCTGGGCCTTTTATTGTCCTTATTGTTATAGTCACACTATATATATAAAAACCCTGGAGCCATCAATTTAGAAGTAGTAACAGCTATTTATTACACACTATTCATATGATAGACACTATTTTAGTGCTTTAACAAATTACTTCATTTACTTGTGACAATGATCCTATGAGGTGATTGCTGATATTTTTTAAATATTGGAGATGAGGCACACAGAGGCTAAGTAACTCTCTTAAACTGTGAGCTATTGAGTTATTAATATTAAGCAATGGAAACATAATTTGAACTTGGAGAAATCCATCTCTAGGGTTTATATAATTAACCACTAAGTTATATTATTGCTTCTTCAAGCTATTCATCCATTAACACTGCTTTAAACTTCAGTATAAGGGTGACTTTTACTGTAGTTTAATAATGCCTCAACAAACCTGACTTACAACCCATGTAGTCAAAAGTATAACATCTTTGCATTTTCAGTCCTTTTACTGTGCTCTTTTTCAATGCTTTATTTTATTCCTGAGTTGTTCCTTACAAGTAGAGCTAATATATGTTTTGGTTTGCTTGGGATAGGCCTGCTTTATGGAATTATGAAAAACACCCCCTGTCATTCTCCAGAAATGCCCTGGTTTGGACAGTGAAGCAAATGGCTACAGTATTTATAAGGCAGACTCTAATTACATACAGTTCACACATAAAAAGCATGCAGCTTCCTAGAAAAGATTTTCAGTTTCACTTTGTGTCTGAGTTGCTTCAATTTTAATGTAGTTTTAAATGAAACAAAAAATAAAGCTGGAAAGGCAAACGTGGGTTTTACATTATGTTGTTATAAAAAGTAGATGTGTTAGATCAGAAATGCAAGAAGTATGGGAGTGGATCTGGCGCCAAGCAGTTGAGTGCTTGCTTCCCACCTGGGAGGTTCTAGGTTCAGTTCCTGGTGCCTCCTAAAAAACAAACAACAAGCAAAACAAAGAAAATTCCAACTCTGGGGAGCTGATGTGACTCAATAGTTGAGTGCTGGCTTCCTACATATGAGGGTCCCAGGTTTAATCCCCAGTCCGCAGTACCTTGAAAGAAAGAAAAAAATACCTGGAGATGGTATTTCTGATGAGATGGAGGAGAATTTTTGCTTTTGACAGAGTAGCCGTTATGTGTAGGACACTGCTTAATAGTATAAAACCATCCATTAAAAAGGGGCAAAATAGGTGGTAGACATAGCTCATGGGTACATGTGTAAGTTTATGAAAACAAAACATTTCTCCTCTGTTAAGAAAAATCAAAGAATATTCACTGGAGTTAAACATTTTTCTAGCTATGCTTTTTTTTAAGCAGTTTTATTCATATAGTATGCAGTCCATCCAAAGTGTATAGTTAATGGCTCTTATAATAATTTTGATTAGGAGCTGATATTGTTCTCTGTGACTGACCAAATTAATTTACATGATAAAATCACTTTTGTAAATTGTGATACTTCTGATACCTTCTTTATTTAAATTTTTCACACAGACATTGATCAACTTTTCATTTTGACAGTGGCTCTTGAATAAAGTTTTGACTGTTTAGCAATGTTAGATAGTCACAATAAGAAATATTTATATAGTTTGGGTAAGGGATAAGAACTGTAAATATAAACTTTTTTCAGCAGCAATTTGTCTTATTAAATTACAAGAGTATTTACATGTTCATTTTGAAGGGTTGGAAATTATAGAGAAGTATAAAGAGAATGTACATTTCTCATAAATCTCTTAGAGGTGGCCAGTATTAACATTTTGTTATATATATTTCTAGCTTTATAAACTTTTTAAAAAGGTTAAATATTATTGAACACAATATTTTGCACCTTTTTCCACTCAATCTAGTATCCTTATTTATTCTTCAAAGTATGGTTTTTAATGGTTATACCTTATCCCTTAACATGAGTACTATAATGTATTTAACCTGTCCCCTACAATTGGACATTTAAGTTTCACATGCTTTTCTATTCTTTAGAATACCGCCAGGATGAATGTACTCATTTATACATCTTTGTATTATTTTGTTGCCTTTAGGCTCAGTATTCTCACCATGTGATCCAGGAGATTCTAGGACACCTTGATGCTCGTAAAAAAGATTCTCCACGGGTTCGAGCAGGTATTATTCAGGTTCTGTTAGAGGCTGTAGCCATTGCTGCTAAAGGATCCATAGGTGAGTACTAATAAAAAAAGTTTTCTGTAGGGATAACAGTGTATAGAAAACTTTTCTCTGAGAATATATCTACACATTTTTTTCTTTTTTAAAATTAAAAAAAAAATTTTTACTTTTTAAACATTTTTAAATTTGCTATAATTTCTCTTGAAATTTGGGTTCATTTGATTATTTTTAGATTTCTTTAGTGCGTAGTTCAGCATTTTACTCCAAGTCAGATTTCTTCTTCTCTACCTTCTTTTCTCCTAATAAAGGTTTTAAATAACAGTTGTGTGTTTGGGAGAATACAGATCTAAGAAACTTATAATTTACTTTGGGGTTTATACAACTTCACCTAATACTGTAATAAAGGCAGAATTTGATCAAATATTATAAGAAAACAGGTTCAGAGAGAGGTGGGAAAAATGATATAGCCCATTTTGGCTGGAATGTATGATGTCAGTGTGGAAGAAGTCAATGCATGGCTTTAAAGTTAAATTTTGGCAAGAGCATGGACTTAGTCTACAATCAAATAGCATTCTTTAAAGATTTACTGTAGTCTTTATCAGAGATGTCCTACAGGAAAATTCATCTGGCAGCAAAATATATAATGAGTTAAATAGAGGTAACAGGTGTCTGTCCTATGTAGGCATGATAGAAAAAATTGTTCTTGGATATCAGCTGTAGAGTCAACAGGGTTTGATAACTGATTGTGAAGGGGGAACAAGGAGAAAGGACAGGTCTACTAATATCATGACATATGTAATCACATATCATCTATATGTGATTAGAAGAATGGAAGGGTCCATAATAGAAGCATGGAAGTTAGGAGAATCTGGTTATTATTTCTTTGCTTCAAATTCAATGTATAAATATATCAACTAATGAAATATTCTAGCCTTCTTTTGATCCAGTTGTTTTAGTTTGCCAAAGGGCTGCCAATGCAAAGTATCTGAAATGGGTTTACTTATAAAGGGGATTTATTTGGGGTAAAAACTTAAAGTTCCGAAGCTGTAAAATATCCAAATTAAGGCACCATGAGAGGCGCTTTCTCACCAGCTGCCATATGTGGAAGCAGATGGCCACCGATCTCTGCTGAGGTTTGAGCTCAGTTGAGGGCATCCAGACATAGGGCTTATTTCTTTCCAGACCTCCTATATAAGTCTGTACTGTTCTACTTTCTTCTGAATTCAGTTGTAGCTATCAGGCCTTTAACAGGGCTTGCCTCCTCTTGAGCTGCTCCATGCGCCCAGCCGCTTGGGGCTTCCTGCTTAAGCAAAACTACTTAGGCAGGATCAAACAAGTTGGCTTCCTTTTCCTCTGTCTTTCTGTGTCTCTCTGTGCCTACATTTGTATCAGACGCAGCAAGGAAGCAAAGACTCTACCTGAGTCAAGCCTCACTGACAATGCAGTCAAAAGCCCTAAAATGATCTTATCAAGTAAACTAATCAAATGGCCCTCAACTGAATTTAACTCAGTCAAATGGTATCATACCCACAGGAATAGATTAGTTTAAAAAAATTTCTTTTTTTAGGATTCATAAACTAATCTCGGGGAGCAGATGTAAATCAAGTGGTTGAATGTGTACTTCCCATGTGTACAAGGTCCCAGGTTTGATCCCTGGTACCTACTGAAAACAAACAAAAAAAAACCCAGCTTTCATTGGGGAGCGGATGTGGCTCAGTAGTTGAGTGCCTACTTCCCATGTATGAGGTCCTGGGTTCAAACTCCGCACCTCCTACAAAAATAATAATAATCTCAAATTGCCACACCCATCATAATGTTCATAGATAATGTGGTATCAAATACAGACTTTTCATTATTTATCTTATAACTTATCTCAAAGAGATTGGAAGCAGGTTAGTTAATCGGAGAGTAATTTGAAAGATGATATGAAACACAGATGATGCATTGAATCATCACATTTATTATTGACTGTCTGCCATGCGTTAGTTACTGTGCTAGGCTCTGGGAATTCAAGGAAGCGTTTAGACATAGCTGTCTGCTCTGGAGACCCTAAGAGTTGAGAGTAGGAGACAGTGATAAAATCCACTAATTAAAATACAGTGTGATAGGTGCACTGATAGAAACATGTGGAAAGTATTTATAGAACTAAAAGCAGAAAGAAAATTCTATTTACATGAATCTGCTGAATTGGCGAGTTTCTTTCTAATAATTAAGATTCTTTTTTCATTCTCAGAAGGTACAAAATCTTCTGTACTGTAATGAGCTATTTTATCATAATCTTGTGGATTCTGACCCAATAATCAAGTTAAATATTTTCCTAGTACACATTATGAGTAGGTAATATTAGGTGGAAAGTTTTAGGTAAATCTTAAATATGTAAATGCGTTTGTGTTGTTTGTTTCAGAGTTTCAAACAGTGAGTTATCCATAGATGCCCAAATATTTGTTATATCTAGGTGCTTTTCATTTACTTTTTTTTTTTTACAGATTTATTTATTTCTCTTCCCTTACCCCCCATCCTTGAAACTGATTAATTCTTAAATTGGTAATTAATTCCAACTTCTTAGAGAATAACCAAAAATCCCTGTTGAGAAATAATGAGAGGTGATTTTGAGTATACGATACTGGAAAAGTGTATCTGCTCACATAAATAATCCGTTACAGGTCCCACAGTGCTGGAAGTCTTTAACACCCTATTGAAGCATCTGCGTCTCAGTGTTGAATTTGAAGCAAATGACTTACAGGGAGGATCTGTAGGCAGTGCCAACTTAAACACAAGCTCCAAAGACAATGATGAGAAAATTGTGCAGAATGCTATTATCCAAACAATAGGTGAGTAAATTTTACTCTTCAAACCTCGTATGTAAAACAATGACTGAAAAAATATAAAGTTCTTAACCAATGGTACTTGGCTTTTATAATGTATTTGTCAACGATGAATAATAGCTTACACTTTGTAGAAACTTTTTATTTGAAAAATAAGCATAAGACTAAGATAAAGAATACTATATTCCCCTTACTTAGATTCATTTTACTACATGTACTTTTTCATTTACTCTCACTACCCCCAACTCCCTACATACGTATGTGTAACTATACAGTTGATCCTCATTATTGACAGAATCTTTATTTATGAATTTACCTAATTTATTAAAATTTGTCACTCTAAAGTTAGTACTTGCAACACTTCTGTGGGTCACTCACAGACATTTAACAGTGGTTAAAAATTTGAGTTCTCCAACACACATTCCCAGCTGAAGTTGAATAAGGTGATGCTTTACTTTTCTGTTTTTGTGCATTTTTTTGAAATTTCACTTTTAAAATGAGCCCCAAACGTAGTGCTGAAGTACTGTCTAGAATTCCTAAGTGCAGGAAGGCAGTGATGTACTTTTTACAGAGAAAGTATGTGTTAAATAAGCTTCATTGAGGCATGAATTGTAAAGCTGTTGACTGTGAGTTCAGTGTTACTCAGTCAACAATATAGACGTTAAATAAGGTTTATTTAAATAGAAGCACACCTGAAACAAAGCTTTTAATAATACGGTAATGCAGATATTGTCACTGGAGTCTCACAAGAGCCTAACCCTGTATTTCTCCTCGGAGCAATTGTTCAGTACTTGGTAATTCAGTGTTCAAAGCAACTTCATAGAACATGACTACTGTAAATCATGAGAATTGACTGTATTTTTCTTCTAAACCACAAGATAATAAGATATATATTATGGCCCTTTACCCCTAATTATTTCAGTGTCTTTTTCTAAAGAATAAAAGTATTTTCTTACATAATCAGTACAGTTACCAACATTAATAAACTTAAGATTGATACAGTACTTTAATTGATCTTCCATATTTAATGGAATATGTCCTTCATAGCATTTTTTTCCTTGGATATAAGATCCAGTCTAGGATCATATTCCTTTGGTCCTTGAGTTCCTTTAGTCTGGAACATTTCTGTTATGATATGGGCAGTTTTTAAGAGGACAGCCCCCCTCCCCTTTTTTAAAAAATGGAGTTCTCCCTTTGGTTTTATCTGAGGTTTCCTCATGAGTGAATTTAGGTGGTGCATTCCTGATTGGAATACCACCTAAGTGATATTTTCTTTTCAGAATATCACATCCAGAGGTGCACAGTGTGCATTTGCTCCTCATTGGTGATATTAATTTTGATCACTCAATCAAGGTGTTGTCCTCTTTCTCCACTGTATAATTTTTATTTTTTTTCTTGTACATAATAAGCATTCTCTAGGAATACACTTACAAATTGTGTGGGATATTCTGCTGTTCTTCAAAAATTCCTCCTAGATTTAGCATCAATTCATAATTCTTGCTTGAACCGGCTTTTACCATCATGGTTTGCAAATAATGGTTTTTAGTCTCTAGCACTCGGTGGGCACTGTGAGCAAGAGCCTTTTTCCCTCTCCTGTGTATATACATAGGTATGTTTGTATTTATCTATTTATTAGTGGCAAGAATTCATCAATTTCCATGTTTTATGGTTTATAATTTATTACTGTACTTAATTATTTTGGTTCTCAAATTGTCCCAGATTTGACCAGTTGGAACCCCTTTAAGCTGCCTCTGTATATTTGTAATAGTCTCCCAATTTTTTTTGAGCTCTGCCTTTTATAAACTATTCCAAGCTCACCTAATAATTTCTGTTCTCTGCCACAGCTGTGCTCAGCCATTTCTCCTAGAATCTATGGTTCCTTTTAGTGGGGAATGGGATTAGGCACAGGAGTTCCTAACAAGGAGTCCATGAGCTTGAACTGAAATTCAACAAAAACATTCTTGTAGGGATGTGTTGTTGTGGGTGAGATATATTTATTAAATAATACAAAGTAAAGTGCAGACTTAGTAAAGGGTGCATGGTTTTCACCTGACTGGCAAAGGGATCCATGGAACAAAAAAGGTTAAAAACCCCTAGATTAGGAGATTAGTGACCCAGATCTCAGGGCTGATACCGTGACTTCAATACTGTATGCTTTGGGGCTGAGTCAGGGGAGGGCAGTGGTCAAAGTACAGAAGGTGAAGAGTTTCCTTAAAAAGTTTAAATTAAAATTTTTTTAAAAGCCATGAGAATTTTGTTTGGAAAATAATCTGCTGGAATATAAATAGAAATTAAAGCAAGCAACTTGTTTTTCTACTTTAACCCCCTGATCCCTGATATCTTCTTTAGAATACCCAGGTGACATTTTAATTTAAGTGTATGACTGCATTATGATACGCTATGATAATTCCAAAATTGGGTTGCATTCCTGGGGTTTATTACCTAATTTCTAATGATTACTAATAATTTCTACTAGTAGTAGAGTTATGTGTAAATTTATACTAAAGCTCAGCTTATGACTTTTATCTGGGCAATTTTCCCACTTGCAAACTACTTCTTTATAATAATTGTTTGGAATATTTAAAACCAAGTTTCTTATTATCATTTTGTTTCTAAAGTTTTGTGTAAATGAATTCAAGTGTTATGCATCCCCACTCAACTCCCATTTCATGAGTGTATCTGTTGTGGAATTTAAGAGAAGTTCAATTATTCGAGTATAGAGAGGCCAGGACTCAGGAATGATTTTGAGAAGGAAAAATGGTTTATTGACGGCCGGCCGGACTCGGGAGCTTTCTGTTTGAATCCCGAGCCCGGAACAAGATTTTCAAACGTCTTTTATACAGAGAGGAAAGGCCAAATGGTCCCTTTGTTTCAGTTCTCAATAGGCTTCAATTAGCATATATCTCTTTCACATCTTAGGTAAGCTTTTAGCAAGGACTCCAGACATTTTAGATAAGCCTTGGTTTTTGCATTTCCCCTAAATACTTAAAGTTTATAGCCCTTGCTTTGTTAAACATTTCCTGGGACTGGAGCCTGCTGGTCCCTAAGAGCAGGACTGCAGCCTCTTACCGTTTCACACCCACAAGTCAAACAACTTCGTTATCTCTGAAGAGACAAAGAGCCTTCCACCCATAGCCCACATCATTCCCCCCCTTTGTCAAAGTTTACTTGCTAAGCTTTGGCATAATTATTGTTGTAGCTATGAGGTGGATGACTGTTTGTTGTCTTGACTGATTATTTATCAGTCTTTAGTACAGCATCAAGGACCGTTTTTAGAAGTTTAGAACTTTTCATTCTGGACAGCAGAATCTTGGGCAGGGGCCTCCCGCAGTTATTCTGCTGCCACTGGCACTCACGTGGATTTCCAGTCAGGTTCCAGATCCATCTATTACTTTTATTTTACTCTTAAAGAGTTTACACCTTTAATTTAAAAGGGGTGCTGAAGGGAGACGATCTCTTTTCTGTAACTGCTTCCTGCTGGCCATGGGCTGTAGTCATTGCCTAATAAGGTGTAAAAACTCTTTAATTTATTCTAACTGGAGGAAGATGGATCTGGCATTCTGTACGAAGTTGGATGAAGTTTTCATATGGTTAATAAGATGTTCACTCTGAAAGAAACAAACTTAATTAAAAATTTGGAATACCCGTTTTTAAAAGAGGACACATTGGATTACAGAGATAGACAAGATTAGATGCCTATAAAGATGACATTCCTTAAAAGCTGGTGGGAACAGCATATATATTCTTTTTTAAGTTATCCATCTTTAGAGAGAAATTGCAACAGACACTTAGCTTTGTCTGAAGACACATTCCAAGCTGTTCAATGATTGACACTCATTCGCTCTGTCAGATGCTCCTGGTGAACTGGCACTCCTTGGGCAACTGGCTTCACTCAGGATTAGAACACTAATTTGGAAATACTCTTAGTTTTCACCTGTGGGAGTGAGCAGAACTACAGAATAAAGATTTTTACACCTTGGTTTTCATTGTACAATTTCTAGCAATTTTGACTTGTTCAATAGGTGACTCACCATCAGCAAGCAAGCCTCACTTTTGCTAACTGAGACTGGCTGAGACTGCCACCTTATTCTATAGACATGTTATTAACTGTTTAGAAAATGATTTTACCAGGAATTTAACATGTCTAATATACTTCTGCACTTGATCCAAAATAGAAAAGATAACATTACAATTATTAGGCATATATTTAGTACAGGATAAAAGTACAGCACTTAATATTAACTAATGTATTACTTAATGCATAAGGATTCAGTGTTGCCATTATTAGTTTTGAGTTTCAGGTTTGTAATACTTTACATGTTATCTCTCCATGAGAGCAGGCCCTAATGCCAATTGTGTTTAAGTTTTACTTACAGTCTCCTGGTATCATGGCTCCACTTAGCATGTTCTTCAACGCAGTGAGCAAGTTGCAGCATCCTTCCAGTATTCCAGAGATTTTCCAGTATTCTACTAGCCTGGTGCATAGTGCTCTCTGGCACCATGGAACAGTGCCAGTCTGGAGGCGATATCCATTGTACACTTGGCTGTACCGAGTCATTATTGGCTGCAGGAGCTTGAAACTGCAATATAGTTTCCATCAACTTCAGGAGCAGAACCAGAGACTGATATAGCACATATTTTTAATTGAGGGGTCAGTGACCAGCCTAGCCAATAACTCACATGGAGAGGCCACCTGTAATGTATACAAGGCCTGGTTCGAATGCACAAGAGTTTGACAATGTTAAAGTCTATTCCTTGTTTTATATATATTTTAAACAACTTAACGCAATACATATATCAAATGACCATCTACTTACACAATTTTACTATGAAGATAACAGTAGGTACTTCACTTTAGTAATAGAGGAAAAATATTATTTTTCATTGTTAGAATGAAAACAGAATATTTCCAATAGAATCAAGACAACCTTTTATTACCATTTACTTAAATGTGTATTTTGCAGTGGCCTTCAGACAGGTTTATTATCATGAAGTTATTTCTGCTACCAATACCAATCTAAGTTTCTTTAGTTAACAATAACTTCTACAACTAGAACTATTTAAACATTTTCAGTTTGGAAGATGTTTTACAAACTCTTTATAATTGACTATAACCACATTGAGTAGCCACCTCATGTTTAAATAAACTTACTAAATTACAATTACCAATGAAAGAAATTTACTCTCTATTTAAGAGAGCATATCTACAATCTTTTCCCTTTAGCCTAATTTCACCAATGTGAACCTACATTTTTCACTTACAATTTTCATTACTGTAAAGATTTTGTACATATGTTAATTTAGTTTATAAATTAACTATGGGAGATTACACTCAAGTTAAATAAAATTGAAACCATAATAGTTTATGCAAGGAATGTTCTCTTTTTCCCTTACAGGAAGCTAAAAACTTCTTTTCTTTAAGTTATGAAAATTATTAATTTAAAAGCATAACTGACTACCAGGTTTTAAAACACATGCATACTGATTTCCAGGTTTCAAAACACATTACACAATTACTTAATTTTTTAAAATCATAACCCAGGAAAGATCTCTCCATAGTTTTTATGGACTTTCCTTTACTTACTGAAATTTGTTAATAGAGCCACTAATTACCTTATTTTGTTGGAAAGAAATTTTCTGGAAGAAAATAAGGCTCACCAGATTGTGGAGAAGAAAATACTTTATTCTCAATCTTGCAAGAAGGGGCGCAGAGCCAGATATGGCTGGTGCCCCGAACAAAGAAAAATGACACAATTTATACCCCTAAGCCTAGCATGCAAGCTCTTCCTGTTTTTCCATAGATTGGATACTTCAGAAGTTACAGCTTATCTGAGATTTAACTTTCCCACGCAAAAGTTTGATTTAACTGCTTCTTCTATCACATTCCAACCATTTTAGTTTTTACCTGCTCCCCCCCTTTGTCAAATAAGGAATAGAATTTAGTGCTGAAATGGCACCGACTTAGTTAGCTCCTTCTTGGGCATCCTTCCACTGCCCATAGGACTGGCCTAAACTGGTCTCCTCCACTGCTGTCCAACCCGGGAGTGGGAGACTGAGGCAGCAGGCCGCCGGGTTACATCAATATTTTTCTTCTGTGAAAATTAACCTAATCTTTGTTTTGTTTTTTCCAATTTATGGCTGACAAAGGTTTAAACTGGGAAATTACCAGGCAAACTGATTCTTAATTCCCTAGCCTAGTAGATAGGTTTAATCTGCCACACCTAGTCTTGCCTTAAAAGCTCTTGCAAAGAGGAGGCCCTTTCCCAATTGTTTCCATAATCAGATTTCTATGACTTTTTCATCCTGCTTAGTTCAATTTGGGCTTTAAGAATATTTATAAATATAACTGCATATTTAATTTTCAACAATTTGAGCAAATAGGCAGACATGAATAGTTTGGCACAACAACATGACTTTAGTTACTTTAAACTTTTCAAAGACTTTTGAAACTCTTCTTAACTTGCACTATGACCATGCAGCTTACCACAAGAATTTTCTTTCCCACTCAATGGATTGTAATAACCAAAATGTTCTCAATGCCTCAGCACCACTTTGTTTCAGAACTTTACACTTTACTTTGAAATCAGCAGAATTTTGGATAAGCCACAAGATTAACTTTATATATTTACCGAGGCTATTTGAAGCCTCAGGGAGACAGACTGCTTTCTCTCATGAATTGCCACTCTTAGGAACACTGACCGTCAAGGCAGGAGACTTCTCCTCCTCCACCCCCCTTTTTGATTTTGGAGATAATAAAACTCCAGTGGCCATTTAACCTTATTCTATCAGGCAGCAATTTATTTAGTTTACACTTGAATTCATGAGAGAAAGGGTTACTAATACCAGAAGAGGAGACAGTGATGTCCCAGCTCTTCTCAATTATGAAATAACCACAGGCAAAGGCAAAGGGGAGGTTAGGCCTGAAGCAACCATAAACAAAGGAAAGGTTAGTGTAGAATTTACACTTAAATAATAGTTTCAGGCTAAATTCACCCAGCTATAATCTCAGTTATTGTCTTTCCACTGTTTTACAATATAAATGCATTTATAAATGATTTTAACTCTTAGTTACAGTTTTTATTAATTTTTTAAAACCTATTAATTTTATAACACCTTTAAATACCTTTCATTCAACTTATAACATATTAAATGAACTTAACCATTACTTTAATTTTTCCTTTAAAGTGAAAGAATAAATCTCTTGCAGTTAGTTTGAAATAAAAGGCTACTTTTCAGGATTTGATTTCTAGAACATAAAATGTTCTTTTAAAAGAACTCTTCTTCAAACATTGAGGATATGATGAGGTTAAAGCACAAGAAGCTATTGATAAAATATTTTCTTTGTATATTGATCTTATTCAATTTTAATCATAAAAATTTCCCTTCCACAAACCTTCTACACTTTCAGTATTCATTCAGGTTCCGTCCCACACTCTACTCTTTCCAATAATCAATCATTTTATCTTAGGACAAAATCATCTTCTGTTTCCTTAACAATAAAAACCCACTCCATATATCCCACATACTAAGTTACCAGGCAAACTTCTTACAACATATAATTGCCATTAATACTAACCAAGTTTGTTAAAATAATGAACTTTTCTTCACTTTAAATACTTAGTAGCATGTAATACCAGAAACAGTTTTTTGGAAGCAAGTTGGCAGGGGAGATTGGCTGCCGAATAAGTTTGTTATAAAATTGCCTTTTATTATTATTATTATCAATTCAGTTTTGTTAAATAATGACTTTCTGCAATTAGCCACTTAAATACCTTAAACAATGCTTTGTAAAACTTTTATAATTATTTATACCCTTAATACAAAGTTTACCTTCACAGAACACATTCTCTTACTTAAGGTTACTACAATACCTTCTTACTACAATACCTTCTAAGAACCTGAGCAGAATGCAAACGTATTTTGGCTTTGACACCCTAAGGAGGGAACTTTACTGCATTTATTCTGATTCTGCTTTTCACCTCCTTCACTTCCCCCCCTTCCAGGCAGTCGGGTGCACAACAAACAGGAATGCGGCTTATGAATAGAAGGGTGGACTCACTGGAAAGGGGCAAGCCGCTCCCCCCTTTCCAGCTTTCAGCCAAAATGGGCAGACAGAACCTACTCAAATTTGGCAACTCTCCCAGGAACCCAGCCGCCCTGACTGGGACATTCCCAACAGACTTGGGTGCTTGGCTCGGACACAGATGGCCTCCAAGCCCCGGCAAAGGGCCAGACCAGAGACAAGACACCAGAACATGCACAAACATCTAGACTCCGCAAACATCCAGACTCCTCAGCTTTTGCCCCAGAATCATTTCACCCCCTTGCCAATGGCAAGGGAGGGCTCCAGCTCAGCTGTAATTTTACTTCATGTAAGGACACAACTCCAACACTAACATTGAGCTGACACAGACAGAAGCACAAAGGTCACTAATCTGACTCACAAGTTTATATATTTATTTTCACCACGGCTGCCCCCACAGCCATCACAAACCTCAGAACACTTAACATTTGGTATAAAGCAAATTCATTCACAAATTAGCACCATAACAAAAGATTTCAGCTAGACTTTTCCACTGTTTAAACTTTACACCCAGACCAAGCTCCACCAGAAAAGCCGATCCATTTTCCTGTAACCAAGTTTTGTTTTCCTTAATCTAGACCAATTTCCAGGATATTAGGACTCGAACCTATAAATACCCTTCCTATTAAAATCGAGACTCCACTCCTTTAGTGGATATAAGACCAGTACCAGATTCTAACATGCAGTTAGACAAACCCAAAACACCAGGGCTTTTCCCCGGTTTTCCTCCTTTTCCCAAGCCTAGAGAGAACGGCTTCCCCCCAGCGTTCTGGGGCTACTAGGGTTCTCTCGGGAGGTGATCAGCCTCCCCTTCCTAGCAATTAAAGCTAGGGCCTTCCAGACTCTGCTCACCCGGGGAGTCTTACCTTCTTCCATGTTCGGAGTTCTTTTTCGTTCCCAGAATCTTTCTCTTCAGACCTTCCATTGCCCTCGATTTTTGTCGGGAAGATTCTGGTGGAGCCCACATCTTTTCTGGATTAAATTTAATCCAGGGGCGCCCAGATTTGGGGTTCACCCGAGTCCTCCCGGCTTCCTCGGGGATTTGGAAGGGGCAGCAAAATGCTACCGTCTCTGGCCTTCATTTTTGTCCTGCCGCGGTCGCCATTAATGTTGTGGAATTTAAGAGAAGTTCAATTATTCGAGTATAGAGAGGCCAGGACTCAGGAATGATTTTGAGAAGGAAAAATGGTTTATTGACGGCCGGCCGGACTCGGGAGCTTTCTGTTTGAATCCCGAGCCCGGAACAAGATTTTCAAACGTCTTTTATACAGAGAGGAAAGGCCAAATGGTCCCTTTGTTTCAGTTCTCAATAGGCTTCAATTAGCATATATCTCTTTCACATCTTAGGTAAGCTTTTAGCAAGGACTCCAGACATTTTAGATAAGCCTTGGTTTTTGCATTTCCCCTAAATACTTAAAGTTTATAGCCCTTGCTTTGTTAAACATTTCCTGGGACTGGAGCCTGCTGGTCCCTAAGAGCAGGACTGCAGCCTCTTACCGTTTCACACCCACAAGTCAAACAACTTCGTTATCTCTGAAGAGACAAAGAGCCTTCCACCCATAGCCCACATCATATCCATATACCAGATCCAGAGCTAGAGTTCCATGAAAGATAGGACTCATTTGGTTGAAGTGAAGGCATTTGGTTGATCTGCTCATTACCTCTTTCACCTACAGTTTCTTCTCACACATAGAAATTGTCCTCATGAGGGCAAAGGCCTAGACCTGTTCAACGCACTGTCTTACACATAGTAGTTGCCTAAGACTTTTGGATTGACTGAAAAGACAAAATATAGGATAAAGTCCATTATTAACATGAAATCTCTGTAAAGCCGAGACATTCTATTGATATATAGGAATCTAGCTTCTATGATGATTTTTAAACTTACTTGGATTATTTATGGGTTTTCTGTGACATTCTAAAATTGTATATCAAATCAGCCAATATTGTTTTCATGAATTCATTTAAATTACTTTAGTGCTTTCTGATTAATTCAGTGTTACTGTTTCACTCTAGAATATTTGGTTTCTCAAGTATTTTTTTAATAATATATATAGATAGCTGACTCCAGCAATATTTCTGTGACATAACACATCCAGAATAACATGTGAGAATTAAAACATGAGAGAAAAGAAATGCAGTGGGCCACAAGAAGATTTTTTATTTTTTTTAAATCACATTTCTGATTTCCTTGATGTTTTCTTTTAGAAGTTCTCAGTGTTCTAGTAGCTGTTAGCTCATGTGGATATTCCTGTTGGTTGTTGATGAAACAGCAGCTGCTGTAGCTTTTTCTTTCTTTTAAAGTAATCTCTAAAGTTCTTCTTTCTTTTAAAATAATCAAGAGCATAACTTCCTTCTGTACTTTTTATGGGGCTCAGTAGCATTTCTGTTTGGAAATTCAAATGGGTACAGAGAATGACCTGCTTTTGAAGAAGACTTTGTCCTCACAGTTGATCGTGTTGAAGATTCCTGCCCAATTTTAAGTTTAAAAAGAAATTTTAAACTATAAAGCATAAATTAATCATATCTTTTTCCTATATGATTATTTTCAGTTTTTTATCCATCTTATTATCTTTAATTAACCATATTCTTGAGAGAGAAAAATGGAAGTGTTTTTCATTAGGGCAGTGATTTCCCAAACTTTCCCGTACATTTAAATTATCTGGGGATCCTAAAAAGTCCTGATTCCTGGGCTCCCACCCCCTAGGTCTTTTTTTTTTTAATTAGTTCCAAGTGCTGCCTGAGCATCAAGATTTTAAAAGCTCCTTAGGTGATTCTCATATGCAGCAAAGTTTTGAAACCACTGATTACACTTTTTTTACACTTTTGAAAAGCATGAGGTAGGACCATAAATTAATGATACAAGTGTTGTCCAATACAGGGAGGTATGATGGTGCTTATTAACTCTTTAAGCTTCCAGAAACACTACAGTTGGCCAGTCTTGTGTCAGTGGCTTTAGTAAACGGAAGTACATGCTGTTATATCCTTATGGTAATGACTGACTTGTTTGGAACAGAAAATCAGTGTCCAGTTTTGTTTATTGTAAGAAGCATATCTAATTGTTTGGTTAAAAGCAGCTTATGTGGGGAAGTATAGAACAATAATAGCCCAGGCTTTGGAAATAAATAGGCCCTACCCCAAACCTTAATATTAGCTGTGTATGAATTCTTGGATAGGTCTTAACCTCTCCTAACCTTATTTCCACAAGAGGAAACTGGGTTACTAATAGTCCTTATCAAGGTTTTTGTGAGGATCTCAATACAAAGAAACTTCCTAGCCTACAGATATGTGTTTCTTATTTGTTAGGTAGAAGAATAATGTTTATGCAGATTGAGTAATGTTAAGAGCATGAGATTTTTTTATTGAAAACAGGAAAACTATATGATAATGGTAAATGACTTTTATCCCTCTCTAAATAAACTCCAATAATAAAGAGTTCAGTTATAAAATCTCTTTAAATCAGAGTTCAGTTGGAAAACAAATTTATTCATAAAAAAATATTGAAAATGCAGAAGGTTCTGTGATGATTATGTTGCATTTTAAGAAATGAACAAAAACAGCCTTGCTTTTATATAGAAAAATGAAGCAAGAAAATTTGAGGTTTGAGTAAATGATAATTAAATTGTAAGTTCTTTGTGACCAGAAAGTAAACTATCAAAAGCTACAGCAGATAATTTTGTTTTGTTTTGTTTTGTTTTCATTTATTTTTTTATAGATTTTTTAAAAATTTTAAGATACCTGGATAATTCAAAATATTACATTAAAAAATATAAGAGTATCCCATATACTCCCACTCCTCACCACCCCACACTCCTTTCACATCCCCAAATTCTTCCATCAGTGTGGCACATTCATTGCATTTGATGAATACATTTTGGAGCACTGCCACACAGCATGAATTATAGTTTGCTTTGTAGTTTACACTCTCCCCCAGTACATTCAGTGGGTTATGGCAGGATATATAATATCCTGCATCTGTCCCTACAATATCACTCAGGACAATTCCAAGTCCTGAAAGTGCCCCCATATCACACCTCTTCTTCCCTCTCCCTGCCCTCAGCAACTCCCATGGCCATTGTCAGTGATACAGTTTCTTCCATTGCTAGAGTCACAATAATTCTATAGTAGAATACCAGTAAGTCCACTCTAATCCATGTTTTATTCCTCCATCTGAGGACTCTGGGATGGCGATGCCACTTCCGCCTCTAACTTGAGAGGGGTCTAACTCCCACATGGCTGATGAGTGGAATTCTCCCCCTTGCAGTTGTAGACTCTCTCAGTTCCCTAGTGTGGTGGTTGACCATCCCCACCTCTCTGTTACTGACATGGGCATGTCCAACAAACTGGAGAATAGGTAAACAGCAGATAAATTTAAAATATCTTCAAAACCCAGGAGTTTAAGAGAAAAATGACAAGTGATTATTATTATTTTTTATGTCATTGAATTATCTATGTGAATTAACCCATGAGATTAAACTGTAATCCTGGCTGGTTATAATGACATTGTGAAAAATTTGAGCTGTCCAGGGAAGCCAAAGGTGGCCTAATTACTGCCTTTTCTCTCAGGACAGGAATTTAGGCTCATGATATGTGAACAAGTATTTCATAAAAAATACTACCAAAAAGATTTTTTTCCCTTTATGATAGCTTCAGAATTATGTACTTAAAGACATTGTTTTACCAAGTATTGAAAGCTTTTTTAATGATATATAATAATTATGTCATGTGTGAAAGTAAACTTTTTTTAATTTGTAAAATTTATCTTAATATTTTTATAGGCTTTTTTGGAAGCAACCTACCAGATTATCAGAGGTCAGAAATCATGATGTTTATTATGGGGAAAGTACCTGTTTTTGGAACAACTACCCATAATTTGGATATCAGTCAACTAGGGTATGCAATTCTCCTGTGTTCTTAACCATGAATTCTAACTTCATCTTCGGTTAAATTTTGTCTTAAAGAAATCTAGAAAATGTTAGTTTTGTTTTTCAATCGTGCACTAAATGTCCTATGGAAAATAGCTGGTATTTTTTGGTACTAGGTTGCCTAGCAATTAATTCAACAATTGCATGCTTTTAGAATTAATTTTTAGTATATCATACAGTCTCAAATTTTCTGTGACCTATATTGACCAGGTAGAAGGTTTGTTTAGCCTGGACCTTGGCATATGCATACATATTTAGGGTAAAGTTTCAAGTTTCTTGTAAAATTTTAAAGTTAATGTCAGTGTAGAAAGAATGTTCACTTACTCCTATAATTCTAAAAACTGAAAGTAATTTTGAAGATCATTTGTTCTGACCCCTCATTTTATAGGTTTGATTTGATTTTACAGCATGCTAATACTTTAGTTTGGGAATAATTTTACTTGATTTGCTCATTTGAGAGTGTCTTGGTCTTTGGCTATATTTCTTTGACCATTAATTAGATGACCTTTTATCCATTTGTTAATTCTTTTTTGATTGTTTGCTGTCACCTACTTATTGCTGCGTTGCATCAATATTAAATTTGTCTATTTTATTTGAAGTATTTTCTCCAATTTGTAGTTTCTTTTAATTTGAGTCATTTAATGTATGATCATATGATTTCATTTCATGTATTCATATGCATGTGTCTGTTTCCTTTGAGAGTCAATAACTTTTTAATTCTTTTTGCTTTGAATTTGCTTTTTTTTCTTTTGCATTTAACTTTTTAATCCATGTAAAATTTATTTTAGAGTATAAAGTGAACCATAACATTAACTATTTTGAAAGTAAAGTCTATGTAGCCAATAATCAATGAAGAGTAATATAAGTAAATGAAGTAACATTAATGTTAATTATTATTAATAAGATAATAGCAGTATTTTATATATTTTAGGGATTTGGGAACCAGGCGGATTCAGATAATGTTGCTGAGATCTTTACTTATGGTAAGGCATTTAGGACAAGTGAAGGACACAATGACTGTAATTTTTGAGAAGTTTAAATGAATAGCTTCACATTATCAACATAATTTTCTTACATAGTAAGATACTGTGTATCATTACTTTTTTCCTCATTTTATATATTTAAATATTTGGCTCTTCATTTTATTTTATGATACTATACTTTTTACTGTTTATTCATCACTTCAATCTTTATATTTGATCTTTACAATGATCAAACATACAGAGGATGGAACTATTGCCAATTTATAGGCGATGAAGCTGGCCTCAGAAGCTTGATAGAAGGAACTGAGGAGTTTCACCATAGTAATTGAGCTTAAGAGTAGAACTTAGACTTGATATCACACTATTCCTTTCCATATCACACTAACTGTGATTTAAAATTTGGAGTGGGTATAAATACCTGATCGGGAAAAACGTACCCCAAAAGTGAGGTCCTATAGTTACTCTGTAATGATTGATTCATGACATCCAACATGATGCCAAGAACAAGTGAGAGCTAGTTTTGGGGGGCAGTGTGTCCTTTCTGTAACCAAACCAATACCTTTTACATGATCACAATTTTTTTTTAACATTTTATACATACTGATAAATCTAGAAAATGTCTGCTGTGGTTTGATTTCTAGTTCTGTTTTTGGTGCTTGTCATGCAGAAGTTTTAAATTATAATATAACCAGATTTTTCATTCCTTTTCTATGTACTTTGTGTTTTTTTTTGCATCTTGCAAGAGAACTCCTTCCTTGCCTGCTCTGATGACATAAGCACATTTATTTATATTTTCTTATAAAAGGTTTAAATTTTGGCTTTCCATATTTAGATCTTTAATCTGAAGTTTGTTTTTGTAAGTGATGTGAATCACATATATTTTTAATTTTCCTTGGTGAGTAACCAATTGACCCATCAATTTCCCTGCTGATTTATAAAATCCCTGTCATCCCATAGTAAGTGCCCAATTGTAAATGTTAAATGTTCTATATCTGTTTTTACTCCAAAAAATAAAATAGAAAAAAAAGAAAGCCCTTGAAATTTCACTTGGTCCTAAGTATTTATATTAAACAAATTCCCTAAGTAAACTTTGCCTCTAATCCTAATTAAGTACCTAATTGAGTGACTGTGGTATGGTTAAATTGTTTAGTAGCATTTGAGAAAATGCTTAAAAACTTTTTTATTTAGAAAATAAAGATGCACTCATAAAAGTCAGATCAGGTAACTAAAAAAATTGAGCTTTCCAAATTGAAAATATATTCCCATTAACCATTTGCTTAATTTAAAATGAAATAATAATTTGCTAATTTAAACTTGAAATTTGCAGCCCCCACCTTTATGATTCGCCACCTAATATCTTTATTTTTCTTTAGTGAATTGAGTACCTTTCCACATATCTTTAACCTCTGACCCTTAGTTTCCTCTTATAAAGTGGGGATATATTAGTCCCATTTACTTCTCAAGGATGTGGTGAAGATGAAGTTAATACTTATACAGTGCTTAGAATCATCCCTAGCACATGAGGAGCATTCAATAAGTGTGCTACCATTAATTTTATTCTCTTTATGAATGATGTTTTTGTTAATTCAGTAAGATCCTTTGACCCCTTACAAATCCCTTTATATTTTTCCTTCATGTTTTGTATACATATTTTCTGCTTCCTTAAGTTTATGGTTTTTGGAAAACAGTTGGAGAATTTTACCCTGAAGAAGCACTTGTGACAAAGTTTTTTTGTTCATTTGTTTTTCCTCCCTGTAATCAGGTAACCTCTGGATACAAAGCAAAGACTATTGTTACTGCACTGCCTGGGTCTTTTCTGGATCCTTTGTTATCACCTTCTCTCATGGAAGACTATGAACTGAGACAATTAGTTTTAGAAGTGATGCATAATCTTATGGATCGTCATGACAATAGGGCAAAGCTTCGAGGGATCAGGTAATGTGCTATTTTGAAGTGGACTTGATAAGTTTTTAAATTTAAATACATGTATTTAAATATTGTAATCTTTTAACCTAAGGTTTTCAGATTTTTAACATCTAGAGTTTTATTTAGTTGGTATGGAGACTATAGATAGCAAATGTTTGGGGGGGGTCTTATTTTTTTTCTTTTTAATTATTTTTTTTTTCTTTTTAAGAAGCTTTAGATTTCATAAATGTTACATAAAAAATATAAGGGATGCCCGTATGTCCCACTCCCTCCCTATCCCACACTTTCCCACATCACCATTCCTCTTTAGTGTGGTACATTTGTTACATTTGATGAGCACATATTGAAACATTGCTACTAACCATGGATTACAGTTTACTTATAGTTTATACTCTGACCAGACAATTTTGTAGGTTATGACAAAACATAGAACAGCTGGTATCCATTACTGCAGTGTCATGCAGGAAAACTCCAGTGTCTGGAAAATGTCCCCATATCATACCTTTTCTTCCCTCTCCCATCACTCAGAACCTCAGGTGACCACTGCCTTAATATCAGTGATAAGAGTTCTTCCATTGCTAGAATAATAAGTCTACTCTAGTCCATTCTTCATTCCCCAATCTTGAGGATTTGGGGATGGTGATGCCCACTCTGCTTCTAATTGAGAGGGAGCTTAGATCCCATGGGGCAGATGGATGGAACTATCTTGCTTGCAGTAGCAGCACTCTCTCCTCCTTGGGATGGGTGTTGTCCATCATCATCTCCTGTTAGTTGTCCTGGGTAAGTCTAGTGAACTGGAGAGTAGGGGTTGTAACTCTGCTGAGATTCAGGGCCCACCCAGTACATGGATGGACCAAATATATTTATCAAATATAGTACTAATTATAGGTTCAAATAGAGAACCTATGAATGAGTCTCAACTCTCTTACACTGGGGAGCATAAACTCCAATTAAGACCCACTGACAGGGTGCTGAATTCCTGAGCTGTCTGCCCTGCTTATAGTTTCTGGATGTCTCTAGAGCTCCCTGGAGCCCTACAGTTTGAGGCACTGTTTACTGTGACATTCAAAGAGATCCTGCTGAGACTTCCATAAGCGTTACCTCTGGAATGACCTCCTGACTGACTTCGAAATCTCTTAGCCATTTGTATTTACCATTTCCCCTTTTAGTCAAGGTCTTTTTCTAGATGCATTGATAGTTGGCACTTGGTAATAATCCCTTGGTGCCAGGGAGGCCCATCCTGGGGGGGTCTTTTAATATAATCTTCAGAGATCTCATCTAGTAATAATCACTGGTTACATGTATTTTATTTCAGTTTTCCTTTAAACTTAGGAATGGCGTTAGGAGTCAAGATTATGTTTTGAAATTCCCTTTTTTTAAACTTGATACTTGAATAGTATCATTACATACAGGTTTATTTTTAAATGTCCATTGAAATGAGTGCTAAATAAGCTTAAATCCTGAGGTTAAGTATGATTTCCCATATGTCTTATAGTAAATGTGTTGTTCATTAAAAATGATATATTGATTGTCTCTAGAATAATACCAGATGTAGCTGACCTAAAGATTAAAAGAGAAAAAATTTGTAGACAAGATGCAAGTTTCATGAAAAAGGTAAGATCATCATCAAAAAACAATGTGGATGTAAGTTATATAGCCATTTGAATTTTGAGGTAGTTTTACATTGATATCTGACCTTAAAATGAAGCCATGGCATTTTAGAGTTGAAAAAACCTCAGGCTGCTCTCTCCAGCTTCCCCTCTCTTACCACTACATTCCTGATGTTGTCTCTTCCAGCCTGTCTTTAAACATTGGATTTTTGGACTATTGTAATAGTTCTAAATTTCTTCCTATGAGTTAAACTGTCTCCCATTAATTCCTGCCTTGCACTCCTCCCTCACTTCAATAACATATTGATTCCACTCTTAAGGCCTCTTTTACAGGCAGCTTCAAGTTTTTTTAAAACAACTGTCAACCATTGACTAATTATATAGTATGTTTTTAAAGTGAATTAGACGTTGTTCTTTGCACTGTTTGAAATGTAAAGGTCTTTGCTCTTAATAAGTGGTAGTTGGCTAGGTAGGTTTTGAATTAACATATCGCCCACAATTCAGATGAGCTTGAATTAGCATTTTGTCCACATTCCGTCTGGATGCAACTTTGAATACACATTCAGTCTTACATTCTTTCTGAACATTCAAACCCCTATTACTTAACTGGATTTCTAGAGACTAGGCACACTTGGATACAGAATTAGATGATTTTCAATTTATGCACAGGCTACATTATATTTCCCATTCAAGGCCAAGTTCAAGTTCCCTTAAGCTTCGGCATCACCACCATCAGAGTTTTCCTGGACTGACTGGTATGTATATAGCGTTTGCATTGCTAAATTACCTCCCAGGACTGGAGTCATTGCCATGGTCACCAAAGGCGGGACTGCAGCCTTTTACTGTCCCACACCCACGAGTCAGGACAGAAGGGGGCAAACAGCCTCCCACCCATAGCCCACATCAAAAATAACAGTTAATGAAAGGAATGGTTCCGCATAAGTGAGGAATTTTTAATTATAACTAATAGAATGAGTTTTGAAAATTCAGTTGAGAACTGATTTTGGAATTTTTGACTTTATATCATGACTTTAAACAGTCCTGAGCATTGAGACTGGATTTTGTCAATGATAGAAATAATCTTTCTTTATATTTAATTTTCCTACCAATCAGTTTGAAAGCCTGTGATATAAACTAAAGGCTAGATGACTATTCCATATTAAATTTTGAATCCTTAAAATGTTCTCTGAATTAGTTACTCCTTTGTTTTTTAATTTAAAATAACTTTCCTGGCTAAGCATTTGTTACCATTAGGATAAACCATTCCTTTTAAGATAATTTTCTTTTGGAGCAATCCTTTCACATTTTTCCTTCATCGTATTTTATTTTTTTGTAATTCAACATCCTTTTTCATTTACCTTCCAATTTCTTTTATCAGTCAATTAAAATGTTTTAGTTTTTATATGCAACTTCACTTGGCACCCTGTGGTAATCTATTTGAAAGCCTAAAGGAAAAAATTGGATTTCTATAGCCAGGGCACAATGGGCTGCCCTTTGGCAGATAATCTTGCAGTTTAGTATGAACGGTACCTTGGGCATTTTATGTGTCGGCATTGTGTTCAGGCAACTTTGTTTCAATTTCCTACCCAGCCTAAAGCCACTCCATCTGAGTGTTTTAGGGACATCTTAGATATTGGGTCTAAGTTTGAAAAAATGTCCCAGGGCAGAAAGTCCTTAAGTTTACATTGAGAGGTGTCTCTTCATATGTCATTCCCTAATAGACTTATACTTCCAGATAAAGCAGCTGCTCTTGCTCAATCTACCCCATAAGACAATACATCAACTCTGTATATTGTGCCTTACCTGCCATGGCTTTTCTCCCAGTACTCTCTTCCTGAAAGACTGTATACATTTTATATATAAATAACATGTAAAGAATATCACATTTGAAGCAGAATCATCTTTTTTCTCTGTCTTTCCCCTTTTCAGAATGGGCAACAATTATACAGGCACATATATTTGAGCTGTAAAGAGGAAGACAGTGTTCAGAAAAACTATGAGCTACTTTATACTTCTCTTGCTCTTATAACTATTGAATTGGCCAACGAAGAAGTGGTTATTGATCTCATTCGATTAGCCATTGCTTTACAGGTATGCTTTCATAACCTTTCCATTAAAGAAGACATTTTTATGAAGCACACTCTATCTTTAAAGTGTTTTTGCTTTGCCCAAGGACATGAATTTTAAAAGGGAGGTGTCAAGTTGGCCATCTTAAAAACTCAAGAAGATCACATTCATTTATTTTTCAACAGATACTGAAGGAGCTTCAACTGTGTATGTGCTTGCTGTTGCTCAAGGCCTTGGGAATACTGTGTTGAAAAAGAGATGATATTTTCAGTCTTATGGGAAAGATAGTCATTCAGTAATTGGATCAGTGTTTATTTGGAATTATGAAAGTGCTATGTAATAAAAGGACAGTATGCAATGGGAGGGGATGTGTGTATGAACCGAGAGAACAGGAAGGGCTTTTCTAAGGGAGAGATATTTAACTTAATGGCCATTTAATCTCCTTTCAGAATTTTTTTTTTTTTAATAACTTTTTATAAGGTGACGTTTTTGTTAGCATTCCAAACTGCAAGTTTTCGGTGCAATAGAGAAAACACTACTGGATCATATGACCTTCACCCACTGGATGTGCTTGTTTCTTATTAAAGGACAGTGCAATTATCAATGAGGATAATTTGCCAATGTTCCATCGCTGTGGAATCATGGCTTTGGTTGCAGCATACCTCAACTTTGTAAGTCAGATGATTGCTGTCCCTGCGTTTTGCCAGCATGTTAGCAAGGTAATGTATTTAATAAAGTCCTTAACTTGATTTTTGTCCAAAAGTTGCTAATTTTCTTCCAAGGATGATCTTAAAATTTTTTTGTGATTATGTATCAAATAATTAAAATAATTCCATAAAAATATACAGTGGCTAAATTGGGACTACAGCTAAAAGTACAACTAATGTTATATAGTTTCTTGATGCCTATTGTTTTATTAGAATTCTTTTATGTGGTGTTTGAATAGAGTAACCTGGTTTTCTTAACTTCTGGAATAGTTCATGTGATTTTCTTACATAATTTTTTCCTTTCAGTCTATTATGAATCTTGGTATTTAAATTTTCTTAAATTATTCTGGTTGTTGTTGTTTTAAATCAGTCAACTTGAACCAGATCTCACAAGTTGAATAATTAATGTGCTTCTCAGAAAATAGTCCTATGTCATTCAACTATAGTTAGCTTTTTTCAGCAATAGCTCATTAAATAGTTACATGTGTGGTTAATATACATTTCAGAGTCCCTAACTTACCTGGTAGAAAAACCCACTGTGATGTTTATTCTCTAAAGACATCTGTCAGGAAGAACTTCCTTTTTATGCAACTCATCCTTCAGTCCTTGCTAAAATGTTGGGGTTTAGTCATCCTATGAAGTAAAACTCATTCATTCCTTAAACAAACATTTGAGTGCCTATCTGCTGCCAGCATTTGAGATACAATTATTACAGAAGTGTAATATCCCCCTTAAGTGACTCACAGTTTAGCAGTGGAGCCAGACCTCACAAGTGCCTTGTGGACCCCAGTGCATGGACTGGGAGGACCTGGTGCTTTGAAAAGGGATTTCCAAAATAGTGGCATTTGAGAAAATATATATTCCTACCTCTTCACCCCTTCATAGTAGGTTTAATCAAGTGTAATGTGAGATAGTGGGTCATTGCTTATTTTACTTTATGTATTTATTTAATTATCATGATTTTTTAATCTATTTTTTAGAAATAACAAATGTGAAAACAAAATGAACTCTGTATTTGGGCTCTAAGCTGAGCTTAAATTCCAAAATAAAGTGAAGGTATTTCTTATAAATGTTTAAAGGTTTTGTTTATGTTTTTGATTATTTGTTTGTTTTTTAATTTGTTTTCCAAATTTCCTAGCAAAGTCCTGAGAGATGAGGTCTTTATTTTTGTTTTGTTGTTTTTGGGTGTTTTTCAGGTTATCGAAATGCGAACAATGGAAGCTCCTTATTTTCTACCAGAGCATATTTTCAGAGATAAGTGCATGTATGTTAATTCTTTACATTTTAACAATGGTGCACTGACTTGAGACACCAATCAATAATGATTATATAGGAGTAACCATTGCTATAATAATTTTCTGGTCCTTTATAATAATCACTGTTTTATATTTCTGTCATTTAATTCATCTAGATTTTTTCCTTGCTGTAAAAGTTCTTGTACATTACAAGTGTAGACTTATCAATCTTTGATTAAAAAAAATATATAGTTTATCTTACCATTTTTTAAATATGGGACTATAGCTCTTAAAAATAGGATTTTTGTGTTCACATGTAAATGAACACTACTTTAGAAGAATACAATTACAGTATCCTGTTGAGGACTTTGAATGATAGGTAAAAATGCTTATTAAACTAGGGGGAAAGAATGTATTAAGGAAAATCTGTACGTTATACTGTGTATTCTTTCTTGCTCTCCAAAGAAAAATACATATAATACTTAATTTAAACTTTGCGTTCTGAAAACAGTTCACTATTGAAAGAATCAGCGTAAGAGAGTGAAACCTTAGAGGGTGGAGAAAGTGCCTCCTATCAAGTGCTGGCTAATATATTTTTCATTAGTAATCAGTGAGCTACATTTTTATTTTCTTCTCTCAATAGATTTTTAGTTAGCATGAAAATTAAAGCTGAATTTGGCATTTTTCATCATTTAATGTGTGAGTACCAAGAGAGTAATGTAAGGCTGAACTCACTATTGGGAAAAGAATCAAAGCAGACTAGTTAACATAAGGGACCACATAACATGTTTTGTATTTTGTTTTGTACTTTTTTAAAGAGGTGCTGGGGCCAAGGATTAAACCGTGGACCTCATGCGTGAGAGGCTGGCACTCAACCACTGAGTTGTATCGGCTCCCCAATGTATTTTTTTTAAAGAGCTCAAATTAGTCACTTAAAATATACTGATTTTTCTGTTTTAAGTTATAGTATAAGTTGTGTTTATTTTAGAGCATTGGAGCTGTTGCCCTAGAATGTATTACACAGTACTTATTTTTGTACAGTAATTTAAATAATACTGCATAATTGTTGTTTTGATCAACCTGACAGGCTCCCAAAGTCTTTAGAGAAGCATGACAAAAGTTTGTACTTTCTGACCAACAAGATAGCAGAGTCATTAGGTGGAAGTGGATATAGTGTGGAGAGGTTGTCAGTACCATATGTGCCACAAGTCACAGGTAAGAGGAAGATAATTACTCTAATGGTTGGTTTTATGTTGCAACAATTTTTCTGTTTCCCAATTAATGATGATATAAGTATGTATACTTACTGTATCACGACCTTTTTCAAATGCTTGAATGTTCACTTCTGTTTTTATTTTTTGTTTTTAATTTTTTGATATGGAAAATTTTTTTTCATCATCATGGGACATTCATTGCATTTGGTGAATACATTTTGAGGCACTGCTGCACCACATGGATAATGGTTTACATTGTAGTTTACACTCACCCCAGTCCACCCAGTGGGCCATGGTTTCTCAACATTATAGTTTCAACCACAGACCTGACAATCTCCTATGTTCAAATGTTCCCCCCCAATGTCCTCCCAATTTCTTGGGCCATCTGACCCATCCTCCCGTCCCTAGCCCCACCTCAAGCTCACAAAGCCTCACCTAATCACTTGTTTCTGAATTTTTCCCTTGAAAATCTATAGAAAATCTCTAAAGACATACATATGGTTTTACCATGAATAAATTGAGTCCTTGAGTGTTTATTAATATATTTGCTGTATTATTACATTATTATACTTTAAACAAAGAAGCAAAGTGATATCTTTCTTCATTAAATAGCAAGGTATTTAACTTCTAGACATTGGTGGAAATTGCTTACTTATGATTACTGTGCTTAATGATTGAGACAGCTTTCGTCATTTATAAGTGTATTTTGCTATGTAAAGAAACCTGCAAACTTTCTAAGTTAGGATTATTTTTTCCTTTGTGTTTTATATATTCTTTCTGTTCTTACCTTTGCCTGAAGTAATTCTGTTGTATGTCAAGGGAAAACTTCATGGTGTCTGACATTCAATTTTTATTTTAAAAATTAAAATAAAGGAATTTCTGTCTTATACCTCATTTTCATTTGATAGTTGTAAAAATACTAAATGTGATAGAACTAGTTCTTCTATTGGGGATACTTCCATGCCCAGGGTTAATTGTATGAGCACTTTTGACCAGAAGAAAAAACTAGAGTTGTGATACTTAGTTCTATTCCTTAATTAAGCAATTTCTTTTGTTGTACATTTTTTATCATACAGAAAAGATAGTTGTCCAAAGATGTAACATAGAGTTTAAGTTTTCCTGAACCTGCTTTATATTTTAGCATGTTAAAATATTCCCTAACTGTTGTCTTTGCTTTTGTTTAAACATGCGCCTTGATTTTCTTCTATAAAGTTTTAAAATGCAATATTTTAATGTTTAACCCTCTGGGCAGTTTATGTATTAGATCAGTTTAATACATACAAATTTATAATTAGATATTTCCATCAGAGAACTATATTTGATTTCAGTTAATTTGCTATTAATCACTAAAAGTAATACAATCTCTGTAAATAACTATCTTTTTTATAATGTGGATGCAAAATGTATACATTTTTATAATGATAGTTTTTCTTAATAGTCTGAGATGTTAATGAATGGTTTTGCAATTTCTTTTAAATTCCATAGTATAAGAAGTTTTATTCCTCATGAATTCCTAGAGGTAATAACTGTGCTAAGAATAAAGATATTTTAAAATATTCATTCTTATACTTTGGATTTAGCTTTCTTTCCTTTGGTCAAAAAACCCAGGCACAAGTATAAACGTAAATCCAAATGTCAGTGTGACCTGCCATTTCCCTCACCTGTCCTCTAAAATAGCTTAATAAAGTTTGACACTTAGAAAAATGGAACCAGGGGCTAATCTATTTCAAGTAGTTACAGGTTTAGTTATTATTTTTCCTCTACCTTTCCTGTAGCCATAGTTTATTTTTATCCCTTTCTTATTTTGCTTTTACCCTTTTTCTTTAACTCGTAATAATTCTTAATGAAAATTCTGGTACTTTTTTTTTTTTTAACCTTAGGTGGTTTGCTTGTCCCCATTTCTTCCCACCCCTGAAAAAGATGTGTTCTCTTTCTTAGTACCTCTATCATTGACTGAGAGAATTCTGGGCATTTCAGTATATATTTATTTATATAACTGCATAGAAATCCCTAAGTTATGAGTAAGATTTTTCTCCTTTGCAATGACTTTGGTAGTTTAGAACCAGTCTGTGGCATATGTGTATCTTGCCTTAACGCAGGAGTCAGAAGAAACAGTGATAACTTCTAGGACAACCAAACAGTTATTGAATTTTCCTTTTATTGTATTACCATCAGACATTCTTTTTAAAAAGTTAAGTGATTTAAGAACTGTATGTCAAAAGAAAAAATTAAATTTTTTTGTGTATGATGCAGGCACCTTATATCATAGCAATAGTGACTACAATTTATTATGCACTAATTATGTGCTAAGTTCTGTGATAAGCACTTTGTATTCATTTTCTTATTTAATACTTAAAATAGTTTGGTGAGGAAGGTAGTATTTTCCTTGTTTACAAGTGAGGATAGTGAGGTTGAAATTAAATAATTTGATTAGTTAACACCACTAGAATTAACTGCCTTTATTGTTCAGTTAGGTGAACTCTTTTTCATGGACTATTTAGACTCAAAGATTATTCATACCTCCCCAATGAATTTTTCATTTATTCCCCAAACCTTTACTTAGTGTCTCCCATATATCAAGCAGTGTTGTGACTTTGGGGCATAGAAAGATATTGCAGTTCCTAAAATAACTGGTACTAGTAAAAAAAAAAAAAAAAAAAAAAAAAAAAATTATCTGCCTAAAAATTATTGAGCTGTTGGTGCCTGACGTACAGTAAGTGATCAGTGAATGTTAACTGGTGACTTCACTTTTCACTTTATCTCCCGTCAGCCTAGAAGCCCAGTAAATAGTATATCTGTAGGCATGTTAAATGCTGCTTACTCTGTGAGGGTTACAGTAATTCCCATCAGCTGGCTCTTTCAGAAGTACCAGTAGCTTTAGACCTATGTAATCTTTAAGTCTTTATTATGGAGTGCCTACAGTGTGCCAGCTGCTGTCAGACAAAAGCAAGGTCCCATCCTCTGTAGCCTCTTAACAGCCTTTCTCAGCTATGTTCCTCACCTGAACCACAAAACACAGAAAATGATTAGAGTGACTATTTTCTCAGTTGTACCAAGATTGCACTTGACCAGTAGCATTTCAGATGCAGAAGAAAGAAGTTAATTCATTATACAGTGGGTGTCTTATGTACGATTTTAACAAGACAGATAAGACAATTGCAGTATGCCTTCAAAGCTATAATCAGGGAATTTCTGCATCCTCAGGCAAGCACTATCTGACTTAGGTTTGGTGGACCAGGGATATCTGAAGCCAACCTGAAGTAAGTGTTTAGGCAGGTAAACTGTGCTTCATGCAGACATAATAGTATATGTGAAGGAATGATTTGTTCAAGGAATTCATAAAAACAAATTAGACCAATTGGAGTGAGTTGGGAGAGTGGGGTTGGGAATTGTAAACAGTGTAAACAAACAGTTTAAACAGTTTGAACTTTATTCTGAAAGCAGTGGGAAGTCATTGAATAATTTTAAACAGGGATACCATCCATCGTCAGAATTATGCTTTAGCAATGTTATTCTACTTGTAGTTTGGCAAATTGAACTCTTCGGTAAGCCACAGGCAAGATGATGGTGGCCTGTACAAGGAAGGTACTAGTGATAATGGAAAGTAGGTAGATTCTAGATAAATATACAAAGGAGAATCTGCAGGCATTTGATTGGTATTGGAGTGGGATGGGACAGGTGGGAAGGAGAATCAAAGATTTTGTCTAGATTTCTGGCTTGAGCACCTGAGGTAGTGGTGCAGTACCAGCAGAAGAGAAGGGTTTCCTTGCTGCTTTTTTGCCTTTTTTTTTTTTCCCCCAAGAAGGGTGGATAATATGACTGGGTTTGAGTGAAGAAAGAAAGAACTATGCACTTCAGATGTAACTGTCTATCCATACTTTTGAATCTGGGGTATTAGAAGGATAGAGTTTTATTATCAGAAATAAATAAGAAAGAGTGCCTAGTTTTGGAGCTCAGCCTCTTGCTGAGCTTATTTGCCAGCAGAACATCCTAGTAAAGTTCCCTGTAGGTGGTTAGGAGTCAGGGCAGGTCTTGAGTGATAGTTTAGAGGTTATGAGAATTTTGAAATTAGCACAGGAGATTTTGCCTTTGGGCAGAGTGACTTCTAGAAGTGGAAAAGTGAAGAAAAAGTAAAATGGCTGTGGAGAATTCCTATTTCCTTTAGGGAGGGCATGTTGGGGAAGAGCTCAGTTAGAATGTAAAAAGGTTGTGGATGTTTGGAAGGATGGGGGATGGGAAAGGGAAAGGTGAAATTCAAAAAGGGAAGGTAACTTATCCTAAATGGCTGAAGTGTCAAGGAGGTTGAGAATTGATTATTAAAGCCTTTGGATTTTCCTGGAAGAGGATTATTAACGGCCCTGAGGCAAAAATTTTGATAGTGAGCTGGAAAGGAATAGTAGCTTACATCCATAATTCCTGTGTTGCTGTTCTTCCGTTTTTGCTGTTGTCAGTGAGGGTGAATGGAGACTTTGATATAGCCCAGTCTCTCAAAAGGTTTCTAACAGGGCAGGGAGCATGTGCATGTGCGCATGTATGTGTGTATATGTCTTTTTGCAATGAACTTATAGCTGAGCAAGTCTCACAAATTAATGCAAATAATGGGCAAAGTTCACTTATATTTTAAAGTCTAGCCATTTACATATCTTTTCCAAACCATCCATTTGTTGACATTGAAAACCAGTGCAGTAGATGAATCAGTATACTTTGAAAGAATTACTGATAGAAATATCACATTTTCTCTGAGCCAGGAAATGTAAACTTGTGTCTACTTGGCTTGGATTCAAAAGTTGTGAATCTTGGCTCTACCCTAGGTGTGTTACCTTAGTCCTGCCCCCTTAATCTCTTAGTGGGTCCTTGTCTTCATAAGCCATTTAGTTCAAATGGAAAATAGACGTGAAAGTACTTTGAAAACTATAAAATGTGATATAACTATAAGAATAGTATAAATATTTATATTTCAATGTCTTAATCTTCCAATTGACTTTTTGAGTTTTCTTGACTTGTCCTGTTGATTAGAAGCACATGTAGCACAAGGGTACCTTTATCAGCTTTCTCAAAACCTCCATTATTTTCCAGCCAATCCTCACTATGAAAATACTTTCAAGTGTATGTTCCATTTCTCCTTTTTTAGAGTGTATAGGAGTAGAGGTTCTTTTTGTATTAAACTTTTTTTTAAAAACTGATTATCTTATATTATCCCAACTTTGCATTCCATAATCTAGTGAAAATGATTTTGGTTTGTTTTTATTTGGTAAATGTAGATTTAACTCTGGATGAAATTTTGGTTTTTCTTGTTCATTTGGAGCAAATATATCCAAGTATATCCACTACTCATATATCCATATGGGTAATATCAGCATTAAACTATGACATTTTGTATGTAGATAAATTACCTGTGAAGTTTCGCTGTACCCCCTTTAGCTTTTTAAATGAATCTGTATGATTATAATACCTCCCAATACATTTATGATTTATATAATTAAGTCAATTCCTGTAACTTATTTTCTATATGTAGCCATATAATATTAAAGTTATGGAAGTCACTTAATTTAGTTCTGTGCCTTATATTCAGACTCTTTATTCTTTAGCCGTGCAAGTGCAGTGAGTATATGCATTTTATTCAGATACAGCAGATGGCAGCAAAATATCACTGAAGGAAGTTTTGTATAGCTGTCTGGTATTGCTTCTAAAATTTAGATCCTTTTGTATGGTTAAAAACAAAAAGAAGAATTGAGAAGATTGGCCTTAATCAGTTTGAGAAAGAGAAGGGTCTTACCCTGGGAATGCATCCATCAGACAGGCTGAGAGATGGTAACCTGACAGTTCCCTGGTGCCAACAGTACCAAACACTCCACAGAGGTTGCAGTGATATTGCATTTCTTAGACTTGGAAAAGCAGGTCAGAAACATACCGAGATGGCCCACTGGGGCAGTGGCATTATCTTCCACAAGCTGTACTTTAGAAATCTTCTGTGTAGATATATAAGATGTCTGATTATAGTTGTATCTGGACTTTTCTGCAGACACGCATAAGCAGGTTCAGAATGGAAAAATATTCTGAGAATATAGTAGAAGGGTTTCCCTTTTCAATTTCATTTTCTTCCCTTTTAGAATTTCTATTTTTTTCTTCTTAAATCTTATAGTCTGTCTCTACCCATATACTTCTCTTCTGTTCTCAATGATTTTGCCACCCAGTTATCCCTCTCTGACCTCTATGCCTTTCTTTTCTCTTTTGTTTCTATCTCAGGCTTCGATTTGACTCTCTTCTTCTGTGTATCCGCCTTTGTATCTTGACTCGGAAATGCTTTTAAAGGCCTTTGTGAGCAGCATGCTATTATTTATTCCTCATTTTGGGTTCTTATGAGACCTCTGCTTAAAGGCGAAAGGCAGATCAGCTGTGATGGTCTCGTAGGATCTTGTATCATTTCCGTGGATGTCATTGTGTTTGATAATTTATATCAAAGTATATGGCTGTGAAGGAAAAGCAGAAAGGGTACAGTTTCTGAATGAATTCAGTAATAGGCTTCTTCAAGAGATAAAATATTTTCACCCTGAAAACTATAGCAAAGCAATACATAGGAATTTGTTACAGCTGCACAGCTATGTAGGATTTGTTCTGCACTTCCAGCCTTCATGCATTTAGTAAATGAGTCACTCCTGCCTGGTAGATGGAAAACACAGAGCCTGTCACTGAATCTCTTGTATGGCTGGGGAGATATGACATTAATTTTCATGATGATAGTACAAGGCCCTGTAAGTGCTTGAAGGGTGATGTAAAGAAGTTCAGTCACAACTGAAAGTAAAGCACTATAGTTCAGAATATAGAGGAAGAAACAGAAATAATTACATTGATATTTAAGACTTTAAAGAATTGTTGTATTATTCAACCAGGCTTTGAAAGATAAGCATTTTGTTGGAGGGAGGAGCTCAGGAAGGGTAGGTAATGAAGTCTTCCAAATGGGGTTCCTGTTTGTAGGAAAGTGTTGAAGGTAGATGTGCCAAAGACATGCTTGGAGATTGGAGAATAGGCACATTGGACTTGAGCAGTGGATAAATCAAGGAGCAGTTGAAGTTACTTTTGGTAGGATCTACCTAGAGATGCCTTTTTGAAGTTGAGGAGTAATGTAGTTAGTGTTTTAAGAAGCCTAATGTGATGGTAGCATTTAGAGAAAATTGTAGAAAGGCATGTCGCCAATCAGGATAGGCTTTGTCGGTGGTTCTCAAATGGGGGTGGTATTTGCCCCTGCAAGAAATATTTGGCAATGCATGGAGACATTTTTGGTTGTCGTAGCTGAGAGTTGTGAGGGGTAGAAGCCAGGGTTGTTGCCAAACATCTCCCAATGCACAGGACAGCCCCCTTCAACAAGAATTATCTGGCCCAAAATGTCAGTAGTGGCAAAGTTTAGAAACTCTGGGTTAGGTGATGCTGGGTCAAAACCCCAAATTCTTAGTAACCTTAAACAGTAAAAATTTATTTCTTGCTTGTACTACCTGTGCTTTGGGGGTCAGCTGCGGGTTCTGCGTCACATAATCCATACTTTAGAATCCAAGCTACTGGAGGAACCACATCTGGAATATTTATTGGCCAAAATTAAATTCTCATCTTCATCACAGAGGAAAAGGTGGGATTTCCCAGAAATCCTCTTTCCCTTGTAGTTCACAGTTAGAGACTGACAGAAGAGCAGAAGCCATTATTTTTCAAAAGCTGTTGTAGTTGGCCAAATGGGCAGACAGCACACTTGATGGATTGAGAATTACCCACTTTTGTGCTGCAGGCTGAGTATGTCTATGATAGCTCCTCTAAATCCCTTGGCTCTAACACTGTTTACAGAAAGGCTCTAATTCCATATATTGGAATACATTAGAGTGTCTTCCTTTTTTCCTGATGGAATCATGATTGTTAGATGTTCTCATAGCACCCTGTACTTCTGTGCCATAATTTATTATTTGTGTAATTATTTGTTTTCTGGCTACTATTAACTGTAAACGCTTATGAGGGTGTGAGCCAGATATCCAACAATCTGTCCCTAACACCCAACCTGGTCTCTTTATTATTCAATTAATTTGTTGAATATCGAATACTGAAGAAGAAAAGAATATATGGAAGAAGATTTTAATCAAGTTCAGATTTCCCTAAAGTGGTTAAGCAGAAAACGGGCTGATGAGAGTAGTTATGGATTTATATGATTGGAGGACACTAAATGGGTGAAAAAAAGCACTATCAGAGGAGAGCAAGATACAGAATTATACTTGTAAGGGTTAAGGAGAATAAGTATTAAAACATCAGAGCAGTTGATTCAGATGACGCGAACAAGTTTGCAAAAAAGGGGAGAGAGGTACATAAGCTAGAGCATTGAGGTGAAAAGAAAGTTTTTCCAGACAGATTATAAAGCACTTTCGGATGTTGGTTCCCAAGCCACCATCCTAGAACCAGAGTTAGTCGACAGCTGTATTACAGAAAAACAATATTATGAGTTCTTATTTAGGCTAAATATATTCAGTTTAGATTCAATTCTTCCTCCTTTTGGTGTTTGTTTTGTGTTTGTTTTAATGAAACTATTAGTTAACAGTTGTCCTTTTTTGGAAAATAAAACTATCAATCTTGTTTCAGATTACCTCAACAATTTAATTTTTTAATTGGCTTCATAAAATTTAAAGCGTGAGAAGACACTGCTTTATATATTTAGAAAGAGCAAAAAACACTCCTTTATTTTTGAAATTTTTTGAAATTTGAAATATGTAGGGTTTATAAATGAAAATGAGTACACTGTTCTAACAAATAATGAAGGAAAAACAACTTTTATTTTAGATGAAGATCGACTTTCCAGAAGAAAGAGTATTGTGGACACTGTATCCATTCAGGTGGATATTTTACCCAGTAACATTCCTTCCGATGATGTGGTAAGTTGCTGAAAATTTAGAGATATCTTGAGATAGACATCATTTAAATTAATATTTTGCCCCACTTGTTATTAGAAATTAATCTGAGTTAGCCCTGTGTGTATTCATAATTTATTTTACCCATGTTAGCTATCAAGATTCATAAACTTTACCTTATATGTAATAATATTGTTCATGTGGTAATTCAGTGGGAAAACTTTACAAAGGAACTATGGAACATAACTACAAAGTAAGATTTTTTTATATAAGTAAGAAATGCTGTAAAAGGCATGTTAAATCAATAAATCCTCTAGATCCTGTTTATTTCTTTGTCTTTATTTTTTTAATGTTACATTAAAAAAATATGAGGTCCCCATATACTCCCCACCCCCCTCACCCCACTCCTCCCCCCATAACAACAACCTCCCCATCATCATGAGACATTCATTGCATTTGATGAATACATCTCTGAGCACCGCTGCACCTCATGGTCAATGGTCAATATCGTAGCGCACACTCTCCCACAGTCCACCCAGTGGGCCATGAAAAGACATACAATGTCCGGTAACTGTCCCTTCAGTGCCACCCAGGACAACTCCAAGTCCTGAAAACTAAATGAAATTATAGACTTTCACATGTAGTAAAAAACTTACTACTTCTATAAAGTTCCAAAACTTCACCTATGAAGGAAAAATTTATTTTAGATAGTATATATAATGAATTTAATGTAACATACACTGTATCAATGAACTGTGTTCTAAGGACTGTAGCTTTTCTGAAACATCATAAATTTAATGCTCTCCTCCTGTTTCAATAGAGTGCAAAAGCATACCCTCCTGAGTTATAGGAAGAGAAAGCAACCAATATTCTCTAAGATTTATTCCACACAAATCACCAGAGAATATTATGATAGGTAAAAATGCCAAAATAACAGCATTGTCAAGTCACCCTCCTCCTTGTGGTTTATTCATTGCTTACCTTCCTGAGTATATCATTATATCTCACTGGTAAAATATAAATAATTAAAAGAATATCCGTATAGGAAGAAGAAGAGGGGAAAGAAATTGTCTGAATTCATGCTTTCTTAACCTCTTTCTCCCCCCTCTTTCCAATCCCCACCAGTTAATTTGTCTTGAGAAACTAAAAATTATTTGGTGGCCAGGGGTATAGCTGACGAATATCCTCCATGCTGATAAACTCTCCAATATATAGAATCAGTTTTCTTAACAAATTATCAGCATCAAGAGTAGTTGAGAAGCAGTTAATGTTCAATTTGAAACTTAGAGCAGTAAGGCTAATTTAATGTGTCTTACCAATCTAAGTCTCAAGAAAAATCATCTTCTCTAAGTTTACCTCTTACTTCAAAGCCATTTAATATATTCCTATCTAAAAAGAAGGATATCTTGCTAATAACTCTGCCTTTTAATGATTATGTATTGATCTGCTGTTACCTTTGAGGGAAGAATATTATCCAAAGATGTAGTTGATAGTCTTTGTTTTGTCTAGTGCAGTATATTTTATTGGGCTGATACTGTGCCATTCTCCTTTTATTAACTTTTTTTAAAAATGTATTTCCAAAATAGAGCACTTGAAGCTGTTTTGATGAAATGAACTGAAAAACCATTTGCATAAAAACAATGTGGAAAAAAGATTCTTAAACATAAATTTTACATTAAAAATCTGTTAATCCTTTTGTTATTACTTTTTAACAGTCCTATTGCTTTCTGTATGCTGTAACTATGAGTCCCAAGTCAAATGTGTCTCACACTGAAGGTTAAGTACAGTCTAGTATCAGATTTATCTGAGCACATTTGTGTTTCAGATTCATTTACTGTTAGGAAATCAGTTTGATTATTTGGGGAAGTAGAAGTAGGAGGTTATATATATTGAATTTTGAGTATGTATTAAATTTTTCTTTGCACAAAGTTGTTGCTGGCTGAACAGGATTATTTTCTTCTAGGACAGGTAGTAGATCTTTGTTTTATATATATGTACTCTTATCTCTTTTCCTAAATACAACTGATAAAACCTGAACAAGTGCTAGCAAAACAAGAAGTCTAGCATCAAGTTAATATTAGTCAGAACCTGCTGTGCTTGAATGATATAAAATTACTGAAGTATCAGTCCAAAAGCATAACAAGTACTCTGATTAGAAAAAATGAATTTATTCAGGCCCAAGAGTATTCTATAATCCATGTTATTGCTTTAATGCCGGGATTTTTAACCATTTTTGTTCCACAGACACCTTTGCCAGTCAGGTGTAAACCATGGACCCTTTACCAAGTCCACACTCTATAATGGCTGTTATTTAATAAATATATCACACCTGCACCAACACATCCCCATAAGAATAATTATTTTTTGAACTTTCAATTCAAGCTGTCAGATCCCCTGAAATCAAGGGGTAGGGGGTCCAGGACCCCTGGTTCAGAGTCCCTGCTTTAAAGCAAAAATCACAAATCCAGCACAACCACTTTTCCCTCTAGAGTTGAAATAGGTTATAGATTGGTCGAGCACCAGAATATGAATCAGCAAATCACCAAGCACTAGCATAAAGTAGTTTGCCTTTTTTATTATTATTATTGAATAGGAGTCACAAAAGGGAAGTATAGGAGACAAGATTGGAGCCACATTATAGAAAGTTTTATGACTAGACTGAGGGCTTTGTATGTAATTTGAGCTGTGCTTTCATAAAAAGAATCCCTCAGAAATGTGGCTAGGCTAAATTAGAAAGAAGAGACTAGGGGTAGAGAGGCTAGCCAGGGAATACTTTTAATAGCCCAGGCTTGAAGAAACAAGGACCGGAAGTAGTGTGGCCTGAATGGAAGTGAGGAAGAGGGATAAGATAGCAGGAGTACCCTGTTCTAAAGGTAGAATGGATAGCACACACAAGCAATTTGAAAGGTTTTACAGAAAGAAGGGAATAAAAAGGAAGGTGGACAGAATGACTTGGAGGTTTTTGATGCTAGGAGACTGCATCATAGTTATCTGATCTAGGGAAAACTAGAGAAAATAGGGAGGAAAGAGTTAGTAGACTAAGGTATTTTAGCTTTTCACTTATCTAGGATTGAACAGGTAATAAGTGAAAATTATACATAACAAGAATGCTGGTCTTCTAACTTGAACCATGTTCTTTCTCCTGTACAATAGTTGTCTCTCAAAAACCCAAAGCTCCTAGCCAGTTCTAAGAACAATGGTGTGTTGTTTTTTCATTGAAGTATTTAGTTTGCTTCTAGATACAAATCGACCAGCTAGAGCCTAATCTTATATGTCTGCTCCAAATGTCTAGAACAAAGCAACTGAAGATTCCCAAGTTTAATCTGACTTCAACTAGAAATATGAACTCTCAGTAGAAAAACCGAGGTAGTGGAACTCTTGCCGCTTGATTTCCAGCTAAAGCCTTTGCATTACAGAGAAGCTAAGGTGCAAAGCATGAAGTATTTTGCTTTCGTTAGTCTTGATGCCTTAGACTTAGCAAAAGAAGTCCATGAGCTAAAATTAGGGATGACGAGAGTCCCAGGCAAGTACTCATGTATCATTTCTTAATTTTTATTCAGAGGTACTATGATAACTGGATATATTATTCCTTCTGCAAATGTGCTGATGTTACAAAAAGTATTATTGACTTTTAACATAAAGCAGTTGATTTCATACTTTTTACATACTTAAAAGCTAGAGAGAGCTTGAGAGTTCTATGTTAAAGGGAGTTTCTTTAAAAATAAAAAGTTTCTCGTTAATCTTAGAAAATCCAAAATATGCTTATTTTAAGATACTAACTATATTCATTGAACACTTACTGAAGTGGAAATTCTTAATTTTAAACTGTTTAAAGTCTTAGTTATTTTATATTTGACTTATAAACTGTATGTGGCAACAAAATTAGAGGTTTAAAGTACTTAGTTATCATTTGTCACACAACTAAAGAATGTGTTGTGTGTATATATGTATCTATGTGTGTATATGTGTGTGTGTGTATACATATATGTATATGATCTTGCCCTAAATATCTCAAAGGCAGTGGGATCAAATCCAGAGTCAGATTTAGTGGAGGTTGAATTCTGTAATTTAAGGGTTATTGGACTGCCTTGGGAATGCTAATTCAACCAGCCTAACACTGTTCTGTAGACTGGTATTTGGGAACCCTGCAGTATACCATTGTTATGCCATTGTTGTAATGAAAAAGTGGAGATTATTTGATACTATGGAGTATAATCACAAATCAAGCCAGTGCAAAGAAGAAGAAAAGTTGTGAAAGTTCTTAGGTGACTTGTAATTGGATGAAGGTATTATTTGCATTGACACTTCTAAATTATTAAAGTCTCTTTTCTCTAGGTTAATAATACTGAAGAAATCACCTTTGAAGCACTGAAGAAAGCAATTGGTGAGATTTAAAAAAAAATTTTGGGGGGGCACTTTTTACTTTCCTAGTATTTTCCTAGTTCGTTCGGTGCTTGTTTAGATTCCAGAATAAATATGGGTAACAGGAAAAGAAAAGAAAAGAAAGTACGGTTGGCTTTTATATAAATATGTAATTGATTTAGCTGTGTTCTTTGGGCCTTTAATTGTCTTTTTGCATGATAGATAAGTGTTTTCCTTCAAATAGACTGACTTTCTTAAAGCTATGACAGCATAATCACAGTATATTTTAATGTCATCCTTATTTGGTGTCTAGGATTCAAGTAATCTTGACTTTATACACAGCATGAATTTGGAAGTAAATTTTTTAAAACATAAGCTGACTGAGATTGTTAGCAGGCACGAGAGTTTTTCATTTAATCCTTGTCATTTTATCAGTGAGAACATTGAAGGAGAGAACTTAACTAACACTCCTGATATCATACAGCTGGTAAATGATAGAGCCAACTTTCAAACCCAGGTCTGACTCCATAATCTGTTCACTTAACTTTGATAAAACATTGCTCTGATGTTTTTTTCTTTAGTCTTTATGTAAATAAATTGCATCTTACATAATATGCCTTTTTTTTTTATGTCTCTATTAAGTATTAGTATTAATTACTACTGGCTTAGTGGATGTCTTGATCTCAATTTGTTTCATGCTAAATATATTTAGAATAAGAAGTTCAAGCTTTCAGTATTAATAAAGTTAGGAATTATTTTGATGACTAAAGAAAACAAATTCCAGACCTGTGGGTATAAGGGTGAATCCTCCATTTGGGGAGAGATCCCTGTATAGTCCAGGTAGGGAAAAAATTGACCCACATTTGTTCAGAGGTAATAGAATAGGAAAATCTTTTTTAGGGGAAGTAAAGTATTATGCCACCAACACTTTTTCAAATTTTATGTAACATGAAATATTTTCTGACCTTTTTTGCCAAGTAATGCTTCATCCAATAGGCTTTTTTCTGATTGCAACACAATATCAAGTTTGCCAAAAATAAGTTAATTCTGACAGTAAGCAATTTTAAAATTATATATAAGGTACTTGAAGGGATTTAAAGACAATAAGGTATGTTGAAGAATTTACAGTGGAGGGCAGTGGTTCTCAGAGTGTGCTGTGGACTTCTGGGAGTGTCCATGAGGGAAAAAGTATTTTTGGCATAATACCAAGACATTATTTGCCTTTTTGCTGTATTGCTTAGTATGAATTTAGGTAGTGGCATCACACTATAATAGTACTACTTGTACCCTTCGGAGCCATGCACTCAGTTTAAAACAAAGATTTTACTTAAGAATATCCTTGATGAAGTAGTATAAGTTACTGATTTTATTAAATCTTAACTCATGAGTACATAGTGTTTTTAATGTTCTGTGTCATGAAATTGGAAATACACATAAAACACTTCTCTGATTATCTTGAGTCACAAGCTGACCTAGTCATTTTTTAATATAGAACATTTTTTACCTGAAGGAAAAAAAAAAGCACTAACAGAAAACCTGTATTTGGCAGCAGGCACTTTCTCAATAAATAAATAATTGAAATGGGCCTGTGACTTCAAGGGAAGAAAAAGCCGACAATATTTGCTGTTTGGAACACGTAGCCACCACTGTGAGTTTGACAGCTCCCCAGCATTTAAAAACGTTTCTAACGTGATCAGTGATGATGCTAACAAATATGATTAATATGCATATTCACACATTTGGAAGTTTTGTATGTCAGCAAACCAGTATTTCAAATGACCATTGCATGATGTTATAGTGTCATATATGTGTAAAAGATCCAAAGTATAAAATAGATCAGTGGATTTTTTTTTCTAGTAAGTCTTTATTAAAGTTGTAAACTTACAAAACAGTCATGCACATACAACACCCTGCAACCAACCTTCTACATTGCTGTGGAACATTTGTTGCAAATTATGAGATAATATAATCAGACTACTACCAGTAACTGCAGTCTGTAGCATACATTTGCTGTATTTTTTCCATACACCCCGATTATTAACACAGTACATCTTTGGCATTAATGCAAGAATATTACAGTATTGCTGTTGACTGTAGTACATAGGTTACATTAATTGTATTTTTCCCATGCTTCTCCACATTCTTAACCACCTTGAAATAGTGATGTATTTAATATATTTGCTCTAGTTCATAGAAGGACATTCTTGCATTTGTACTATTAACCACAGTTCTCATCTTCCTCTGGATTCTCTATGTTATTCATTCCCTAGATTATTCTCTAATTTCTTTCAATTTCCATTACATCCCTAGACTACCCTTTGCAGCCACAATCCTATTTATAAACCAGCTGTGTTAGTTCTGCTCACTATAATGTGTCACCATCAACTATATCCATTTCCACACTTTTACAGTCAAGTTAATGAAAACTTCTAATACATTCAGCATCAGTATTCCTCATAACCTATACTCTAGGTTTTAACTCCACGCGTTTATTTAGTTCATATTAGTGAGACCATGCAATATTTGTTCATTTGTGTCTAGCTTATTTCACTAAGCATAATGTCTTCAAAGTTCATCCATGATATCACGTGTCCCACTTTCATTTCTTCTTATAGCAGCATAGTATTCCATCATGTGTATATACCACATTTTGTTTATCCATTCATTGGTTGATGGACACCTGGCAGTCCATCTTTTGGCAGTGGTAAATAACGTTACTATGAACATCAGTGTGCAAATGTCTGTTTGCACCACAGTTTTCAGTTGTGGATATATTGCTAGTAGAGAAATTGGTGGATCATATGGCAGTTCTATATTGACTTCCTGAGGAACTGCCAAACTGTCTTCCACAGAGACTACACCATTTTACATTCCAACCAATAGTGAAGGAGTGTTCCTATTTCTCCACATCCACTTTAACACTTGTTTTGTTTTTTAACAATGGCTATTTTATGTGATGTGAGATATCTTACTGTCAATTTGATTTGCATTTCCCTAATAGCTAGTGATATTGAACATTTTTTCGTGTGTTTTTTGACCATTTATATTTCTTCTTTGGAGAAATGTCTAAATCTTTTGTCCATTTTTTAATTGGATTGCTTGCTCTTTTATTATTGAGTTGTATCAAACCCTTATCAGATATGTGATCTCCAAATACATTCTCCCATTGAGTGAGCTGCCTTTTCACCTTCTTGAAAAAGTCTTTGCATCACAAAAGTGTCTAAGTTTGAGGAGGTCCCATTTATTCCTGCCTTTTTTTTTGTTGCTCGTGCATTTGATGTAAAGTTTTAAGAATCTACCACCTACCACCAGGTCTTGAAGATGTTTTCCTACACTTCTAGGAACTTTCTAGCTTTTATATTTAGGTCTTTGGTCCATTTTGAGTTAATTTTTGTGTAATGTGTGAGATATAGGGGTTCTCTTTCTTTCTTTTGGCTGTGGATATCCAGTTCTCCTAGCACCATTTATTGAATAGACTATTCTGCCCCAGCTGTGTTTGTTTGACAGCCTTGTTAAAATTCACTTGACTATAGATGTGAGGATCTGTTTCTGAACCATCAATTCAATTCCATTGGTCTATGCGGACATCTTTGCCAGTACCATGCTCTTATTACCACTATAGCTTAACATTTTAAGCTACAGTGATTTCAAATCTAAAATAGGATTTAAAGTCTGAAAGTGAAAGTCCTCCAACTTTGCTTTTACTTTTCAAGGTGTTTCTGGCTACTTGGGGTCCCTTACCCTTCCAAATAAATTTGATAATTGTGTTTTCCATTTCTTTTAAAAATGCTGGTGGAATTTTTGTCAGTATTACATTGACTCTGTATATCAATTTGGGTAGAATTGACATCTTAATATTTAGTTTTCCAATCCATGAGCACATAATATTCTTCTGTTTAGGTCTTTTTATAAATTCCTTTTAGCAAGGCATTGTAGCTTTCTGAATACAAGTGCTTTATTTCCTTGGTTAGGTTTATTCCTAAATATTTTATTCTTATAGTTGATATTGTAAATGGAATATTTTTCCTGATTTCCTTCTCAGATTGCAGATTACTAGTGTATAGAAACAGTAGTGATTTTTGAGTATTGCTCTTGCAATACTCTACTGAATTGTTCTATTAGCTCTAGCAGCTTTGTTGTAGATTTTTTGGGGACTTTCAGGGTATAAGATCATATCATCTGTGAATAGAGAAAGTTTTACTTCTTCCTTTCCGATTGGATACCTTTTATTTCTGTTTCTTGCCTGATTGCTATAACTGGAACCTCTAGCACTATATTGAACAACAGTGGTGACAGTGAGCATTCTTGTCTTATTCCCAATCTCAATGGAAAAGCTTTCAGTCTTTCACCATGGAGTATGTTAACTGTGGGTTTTTCATAATATGGCCTTTATCATGTTAAGAAAGTTTCTTTTAATTCCTTTTGTAGTATTTTTTATCAAGAAAGGATGCTGTATTTTGTCAAATGCCTTTTCTGCATCAGTCAACAGGATCATATGATTTTTCTTTTTTGATTTATTAGTGTGGTACAGACACACATATACACACATATTAATGTGGTACATACATAATGCATATATACACACACACACATATATATATACATGAACACTAAAGGTCAAGACTAAATGAAATGACATGTCAAAAAAAAAGCTTTTGTTTAAAAGCTGTGAGAGCCAATTTTTATCTCTGTTTAAAAGATGTCAGCAGGTTAACAGAGTCCCAGGTAGGTTAATAGCAAAAAAAATAACAAGCCAGCTATACAACTAATTCCTTTCAGCCTGAAAATCAACATGATGAAGACATCTCAAGAATTATAGTCTGACTTCTTGAACCATCCTTGCATGCCTGGTGTAAAACCCACTTGATCATAATCAATATTCTTTTAATGTGTTCTTGAATTCAATTAGCAAATATTTTCTTGAGGATTTTTGCATCTGTATTGATTAGGGAAATGGGTCTGTAATTCTGTTTTTTCATAATCTTTATCTGCCTTTGGTAGTAGGGTGATAATTGGCTTCATAGTTTGGTAGTTTTCCTTCTTATTCAATTTTTTTGGAAGAGCTTGAGTAGGATTGATATTAAATCTTCTTTGAGTTCTTTCCCCTGTGAAACCATCTGGTTCTGGGCTTTTCATTTTGGGGAATTGTTTGATGACTGTTTCAATCTCTTTTGATTAGTTTGTTGAGGTCTTCTACTTCTTCTAGGGTCAGTGTAGGTTTTTCGTACATTCCTAGGGATTTTTCCATTTTTTCTACATTGTCTAGATTGTTGACATACAGTTGTTCATAGTATCCTCTTATGTTCTTATTTCTGTGGGGTCAATAGTAATATCCCCATTTTTATATCTTATTTATTTGCATCTTCTCACTTTTTCTCTTTTGTCAGTCTAGCTAAAGGATTGTCGGTTTTGTTAATCTTCTCAAAGAACCAACTTTTGGTTTTGTTACTTTGTTCTCAATTTCCTTTATTTATGCCCTGGTCTGTGTTATTTCATTTCTTCTGCTTGCTTTGGGGATTGGTTTGTTGTTCTTTTTCTAGTCCCTCCAGCTGCGTAGTTAGGTCATTGATATTACCTCTTCTTTTTTAATGAAAGCATTGAGGTATGCTATAAATTTCCCTCTCAGGACTCCCTTCACTGCATCCCATTGATTCTGATACATTGTGGTCTCATTTTCATTTGACTATAGATATTTATTGATGTCTCTCACAATTTATTCTCTGATTATTTAAGAATATGCTGTTTAATATCCATATATTTGTGAAATTTCCCAACTTTAGTCCTTTATGATCAGAGAAAGCGCTTTGTATAATTTCGATCTTGTTGAATTTATTGATATCTGCTTTGTGACCCAACATATGGTCTATTCTGGAGAAAGATCCATGAGCACTTGACAAGAATGTATATCCTGCTGTTTTGGGGTGCAATATTCTGTATATGTCTATTAGGTTTAGTCCGTTTATCATATTATTCAAGCTCTCTGTTTCTTTATTGATCCTCTACCCAGATGTTCTATCCAGTGCTGAGAGTGGTGTATTGAAGTCTCCAACTATTATTGTAGAGACATCTATTTCTCCCTTCAGTTTTGCCCATCTTTACCTCATGTAATTTGGAGCATCCTGACTAGTTGTATATACATTTATGATTGTTATTTCTTCCTGGTGACTTGCCCCTTTTATTAATATATAATGTCCTTCCTTGTCTGTAATAACAATTTTGCTCTTAAAGTCTATTTCAGCCAATATAAGTATAGCTTCTCTGGCTTTTTAAAAAATTTTTTGATTATTGGATGCATGGAATATCTTTTTGCAGCCTTTCACTTAATTCTCTTGGTATCCTTGGGTCTAAGATGAGTCTCTTCTCAACAGCATGTAGATGACTCATATTTTCTAACCATTCCACCAGTCTGTGTCTTTTGATTGGGGAGTTTAATCCATTAACATTCAGTGTTATTACTGTAAAGGCAGTCCTTTCAACCTTTGGTTTTTATCTTTTCACCACTCTTTTTACACTTGTAGTTACTTTTACTAATATAATCTTCACCGAGACTCTCTTCCAAGCCTCTCTCTCCTGTCTTTTCTTTTCAGGCTGTAGCACCCCCTTTAGTATTTCCTGCAAAGCCGGTCTCATAGTTCCACACTCTCTCCATTTCTGTTTATCTGTGAATATTCTAAACTCACCCTCATTTTTGAAAGACAGTCTTACCATTTATAAGATTCTTGGCTGGCAGTTTTTCTCTTCCAGAATCTTAAATATGTCAGACCACTGCCTTCTTGCCTCCATGGGTTCTCATGAGAAATCAGCACTTAGTTTTTCTGAGTGTCCCTTGTTTGCGATGCATTGCTTTTCTCACTGCTCTCTGAATTCTCTCTCTGTCTTTGGCATTTGATATTCTGATTAATATGTGTCTCAGAGTAGGTCAATTTGGATTTATTCAGATGGGAGTACATTGTACTTCTCGGACACAGATATCTATGTCCTTCAGTAGGTTGGGAAATTTTCAACCATTATTTCTTCAAATATTTCTTCTGCCCCTTTTCCCTTCTCTTCTCCTTCTGGTATACCCATGATGCATAGGTTTGCACATCTCCTGCCATCGTTTAGTTCCCTGAGACCCTGTTCCATTTTTTCCATTCATTTCTTGTTTTATGTTCACTTTCAGAAGTCATGTCATCAAGATTACTGATCCTTTCTTCTCTCTCCTCGAATCTTCATGTATATTCTTCCAGTATATTTCTAGTTTCAGTTATTGTGCCTTTCATTCCAATAGGAGCATTGTTTTCCTCTGTGTGCTTTCAAATTCTTTGTGTCCATCCAGTGTTGTCTTAACAATTTCTTTAGCCATCTCACTGAATTTATTAAGGAGATTTGTTTGAACATCTGTAATTAGTTGTTTCAACTCCTTTATGTCATCTAAAGGCTTATCTTCTTCCTTTGACTGGTTCATAGCTTCCTGTTTCTTGGTATTGATTGTAATTTTTTTGTTGGTGTCTTGGCATCTGGCTTACTAGATGTATTTATTCTGGGTGCGGTTTTTCTCTTTAGTTTAGGGCTTTCTTGCTGGTTGTGTAGTAGGAGCTAATGATATAGTTTGTACTCTAAGCTGTGGAGGCTGAAGCTGCCTTTGTTGCCCTAGGAACCAATGAAGCTTCTTCTACCTTTCTTCTCTGTGTAGGAATGGAGCAGCAGTCATGTGTAGTAATCCCAACCATGCAGGCCAAGACCATCTTTTGTTGCCCAGAGTGACTCATAAAGCTTCTCTTCCTTCCCTGCCTGGGCGAGCATGGAGCTGCAGGTGCAGACAACAAACTAAGCCATGTGGGTCAAAACTGACTGCAGGGAAGTGGATTTGGCTCAACTAATAGAGCTTCTGCCTACTATATGGGAGATCCAGACTTCAAACCCAGGGCCTCCTGACCCATGTGGTGAGCTGGCCCATGCACAGTACTGATGTGTGCAAGGAGTGCCGTGCCACGCAGGGGTGTCCCCCGCATAGGGAAACCCCATGCAAAAGGAGTGGACCCTGCAAGGAGAGCCACCCCACGCAAAAAAAGCACAGCCTGCTGAGGAGTGGTGCCGCACACACAGCTGAAGCAGCAAGATGACACAACAAAAAGAGGCACAGATTCCCAGTGCCACTGACAGGGATGCAAGTGGACAGAGAAGAACACACAGCGAATGGACACAGAGAGCAGACAACAGGGAGGGGGAGTGGGGAAAAGGAGAGAGAAACAAAAAATCATTAAAAAAAGAACTGCTGTTGACCAGGTAGACTAATGTAGCTCTGGCCCCTTTTCTCATCTGCTAGGGGTGGGGATGGACCCTCTGGAGTGTCCAACAGTCTAATCCTTGTGGGCCAAAAGTGCCAGCAGTTGCCCTGAGAGGCTGAGGGAATACTGTCCCTTCTGTCCTTTGAGGGGTGAGGATGGAACCATTGGTGCCCAACAAACTAGTCTGTGTAGACCAAAAGCACCTGCAGTTGCTCAGGGAGACTGAAGAAACACAGCTCCCCTCCTAACCTATTGGTGGCCAGGGATGGAGCTACAGGTGTCCAGCTATCCAATTTGTGTGGGCTAAAAGGGCTGAAGAAATACTAGTCCCCTTCTGTCCTGTGGGGTGGGCAGGAATGGTATCGAATGCATTCAACAAACCAGTCTGTTCAGGCCAAAAGCACCTGCAATTGCTCAGAGAGGCTCCCCTCCTACCCTATTGGAGGGTAGGGATGGAGCTCCAGGTGTCCAACTATCTAGTCTGTGTGGGCTGAAAGAACCTGCAGTTCCCCAGAAAGGCAGAAGAAATACCAGCCCCCCTCCTATTCTATGCAGGGGTGGGGATGGAATTGAAGGTGCTCAACAAACCAGTCCTATCCTACTGGGGGCAGGGATGGAGCCACATATGTTTGACTCTCCAGTCTTGCCGGCCAAAAGCACGTGGAGTTTCCCAGAGAGCCTGGTACAGGTCCTGCCAGAGGTGAGGCTGGGGCATAGGCTAGGGCTGCAGTCCCATCTGCATGGAAAGAAGCCAGTCACTGCCTTCACTGTGATTTTCAGTCAGCCCCGCATCCCCTGAAGTTGGGGGTGGAGTTCAAATGGCAGGTATAGGCCTCTTTCTGACTTGGACAGGTTCAAATGTTAGCTGTTCTTAGGATTATACTCTAGCCAGCCAAATTTACTAATAAGTAGCTGAAGTCTGTGCCAGAATGTCTTTTCCTTCTTCATTTTCGGGAAGTGGAGTTTCCAAATCCAGCCACGGAACAGCTCCCGAGGCTGCTTGCGCTGCCAGTAGAGGATGGGCACCGGCCTCCTCAGCATGGAGTGTTCTACTCACGAATCTTCACTGCAGATGGGCATTCTCCTCATTCCATTCTTTCAAGGATGTTCCAGTATGCTCTTCTGTCTCCTGGGTCCCCCAAACATGTGCTTTAGATAGCTCTGGGTGGTTACTAACTGCCCTGAAGGACAAGCTGACCCTTGGGAGCACCTTACTCTACCACCGTCTTGGTTTCTTCTAGACCAGTGGATTTTAACATAACAATACCATTAATAATATTTCAGATACCAGATGCCTTAACTAACTTAAGAAACTACCATAAAAGAATCAAAAATGAATACCCATAATTATGTGAAAAGGTCATTAAAATACTTTTTCCTCTTCCTAGTATGTATCTGTGTGAGGTTGGATTTTTTTAATATACTTAAACCAGAATAACATATAGCCCCAGATTGAATGCATTTGCAGATAGGATAAGCTAGAAATTAAGGAAATTTGCAAACATATAAAACAATGCCACTCTGTTAACTTTTTTTTTTTCAGTTTGGAAAATATGGGATTTTTTTTTCATTAAATAAATTAGTTTTTTTTATGTTAACATGTAATGGGTTTCTTATTTTATAATGATTTTTTTAAGTGTCTCACTTTTTTGTTTTAAGATTTATTTATTTATTCCGGCCCCCGCTCCTTGCAGCTTGCTTGCTGTCTGCTCTCTGTCCATTCGCTGCATGTTATTCTGTGTCTGCTTGTCTCCCTTTGTTGCAGCATCTTGCTGTGCCAGTTCTTCACAGGCGTGGACCGTCAGCTCTCTGCGGGTGCAGGCCAGCCTGCCTTCACAAGGAGGCCCCAGGACGCAAACCCACCCAAGGGCTTCCCGTATGGTAGATGGGTGCCCAATCGATTGAGCCACAGCCACTTCCCTAAGTGTCACAGTTTTATATTCTAATATGGAAAAATCAGAAGATATAAACCAAAGCTCTTTGGTATTCTCAATAATTTCTTAGAGTTTACAGGAGTGTTGAAGCCAAAAAGTCTGAGAACTGCTGGTCTAATGCATGGAAAGCAAACCTTGTTACCTTCAGGCCAAATTAGGTAGAAGTATTTTGAGTTTGGATACTTCAGAGATGTATGCCCCAGCTTACCCAAGTAATCTTATCTCCTTCTGTTTCATATGACCTGATTTAAACATTTGTTTCCCAGCTGGCTCCTGGCACATTTGAAATTATGAACAATAGAGAGATGATCATAGTTCTGCATTATAGTCATTAAGAATGTTCAGCTATGTTACCTGCCACAGTTTCCTTTCTGCATGTTACTTCTGCTTATTAAACCTTGCTAATTGTTACCTACATTTTGACAACTTGAAAAGAGCTTTATTTAAACAACCTGGAACTAATGTATTTCTTCCTTTGAAATTTTCAAGTAGGAAGTAAAATCTTGGAAAGTTATTGAGTTGTTATAGTAAGCCATCAATAGATGAGCCATGATTGGCCTCCTTTCAATACATGTAAGTGACCAGACACAGTTACTGTATTAATGGCATGAGAAAGATATTTATTATTTTACTCTCTCTCAAACTTTGGCCAGATCACAAATCGTCTTAAGATAAAATAACCTTTTTCAAATTGTGGCAAATATATTGAAAGGCTAGGTTAGTATGGTGCCAAATAGCTCATTATTCCATTCAATAGCAGTATTCAGTTCACAAACATTTAGCACCTCGTGTGCTAGAACACAACTGTTCATAAAAGTCATCCTTCAGGAAGGACCTTGAAAATGTTTGACTTGTAAGAAGTTAATCATGCTTGTGCTTTTTTTATTAAAAAAGTTTATGAAAGAGAATTTTTATGCTGTGTCATTTTAACTCTTTAGATTTTATATGTATGTGCTTTCTAGCCTTAAATGAGACATTTCAAGGATGTGATGTACTTTGTTTTTTTCCTCAAGAAATTAGCCTTTTAAAAATGTCCTTATTTTTGTTTTGTGTATCATTTGCTTTTATGGTCATTGGTAGAATTCTGTAAAATTCTTTATTCCTTTTAACCTGTCTTTATAAACTTTTATATAGACACCAGTGGAATGGAAGAACAGGAAAAAGAAAAGAGGCGTCTTGTGATAGAAAAATTCCAGAAAGCACCTTTTGAAGAAATAGCAGCACAGTGTGAATCCAAAGTAAGTGAACAAATGGTGAAGGGTTTGGAGTAGAGTTTGATTTTGTGGAAATGCTTTTTTGGTAATTGGGTTGGTAGATTCCAAGCTTTAGTCCAATTAATAGAACACAAGGTGATGTAGCTGATGGAATGAAAACTCTGAAGGCATAGCTGTGAAGTCTGACTAGTTTCTTTGTATAAGATAAGCTGATGAAAATGATAGATCACAAACTAAGTATTTATGATTATTGCTTTGATATCTTTTTGCACTGGTTTTCAATGATTTGCTGTGCATGTTTTGTTTATGCTTATTTGTTGGTTTAATTTTAGCAGTAAAACTCATGAAGTTAGAGACAACAAAATATATATATTAAATTCCAATATATGAGATAGATAAAACCAAAACATTAAAGCATTCGCTACTACCAGCTGAAAACTTAAAAATTTTTCTTGCTCTTAAAATTGCATTTGTATTCTTACATGTAGGTATTTGGAAAATAATAAATCCTTTATTAACTTTGGGTTTTTTTTGTTCTCTTTCTCAGGCAAATTTGCTTCATGATAGACTTGCTCAGATATTGGAACTCACCATACGGTAAGGTTTTGTTACTATGACAGGAGTTACACAACAACAAAATAGAAACTATAAGAACACTATTAGACACTGGCTGATTATGTTTAATTGATTGTGCTTTTCATTTAGGCATATTAAGGATAAAAACAATCTCATATATGTGCATTTTGCTCTCAGTAGCCATTCTCTTTACTAGTTGGAGCCTGGTGCCATTTCTTGTCCAGCTGTTTTCTAGTTCCCTTTTTAGACTGTTCATTCCTTCACAACAGTCCTCTAAGAAAATTTGGGTAATTTTGAAGACCCACATTTTAATATGATGTTTCACCAGGAAATTGCCCGTATTTGATTTGACTGCAGTTTAGTATGGTTCAACTCATAGCTCTTTCCAAGGCAGTAATGAGCCAGTGCCTCATTTGAAGTACTGAACTTTCTTGAGCTTTCCTAAGTCATATCCATTTGAATCCTGTTATAAGTTATTTTATGCTGCAGTATGTGTGGTGTCTAAAATACTTCAGTTATTGTGTCTATTTCTCAAATAATGCAGTATATGAAGGAGAGAAAAGTAGACTCCATTTTCCATCCAAGGAAAGAATTTCCACATATTCTTATTTTGACTTCAGTGTGAAAACAGGCCTTTGTGTAAGATAGCTCTGTAGAAGAGTCAAAGATAACTATGTTTATGGATTTTAATTTTTTACGTTAGCTGTATTTTTAATATTTTTAACTTGACTAAATCTTTTTTATTTCAACCCCAGGATCCTGCAACTAGAAGGGACAAGTTAGACACTGTAATCCACTTGCTTTTTTTACTTCAGCCATTTTTCTGTCTTTATATGGCAGGCACATTTTCATTAATGGCACCCTTCAGTCTGGGCACTTCCCCCACCATTCCTACCACCTGTGTGATAGTTCATATTGCCGGGTATGGACATTTACTTCTTGGATGCCTATTAGTTGTAATACTAAATGTCTACTTGTGGTTGATATTAATGTTACACTCTGTGCTTTGTCTATTAGTTCTGCTTATCCTCACCACAGCCTAAACAGTAGATAGATGTTTTTTTTTTTTCATTTTCCAAGTGAAGACATGAGGGTTAGAGAAGTAATGTGCTGAAGGTTATATAGCTAGTGAGTGGCAAAAGCCAAAATTCAGATCAATAGCCCATGCTTTTTTTTTTTTTCTTTTTTTCTTTCCTCTCTCCCCTCACCCCAGTTGTCTGTTGTCTGTGTCTATTTGCTGCGTGTTCTTCTTTGTCCATTTCTGTTGTTGTTAGTGGCATGGGAATCTGTGTTTCTTTTTGTTGTGTCATCTTGTGTCAGCTCTCTGTGTGTGCGGCACCATTCCTGGGCAGGCTGCACTTTCTTTCCCGCTAGGCTGTTCTCCTTACAGGGCGCACTCCTTGCGCGTGGGGCTCCCCAATGCGGGGTCACCCCTGTGTGGCACAGCACTCCTTGTGCACATCAGCATTGCACGTGGGCCAGCTCCACACAGGTCAAGGAGGCCCGGGGTTTGAACCATGGACTTCCCATGTGATAGAACAATGCCCTAACCACTGGGCCAAGTCCACTTCCCAATAGCCATGCTTTTAAAGAGAATGTTGCTAGGGACCATCATTTTATTTTTAGCCACAGTACCATAACTGTATGGATTTCATATTTTAGAATAATTATTATGACTATTTCTGTTTTATTGGTTTACAGCTGCTACTAATGTTTAACATTTATTGAACGCTTAGTAGTAGTAGTAGTTAACACTTATTGAACACTTATGATAGGCTAGGCATAGTGCTAGGTGCATTATTTCATTTAATATCTACAACAGACCTAATATTGGGTAGTGATTATTATTCTGTTACAGGTGTAGAAGCATGGCACATAGAAGTTAGGTAACTTAACCAAAATCATCTAGTAGGAAGTAGTAGTCCTGGGATAGCTTACATGATACACAGAAACAGACTTCATAGTGTGCCTTCAGAGTTTTCAGTTCCTCTCTCAGACATTTCCTCCTGTTTTTCTTACCCTGACCTCCAAACACAAGAAATGAAACAAAACTAAACAATATTATGCTGTAGTCTTCATGGTTCTTTCATTCACTGTGACCTGAGTACAATAAAAAATTACAAGAACTAGAAAGAAGATGGAAAATATGGGCAGAATAAGCAGCCCCACAGATGATTCTATTTTTAGAATTAGTAGACAAAGACCTTAAAACAACACACTAATACACACACGTCAAAGAATTTAAAGGAAAAGATAGAAACTATGTGTGAAGATATGGAATAATTTGCAGAGAATTAGAAACTCAAATTTCAATTCAAAAACTGAAAGATACAAGATCTGAAAGATAAACTTCCTTTGGCTAAGACTATAGAAGATTGAACAATGCAGAAGAAGAGATTAGTGAATTTGGAGACAGGTCAATAGAAGGTATTCAAACTGAAATAGAGAAAGAAAACAAAAGTGGTTGAAAAATGCTAAATAGGGGAGCAGTTACAGATGTAACTCAAGTGGTTGAACACCTGCTTCCCATTACAATCCTCATACATTCTATTCCTTGTACCTCCTAAGAACAAACAAGCCCCAAAACCATTTCCTGTTGGGGAACAGACATAGCTCAGTGGTTGAGCACCTACTTCCTATGTACAAGGTTCTGGATTCAATCCCAGTACCTCCTAAAAAAAACTACTAAATATTAAATAGAGCACCAGTTACCCGAAGGATAATATTACTGAGTCATATATAAATGAGATACAAACATTATTGGATACAAAGACAACCACACCTCTAGGCACATCATACTGAAACTGCTGAAAAGCAAAAACAAAGCAATGTTAGCATCAACCAGAGGAAAAAACACAGTGCCTATTGGGTAACAACTGTGTGAATATGTGACTTCTTAACAGAAAAAAATGCAAGCTGGAAGAAATGGAATAACATTTTTTTAAAGAGCTGAAAGAAACTGTCAACTCAGAATTATAGTAAAAAAGAGGCCATAAAAATTAGGGCAGAAATTAAAGACATTTTTAGAGAGACTAAAATTGAAGAGATTTGTCACCAGCAGGGTTATAGTATAAGAAATATTAAAGGATATATTTTAGGCTGAAAGAGAATTATAGCAAATGGAAACTCACTTGGATTTACAGGAAGGATTGAAGAACACTGTAATGATTAATAAAGGTGTATTAGGGTTCTCCAGAGAAACAGAACCAACAGGATACACACATAGATAAATTACAATATATTACAATATTGCTGTATTTATTACAACATGCTACATATTTTACATATATAATATTTGCATTTATATGTAAATATCAAGAGATCTATTTTAGGAATTGATCGATGTCACTGTGGGGACTGGCATGTACAAGTTCCAAAGGGCAAGCCCAAGTTTGAGACTCAGTGATTGTGAAGTAGACTTCCTCAGGAGAAGTTGACTGGCTGGAAGAGAGATAGGAATTCTGACTGCTGAAATCCTCAGTTCTTACTTTAAGGCCTCCAACTAATTGGATGAAGACTCTTCTCATTGCTGAAAGCAATTTCCTTTGGTGCTTATAGATGTAATCAGTCATAGATGCAGTCAACAGACTAATGATTTAAATCCATCTACAAAATATCCTTACAGTAAAAATCAGAGTAGTGTTTGCTTGACCAAACAACTGGACACCATAACCTAGCCATGTTGACACATTAGCACACACATCACAGTGAGTAAATATAAAAGATTGATTTTCTCTTTTCTTAATTACTTTAAAAGACAATTGATTGACTAAAGCAGAAACAATCATATATTGTGGGGTTTGTAATATATGCTAAAGTAAAATACTTGACAACAGTCACACAATGGAAGGAAGGAAGTATACTGTTTTAAGTTTCAGATATTACATGAAAATGGTATATTAGAAATAGACTGTGAAAAGTTAAAGATGCATACTGTAATCCTTAAAGAGCAGCCTCTAAAAAAATAACACAAAGAGGTACAGCTGAAAACTCAATAGACAAGACAAAATGGATATTAAAAAATCTTCAGTCCAAAAGAAGGCAGAAAAGCAGGGATAAAGGAACAAATAAAAGATGGGATAAATGGAAAACAGATAGCAAGATGGCAGGCTTAAAATCAACCAAAACGATAATTACATCATTTGTAAATGGAGTAAACATGAAGTCAGAGATTATGAAACTAGATTTTTTAAAAAGAGTCAATTTAATGCTCTTTATAAGAGGCATATTTTAAATCTAAAGTAGAAGGATGGAAAAAGAAATGTCAAGAAAACATTACTCTTGAGAAAGGTGGTATGGCTATATTGTTATCAGACAAAATAGACTGTACCACAGGGATAATTATTGGTGATGAGACATTTATAGTGGTAAAAGATCAGTTCATTAAAAGATATAACAACTCTAAATCTGTATGCACCCTAGTAAAAGCTTCAAACAATTGAAAATCAATACAACTAAAGAAAATTTTTAAAAATTCATTATTATAATTATAAATTTTAATACTCCTTATAGTAAAAGAAAACAAAAACTCAGAAAGAATATAGAAGATTTGAACAGTATTAACCAATTTAATTGACATTTAGAGAAATCTGAACAAACAGCTCTAGAATATAGATTATTTTCAAGTTCACATAACAATGTTCACAAAAATAGATGGATGTATGACTTTACAACAAGTCTTAAGTAAATGTCAGACTGAAATGTTATATTCTCTGGTGACAACAGAATTAAATTAGAATTCACTAATATGCATATCTAGAAAAATCCTGTATTTAGCAGTTTACACACTTAAAAATAACCCATGGGTCAAAGAAATCATGAGAGAAATTAGTAAACATTTTAAACTGAAAACATCATATCAACATTTGTGGGATGCAGCTAAAACAGTACTTAGGAGAAAATTTATAGTTTTGAAGTTTATCTTAGCAAAGCAATGGTCTTTTAAAAGCAGTGATCTAATAATCTTGTTAAGACACTAGAGAAAGAAGAACAAAATAACCCAAATTACATGGATGGAAAGAAATTGCAAAGAACAGAAATCAATGAAATATAAACAAACAGTAGAGAAAAGTAGCAAACCTAAGAGTTGGCTTTGAAAAGATTAATGAAATTGATAAATCTCTTAAGAAAAAGAGAAAACTTGAAAAAATTAATGAAATTGATGAATCTCTTAAGAAAAAGAGAAAATGCAGATTACTATGATTAGAAATGAAGGGCTATCTCTACAATATTATGAACAGTTTTGTGCTGGTAAATTTGAAAGTTTAGATGAAATGGGCAGGCAAATGCATTGAAAGACACAACTTACCAAAACTGGCAAAAGAGAAAATAGCCAGATAGCCCTATTATCTATTCAATACATTTGTAATTTAAAAGCTTCCTGTAAGGAAACTCAAACTTCATTTGGCTTCATTGCTGAATTTTTTCAAACATTTAGGTAAAAATAAATATAATGCCAAACTTAGACAAACTTTTTCAGGAAATAGAGGAGGAAACATTTTAAAATTCATGAGTCATTCTAACTCTGATACCAAAATGATTCAGGGATATTATTAGGAAACTAAAATTGACAGACCAGTAATCCCACATGAATGTGGTCATAAAAATCTTCTTTGCAATATTAGCAAATTGAATCCAGCAGTGTATAAAACTGTTCATATGGTCTAAAGTAAATAAGGTTATGAAGAAGGCAAGGTCAGGCTTACATTAGAGGAACAATTCACCATATTAACAGACTAAAAGAAAAAAATACACATGATCACCTCAGGAGTTGCAGAAAAAAACATTTAATAAAATTCAGTATTTATACTCAAAAACTCACAGAAAGTAGTAGAAGAGAATTTTCTCAGTCTGAAAAGGATAATTACCAAAAAATCTATTGCTAACATTATACGTTATGGTAAAAATCTGCCCTGACCCTTTCTGCCTAAAATAGGTAACAAAGCAAGGATATCCATAACACTGTTTCTATTCAGCATTATATTGGAAGTCTTAGCCACTGCAAGTAAGGCAAGAAAAAAGAAGAAAAATACGAAGATTAAAAGAAAGAAATAAAACTGTCTTTTCACAGATGCTATGTTTGTGTATATGGAAAATCCTAAGGAATCTACCAAAACAAAAAGGGACAAAAAAAAACTGCTAAAGTTAATAAATGAATTTAGCAGGGTCATAGGATTCAGTGTCAATATTCAAAAATTATTTGTATTTCTAAATGTGAGCAACAAAAAAAAAATGGGAATATGAAACATTAAAGCATACTATATCATATCATTTAAAAATAAAAATATTTATATATTTAATAGTATGCAATCCCTCTATTACAAATACAGAATGTTCTTGACAGAAATTAAAGAAGGCCTAAATAAAGGATAGATATACCATGTTTATTGATTGGAAGATCAAATATTGATGTGTTTCTTGCCATTTCTCCCCAAATGCATCTCTTCTTAACAGAATCCCAATCAAAATCCCAGCAGACTTTTTGTGGAGACTGATGAAAATTCTAAAATTTATGTAGAAATAGAAAGCACCTCAAGTGGCCAGAACAGTTTTGAAAAAGAAGAAAAAAGTTGGAGAATTTATACTACATGATTTCAAGACTTTAATGTAAAGCTGGAGTAATCAAGAGTAGTAGGTTAAAGATCAAGACAGTAGAATGGAAACTCAAATAGTCCCAAACTTATATGTTCAAGTGATTTTTGATAACGGTATCAAAACAATTTAATGGGGAGAAGGAAGTCTTTTGAACAAATATCCCAGAACCGAATAACCAAAAGGAAGAATATTAACCTCAGCATCTACCTTTCACCAAACACAGATATTAATTCATTTTGGATAGTAGACTTCATTGTAAAAGCTAAAACTAAAACTTCTGAAAGAAAACATAGGACAGAATCTTCTTAATCTTGGAGTAGGCAAAATTGTCTTAGTACACAAAAAAGAACTAACCCTATAAGAAAAAAATGATGTATTGGGCTTCATTAAAATTAAAAACAATCTCAGAAGACTCCATTAAAAAAAATGAAAAGGTCAGCCATAGACCATGAGAAAATATGCACAATACATGTATCTGACCAAGCACTTCTACAACTCAAAAAGAAAAAGAAAAACCCAATTTTTAAATTGGCAAAGACTTGAACAAACATTTCACAAAAAGAAAAATTTTCAAATTGCCAGTAAGCCACATGTAAAGGTGTTTGATATCATTAGTCAACAAGAACAGTCTTAACTTATTCTTGCATAGGAAGTTAATATTTTTTAGGGAAAGTAATAACTGGTTCTTGGATAGAAAGTTAATATTTTTTAGGGAAAAGAACAAATATTCAATAAATCTTGTTTGGATAATGCTTATAATTATTGTGCTGTAAGGGAGAAGATAATTCCCATTTCGCTTATTTTACCAAAATAAAATTTTTTAACTTTTTGTTTAGAAAAATACATAGAAACACTGTATAGGTGTATATGATTATAAAACAGGTACACTCAAATGCTGAAAGTATAAATTACAGATATTCTGGCACTATGTACCAAGGCCAAAATGGTGAATACAGTTTAACCGAGAAATTCTGTTTCTAAGACTATAATCAAGGAGACAGGATAAAATTATGTGTTATAAAAATAGACTTGTAAGCCTTATTTATAATAATAAAAAGGAGAATGAACCTGAACTTACTGCCTAGATTTAAAAACTGGAGGAGATTAAATCAATTATACTATCTCCATATAAATACCATGCAATCATCAAAAAGAGTATAATATATGTATGTGTGAAAGATTTCTTTTGCTAGGTAAACAAAGCAGCTTACAAGAATAGATTCAAAAGAAAATGTCTGTGTTAGATATTTTCCAGATCTCTTTTCAACATAGCCTGGTAGCTGGCCAACAACTGCATCACATTGATCTCTGCAGTTAAATCTTTGTCATTTGCAGATACTAGGGTAGAATGCTTTGTGAAATGAACAATATTGACAGTGTCTTGTTCTTCTTTTACAGCCCTCCTCCAAGTCCATCAGGAACACTGGCCATTACTTCCGGACATGCCCAATACCAGTCCGTCCCAGTCTATGAGATGAAGTTTCCAGATTTGTGTGTGTACTGAATGGCTCATGAAGACCTCAGGACAGTATTTTAAAGCCTAAAAATTAAGGCCAAGCTGAGTTTTTAGGGTTTACTTGATGCATATTATCATACATATTGGAAATAGTGATGGAACTTATATTTAACCAAATGCTTGGCGTACCATATTAGAAATTTCGGAACTATACATTATTTAGAGTACTTTTAAAGATAGATTTATGCCATGTTAATTTCTTTTGGGTTTCCTATTGGTTTTTAAAGTTAAACACATATTTGGTCCACTGTTACACAATATATTTTAAACTTTTCAAAAACATGTATGTTTTTTTTTTAAATTAAGCCTTCCAAGGATTAAAAATGTATGAAGTGACCACTGTACTTCTTCAGTGTCTGCACAACTGCTTGGAAATAGAATTGCTTTTGGTTTTGGTCATCTGCAAAAGTAAATACATACAATTATATTCCTTATCCAGGGGCTGCAAAACCATTCTGTGGCTTTTTGTCCCCATGTTTTAGATAAGGCATCCCTGAATTTGTTTACTATAGTAACATGACAGGCATTCCTCAACTTGTTTACAGTAATAAGTTACCTAATGAATAGTATCCCTAGAATATTACCCTAAAAATCACCATACTTTAAGTATAGTTGTTGTAATACTGTGTTTCCTGCTGAGAGTTTGACCATCCTACTTGAGAGGCTTTAGAACTTACTCTTGGAGAACCGAACTGTGCAATATTTTTACATCTTAAGATGTATTAGTTTACAGGCTATGCTTTGAAATTATTGTAGTATTTTGCCGTGACTCATTAATCAAATGAGATATGTATTTAGTATAGGAAACAAAAAAAGACATTTAAAAAGTTATTAGTTCACCTGTGAAGAGTCTGTACCTTTCTATTAAGAGCACATTACTATGTATTTTTACATTGCACATGGTTTTAAATTCTTGTAGTCAAAAATTACCCAAATAGACTTTTGATTTGAACCATAACTTGTATGTAGCTCTTTTTAGGATTAGTTATATTTTACTTGAAAAGAATGCCTATGGTTTTAGCAATCAAGTGTGCTAAGGATTGTCAATTTAAGCTTCTAATGATTTAAGCTACATAGATTTCATGTACATTTTACATATGCATTGGCAGACCCATAGTGGTTTCTTAGTTATGTACATTTTAGTGAAGTCCATGAGATGATAAGAATTAACAACTTTCTTTATGAATCATTAACTTCTCTTAGGATACTTTTATAAAATCACCTTTTTACAATTCTGTCTTTTCAGATTAGATTTCTTTTTACATAAAACAATATACATATCACAAACGATAGCTTAAAGCAATTCAGGTTTTGTCTTTGTTTTTGTTTGAAAAATTGCAGTCAAGAATGGGATGTTATAACTTTATGGTTTTTGAGCACCTTTATAGAAACAGAAAATAGTAATGAAATAGAACAAGCATTTGTGAAAATTTTTTAATATTTAAATCAAAGTGCTCTCATCCCTAGAAACATATTAAATGTGATTCTAGTCACTTAAACCTATACAAGTATACTAAACCATCCTGGGTTGCTTGTTAAATGTAGATGAATAAGACCTTATTTTCAGAGTGATAGTGACAGATTTACTAGCCGTATTGCAGCTGACACCAACTTCCCCTTCTGACCAGGTAAAATGTTTCACCATAGTTTTATGTTTTTATTATTTCCCTTTTTTCTGTATGTTTAGAGCAGGATATTAATTTTTGTCTGTGCATTTTAAAAAAAAATCTAAGCAGGTGAACATGCAAAAACAATCATCATCCACTTGGATGTCATTTTATAGATTAACACTGTGTGCTTTTGTATGAAAAAATATATATAATTTAATAGTATAAGAAAATATATATATTCATTTGCACTCATGCAAAATAGAAACTTAGCTCTACAAAATTTCTTGTTTCTCTGAGATTTAAAAATGCATGTATTGCATGTAAAGGAAAATCATTGGAATTAATGTTATCACCCTTTTTGGTTTCTCTATAAACTGTTGATAGAGGTTTTGTGGGGTTTATTGTTTTATTTCTTTTAAATCACAGAAGACTTCTACATATCCTGGATTGCTGAACTGGCCTTGTTAACAGTGCTTCTTAAGAAATGAACCTTTTCTTTGATTTATTCCTTACATGGTGTAGGGAATTCTGCAGGTAATAGATAGACTGTATTGTAACCAGTTTGAATATTGGAAGATTAAGGTTTGTTGAAGTTCACTGTATTACTTTATTTTTGTAGATATTTAAAACCCTTAATAAACTGTTAGTCATTCTTTTTTGCTGTATCAGTTTATTATATAACTCATTTTTTCTTGACATAGTTAATATTTAAATCTGAATACATACATACACACATAATTACTTCCTTAATAATAATGTTTCTGAATTCATTTTTTTTAGATTAATAGTACATTTTACCAGCAGTTAACTTCTCCTTCTTCTCATCTGAAAATGGAGCTAATTTGTCTTATAAATGATTATATATGTAATAAATATAATATAGTGAGTTTTTTAAAAATGCAGAAGTTCTCTGAGCAATTCATATGTAAGCAATAAAAAAACATCATATTACTAGTGGTATGGGGCTGGGGGAGGGGGACTTGGGAATTATTGCCTATTAATAGCTACAGATTTTCTGTGTTGAGTTGTAAAAGAGGTTTAATAATGGATAATGGGTATGGTAGTACAACATGTGAATGTAATACCATTGAATTATACACTTAGAAATAGTTTAAATGGGGAAATTTACATTATACATATTACAAATTTTTTTTTCATTTAAATGCTTTAGTGAAAATCAAGTTGCCATATAGATTCATTCTCATATCTAGGAAGTAGAATCATAACCAGCAATCATGACAAAAAATGTATAAATTGTTATCAGAATCCTTTGATCTTTGGGACTGTATCATCTTTAAGTTCCCTTCCAGCTCTAGTTTTTTATGATTCAGTCCACAGTATTGTTATGTTGTTTAGAATATTTTCTAAACAACATACTGAATTACTGTGTAATTCAGTCCACAGTATTGTTATGTTGTTTAGAATATTTTCACCAAATCATAAAATGTCAGAACTGGAAGAATCCTTAGAGGTCAACAAGTCTGACCCTGTGGCCTCTCTGGAACAGAATAAGACTGCTCTCTTGGTTTTGCGCCAACAAAATGGGCCCTAGAGAAGATACGTAAAGTGCAAAGTGGTGACAAAAAGGAAAAACTAAGCAGGATAGAGATCCATTGCTTACTCCAAGGCACACAGCCAGGATTGGGAGATATAGCATAACCAATAGCATGACTTTAAGTGTGGGTTTAGTTGAGCACTATCAGAGTCCTTTTGTAAAACATGTGACAGTTTGAAGCTGAATGGATCCCCCAAAATTATGCTCTTAAAGCTCTTCTTGTGGGTTGAACTTTTTATGGTTGTGACTTTCTGATTAGGTTACTTCAGTTAAAGGCCTTATTTTTTTTTTTTAGATAAAATAGACTTTATTATCTTTTTTTTTTTTTTAACAATACATAGATCACACAAAATGTTACATTAAAAAATATGAGGTTCCCATTTACCCCATTCCCCACACCCCCCACTCCTCCCACATACACAACTTCTTTCATTAGTGTGGTACATTCATTGCATTTGATTAATACATTTTGGAGCTACTACTACACAGCATGGATTTTAGTTTACATTGTAGTTTACATTCTCAGTTCATTCAGTGGGTTATGGCAGGATATATAATGTCCTGCATCTGTCCCTGCAATATCATTCAGGACAACTTGGTGTAGTTAAGGGCCTTTTAATTAGGTACTTCAATTAAGGCATAGCCTAGAGTGGATTTTTTTTTTTACATTCCTCCCACCCCCCCCTTGTTATTTGTGCTTGCTGTCTGCTCTGTGTTCATTCACTGTGTGTTCTTCTGTGTCTGCTTGTCTTTTTTTTCCTTCTTGTATTTCTCTTTAGGAGGCACTGAGAACTGATCCTGGGACCTCTGGTGTGGAAGAGAGGCAATCAATTGCTTGAGCCACCTCATCTCCCTGGTCTGCTGCATCTATCACTGTCTCTCCTCTGTGTCTTCCTTTGTTGCATCATCTTGCTGCACCAGCTCTTTGCAGCACAGGCCACCAGCTCTCCACGGCCCAGGCCAGCTTGCCTTCACCAGGAGGCCTTGGGAATCCACTGCCTCCCATATGGTAGACAGGAACCCAATATCTTGAGCCACATCTGTTTCCCCAGAGTGGATCTTAATCATCTTACTGGAGTCCTTTATAAATGGGATGAATACAAAGAACAACAGAGAAAGCCAGAGCAAGAAGCTGAAGCAACAAAACAGAGAAGGGAGAATCCAGCTGATGCGCCATGTGTCTTGCCACATGAGAGAGCAGTCTAGGCTGCTCATAGCCAGTCTTTGGGGAGAAAGCATCTCCTGATGATGCCTTGATTTAGGCATTTTCATAGCCTCAGAACTGTAAGCTTGCAAGCAAATGATTTCCCATTGTAAAAGCCAACCCATTTCTGGTATACTGCATTTTGGCAGCCTAGCAAACTAAAACATATATGATTATTTCTACTTGAAAACCTTTGTTTACTCACATTGTTGTAACACTTCTTGCAAAGACATTCAGTACCCTAATCTGCAGTTTGTTAAAAGTAAATAACATTTTTTAAATAAGTTGGTATTACCAGGGACCCAGAATGACTGAGTCCCGGTCACCAAACCTGAATGAGTCTTGAGACACTATTAACAAGGAAGAAAGGTAAATAGAAATCAAACTCACTGGTATAAGCTGCATGAAAGGTGCTTTCATTGAGGCTAGCCTAATCAAAATACTACTGTCCTTGGCAGATGTACAGGGCTATATACCTGTACATACCAAGGATGATACCTACTTGGCCAGATCAAATTGGTGGTTGGTTATTCCATTTACTAAGATAGGAAGAGTGGGAAAAGAACAAGTTTATGGTATGTGTATAAGGCTTAGAAACCAAAGGTTTTGTTTGGGCCAAGTTAACTTACAGATTCCTAAAGACTATCAAATGAAGATTCAAGTAATCTTTTGAAGAGGTCTGTGTTTGAGCTATAAGTTGTTGATAGTTGATAGGTTGTAGGAAGAGAGAGAAGAAAAGTGTCTGGGTCAGTAAATAAGGAGGAATAAACAAAGGAGACTGAAGACGAGTAGCCAAAAAAGTAGAAGGAAAATCCATAGAATGTGTAGTCATTGCAGATGAAAGGATTCAAGGAAGGAGTGGCTGGTTTGATATGATACTGAGAGATTAAGGTGAGAACAGAGTTGTGTTCAATGGTTTTAGCCACGTCAGGTCATTTGTAACCTTGACAGGAGCAGTTTCTGTTGAGCGATGGTGTTTACCAGATTGAAAGGATGATAGTGTAGACTGTTTTTTTTTTTTGAGAAATAGTCTTGAAAAAATGAAGAAATGAAGAAGTAATAATCTGGAGCAGAATGTAGGGAGGAATTTTTAAAGATAGAAAATTTTATGTCATGTTTGCATGCCGATTAGAATTATACAAAAGAAGAGATGGAGAAGTTGGATGAGAGTATTGATGAGAATCAAATCCTGAGAAGGAAAGAGGTCATTGTACCCAGAGCACAGGTGGAGGGATTGGCCTTTGATAAGGAGCAGGGACGTTTCATTTCAACAAGAAGGAAGAGAAAGATTTCAGGTCATTTTATATCTTTGATGGTGGAAAGATGAAGCCATTTCCAATAGATAGCTTCTATTTTCTCAGTGGAATAGTAGGTGAGGTCATTGTTACCAGACAATTCTCCCTGGGTCTCTTGTATTTTTCTGCACATCTCCTGAGCTGAGACACCGATATTCTTTGCTCTGGATTGTTTTTTCAAGGATGTTGGTGTAGCAAACAACCTTGGAAGATAGATGGTATCTCCCTGTGGAGCTGAGGGCAGGCACACTTATTGTGAAGGTACTCCAGGAGAGTAAAGGTTAGGCAGGAGCCCTTTATAGCCCATTATAAAAAAATCCAGGGTCCCTAAACTTAGGGCTCTCCTGTGTAAGGCAACCCACTGTGTGTAGGTGTCACCTAGCCCTCTTCAAATTGCCTCTGGACTCAGAGGAGTGTAAATACCAATGCTCAGGCTCTGCTATTGCTATGTATGACAAGGGCTTTGTCTCTGATTCAAGAGTTTCCTAGCTTCTGCCAGCATCCTTGAAAAGGGCAGGCTGACTTGCCAATTCACATGTAACATCCCAGACCATTCACAGTTGTCAAGAACCATCAGTTGAGAATGAGGGAGAGGAGTGGGAAGTTTGAGGAGAGAAGAGAAGGGGTCAGTTATCTTGGAGAGCAGAAAAGTGAATTATTAAGAAAAGGGTGAGCATCCATTTGGGGTTTTGTAGTAATGACCTTAAAATGAAATGGGTCAGCTCAGTGTTGTTTTCCTTCCAGCAATATTCAACTGCTTCCATTTAAGATATGGAGAAGGCAGATAGAGGAGAGATGACAGCTTTTCTAGACATTTACACTAGGTTAACTCCTGTGAGTCAGCCTTTCGAAGGACTCGAGTCTCAGTCTGATCCCTCAAGGAGCTGTGGAATATTACACCTGAGTTGCTGATTTGAGAGGCAAAGGAGCCGGGCTTTCGTATTCTGGCCTCAGTCAGTCATTGGCTAAGGACTGCCTTGGACGCCCAGGCACTTCTTGCTCTCCAACCACTGGGAAAGGTGGCTGTAGTAGCTCGAGGACAGAACTCCAAAGAAAATTACAGGTGCCAGACACCAGAAGCAAAGCACCCAGTAGCAGGAGAGGGACTCACAGGCCCATAGCAGGGATCTGGGGAATCTAGGCAAAGCACTGATGGCGCTTGCTGCAGCAGGGCACAAGTACTCTTGGATGTCTGGTCCTAATCTCACCTTAACTCTATAGAGAACAAAACTCCCAGCCACCCTTTCTAACAAAATGCACATTTGGTTTGATTAGGATCAGAAGAATATTGATGTGTCTGGGTAATAAGTTTGGTCTTCAGACTTTGGCAGACAATGGTGAACCATTAATGTCTTTAAGCAGGAAAGTGAGTTTTTGAATCAGATCTTGGTTTTAGAGAGATCATTCCCACAACCAGCCCTTGGGAAATCCTTCAGAATCCAAGTAGTATGGGAGACTCTCACAGCACCTCTATACCATCGTAGTCCTCACAACCATCTCATGTGTACATTAATAGTCATCCCCTCACTGATTGCCCCTCTACCCTTACAGTTGCAGCTAGTTATCTTTTTAAAATGTAAATCAGACCCTCCTTCTGCTTAAACTCTTCGGTGTCCTCCCATCACTCAGGGAATGCCACCCAGGCATCTCATGACCTATTAACTTGGCCTGATCCTGTCTCCCTGACCTCTCTATATCCCACTCCCCACCAGTGACTTAAACTCACTGAGCTCCTTCCTCTCTTCAAGCCACATCACTGTCTCTACTGGAGGATTTCCTCTCCTTCACAGGCCTGGCTTGCTCAGGCCTTTGCATCAATGTCCAGTGCTCAGAGAAGCTCCCAGGCCAGACACTGCAGGCTCCCAAGTCTGCTCAGTTTCAGAGTCCCAGTGGGGCCTTCCCTGTTTACACTGTACCACCTTCTTCCTTCCTTCACCCCTCACTCCAAATCTTGCTACCTGTCCCATGCGTCATTTTTCTCCATAGCATTATCACCACCCAATCTATATTTTACATATTTATCTTGCCTATTACCTGCCCCTTCACACAAGGAACTCAGCTCCATGGGTCATTGTCATATGCCCTGTACGTAGAAAATTATTCATAGCTATCCATATCCCCTATACATAGACTAATCCCAGGCCCATAACGGACTCTACATAAATAATGATTGAATGAATGAATGAACGAGTACAAGGGATAGGAAAAGAAAACAAGTGGCAGCTGAGCCATCAGGAAAAGAAAAAAAGAAAAAGCTGGAAGTCTTAGGGGCACATCCAGAATCACAACGAAGGCCAGAGATGGCAGCACTTCATTACCCCTTTCAGATGTCTCTGAAGAAGCCAGGAATGCTCAAGTGAACCCCAAATCTGGGTGCCCCTGGATTCCTTTCAGTCCAGAAAAAAGGATGTGGGCTCTGCCGGAGTCCTCCCAGGGACAATTGGATGCACCGGAAGGTCTAAAAGAAAATTCTGGGAACGAAAAATCTCCACACACCAAGCAGGTAAGACACCCTCGGGGGGCATGGTGTCAGGAAAACCTAACTTTAAATGTTAGAAGGGGAGTCTGATCAGCTCCCAAAAAGAAGGCCTTAGTACCTCCAGAAATTTGGGGGGAAGCCATCTTCTCCAGGTTTGAAAGAGGAGAAAAAGCCTGACGTTTAGGTTTAGCTAACTGCAGGTTAGCATCTGGTTCTGGTTCTGCCTCTTTAAAGTTCACCTGTTACAAGTTGGGTGACGGTAAAAGGTAACCTGGAAATGAATCTTTGTATGCCAGTACTGTCTTACAAGTAAATTTAATGCATAACTCACAAGTGAAATTTATTTAATTGCTGGAAAAGGTGGAAAAACTGCACAGAATTGTTACTAATAAAATTATTTTAATTGTATAATTAATAAATAAAGGTACCCAAATTCATTTTAGGTAAAAACTTTCTAGAAATTAAGAATTAAAATCATTGTATAAGTACCTTTATATATATATATAAAAACTAATAACTGAAATTATTACAGCAGAGTAAATGTAGCTTAAATTTCAGCTATTGTAATAGTAATCTTAAACTAATTTTCCTTTATTTATGTCTACTTCGTTTATTGCTTATTATAATAATAGTAATTATAACTTAAACTTATCTTTAATTATAGTTATTTTATAACTAACTTTACCCATCCCTAAACTTCAATTATTGTGATAGCAATCATAAACTGAATTTGCTTTTGCTTATGATTACTGCCAGTCTGCGCTCACTCCTTGCCTCTGCTTATGGTTTTAAAACGGTTCTAAAACAAAAAAAAAAAATTGTATCATAGCGTTGGAAACATTTTGGTTATGAGCCATTAATCTAAAAAGCCACAAGGGGGGGAACCTGCAAACTGCTAGTCTGGAAAAGCCAGCAAAAAAGAACCTTCAGGGAAATCTTTCTTTGGTTTATAAAATACCAGGTTAATAAGTTAACATTATATGTATTAGATCTTTAAAATAATAAAAAACTGTAAGTTCGTGTTTAATAAAATTAAGTTTTAAAAAATGTAAATCTGCCCTCTCCTAAATGCATAAAGTAAAATCCATCGGTTGCCAATTACAATTTAAAATAAATTAACCAGTTTATATAATTATGTTTAAGTATAAAAATTTGTGAAAGCATCTCCAAATTAAAGCATTTAAATAGCTAGTTCTAAAAAGCCATTATTATTAAAAAATCTAATTTGGTATTAATGAAAAATAACTTTGTAACAATAAAACCTGTCTGAAAGTCACCTCAATATGCATATTCAAGTGGTGGCAGTAAAAGTTACCTTGATTCCATTGGGAATCTTCAGTTTTCATTTTAAAAATAAATGATTTTTTCCTCTACTGCTAAAATAAAATACCTATGTAATTAACATCTTCATGGTAAAAGTGTAAAAGTAAAAAGCAAAGTACTGAAAGTTCATTTAATATATAGCACATTGCATTAAAAATGTTTAATAAATGTATAAAAATTAAGAGATAAACTTCAACATTGTCAAAATCTCTTGTGCATTCAAACCAGGTGTCCAATACACGCAGGGTACTTCTCCACATGAGTTATTGGCTAGTTTGGTCACTGACCCCTAAAACAATAAAAGTATCTACTACATCTCTGGTCGTGCTCCTTAAGTGGATGAAAACTACTTTGTGCAGCCAGCAGTGGCTAAGTACAGCCAAATGTACAATAGATATCATCTCCAAACTGGCACTGTTTCATAGGCCGGTAAAATCTACTCCCTAGTTTCTCTCTAGGATCAACAGTGCTGCAACTTCTGTAAAGAACATATGAAGCAGAGCAGTAAATACCAGAATACTGTAAATAGAACTTAAGCACAATTGGCACTATAGCTTGCTACCATGGAAAAATAACCTATATGGTATTGCTAACCTGAAGCTTGAAGCTATTAATTGCAGCTCAAAAAAACTTACACATTAAGTAATACATTAATTAGTATTAAGTACTGCACCTATCCTATTCTAGATATATGTTTGATAACTGTGGTAATGCTTTTAGTAAATCATACAAAAAAACATTAAAAATGTTAAAGGTCCTAATCAACTTCATTTTCTGAATAGTTAATAAACATGTCTATAAAATAAAAAAGTGGCCACCTTGCCTGACAGCATTGGGGCCAACAACCCTTTTAATTAAAAAGCCACCAAATTAACTTATGGGCACCCTCTCACATCCTTCTCCCCACACTAGGTGAAGGATGTGCTTGAGCCCAAGGCCACCAGTGGCTTACAGATAATTGGTTAACACCAGGTTCAATTACTAAAAACCTCCAAGGTACAAATAAGGGTATATCAAACTCTCAACCCAGGTTTCCCTCCTACCCCTTATCCAGCTCCTATACTAGTACTTAAAGTTCCGTAGTGTACCACAATATACCCAGGATAAGCAAACCAGGGCAGCCGGCTTAGAGTTCACCCTGGAAACTGATGGGTGGATTGTTAAAAATGCTCAGATATACCTGCCAGCAACAGTGCAATAAAAAGTCCTTCATAAAGTTCACCAAAGCACTCATCTGGAAAAAATGCCCTAACTAGCTTAGCCAAATGGTTTTTCGGAAAAAACAAAGCCTGGTTAAAAACAGTGAAAAAATGTTATCAGGAGTTACTCAATTAAAGCCAAAATATAAAACCTTTACTCTGTAGCTCTAATCACTCCCACAACTATTAAAACTAAAAAAATGTCCAGCTTTGTGTACTAATCCTGAATAAAGTCAGCTACCCAAGAGTACCAGTTCACCAGAAGCACCTGATGAAACATACAAGTGCCAGTCATTGAACAGCCTGGGATGCGTCTTCAAAAAACAAAGCTAAGTAATGTCTATGTTAAAGTCAACCTTGCCTCTTTTCATCTCCTTTGGCTTAACTGAAAAGAGAAATACCTCTTCTCATTTCTCTCCTCTACCATAAAAACTAATATTAATAATTTATGCCTAATCCCATTGTCCATTACAATTTTTCTGTAGGGTTAACCAAGAACATAAAATAACTTAATATATACATATACAGTTCCCCACCAACTTTAAAATGGTGCCATCTTTGCAGGCGCCTAAACTTTTCTACTTCTGTAATCCAGTGTCCTCTTAAAAAAACCATGTATTCCCAAAGTTCTAATTAAGTTTGTTCTTTCAGAATGGGCATCTTGTTAGCCATGTGAAAACTTCATCCAGCTTCATACAGAATGCCAGATCCATCTTCCTCCAGTTAAAAGAAAATAACAAAGTTTTACACCTTGTCAGGTAAGGACTACAGCCCATGGACAGCGGGAAGTAGCTACAGAAAAAAGATCATCTCCCTTCAGCACCCCTTTAAGATTAAAGGTGTAAACTCTCTAAAGGGAAAATAAAAAATTAATGGATGAATCTGGAGCCTGGCAAGAAATCCACATGAGCACCGGTAAGCCCCAGGATGGCTGCTGGATGGCCCCCACCCCCAAGAGTCTGCTGTCCAGGACGAAAACTTCTGGAAATGAGAAAAAGCTCTGGATATTGTCCAGGAGCTTTATCTTTGAGCCCTCACTGGGAAATTAATAAATGGGGTAATCAATCAAAACAATAAATAGCCACCCACCTCATAACTCCAACAATAGTGATGCCAAAGCTTAGCAAATTATGCTGGCATCAAGGGGGAGAATGATATGGGCTGTGGGGGGGGGGGGGGAGGGCTGTGTGTGTAAGCTAAATATGTTAATTGAAGCTTGCCTGGAATGTGGAAGATATGTGTTGGAGGTATGTGTTAATTCAAACTTACCTAGAGAGTATGGGTTAATTCAAGACCTATCTGATACTCAGATAAAATACTTGTGACTCTAAGAAACTAAAAAAAGTCATTTTGCCTGTAAACACCACCGTTTTGACTCCCAACTCCTACATCCTCTGTATAAAAGAAACCCAAAGATCCTATTCGGGGCTCAGGTTTTTGAACAGGAAAGTTCCTGATCCCCGCCAGTCATTAATAAATTTTCCTTCCCAAAATTATTACTGAGTCCTGGCCTTCGATACGCGATCACTGACTCTCCTTGCTTGCACAGTAGAAGCAGTGGGAAGTAGATGAGCTTGTAGCACTTGGAGCCCTTTTGAACATGCAGAAACCATTTGGGTCACTAGTAAATGTGGCCCAGCCATTTTGGTGGAATCCGGGGAGGAGGTGGAGACAACAAAGATGGGTAGAAGGAAGCGTGAAGAATGACAGAGACTTCTCCTTAAACCTTTCAGTCTCTCCTTCTATGTTCCTTTGGAAATGTGCTTCCACATTTTTTCTTACTTTGTACATGCTGATTCCTCTCCATAAAATGCATGGAGATTCTTGCCCTGTCTGTGGCGATGATCATCATGGTTAACATTTATTGTTACAATGATAATCATAGTTAGCATTTATTGAGTGTTTACTAAGTGGCCAACAGTGCTCAGCCCTTTATATGCCTTATATCATTGCCTGCTCACAACAATGCTGTAATTATCTCCATTACTTGAACAAGGACATTTATCAAGATTCAAATCAACCATAGCCTCTGTAGCCCCTTCTCTAACCCTCCAGACTTAGTTGCTCACTTCTCTTGCCCATGAGGCGTATCACAAATGCTTTTTTAAATGCAAAATAATGTCTATGTCTCCCTTGAACTAAAAGTCACTGTGGAGGCACAAGGAACATGCCCAAGGCCCATGAATTTCACCAGTGTATTCCCTGTGCATGGTACACTGACTGCTATGAATGCAAAGGGTGGGCACTTATAAAGGTGCAGCAAGTGAGCAAGCAATTTACTAGTTGTAGTAATTGCCATCTGTGGCATGCCTCTGACCCTGCCATTTGAGGACATGCTGGCCAATTACCAACTGCTAACATCTGCGGTTCTTTGCCTTCAGGCCACTGGGGGTCACTTTGCCCCTACCCCTACCCCACCCCTGTGAAGCAAATAGGAGGAAATACCACGCTGATGAATTGATCTGTATCTAAATCCATCTCCATCTTTGTATCCATGATCTCTGTATGTATGCATGTGCATGTATATGTTCCAGTTCCCTTTTCCCTCAGGTGAGATGACTCTGAAATGTGCATCCTGCACTGGCTCTCAGAGTCCCCAGTGTCATAGGCTCACCACCCACAATGGCAACCCTGAAGATAATGCACCGCTCATGGATGCATATCCTTCCCTGTCATTTCTTTACCTCCCTCTCTGTGTTTCTCATCCCCCAAAAAACTACTTGCCTCAAATTCTTGTTTGAGGGTTGACTTCTGGGAAAACCCCAACAAAGGCTATCAGTTAAAGTCACAATATTGAGAAGATACCAATGGATTCATGAAAAGGTGTTCATCATGAGATTTCCCTGGGAAGATCAGGAAGGGTGTCAGCCATTGACTCGGCACCATGACATCTTGATTTCTAAAGGTGATGCCAACTTCAGTAGATTCTCAGGCCATGAAAAAGTCAGCAAGTGCTGAACTTTTTAGAGGCTCTGCTTCCTGTCTTCCTAAACACCAGACAGGAGTTAAATATCATTTTACTACAAGACACACGATTTATGGGATTTTAGAACCTAAGATGTGGTGTGAACCAAAGAGTTAGTGTCCCTATTGCATATTGAGGGTGATTCTGTTACCACATTGTCTTTTGCCTGGTGCATAGTAAGGCTCAATAATGGATGGAAGAATGGATAGATGTACTTCCAGTGTTGTACATTCACTGTAATATTAAACTGCCGATGGTACAGGGGGCATTCATATCCCCTAACCTAGCCACTGAGATAAAGCCTATTTCTTTAAAAATCAATTCCAGGACCCAGGGCAGGGTGGTCAGAGATTCTTCATGGTGGTGGCTGTGGCTTGTGTCTACTTTCCCCATGACTAATGGGGCAAATGTATCTTTAGGGCACATACTAGAAAAGCTGCCATCTCAGTTCTTACCATCCATCATTGGTGGGTTATTGGTGACTCACAGGTGTGCTCATAGGATTGATTTAATGGACTTCTCCACTTTTTTTTTTTTTTAAGGACGTATTAGGGATTGAACCCAAGACCTCGTACATGGGAAGCAGGCACTCAACCACTGAGCTACAGCCACTCCTCAATGAGAGAGCTTGTGTTTGTTTTTAGGAGGTACCAGAGATGGAGTTAGGGACCTCGTACACAGGAAGCAGAGACAACCACTTGAGCTATATCCACTCCCCCTCTACTTTTTTAATAGGAGAAAGAAAAAACAGCTTTCAGTGATTAAGAAATTGAGATTTTTTTCCCTCCATTGTCAATGTCACCACACCTTTGCAATCTATTTATGCATCAGTGTCTATGATAAACTTTTTTTAAAGCACCACACAGTTGATTAGGAAGTTTATTGCGATTCCATAGTGCACTATAGGAAATATAGTGGTTCCCATCGTCTGCCTTCTCAAAACGCATTCAAATGTGAGCTGACAAACATACCACAGGGGTGTGTTCCAGGCTCTCCCCGCCTCTGCCCCTTTGAGCCTCTCTGCTAAAGCACCACAGGACAGATGAGACTGAGGCCCAAAGAGGTTTAGATAGAGGAGGAGCAGAACTACAGGGTATGCTTGGCTGTTTCCTCCAGGAAGTTATCTTCCTCCATGGAGCGGCCTGGTCCTCTCGGGACCAAGGGACTTCCCCAGAAATCTCCTGGCTCTTCCCAGGTCCTCTGTGGCGGGCATGCCTTCTTTGCTGTTCTCCTCAGAGCTGGAGCCTAGGGAAGAAGCTGAGAGCTCTCCGTGCCTGCCGTCCTCACACGGTGTCTGGCTGCCCTGGCACTCTCGTCTGCCTGGGGACTTGAGGCTTTGGTTAAAGGAGGCAGAGGCCATGCACTCGGCTGCCGTCTGGTCACAGGCACACAGCAGCTTCTCACACAGGCTCTTTCCCATGCCTGGGAGGGCAAGAGCAGACATGAGACATGACATGATGCCTATCCCTCCCCCAGCCTTCTCCTTCCACCCCCTTTGTGCAAACTGCTGGCGTCCCGCATATACTGCTCCCTCTTCTGGGACTAGTCTCAACAGTTCACCTCCTGGTTAGTTAACTCATACACTGCTTGATGCCTCCTCACCACCTCCTCCAGAAAGCTTTCCCCAGCCCCAGGCTACATCAGGTGCCTTTCCTGTGGGCTCGCATTGAATCCCACCCCCTGGTTCTATCAGGGCAGATGACATGTTAATGACATTGTACTATAATTGTCTATTTCTGTGTCTGCCTTTCACAAACCTTGAAGGTAGAGCCTATGGATCCTAAACACCTAACTCAATCCTCAACAAGTTATTTCCCAAATTAGCACTCAGGAAATAATTGACTGAACTGTCACTTCTTTCTTCTCAGGGCCACAGTTTGTCTGCCTGTCAAATGGAAGCAATACCCTTTCCCCACCCTATTTCAAAGTGGCCAAATAAAATACAGGGTGCCCCAGTTAAATTTGAATTACAGATAAACAACACGTAATTTTTTTTAGGTATTGCATGGTATATACATTGAAATTTTATTTGTTGTTTATCTGAAATCAAAACTAAACTGGGCAGCAGGTATTTTTGTTTGCTAAATCTGGCCACCCTACCCTGTCTCTTAGATACTGAAGCTGCTTACAGTGAGGGTAAGAGTGGGTAGTGTCTCTGTGGCTCGCGTGAAATGTGTTTCAAGTACATCGACATAGATAAGCTGCAATAGTACCCTTGTTGCCTACATTTTCCAAGCCTCATTGGACCCATTTTATTTTTTCCTTCCACTACCTTGAGATATTCATGGATCAGATTTCTCTTGCACACCACACAGACCCTCTGAAACTCCTAAACTGGCCTCCACATCAGCCCCATATAAACTTGTATTTCAACAGTAGGAAGGAAAGAGGGGGAAAGCAAAAGGGTTGACAAGCAGAGCAAAGGCCCCGTTTCTCCAGAGCAATGCTATGCTTCCACCCCTGTGCTCAGCATCAAAACATCCTGATCCCGGCTCCAACCAAAGCCTGGTGTCTGGTACAGGACGCTGTTGTCATGGCTCCCAGAGGCAGAGCTGGTCAACTGAAGCTCATTGTAGTGGGGTGAATTTAGTAACAATGAAAAGGAGTTAAGAAGGTGTTCGAGGGAAGCAGACTTGGCCCAATGGATAGGGCATCCACCTATCACATGGGAGGTCCACAGTTCAAACCCCAGGCCTCCTTGACCCGTGTGGAGCTGGCCTGTGCGCAGCGCTGATGCGTACAAGGAGTGCTGAGCCACACGGGTGGCCCCGCGTAGGGGAGCCCCATGTGCAAGGAGTGTGCCCCATAAGGAGAGCTGCCCAGTGCGAAAAAAGTGCAGCCTGCCCAAGAATGACACCACACACACCAAGAGTGACACAGCAAGATGATACAACAAAAAGAAACACAGATTCCCAGTGCCACTGATAAAGACAGAAGCGGTCACAGAAGAACACACAGCGAATGGACACAGAGAGCAGACAACTGGGGCGGGGGGGGAAGGGAAGAGAAATAAAAAATGAATAAATCTTTAAAAAAAAAAAAGGGGGTTCAAGCTACAAATCAGTGTTCCTGGATCTATGATAGTGGGAAGAATGGAGGATGGGCCGTCCACTGAGCATGGCAGCTGAAGCCTCAAGGCATGATCCGATCATGGGACAATGATGATCTGATCACAGCACATGTGAGCTCTAAACTCATTATAGACAAAGTGCTTGGGGAAACATCTCATGATGCTAAAATGGTAGTTCACTGTGTGGACCAACACACTTACACTTGGGTCTGTGATCTGCGCACACCACCAGTGACCGTGGGAGCCTCTCCAGCAGGCAGCCCAGCCTTCTCACCTCCTCCAGGCAGCAGTGGTGGGACAAACAGCACCTAAGACCAAGGAAAATCCTTTACTGCCCAGAGCTCCCAACTGCCCAGGAACACCTCCTTCCAGCATGCCTAACACACACAACAAGGGCCACCAGGTTTGGCTGCTCAAGTTGTGCACTGCACAAGGGATGTTACATCTAAGGTGGCATCACACTATAGTTATTGTTATTATTTTTTTTAAGATTTATTTATTTATTTAACTCCCCCCCTCCCCCAGTTGTCTGTTCTCTGTGTCTGTTTGCTGCGTCTTGTTTCTTTGTCCGCTTCTGTTGTCGTCAGCGGCATGGGAAGTGTGTGCGGCGCCATTCCTGGGCAGGCTGCACTTTCTTTCACGCTGAGCGGCTCTCCTTATGGGTGCACTCCTTGCGCGTGGGGCTCCCCTATGCGGGGGACACCCCTGCGTGGGACGGCACTCCTTGCGCGCATCAGCACTGCGCATGGGCCAGCTCCGCATGGGTCAAGGAGGCCCGGGGTTTGAACCACAGACCTCCCATGTGGTAGACAGACGCCCTAACCACTGGGCCAAGTCCGTTTCCCTTGTTGTTATTTTTTAAATTTCTATTTTTATTATGACTGTTGGCAAAAGTGCATATGTATTACAACAATTTTCCAACAGACAGAAACAGTCTTAAGAAGGGGTACCTTTTTCTAATTTACCCAAAGGCACCATGTGGGCTGGTAGTAACCTCACTCCCACCAACCTATTAGACAACATAGTAGGACGAGGCCCACATGCATAGCACACACCCCTTTTTCTCACCTTCCTAAAGAGAGAGCTGAGAATCTATCTTGAGTATAATTAAAAACTGCATCTAGAAAAGGGTCTAGCATAGTGCAGGACCTCAGTCAATATGTGGGACTGAACCAACATCTTGCTTTTTCAATCCACCCACATCTCGTCTGGCCTGACATGGCCTCACAATCTCTAGCTTTGCCCCTAGACAGAGGGACTTCCTTAGGAAACGGGTGGTGGCTCCAGCTGATAAGGGGCTACACGTGTTCCCTACATCCTCCGTCTCAACTTCCCTCTCCTTCAATAGCTCGCTCTTTCTCCCTGCAGACCACAGCTAAGCAGGGATCCATCATAGACTCTTGCAGCCTTTCAGGAATGCTTGTGCTTACCCAAGGATGAGCTATACTGACCTTTCCTTGCTGCCAGCAACTGGAGAACACCTAAGTCATACGCTCACATTAGCCAATGGCTGGAATGCAGATTCTGCTGCAAAGGACTGCACCACTCAGCTGTTCTTACAATAGAGCTATACTGTATTGCATGTGCATTTGGCAGGGACTGAGGGAAGAGGTACACAGTTAATATAATATTTAGAATCTAAAGTTGGTGAGTGAATCAGAAATCATATATGATCACATTTTCTTGAAAATCTCTTAAACTGCCCATAAGACACACTATATATGGTTTTGAAAATACATCTTTACAGGAAATGATATCAGTTCCTTTAACTCTTCCTTCATCATGGTTTTCCTCCTATGGCTTTTGGTCATTCCATTTCTTCCTTACAGATGTCAGGGAAGCAATCCAATCTTCAGGTTCTCTTTGCCTGGCTGGTCAAATTTCATAGTTTGCCAGTGGTCAGGAAACCCCTTTAAAATTGTCCTCACTTTATATCCATGGGCCCCCAATAGAACACAGTGATTGTTGCTGCCCAGACTTCTAGCCTTTGCCCATGGCTTATCTCATTGAGTGCTCTGGACTCAGGAACTCTGGCACTATTTAAATGGCCTTGGAGAGAGAGGGCATATTACTGAATTCTCATACTGTCAGCATGGTCAGAATTCCACGGTGTGGCATAAACTTTGCTCAGCTAGGGACTTCTTTGGAGTCACCTGGTGGGAGGGAAATTTGATCTGGGCAGCCAAGCCCCAATTCCCTTTACTGACCACCCAGTGGAGATTGGATTGGGGGGGGAGGGCAGGCAGGATGGTGATAAAGCAGACTAGTAAAATAGGGAATTAATAGATCTGGAACCTGGTAGAGAGTCCACATGGGCATCAGTAACTCCCAAGATGGCTGCTGGAAGACCCCCACCCCCAGGATTCTGCTATCCAGAACAAAGACTTCTTCTGAGAGCAAGGAAAAGCCCCAGATATACCCCAAGGACTTTATCATTGGGCCCTCACTGGGGGATTGATAGGTGGGGTAATCAATCAAAACAGCAAACAGCTGAAACTCCTCCCATGTTCTCATCATATTTCCTTGCTTCCTCCCCTTAATAATAGAGTACACACTTTAATAAATAATGCAGTAAAAGCACAGACAGTGGCCCACCTCATAACTCCGGAAATAGTGATGCCAAAGCTTAATAAACGTAAGCAAGGCCTCAAAGGGGGGATATAAATAACCCTTGCATGAATTCAAAATTATCTAATTCTGTATCCAAGTGTGCCTAGTTTCTAGAAAGTCAATTAAGTAATATAGGCCCTATAGGCTTTAAATATTCAGAAAGGATGTAGACTGAATGTGTACTCAAAGTTACATCCAGATGGAGTGTGGGCAATATGTTAATTCAAGCTTACCTGGAGGGTAGATGATATGTTAATTCAAGCTTACCTGGAATGTGGGGGACATGTTAACTTAAAACCTACCTGGTACTCAAACAAACACTTAAAACCCTAAGAAACTAACAAAAGAAAAGTCCTTTTTGCATAAAAGCACCTTTTGACTCCCTGCTCCTGCATCATCTGTATAAAAGGGATCCAGAAATTCTATCCAGGGCTAAACTTTTTGGGTAGGAGTCTGCCAGGCCCGGACAGTCATAATAAACCTTCCTTCTCATAATATTCCTGAGTCCTAGCCTTCAATACGTGATCGTTGAATCCTTTTTGCTTCCACAACAGTGGGACAGTAGAGAGAGGAGACAGAGCTGTGGCTGGGCTGTGTGGGCAGGTGGCAGCTTGGGTGATGCAGCCACCTGGACACCATCAGGCCTGCCTTTGGCGTGCTCCGTGCTCCAACCATCACCCGTATCCTTCTGATTATCTACCATCAGCCTTGTCTTTCTCTTTTTCTTCAGTTTCGCCGGTAGCTGCTATCGTTGCTTTGGCAGCACTCCACATGAGAGGGGACTCAGCCCTTTGACTGCAGACCTCTCATGAGCCGTGGCCCCAGGGCAGCCCCCACAAGCAATCAGCCTTTAAACTTAAAATTCTACTCTCTCAGTCTCCCCCAAATTCATCTCCAGATTTTGTTCTCCCACGGCCCTGACTATGCCAGGTGATATTTTTGCTTACTCATCCCTCTCTTTCATAGTGGGAGCTCCGGATGGGCATGGGCATATGTCCTTGTTCAGTTTTGTCTAGTTTTCATCGTTTTTGTATCTCTACCATTTAGCATAGTGCCTGGCACACAGCAAAAGCTCAAGAACTGCAGGTTGAATGCATAGAAAAATGAGTGAATGATTGAAGCCAGGGCAAATTCTTGCAAGAAAGGTAGCTCTACAACGTAGCAGTTACAGTCCATAGTTGTTGGGAAACTAACTTCCACGTGGCCGCCTTCAGGACAATCTGACGAGAGTCCCCAACCCTGCAAAATGGGCTCCATGGAGGCTCAAGTGCCCAACCATTGGCCCTCTTACAGCAGCCGGGGGCACCTGGGTGGCCTGAAAGAGCTCTAGACCCCCAAATCAAAAGATGTCACTTCCTGTCTGGCTCCATCCCTTCCCTGCCGAATGATCTCAGACAAGTCAGCTTCTGAGCCTCAGCTGCACATTTGGAAAATGGGCCCGTTGATGCTGCCCTGCCTTGCGTGAGATTTGTATACAACGAGCTCTGTGTGAGGCCGGCAGGGATGTAAATACAGAAGGGTGTCCTTCCCTCTCACTCCAGGAGGCATCGGCACCACCCGCTTGCACCCCCATACCTGTCCAGGGCATCCCTCGGGTCCCCTCTTCCTTCTTGCCCGCAGTAACAGCCATAGGATTCGAATTCCTCTGGGCATCGGGATGTCAGACAAAAGAGCATCTGTCCAAGCTGTGGCATCACCTGTAGGGTGTCCCCGCTTCCCTGGTGCAGGAACGTGAATCTGTCACAGGCTGATTAGAGACAGTGACTGTCAGAAGAGTAAGGGAGGTGGGGGCAGCTTTCCCAGGAGGAGCCTAGGGCTCCCTGGGGGTGCTGGCCCTGCAAAGAGAGCCCAGGTCCTAAGCCGCGGAGCTCCATGCTTGTTGGAAAACCGTTTTGTGGCAAGTCCCCATGTCCAGAACGAGGTGTTTTGCAGAGAGCAAATCTTTCCTCACCCCACTTCTACCCTCTTTCCCAGACTCCTTAAATCTTCCTAAGGGGCAGGATTTTCAGAGTCCAGGATCTTCTTAGGACCACATTTTACTAGTGAGTCGCGTAACCGTGCCCTGCCCCCAACCTGGCAGGGCCTGTCATCCTTCAGGGGAGTTCTGGTCACTCTCAGCTTTTCTGGTTCCAACAGGCTAGCACAGTCCGGCAGGGCTGACTTGCAAAGCAGATCCGCTCTGTGATTTTCATCTCCCGCAACCCCACCCTTCTTTGGCCTTCTTTGGCCGAGGGTAAGGCATTGTGCAAACCCCATCATCTTAGATTCCTGGGGAAAGGACCAAGAAGCAAGAGGCCTTGTCTAGGGCTCCTGGCCTAGCATCCCTCTCAACTCCGGCTTTCTCTGTGCTCTGTGCTGGGTGCTGAGGAGGGCTTGCCCAGACACTAACAAAGTCGCCTCTGCTTCCCAGCTGCCTGTGCCTCCTGTCCTTTGACAGGCATCCAGAGGGGGGACAGAGAAGTGGGAGGATTAGTAAAACTAAAGTGATGCATTCTTTCCAATAAAGCTTGGTGCAGGTGATGCTAAGTTCTCCTCTTCTGGGTCAGTAAGAGTGGGGAGAGCACTAGGACAGGGGGTCAAAGACCCAGGCCCAACCTCACTGTAGCTGAGTGACCAGAGCCAAGTCACTTCCCTCTAAGCCTCAATGTGCTCCCCTGCTAAGGGGGGGTGGTACCTGCTGCTCACAGTACACGAGATCACGATGCGATATGTGATCTGGAATGCTCGCTAACAATCTAAGCAAAGGAGACCAAGGCTGGGCAAGGGGAGACACATCTCTACTTGCTTCTGCTCACCTGGTCCAGGTGTCTTCTCAGGACCACCTTCGAGGGATGCCACATCCAGGCCCAAAGATTTAGCGCCAGTGGGGACAATGGTTACACCTTTAGCTGTGGCAGCCATCTCTACAGATCCTAAAAATACAAAACTTTATAAACCATGTTCAAAAAGTGGCTCAAGGACAGACTTGTGTGTGGACAAATGGTCAAGGCCAAATGCAGATGGATGTTATGAATGCTAACAAACAAGAGTTGGCATACATCAAGGCAGAGTCTCAAGTAGAATTTCTAAAATTTCTGTGGAACCTTAAAATGGTCAGGAACCTATTCTAAACCATAAGGATGACACCTCGTGGACAAAAACTCTCAGTCTCCTGGGTCAATGTTTGGGTCATGTTTACCGACTTGGGCCTGCTAGCGAAGGGGCTTCATGGTGCCCCCAACTAGGGAAGAGAGAAAAAGGATGGTGGAGAAACTGTCAACCCATGGCACATGATAATATAGGCAAGAAAAACTACTTAAGACCCTCTACTTCCTTGCTCAAAACACTGTGGCAACTTCTCATCATAAATTAAGCACAAGATTCTCACCAGGGCCTGCAAGGCTGACCCATGCTCTGGCCTGCTGCCCTCACCAACCTCATCTCTTATACTCTCCCTCAGTGCTCTCTGAATATTCCTTGCTCAGCATGTGTCAGTCCCACCTGCCAGCGCAGTCTAGTCCTGATAAAGAGAACGTGCATAGGCTCAGTGCCCCAATTTGGGGACTCAGGCTCAGTCTGGGGACTCAGGCTCAGTGCCCAGGTGGTGGCTAAGGCTTGGGCAGCTTTCTGCCCGCTAAACTGCAGTCTTCCCCCAAGGCTGCCATGTGGATTGGCCTACAGCTGGTCTTCCCCCTTCCACTTACCCTGCTGTAACCTCAGGCTCCTGCATTTAACATCTTGCCCAGCTCTCCAGTCTCACCAATAGAAACCAGCTAACCAGTTTCTTTCTACCCTGTTCCTGACTGCTAGAAACTCATCAGTTGGTGTCAGTGTTAAGAGAGTTGAAAAAAATACAGTTTTAGAGTTAAAAAATCAGAGTTTGAATGTTTCAACCCAGCCCTATCCTAGAAGTACGAACTTGGGCAAATCACTTAGCCTCTCCAAATCAAAATTTCCCCATTTGCAAAAGTTTATGAATAATACTCTTTTGGGGATTCAGAATAACCCTTCTAGCTAAATGCCTAGCAAATAGGAAGCACCTGACAATAGCTGTTAGAACCCCTTGCTGACCATGGAAACATCCTGACACCCACTCTACAGTTGGAGACTCTCCAAGTGAAGGGGTCTGCAGGGAGATGCAGCTCCCAGGAGCCCATGGCCTGCTGAGCCTGAGTCTCACCGCCCCACACCAAGGAAGAACTTCCTGGATTCTTGGTGCTAATAAAATTTGAGATACTCTCACTCTCTTTAGATGAGGGCACTAACCTGGACCCACCCTCCGTCTGAAAATATTCCTCTGGGGCCAATCTGAGTTCCCTGGCCCCTCTCCCGCCCACACTGATAAGGTCACAGGACATCTCAGGACAAAGTTGGAGCAAATGTCAATAGCATCTCTGCTTCTGGCCCTGATCACTTACTTTAGTCTGGTTATGAGTTGGGAATTCTGACCAGGTGGGCCAAAGGGTCCCCAAGTGAGGGGCCAGCCTGCCTAGCTCAGAGCCAACAGCAGCACTTCCCTTTTCATCAGAGAGCAGGGGAAAAAGGAGATTCCAGTTTTTTTTTTTTCTATTAGTATAGGTACAGGTTTGTTTTTATTTGCTTGTTTTTAAGTAATAGTACCCACTATCATCTATGGAAATGCACAATGAGCATAAATTAGTCCCATTTTTCTGTAGGGCAATGTGGCATCATATCAAAAGCCCTAAAATGATTTTGTTCTTTATCCAACAATTTAACTTCTAGACATTTATTTTCCCAAATTATTCTGAAGTGGATAGGCATACAGAAAGTTCATATGTATTATTTATATTAACAAAATGTTAGAAATAATTGGTTTCATAAATTATGTATTTCCACACAAAGTGTTTTTATATAACCACTAAAAATCCCCCTACAGAAAAATGACATGGGAACCTAATCATAAATGATACAAGGAAGATTGCTAAACAATAGCTATCAAACAATCTAAAATTCATTTTAATTATGTCTATAGATATGCCTAAAGGAAAAAAAAAACTAGCAGAAAGTGTCTTCGACTACTGATATGATTATCTTTAACTTATAGTATTTCAGGTGATTATAAATAAAAAACTAAATACTATTTTTGTACTTTCCTAAATGAATCTCTTTTCCAGATAAGCATCCATTTCCATTTCATCATGCTTTCTTCGTTTTGTTGTCTTTTCCCCAGCGCTCTTTTGGAACACACTTGATTTCCCCAATTTGGAAGCACATGAACCTTACCAAGGCAGGAGACGCCTGCATGCATTTACCTGGAGGCGGCGTGGCCCCTGCAGCTTCCCCATCCTCCCGATCTTGGTCTGGTTCTGTCCACAAACGAAGAGACACAGGTGAGCCCCCAGCCTGGCCTCTCCCGCTGTGGCTTCCAGGGGTGCCTCCCCCGGGGCTCCTCATTCTGCCTCTGACTGCCCCTCCCCTGCTGAGCAGTCTAGGGAAGCGGTGATTCCCCGGCCCCTGCTGAGCCAAAAGAAACTCCAGGCACAGGCTTGCGGGGAGGCTGCAGCTGCAGCTCGTCAGGTAGAAGCAGAAGTGTTCACTGAACAACTCGAGCAAAGCAAGCTACTCTAGCATGTTGAGGGAGGCAAAACAAGAGAAAAGAAATCCATGTTTTTGGAAGTGAGGAGAATGCAGCAGAAAGGCAGCAGGATTTTGTGATTCAAGTGTCTTGCTCTTGCAGTGGGTCTCAAGGGAAAGCAGCGGGGCCTCAGTTTTCCTCTGTAAAATGAGTGTCTTTTAACAGTCCTTAAGCTCCTACCGTGTGCTTTGTCTGTGTTAACTTATTTAAGAGCAGCCATGAGGTTGCATCCTCATTTCACAGGTGTGAAAGATGACAAACAGAAAAGTCAAGTAACCTTGCTCGAGGTGACGGAACTTGAAAGTGGCAGCACCAGCATGCAAACACCCGGCTAAAGGTGACACGTACCCACTCTGCTAGGCTGCTATTTCTCTTCTCCCTGTAGCACCAAGAGCTAGAGATGGTAACCACAAAACGCTTTGGAAAGGAAGGGGCCGCCTCACATTTAATATTGTCAAAGATCGAGAAGACGATCATGTTAAATGAAAATCAGGCTTCAGGGGTGACTGATAGGGACACAAGTGTCCCAGCAAAGAGAGAGAACCTGGGAAGTGAGGTACTGAGTGCTAAGCTGGGGCAGACTGGCCATCCGCAGGCAGAGCCTGTCAACTGAGACCTGTGAGAAGGCTAAGCCGTGCTGCCTTGGGCTGTGGCTTTTACCCCTTGGAGTTCTCCCTCATCTGCAAAACGGATCTACTGATGTCAGGAGGAAAAGTTCATTGTTAGTAATTAGTAAATAATTATGATTTGTTTCCACTTATGAATAAAAGTTCCCTGGTTATTAATACCACAAGCAAGGTAAATGGTTATTTCTTCTGATGTAATCTTGGCCCAGATTTTTTTAGAAAAGAGATTTTTCTCCATGAGTCACTACTGCATCAAGGAGAGAAAATGAGTCTTTCAGCCTAAAGTTTGGGGTTAGAGTCCAGTCAACAACTTACTGAGCCTCAGTTTCCAACATTTTCTGTAAAATGAGTATAGAAATATTTCCTCTGGGCCCTGCCCAAAAGTGCTCACCAGAGTGGAACCGAAATATTTAGAGGGTGTCCCTGCATGGGATTCCATGCTCTCGTCTTCTGAAATCCCCTCTGCCGACCAGTCCTCCAGAGGGTGGTCGGTCTCCTAGCTCTTGCCTCAGCTGCCACTGTGGAAGGGCATCATCCTGTTCCATTATGGGCCCCGCTCAGTGCCCATGTGCAAATGCAGCAGGTTTGGGGGCACAGGACCGAGGAGAGAAGCAGCCCCGGCAGTCTGATCAGGAGCATGTGGGTGCTCCACTGGGTCCCATTTGGCAGAACTGGGCCGGGTGAGGCCAGGCCTGAGCTGAGGCAAAGAGCCAGCCAACGGCCTCTTTGCGAGTGAAGGGCGTGACCTCCCCTGATGGGCCCAGGTCCTTATGCGAGGGCGGCTTGAGAGGGAGTTGAGTCTAGAAGGAAGGACGGTAACATCCGGGTGCATCAGAACTGCCTCGACTGCCAGCCCTGTGCTCAGTTCTGGGGTTTGGGCAACTTTTCCTGGAGTCTCCATTTACCAACCTAAAATGGAGGCTTTAACAATTACTTCATAGGGTTATATGGGCACGAAATGAGATCGTGTATTTTAAGTCCGGTGTCCTGCATACCTCTTGGTGGCATGTGCTATTTATTTTTAGTTACACCACAATTTTTGGAAAAGCTGCAGGTCCAGATTCTTCCCATGATTGCTCTCATTTAATCCTTAAACCACCTTGAAAAACAAGTGCAATCAATCTTCCCAGGGGCCAGTCCACAGCCTGTTTTTGTAAATAAAGTTTTATTGGAACAAGGCACAGTCATTTATGCATTCTCTGGGGCTGCCTTTGCACTCTGACAGCAGAGTTAGGTATCTGAGATGGAGACCATACGGCCCGCAGAGCCTAAAATATTTTATCATCTGGCCCTTTTTGGTAAAAGTTTGCCGATTGCTGGTTTACACAAATGAATAAATAGAAGTTTGGGTTTTTCCCATGCTTCCAAAGTCACACCGCTGAAAACTGGGAGAGCCAGGATGTGATCCTCATTCTGACTCATCCAAAACACATCACTGTTTTGTTACATGATGGTGAGAAATAATATAGACCTTACATCTTTTTCACCCAAACTGTGATTTTGGGGGGCCCATCTGCCCTCTCTGGAGGGTGTCTGTGTGTGTGTGTGTTGGGAAGTGGAGGTATGTATGCATCCAAGTAGACTTCAAAGTCCCCAAGAAAACTTATTTCCTTTCCTTACATCTTTCCCAGGGAGAAACACTATCATTTCTAACTGCCACAAAGTAATGACAGTTAAAGCTGACGAATGGAAACCTTGAAAAATGGGCCAATTTTGGATTCTTTTGTGATTGTTGGATGAGACCAAAAAGCCCACACCATATCTTCAGTTTGGGGCTGAGTATTTACCCTGAGGAGATGGAGGCTGCCGCTAGCCAAGCATCCTAGGAGCAGCTAATGCTTGAGCAGGAAGTGGGGTGCACCTTGGACTGGGTGGGGACAACATCTCCTCTTCCCTCTAGACCTGGACCCCAAGGCGCTGGGGGTGAGCCATCCTTGGCCAATGGCACATGGCCAGGAGTAGCACGTGAGCCTCGGTTTCTATCCTCATGTTGGCAGTGGCAGCAGCAGGAAGTCACAGTAATAAGCTTCTAGGGCAGTGGCTGTGGACCCTTCCTCCTCAAGAAAGAGAACAGAATTCTGTGCCCATCAGGAAAATCAGGATTCTCCCCCTAACGCAAGGAGAGTGATCCCACCTCTTGGAAGTACAGAGGGGCCAGATTAGCAAATGAGATTCAGGCTGCCCATTCAAATTTGCCTGTCAGTCAAATGATGAATAAGTTTATAGAATAAGTATTTCCTTTGCATTATTTGGGACACACTTAAACTGAAAAGGTGTATGTTGTTTATCCTAAATTCGTCTTTAACTGGGTGTCCTGTATTTTATCTGGCCATGCTACAGAGCTGGGAATAGAATAGAAGGCAGCAGTGGAAGCAGAGAAGAGGCAGGGGTGGGCTGCAGTTTCCTCGAAGCAGTTTGATAACAAGCCCAGGCTGGGGTCATTTTAGGGGCATTCATTCCAGCAAGTAGGCAGATGACAATCAGGAAAGGGTATTTGGGACACGCCCAGCTCCCTCTTGCTCACCTTCCCCTGAAAGGGCCCTCAGGCTGGTGTCGGTGGACTTCTCAGGACCCGCTGGAGAAAGAGAAGCCCCAGTAGCAATGAGCAATGCAGTCAAAGCCGAGCTGGAGGACCGGCCGGGGAATGCTGGACTGAGGGAGCCTGGGAAGAGCTGGGCCTTGTCCTGGGATTCTCTGTCTCTCCTCCTCCCCAAGCATGGGGTGCTCAGGAAGGACCCTACAGCCAGTGCTGGGCTGGGTGAGGACAGTGGACATCAACAGACACCAGCTAATCACTGCAAGGGCTGCAAACCCCCAAGGGCCTGCGGCCGTGGAGGATGATGTGGCAACTGGCAAAGACCTCTGTTCAGGGGGGTGGCAGGGGGCAGAGGAAACAGAGCACCTGACTCAGACGAGATGTAGTGACACGCACACGCACACACATGCATACATGCACACACCCATACACAAACACTCACGCCCTATACGAGCACCCCCCCAAAGACGTGTGCATGTGCGCATGCATCCATCCATACACAGGTGCACACATGCCCACACAAACACATGTGCACACACCCACACACAAACACACATGCATCCACACACCAATATACTCAGACATAACACACATGCATGCACACATACCCTTACGTAAACACACACACCATATACACATACCCATACATACATGCAACTGCATGCACACATTCCCATACATAGATACACATGCCCCCGCACCCATCCACACTCACATTCACATATATATGCACACATACCCACATCGTCTTCCTCTTTACTATGCACTGCAAGACCAGTTCTGGGAAAGAGACCCCAGCTCCAGGAGAGGGGATTCTCTGCTCAGGTACACTCCAGGTATCTGAAGGTTGGGACTGAGAGTTTGTGGGAAGGTAGGACAAGATAAGGAATGACAAGTACACCCCTGATTTCTGCCTTTTATGCAAGCTGCATGTTTTGGACTTAGAACGACCACTTGCGGGAAGCAGATGTGGCTCAACTGATAGAGCGCCCGCCTACCGTATCAGAGGTCCAGGGTTTGAACCCAGGGCCTCCTGACCTCTGTGATGAGCTGGCCCATGTGCGGCAGCCCCGGGCACCCTGCTGCAGAGAATACCCAGCCTGCACCTGCAGAGGAAGGAAGGGAGGGAGCCTAGGGTTTAAGCCTAACTAGCCCAGGTCACACTGTCTGCGCAGCAAGGGACAGGGGCAGCACCAGCACCCTTTCATTGTGGGATGTCTGAACGGGGCTGCACGGAAGTAAGTGCATCTCCTGGCCGGGGCCAGGGGGACATCCCTGGGGCCATGGCTGGGTGAGCAGGTGTATCCACCGGCTCCATCACCAGTAGGCACCAGCTCCCCAAGAGGCCTTACCTCTGGGCAGAACAGTTGTCACCTCTTCCCTACTGGTTGTCTCTGAAAAGCAAACACATTGGCAAAGTCTGTTTGGAGCAGCGGCCTGGGGGCAGGTTAGAAGGCCCTGGACTCAGCACCCAAAGGCACAGAGCAACAACTGGTGCCATCCAGCTCTGCCCAGGGCGCCAACCCCACCTGGGCCAGGGCCCGGTTCTTCCCACCTGGAGTCTGAGCCAGACAGAATGAGGGGTCCAGATGATTGAGGGTGGAGTTGAAGGCGGCCTGAGCCAAGCACTCGATGGCCTCCTTGTCACAGCCACACAGGCGGTGCTCACAAGGGTCCTTGGTCTCTGCAGAGAGAAAGGGCGGAGCAGGTAGAAGAGCAGCCCTGGAATCCTAAGGTTCCCCAAACTCCGAAGCCGTCTGCCCGCCCAGGCCCCACTGTCCCCCTCTTGTAGGTCATGCCAACTCAGGCTGGAACTTGGGCCCCCTCAGTCACTGAGGCTGGAACTGGGGAGTCCTGATCACTCATTTTCTCCAACACTCACTCCACCGTCAGTCCACCCTGTTGGCTCTGCTTTCACCTAGGGTCCTGTCTGTTCATCCCGTCTCCACTTAACAGCCCGGCCAGGCTGCCCTCTTCTCTGCCCGGGTTATGTTAACAACCAACAGTCAACTAACCAGGCCAGTCTAGTCTTGTTGAGCAACCAAAGCAATCCCCCAACCCCTCCCATGACTTCCCAACTCAAATTTTGCCTACAGTCTCACCGTAGCCTAGAAAATGGCTCAGGACCCTCCCACCCACTCCCACCACCCCCGTTCCTTCTCTGAACTCATCCTGTCCACTCCCCCTCGTTGCTCCACTTCCCCACTGGCATCTTGGTCCTCGAGCCTCAGGGACCACCCACCTGCTGGTTCCTCTGACTGCCTCACTCTCCTCCTGGAGACCACAGGATCTCTTCGCTCCCCTTCTTTATTACACCTTGGCTGTCATCTCAGGGAGGCTGTTCTTGACCTTCTGATTTAAATAACAACCTTTGCCCCAGCCTTCCCTATCTCTTCCCCTGCTTTATTTCCCTCCATAGCTCTTATCTATGTCACCATCTTAATACACTAGAGTGTGGTAAGCAATGTATGTTTCCTGTCGGGACAGCCTTGAGAAAATTCCAGAAGGTTAGGATAGTCCCAGTGCCTAGACGACTGCCCCACACATGGTAGAGGAGCCCGGCACATGTTTGTTGAAGGAATGAATGAATGAATGATGCTCTCAGTGACCCCTGGGTTCACACCCAGTGCCTCCCACTCCAGCCGATCCGTGCTGCTTGGATCGGGGAGCCAGTAGAACCAGGCTTCAGACCCTGGCCTTGCCACTGAGCAGCAGTGGAACTTAGGGCAAGTTACTTAATCGCTCTGAACGTTCCTCTCCTTGTCTGAAAAATGTGAGTGAAGACCCCTATTAAACAGGGCTGCTAAGAAGACCCCAGGTGGTGTGCACAAAAGCTCCGTACCTTGTAGGCACTCAAAAAGCGTGGCTGGAATTTCAGACCCCAACACGCCAGGTTCCCCCTCCCTCCATACCTGGGCCCATTCTGCAACTTCTGCCACGAACACCCAGAGACAGGAAGTAAATAACCTGGAGTCACACAGCTAAGGTGGAGAGCTAAGATTTGAACTTGTATGTCTGATTCTTTCGAATAACAAGAACCCCCATTCATCCATCACTGCTTCTTCCTCCACATCTATCATACACCAGTCAATGTAGCAACTGGTTACAAGCAATACAAATTACTTTTCATAACCAGTCTCTGAAGAGGGTTTTCTCCTCCCCATTTTGAGGTTCAGAGAGGTTAAGTAATTCCCCCAATGTTACACCGTGTGTAAGAAGCAACTGTGCTTCCCAAACTCTCAGGATTGCTACAACTATCAAATTGCAAATCAGATAATCCAGTGATCAACCATTGCTTCAACTCAATGAATGCTGACTGCACATCTGCCCCATGCCTGGCTCAGCAAGCTGGGGGGACCGAGGGGGGGACCGAGGACCAAGGATGGTGCTGCCAACACAACGGGGACAAGGCAGGACCCTGGGCATCCTCAGGCTGGTCCAGGCGGTGCCTCTGAGCGGCCGCCTCTCTGCGCAGAGCCCCAGGCCCCTGCAGATGCTCACCACAGGTGACCCTCTTGCCGATGCAGTCGACCTCCATGGGGAGCTTGGTGGCGTCTTGGAGACAGTCCATCTCAGCGGCCTCCTCGTAGCACCTGCGGTGCTGGAAGCAGCAGCTGAGGCAGGGTGGGCAAGGTCAGGGTCAGGGCTGGGAGGGGGCAGGCAGCCCACGGCCCCTGCCTCTCCAGGCGGCTCCCACCTGGCCTGTTTCAGGCACTCAGCACAGGCACCCACGCGTGTGCACACACCTGCCACTGCCGAGCCGCCCGCTGCAGGTGATGTCTGCGCTGTCCCTTGCCCAGCGTGCTGGCATCAGTCGAAGGTGGCTCAGAAGGGACCAAGATTAGGCAGGGCGGGGCCTCCTCATCTAGACACCAAACCTCTGGCTGTTCCCCAGGACGGCCCAAGGCCACGAGGGCGCAAATGTGTCTCCAAGGGCAGCTGCCAGTCCCTACCACGTCCTCCTGCCTGACCTCTTGGAAAGGCTGACCTCATTACTCCACCCTCGTCTGCTGGTGGTGGGAGACGCAGTTTTATCATTTGCGTGGTCTGACCAGGGAAGGACAGGCCAAGGGCGTTTTGAGGCATAACCTAGCCTCTTCTATTCCTGCTGCCACTGCTGTTCCAACCATTTTAACCCCTGTCTACCCCTGCTGTTACCATGGCTACCACTCCTGTTACTGTGGCTATTAATACTGTTACCATGCCCACTACTCCTGTTACCACAGCTACTACTCTTCTTATCATGGCTACTACTGCTGTTTCCACAGCTTCTTCTGCTGTTACCATGGCTATTACTCCTGTTACCATAGCTACTACTCCTGTTACCATGCCTACTACTGCTGTTATCACAGCTTCTACTGCTGTTACCACAGCTACTACTCTTCGTATCATGCTACTACTGCTGTTACCACAGCTTCTTCTGCTATTACCATGGCTACTACTGCTGTTTCCACAGCTACTACTCTTGTTACCATGGCTACTACTGCTGTTACCATAGCTATTACTCCTGTTACCATGGCTGCTAGTCCTGTTACCATGGCTACTACCCCTGTTACCATGGCTACTACTCCTGTTACAATGGTTGCTACTGCTGCTATTATGATGGCTACTCTTACTACTACTACAGCCCCACCATAACTACTACCGCTGCTGTTACCATGGCAACTACTGTGTCACTACAACAATTACTGCCTACTACTGCTGTTACTATGGCTACTACTTCTGCTGCAGTTGCTATGGCTACCCTGACTGTTACTATTACTACTGCTCCCACAGCCCTACTGTACCTATTACTACTACTGCTGCTGCTGCTGTTACTGTGGCCATACAACTGTTACTGCCACCACTGCTACAGTCCCACTATAACTGCCACCACTGCTGCTCTGGCTGCTACTAGTGCTAAGACTACTGCTGCTGGTGCTAGTACTACCACTACTACTACTGTTCCTATTGCTACTAATTACTAATACTCTTGAATGCTTAGTAAGACAGGCAAAGTCCCAATCCCTTTGACTTGAACTTGGTCATTTAGTCCTCAATAGCAACTCTATGCCGTGGGTGTTACTATTATATTCATTTTACAGGTGAAGAAATGGGAGCACAAAAAAAATTAAATAACCTATACCTCAGTCACAAGTTGGTAAGGAGCAGAGAAGCAGGAGTGTTGGCTCATAGAAAATGTCTTACAATTTTTACCATATTTCCCTAACTGGTGACTATCCCCGTTGGCCCTCCTACCACCAGTACCACATCCCTGCTAACACCTGATGCTCCTAAGCTGTAAAATTTCATTGCCGACCTGATGGGAAAAAGTAGAATCTTGTTTTAATTTGCATATCCCTTTTATATAGGAAGGCTGCACATCTTTATGGGCCACTTACATTTCTCTTTTACTCTGCACTTCCCATTAGACAACTAGTTCTTTGAAGCAGCAATAGTGTTCTGTTAATTGTCAACAGAGTGTCCATATATTGTTGGTATTTGGTGCATGTCTGCTGATAATTTAACAAAAACTTTATAGTTATTTTACCCCTGATGGCCAGGACTGCTTTGAATGAAAAGCATAATCCTCAAATTTTATTATGCTTAAAGATCACCTGGGGAGCTTCTTTAAAGTCCAGACTTCCAGGTTCCTGAGTCAACAGACCTGACATGGGCCCCAAGAATCTGCATCCAGGTGGTTCTGATACAGGTAGGTCCAAACTTTAGAAATGCTAAATAAACCGTTGATATCAGACATGACAAAAGATGCTGATAACGCCCTAGAATGTGAGCAGCTGCGATCGCCATTCATTTTAAAGAGAGGAAGCCAGTCACCCGGTGGTGAGCAGTAGAATTAAGACCTTTCCGCTGACTCCGGGCACTTTCCATGCCTATCCTCTCTGTGCAGGCTAGGCCTCCCAGGAGCTCACCTGCTGCTCTGGCTCACCTGCGGGTCTCGCTCACCTGTCAGACTCATCCACCGGCAGCCCTTCCATCTCAAACCTGCAGGCACAGCCGTAGTCTTCAAAGTCCCGGGGGCAGAGGCCAGCCACACACTTCATGCCATTTGCAAACTGGAGCAGCACCGGGAAATTGCTGAAGACAGCCTGCAGCCAGGTGAAGCGCGGGCCCAGGCAGTCTGCGGGAAGGGGAGGGAGCAGGGCACCGCTGAGCCCCATGCACCTTGACAGGCCACTTGCCATCGACCTGCTAAGCACCTACTGTGCACTCCCAACTCCTCTAGACAATGGAAGGGAAGCAAGTTTATAAGCATGGTCTCTGCTGGGTGGCCATCTACCAGCCATTTTATCCTTCTTCCCTTACTAACAAAATAGAAGTACTCAAGGAAGGTGAGCCTTCATCTCAAGCCCCTCAGGGTGTTCCATGTCCGTGGTAACCTGTGCTTCCATGCCAGGGACTGGCGTAGGGCTGCGCATCTGACCCATATGTGGCTCATGAGACTTCAGGGTAAGTCTGATAGGGACTTCTGAGAAAGATATCTTCCCTACTTAAGAAAAGAGATATGAAAGAAGAGCCTTTTCTTCTGTTTCTTTCTTGAATGTGGGTGAGAATATGCTGTCTGGAATTGCAGCAGCCACCTTGGCACCATGAGGACCCAAGTCCAAAGCTGAGAAAACAATAGGCTCAGGGTAACAGTGAGGGTGAGTTTCTGATACCAGTGTTGAGCCACTGTGCCCATCCTGTGCCTTCCTGCCACTTGTGTGAGGTAATTAAATGCCTTCATTATTTAAGCCCCTTTAGTTTGCTGAATGCATCCTAGATGATACAGTCCTGGTGCTAGAGAACCATAAGGCAATGCAGGAGGGGAAGAGCTGCAGACACGTTTGTGAACACCTGCTCTGTGGCAGACACTGTGCTAGGTGCTTTAAATTAGCACAATAGCTACGATGAAATGAGTATGTGAGTAATGCTGTAGAAAGCATCCACGTGGTCTGTTATCCCATAGGCTTTATACTAACCCTACAAGGCACGTCCTCTTCTGTCCCCTCTATTTTACAGGTAAAGAAACAGAAGTTAAGGCAGGATAACGATCTGTCCCAAAGCATACAACAAACAAAACTGGTGAGAAAATGGATGTCCAGTTTTTCTGACTCTAAATCTGATGCTCATCTTTCCCCCTCCCCACCATTAAGTGCTAAATGGGGTCCAGAGAGGCAGCTGGAGGAAATCAGAGAGCAGCCTGGAGGATGAGTTTTACCCCTGACTATTCTTCTAGTTTCTTCCAGTCTCATTCAAACATCTCTCTCCTGTGTTTTGTTTCTGCCAGGTCTAATCAGAAAAATGCAGAAATGATTCTGTGCTGATGGAATAAGCAGCATTAGAGTTTGCATGTGTGTTTATATCTATAAATGTGTATGTTCATTCAAAAATTTCCAGGACATCTGTGCTTAATCATACAACATTTCAAATGCAGTCATACGTCCAGCATGGTCTAAGCACCCTGCAGAGCTGGGTCTCCTTGCTCATGCTAATCATATTTCAGTCTTATTTTGGGGTACTTTTTGTAATCAATGACAGGAACCATCACGGTGTCCTGCAATTGATAGTCACATCATGGAAGTATAACTGGTAAATGATAAATGGAATACCTGATACACCTTTGAGTTCGCAAGCTTTATGTATAGTTACCAGGCAGGGAAGGAAAACAAAACAACTTTGGCACAGGAGTCTACGTTTTGAACTCAAGAGGAGAACTTCTCTTTTCGAGCTGCATGGCTGTGGGCCAGCTGCTTAGCTTACCCTCTACTCAGTTTCCTTTCCTATAAAATGGGGAGAGTGTTCCCTTCCTGGCCAGTTTGCGGTCAGGACTAAGGCAATAAGGACCACGAAGGCGCTTGGTCACTCACCAGCTCAGCGTACCATGAAAAGCATCTTTCCCCTCACCAGCACCTGGGTCGCCTTGGAGCTGGCTGGAGGCTGTGGGCAGGGGCGCGGAGGCCCCGGTCATCTCCTTAGGCTTCCTATACACTGTCATGCCCTGACACTTGTTGGATAAAAGCCATTTCATATTTAACTTACCGAAAATCTCAGCCACACTTTCCACATTTGTAAACACCCCATTAAAGAAAGTGATATCTAAAAAAAAAAGAAAAAGAAAACTTAGAGACTCTCAGTTTTTCTTCTGCACCCCACCCCTGCCCACTGCAGGGGTACAGTATAAGTGAAATCCTCCCTCCTTCTCTAAGGACCAGTTTGACCTTGGGCTGACTTTCTCCCCGTGTTCCTGGAAACGTGATCAAGGCAGGCTGTAAACTGGCGAGATTGCTCCATGGCGAGAATGACTCCTGGCTGAGAGGATGAACCTGGGCTAGGAGGAACTATGGGTGAACTAGAAATACCTGGTGCAGAGTCATCATTTGGGTTTCCCTGAGTGGGAAGACTCTTGTAACCGGGGCTGTCCCTCTTGGGCATCTGGAAATGATCCCTGTGAAGTTGGTACTAGAGGTACGGACTCCTCTGGAGCCTGAAGCTCCTGGGCCAGGGTGGAGCCTGCAGCGGCTTGACGTGGGCCGCATTCCCCCGTTTCTGAGCTGTTACCCAGGGGGCCAAAGAGATATCTCTGCGGCTTGAAAGGAGTGGCTGACGTGCCCTGCTGGCCCCCGGTGTTTCCCAGCCTTGACCCTTCTCAGTGCCACCCGTAGCTTGAGTCTAATCGTCCAGTGGAAGAAGTCCGCTTGGGCACTGCACTTCCTGTGGGGGACGTGACATTTGGAGAGGGGCTACAGTCATTTGGGTCTGGGTACAACCTGATCATTTAGCTTTCCTGGGCTCCTGGACAAATAATTCAATTGACTCAGTTCACTTCCTTAAAGGGTTGGAAATCAACCCATGACTGTGATCCACTGTGGTCTTCAGTGATGACTATTTAAGGGTCCACCTGAGAAATCCCTCTAATCCTCCACCAGAAAAACATTCCCTCCCCTAAGGAATACATGTGGATCCTCCTGTCTCATAACCAGAGCACTGCAATACAGCATCTTTCCCTTTTTGTCCTGCCTTCTAGGAAGCTCAGTGCTCCATTTGAAGCTAAAATAGTTACCTGTCCACCCTCGTCATCAGCACATTTACTTCCTTCTCCTGGTTTCCCCGTTCTGCTGACCTTTGCCTGTTGACAGGTGCTTTTAGCACTTTGTCTCAAAGGAGAGACCAATGGTGGGATCTCTGGGGCTACAGGGACCTCCTGGAGGAGACACTTGTAGTCCCACTTGAATCATGTTACTTAACAATGTCACAGCAGTAAGTGCTCTTGGGTATGTTCCTAAGGGGCAGTGTTCTCTGCCAGTACTCCTGGACATCATGCTACCCAGCTAGGCTTCCTAAGAAACGTTCACCGAGTCCTTACTGATATGTTTGGAGAGTCCGGGGGGCAGGTCCTGTGGCAGGTGTGGGGTGTCCAGGGCATGGCCCCCTGTAGCGAGAGGAGATGGAAGGAGACGGGGTTAGCCGCCACCCTTGCGCCGGGCCATGCACCAGCGGGGAAGGAGGTGCACTCCGCGTCAACGCAGTGCATAGTTTTCTAGCACCTATTTTGTGCCAGGTCTGTGTGGTAGCTCTTGAAGAAATTAGGGGGTAGACTGACTCTTGTGGTGCTGGTATTTTATACGGATGAGCTTTAAGGGTCACCTTCTAGGTGGGGATGGGGGGATTTGGGGACCTGCCTTTGCACATCAAGCATGCTCTTTCTATTAATAGAAAGCACGTGGGTAGTATGAAAATGCGAAAGGATTTTCATCTTTCTTATCAGGGAGGCCATTTAGTCAGTTTGACATTGTTTGGAAAACTCATCAATCTGAAGGTCACAAAGGGTTGGCCTTCACAGAAGGACATTAGCTCTTTCTGGAAGGCGCCTCCAGATGACCCTTGCCTTGGCTCGGCTTGACAGACAGGGTTTTCACCCCTTTGGCATGATAGTCCCTTGCTGTGGGGCTGTCCTGGGCATGGCAGAGGCAGCTCTGACCTTCACTAGCTAGAGGCTCACACCCCCCACCCCTAGCTGCGAAGACCAAAAATGTCTGCAGACGCAGCCAGATGGCCTGGGGGACAAAAGCACCTGTGGCTGAGAGCCACTGGCTTAGAGAGAAGGAACTGAGCAGGCAGGAGGGACCCTGGCACAAGAGGGCAGCTCTGCCTGCACCCCGTCACTCACGTTATCGTTGGGGATGACCCAGGACGTCAGGGATTTCAGACAGTGACTGTCCCCTGGAGGGTGAGTCCTCAAGGAGAGAACACTCCCCCGACGACCCCTGCCGATGCCCCTGTGCCTGCTAGACTCTTCCGTGGCTTTCCTTAGTGTGGTGTTCAAGACTTGCACTATTTGCTCCTTTTCCCCTCTGCAGCTTCCTTTCCTGCTGCCCTGCCTCTCTGCTCCTGCCACAGCCACCAGCTCGTGGGTCTCTAAGGCCTTGCTCCCATGGTCTGCTTTTTCTAGAACAACACCCTACCTCCACCCCACCCCCGTGATGAGTAGGGCTATTATAGGCTTCTATAAAACAGAAGAATGAGGCTTTGAGAGCTAAGTACCTTGTCAAGGTGACCTCATGGTCGAGGCAAAATTTTAAGCCAGATCTGTTGGACTTGAAAATTTTTATAATGTGGTCACATTTTATGTGACTTGGAATCACAGAGTGGTGGGGTGGTGCCGTGTGAAATATTAGCGACCAATGAATGTATGCACACATTTTGAAGTAACACAAATAGGTACAAATTCTGGCAGGCAAAGAAGTGGCAAACTCTGACACATCCCTGCAGCGTCGTGGGGCCACCTCAGCCTGTAAATTCCTGCTGAGGCCAGTGCTGAAAATGCAACCTCTAACCGTGCAGTGGAAGTGATGGAGAGGGTTATGACAGCTAAACAGCGATTGCAAGAAAAAAGGCCATGCACACTCCAGAGAGGCCAGGATATCAATGTAGGAGAGAGCACTTTACAAAAGACTATCCAGGTGTTGAGAAAATAAAAAGATGCTTAAAGCAGGTACACCTCATGGAATAAAAGGGGGAAAATACCCGTAACAGGGCCGAGAGAGCAGCCCCGAGTCCTGACCCTGGCGTGCTTCCGAACGCCAGCCGAGCCGGAGTCCCGCGCCCGAGACGTGTCCCTCCGCTCTGCGTTGATTCTCAAGGCAAACAAACAGTGCCGTGTTACATCGTGGGAGCTCTTCGGGCAGCGAAGGGCTGGACTTGGCGTTTCTCCGCAATGTCTCCAGGCTGGGCACCTCCCTGAGGACTGGGAATGCTCATTTTGAAGTCGGAGGTGACAGAGGGTCACGGACACTTTGGAGCGTTGGAGGGACATTGGGGAAACTGAGGCCTGAAGCATCCGATAGCAGCTACTCAAAGAACCATTGCGAGGACAGAGAGCGAACGTGCTCATGCTTGCTGGGGACACTCAAAGGTTCTGCCGGCCACGTGTTGTTTTATTCTTAATTTTTTTTTTAAGATTTATTAATTAATTAATTTATTTATTTATCCCCCCCCACCCCATTGTCTGTTCTCTGTGTCTATTTGCTGTGTCTTCTTTGTCCACTTCTGTTGTTGTCAGCAGCACAGGAATCTATGTTTCTTTTTGTTGTGTCATCTTGTTGTGTCAGCTCTCCGTGTGTGCGGCACCATTCCTGCGCAGGCTGCACTTTCGCACTGGGCAGCTCTCCTTATGGGGTGCACTCCTTGAGTGTGGGGCTCCCCTACGTGGGCAACACCCCTGCGTGGCACGGCACTCTTTGTGCGCATCAGCACTGCACATGGGCCAGCTCCACATGGGTCAAGGAGGCCCGGGGTTTGAACCGCGGACCTCCCATGTGGTAGACGGACGCCCTAACCACTGGGCCAAGTCTGCCGCCCTATTCTTAATTTTAATAACTACTACGATCATTCACAGCTTCCTCCACTCAGGACCCTTTTCCCCACTTCTTTAACAAATGGTTTGTTTCACTCGGTCCTCCCCTTCCTCATCAACCTCAATCATTCCCACGATGGGGTTGTCTTGAGGGACGTAGATGGCAGTGGCAGGGTTTTAGCTGTGGACAGTGGGGCTGCTGGGCCAGGTGGAGCTTGGGGCAGCGTGGCCGAGGCCCTCCACCATTAAATTAGGCCGTTCGCCTAGCCGCCATCCTCCTGCCCGCCCACCTCCACTGCCTGGCGCCCTCTGCCTCACCCTGTCACCCCCGACCGTCGAGTCTCCTGACCTGCCTTGCTCTTGGGTGCTGAGCCCGCGGGGGGCAGGAAGGTAGTCATCCCTGCAGCGCCAAAGCCCAGCGCACCACCCACTCAGCTGGAAACTTCCCCAGCGTTCACGGACTGGATTGAGGGGAGCGTGACGCACGGCTGAGAAGGCCAAGGCTGGAGGCCCAGTGCCCAGGCATGCCCGAGGGGACACAGAAAACGGGGCTCGCGTGAACAGAGAGCAGACCCCGAGCTGGAAGCCATGGGGAGCTGGGGCCGCCCCGCCAGCTCCAGCCCGGGCTCCTGCGGTGTTCCCAGGGCAGGGAATTTCCTCCCGCCTGCGAGCTGCGGCTGCAGAGGGTCAGTGTCCTCTGAGCCCACAGCACAGACCCCGCGAGATGACCTGGGCACAGTTCACATTTGGTGTAGTTGCCTCAGACGGTATTTAATTAGCACGGAAACCAACAGCAGGCTGGCCAAGAGCACCTGCTGCCCCCGGGAGCGGCCACTGCACGGGGCTGCCTGCTCCTGCACAGTGACTTGGCTTGTGTTTGTTTCCTTTGTGCAGCTGATAACTGAACCCGTGTTCTGGACAGGTGGAGGTGATCTTCTTAGCTGATCTGTGTGGATGAGCTGCGTTTGCTCCCCCCACCCTCCCACTTCCTTCCAGGATATCGGCGTGGCACATTTTCCTGAGCAACAGAAAAGTCATCCTAGATTTTAAAATTGTTTAATACGCAGGGCGGGATTCACTCATTTGCAAAGGCCAGGGCTGGGGGGCGGTCGACGGGGGGATAGAGCCCCGTGAGGACAAGTTTACCAGGATGAAATAGACATGGATTCAGTAAGGTTGTTCTGAGTAACTGGCATCTGGACTGTTCCCGGCACAGCGCTAAGCTTTTATTTTCCCTGTAGCCCCTCCTCTAAGGCCCTCTCCGACGCTGTGAGGTGTACATTGTCATCATGCTATGAACAAGGAAACCAGGCTGCAGCGATGCTGGTCCAAGCTCCTTGCGACCCCTGCACAGGTGGCCCTCCTCCATCTGCTTCCCGCCTACCTCCTCGACTCACCTCCAGCCCTCCCGGCCTCGAGCTTCTTGGTCCAGAGATACCGAAAGCCCCCTGTTTTCTCTTGCCCATCTGCCTTTGCCCACGTGCACTCTGTCTGGGGTGCCCTCCCCCGTGCCCACTCCCCCTGGCATTTCTGAGTCTTTACTGATGTTTTTGGTTCCACTCCAGGCTCAGGAAGCCTTACCTGAGCCCTGCCCTGGGTAGGTTGGAGGAGCCTCCCACCTGCCAGCGATCCTTCCTTCATTGCACTTGTCGTGTATGTGGCAAGATCTGTCGATGTCACTGTTTCCCTCTCTAAGCTAGAAACCCATCGAGGGTAGACACGATGACAAATTTGCCTTTGTATCTTTCCATAGCATAAATACAATGGATAGCTGTTTAATGAGTGAATGAACAGACAACAGCCTAACTATACCATCTAACGGCCAAATTTTCAGCCAAGGACTCCTAGAGTCACGGAATCCCAGTCTAGTAAACCACGTTAATTGGCGTCTCTACAGAGTGGACTGAGAAGGCCTCTTAGTGTCCTAGCACCCCTCGCAGAGGTTCTGGAAGGAGATAAACACACAGAGGACAGTGGAAGGTGGGAGCCAACATTTCAGCTCATGGTTGGGGTGCTGGGGGGGGGAACTGGGCTAGGGGTGTTGGGGGGGTGGAAACTGGGCCAGATGTCAGGGCAAAGGGATCTCCCCCCCTCCTCACACAAATCTGCGCCCGTCCCATCAGTTAACTCCTGCAGCTGGAAGCATCGCGCCACCACTGAATGGGGAGAAGAGGGAGGGCAGCGGTCTAAGTGGCTGTGGTGAGGGGTGAACAGGAGGCAGCTTCCTGCCCTGTCCCAGCAACAGGCCTTGACTTGCACGGCGACCGTGGCCTTGGAATCTGCTGCAGATTGCTGCTCAGGGCAGCCCTGAGAATGGGCCTGGCAGAGCCCCGACTACGGGGAGCTGAAAGGACACAGGGCCCAGCTGCTGGACGTGGACTCCACGTGGTGTTTGCTCCCCATCAATGACTCTGTGCATCAGGAAAACTATGGCTTGCTCGGCCCCTGGGGGACACGGGACCTCTCTGAGGTCCCCGTTGGCTGGAGACTCCCTGGTGGCCCCACCACCCTTTCCGTAGACTGCGTGGAAGTCCGGGCTGCTCCCACCCCCCTTCTCTTGTGCAGCTGATAGTCCTCCCCACCTTGCCTGGCTCCCACCGGACTTTGAGTCTTAGGGTCCCGTAGGGTCCAACTGGAAAACCTCTGGGTACTGTGCACATCTCTCATTTGTCCACTGCCTTGGGTCATGGTCAGGACAGATAATGAGCTGAGTATTTGTGGATTCCCCTTGCCTCATATGGCAGCTGTTTAGAAGAAACCCTTAGAGAGGGGAGGCTGAGCATGTTTGTCTAGAGTTTCCCTGGCCTAAGCATGAGAAGAGAGGATGAAAAGTGCCAGGTAGATTATTGATCTGCCAGGAACACCAGTGTCCAGCCAGCTGTAGGACGGAGGCTGAGGAGCAGTCCCGTGTGCAAATGAGAAAGCCACCAGAAGAGGCCAGAGGCCTCAGATTGCTCTCCAAGATGCCCAGTGAGCTTGAGCTCCCTACCCTGGGCTGCCAAGGAACTCGCATCGTGTCTGCAGGCTTTGGTGCTGTGGATCTCAATGGGAGCATCAGGGGTGGAGAAGTTTGCCCTTCAACTGGACACACCTCCAATGAGGAAAGGGGATGTTGCTAGATGTCCAAAGAAATCATCAAGGTAAGGACGGCAGCCCATGACTGAAGGGACAATTGGACGAGCTGGTATCACGTGGAGAGGTAACGAGCTGGCCGCCTGGCTCTTTGACCTGCCTCATGACCTAACTTTTATGTGCTACACAAAGAGCTCAAAGATGCAATTGAATTAAACCTAGAGCTGCTCATTGATGCTTAATTTCTGACACCCATTAGGCAGTAGGAGAAGTACAAATAAGCAAAGCAGATTTAATTGAACACCACTTCCCAGGGTTCGTTTTGGGGTGGTTAGCACATACGAGCTATACACTAAGCTGGAAGCACTGGGTAAATTACCTTTACTTACCAACATGGGGGGCCACCAGCACGCACACCAGGAGCAGCTCAATCATAGCTGGAGAGCAAAGGATGGGCCGAGGCATCGACTGGAGCAGCCTCCTGAGAGAGAAGTCAGGGCATGTGACAAACAGACCATCAGGCATCCCGCCGAGCAAGAGCGCATGGGAGACCTTTGCCCCACAAGGCAGGGAGGTAAAAGGAAGAAGTCCTAAGGGGAGTCCATCCCAGCTTTACCACTAGCTAGACGGGGGGCGTTAGGGAGATCGCACTCCCTCTTTGACTCTCAGTTTATCTTATCACCTGTAAAATGGAAACTTAACTGTGAGCTCCTTGAGGGCACAGCTCTGGCCTCATTCATTCATTCTTTCAGTGGTCATTTATTACAGACCTGTTGTGTGTTGGGCTCTTGCAAGGACCCAAGAATGCAACAGGAGGACAGACCCATGGGGAGGGGAGGCGGTTTAACCAGCGCTGCAGTTTGACTTTTGCAAGTTGACGTTGAATTACCTATACGTCATGCTGTCATCACCTACATTCCAGGTAAGCTTTTCCTAAGCTTGACAGAGGTCAAGTGACACAAGAGTAAACTTGACCACATGGTGGCACTGCCTGCCAGGAAATTGTCCTCTTCCTGCTGCATCTCCATTTTCCTTCTCTCTAGGCGATTTGAGTGCTGGGAATATTTTGTGTTTCAGTAGATGTGCCTGAGAGTCTGTCATAGGGGTAAAAGTTGGCAGAGGCCAGGACCCTTACCACATTCCACTTGCAGCTGCTCTGTGCTCAGTTCAACAAATATTTAACTTCAGTACGCACTTTCTGGCCTCAAGTTGGTCAACCATGCAATGAATGGGGAAGGAAAAGAAATTAAAGACCCAAGAGATTTTTAAATCATTTTAGTTCCCGGGAATGTCATTCTCTAAAGAATGTAAGCTGGTTGGTTGACTTGTGCATACTCTGCTTTAGAACATTTTTCAGGACAGAGTATGACTGAGAGCAGGGGATCATCTGTACTGATACAACAGTGTGATCTGTACATCCTCCATGGCTACACAGGGCTGACGGATACAGTTGTACATGTTGTGCACTGCACAAAAGCACTTGGCCCAGGAGCCCATAGGAGCTGAAAAGCAGCCTGTACCCGTCTCTCACGTTTGCCCTCTGCAGGGCTGTATCAGCCTGAAGGAAGAAGCACTTCCTGCCCCATAGTCTGGTGGCCTTGCACATGTGCCCAGGGCTGGGATGGGTCCTGTATCTTGTGGGCAGGGCTTGGGACTGGGGAAGGTGTCTCAGAGAAGAAAACATCTGTAGACTGTGGGATCACTATTCTATGAACCTTTAGAGCTTCTGGTAGCTGGAAAATAAATGTTTGTTGAATGAATGAAAAAGGGTACTGTGTGAGTTCCTGAAATTCCTGCCCAGCTCAAGCATTCTCTAATACTGTGGTTTTAGTGTGACTTCCCTTGGGCGTGATGCCCTGCTCATCCCCTTTTTAATAGAGGCACAAACATTCCTAGAGCAGGTTGATTCCTGTGCTGTGTTCTCCACTTTCCCATGGAGATTCTGATCTGAGCGACTCCTGAGGTCCTGAGACCAGTCTGCAGCTCACGCGGTGCTGGGAAGTCTCCAGAGAGAAAGTGGCCTGCCCTGCAGCCTGCTCCCTGGGAGCAGCAGAAGGCATTTCGAAGGAGCCTGGAGACCCCAGTGTTGTCAAACCGTGTGACAGATGTTTTAAAAATTAATCACAAGAGGAGAGAATGCCGGAGTGTCAGAACTTAGAAGGGCAGTGATGAGCCCAGAGGCCCAGCCTGACACGCTGCGTGAAAACGCACGGTTCCCGCCTCCCCGCCCCAGCCCAGGGCTCTGGACTAACCTACAACGTTTCTTGAGGATGAAATGGGACAGTCATGGGAAGCACTTACAGCAAGGCCTGACAGTCAGCCAAAGCTCCCAAACACCCGTAACCCCACGCCAGCACGTCGCCCGCGGGAAGGGCTCAATTGCTAGGTCGAGTCCAGCCTCGGCACTGTCTCCCCAAGTCCCTGCTGGGTGGAACCCCGACTGGTGAAATGCAGACGCGTGGTCATTGAGGGCCGCCAAGCGCCATTCTCTTCCTCTCGTGTCCCTCACATCAGGGACACATTTGCAGGGGCTGCCCCACAGCTCAGACAAGGCAGGACGCAGTTGACCTTCACCTTGGACCACCTCACTCTAGTTTATTAGAATGCAAAGGAGAGAAAGGGACCAAATGACAGACATAGGCTTGAGCCTCCCCTGGTTGTTTTTTCTAAGTAGGGTGTCGCGCGCTGGACCTTGTTCTTTGCAATGCTCCCATTCACGGGGTCCTTCTCTGGGTTGGGCGCTCCACCCAGCGTCCTTTGTGACTGTCTCGGAACCACGCTCCATCATTTTTACCATTCTGCAACCCACACATTTCTAGGCAAGGGACAGAGGCTCAGAGAGGAGCTGGCACTTTCACAGCACCTTCGCCAAGAGGGGGCCACCTGGGCAGCCCCTGTGACTTGAGTCTTTGCTCCAAGGGGAGTGCCCTAAACTGCCATCCGGTCATTACGTCCCTAAACCGCAGTCTAGAGGGAATTCGTGTGACGCTTGCTCGGGAGACACCCGTGAGTGGGGTGCTGTGGGACCCTGTGGCTGACAACCCCGGATGCACCAAGAAAAGGGAACTCTCCCTGCCGGCCGAGAGGCCGCACTCGCGGGCAGCCCTGAGCAGCAGTACGGGAGGCCTCAGGCCGCAGGGTCTAGCTGGACCTCGGCACCCTGCTGTTGCCGGGTCAGGAGCGCTTGGCTGCAGGGTGTCAGCCTGGCAGAAGGACCGTCTTTTCAGATTGGCAGGGAGCAGCCTGCAGGGCCGTCTGCCAGTGGTGCTGCAGGTGTGGGACCCAGTCGGCTCCTGGCCTCGCCTGGGCCAGGACGCACCGTTTGGACGATTCCGCAGCAGAATAGGGAGTGTCTGAGAGGAGGCCTTGCAGGGGGAGCACAGGCCTTCCCTTGTCCTTGTCCCGTGACCTCAGCAGCCGCCTGGGGCTCCTGCCCTGGGCAGTAAAAGGCTGGTTCTTCCCAGAGCACGTGAGGCCCCCATGGGGCAAGAGGCAGGAGCCGAGGGGCACTTCCGAACCTCTCGGGAAGGACTGCTCCTAGTGAGTGATTCTTAGGTCCACCCTGGGGCCCTGGGTTGGGGTGCTGGCCACCCCCCCAGGCCTGTAGGACCCCCTTGGATGTTTGGGGCTGAGCCTTCCCCAGGCCCACTCGCCGGGGGCTGCAGTCCGGCCAAGTATCTCCTCTTCCAGGGGCTCAGGGCGCCTCCGGGCTCTGGAGACCCATCTTTGAGCGCACCCTCCCCCCTCTTTCCCTGCCCCCCCCCCGCTTCCCTTCCCCCACTCCCCTTTCCTCCTTCCTCCCTCCCCCTCCTACTCCATCAGGACAAGGGGTGCCTACCTTGACGTTCCCATGAGAACACAGGCTGGACTTGGCTTTGAACAAGATGGGGACCAGAGTCCTTTATATCCCCAGGAAGCCCCTTGGTCATGTGACCCCTCCCTCCCCATGCACGCTGGCAGGGGGCTGCCCCTGAGGGGGCCAGCATCCCGGTATACGGCTTGGGACAGGGGAGGCCCCCGGCGGGAGGCTCCCAGGAGACCCAGGCTCTAATTAGAGAACAACGGCTCCCCTGTTCCACCCGCCCCCCCCCCCCACCTCGCCGCAAAGGCTGGGGTCACTGCGGGAGCTCGGGGATGAAAGACTGACGGCAGGCACAGGGGAAGAAGGGCTGGCTTTGTCTGCTGCGTTAATTCTCCAGCAAGAGGACCCTGCCGCCTCCTTCCCCGCCCCTGGCCACCGGCCTGGGAATTCTGCCTCTTTCCTTCCCCAGCTGCAGGGGGCAGGGGAGGAGGGCTGTGGGCTGTGTCCTCAGCCACCGCAGGCTCCGAGCAGGAGCAGCCGCCACTTCCCAGCGTGGCCCCGGGGCAGGGCCCTGCTGCTGGGGCTCCCACGTGGGCTACATGGGGGTGCCCTGACTAGGGCAGGGGTGAGCAGGAGGACAGCACTTGCTCCGCTACTAGGGGCTCCCTATCTCCTCTCAAATCCCCCAGGGCAGTTTGTTTTTCCCCTGATTTGATCAAGGAGAATTAACGTTTGTTGAGGACCTGTTAGTCTCCCCAGTGGCTCTCGGGTTTGGGGTCTTGTCACCCCTGCAGCAGCCCCGTCCTTGCTCTGGTGTAACTCCTCGAGCAGTGGAGCATCCGCTCCCTTTTACAGAGAAAACCGGCGGCACCGAGGTCGAGGCCTCTGTCGGCGCTCCTGTGCGACGTGACTGTGGTTAGGAGCCGGTTAGCCTGGCCGGAGCGCTCTGCCTTTCCCCTCACCACGCCGCCTCCTGGAAAACCAGGGCTTGTTAAAATAGTAAACGGGGGAGATTTGAGCCTTTGCTAAATAGTTCACTGAAGGGTTTCCTCAAAAAAGTCGTTGTCCTCGTGCCCTGGAGCTTTTGTTTATAAATCATTAGTTACTGTTGAGTCTTTCACGTGCCTTGAGGAATAAACTTCCTTGTCCCCAGCTCTCTCTCACTAGCTCAGGGGACACAGTACCTCTAAAGCTATTAAATTAATGGGGATATGCGACTCAAAGGAGCAAAATTCATCTTTTCAGCCTCTTGAAAGCATAGCTAAGGTGTCATAAGGCGTCATAATGACCTACTTAGGTATGTTGTTCCTCTTTCTCAGGGGTTCGAGGAGGTTTGTTTTCTCCCCGGAGCCCTCAGCAGGGTTTCTCAGCCTTGGCACCGTTGGCATTTGGGGCTGGGTAACTCTTCGTGGGGGGGTGGGGTGGGGAAGGGAGCCCGTCCTGGGCACTGCAGGACGTTAAGCAGCATCCCTGGGCCCTACCTGCCAGGTGCCAGTGGCAACATCTCCCCCCCCCCCATCTAAGTAACAGCAACCCAAATGTCTCCAGACAGTGCCAGTGTCCCCAGGGGGTCAACATCGCCCCCAGTTGAGCATCGCTGGTCTGTAATATTCCCAGAACTTGGCCTTTCCCTTCTCTGTCGGTGGATTAGGACGAGAGTGAAGTTTTTCACAAGAAGTCGGACATAACAGAAGAAAAAGACTGTTCCAGGAGAATTTAAAATTACAGATGATGACCATATCACCAGAGTTCTTCCTTCCCACAAACCCACAGCACAGGTGCACCTGTGCAGAAACAGGTAGCTGGAGAGACATAAGCACACACAAACACGCAGACACACCAGGGGCCAAGGAACACAAATACAGCCCCGTCTTGGTCTCCCTCCTCTCTCCAATTCAGCGTGTCTTTTGGGCATGAATTAGACAGAAATGCACCTGCGCCTTTTTCACCAGGAAGAATGCTGTTTAATGACATTACACATCATGCAAAGGAGAGAACCACAAACTGGGCAGCTTAAAGCAACAGAGGTTCCGTCTCTCCCAGCCTGGAGGCTGGAAGTCGGAAATCAAAGTGCCAGCAAGGCCATGCTCTCTCTGAGGCCTCTAGGGAAGACGCCTTTCTAGTTGCGGAATTTATCAGCAATCCTTGGTGCCCACAGCTGGCAGGTGCATCACTCCCATCTTGAGCTGTCTTCCCATCACCCCTTCCCTCTGGGTGTCTGTGTGTCTGTGTGTCCGTGTCATCCTGTGGCCCCTTCCCTCTGGGTGTCTATGTGTCTGTGTCATCCCATGACTGTCTTATTAAGAAGAACAGTCATCAGGTTTAGGGCCCACCCTCGTCTAGTGTGGCTTCATCTTAACTAATTCCACCTGCGAAGTGTCTATTTCCAAATAAGGTCATATTCTGAGGCTCTTGACCCCAAGGCGATGGGGTCACCCGATTGCACCTAGAGCATGCCTGTGACTGCACCACCTCCTTCACCAGCTTGGCTACAGTGACTGTGCCAGCTCTTCCATTTCAGCACTGAACCACTTGGGGCCACACGGGCACAAGTTACTATGAAATCTAGTGTCATGGCCCAGTCTGAGCCTTCCTCGTTGCCCTAATCATCCCTCAAATCAGGATTAATTCAGCTCAAGAGGGATCAAGCCACTCTGAAATCCCAGGAGACAGTGAGAGGCAGCCTGGCTCTGGCCAGTTCTCTCTCGGGCCCATTTTCCTCCTCCTACTGTTGTTGTTACAACAGGTAGAACGTAGAAAACTGGCCCACGTGGCCTCCTGCACCACTGTCCTTGGCTATGAGGTCGGATCCCTGCAGGGACCTCAGAGCCCCTCCACTCTGGGACTTTTTAAAGCTTATAACCATTCACAGTCACTATTCCCGAAGGCTGGCCAACTGGTTGACACATGCTTTTCCTTATGCGAATAGCCTGGGCATTGAGCTCAGGTCATCAGCCATCCTCCTCTTATCTGCTGATTAGTTACCTTCTGGGGAACCTGGGGGCCTATCTTGCCAAAAGTCCTTAATTAATATCAACTTCATTCCCCACAAAGGATCTAGTTAGCTTAATCCACACCTAATGAATGGGGTTGGCTGGTTGATTCATATCCAAGTGGGAGAAAGTTTGCCCCTCATCAATAGTCTGTGTCTTCCTCGGCTATGCAGACAAGAGGGTTCTTCGCAGGCCACAAATGGCAGGCATTCGTGAGCTTTACATCTCCATAACTTGAGGGTCGCACAAGTGTTGTGGGGATTTGAAAAACAATACTATCCGCATGTGGCCAGACAGGGAAGTGTCTGGCTCCCAAAGCACCTTGTTCACGGTAGTTCCAGGGCACACATGTGGCTTCTACTGGAGGAAACTGTTTTCTACTTGGACTCCACACAAATAGTGCAAATAGTGTGTACCGAGCACAAAGGGGTTGGAATGGATGGTCTGGCAGAGACCCCGGGTGGGATAGAGAGTTGAGCAAGAGCACCGGCAAACCATGAGGAAAGCGGTCCCTGGGAATGAGGAACTAAGGGGTTGTGCAGGGCCCTTGGAGGGCTTGAACCTGCTCAGGGATGCTCTGCAGAGAGACTCAGCATTTACAGGGGATGGGAGCAGCTGCGGGCCTGGGAGTAGAAATACTACGGCGGGACCGCCTCAGTGTGTGGGCGTAGGATCCAGTGGATGGGGCAGGTCTGGGGCGTTGATGCCCTGCACGTCGTGGGAGGTAACTGCCCAGCCTTTGGGACACTCTGCCTGATAAGGGTGTCTCTGTTTATCTGGGCTGGGGCCACACCAGAGAGTTTAAGCATCCCATGGGGCAAGCCCTGTTTTGGTATGACAGGGGCTTTGGGCCACTCTGTCAGGTTGACCTCCGGGGGGTGGGGATGGGGCTCTGTTGACTGAGTAGCTCAAGTCAGCCGTGTGACACTCCACCCCATGTGACTGGCCCCAAATGAAAACCCTGGGTGCTAAAGCCTGGGAGAGCTTCCCTGGTTGATGATACTGTGCAAGTGTGGTCACGCATAGGTATTAGGAGAATTAAGTGCTGTCTGTGTGAATCCACTGGAGGGGACACCTGGAAACTGCCCCTGCTCTCTCCTGGACGCTGCTGTGTGCAGCTTTTCCTTTCTGATGTTATTTCACAGTAATAAATTGGAACGGTGTGCATGATGGCCTGAGTTCTGAGTCCTTCCAGTGAAGCTTTGAATCCGAGGGTGGTCTTGGGGGCTCCCAACTCCACCGAGACATACAGAAAAGGAACTAAGACCAGACCTCAACAAAAACAACCGTCTATACCTCCTTCTGAGGAAAGTTTTTCATCGCTTCCCACTAAGGTGGCTAGGGAGATTATTTAGAACCCGTGAACCTTCTGGATGGCAAGTCTAACGCGTTGTATGTAACCAAGTCTTAGTCAACTGTGTAACAAAGGGTATGTGACTCTCTGTCCACTATGGACATGGTCTTCCTCAATGGAGCCTTTTGTCATCTCCTAAAGTACCAAGTTTAAGTTGCCTCAGGTCCTATGTCAGTCTCAGTGCCAAGACTTGGTAGGTCCTATGAGTGTCCCCTTAGCCCCTAACCACCAAGCTCTCGGTCTCAGGATCACCGCATGCATAGCAGGAGGTTTGGATATTAGGTTTCCTTAACCTCAGAGCAGGCAAGGGAGTTGGCACTTCTGCATTAATTGTGAAGACTCTAACCTTCAATGCCTTACACAAAATCACAGGAGAGGAAGAAAGGCTACTTCCAAAGGACTTGCAGGACCCAGTTGAACTCTGCAAAGGAAGCCAACCCTTGGAGCGAGGGCCAGGGTGAAGAATGCTTCCTGAATTCATTGTTAGGCCCCACTGTGTTTCCAAGGCCTCATACAGACTTGCAGATATTCTCAAGACATTTTTGCTTTAAGGCTGAAAGAAAAAAAAAAAAAGAAAAGATCTCGAGGTATAGAAAGGAAATGCTACAGAGCTATAAATTAAAATCCGACAGCAGCAGAGATGGTCCAGACCCAACCAAAGGGCCAGTGTGGGGGCAGTGCACTGGACTGGGAGTCCCTGGGAATCAGGGTTAGAGGGCGGCAGAAACTTAGACAAGACTCCTGGCTAGTTAACAGCAAAGTCAAGTCAGAAGCAGGCCCTGATTCTCCACTCTCTGCCTACTGCTCTGTGTCCAGCACCCAGCTGTGTCTAAGGCATCTCCACCATTTGCATGATGATAATTTAAACTCATTGGCACATTGCTCAGTAAAGGTAATATGCTATTTGTCCAGAGACTTTAATGTAGAAAGGATAAAAGAAGACCTCTTCAATTTTAATTGCTTGCAAGAGTTCCTGTTCTGTTCCCCCACTCCAACCAAAGGGATTTCTATCTTTGAATTCAGATTTCCTTCCCACTCCTGAGGATTGGAGTGATCTTGTGATCATTTTGTAGAATGAAGGTGATGGTAGAAAGATGGAAGACAGAAGAAATGGGATGATGGATTTGCAATAAGAAATAAGGGACTTGTGTTTTAGAGAGAAAAAGAAGTATAAGCCAAAAATAAGCAGAGTAGATTTAAGGAAACAAAGAGACAAGCCAGAGAGCTTTATTTTAAGAGTTATTGAATGGTAAGTTGGAAAACGAAACAGACAGAAAGGCTCTGAGAAGCGAGCAGCAAAGGACCAGAGAACAGGGAGAAGACTCTGAGCAGTGTGGCCAAGGGTCCCATTGGATCTATTTGGTGTTCTTTGAGAACCACAAAGAAAGATCGGGGGCTAAACTGTGTGTGTGAGTGTGGGTATTTAATGCAAAACATTGCCAATGTCGGGCCATGTGAGCACCCAGCTTATATTTGGGCTCATTTAAGAAGGGAGTTTTCAAGCAATTTAATACAGTTCCATGATTTTTTGAAGCCGGAATCCCTTGGCGGGTAATCCAAGCCTACTGCTCAATGAAAAGGTCAACTAGTGAGGGAATGGGAGAAAAAACCAAGTGGATGCTGGCAATTCTGGGGTACAGTGGGCTTGGAAGTCATCAGGACAAGGAGGGAGAGGCCACACCCCCACTGGTAGCAGTTTATACTGCTTGCTTTTTCTTCAATTATTGGTGGAGTTTGCTTTGGTCAGGAATTTGAGTGTGTATGAAAGGTTTGGTCTTCTACTTTGTCTCGTTTGTCTTTTTGGTTACATAGAGATCCAGAAAGGCGAGGACGCTTGAGGTCACATACACAGCACCAGTGCTCGGGCTGGCTGAGCCCTGCTTTTTTCTACGCCTTGTTGCAAACCTCAGGCTGTTAGATCTAGAATGAATGATGACTAGCTGAGCCACCCTGCCTCTACTGGCCTCTGCTAAGGCAAGAAATCGGCTCCGGGTGTAGAACCTTTTTACATAATGCATTCACTGCAAAGTCACAACACAATCAAGCTGTAGACTTACTGTGTGAGTGGGACACTCTTTTCACCCTCTGACAGATGTATGTTCCATTCTTCAGAAACCAGGAATAGTGTTCAAGACAGTACCTAAGGATGTAAATCAGTGTTTGGAGCCGTCACTGGTGCTGTGCTGGCTATGAGAAGACAGAACAGCAAAGGTAAATCCATAAACAGGATCCTATGGCCAATTATTCATAGCAAGGGAAACTTTGGGACCCCTCTCCATCCCTACAGGGTGTGGAGGGAGAGGTAGGGAAGTAGGCTGGGTAGGCTAAAGCTCAGACTTTGGGGTCAGCAAGACTTGGTTCATTTCCTAGCTGTATTACATGCTAGTTGGGGTGACTTCAGGACAGTTGTTTAATTCACTGGGTCTTAGTTTCTTCATATCGAAATAGAAGGCAATAAAAGAACCTACACTTATAGGTCATCGTGACGATTAAGTGAGATAGCATATGCAAAGCTCCTGAACTATGCTGGGCAGGCAATAAATGCTCAATAAATGGCAACGAGAATTTGTGTAGGAGAAGGTGGTGAGAAGGAGAGTGGAGTGCTCTTACTGTAAAAAACGCAACAAACACTTCACAAGATAATATTCTGCTCTTGTTCAGGGACTACTCGGGCTGCTTCAGAAAGTTTCACTGCAAAGATCAATGATCCCACTATGAGGAAGAAGAGTTTTCAGAGCAGACTGAGCCACCTGCTCACTGTGTGATCCTGGGAATTTACTTCTCTTTCAGCCCCTCATCTGATGCATGAAGGGCTTGGCTAAAGAGTCTGATTCCTCTTCCAGCCCAAACATTTTGTGATTCCAGTGTACTCTGAGGGGTTGGGCCACCAACTGCTCTGTTGTGTCCAGTTGTAAAGATTTCCCAGGTGCTATCACCCCCAACTTATGCATGAGGAAACTGAGGCACAGAGATGAACTGATTTTCCCAAGCACAAACTGCTTTTAAGTGGGAATGCTGGATTTTAACCCAGGTCATCCAACTTTATGCCAGGTCACACTGCACACAATAAGACCGATATTTGAGTCAGGGTCCAATCAGAAAACAGAACCCATGCAGGCAGTTCTGTGGAGGGAGTCACTCCTGGGAATTAGGTATAAGGGCATTAGAAGAGCTGGAAGAGCCAAGAGGGAGTGGTGAGGCAATCCTAAATCAGCACCTGCTGGGAGTTGCTAGGTCCAGAGGGGTGGTGGTAGCAGAGCACAGAGAGAATCACCTCTGGTGGCAGCTGGGAACCCAGAGTGGGGGGGCTGTGGTGGGGACACCTGATGGAAGCAGAAAGCATGGGGGAGAGACCTTTGGAAATACTGCCCAAAACAGAAAAAGAGGGGGAGAAATTCCCTGGCCTCTCCCCTCTACTGCCCTCCAATCTCTTGCCAGTGTCGTCTATTGGATGAACATATAGGAAGCTAGTTGGCAAGGCATTCTAGGAAATGTAGTTTGCACAAGTCAGCCCCTACATTACAGGGCAGACTCCAGAAAGTGCACGGGATGGATCTGAGAGGGAAGGGCAGGTGATGAAAGAAGCAGGGCTACTTTTCCTGTAAGCCTATGCCCCCATGCCCTCAAGGTGGCAGCTCAAATGCGTAGGGGGTATTATGTCAAGCTTGGTCAATAGCTGAAATGGCTATTGGTGTTTTGTTGCCATAGCTACAACATGTTGGGGATGCAAAAGACAGGATTCAAACTCAACTAAGAGAGTGGACAAGAGGAAAATGCACCAACCACCACCACAACAGTATCATCAGCAACCACTGAGTGCTGCTTTCCAGGCACTGGGCAGGAATGATTGCATATGTTATTTCATTTCATTTTGCTCTTACAATAATCCAGCAATGCTGGCAAGAATGGTGCTACCCTTCTAACATGAATGATGCCCCCAGATTGTGCAACATGTAGTCTAGAAAGTAAGCAGGAATATCCCCATTTTGCAAAGAAGCACACTCAGGTTAAGAGAGATTAATTGACCAGCCCAAGACCATGAGGCCTGTAGGTGGCAGAGCCTAAATTTAAGGCCTTGTCTGCCTGGCTTTGAGCCCCACCCTCCACACACCACACCCACTACCTACTAGCTCTGGGGACCTTGGTTCTATGGCCTACTCCCTTTCCCCTTTGGCTATGTTGACAGTGATGTGCAAGACCTATCTTTAAACACAAAAACTGCTTAGAAACCTTCCAAAACACTGAGGCCATCTAACAGCCTGAAATGATCTGTTTTAGAGAGTGATGGTTATTAAGCAGACAGATGTGCTCCAAACTCAGCTGCTCTGTGCAACTTCAGGGAGGCCAGGACAATGCAAACATAATACACACCTTTCAAGTCAAAAGGCTGGCATTCTGGGCCTTGATTAACTTTGTGAGAGTCCAAGGCTCATGGGATGAACTGGACTTTCCTGCCTCTTTGATCAGGAAGGAGATTATTTGAACATGGCACGGTCCAATCCAGAGCCATCTGGTAGAGGCCCCAGTTAATACAAGGAGGCAACTGAACAGTAGGTAATTGGGCAATGGTTATTACCTGGCAAGGAGGAGAGTCAAAGTCATTTTAGTAAGAAGAATTTGTGCTCCTCCTAGCCTGAAGGGGGCATTTCTTAGATGGGAAAGGGTCGGGGTCTGAGAGGTAAATCAGTTATTACGGTGGCATGTGTCTGTCTTCAGGCTTTTTTAGGTCATAAATCAGCAGTGAGGCTATGGAGGAAAGGAGCTAAGCTGGAATAGAAGTGCCTGCTCTTTCCATCACCTCTTCCACCCCTACACCCCAGCCCAGAGTCGCTGCACCCCACCTGGAGCCAGCAGAAACCTGCACAGAGGAGGAGCCCCAATTTGGGGCTGGGACTGAGGCAGCATTATTAGACCCTGGGAGGGAAAGGGGCATCCCTGCAAGGAGGAATGGTGCTGGGAGCCCCAAATGAGAAAGGCCCCAAGGGAGGAACACACCTGGGGTAAAAAGGAGCCAGGTGGCTGGCAAAGCCACACCTCCTCAAAGCCTTACCCTCAGCCCTGAGCCGCTTTGGGACACTCTCCTGCGTCCTCCAGGAAAAGAACAGCTCCAGCTCCAGCTGAGCCTTGCGTGCATTTGGTCTGGGGGAGGTGGTAGGAGGGGGGCCCTTGATTCAGGATGGTTGGTAGCACCTGGTTCACCCTGATGTGGACAACTGGGGACCAAGAGGCCTGAAGACCTCCTCCCCTGGGCAGAGCGTAGGGCCTGACATCAGGGGTTCTATGTGCTTCACCTGCTCTGAACGAAGAAGGGAGTGGAGAGCTGGAGTGGCAGCTGGAATTCTAGTGGGAAAGCCGAAGAGAACTCATTTGTAAGCGGCAATCCAGGGGCTTGGAAGGGCAAGGCTGTCCTGGCTAAGGACTCTTGCCTGCATCTTGGCTGCTCCAAGGTGTTCCAGGCTGCTCCTCCTGAATCTGTGCACTTGTCTGGAGTGGCCTCGCCTACTCTCCAACTGGAAAACTCCTATTCCTCCACTGAACCCTATTAGTTATTTCCTCTGGGGAGCCACAGCACTTTTGTCATACCACTTCATAAATTTTTTCTTTACCACTAAATAGTGGTTTCTTGATCTCAGGAGCTATCTCATTCGACAAACATGCTGAGCAATGCCACCCTCCCACCCCCATATCCTAGTCCTGCATTCTATGCTGAGAGTGATTTTATACAACAATTTGTTATTAAGTGAAAAGACTGGGAAAAAGAAGGGACAAGCCCAGGTTTTCAGATGCTCCATTTCTCTAAATTTCAACTCAAAACTGTCTCTGGAAACTTCTGCCTTCCCCATTTATTCTTTCAGCTATCTGCAATATAGATGCTCTCAAAAAATGTGATATTCTCCAAGGGGATAAAAGGCCCAGGTTTTTGCCTGGGGGCATGACTTGGTTTGGTCACCTCCTGTGTGGAGAGTTAATTTATGCTCATGACCATTTCTTCCTCCCAACCGTGAAATCCTCAGCTTCTGGGTCTATTTCTGATCCCCCTCTCTATCTGTACAGCTCAGCATAGCACATGCCTGATGAGGAGTAGAGACTCCTTGCATGTTGTGGGTGTAAAGTAAATGATGAGGCAATGGTTGATCTAATCAAAGGGCCAATCTGAAATAACACTGATAGTATTGATGGGCGGGTTTTCTCTAGGATTGCCTGTGCTGTGGGGAAAGGCCTCTGCTTGCTTGCTAACACCCTTGGGTCTACGGGTCTTGCTTATTGCCCTCCCAGGTGGAGGAAACACCCATGCTGACTGAGAGCTCCAAGGCCAGGGCCAGAAAGGGGTGATGGAAAGGGGGAAGAGGCTGCACACTTGGGCTGGGGGCTCAGAGTCAGCAGATCGTGGAGATCTGAAAAGCTGAGGGATCTCATGAGTAGACTTTGAAAATAATATCCAAAATCTGCAAGAAGTCCTCAAGGCCACTGGAGACAGAGTGTTCATCTAAATTATTTAGTTCTGGGTTTATAGTCGAGAATAAATCACAGAAGAAAAGAGGGTATGTCAGTATTACAGACGTTACAGAGAAATGTCATGTCTAGACCTTCTTGACGTAAAAACGTGGTCTGCCTGCTAATTTTCTTTTTGCAATCTTGTCATGTGCGTGATGAGTGGCCACCAGGGGTTTGCGAAAGAACTGGCATTCAGATGGCCGTGTCCTGATTATGCTCTCCTCGGAAACCCCACCAGACCCAGGGACCCCTCAAGACCCTTGAAGTCACCCCCTGACACAACTCAGGCCAATGCACACTCAACTCGACGCATCGGCACTCGCCGTGGCAGGCCCTACACTTGGCTCTGGGGACCCGGAAATGAAAGGGGTCCCATCCCGGCTCCCAAGGGATGGGACTCACCAGAAGGTCCACTTCTCGAGATTCCCACTGTCTCCCATATGTGGATTCAATGCCTGACAGCCTTGTCGGCGTCCGAGAAGCCACACAGAAAAGGAAGGCACACTGGGCATGGGAAGCAGCAATGGCCAGGCTCACCTCATGGCCCTGGGGCTCCTCTGCTGGTTCAGGCAGAGGCACTGCTGGAAAAAACCACACAGCTCCATCAAGCAAGGGCTGAGCTTCTGGATGGCCAGGAGGAGAGGAGGGGCTGTCACGGTCCCCTCGTGGATCGGCGTTTGAGGACACCCTGGAAGACACAATCCCAGGCCAGGCCATTCAAACCAACAAGAATTTCGCCTCCTCTTTTTGCAGTCTGGCCCGAGCTCTCTGGCAGCTGAGAGACCAGGTAAATATACTATTGTTTCACTGGTGCCAGCAAAGCTGCGGGGACAGTCCCAAGAGAGAGACAGATAAACAGGGGGGTCAGCTCCCTGGAAGAATCATAAATGGTTTAATTGAGGAGCAACGTGAGCCGAGGACCTGAGACTGAACAGGAATCCATGGGGGAGGCATGTCAGGTGCAGGGAATAACGTGTGTGATGGTTCAGCATCAGGGAGGGGGTGGCTTGCTGAGGGGAGATGGAAGGTAATCTGATGACAGAGGCCGTGAGGTGTGTGCACACGTGTGAGTGTGTATGTGCATGTGTATGCACGCATGGGTGGACGTATGTGTGAGTATACATATGTAAATGTATGCGAGTGTGCATTTGTGCTTATCTGTGTGTGTGCAAGGAGGCGGCGGGAGGCAGGTCAAAAGACGAGGCTAGCGTGCTGGGTCAGGCTTTGAGCTCATGAGTTCTCATGGAATGAAGATTAATTATGCTTCAGCAAACCAGATTTTCATTGTTTTTTTGTACAGTGCTTTTAGGAGGAGACAAATGATCAAAGGAGGGTCCAATACAGATTTTTTTTTTTAATTCCTTCTTCTTGGTATACCAAGGCTGGGACAGCGTCCTATGGCTATACCTATATTTCTTTATATGGAAAATAAGGAGAACTATGCATGTCTCCTTATTCAGTGAGATGATTTAATAAGGAGGATTAAATGAGATGATTTGTAGAAAGCACATTGCAAATTTCCTGACATGGAATAAACAATTTAAAAAAGTAGAATTTATTTATTTATTCTTTTATTCATGTATTTCTAAGTATTTACTGAGCCTCCAGCACTTTCCAGACACTGCTACTAGACACTAGGCATACAGCAATGACCGTTAGAGGACCTTCCTCTCAAAGAATATACCTTCAAGTGATTTGAAACTTATTATATTAAGATAGTAATATAATAATTTTCCAACAAAGAATCACTAATCACTGTCAACAACAATCATCCAAATCTGGAAATAACCTGAGGGATTCCGGGGTGTCCTTTTAGCACAGTGCTGGGTATTGTCCAACAGGCTCTCTGGAGATATCTGGTTATATAGGAGTCCATCTTTAATTGCCTTTCAATTGACGAGGCTATTTTACAACTCTGGAAGGGGTAGAGAGGTTAACTGGTGGCAATATAAATGATTCTTGTTTGAGAACAATGCAAATTTATTTCTGTCCATAGCAATGCAAATGGACTTTGTGTGGTAGAGGTACCATTCACTTCTTTCCAGTTGAAAAAAATTGAATTTATTGCCATAGGCTATCTATTATCAAATTCATTTTAGAATTGACCGACTTTATATATCCCTATTTCTCAGATTCTCCGTTGAACCAGTTTTAACATCTTCCTTGTTTCCTCATCAGTTAATGAATGGAATTACATCTTAGACCTATGCTCATTTTGTAATCTCATGAGAGTCACGTTTTTACTTTTTTGAAAATTATACGTCATTTGTACCTTTTTGAAAATTATGTTTGCAGGGATATATTTATTGGAAGGGAGGAGAGGGCTCATAATGTTAGAAAAAGACCTAGAAAAAAAATGTAGAAAGGAAATGTAATTTAAACTTTATCCTGAGTCAGCTAGACCATTAAACCTCCAGAACATTCACCAATTTTCATGAATATGTCATGATGTTTTCTCGCATTAAGTGAACACCTGCTAGGCATCAGGCACTTTCTTAAATTCTTCACATCCACCCATTATTTCACTTAACCCTTTGAGGTAGCTATTAGAAGTGCTATTTTTTAGAAGAGGAGACTGAGGGTCTGAATGATGGTACAGTTTGATCAGTCAAATAGCCAGGTAGTAGGTTTCAAACCTGGCAAGATCTGACTCTGAAGCCCATGCTCATTGCCACCACACTTCACTAACTGAACAGAGTTAACTTCCATAAAGCTTAATTTCCATCCTGTTCTCTCTGGCCTCACCTCCCCCATGCATCTCCATCTCAAGAAATGACACTCAGAAAATACATTCAGTTGCTCAAAATTAGCCGTAATTTTGGGTTCCCTCCCAGTGCTCACTCTACTGTCATCAAATCTCTTGATTCTGCTAAATACCCCCCAGTCTCCTTATGCACAGCCACCTCCTCATTCCAGTGTCCCTCCATCAACTCTGGTTGGCATGACCACAACAGCCCCCTCACCAGTTGCCCTGCTCCCAGCCTCCCTTCTCCAATCCAGTCTCCACTCTGCAGCTGGAGGAAGCTTTCTACAACCCAGATCTGCTTACATAGTTCCCCACTTCCCTCAAAGAAGGTCCACGCTCCTTAGCACGGCGGAGAGGCGCTCCGTGATCGTACCCTTCTTCCCTGGACACAAACAGCATTTACATCTTCTCTTTCAAACCTTATCACTTTCTCCTGAAATTGCAGTTTCAGTTTGTAGGTATGGAAATAGTTTGTACACATGGAAAACCTCAGAAGCGATAACTCAAAGGGGGTTTGAATTAGACAAAATTCTGTTAATATGACCTACCGTGTAGAATGATTAAGAAGGGAAAGTACAAATAGGCATAGCATTGTGCCTGGCACACAGCAGGAATCAATAAATACTCATTGAAGTGATGAATGAGTAATGCCAAAAATTTTGTGGCATGACTTTTGTGAATGAGTAAAATATTTACTGGAAGATGCCAGAACCCCTTTATTTTATAACTATTTTTCTCATTAGATAGATTGGAAGATAGGTAGATTAGATAGATGATTGTTGATAGAGAACAGAGGGGGGGATGGATGGGTGGATGGATGCATGGATGGATACAGAAATATATAGAGAGCCAGTCAACATGTTTTCTATAACTGCCTGACAGCTTCCCCCATCTGTACTGCCAGTGTGTTTCTTTAGAACTCCTGGGGAAATATGGGCGCAATTTCCTTCGGTAGCATAATCACATCTTTGTGTCTGAAAGCTCCATTCACCATTCACTGCAGGCTGAGGGTGGGGCTGCGGCAGAGCTCAGGTGTGTGACAAAGGGGACTGTGTAGGCTCCAGCAATTTAATAATGCCCTGTTGACATACACCTGGAAAGGAGGGGGACATCCAAGAAACCGGAACAGAAAGGCATCTAGGAGAGGGAGGGACCTGGGGACCCAGTCAGCTTTGAAGGAGTCACCTTGCATCAGTGTCTCTCTTACAGAAACCGGTTCAACAGGAAAGGGGTCATTGGGGCACTTGGGGCCTGGACAGATGCAGCCCAAACCACAGAGCCTCGAGGGCTGGGCCTCGCTTCCCCATCCTGCAAACCCAGCTACGGGCCAAGGAAATGGTTTTCTGGAGATCCTTGGGGATTAAGTATGCAGGGATGGGGAAGGCAGGGTGCTCTTCAAAATGGAACAGGAAAAAACACCCCCCGGGGACACGGGTTGAACCGTGGGGTCGTCTTTCCTTCCTGGCTCTCTGCTGACAGTCCTGCTACCCACAGGATCACAATTCACTGAAACAGTGCCCAGAGCCTTGTGCAATAAACACGCTGGCGGAATTCAGTTACAAGTGCTCTAGAGTTCCAAATCACTGCCACACACATTATCTTGATACAAACCCCCGGTGGAAAGGGGTAAAAAAACATTTTTAATGCCCACAATAATTGCTATTATTCTCACTTTACAGCTGAGCAAACAAAATCTTGAAAGTTTAAAGCCTGAGGCCACCTCGCCAGTAAATGGTAGAGCTAGGATTTCAATCCCAGCAGTCTGAATCTGAATTCACCGAACAACTCTCTTTTTATTAGATTGCATAACTCCATTCTAAACAAATGAAAGTCATATTAGGGATGGGGCACTGGTACTCACTTGAAACTTGGTGGAGTCCTGGGACCAGGGCTGGCTCTTTCCAAGGGGTAAATGGCCACAAGTGGGGGAGATCACCTACAAGGAGCAAGGTCTTTCCAAAGTCAAAATGAAATGATCTTGGGCTATACACAAAACCAGAGAATCACAGAACAATATGGAAAAAGAATTCTTCTATCTAGTTACTTTATTTTATATATAGGAAAATCATGGCCCAAAAAGGGGAAGTCAGTTATCCAAGACGACACAGAAATTTAGCAGTACAGCAAGGCTTGCAACCCACTTCTCCTGCTGCAACAAATGAAGTAAAATGTCCAGCTCAGGCTGCCTGCTGGCACCCAGTCCCACCACTTCCTGCCCCCAACTCCCCAGCTGTGTTTTCCTCCTGTCAGTATTGAGTTTCTCATTCCAGCATGTTCTCACCTGTCTGGGGATATTTCGGGGCCGGTGCCTTGGTTGGCCTCGGAGTCTGCGTGCCAGGGGTGCATGCTCCTGGGAGGAGATGAGAGGGAGGTGAGCCTATGTCTCCTGGCAGGGAGCATGACTGAGAGAAGAGGACCCATGCCACCGGTCCTTCCTTCTCCACCCAACGTTGGACATTAGGCCAAGTGCCAGCAGGGCGTTGAGGATACAGAAACGAGTAGGAAAACAGAACCCACCCTGGAGGCATTGCCGATGCAGAAGAGGACACAGGCAAGTCGCATCAGGGACTGTGGGACAGCGCGATGGGTGCTCTGTAAACGAGCTAGTGAGGGGTAGGAGCTGATGAAACTGTAAAGGGGGGCAGTGGCTTTGCCCAGGGAGTATCCAAGCCTGGGTGCTTCGGAGCAACAACAGCCTGCTTTTCATTCACCCATGGATTAGTGTCACATCCACTGCACCAACACCAAGAAAGAACCCACCATTTTCACGATAGTACATAGACTCATTTCAGCGATTCTTTTTGTCATGTCCATGAAGTCTGGGGTTAAGGACCCCTTCAGGGGCTGATCTTTGATGCCAAGATTCGGGCCTCTGGGAAAACTAGCTAAGCAGCCTCCTCTACCACGACTGGGGAGAGAGAAACTTAAACAGGCAATCTCACTGGTGTGGAGAAGTGGAAAGAGAGGGTGAGGCTGAGGGCAAGGAGAGCTCAGAGATGCATGCACAGTTCAGCAGGGGTGGGGTGGGCACGGAGGCAGGGGACATCTTCTCTGAGGCAGAGGAAGCCAGGCGGTTAGGGAGGTGCACGCAGCTTGCCAAGCGGAGGAAAGAACACATGCGAAGACTCAGAGGGAGCGCAGCCAGGCAAGAAGCTCGCTGTGGCTGGAGCTTAAATGTTGAGGACGGAGAGGTGAGTGCGTTGTTATAAGAGTTGTAACACTTAGTTATTGTGCTCCTGCACAAGGACTATGAGTGTGGCAGGGTTGAATTTAAAACATCCCCTCACGAGGACGCACAGATCCCTGCACGTCCATTCCAGGCAGAGATGAGCAAGGCCATAGAAATGCAAATAAAGCCTATGGGCGTGAGGTCTGAGTCCAAGGGCAAGTCCTCGGCTTTGCGCAGGATAGGCAGCATCTTCTTTTGATTACCTTCAGGTGTTGCATGGGAAGGACGCACACACAGATGACATCAGCTCATCGTAGTTAATAATAGTGCTAGAAACTGAGCAGCCTTAGCCACAAACCAAATACAGAGATGCCTTGTTTGTGGCTGCTAATTATATCTTTTTTTTTTAATTGACTTTGTAATAATATTACATTAAAAATATATATGTGAGGTCCCATTCAGCCCCACCCCCCACCCCCGCTCTCCCCCCCCCAACAACACTCGTTCCCATCATCATGACACATCCATTGGATTTGGTAAGTACATCTTTGGGTACCTCTGCACCTCATAGTCAATGGTCCACATCATGGCCCATACGCTAATTATATCTTAATGGGACAATAGAGAGGATGGGAGCTGAAAGCAGGTGCACCTCTCCTCCGGGTGTCCTGTTGGCCAATGCCCTTCTGGAAGTGCAGCCCCTGGAGCTGGCCCAGTGCTCCCTCCGTGGATGGAGTGGACAGGGGAGGAGAAGCTGCTGTTTATCGAGTACCTACCCAAGGCTGCGTGTTGAGCCTTCCCAGCACCACTCATCTGATTCATCACAGCAACTCCGAAGAGTATGATATTGTCATTCCCATTTCTAGGTGAGGAGCCTGGGACCCAGAGAGGTCAAGAAAGGAGCCTCGGGCCACGGAATAAGTGGTACAGGTGGGGGTTTCGACCCAGCTGTCTGAAATGAAGACCAGAGCTCACTTTCTCTCCCCGCCACCCACCCCGGCTGTGCAGGCTGCTGCTGTCCCGCTGGCTGAACCTAAGCGGGTCAGCTGGTGGTGTTTCCCTACACCTATACCACTCCCACTGGACTCATGAAGCTATGGCAGGAGTTTCCCATGATTAAAACTCTCAAAACCACATTCCCAGGCCTGGGTTTACGCAACTTGAGATTTTGAAACTCAAGTCAGCACTTCACGTTTTACCTCGGTGAAAACCCACTTGCTCCTTCCTGTGTTCCTAAAGAAATTCAGTAAGTTGACAAACTCTTCCTGAATGCCTACTACATTTCACAGGAACGGGAGACAAAAAACACAGGCCTTGTGAAGAGCATGGCCCACAGAGGACAGTCAAGTTCACGGACACTCACGGTGCAGCAGGGGTGAGCATTAATTGACTGCGGTGAGCTGGGAAGAAGCGCTCTGGCCAGACCACAGGTTTTCAGGGAAGTTATCATGAAAAGAACTAAACCTTTCGTGTCTGATGACAGTGGTAGAAAATTCGGGAAATTCGTGAAACTGAGTAAAGAAGATAAAAATCAGCCTTGACTCCACATCCAAGATATAGTCAAGGTTAATGTGTTGTGAATTTCCTTCATCTTTTTTTTTGCATTGTCTTCTGGACTTTATGCATATTCATTATACCCACACATGCACACACACATACATAAATACATCACACACACAAAAGTGGGATCACATGTAACAATTTCCTTCTGCTTTATAGCACTCAGGCCTCCCTCATGCTATACTATTATAATGGCACAACAGACTATTCTAATAATATGCCAAAAAGGCAGTTGAATTGTCCTAAGCGAACAGCGTTGGCTTCCAGTGGTCACTCATTTAAGGGACAATAAACAGAAAATAAGTGCTGGGAAGTGGATTTACATGAAAGAGAAGAGACTCGATTCATGTGAAGATGGAGCTTCCATTCATCCATTCCAGGTGGGAGGAGAATGGGCTCCAAAAAAGAGGAGGGAGAGGGTTGTCTTATGATTATTATGTTGCTCATTCACATTTTCTTGCTTTTCTGTATGAGTTATAGATTTTTTTTAAATTTAGAAAAGATTTTTAAATCACACCACACTACATTTACTTTTAAAGGGGTCGCGTAGGGTGGAAGTGAGCAGCCTCTCTTACCTGAGGTTGGGCCGGGCTGGCCGGGGCTGCCCCGGGGGGCCGCTGTCCTGGTGGGAGGCCCCGGCAGGTTCCTTGTGTCGGTGGCCTTCTCCGCCTCTGGAGGTGTCAGGGTCAAGGAAGGTGAGCCCCACGGAGGCCCTCCAGGCTCTTTCTCACTGACGGGCGGGGCCCAGGAGAGAGGGCTCGTGGCAGCCTGTGCCCGCCTGCTGGCTGTCACCCACGGAGCTCCGGCCGCCCTCCTGGTAGCTGCACATTCGACGTGACAGTCAACATGACACCGACCTGCTTGACCACCCTGATTCAGCTATGAGGCTGCCAAGACTTCAAAACATTCTCAGGGGGCAAGAGCATTGCGGGTGAGTGAGATGGACAACCCCAGGGACTTCAGTGTCACCCTGAGCTGCCATCAATGGGCCAAACTAATTTTTTTTTAACCCAACCACCAATTAAAAAAAAACCCAAATACCACCCTCCAAATTCTTTGGACACCTAGACAGTCAGCTAGGGTGTGTGTTTAGGGGCAATACGTGGTCTCTCAAGATTTCTAGTCCTGCAGCGCGGTGGAAAGTCACAGGCTGGGGGGCAGGCCCCGGACGCTGGCTGCCTCTGCCTCTTCTGTGCTGGCAACTTGGCACATTCCTTAACTTTTTTCTCTAGCTTTCCCACTAAAATGGCAATAATGATAGTAATAAGAACAACAATAATAATTCCCGTCTACAATATCACAAGGTTGTTGTTTGGTAAGGGAAATCTTCTCTCACTGCTGCTGTTTAAAAAATTTATTTGATGTTCTCACCTGTTTGTTCCCATGGTAGAAATTAAAATCCTTTTTTCTTAAGTTTTTCAAAATTCATCACATTGGAAAATTTTAAATCTATGAATTAAATTGAGAACTGCTGTCCTCTATCAAATATTTACCTTTGTCATTCAGAACATAGTCCATCTCTTCATTTATTGGAATATTCCTATATTACCCTGCTTTGAGTTTGGGAATTTTTCTTAATAAATCTAATACTTTTCCTTGTAGGCCTATGGCTAGGTATTTTATGGTTTTTCTTGCCCTTAGCAATCACATCCTTTTAAAAATATTATAATGGAAAGTGTTTTAATTTTGTATGTTTGTCATGCTGTCAGCTATTCTGCCAACCTTTTGGAGTAAAGGGAGTTTTCCGGTTAATGATGTTGATTCATTTTCTGTTCCACCACCCACTTTATCCTCGCTTCCTCGCCTGCCTGCCTCCTGCCTAGTCTCACCTCCGGGAAGCCTGTGTCTCCCTTCGGGCTCTCCCCTCTCCCGGCTCCCAGGAACAATAGCTCTTTATAGGCTGGGGCGTAACTATGAGTTACTTGCCTGTGACTCCCACCCTGGCCTGTGAGCTCAGGAAGGAAAGGGAACATGTTTTATTCATCTCTGTGTCTTCAACATCTTGCCTAGTGTCTGCATTAATGCTTGATGCTTGATGAAAGAATGAAAGCATTCTGATGGCACTGGCCCACTGTTTGAACTTACTGAGACATTTCAGATTTGTAAAGTTTTATATTATTTCCAAATTGGATAAGCGTGTCTTTCAGGTCTTCAGTCTCAAAACCACTAATTGTGTGTCGTGGAAAGGGAGGAGCCTCTAAGGGCATATTTCACACTGGCACCAGATCATTAACATATTTTGACACCATTATCCAACCAACTGCAAATTAACAAAACCATGCCTTAAAATTTTGATTGCATTTCACCATTTCGGGTGAATTTTAGGAGAGGTATTGTTAAGTGCTTTGCTGAAATAAAAATACCTTCTGCCACAATGTACTCTGGTTACGTAAGATATTATCTTAGGGGGGAGCTGGGTGAAGAGTGCACAGGAACTCTCTGTACTATTTTTGCAACTTCTTGGGAGTCTCAAACTAGCTCAAAATAAGAAAAAGTTACAAGAATGTGTTTGAGAAGTTCATTATACCTATGGCAGTTGCCACCTTTTCTGTCCTTACTGAACTCACACTGACTCAAGCAGATCTCTTATTTAAGCTGAGCTGAAACAGGAAAGAGGAGAGGAAGAGAGAAAAATGGGGCAGGAAAGGGAAGGTTTTCACTTATTTATTTAAGCCTAGAGAGAGGCAGAAGCAGCCAAGGAGAGGAAAGGGGAGCAGTCTTCTTACCCAAAGTTGGAAGGGTGTGTGAGACGCTTCGCCCAGTGGCCGTGGCCCAGGGAGGAGGCTCTGGAAGCCTGGCTGAGCTCGTGGGCTCTTCTCCCTCTGAAGAAGTAGTGGTCTGTATCCAGGGAGAGGTCCTCAGAGCAGACGCTCCCAAGCTCGGGGGCCAGCGGGAGTGGCTGGTCCTTGGTGGTCTTTGCTGGCTTGTGGTCATGGGCTTTGAACTCACAGCTATCCCCCTGGTAGCTGTGCATTTAGAGAGACCACCAATAGCAGCTTTAACTCGCTTGAAGCTTTGGATACAATGAACTGTTGAGTCACTGAAAGGTGATCAGACAGCAAGTATCTAGAATGCAGAGCACATACCCTACTCTGAATAGTAACAAATCTCACCCTAAGAAGTATTTCTCCTTGAATTACAAATTAAGCTTACTGGCCATTTCCAAAAATGCAAGGTAAGGAACCAGCATGAACACAAAGCACACCTGGCAGCCCTAAAAGTATCAAACAGTTGACATATTTTCTGAATAGATCCTAAATCCAGTCAGAGAACCCTATGCCCACTTCACAGCTCTCCAGCCATCCCACAGCTCTGGAAGAGGGATGCGACTTGCTCCATGTGTCCCATGGGTACAACTAGGAGCCAAAGTGCAATGCCAGGGAATCAGGGGCTGCCAGGCAGACACCACTTGACAGACTGGCCCCATAGAGATGGTGGGAAGATTCAATTCAGAAGGATGCCTACCACATGCCCTGGATGCTCCATAAAGAATTAATTTTACCATATTCTTCCCCTAGGGAAGGCTTAAGTGGTGGGTGTGGATGTTGGGATGACAGGACTGCCCATGGGGTCCCTTCCTCTGGGTGAATGAGAGCTGGCCTGTGGATGGTGGGCAGAGCCCACGTTGGATTTTGGCCCTCACTTGTCCCTATTGGATATGGAGCTGGGACCCCCCACCCAAACTTTCAGTCAGCCAGGTGAGTGGCTGTCAGGTACAGCAACCCAGAGTCTGGCCATGGGAAGGTCATGGAAAGATTCTCCAAAGAAGTGAAATTGACTCGAGCCTCAGATCTGTCCTTGGAATTAGGCAGATGAAGGGCACCCCACCAAAGGTCCATTTCCACCCCCTCATCAAGCAGCTTTGTCCACACATATTGAGGTTCCTCCCACACTGAGAGCAAAGGAGCCCTGTTATAAATGCAAGTCAAGGCAGCCACTGAAATGGAATGGAACATTTAGCGTGTCCTTGATTCTATGCCAAGAAACACTGACAAAGAACCTACTGTGTGCAGGGTACCATGAGAATCAATGTCTCTAAAACTGTGGGACAATTCCCATTGTTCAAGCCAACCATGTGGTACTTGTTACAGTATCCCCGACAAACTAAGATAAGAGATGAGATATGGCAAAATCAGAAGGGCATTCCAGACAAAATACCAGTCTGAGCAAAGTCACAGAGGCGCAGAGCTTCATGGCACTGGTTCCTAACAGTCCATGTGGGTGACAGAGAAAAGGCAAGAGGATAGATGGGTGTGGGTAGAGAATGGATGGGTAGGGGGCTGGTACTAAAAGGCTTTAATGACTAGAACAAGTCCACAAATTCAAATGCATACAGGAGTCAGTATGAGAAAGAGAAAAAGAAGTACAAGGCAATAGGGAGGTAAGGGCTGTGATAAAACGGAGAGAGAAACCTCTTCCAAGAGGGGCAACAGCAACTCAGCTCCAGTTGCTTGTTGCCATAGGGTGGGAGGCGGTCTGGGGATTCCAGATATTCTTTTGCAAGAGAATCCACAAATTCAAAATTTATTAAAGAGGTGAAATCTGCCGCCCCCCCCCCCCCCGCCCTTTTTTTTTTTAAACACAGGCCAGCTAAATAAAATGGCTGAGGGCAGCCTTCAGTGGTTAGTCTTCCAGGCAAGACCCTGGTGTGGGTTTGGAAGGTTTGGGGAAAGTAGACAGCTGCACTCACCCAGAACACTAGACATGTGGCTGGTAAATGTGTAATTGATCACAGGGGATTTCTCTGCCATCTCCCAGAAGTCAGAAAGATTCCTTCCTGCAAAAATCACACCAACAGGATGAAACCTCGGGCTCGCCTGCTGGAGTGTGGTGCTTGACTCTCAGCCCAGAGAGCTCGTCAAAGCATGGCTGGTGCTTCACCTGACTTTCCTGTCATCACGCAGATGAAGATGCAGTCGGATCCGTTGGTCTGGCTCACTGTAAGACAAACCAGCACACAACAAGGGCTCAGCAATGGCTCTGAAGCTGGAAGTGTGTGGTCCAAATGAAAATTTAGCCAGAAATCTCCAGCTCAGGATGCGTAGGAAAGTAAGGTTAACTCTTTGGTCTTAAGACAGGCCTGATTTTCTGGTATCTTTTTCATTGAGGGAGGGCAAGCATGCAATGGAATATAATGGCTAAGGGCAGAGCCTCTGGGGCTAGCTGCCAGGGCTACAATGTCAGCTCTGCCACTTTCTAGCTCTGGGAACATGAGTGAACTGCCTGCCTCTGAAGGACTCAGTTTACCCATCTTAACTATGGTAACAATTCAGGTCCCACCATCCCTTCTTTGCAATTCACAAATCCTCAAATCTCTGTAAGATGGAAGGTTTTGTGTGAGTTGGTACCAAAACTCATTTGGCTGCAAAACCTGACTTGATGGACATGAGGCTCTTGTACTCTTTATTTACCCCGCTTAGTGTTAATAGTCACACACTTTGCTGAATGAATATGAAGGCTTGATCACAGCAGGCCACCCTGGATGCTGCTGGAGTGTTACATCACGAAGGGTGTAGAGATACCCTCATATCTTTTCCAAAGTCTGAAAAATTTAGATTCCTAAACATACTTAGCCCCAAGGAGATTGCCTGAAGGCTGTGGACCTGGGGTTGTGTGACTGCTGTGGGATTGACATGAGGATGTGGTGAGATAATCTGGGTGAAGTACTAAGTATGCTGCCTGGAAGACAGGAGGAGCTTAAGAAATAAGCATAACAATTGTTGTTAACATTAATGTGGTGCCATTAGCACTGGTATTAGCTTGGTCACAGTCACCGAGAGCTGGGGTACCTGGGTTAGAGTCTCAGCTCTGCAGAAAGGTCTTGGGCAGTTGCCTTAACCTCACTATGCCAGTTTCCTCGCCTGGGAAGTGGGGGTACACATAGCACCTACACCTGGATTGTAGTGAGGATCCAAAGTAGTGTACATGGGAAGCAACTGGAAGAGTCCCTGGCACCCAGTGGTGACTATTATCTCTCTCTTCCTGCCACCCTTCTCTGTGCCTTAGTATAACACACCATCTTCCTGCTGAGACCAAGGCTCAGTGCCTGAGCAGTGCTCTGCTTTTCAGCATAGGTCCCCCAGGATTTCTGGGGAGCCGGGGGGCGGGCAGGAAGCCACAGGATGAACAAGACATATCTTTGTCAATTATTCTTCAAGAATGAGCTTAGTCTCCATATAGACCTAAATCTGAATTCCGGCTTCAACACCAGGCTCTAACCTTGAGCAAATGATTCAACCTCTCTGCACCTCAGTTTTCTCATCTTTAAAACGAGAGTCTACACAGCCGACAGAAGCTGTCTACTTGAGTCTGACCTGATTCCCCCAATTTTGAACCTGTATTCTTCCTCCAATTTTCTGACCCCAGGAATAGCTCTGGTGTTTGACATTGAATACTGATTATCTAAATAAACCTTACTTGAAGGCTGGCTTAAGGCAGGGATTGGGGGATAGAGTCAGATAGGCTTAATTACATTCCATGATGGCTGCCAAACCTCAAATTTGCCAAGAATTTTCAAGGTGAACAAACCTGAGAGGATGGAGGTTGACTTAAATATTTCTGTGAGATAGCTGGTGGAGTTCCCAATGACGTCCACCAGGAGGGCTGTGAAGTCTGCAAGACAGAGGAAGGAAGTTTATGTTTCTGAATCAGAGACTTGAGGGGAAAGTATATTGTATTTGGATTTTTTAGAGTAGATTTTACAAGTTTGATTTAGTTTACTATGTTGAGAAATATTAACAATCATACAAAAGTACTACTAATTCTTTTTAAAAAGTCTAAATTTCAAGTAGACAGAAAACTCTGTCATCATTATAATCCCTTCTTTCTTCCCTTTGACCTCTCCCTGCCCAATTCCTCTGCCAAAACCAAAAAGCTGAGAAGGCAACATTGCTGAATAATGGTCTTTCTGTTTTTCCCCCGTTATTTCATCTAATTGTTTTAAAATAACAAATGCATCTGATAGAAAGCAACCCCACAGACACTATCTAAATTTATGTTATTTGAGGTTTTCAAAATCAATATCAAATTTAGCAGTGGGTTATAAACTATGGACTATCCAAAGAGAAAGGGTCCTATATGAAATAGCTCACCTTCTCCCCACTTGTTAAGTGGTGAACTTTCTCTCCGAGCATGGTTTGAACAGGGCCATTGCTTAGCATGGTGGACACTATTGGCCAACGAAAGCTCCCACAGCCAAACAGCTGCCACCCCCTCTTCTGCTCATTTATAGTTCACTGGGATCCAACAACTTCTTGGCTTATAAAACAAAGGGTATGGGTTCTAAGAGGCCCAAACAGTGATTTTTCCAGAAGAGGCTTCTTGGGTCTGCTGGATGATCTACCAGTCATGTCTTGTAGAAATGTTTCTTTGACTTAATGGAGTTTTAAGCCTGGACAGGAGCAAACAGCCTTGGCCATAAAAGATTGAAGGTATAGAACCTAGAAAGGTGGGTGAGCGTACTGTGATGACTAATAGAATGTGCAGCATGCCGAGACCAAGGAGGTGGGGCCTCCTGTGTGCAAGCCAGAATCAAGATGCAGTCTTACCACATCTGCACAGACTTGAGGTCGATCTCCTGAAGGAAGAAGTGGTGGTACACCTAGGCAGGTGTCGACCCCTGCTTATGCAGAAGGTGGACTAACCTGCTAGACACTGAAAATGCAGACTTGTGTAAGCTGTTAACTCTGTCCACAGGAAGCTGAGTTTAGTGGGAGAGGCAGAATCATAGAGACCTGCAATGTTTGAATCCATTGGTTTATACTGCCTAGAAGCTGTGAGCATGGCTCTGGAGCCAGGAGCGCAAGGCTGGAATCCAGGTTCTATCCAAGGCTGAGACATGATGGAACTTGCCCAATGTCCCATGGCTGTTACATGGCAGACCTTGGACTTGAGCTCATGTCTGTCCTGGGCCAAAGCCCCCGTTCTTCCCAGCATTTCTCCGGCTGCTCACCTCAACTCTTGCTCAAAACATTTTTGAGATTCTCCCCCTTAGAGCTCCTTTCAGAATCTATTAGCTTCAGAAGAATATCAATTATCAGTACATCAAAGTTATTCTTTGTGTTGGTGAAAAGTTGTATCAAGCAATTTACTAAGTAGCAAGGCTCTTACATACTGATTTCTGACTACCTTCAAATATAAATAGAAGGTAGGAAAAAGAAAACATTTTTGCCTATCACCTGCTTGGCAATGATTTAAGATTCTGTTAATACTCAGTGTTGGCAAGGGTATGGAAAAACATATGCTTTCAAACTTTGTTAGTAAGAGCGTAAACTTGTGCAAGATTTCTAGAAAAAAAATTTAGCAGTTTGAATTATCACAGAATCATTTCCCTGTCAGCCAACAATTCCATTTCTAGGACTTTATCCCTGGAAGATAATTGGGCAAGTACTCCAAGTTATTGCGCACAGGTGGTCAGCACAGCATTGTTTATAATAGTATAAGTTTCAGGAATAAGCTGTGTTTCCAACAAGAAGAGACAAATCAAATAAATTATGGTGCATTACTTCTGTGAATACCATGAATTCATGAAGGATGAGGCATATTTAGACTCACTGCAATGGAATGGTTTTTAGGACATACTGATTTGTTTTTAAAGTGGATTATAGGACGGTGGACTTGGTCCAGTGGTTAGGGCATCTGTCTACCACATGGGAGGTCTGCAGTTCAAACCCCCGGCCTCCCTGACCTGTGTGGAGCTGGCCCATGCGCAGTGCTGATGCGCTCAAGGAGTGCTGTGCCGCGCTGGGGTGTCCCCCGCTTAAGGGAGCCCCACACGCAAGGAGTGCACCCCATAAGGAGAGCTGACCAGCGCGAAAAAAAGTGCAGGCTGCCCAGGAATGGCGCCGAACACATGGAGAGCTGACACAACAAGATGACGCAACAAAAAGAAACATAGATTCCAGTGCAGCTGACAACAGAAGGGCACAAAGAAGAAGACGAAGCAAATAGACACAGAGAACAGACAAGGGCGGGGGTGGGGGGAGGGCAGGGGAGAGAAATAAATAAAAAATAAATAAACGAAAACAATAAAAAAATAAAAGAGGATTATAGTGCTTGTTTTGGCAGCACATATACTAAAATTGAAACAATGCAGAGATTAGCATTATGCATGATTGTAGCATTATACAACTTCTCTAGTAAAGAAAAAATACATTAAAAAGTGGATTATAAAAGTTCATGAAAAGCATGGTGGGTACTGATGGTTGTCTCCTAAAATCCATTCTTCCATCTCCCTTTAGTTAGAGAATATTAAACTTGGTGGGCACATGCCTGGTCAACATAATGACTACATTTCCCAGCCTGCTTTGCAGGAGGATGTGGCCATGTGACTCAATTCTGGCAGGTGGGAGGTGAAAGGAAGCCATGGGAGTGATTTTGAAGGGAAGGGGCTTGCCTTCCAACTCCGTCCGCCTTCACTCTGGCTGGAGTGTGGACGTCGTAGCAAGGGACCTGGGGCTGTGATAAAGAGAGCAAAGGGTCTGTGGAGTGCAGAGAAACCAGCTAGAAGGGACCTGGGCCCCCAAATTCTCAAACGGTCATATTAGCCCTGAATGCATACCAGATTGCCACACTGGAAAGCAATGACTCCTGCCTTCTGTACGCTGCCCTGCTTGGGGTGACCGGGTACAGAAGCCTGGCTGGTTTTAGAAACAACAGAGAATGAGTACATTCTCATGTATATAGTAGGATGGGCAGATAGGAGGGGAGAGGGGTGGGGGACTAGGAAAGGTGGACATGTAGCTTAGGGGATTTGATGATAAGGGGGCTTCATGATGTTAAAATGTTAGTAGCGATTACCTGTGGATGTTGGCAGAGCAGGTATTTTTTGCTTTCTTGGTTTTACCTGTCCATGTTGCTTAGCATTTTGATGTCACTGTACATTGTTTGTAAAATTAATACAATTAAGCTATTTTTATAGGAGAAAACATGAAAATGCACCCTCAAAGAAGGTCTATATCAGGGAATTGAGGATATGCAAAAGTGACTTGGGCCTGAAGAGTATCTGCAAAGAAGTTTACCCCCACCGGTTTTGAGTAATGGAAAAATGCTGGCCCAAATCTCATGGTAGCAATTTGAGGGGAAATTGCCAGGTGCTTTGTGGCTGTCAAACCTTGTGAAAATCGCTGTGGTTTGCTGGCGCTCACCAGAAAAGCAGCATTCTACGTTATCAGATGATGTTGCCTGGCTCAATGCTTGCCAAAAATCATTCAGGTGTGTGGAAATACCGTTTGGCTGACCAAATAGAACGGTCGGCCCTGTCCTAGTGGCTGCGATGGTTTTGTCTTTTTATGTTTATCTCCCACGCAATCAGAGCAGAGACTCGAGACCCCAGCACCGCACGCCCCACAGCAGGGGCTAATGGGGGCATGAGAAAGATGTGAGCGTGAAGAACCTTATTTCCTCCAAAATGGCTTTTGTCAGTGAGACTCCCAGGGTGAGTTAAATAAGCTATTGGCTATTAAGCCAGCAGTGCAAGCGTCGGCTTTTAGTGCTCGTTCCATATTAGCACAATATGTAAATTTTTCCTGATAGTTGTTCCAGAAATTCAACTTTGTGGAATCTAGTCTCAGAAAATATTCTGTAACAGGAAAAGCTTTATGCACAGAGATGTTCAATACAGGATTTTTTATGTTGGGAAAAAATCTAGAATTGATACATACATCCATTAGCAGCATACTAAGAAAATGCTTACCTCCATAGTGAATGTAGATATTGCAAATGATTGCAAAGAGTTTGTAATATCATGAAGAATATTTTTAGTGTTAGGTTAAGTGAGAAAAAGAGCAGAGGACTCTGGTCTACTTCAGCGCTTGCTTCCCTCACAGTCTGTTCTTTAAAGAAGGAGCCAGAGGCATCCTTTTAAAATGGACAACGGGCGGCGGACTTGGCCCAGTGGTTAGGGCGTCCACCTACCACATGGGAGGTCCGCGGTTCAAACCCCGGGCTCCTTGACCCATGTGCAGCTGGCCCATGCGCAGTGCTGATGCGTGCAAGGAGTGCCCCACCATGCAGGGGTGTCCCCCACATAGGGGAGCCCCATACGCAAGGAGTGTGCCCTGTAAGGAGAGCCGCCCAGCGCGAAAGAAAGTGCAGCCTGCCCAGGAATGGTGCCACACGCACAGAGAGCTGACACAACAAGATGACGCAACAAAAAGAAACACAGATTCCCAGTGCCGCTGACAACAACAGAAGCCGACAAAGAAGATGCAGCAAATAGACACAGAGAACAGACAACCAGGGTGGGGGCAGGGAGGGGAGAGAAATAAATAAATAAATCTTTAAAATAAAATAAAATAAAATAGATGACAAATGATGCTGTTCCTCTGTACACTGTCTTCCTTCTCATTCAGAGCGAAAATTAAAATCCTGGCAGCAGCCTGTAAGCTTCTACATGATCTGCAACACCCTTCCCTCCCTGCCTTCACTGTTCTGAGCTCATTCCCCTCAACTCTGCCCTGGCTCACCTGCTCCAGACACACAAGCCTTCCCAGTCCTCACTCTGCTGCCTCAGGGCCTTGGCCTGGAACACTCTTCTCCCAGGTGCTGCAGGGTGGGCCCCCTGTCTTCTTGCAGATCTCCTCTACCCCCATCTCATTAGAGAAGGCTTCCCTGTCATCCCACACACAGCCCCACTTTCCCACCCTCACCTCTTCTGCTGCTGTGCCCATTGGGGACAGCATCAGACAGTAGACCTGGATGTTGCTGTTTATCTGTTTGTTCTCTGTCCCCTCCTCCAGAACACAAGCTCCAAGAGAGCAGGGGGTGTGTCCGTTGTACCAGGCTGGTATCCTTCCCACCCCACCACACCCAGAAGAATGCTTGGCTCAGAAAGTAATTGCTGAATGAAGGAATTAGTTGTGACAATGTAATTTTCACTTCTATTTTTCAGGAGTCTCTAAATATAAGGAACATGTAAAACTAATTATAAAATAATGCATGAATATACTGTCATTGAAACAATTCAGATAATACAAGCCCTCACTGTATTAGTTAGAAGGCTCCGGAGAAATAGAACCAGCAAGATATATAGATATATATGAATTGGCTCACACGGCCATGGGGGCAGGCACGGCAAGTCTGCACTCTGTACAGTAGACCACAAGCTGGAAACAGCAGTACAGGTGATGGGAAGCCCTTAGACTGAATTCCCCAGGGGAAGCTGGCTAGCTGGGAATCCTGGCGAAAGCCAATTTTGAAGTTGAAGCAGAAATTCTTCTGACATCTGAAATCTTCAGTTCCGGCTATTAAGACCTCTAACTGGCTGGGTGAGGAGACTCTCCACGTGGCTGAGGGCAAGCTCCTTTGTTGATTGTAGATGCAATCAACTGATTATAGATGCAAATCCCATCTTAAATACCCTCACATTAACAGCTTACCAAACAAGTGGACACCATAACCTAGCCAAGCTGACACATGAAATTAGCCATCACATCCTTTGATCAACAAAACACACATGCCAATCCTCTTTTCTGAGGTAATCACCCATCACACTGGTGTCTAGAAATTGGTGTCGTTTTCATTAATGAAATTGTATTCTATGCATTATTTTCTAGCTTTCCTTTATCAGTTAAAAATAGCTTGTAGATTTTTTCTGTGTAAATATCTAGAGATGTCTCACTTCTATTCTGGAAATTTACATAGAATTCAGGGGTCGGTGGCCTAGGGGCCAAATCTGGGCATGCTAATTCATTTTTGTGTCATCTATGATTGTTTTCCGGAGTTAGATTATACAGCTGTTTATTTAACCATGTCCCTGTTGATGGATATTTAGGTTATTCCTGGATTTTTCTATTAAAACAATGCTGCTCGAACATCTTTGTACTTGACTCTTTGTGCACATATAACTATTTCTCTAGGGTAAAAGCCAAGAAGAGAACTTCCTGGGAGAATGAATTTGCACATATTCAAACATAAGAGATGTCACTGTATTTTCTGTCTTACTCTGAGGGAAAAAATACAAATTTTATCTAAAAGACAAAGGCAAACTCTGGAAACGTGTATGTCTAATGGCTAGAGCCACCTACCTGATAAGTCATTGGTCCGATTGTTTAAACAGTAGCAATATCTTGTGGGGAATGTGGCAGGATCCACGGATTTCAGGCTAGAAACTGTGAAGAGAGACAATCCACACAGTGGTCTTGACCCATTGCCCGGACCTCCCAGTCAACCACCCACCGTCATCACCAAGAAAGAAGAGCCAGGTAATACACTTAACTGTTGTAAATGGCCACAGAAAACTTGTGGAAGGCAAACAAACTGTAGGAAGTAATGCTCAGCAAGGAGAAGAACTTCTTTCTATCTGTCAGAAGATATCGGAGTAAACAAACCAACAAGTGCCTACTCAGAATAGTAAACAATCTTATGAATAAAGTAATTAATATAATAAAAAAACAACACCTAAACAAAAATAATATAAGAATAAAATATAAGAATAAATAAAATAAAAGCAATGGACATGAAAGTAAGTGAAATAAATGCTATATTTTCTGATTTCTCCCTAAGCTCTGAAAACTCAATGAGATTTCAAGGTGGTTGAGTTTCCTTTGGCTACTGTAACAAATTCCACAAACTGTGTGGTTTACAACAAAAATTTATTTTCTCTTGGTTTTGGAGGCCAGAAATCTAAAATTCAGCAGGGCTGTACCCCATCCTGGGACTCTAGGGGAGAATCCATTTTTTGCTTCTTCCACCTTGTAGAGGCTGGCAACACTCCTTGGCTCGTGGTGGCACTTCTCTCTGCTCTGCCTTCATATCACCTTCTCCTCTGTGTGTCTATCTCAGCCTCTCAAAAGGACACTTGTGATGACATTTAGGGCTCACCCAGATAATCTAGGGTAGTCTCCTCATCTCAAACTCCTTAACTTAATCACATCTATTACTGTATAAAGCAGTGTCTTAGTCTGTCAGAGCTGCTGTGACAAATATCACACAATGGGTTTGCTTAAAGAACAGAAATTTACTGTCTCACAGTTTTGGAGGTTAGAACCCCAACATCAAGGGCTTGATTTCTCCAGAGTCTGTAGTATTCTGGGATGGCCTCCATCACATGGTGATTTCTCTCTTTATCCGGGTTCTCCTACTAACAGAGTGCAACTGAATTTCCTTTATTTACAAGCACTCCAGTCATGTGGATTGAAGCCCGCCCTGATTCAATGTAGCCTCATCGTTATAGGATCTTTGAAGATCCTTTTCACAAATGAGACCACACCTTAACTTGTAATGACATTTTCAAAAACCCTATTTACAAATGGGTTCGCACCCACACAAACATGTATTAAGATTTGAACATGTCTTTTGTACGGGACACGATTCAATCCCCAACAGGTAGAAACCTCTCTTTTTCCATATCAGGTAGTATTCACAGTTTCTGGGATTTAGGCAATGAATGTACCTTTGGGTGGCCATTTTCAGCCCTTTACACAATGAATTTTTTTTTTTTTAATCAGGAGATCTAACAAAAATGACCAGGTCTAAAAAGTAATAAAAACAAACAAAAAATGAAAAACCACATAACACAACCAAACAAAAATGACCAGGTCTAGGGATAGATGAGAGAGTGTCATGCTGACATTCAATCAGTGCCTGCTCTAGGGATCTATCTGGGAGGTGGCGTATAGGGAGGTTTTCCAGACTGAGTCTTCCACCTGCACCAGGACACCTGTGTGCGTGTTAAAATGCACAATCTGGGGGAAGTGAGGTGGGAGTGGGTGTGCACAGAAACTCAGAGTTGAGCGAGCTCCTCCAGTAATCTTTCTTCATGTAAATTTGTGGCCCACTGGGATAGTGGCTAGATGGTGGAAGCAGTCAACTTTGGTGCGCATCTGGTGCGCATCTGAATCGCCTGTGGAGCTGGCCTCACCAGCCCCAGGACATGCTAATTAATGCGGTGCACCTGGGAGGAGCTCTGTGCGGAAGTGGGATTTCTGCCAGTTTGAATAGCCCAGTATTTAGTTTCCCAAGTTTTCACAATGACAAGAATCACCAAAGGCACCTGGTAAAAATATGTTTTTGGCACCCTGCAAATTCAACTGAATCAGGATCTCCAGGAGTAGGGGAGGCTGTGTAGTTAATCATTCCAGAAGCTTCTCATCGAGTGGCAAGTGTGGAAAATTATGGGCTAGATCAGGGGCTTTGAGTCAAACTGACCTGAAATCCAATTCTTTACAGCGATGGGTGTGCTTTAATTTCTGTGTCTATAAGAAGGGAGTGACAAGACCACCTCACAGGGTTTCGCCAGGATTTGATTAGTTTTTGGAAGAGTTTGAGCTCCTTCAAGGTGTGAGTGACTCCTCTGACTCTCTGCAACATCCTGCAGAGTCTGACTCAGAGAAGAACAGGATTTAGAGAAGTCAGGGTTGGATGGGCTAGATGCTCGTGCAGCCCCATCCTTCCTTCTGATGCTCCAGTCCCTCCATGGTACCCACTCAGAGACACTGCCATTTAATGATACACTTCCCAAGGCAGTCCTAGGGAGGGCAGTTCTCAGTTGAACAACTCAAGGACATTGGCTGTATCTCTGTGACCACAGCTTCAGGCACTGGGACTGGGTCCTGATAGGCTCTCAAGTAACGTTTGAAGAGTAAACACTTAAATGTAAGCCACCATGCACAGTTGTGCAGTTCGTATACTGCACAGCCTTAGAGCATGGCTTTCACAGTGACCTTGGAGGTGAAACTCTCTTCTTACAGATAGACAGTGAACAGCTTTGATTACATTGCAAAAATGTAAAGCCTTCTCCAACCGGCATTCTCCAGCTCCCTTACTCTGCATAATTTACAATGCAATTTACTGTGCATAAATCACCTATTTGTTATGTTTGTTTGCTTTCCTTTGTCCCTCCTCACACTAGAATGGAAGGTACCCAGGGAGTACATTTTTATGAGGTTTGTTAACTGTTGTACACCCAGCAACTAGACCAGTCCTGGCCCATGACAGGTGCTCCATAAACATTTATGAAATCAAGTAGAATATAAATAATACGAAAATGAGCTTACACTAGGGATACTACATGTTATGCTGTCATTTTGGAGCATTCTAGTTCTAGATACACAACTTCTGGTTTTGGTTTTAATGATTCAGACACTCCCATTTATTAAGTATATGCTAAATATAAGTAATTTTGCTAGAGGCTAAAAAGCAAAGAAAGAAAAAAATGAAATAATATTCTAAGTATTCGATAGGGCTCCTTTTTTTAAAAGTGAGAAATTCAGAATCATATTAACTTATGACATGAATGATTATAGTTGTGACAATATAGTTATGATAAACACCTGCCCATACACCATGCTGGAAAGCAGGTGCTCTCTCACAAGACCTCCCGCTCCATTTCGAGGTTTCCATCTCATCAGGAATTAGGTAGGACGACATGCTCCCTGACCACGGAGGAGCTGAGACAGAGCAGTGATGTGCCTTGCCCAGGTTCACAGAGAGGGCCGGCAGCGAAACTGGTACAAGACACAAACAGGCCCAGGTTGGCCGAGGAAAAAGCCATTTACCTTTTAGAGCTCTTCCCAGCATGCCGTTCACCAGTTCCGTCAGGTTAAGGGTGGACAGGTCGACTGACTTGGCAGGTAGCTCTGAAAGAGATTCAAAGGCATCGTCACCAACGGGGCAGCAGATAAAGTTCATTGTTTCTAAAATTCAGGCAGATGGGTTCCCCTATTCAACAAACATTTATTGAACATGCCTCAAGTGCAGGCACAAGGAATTCAAAGATGAGAGGCTATTCCTGTCCCAAGGAGGTCACAGCCAGGGACACAGACGGTCACACGCTGAAGCAGATGGGAGAAGTTCCACGGAAGCCCAAGGAACATGATTTTAGCGAGCATGTTATCTATCTGGAGAGATAGGGAATGAGGGGAAATATTTTATATATAATGGGAAACCCAAGGAAATGGTGGGATTTCTCAACTGCTATGGATTTAGAAGTGCCAACACTCAGTGACAGAAGGGCTCAAACCCTGGCTGGACGTTGTTCCCACCTGGGAAGACTTTCTAAGAATTCTATAATTGGCTGCCTTGGCTCTATCCTCGGATATATGCATTTAATTGGTCTGGGATGTGGCTCAGACATCAGTATTAAAAGAAAAAAGATTCCCAGGTGTTTGTCACATGCAGCCAAGTTAGAGTTGCTGCTGGGTCATAACCCCCTTCTCTCAGCTGTTGTCTGCAGAATCTGGCCACAACAGTCGACAAGGTAGAAACAGTGGTGGATGCTCCTCTTTATGTTTTTACATTGTCTTTTTCAACTTTTACAGTTCCACACAGGTAACTGTGTGGAAGAGCAATTTGAAGGTTAGAAAGATGCTGTTAACCCATTGTGGGAATCGGGACTAAGCACTGGGGAGGGGGCAGGCCAGCTGTGGTAGCATTGAAGGCCACCCCCTCTTCCTACCTTCCTTCTCTTCTCATGCCAGGCACCAGGAAGGGAAAAAGCCTTCCTGAGAGCAGTGTGAGCCTCCAACCCACAGCCCCTGCCAAGGCCTCAGGTCCCCGGGGAACTCTGCGGCAAAGCAGATCCCAGGGTCCCACCCCAGCTCCTCACCTGGCTGGATGTGGCCTAGCAATCTGCATGTTAGTAAGTGCCCGACATGAGTCTGATGCAGGAGGTCTAATCCACCCCTCTCCTTTCTGGGTTGGAAAACCAGCTGAGGCTCAGAGCAAAGTAACTTGCTAAACTAGCACTGCTGAGCCACGGTAACCATGGGCTCAGAACCTTCTTCCTAGAGCTGCAGATCGGGGCTCTTCCAAAATAACAGGCCACTTCCTCACTTGGCAAATTTCACGCTATCAAAGAATAACTTGCCAAAGGAAGGGGAAATGTTTACGGTGATGATGATGGCACATCAGAGCCTTTGCGCATTCATGTTTCTTTATTCATTCAGTGAATATTCCATGAGGGCCAAGTGATCTGCTAGGTGTGGGTATAAAGAGAGGTAAAGAGAAGGAACAGGTCCCTACCTTCATGGAGCTTACTGTCTGAGGGAGGGGAGGGAGACTCATAGGGGATGAGCAGGGAGCAGGGAACACCTTATCAGGTGTGCTTAACCTAGAAGTGACCTCAAACTGAAAGATAAATTATTTTGGATTAGATGCCATGTGATCATAGGACATTTATTGTTACAATGAGTATTGTTACAATGATTATCCTTGTTGCATTCAGATGGAGAAGGTGCTTTATTTCATTTTATAGATGGAAAAACCAAGGCACCAAGGGGCTAAAAATTGTGCTTGGTGCTACCGAGGATTGAAGGCTGGCTGACTTACCTGTTGCAGCAAGGAAGTCTCTGTCTTTTTCCTTCTTAACTTCTATATTCCCAGACTCTGAAATAAAGGTTTTCATGAGAGAAATAGTATCCTGGAAGCACAGCTTCAAAGAATTTGCAAAAGCCTTATAAACCACTTTGTCCAACCTTCCCTTTGAAGGGTGAGGAATTGGAGGTCCAGAAAAGGGTGAGTTGCTGTGAGGAAACTAGAATGCAGATCTCTCACCTATCTTATCTCTTCCTGCGAGCCTTCCTCCCCAGGTTGGAAACCCCCTGCTTTTCTAGTACCATGTGGAAATTTGGGTCAAATCAACTATTACTGCTTAAGTCAGCTTGGCCTTTTACGAGTTCTCAGGTTCTTCTGTTAAAGATCAGAGCTAACCATAGAGGTAGGTGTGGGCTGGGAGTTTCCTTCCCAACAGCCCAGCTGACCACGGGGGGGGGGGGGATGGGCAGAGTATGTTGAGACAAACATTTATAAGCCATCAGGACCAGAGCGGTCAAAACAGCAGTAGCCCAGCTCAGGGGTGCGCGGCTCTCTCCCCTCAGGTGCTTTACATGAATAGCCTGCCCTGCAGCAGATGCAGCGCTACCTGTGGGCAGCCCCCCAACCTTGCTTGTTACCTCCTCAGGCAACAGGGCCTTTCCTGAAGGGGAGGGGCTGGGTGGTCTGGATCTCCAGGGCTGCAGGGAGGCTATAGGCCTCGGGGCTGGCAGGATTCCCAGCCTTTTAAGCAACAGCGGTGGCCCCGGCAATCTTGCTAACCAAGACGCCTCTCATTTTGCCAGCGGAAACTTAATTCTAACATTCCTTTAGCTAATGACAAACCCTTGGGTGGATTTTTCTCTTCCCTTGGGTGGATTTGGAAAACAATATTTGAAGTGTGAACTGAACACCCCTGAAGTGTGGGTTTCTGAATAGGATGCTGTACAGAAGCAATTTTCAAATAAATTGCCAGACAGATACTGTAATACCCTTGTTTCTTTCTTTTTCTTTTTTTGATTAAAAAATGGCAATAGTAGTGTCCTTAAAATAGAAGATACTTGACCCTTTTTCACACTTGGCCATGCTGAGAATTTCTTTACCTTTTATCCTTCATGATTAGCTGTGGAGCAGGTATTGTTCTCATTTAAAGAGGAGAAAATCGGAGATCTGTTGGGACTTGAATCATATCCCCAAAGAAAGCCAAGTTCGAGTCCTAACCTGTGATCCTGTGCCTGGGAACCCATTTGTAAATAGGACCTTTGAAGAATCTACCAGGCCAGATGGAGGAGGGTGGGCTTTAACCCAGTACGGCTGCAACTCTGATAAGTAGGGAAATTCGGATGCAGTCAGCTGGGAGAAGCCAGAAAGGGCCGTGTTCCACGGGACAGAGGCAAAGATGCGGCTACGAGTCGGGGAAGGCCGAGGATGCCTGCCAAGTGAGAACCAGGACGCTGCAGAAGGGAACGCGGGGTGCCTTGATACTGGGACTCCAGCCTCCTGAACTGCGAAACAATAAATTCCTGTTGTTTAAGCCACCTGGTTGTGTGGTATTTGTCATAGCAGCCCTAGGGAACTAAGACAAGGCTCATACAAGGGAAGTATTTATTAAAATTATAATACCATGTTTATATATAAGAAATTGATACAATTAATCGCCTCTGGGGAAAGGAAGTGTTTGGCTGGTGGGGAACGTTTTAACTCTATATACTTTTGTATCTTTTGCATTTTGAACTATGTAAATCTGTTGCATATTTAAAAATAAATAATATTTTGAAAACATAGAGTAAAAAACCCAAAACAAAATCTTACAATTTAAAAAAAATTTTTTTTGACTGCTTGTTTACCAAAATGTTGGGAATTAGAAATTCAGCTCCTACTCCTTTGTGCATTTTCTGTTACACTGAGTTCGCCATCTCCCTGTGCAGCCAATTTCATACCACCAAAAAAAAAAAGGCGAAATGAAATTTTTATGAAAGTGATGATGACAAATAACAATACCTCCCATTTATGAAGTCTTCTGTCACTAATACAATGTCACAGTCTTTGTGGATTTAATAAGATCATGAGAATTCAAGTGATCCATGAATCATAAAGAAATGAGCAACTCATGGGAGGTATAATTATGACAGTTAGGACTTCAGAAATTCTCAAGACATGGGTCCAATCTCCATTTTACAGAGAGAGAAAGTAAGGCTCAGGGAAGCCGAGGAAGGCTCCCAGGAGCAGAGTGAGCTGGGAGGAGCTCCTGCCCATTCACCTGCTGCAGGTAGGAAGGTCATTCCATTTGCTTTCTTGGCTTCTTCTTTAATGCTAGACACTAAAATGAAAAAGATTTCATCAGGCAAATTATAACCCAGGCTTATAACATCAGAGAGAATTTAAACCCTCATAGCTGTTTAACAGACGAGAACATTAGAATTTTGAAGGGTGACGTGACGCTTAAAATCTCACATCTAGTTTATTCAGTCATTCAATTATTTATTCATCAAATACATATTGACATCCATAATATATTAATGATAGATAATATTATGGAACACCTAATGTGATAAAGAATAATAGGACTGGGGGATTGAAGGAACTGGCGATGAAGAGGTAGGCATGTGAAAGACTTGCTATGTTAGCCAAAGAGAAGTAGGGAGTTGTTACATAATTTGGGTGGAGGGAAGACAATGAAGAGAAAGCTTGGAAGGTGAAATAGGGAGATTTATGAAAAGATCATGCAGATTGAAGAGTGGAGAATGGTTCACAGGAATTCAAGAGAAGAAGCAGGGTGCTGATTTAGAAATTTCCTTCAGTGGTCCAGGAAAAAAAAAAGATCACTGTTTGGACAAAGGTGGTGGCAGTGAAGGTAGAGGGAAATCTATTCCATAAATGGGGCTCGAACCCAAAAAATCAAGGGAGAACACCAAAAATATAAAATTTAGTCACCACAGGAAGACACCACTGCCATTTTTAGCAAACTCACTCAGGATTCTCGGCTGAAATGTTGGCCACTGAGATTCTCTAAAGCACAGTGAAAACCTAACTTAGCTTCTAAAGCAGATAAAAGCATGTTTGCTTGAACTCTAACCAGACCCACCTGTGTTCCCCAGGGACTGGAGACATAAGAGCACCATGCACAGCCGTGCTGGAGGACCACGTAGCAGGAAACCCAGCATGTTTGTGATACTCTGGTCCACCTGGAAGCAAGCAAGAAGCCCTTGGGGGTAACGGGCTGAATTACCAACCACATCCATTAAGAATATATTGCCTTTGAGAACAGCGCATGGGGACTCATTAGAATTACAATCTGAAAAGAGAGTATACTAGTTAAGATAGGTTTGGTCAGACTGAAGCAACAAATCAAATCCACAATCTCCTTGATTTCATGTGATAATGAAAGTTAATTTCTTGCTTAGAGTACATATTCACTGCAAATTGTCACTCAGGGACCCTGGTTTATGGAGGTTCCATCATCTTACAGTTCTGCCTCTGGTACATCCTTTGTCACTCTGGCAGTGAAAAAGAGGGCTGGAGGATCATGCACCAGTTCTTAAATGCTTTGGCAGGCTTCCTGCCAAACACACTCATACTTATAGCCCATTGGTCCCAATGACACACACATCCTGCACGATGGCAGGGAGACTGGGAACATGAGGGGTGCTTGCCTAGTCAGGAAGCAGTGTCACCTCCGGGGGTCTTCTGACTTTTGAGACTGGAAGTACCCTCCAAATATGGCATTACCACTGCTCATTGAAAATAATAATCCCTGAGCTTAGATGCGTGTTCGGTCTCTTCCCTGCCCTGAAGCACTGTGTGCCAGACTTTCCCCTGAGGATTTGCTGTGCACAATCAGCATGGCAGGTAGAGCTGCAAAACTGGAAAGAATAAGAGTAAGAGCAAAATGTCATTGAGCACTTTCTGTGAGCACAGAATACTGACCGGTGGTCATTATCATTTAATAATGACACAATCTCTATGTGTAGGTATCCATGGAATGTCCATCTAACATAAGGGTTGCCTATATCAGAAACTTGCCATTGGTGGAGAAAGGACTACATCTGAAAGGTGACTTGGAGAGGGGAAGAAATGTTTCAGGAATTGAGCATCTTCAAGTCAAATCGTATTTTAAGAAGTTCTGCTATCCATTTGAGATACAACCACCCTTCCCATTGGAATTTTCTTGAGAGGTCTTATTCAACATTTAAGTAGATTTTGTGGGTTTTTTCCCCACTGAGGTGAAATTCACATAACATAAATTAGCTATTTTAAAGTATACGATTCAGTGACATTCAGCTATGCTGTGTGCCCACCACCTCCACTAGTTACAAACTATTTTCATCACTCCAAAAGGAAGCACAAAAAGAAGATGTTCCTCATTCTACCTAACCCCTTTCCCCAGCTCTTGGGCAACCACTCATCTACATTCTGTCTCTATAGATTTTTAATTGCTTTTTAATTGTTGGTAGATGCCAGACTGGTATATCTCCAGAATGCCACCTGGACAGTCAGGCCTTCGAAGGAGATGGAGGCTAGGGCTTTCTTGGAGAACTCTTCTCATAAATCTGTTCACTGTCTGAACCTCAGTTCTCCTCATCTGAAAAGTGGGGATAATAGAACCTGGTTCATAGGATCTTTGTGAGGATTTAGGATGATGTACCCAAAGAACATAGTAGGTGCTGCTTGGCATACTTGGCATGCTCAGGGTTGGCAACACAGAGATGGATTAGACACAGCCGTTGCCCTCAAGCTATTTAGTGACTTGGAAGAGAAAGGCACAAAACCAACCAATTCACACTCAAGGCAGACTGTGCAAAGTTCTCCATTGAGAGATTTATGAAGGAAGACAGAGAGAGAGAGATGGAGACAGAGAGAGGGGAGGCTGGTGAGCCCACGACTTAGCATCATCTCTCCAGCATAGGGCTACTGGGAATGGGGATAGGTGGACAATCTGGTGAATCAGGTGAGGATTCTTTCCTTCAGCTGTTGAAATAGTACTTCACTTTACTGAGCTTCCTATGCCAAATGGAGGGTGATAGTTACCTTGAAGGTATTTTGTGAAGACTAAATGAGATCATGAAATATGGCTCTTTGTGCAATCTCTTGGACATGGCAGATATTTCAAAATCTTAGTTTCTTTCTCATTCTTTGATCTTTTCTCCTCCTCCTCCTCCCTTTCTTCTTCCATGTCCATTCTGGAGCCCAGCACATGGGATGAGCAGATAAAAACTTAGAAAAGCAAAAGCATGATCTCTAATTGCATACTAGATTAAAATTTTTTGGCTCTTGCTTCATTATGTCAACCACTGCCATCAATTTCCTAAGTGTAAACATGCTACATTTAGTACTTTAAGAGCTACTCTCTTTATTGCTTTTCTTCTTGGAGCAAAATGCATTTTTCCTTCTGTCTAGGTTTTTATCCTTTGTCATTGACCAAACCAACCATGTATTTGGAGAAGGGTGCAAGATTTAGCAAATAAAAATACAGGACATCCAGGAAAAATTGAATTTGAGATAGACAACAATTTTTTTTTTAGCATATTTCATACAATATTTGAAACAACCCTAGTTTGGAGAGTCAAAGGACTTTATTTAAGGGAGCTTGATTTTACCACAGGCCTGGTGCAGAACTGGGCTTGGAGGAGTTGCTCAATGAATTCTCTGCTGAGTTAAACCAAATCTCCAGACTCAAATACAAGCTGCGAGCATCATACCACCTAGACTCCAGAAAGCCCTTTTACCAATTCCCACATCAGTAAGTATTCCATTTGAGCTTCTCATTTTTCACTCTCAATCCCACCCCAGAGAGGAAAAAAAATGAGAGGTTGGAGAGAGATGGAGGCAGCGTGGAGTGGTTTGTGAGAGGAAGAGGGTCCTTTATTCCCAATGACAGCACACACAGAAGAACCGGCTGGAGTGCACCCCACAGCAAAATGGGAGGTTCTGGGCTTCCTAGCCCTTCCCTTCTAAGCCCTGGACCACTGTGGGAGAGTGTCAGGCAGGGCGAGAAGCCCCAGTTTTAAGATCAGGCGGTCTTGATCTGAATCTTGAGTTGGCCACTAACTGGTGTCATCTGGGTCAAATTATTTCACCTCAACACATTAAAAAAATACATTAGTGGGGAATATTCAGCATCATTTTACTAGCATGGCCCCTGGAGCTAGATTGCCTGGATTTGCTTCCTGGCTCTGTCACTTACTAGCTGTGCAAATTGCAACAGCTTTCTGTGCCCTGTGCCTCAGTTTCCTCCTCCGAGGCTGTCATGTGGATTACAATGTTTTATATTTATAACCGGCATGGACTGGGAAGCAGAATTGGCCCAGTGGTTAGGGTGTCCGTCTATCACATGGGAGGGCCATGGTTCAAACCCCAGGCCTCATTGACCCGTGTGGAGCTGGCCCATGCGCAGTGCTGATGCGCACAAGGAGTGCCCTGCCACGCAGGGGTGTCCCCCGCGTAGGGGAGCCCCATGCGCAAGGAGTGCACCCCGTAAGGAGAGCCGCCCAGGGCGAAAGAAAGTGCAGCCTGCCCAGGAATGGTGCCGCCCACACGGAGAACTGACACAACAAGATGACGCAACAAAAAGAGACACTGATTCCTGTGCCGCTGACAACAGATGCGGACAAAGAAGAAGACACAGCAAATAGACACAGAGAACAGACAACCGGGGGGGAGAGGGAAGGGGAGAGAAATAAATAAACATATCTTAAAAAACAACAACAACAACAACAACAAAAAACAGGCATGGACTGAAATACTCAGAAAAGATGAATCCATTGAGGCCAAACACAGGTGGATATTGCCAGGGGCTGGTCAAGGGGGGTTGGGGAGACACTGTTCAATGGGAGAGGGGTTCCTTTTGGAGAATGAAAATGTTGTGGAACTTGATAGTGGTAGTGGCTGCACAACACTTGAGTGTGCTTAAGGCACTGAATTGCTCTCTTTAAAATGTTAATTTTATGTTCTGTGAATTTCATCTAAAAAACCCCCAAACTCCTAAAAAAATGCATGGAACCATGCCAGGTACAGAGCAAGCGCTAGACAAATGTTTAACAAATAAAAAAAGCCATGATCAGACATTGGAGCTCTGATTGCACTTCTGACAATGGTCCCTGTGTGGAGGAAGTTACAATTCTCAGGTAAAAGCCACCCAAAGTCACATCTGATGGAAGATGGATAAAGAAGGCTAAAATTGTGCTCTAAAACTCTGTTATAATTATTTCACTGCATTCCTCCAAGGCTACTATTGGATAATTACCATTTATTCATAAATCACCATTTCCTTGGTGACACTGGCAGAAAAGCAAGTCACTTCAAAATGGGGTGGCAATAATACAAATTACTCAGCATCTGCTTTATGAGCATGGCCTCTGCTTTTCACCTTGTCAAGGAGCCTGTAAGCAAGCTGTTGGTATTTTGATTTTATGAGAGAAAGACCAAGAATCAGTGGTGGGGTTGGCTGCCCCGGGTCTGCCGACTCCTGAGTGGAAGCAGCGGGATTTGAACCACGGTCTCACAGATACACAGTCCAGGTCCTTTCCCCCATGTGCCCCTCGACTACCTGCCAAACAAAAGCCCATCCCAGAGTGCCACTAATGGGGCCCGATGTTGAAGACCAACAGAATTGATTATTCTGAAATGCCTTGGTGGAGAGTAGTTAGAAATCCTCCAGGAGAAGGGCTCGAGGAGCACCATGTGACCAAAGAACCGAGAATCTGGTCAAGAGTCTGTGAAATCAATGTCTGTGCTTTATGGGCAACAGCCCTGGAGCTGGAAATGTGAAAAGAAAGGACAAAGCTTCATGACTCCCAGTTAACAAAGGTCACCATCCACCAAGGCTACTCTAACCTGACATGCCAATCTACCGCACGCACTGTACACCGCAGCCCAAAGATTGCTGAAGCAGTTGAAAAATAATTACTACCCTCAGCACAGAGGTGAAAACTCACACTGACACGTCACCTCATTTGTGCCAGCCACCGAGGGTGCTGGGCTTCCTCAATACATTATTACAGTCAGTCGTGGTGGAAGCACCTTCCACATGGCAACCAGCTCCCTCTTCCTGATGGGGGGCTGGAGGGCTGGAGATGCTAGACAACTTGTCCAAGGTCTCTCAGCTCACAGGTGGTAGTGCTGGACTTCAAAATCAGGCAGGCAGCCCCAAAGCGCGCGTTTTTTATAACTGTACCCGTGAGAATACAGTTCAAATGTAATGAACAAAAGAGGTGGAAAATCTAGTATTTGTTAATCATCTGATGTGCCTGAGTTTTACCTAAAATAATCATTGGTCCTTCAGGCAATCCTTCTGATAAGTCCTTATTCTTCTTTAATAGTTTGAGGAAACCAAGGGAACACGGTCCCAAGAGCCAGGGGTGGAACCCCAGATGGCTTGCCTCTCAAACTCATGCCTGGTTGACCCTAACTAGGAAAAGAGAACTCTTTGGCTGTGGCCTCACTGCCAACCTTTCCTAAGGGCACTCTTATTTTTGCTCCTCATTCCAAGTCTTTGGATTAAAGATCACCTTTCCTTTATCACAGCTGTGAGGGCAAGTCGTCCTCCCAGCTGACCTTAAGGGAAGAAAGAGACTGTGAGCTCAAGTGTGATAGCAACATCGGGTGATGGAAACTGCTCCCCTGTATCACTCAGTTTCCAGGAGCCTGGGTGGGAGTTAGAGAAGATGTATTTCTTAGCTGGCTTCATGGTTTGTGGGAGGAGCAAGAGGGAACTAACGAGGGGTTAAAATATCTACAGTATAAGACTTACCTGTCTCCTGAGCAGGGTCAAAGACTTCAAAGAACTTAGGCAGCCAGAAAGACCAAGAGCTAGTCAGCGCCATGGGCTTTATATGAGTTCTTAGTGAAAGACAAGGGGTGGGGGAGGGAAAGGCTTAATAACTTTGCTTTAAATCCTCCTGAAAAAAGAAAAAAAAGAATAATAATCCTACCAAGAACCCGGAGCAATGAAATAAGATCAGCCACCTGGGAGAACAATGTCTGTGTCAGGGACTGAATTGAAACCATGAGCAGAATGACAAGGCAACGATTCAGCTCAGGCTGGGAAACCTCTTCTGACAGTAATTAGGTGTATTGAAAACGCAGAGCCTGGGGCACCAGGTGATGATTTTTGCCCCTTCCTGTTGGAAGAGTCTGCGAGCCAAGCTTCACCTGTGTGCAGGCCAGGCAAGTTTTCTGGAGAAGCCCCTGGGAGCCGCTTGTCACCTTTAGTAGGTGCCTAGGGCAGGGCCGGCCAACGGGGCTGCTGCTTGACTTCACGTGCCGCCGAGCTGAGAAGGGCTGTACGCTGTTAAAGGTTAAAATAAGTCAAAAGAAGAATAGTATTTGGACCCTGGGATGGTGATTTGGACCTCTAAATCAAGAGGGGGCTTGGGTCCCACATGGCTGACGGATGCAATTCTCTTGTTTGCAGTTGTAGATGCTCTTGGTTCCTTGGTGTGGTGGTTGACCATCTTCACCTCCCTGTTAGCTGACCTGGGTAAGTCCAATGAACAGGAGAGTAGGTATTACAACTCTGCTGAGGCTCAGGGCCCAGCTGGCACATGGCCAGTCCAGAGATTCAGGTCTCCTGAGTATACACCAAGCCCAGCGCCAACCACAGGTTCAGTAAAAGTGACAGAAGAGGCATGTGTAGAAAGGTCACATTTGAGTCCAACTCCATCACACTCAGGAACACAAATTCCAAAGTAGGGCCCATTGACAAGGCACTGAGCTCCAGAGCCATCTGCCATGACCTTAGAACCTGTGTGTCTCTGTAGCCCTCAGGAGCTACTTTGTATCTCCTTTGGCTGTCTCTGGGATCATGCTGATACGTGCGTAAATGCGACACCTCTGATGACCTCCCGACTCATTTTGAAGTCTCTTAGTGTGGGGTATATGGGAACCTCTCATATTTTTTGAGATCCATCTTTTTAAAAAAAAACAATTAAAAATAAAAAATAATATTAAAAAAAAAAAAAGAATCGTATTTGGTGTCCTGTAAAGATTCTCTGAAATTCAAATGTCAGTCCACAAATAGAGTTTTAAATGGAGGCCACACACATTCATTTATGCAGCACCCGTGGCTGCTTTTGTGCTGCAGCGGCAGAGGAGAGTAGTTGCAACAGAGACCATATGGCCCCAAGGGTCAAAAGTATTTATTGTCTGGCCCTTTACAAAGTTTGCTGACACCTGGCCTAGAAGAAGCTGCAGAGTCAGATTCTGTCAATACCTGCTTCCCAAATCCAAGGGGACTCGCTCTTGTCTGGGCTGCTGGAGTTGCCTCTTAAGTTGCCATCCGGCTACCACCCTTGCTTTCCTGAATCAGCTTCCCTTACAACGGCTACAGTTTTTTTACATAACTTTTTTGAGGTATAGTTCGCCCATTTTAAGCATACAATTCAATGATTTTTAGTAAATTTACCAAGTTGTGCAAGCATCCCTGCCATCTAGTCTGGGAACATTTCCATCATCCCAGCAAGATTCTTCTTGCCCGTTTACCATCAATCCCTGTCTCACCCCAGCCCCAGGCAAGCACTAATTTACCTTCTATCACTATGGATTTGCCTTTTATGAACATTTCCTATAAATGAAATCCTACAATATGTGGCCAGAGAAATATTTTTAAAGCTTGAATCAGATCATGTCACTCCTTCACTTAACACTCTCCCAAGCCTTCCCTGGCACGGAATAAAACCCCAGTTCCTTACACTGACCCCAAGGCCTCTTCCTAAACCTCTGGCTACATCTCATGCTACTTTGCACCTTGCTCAGAGCCTTCCAGCAACAATCCCAGCTACTTTGCAGTGGTTGTTCCCTCCAGTTGGGATGCTCTTCCTAGTTCTCTCACATGCCTGGCTCCTTCCCACTATAACCAGATTTTATCTAGTTCTTGACTCATTATGCTGAAGAAATGAATTTCAAGAGCACGTCGGGTGAGTTAGGCAGGTAATTTATTCAGATAGGGAGGGAAGAGAAATGGGAGAAAATAACAGAGCAGGGGTCCCAGGTCGCGAGGAAGGGGGTGAAAAGGGATAAAGAGGGCTGATTTACAGGCTACAATTCCCCATTATAGGTTACAAATAGGTTTACCTGCATGGCCACATGGCAGAGGAAAAATGGCGAGAGCAGCGTGCAGAGGGCAGGAACGGGTCCAGAGACAAGAGAGCGGGGTGGGAGCACTCAGGCCTCGAGGTCTGCTTTATAAACTATTAATTATTCCACCCCTTTGCTAATGGCAGGGGAGGGGTTCCAGCTGTTTGCTGCTTTGATTGATTACCCCACCTATCAATCCCCCAGGAGGGCCCAATGATAAAAGTCCTTGGGGAATATTTTCTTGCTCCCAGAAGAAGTCTGTTCTGAATAGCAGCATCTTGGGGGTGGGGGTATTCCAGGAGCCATTTGGGGGTTACTGATGTCCACGTGACTCTCTGTCAGGTTCCAGATCCATCCATTAATTCCCTATCTTACTAGCTGGCTTCACCGCCCCTCTAGGGTTTCAGATGGGGTACTGGGAACTGTCCTCCCACCCAGCCCTGCTCAACTCCAGCTCTCGGCCCGCTCTTGCTCAGTGCCCCCAGCATCCTGCAGCCTCATGCCAGCACAAGTGCCTGACCGCCAGGTGCCGCTGTCACAGGCAGACGACGGAGTGACGGGACGTTCGGGCTTGGATGAAGAGCCTACAACATTTGTAGTACTACTACTCTGCCTTATTTGATCTGCATCTCAAATAATTCCCAGCACGTCAAGACAGGATGAGGCTCATTGCTGTGGTTCTTTCTCGGAACCTGTCACGGAGCACCCCCTCTTCCTCGGGGAACAGAGCTGGGCCCTGCCTCCGAGGAGTTCCCAGTCTACTGCACGACAGCGGGCAACCACCCCCGACGTAGAGGAAGTTAAAGCCTTACTGGAGGGGAGGATTTTACACTAAGATTTGCAGGATAAATTTTTTTTTTTGGCATTTTTTTAATTGTCTCTTTTTTAAAGATACATAGATCACAAAAAAATGTTACATTAAAAAATATGAGGTTCCCATATACCGCCCCCCAACTGCTCCGACATCCACAACGTCTTTCATTATTGTGGCACGTTCATTGCATTTGGTGACTACATTTTGGAGCAGTGCGGCACTGCGTGGATTATAGTTTACATAGTAGTTTACACTCTCCCCCAGGGCATTCAGTGGGTTAGAGCAGGATAAATCTTTTATGTTGGCACTGGAGCGTGAGCGAGCGTCGTGGTTCTCAAACTTTAAAGTGCATCGGAATCTTCTGCGGAGGGGTGGGGGGGCTCCTGAAAACCCAGATTGTTTGGCCCTACCCCAGGGTTTTTGACTCAGTAGTTGGGGCAGGGGAAGCTGGAAAACGTGCATTTCTGAGAGGGGAGTAAGGAAAGGAGAGAGACATGGCTAGAGAGGGCAGAGAGCCGACTGGGTGCCAGTCTGGGTCCCTTGATGGGGACAGCTCGAGAAGGGACAAGACCTCCCCCCACTCCCCAACTCCCCCCCCCCCCCCCCCCCCGCAGTTCTCCGAGATTTTGCATTTCAGCAGGGGAAGATTGTGACTTACCTCAAAATTACTTTCCCATCTGCCCCCGGAGATCACAGTCGTAGCTAATACACAGTTCTGAGGGGAAGAGGTCCCAGGGCCTGCTATTTACAGCCCGTTATCTGCTAGAAAGTCTGCAGTTCTGAACTTTTGGTTGACTCTTGTGAGGCATTTCTGTTGTGCTAGCAAAGACGCCCCGGGGTGAGGCAGCTGTTGCTGCTTCTGTGGCTGGCTGTTTGGCCTTGGGTTAGTTGCTTAACCTCTCTGCACCTTCTATTGCTCCTGCTCGAGATGCCAGATGCCGGGAAGGCTGCCTCAAAGCAAACCACTTTGAATTTGAAAAGCACTGTTTAACTGGAAAGCTTTACTGCCAGTTAACCTCGAGGAGATCTATTGCTCCCATAGGGACAGCAGTCGGCATCACCACCTTTTCACTTCCCCTCACCTTCACTGGTCCTTTCTCCTCCCCTTCCCCAGCTTAAACCCGTGGCCCCACATTTCCTTACCTGTGATTCTGAAACCGAAACCACTCTCAAAGCAGGTGCTTTTTCAAGTATTTGGCAGTGCAATTTGATCTCACTTGGCTATAAACCCCAACCTGAATTGACATCAGCCTAATGATCTAGCACTTAATCTACTTAGTGTGAATATTCATATTTTTGCTGTGGAAATAATACATTTTGATCATGAGCGGCAGTCCTGGATCCCACAGGTATACGACGTATGCACCATAATACCTTTCTGCAGCCAGAAAAGTGCTCGGTTCTGAAATGTCTCTGGGTCTGGGGTTTCAGATGAGGGGTGAAGCTGTCCTCAGTCCCAGCCCTGCTTAATTCCAACCCTCGGCCCACTCTGCTGGCACCATGGTGGAGACAAACCAGAAAAAGGCCTAATGTTCAGACTCTTGGTACAGCCACAGGCATTCTGTACTCCTGGGGTCCAGTCACTCCCCACTCTCCCATCTCCAGGACCTGCTCCCCCCAAACAACTCACAGCTAATGACCTCACACCTACTTCTGAGAAAATGCAGTCCCCTCCCCATAAGGCCTCCATCTTCAGCTGGGCTGATCTCCTCTGCCTTCTTTCCTGTTTGGAAGGACGACCCAACTGGCTCCCAGCAAAAGTCAAGGCTTTCTCTTGTGCAACCCCTCATTGCCTTGCGTTGCCTTGCTCCAGCAATGCTTTCCCCCTTGCATCAACAGTTACCCCTGACTACAAACTCATTCACACGCACACACAAACATGCCAGCAGTTCTCCCTTGAAAACAAAGACAAAACCCTCTTGACCCCATCCCCCCAGCTCCAGCTCCCTTTCTTTCCTTTCCTCTGCTGTGAAACTCTTTCAAGTGAGTTGTCTCTATGTGATGCCCCCAGTTCCTCTCAAGCCCCCTCCAATCTGACTTTCGCCCCAGCACCCCACCAGAACAGCTCCTCCAGGGTCCCTTGACTCCCACCTTGCCGGCTCCTTGTCCTACTTGACCTCCCTCCTTGAGGTGCTCTCCTCTCCTGGCTTCCTCTACACTTCGCACTCCTGATTCTGCTCTGAGCTCATTAGCTGCTCCTTCCGTCTCCTTCTGGGCCCTTCTCCTGTCCCTGAGCTCTGGCTTTGGAAGACTCAGTCCTCAGGGCTCTCTCTTTCCTCTCATCACTTGCTGTCTTGGGGGTCGCATCCTGTTTCCTGGCTTTAAATGTCATCTATAAGTTACTGAATACTAACTATATACATATCTGTCTCCTTAACGCGATATGCAACTATCTACTGGATATTCTGCTAGATATCTCATGCACATCTCCAGTTAACATGTACAAAACCAATTTAATCTCCTTATTGAAAAATATGCCCCTTCCCCAATCTACTCCCATCTCAATGATACTTCCACTCTTCCAGATATTCACTTAAAAACTTCCCAATCATACCGGTTTCTTCTCTGTCTACCACACCTCACATTCGCTCCATCAGCAAATCCTGTCATTTCTATTCTTAAAATGTACTCTTGGCTCCCATTTAGATTTCTGCAATAGCTCTTGGACAAACCTCCCCACTTCTGCCCTTGCCCCCTTCCATATATTCTCAACACGACAGCCAGAGAAACTCTTTTCAGCATCACTCAGATCTTGCTACCCCTCTCCTCCAAGCATGGCAAGGACTGCCCGTCTCACTCAGAGTCAAATCAAATGTCCTTACAATGCCCATGAGGCCTTCATGATCTGGTCCCTGCTACTGCCTTAATTTCATCTCTTCCTCCTCTTCCCTTGGCAAACTCCCTTTCCCCTCCACTGCCCTGATGCTGTCCTGACCAGAACCAGAAGATAAACTGCTGGGAATGTTTACAGAATTGATGTGGAGGCAGGACACAAGGACAATTGGACTTTTCTCAAGGGAGACACCTGACCCTACTTCAGTGGCAGCTGATGGGTCCCAGGTCAACCAGATGCTCCAGCTCATTGTCAGGAGCTGATATCATTAGGAGCAATAATTGGTTCCCAGGAGTATTGGGGATGTACGGCTATGAATGGGCTTTTGCACTAGTGTGTAGACAGAAAGGGGTTTTCTCAGGGATATAAAATTTAGGTTCATTGTGGTATCCAGAAGCCTGAAACTGAGGGTGGGTAAGTTTTATTGGGAAAGGAATATATGATAGCTGAATGGATGCTCATCCCATAACTGCAAAGCGAGCTGCAGCCCTTTGTGATGACAGCCATGGACCTTGCAGCTGATAATGGCCTTCTAGCAGAAGAGCAGTCCACATTGGGTCCCGAGGCCACTGGCACTGTGTCCACAATGAATTGCACCCATGGACATCAAGACTGGCTTGCCTGGTGTTGGCCAACTCTGTCCTTTGATTTACAGAGTGAATTGTGGCAACATGGCTGGGTTTTTGTTTCCATTTGCAGGTCTAGGGCTTTCCAGTGGGCTTTTGAGGCAGATGCTTCTGATGCCTGCTTGTAGCCCCCACCCACCTCTGAGTTCACCCAGCACACTGGCAGACCCCCACCTCCAATGTCCATGTTTCTGCTTGTCTGCCTTAGAGTTTTAGCACCTTGGAGCTTGCTCAGTTGTCGCGCAGGGAAGCCTGGCATCATGGGGAATTTAACACCTCAGAGGAAACCTTCAACCGGTTAAGAACTGAGTCTCTGGATAACTGCCCCAGATTGCTGTCCCAGGGTAGGGTGTTCTACATGACTTGTCAGAGGACAGGATTGACCCATCCTCCATGGGATTTTCTCCTTCTCCATCTCACTTTCTCCACTCCCTCACTTTTGTATTCTGGGATCACTTTCCAAATAAACTACCTGTACCCCAAACCTTGTCTTGGGGTCTATTTGTGTGAAAACCCATTTTAAGACAAGGGTCTGTGGGCAGAAGTTAGAGCCAAATGCCATCATTTACTGAATATTTGCTGGGACCCTTGTTGGGCCTTAGCTAAGTAGCCTCCATACATTCATCCCCACAATGACCTTTCAAGATGGGTTTTATTCTCCCCATTTTACAGATGGAAAACCAAGGCACAGAAAGGTGAAGTAACTCACCCAAGGCTCCCCACCCCAGCTATCTCTCATGACACAACAACTCTACCTACTGCACTGACAAGAGAAAGGCCACCTGGTACGAGCTTTCCTCATTTCTTCCCCACAATCTATCTGAGTCACCCATTCTGTCTTCCTTCTCCAAAAGAAGTAACATGAGGCTTGGGATAGGTGGTCATGTGTTCAAATTGTGACTCTTCCTCTTACATATCTAAACTTGGGCAAGTCTCTTCATGTTTCTGACCCTCAATTTCCCCATCTATAACGTGGATATAATAATGCCTTCCAATTGTAATGACTTAACAGTGCTTTTATTAAGTTCTGCATGTTGGCTTGCACAGAGGAGACGTTCAATGTACATTATGTTTCTTCATGGCTATGAGCTTTACTTTCGCATTAGATTCTTCTCTTCCTTTGAACCTTTACTCCATCATTATCTTCTTTCTTTCTTGCCGTTTTATTCTCCTTCTCAACTGATTCTTTTCCCACATCTTACAAATATATTTGTGTGCTCTATTGCTCTCCTCCCCCGCCCCGCATCCAATAACAAAGAGTTTCACTAGTTGCTCCACTCTTAGCTCCTTATTTTTCCTGCAGCTCTTTGCCTCTAGGTCCTGGCTAACCCCCTCCTTTGAAAAGAGTCCCTCACAGTTTACCTATATTACATAAATTCAGTGTCCTCTTCTGCATCCCCTTTCTGCATGGCTCAATCACATGGTATCATTCAGTATGAATACCGCTCTCCTCATGACCTCTCCTCCTGTCATCCTATGACCACTCCTCATTTCCCGCTACACTGTCCACTCTTTCTTCACCTGTCCCTGAATATTACCTTCCTCTGCAGGACCCTTTAAAGCAAATCTTCACTGGGATGTATGCTTTTCCAAGCCTTTGCCAAATCATCCTTAACTATTCCATTCAGGGCTCATTTTCTCCAAGAAGTGTTCTCTGATGCCTCTAAGAAGGGCCAGCACCTCTCTTTGAGTTTCCAAAGAACTCTTGGTTATCACCATATTTCACTGCCCACACAACTGAAATGCTTGAAGTGCCATCATTCCATTTCTACCATAAAATTGTGAATGGCCGCCTCCCCAGTGCTTGGCATGTGGAAGATATCTAATAATATTTCTAAAATAATAAATGATTCTTGAACTTACCTGAATAGAAGTAGTTTGAGGAGCAAAAAAGCAAGGATTATAACCAAGATACAAAGTGTTGAGAGAGACAGAGTTGGGAAACTGGCCCATGAAAGGGATTTTTCCCATCATTGGTCCAATTTATAATGGAGAATATTCAGCATCTGTTCTTGTTTGCTATAGTCGAAGTGTATGCCACCAATAGGCAGATAACTGTGCATTTATATTGATGCTACATATATAATTGTAACTCTAGTGTCTCCCAGGGAAACTGTCTGGTTTTCTGATTCCATGCCCTGGGCAATAACTCCACTTCTCCTTGCCGGGGAAGATCTTGTCACAACTCAACACTAAGAAGGAAATCTATAGAGTCAAACACAATGCCCTATGGTGAGCAAAGCTGTGTGGTCACTACATGTTTCTCCATGCTAGATTTTCAAAGACTATATTTCCCAGCCTCCCTTGCAGGTTGGTCAGTACCATGTGACTGAGTTTGGCCAATGGAAATGTGAGTGAAAGTGAGTCAGTCTGAGTCCAAAGCAGTATGCAGCAGGTATGGCTTTTCTACATTTTCCCACATCTGGCTCTGTGGCTGGCAGCAGGGGCTCTGGCATGGCAGAGCCACCAACAGAAGCAGTCCAGATTCTTGTATCACTCTTTGGACCTGAGCCAGTTCACACTGAACTCACAATCTTTGTTGAGTTTGACCATTGATATTTAGGGTTTTTTTCTGTTGTAGCAGTCTGTGTTAATTACCCTAAATAATACCCTAAAAAATCCCATAAGAGCTGTTTTGGAGCAAATAATGTTCATCCACATAACCATTGAAACATGTATTTATTAATAAGTGGTGCAGTATTTATTTAAGATAGAACATAAAAAATCAGGTAAGAATTGTTTGCATAATATATATGGAAATCAACCTATTAAAGTTGTTCAAATAGTGGACAGAGCCAGAATATAAATTACACATACAGTTTAAAAATTACAGGAAATCATATTATAAAGAGCACTAAAGGCCACTTGTGGAATAGTTGTGTTCCCGTGTAAGCCAGAATGTGAAGAAAGCCTACTCGTAGCACGGAGACAAATTCAGGGAGCAAGGCACCGGAATTCTATGCCATAAAAGGGGGTTTAAAGAAAAATACAACCCAAAATCAAATGCAATGAATCCATGTCACTGGAAACCTCAATTTGTTCTTCAGAGAGTGGATGTTTTCCATTACTGCTATATTAGAGAGAGAGAGAGAGAAAAAAAGAACAGCTTATCCCATCCAAAGCAAGGTAGAAATCATTTTGTCTCTTTTAAACAGGGAACTACTGACAAATCTGATTATGTCTGTCTGTCTTTCTGAGGTGATTTTTCAGCATGGGGTGGAGCCTACTTCACCTTTCCAAAAACAAAATCTCCAACCCCTGACAAAATGGCTGTCCTGAGCCCTGGAACTCAACCCACTACCAGGCCTGACGCTCATCAGGGGGTATTTAGAGGGCTGAGACCCTCTCCCCTGGAAATGGATTCAGAGGGCCAAAGAAAGACCTAAGTATCAGCTCAGGCTGGCTTCCACGGGGAGCCTTGATCTTTTAACGTGGGGAGAGAGACATACAACTGTTCTGAGTGTTTGGCTTTCAGAGGATGCTTTTGAAGATTAAACCTGTTTCTGCAGGATTTCAAAGCCCTGATGTAAAGCTACAGTGTAGAGACAAAAGGCCAGAGTCAACAGAAACATGGAGACATTTGAACTCATTTGGTTGAAACCAATGACAGGAGCTCCTTGGGGGCAGAAACAAGGGCTACTTGTAGGACTGTCTGTAGCCTCAACAAACTCCAGGAGCTAAGGATCCCAGCAGGATCCAGGTGGACAGCGACGTGGCATCAGTTTACACCACTGACGGCTGGATTGTGGAGCCACTCAAGAACAGGCAGGACCTGCTGCTCGCCAGGTGGAGCATCTGACCCAGGAATCACCTTTCTCTCCAAGAAACCAATGCGCTTGTTACCACTTTACTAAAAAGCTGACAGGGCACAGGAGGGTAAACATTGAGGAGAGCCACACGGCACGATTTTCCATTGATCTTGGAGACTTGGTGAAGGGAATGAGCTTTGGAGACGTATGGGCTGTGGTTAAAACCCCAGCTCTTCCTCTTATAATGCGTGACTTTTGGCAAGGTCCTTTTCTGCTCAGCTTCAGTTTCCTCATCTATAAGATGGGAACAATAACACCTATGTCATGGCAAAGTGCATGGAGTTAAGAGATAGAACAATTATGTGGCATGAAACTCAGAAAGAGAGCTTAGGAAAAGTTTCTCTTCCCTTCACTGAATTCTACCTTGTAGGCAGAGGGAAAGAATGGAATGTCGAAAGAAAATATGTTCCCATTTTTCATCATTACCATTAGGCATCAAAATGTGGTCGATTTGACAAGTCTAAGAGGAATTACAAATATATTCCTAAGTCCCAGTCTAGGCTTTCAGCTGCTTAATTCTAAATTCTAAGTCATTCTCCACTTATTCTTCCATAGAGCCCTTTTTTTTTTTTACTGTGTCGAAAGCCATTATTTCTCACTGAAACTTATTTTAATCACAGAACAGTGATATTTGTAGGCTAAAGAGACTTAGGTAGAATGACAATCCTTAAAATTACCAGATCAACCATGGCCATTCAAGGGCTTGATGACTGTTCCTATAGACAATATTTTAGGAGCATCTAGTTCAGCCTGACTCAGGAGAACTGAACATCCTGCCTTTGAGTTTAGCAAGGGCTGTCAGGGTGCCCTGCCAAATCCTGGTAAATCTATCCCAAGCATAACACAGATGGGAACCAACCACGGAGATCCTCACTTGAGCCAAGAGGAGACTGTTTACTTAATGAATAACTCCCTACTTACACAAACATAAGATGTCTTCAGTTGAATCATGTTTGCGTCTTTGTAGCTTTTGGTGAAGGCACTAAAAGCCTTGACGCTAGCCAAGATGGGACATTCTCCGGGACAAAAAGCAGGAGGGACCAATGTGTGCTCATGTGGGACCAAGAGATCCCCCACTAGGGGACAACTTTAGTAGAACTGGCAACCTGGGGGTTGTATAAGTCCCCAAAGAAATCATATCACATTTCTTAAAATCAAGTCAATAGAGTTTTCTGGAGGAGAAATTCTGTTAAATTGGCTTAGAAAGGAAGTTACAACTTGAGGCTTGGCTCTGAGGCTGAACCACTCTCAGTGAGGGTCCAGAGAGCTGAACCAGTCCAAGCTGGACAGTTAAAGGAGAGGGAGGAAAGTGGGAGAGTTCAGAAGAATGGAGGGGCAGGTGCTTGCATGGCCACAGGCTGCTGCTTCCTCCTTCCCTTTCTCAAGTGCACACAGCAGTAGGGAGTTCTGATAGGACTTCTGAAGATAGGAGGAGTTTGGGAGAAGGAAAAAAATGCCCTCTTCCAAGGCCTGGGATGGGGTCCTCCATTATCTTCCAGAGGTGGGAAGCGAGAAGTCCCTAAAAAGTGTGCCTGATTTAGCAGGTCCTCAGGGGGACCTGGTAGCTCTCATTCATCTTCTGGGCTCAACAGGAATACTTTGTTCTCACTATTTTCATTTCAAGCTCTTTTAGTTTTTGAACTCCAAAATCCAGACCAGGAGTCAGAGGCCCTGGCTCCTGGGTTCACCCTTCCACTTAAGCACTAGTTCATTTACTGAGCAACCTAGTAAATTCTCTTTGATTTGATCTAAAAAGAGAGAGGGTTGTTCTGGGTAGTCAAGGCCTCTTCTTGCTCTGACAATCTAAGAATTGATGAACTTCATTTCTTCGCATCCTTTGGTAACAAGAAGGTAAAACACTAGCCACAGTTTTCCTATAAAGATGCTGACGTTGAGGCTGTTAATGGCTGGGAACAAATCTTCCTGGGGAAGGCTTGGGCAAGCAGTGATTCCTTCTTCTGGATGTTTCCTGCCCATTGCTTGGAGGTTGTCTGACACCGATGATGTCATGGCTGACTTTAATTGACGAAATCACTAGTCCCCTGATATTGAATTATTCCTACTTGGCTTTATCTCTTACAAATCATCCTTTGAGAGAATGGTGCAAATTCTGATATCATGTATCCTGTGATCCATGGAATGCCATAGAGCAGCCACTGGGATTCAACATTCCTGCTCTCTGTTGGGATAAAATGCTTTTGATGAAAAATTAAGTATTCTATTTGTAGAGTTACCCTTATTTAAAACACAGTTACAAGATGGCCTGGTTTTGTCATGAAATAATTGGTATTATATCTCCGCCATTCTTTATCTGAAAAAAGATGTTCTGGTGTAAATTTAGAGCTCATTAGTAATAATGAAGATTGAGACAATGGAGCCCACGCACTGAACCACAACAACGAGGAGCCCCTGGAATGTGGAAATCACTGTACAAAGGGCTTTCTATCTGTATAGATTGTCTCATTTGAAAAGCAAAACAGGCCAGAGAAGTAAAAAACATTTGAATGTGTTAAACTCAAATTTTCAGCCGGGTCGTCTCTATATCCTTCCCATCTCTTTGATATTTCCATTCCTGCTTTCCAAACACGAAAGCTGGGCAGGTAGCCTGGCTCCTAACATATTGCAATCCTGGGCGGAGGGGAGATGTTGCCTGCTGCCCTATTTAGGGTGCTGTTGGCTCAGTTTCGAATAGTGTCATATCATATGATAAGAACATTTGATTGATTTGGATATGAAGAAATGACTTAGTTTTTTTAGTAGTTTCTTCTGAAATAAGCAAGCCTTCAAACACAAGTGAAGTCATGGGGCAAATTCCTTATGATACCCAGGTTTCAGAAAGGAGAGAAAACTCTTGTGTCCTAGATGCCTTAGAAGCATACTCATAGAAACCAAAGACCAGCTATATGGAATCTTCTGGGGAAGCAAAGGTTGTGGGGGAGACTGAAGTGTGTTTGGCAACACTGTCCAAAGTACAGTGGCTGTCTTAGACCGCTGAACACATTTCTTCTCTTTCCTGGCAAGTTTTGCAGGTTCTCACAGGAAATAGACGAAATAGACGTTGTACCATAAGCTATTCTTGTTCAAGATGATGAGATGGAATCAGCTCAGCTCCTTGCCTGATCTCAATCTTGATAAGGACTTGGAGAGGAGGAGAAAGTATGCTTCTCCAAGAATCTCCTTCAGATACTCCAGAACCTACTTGCAAGACTTATGTGGAGCTATGTCTATAAAGTCCAACTCATTGAACCCAAACTCAAAGTTCCCATTCAGCCCACTTAGCCTTCCCTGTGCTGATGGGGTCCTTCTTGATGCAGAATTTCTGCTCCGTTGAATCTCCAAGTTCAATACCCCACTGCTTCCAAGCTAGGAGGCATTCCTGTCTGTGTGGAGTGTCTGAAGGAATGAAATTACTTATTTTCCATTCCTGGTAGATGCTGTTTGAAAGGACCTCTGATATTGGAGGCCACCACTCAAAGCTTTTTGAGAGCAGCAACTGTGGTTTTCTTTTCTCTGGATTCCCAGTGCCTCACATAGGAATGCACTTAATAAATCTTGTCAAATGACTAAGCAAATGGGTGTTTCTTTGTTCACACATTACAGTGGCATGGGATTATGAGAATGGTCTTGGCACCTTATAAGTAGACTCTGTTGTGTTAGGTTTTTCTACAGCTAATAATTCCCTCAATTTAGTGTCTAGGGGCTGCCTTGTACCAAACAGGCATTGTTTACATAATTATTGATAAATTAACTTGTTTTGACCTAGAGTATACCTTGGGGTTTTCTTCCCACATTTTCCCCTTTAAACTTTTGTTGTTTGCTTGTGTTCTAGTACTTGATTTCAAAACCCACACTCAATCTCAAGAAATTTTGTCTCAGTCCAATGGAATCACTTTCACTTACATTTGGAAAGTGAATTTATAGAATTCACTTTAATCCTGCTAAAATAGGACATCTTAACATTTTTCTCGTATTGTGATACACAGAAATCTGAATACATACAATGGGGACATAGTTTCAGCTGAAAAAACTGTTCCTAGTTTTTATGATGGAATTAATATGTCAGTATTTCATGGAGTTATGCCAAGACTACTATAATTTCCTGAGCAAGAGTCAGAACCACTGGTGTATCTGAAGTAATATCATCTTGGAAAGGGTTATTAACCAACTCTGTGAATTATTCCATCACTCTGGTTCTTTCTCTGACCAAGCATCTTTGTAGATGCACACAATGTTTGCCCTCATAACTTAAGTTCAATTCCAGACCCTGAATTTCTGCTTCATCAATGCCAACCACATTGCCGATGCAGTTTGTAGCAGGAAATTCAAGCAAGTTTGATTTGCTTCCCTGGAATACACATGTATTATCTTTTAAAGGAACATTGGAGCAGAATTCTTCTAAAAGATCCTTTTTCTTTTCTTCTTTGTTTTCTTAGACAAGAAATAATAGCTCTTAAGAATTTTATCATTCATTCTTTCATGAAACATGCATTTTGTCTGCATTACTGGGTGGTGGAGAAATACCAGTGCCCAGGACAACCCCAGTCCCTGTCATTGTGGCATTATGATTCAGCAGGGAAGCCAGATGACCCACTTGCAAGTTGGGAAATCATATAAGCGCCCATCGTTTCTAGGCTATAAAGAGAACCTAAGGCAGTTTCTCTAACTTTGGAGTCTATGAAAATTATTTTAGCTTGGGAAAGAGAAGCCACATACTTCTGTGATCAAGAACTTCATGGAGCTCACTGCAAATGCATCTATTTATAAAATACTGAGGCTAATAGGTTCTGCATGAATATTAATAAATTAGAAAGAGATAACTTTGTGCAGGTGGAGAGGTCGCTTCATTCTCCATTATTTCTTTCCCTTTTCTTAGTATATGTAAAGAAGAACTTAGCATATGTAAAGAAGAACTTAGCGACATGTTAGATGGTAGGTAGCTCAATCGTTTCTGGTGATTCTAAGAAGATCAGCTTTCAGAACCAAGGCCTCATGAAATGGCACATTGTTTCTTAGGTCCCCAGTGGCACTTCTAGTCACACTGAAGGGGGTAAGGAGCAGGACCAAATGACCCAAGCCCTTTGACCTTCAGGGAAATTCAAAAGGCTCACCAAAGGGAAGGGGGCTTTGTGTCTGATGTGTTTCCCATTTTGGCCTTCAAGGTCAACGCCCATCCATTCTTGGGATCCTCCATGTAAAATTCCCTCTCTACCACTCAAGATGCCCTCTCTTGGCCAGTGAATACAACTTTGGTTGTAAGGTTCCTAAAACCCAGGGTCAAGCTTTAATGATTTCTGCACTATGCAGCTTCTTCATGGTTCCTTTTGACATGTAGGTTGAAAGGAACCAAGCTTTGGGAACTAGCTCCTTTCTTCAAAATAGGACAGGACCCCTGCATTAGAGAATGATGAAGCCATCAATCAAATGTCTGACATAGCCACTTCTCTCTTGACAAGACTGTGATGGAAGACATCACTGGCATTTGAAGGTAGACATCTGTTTGGACCATTTTCATTATCTTAATGGTCACCATGTCAACTACCACAAGCAGGGTTTAGAAGAGTGAAACGATAAGGACAATAATACTGTTTATTATTGTCCTTATTACATTTAGCCAATCCAGCCCAAGCCTAGCAGAAACCTGTCCATCAAAGTTTTTCAGAGTAGCAATGTCTCCTAAGAGGCCACAGGATGGCTTGTGCTCAGTATTAATACTTACACAGTAGGGTAGTGCTCTCTAGGCCGACTGTTTACACTTTAGCTGGTCTTATGACTACACGTAGTTTCAGTATTTTCATTTAAAAAATCTAGAAGAGTAAAATTGGATGTTTCTGGAAATTTTTCTCAGCTGCATAACAATAAATGGAGCTTGCTTGTGTTATTTTTTTCTGGATCCAAAATACATTGCATCAAGTGAGCATGTTTGGCAATAAAAGCAGACATGGCCCTCCTGCTCGATAAACTGTGCCATGAGTACTTCACACAAGACACAGAGTCCTGGCACCTTGGCACGACTTCCAGGTCCCATGGTAGAAGTGGCAGAGGGTGGCAGTGAAGGGACACCAGGGCAGGGAGGGAGTCAGCAGCCTGCGTTTGAGTTTTCACTCTCCACTAGACACTGAGTGAGCTTGAGCTTATCACTTTACGTGAGCATAGTGTTTTTTACTTTTGAAAAGGAGGACTTGGACCAGATGGTTTCCATGTGCCCTCTTGCTCTAGTTTTCCTTTTAAATTGCCATTTTGTACTTAAGCCTCATGGGGAGGAACGTGAGTTGGAACCTCATTTTGAAGGCACTGAACTTATTTAGCTCCTGCGCAGAGTGGCACCCCACTTCTGATAAGTTTCATTATCTTTGGCGACAAAGATTGGGAACTATTTTAACTTGTGTGTGTGCATGTGTTCTCCCCACCAATTCATAACTCATCAGAAATGCTACACTTAAGATTATCACCACCTTTTACAGATAAGGAAACGGAAGCACAATACCAGGCAGTGGCAGACCAAGTGAGGTCCCTCTAATAGCTTTTAAGCCATTTTGCCAGTTTTTCTTTAATAATATAATTTAAAAACTCTTGGTATTGGAGATGCGATGACTATCTCACTCCTTTCTTAATGTAAGCTCAGTAGACAACCTCGCCGACAGGCAATGAGTTTCTGATGAGACAATTGTTCCCTCACTTTAGAAAACAGTCAGTCATTGGAGTGTTTTAAATGAAGGGGCAGTGATCCAGATAGTTACTTAAACTCCTGTCTCTGCTTACCAAACCAAAACCAGAAGCAGCCACCCAACCAGACAAATAGCACAGCTCGCCAATTTCTCCCTGTACTGGTCCAATCGTGATTAAAAGTAAGAACAGCAGATAAAGTGTGTATCCTAGACGAGATTAGCGGTACCATTTATATAGTGTAAAGTCATGCAAACCATGCTTAAAAGGAAGCGGCTTCATTGTGGTGACGTGGGGAGGAGAAGGGCCGTGACCAGCCCCTGCCCGGGCGGGGGGCCGCCAGGCCGTGCATGCATTTGATGCGGCCACCGGTGGGCCCACTGGTAAGCCGTGGGTGGGCGAGTGCGTGAGTTGTACAAAGTCAGTCTACATTCCCAGGTGGGGTCCGCCGGTGACCCCGGTTAAGTGGGCTTTTTGGAAGGGGTCCAGATCGAATCAGAAATCCCATCCCCTGTGGACGAGAGGGGCATGGAGCCACTGGGGGTGAAGGGGTCCGTGTCCGTGTCTGTCTCCCCCTCGGCCAGGTACCGCTTCTCCCTCATCCAGCTCGATGCCCCGCTGGGGCCAAACACGTAATCCTCTCTGTCCTGGGAGATGCTGAAGCCACTGGGAGACCGTTCCAGCTCCTCGTGGTTGACGGACAGCAGGGACAGGGGTGTGTCGCTGTCCCGCGTCAGGCTGCGTCTCTGCCGCGGGGAGATGCGCTCCGAGCAGGGCCCGGGCAGCTCGGCCTGGGAGCGGTAGCCCCCGCGGGAGTCGAGGAGCGTCAGGATGGGCAGGACGGTGGGCCTCTCCGCGTACGTGGTGGCCGAGGAGGCCAGGGGGGCCTGGACCTTTCCGGAACTGGGTCCCCCACGGGGCAGGTTCATGGGGTCATGTGCAAAAAACCCATAGGGGCCGACTTTGTCGATGGGCAGCTGGTGGAAGCTGTAGGGGGGCTCAGGGGCGCCTGCCTCGGAATAGCTGCAGATGATGGTTTTCAGATCCGAGTACCTGTTGTGGTCTCTCCTCTCCCCCTCGGCTGGTGAGGACGGCCCCTTGGTCGGGTAGTAGTCTGTGACCTGCACCTGCAGCCGCTCCATGTGCTGCATGTGCATGTCCACGAGGAAGTCCAGCTTCTTCCCCATGTCATGAACCTGCAAAGCGCAAGGAGCCAGGAGTTACTGCTCTCCCTGGGAGTTGGTAGCGGTTGAGAGGAAACACCGTAGCATGTACTTTTTAGAAGGCAAGTTGCAATAATGACAACAGTGGATAATTTATTCTATGCCTCCTACTGGTGAGGCACTGAACTAATCTAGGCAAGGGCTTTCCAGAAAGCCAACGCTGGAAGCAGAGAGATGGCTTGAGGACAAATGCGACTGGCAATCTTTGTCTCCCAGGCGAGGAGGTGGCCTTGCGGATGCTATCTGGGTCAAGAAGTGGGAGTTCTTTGATTTGGGAACATTTGCTGAGCAGCAAGAATTGAGCTTCTCAGAACTGGAGACCTTACCTAGGGGCCTTGGGGTCAGTGGAAAAATACATTGAGATAAAGGGCATCTACTCTAGTCTATATCAATTGGGAACTTACTTGGACCTTCTGAGTGTGTACACACAAGTGTGTGTTCACCTGTCAGTGTAATGTTCTCTCCCTGACGATTCCTAACTCAGGAAACACTGCAAGCAGGTCTTATCATGCCCCTGTACGGATGAGGATATTGACACAGTATTACGTGATGGCAGACGTGAGAGAGGTTCTGGATCAAATCAGGTTCAAAAAGCCATGTTCAAGTCCTGAGCCTTGGTCCTGTGGATGGGAGCCCATTTGTAAATAGCACCTTTGAAGACACTATTAGTTAAGATGAGGCCAAACTGAATCAGGGTGACCCTTATAGGTCCTTATAGGTCGAGGATATTTGGACAGTAAGAAGGCAGATGGGAGAGAGATGGCCAGGGAACAGAGGCACAGACGGAGTAACGGACTGCTGGCAAGCCACCACCAGAGTGCTACAGGCTTCTGGGAAGGCAAGGCCTGCCAACACCTTGAGTTTGGATTTCCAGCCTCCAAAACTGTGAGGCAAAAAATTCCTGTTCTTTAAGCCAACTAGTCCCTGGAACTTTGTGACAGCATCCCTGACAAACTGGGACAGTATCCCAGTCTCACGAATGGTGAATACTTGCAGTTGCTAAGTATCTGACACTGTTTGATGCCTTTTGAAGATATTAACCCATTTAATTTTCACAATAACCCCGTGGAGTGGATACTATTATCATCTCTGTTTTAAAGGTGAGGAAACAGGCACAGAGAGGGAAAGTGACTTGTCCAAAGTCAAATACCTCGTGAGTGGAAGAGCTGAGATTATAAATTAAAATTTTAAAAATGAAAAACAATATTCTTGATATATGAAAATTTTCTCTTGCCTCTTCTGCACAGATCCAATTTTGGGTTATGAATAAAACAAAAGGGTTGATATGACTCCTAGAGGAGTTGGCAGTGCCATTTATCTATGGAAAGCTGGGTGAAGCATGCTAAAATGTAAGTTGCTTGAGGACGTGAGAGGGGGCCGCATGGGCTGCTGTGGGCAGGTGGGTTTCACAGCCTGCCCTCCAGCCTTCTTCACACAAGGCACCCACTGACGTGGACTTGAGGGAAGGAGGACTAAGGATGTAGGAAATGGGGAACCGGAAGCCACTCTGTTTAAGGCGATGCTGAGAAGCGATTACTGCCAGGCTTCTGGACACAGTTTCACCTAGTCCTGGTAGTAATCCTAACACGAAAACAGTAGCTACAGCTTTATTGTTAATTGTTTTACCATGTTGCCAGCTACTATTCTAGGTAGTTTACATGTTACATAGAAACCTTAGGGCTATTAAAATCCCACACTGTAAAGATGAGGAAACTGAGGCTCAGAGTAGGCAAGAAATTACGTTCAGTAAATGTTAAAGCAACGTTTTAACTTCCACACCTGTGCTCAAATGGCAGAAAATATTACTCAAGTATATTATCTCCACATGAAAAAATAGCATGTGGAAATAAATTCTATATACTTGTACTTGGGTGGGGGCAGGGAAAGACCTACCTGTCGTTCAACTTTTACAAATTTCCCCATCATACTTTGGTCTTCAATTTCTGATGTGGATGCTCGGGCTACATACGGTTCATTCCTAGGAAAAAGCCAACAATTCTTTGAGATCACCATACCCCTTGAGCTTAGCAAGGTCATTCCAGGAAGGTGGGCCTGAGCCCACGGAGCCGTCATTCTCACCTTCATGCCACTGCAGCCTGGAAGAGGCCCGCTCAACTGGAGGCACACGTGAGCCAGGAGAAGCCAGCCTTTCCCTGACTTCAACACTGGTATCTCATGCTTATTTTCACCACAGGAAAACTGGAAGCCAAATATTAGGCTGCTACTCAGGTACCTTGGTGTCAAAGTTAATGAAGTACCTAACTGTGCCTCAGGAGGTTAATTCCTTTCCGTTAAACCCTTTCCTTTGTAGTCTCGGACTGCTGGTTGAGTGCTTCCACTCTGGGTGGGGGGGGGGGGGTAGGTAGGGAGGGTGTACAATCTCTGAACTTCTATAGAGTGGTGTAAATATTTCATCTGACCCATTATGTTAAGACTGGAAGACAAATGCTGAATCTGGAAAATGATGCAGAAAGTGATGCAAAAAATGATGCTGGCAGGTGACAGGATTGAGATGTGGGCTACATTTGCACTTGGGCTGCGCACAGTTAATGTCTGCCTAAATTCCAGTTTGTTTTAATATTTCAGTGTTTTATGTAGATGAGAATTTTCAGGGAGCCTAGATCTTGCTCAAAACCATGAACATTGGGCACTTTCTAGATAGCTGCATTTTCTCTTTCCTAAGCTACTATCTTCTGCTAAATTCTTGACCTGTCTTTGGCTGAAAAGCCTAGAATTAAAGCAAACTGGTGTCCCACCTGCTAAACCCAGCCAACCATTTTGCTTCCCTTGACACACACCAGGTTTTAAAACACTTGGACCATCTTAAAAATGAGGGATTTCACCCAAAATCCAGATATTCAATTTTTCTTGACAAACTGAACAATCTGAAAACAGAAGGCCCTTATTTCTAAAATTAGCAACAACGGCACAGAGTAACTGTCACCTCCTTTAAATGGGGAAAGCACCCTCTGGGTCCCTCTGGCCCCCACCAACATCACTTCATCCTCAAGACTGAGGCCCATGATTCACTGTGCTTGACCATCCTGCCTTCGATGCTCTCATTTCTTTGAAAAGAGAGTTATCAATAAGGAGTGCCATATTGCTTACGCCCAAATCCTTTCACTCAATTATGCTCCATTTGGGAAAAAAGAAATGTAAATCCGGACAGTGGGCTTTCTAAAGGGCAGCTCCTTTCCCTAGAAAAAGAGAATTTTAAAACCATTTTTGGAGAGCGCAGAGGTACTTGGTTGGGTGTTGCCATGCTGTCAGGGGCCCAACATCTGACTCTGTTTCCTGGCTTCGTCCTGGGAGGAAGACTGAGCTCACCCCCAGATGGCTCTGCAGGAAAAACCAGAACAGCCAACCAAGAATGCCTCACCTCATGCTAACACCTTATTTTATAACAAGGAAACTGATGTGGTTATTTCCATTTTCAATGGTCATAAAAAGGAGAATTGCCCACACGGGCTGGGAGGAGGGGCGGTAGTCAGTCTTTTGACCAGAGACCTTTCAAATGGCCACACACCAGAATAAACTTTAACTCGCTCTCTTCATTTTATTCGGGGGAATAGCAATGTCTGCCAACCATAAAAGAACCAACTTGCGAGGCAGGGATGGGTCTGCTCGGCTGGCTTTGGCACCATGTCCACACACCCCACCTGGGAGACTGCTGGGATGGGTAGGTGAAGGCTGCGCCTTTCTGAGACTTCTTATGTTTTGGAGTAGTTGGAGGTCCAGGGGTGAAAATCATATCTATTCTGAAAAGAGAATAAAAGGAGAGAGAACAAAGAGGGGGGCATTAAATTACACAGAGTTTTGTTTTCAGAGGAAGCAAATATTTTTTTTAAAAGATTTATTTATTTATTTAACTCCCCCCCGCCCCCCCCCCCCCCCCCCCCGCCGGTTGTCTTCTGTTCTCGGTGTCTATTTGCTGCGTCTTGTTTCTTTGTCCGCTTCTGTTGTCGTCAGCGGCACGGGAAGTGTGGGCGGCGCCATTCCTGGGCAGGCTGCACTTCCTTTCGCCCTGGGCGGCTCTCCTTAGGGGCGCACTCCTTGCGTGTGGGGGCTCCCCTACTCGGGGGACACCCCTGCATGTCATGGCACTCCTTGTGTGCATCAGCACTGCGCATGGGCCAGCTCCACACGGGTCAAGGAGGCCCGGGGTTTGAACTGCGGACCTCCCATGTGGTAAGTGGACGCCCTAACCACTGGGCCAAGTCCGTTTCCCTCTGTTGTCTCTTAAGTCAGGTGTGGGCTTGGTGGAATATGTAAGATAAATTGGGGAAGGGGAGCAGAGGGAGAGAGAGGAAGAGATTGAGATTATAACCCCAACATATAATTTTTTTTGTCCTGTGGTACCCAGAGACTCTTCCCATCACCAAGGAGAGGGAGGCAGACACCACCAAGACAGGGTGAGTGTTGCATCATTATTTCTCATAGGAAATGTCTGCAAGTCTATCTCATCTCCCAGGTCTTTTATTCATCCGTAAAATATCTAGTTAGGGATATTTTTTACTACCAAACCCAAGGCTCCATTTTTTGCTGTGTAGATGACTGCTGTTCTGTGGGCTTCTCTGGCCCTTAGAATGATGGATCTGATACTAGCTCTTGCTCCCTGCTTCCATTTCTGCATGAGGCACCAGCTCCTCGACTGTGTTCCTGCAGAGCACAAGAGGCGGAACAGCCTCTGCTGGGCATGCAAGGCTGGAATTGGGTTCAGGGAGTTGAGAGGGGCAGGAAGACTCATCCAAGGCCCAGGACTATTAAGGCATGTGCCCACAAAGAGCCATAGGTCTCCTCCTCTCTGGAACCCCAGCTGCTCCTCGAGTGATAACACCATGTGCTAACTTACCCTGCCCTTCTCCCTGGCCCACCGAGATCTCAGCAAGGCTGGGGATATACAGTCAGTCATCCTGACAGGAGACCTCCAACCTCCACTCAGAAACACATTTATCTTACCAGTATCAAAAACTGTGACAGTATTGGATTGGGAAAAGTGGACATAATGGACAAAGGGTATGGGGAAAGGCAGGAAGAGATGAGAGGTGGAGGCGTCTTCGGGACATGGAGCTGCCCTGGATGGTGCTTCAGAGGTAATCACCGGACATTGTAAATCCTCACAGGGCCTACATGATGGAATAGAGGAGAGTATGGGCCATGATGTGAACCAATGTATATGAGGTGCAGAGGTGCCCAAAGATGTACTTACCAAATCCAATGGATGTGTCATGACGATGGGAACGAGTGTTGTTGGGGGGGGGGGAGAGGGGGGGTGGGGGGGGTGGGGTTGAATGGGACCTCACATATATATTTTTAATGTAATATTATTACAAAGTCAATAAAAAATTAAAAAATTAAAAAAAAAAAAAAACAACAAAAAAAAAAAAACAAAAAAACTGACAGTGCCACAGTCCCCTTCATACACCTTAAGATTGGTTGATATTTTTGGTGGCTATGGCATAGACATCTTGCATCCTCCCACAGTCTCTCAGAGAGCCATACTTGCATAAAGAGCAAAATTTTAGGCACAGAATTCATTCACACATTCTCCATTCCCAGGCACTGACCACGGTGTACTTGCTGCTCTCCTAGGCAGCTGACGTTGGCAGTTGATCCCAGTTAGGGCTAAATCCAGGTCATGAATCTTATCCCTCCCATCCGACAGCACTGCTGACTTCCAACCCATTCGCTGTGATGTTCCTGGTACCTCTGCAGGACACTCCAGTGGGCAAATATGATTCAGGTCCAGGGGACCTCATGTCAATACGAAACCTTAACAGGTTACAGGATAAACCCCAAAGAGGACTTTGCTTTCCTATCAGCCAGTCCTACGGCCTTTGACATCACACAGGCTTTTGTTGTTTTCATGACTTCTTTCTTTGTAAAAGGGTATTTTGATAATTTATTGAAGATCTGATGAATCAAGAAAGTAGAAAAAAGCCGGGAAACGGACTTTGGCCCAGTGGTTAGGGCGTCCGTCTACCATATGGGAGGTCCGCGGTTCAAACCCCGGGCCTCCTTGACCCGTGTGGAGCTGGCCATGTGCAGTGCTGATGCGCGCAAGGAGTGCCGTGCCACGCAAGGGTGTCCCCCGCGTGGGGGAGCCCCACGCGCAAGGAGTGCGCCCGTGAGGAAAAGCCGCCCAGCGTGAAAAGAAAGAGCAGCCTGCCCAGGAATGGCGCCGCCCACACTTCCCGTGCCGCTGACGACAACAGAAGCGGACAAAGAAACAAGACGCAGCAAATAGACACCAAGAACAGACAACCGGGGGAGGGGGGGAATTAAAGAAAATAAATAAATCTTTAAAAAAAAAAAAAAAGAAAGTAGAAAAAAGAAAAAGTGACGTATGGATTCATCATCTCAATTTAGCCTCTGTAATTCCTTGGGGGAGGTCACCCTATTTCTTCCAGCTAGGACTCCTATATATATACATGTCGTGTATACTTCTGAATAAATACATATGTGCACATTTTTATAATCATATTGTACGTATGATATTAGTGAATATCATCACAAGATATATGTGTGCAAACATATATATACATACATGAGTGCATTATTTATAATCACATCATGCACATACTATATGTTCACAGATCATATAATCTTTTATCTGATTATATGCTGCATCTAAACATCAGTTGATGACGCACACCTTTTGAATGAGAGCAGGCACCATGCTTCTCTTAGCACTCTTTCTAACTGAGGAAGTGCAGTGTATTAGAGAGCACGGCAGCTGTGTTACCATTCTCACCTGGCTTGGCTCCCAGAGCTGCTACCTACTAGCTGAGTTATCTAGGGCAGGTCTTCGCCCTTCAAGCTTCTGTTTCCTCATCGGCAAAATGCCGCCTATAACACAAAACCTCGTGGGGCTGTAAAGGATCGGTGCTCAGTAAAATTGGTGGCAATTATTAAGTGGACATTGAGGTGTCACCATATTTTTAGTATTATAAGTAATACTTGGGGTACTATTTTGTTCTTAAAATGTTCCCCTGCATTTTGGATTCCCTCTCCAAATGTTCCTCTGCAGTTTGCCCTCCACTTTAACTCTAAGCTCATGTGGCTTCGACTCCTGAGAGGCTGGGGGAGCACTGCCCCTCCAGACATGACCATCTTACCTTGTCTGAAGGTACTTTATCCTGGACAGCATGTCAAGATGGCCTGCAGAGTACTGCTCAATCACATCCTTCACATCATAAGGCCTCAAAGTCTCCTTGAATTTTTTTTTATAGAGGCGGAACTGGAGAATTCTGCAAGGTAGAAGAGAGGCATTTGTGAGTCATGGGTAGAAGGCAGAGGGAATTATAAACAGGACTAGCAAACATGGGCAGGGGGGGAAAGAACCAAAGAGAAAAAGAATTGATGGGGAGCACTGCCAGCTCTTGCCCTAGTTCTACCTGTCTAGTCCCTCTTCTTCTTGACCGCTGCCCTCAGACACTTGAATGATAAGAAAATGGTGAGAACAGCTGGGGTTAACATCTATCGCACCTTCATTACATGCCAGGAGCTGAGCTGAGTGCTTTAGGAACAATCCGGCTAACACCAGTTTCCAGGTCTGGGTTCAGGCAGCGTCAGCCCCTACCCAGGGCCATCTCGTGAAGCAGCAGAGCTGGTCCTCACACCCACGTCTGTGCGCTGGCAAGACCTACGTCCTTGTGCACGGTCTCACCCTTTCTCCTGGAGGACAGCCGACGTCTCCTTCTCATTGTCCCATTTAGGTCTCCTGCCTGTGAGCTCCTAGCAAAGAAGCCTACATCATCTCAGGCTTCTCAGAAAGTAGGTCACCCCCAACTGGACCGGGAGGCCAAATCCTCCCCTCCATCTTCCTGGGAACCAATGAAACCACCAAGCTGGTATAACGCTCCTTGAGAACCCATCGTAAGGTTCACTCCAGCCGAGCACAGTATCACTGTACAGTACTCGTTATGGGCCATTCGAAGCCATTCCGTTTGTCAGAGCCCATCGCTCCAGCTGCTAAATAGTATTTTGGCATATTGGTTATGCCATTCATTATAGTCAACATCCTTCCCAGCTTTGTGCCATTTTATAAGCCTGCCCTAAATATTCCCCATCTAAGGGAGGGCAAACTATGGTCCCCGGGCCAAACCCAGGTTGCTGTCTGTTTTTCTCAGTGAAGTTTCACTGAAACACTACCACGTCCATTCATTTGTGTATTACCTATGGCCCTTTTGTGCTACAATGGCAGAGTTGAATACTGGAAACAGAGCCTGTATGGACCACAAAGCCTAAACTACTTCCTATCTGGCCCTTTAGAGAAAAGACGCTGACCTCTGAACTACAGCCTCAGTACAAATGCTAGAGTGGACAGGGCAGAGGCCAGAGTCAGGGGCATCCCAGCAGAGCCCTCCCTCCAGGTTGGTACAGTCGTTGGTTTGTTTTCTTTAAATGGGATTATCCACAAGTTAGTCATCCAGTAGCTGTGCTCTCAACCATGCCATACTGCCATCATATTGGACGTGACAGTGTCATGAGAAATAGAGTTAAAAGCTTGGCATGGCTTACACTCATGCACTTCCCTGATCCATTGGACTGGGCAGCTAGCTGAAAGTATCATGACTAGTTCTTGGAGAATCCAAGTTAGTTTCTAGAAATCACTGCCTCCCTTTTGAGTGTTCACCAGCCCATATCCTTATACAGTTTTCCTTAAGTAATAGCATACTTTCATTTTCCTGCAGAATTCTAAAGCAGAACAGGAAGAGTCAGGGTGGGTTATAGCTTCTGCTGACACACACAAAAAATCAAAGATCCATTGATTATCTTTAAAAAATGCTAATTAAAAGAACTATATGGATGAAAAGCAGCAAAAGAACAAATATTTTGAGTTAGCAGCTTACCAAGGAAGACAACCCCATGTCAATATGCCACTCCCCTGATCTCTCTTTTTTTAAAATTACATATTATTTTTTTAATCATTGCCAAAATCTAAAACAAAGAGAAAGCCATTTATTCCTACCATAGGGTATCATACAACCATAAAAAGAATGTACTATGAAGATATCATACTGAGTGAAATAAACGAGTCACTGGAAAAAAAAAAGAATGTACTAGAATCCCACCAAGTGCATTGGAGAAATTCAACAAAACCATCGTTAAAGAAACATGTGCATAATATAATCCTAGTTTTGTAAAACAATAACCAAATAAAACTCTTACATATGTGTAAACTTTTATGAATGTAAAGATATACATGGAAAAATATACACTAGCTTTATAACATAAGTCATCTGGAAGTGGTACAAAGGGAAAGAAAAGAAGAAGAAAGAAAGGAAGACATTCAGGGGAAAAACTTGAAATTTAAGTTGTTCATGAAAATATTATTTTTATATGACTTAAATTGTTTAATATTATATACAGCTGTCTGTGTGAAAAGGTGCATAAAGAGAAAACCTAAAGGAAATAATAAACACATAGTAAATGTGGTTTTCTCATGGTGGGTGATTTCAGGTAATTTTTACTTTTCTACATCATTTTTTTCATGTTTAAGTTTTTAAAATGAGGGTATATAACTTAACATAAAAATTTTTTTCCTTATGAAAAATCAGTGTCAATGGTTAAAAACCAGAATAATTTTGTCCATATGTAGTCTATGCACATTTAATGCACCCACAACCATTTTTGAAAATAATTGATAAGTCTAAACTGATTTGCTGATGGCCAGCACATTTCATGTCCTGGAATGCCCACATTCCACACTCTGGCTGTATGGACAATAGCACTTGTTCATTTCTTTCTCTGTGTATTCTTGAACCCCTTGTTCTAGATACAGATCTGACAGTTTGGATCTTCAACTCCCTAATTCTATTTTTATTATACATACCCATATTTCCTGATTCTCTTTTGGGTCCCTTAGATTTTAGCTTCTAAATTTTTTTTTTTACTTAATTTTTGTATTTGAGTAAGAAACCCTTCATTCCATGTCTGACCACATTGACGCTTAACCAGGATAGCGTCCGTAGCCCTTGACATGCCTCTTCCCACAAATGTGCCCACACTCAGGTTTAGCAGTGATATGTGTAGCCCTCACTTTCCATGTGGATAATAAGTTTATACTCATTTACATTTACTTTATTCACTTTGAAACTAAATGGTTCAAAATATAACAAGGGCTAATCCTGATTTTATTCTTTATAACCCTTTAAATACAAGGCACCAAGTATCAATCACTTACTCTATATTGATGTTAGATGAACTACACGCAAACCCTGTCCTAGAGAAGTTAAATATCAGAGAAGAAAAGCAAGGAGGGAGGAAGGATAGGGCTTTTTTTTTTTTTTGAGATCTTTCATATTTTTTTCCTTTTCATACACTGAATGGTTTTAGAAACCTGTTCTATAATTTCCATACCCTTTTCAAAGTGAAGGCATGAAAGTATGAAAACTATAAAGCAAGTTTCTAAAAACATTTACTGCTTATGCTTTTTATGTATTTTAATTACTCCCTCCCCGACTAGACTGTGACCTCATAGAGAGTAGGGGTTTTTGTTTTTATTCACTGCTTTATTCTGAGTGCCTAAAATAGTGCTTGGCCTGGGTAGGATTGCAAGAAATAGATGAATGAATGATATCTGGTGCAAAATATTTATGAGGGTTTGGGTGAGGGGATGGGGACAAAGGATGAAAGCGATGAAACTGAAAAGGTAGTTTGGAGTATTTTTTGAATGGCTCAGATTTATACTTAGAAGTATGCAAGAAGAAAGCATTGACTAAGAGAAGATGACATAATTATGTTCATATGCTTTACTAAGAGATACCGGAACCTGAGAGGTGAGTAAGAAAAGTGAGTAAGGAATCAGTCAAAAGATAATAAGGTGCTGAGCCAGGACAGTGGAGTAAGACTGGAGAGGGTGGTGTAGGCGGTGGATGGAGCCTGCAGAAGAACTGAGAATATCACTGGGATTCAATGGAATAGCAATCTTTAATTCATGAAAATGCCTATGTAACCAAAGAACCATTTGACATAAACATTCAAGAAAGGGAATTGTTTTCCTTCAAAACTTAATCTGTAACAAAATAGCTTATGGTCACAATTTCCCCTCATGGTACTTACTTTGTGACATTAATCATTTGTGTGCATCTCTATCTCATTATATATATATATATATATATTTTATATTCCCTCTTTTTAAAAATATTTACTTTTTAATTGTCTTTTAAAAAGATACATAGATCACAAAAAAGGAAGAAGAGATCTGATGTGGGGACATTTTCAGGACTTGGAGTTGTCCTGGGTGGTACTGCATGACAGTTGCTGGACATTGTATGTCCTGCCATGGCCCATTGGGTGGACCGGGGGAGAGTGTAAACTATAATGTAAACCATTATCCATGGGTGCAGCAATGCTCCAAAATGTATGTCCCACAATGATGAAAGAGTCGTGCACGTGGGATGAGTGGGTGGGGTGGGGTGTGGGGTATACGGGAACCTTGTCGTGTGGGAGCTGAGCTGGGGTCCGCAGCGGCCCAAGGCTGGGGAGGGGAGCCTCACCTGACTGCTCGGATGGCCGCCTTCAGCGTGGGGATCATGTCTTCAATGAGGAAGTCGTTCCCGTAGCCCCTGTCTTCCGCCGCGGGGTCCCCCGTCCCAGCATCTGGGAGGGAGACACTTATCAACGCCAGGCCCCAGAACTTGGGAAGGCTCGTGGACCCTGTCATTCCGAGCCCCCCAAGCAACAGGGCCAGTCCACCGCCATCGTCTCCGTTCCCGCTCCGTGGAAAGCCCGCAGTACTCTCCGGAGGGATCGGCTCGCCACCGGGCTAAGTGTCGCCGCCATCCCAGTATCCAGAAGCCGGAGTCCCAGCAGCCCGGGTTCACTGCTGGTGAGCGGGAGGAGGCTATCAGGGATGCGCTTATTCCAGGGCTCCCGGGGGGTCCCCAGGCACAGCGAGGACACTGTGGGCTTCACAGAGCTGAGTTTGCATTCTCGCTGCCCGTCCCCATCCCCTGATCTTGGGAAGCCACATTCTGAGCCATTCACACCTCAGGGGCTTTCAGAGAGTGGGGCCAAGGGCCTGGGGGGCCACCAACACCGAGGACACAGCTTTCCTGCTGCTCCCCCCTTTCCATAAGGGAAAGAGGCTCTTTGCACAGGGGTAGGAGCACGGCTCACGTGGGAGCCACAGACCCTGTGTGTCCCCGAGGAGGTGGCCCAGATGCCTCCCCCGGGGGAAATGAAGCCGATGGCTGGGGTTCGTTCAGGGAGGGCAGGGAAAGCACTACTTTGCAGATGTGAGAGTTCTTTGAAGGGGTGAAGGGAGAAGGGGCAGGGAGCAGGGAGCAGGGAGCGGAGGGGCAGGGTGAGAGGAGGAAGGTGTTACCTTCAGAACTCTGCCAGAAAGCATAGGCTTTCATGCGGAAGGCCGTGCGGAAACGCTCTTTATTGTTTAAGCCAACAGGCTTTGGTTCTTTAGAAGGACTTTCTTCTATGGCATCTACATTCAGAGGGGTAAATAGCTTTCCTTTAGTATTGCTACCACGAGGATTAGAAAGGCGAACCCGATCCAAGAGACCCAGCTTTTGGCTACAAAATAAGCAAAAGTTAACAATTTTCTTCCTTCAGTGCAGGCTCTCGTCACGTCCCCCCCTCCATAAAGCTGCCCATTCTCCTCCACAACACCTGAAGGGGACAGTGCACACACACAGCTCAGAACCGGGCTGGGCCGGGGTCAAATCCTAGCTCCACAACTCACTAGCTATGACACTGGGCAAGGCACCAGAGCCGCTGAACTTCGGCTAAATGGAGCTCGAAGGAAACACCTGCTTCACAGCTTTGTTCCTTCTCTGGTCCTCTCTTTCCTTTCTACCACCCCGTGGTGCCCAGATAGTGACTTAGACGAAGACGTTCTGATAGAACATTCCCTGAGTGGAACTGAATGACATAAATGACAGAAAGGAGGGGTCCCTACAGCAGTGTCTGCAGACACCCCCCATGGATGGCATTTTGGGGGGACAGTGAGCTTGGATGGGAAAGAGCACATCTTTAATTTGCTAACCCCGAAATGGAATTCTGCGTCTCTTTCAGTTTTGAATGTAGATAAGAAACCTCCGTAATATCCTCAATGCCTGGGCCTTCTCACAACATAAATCACAGATGATTTCATACCTCATCTCAAGGTATCATTTATGCTCATCAGTCTCCAAAATTTTGGAAGTATTCAACCTGCCACTCGAACTGGCCATTAGGTTCATTCACAAAGAAGCACATATACTATGACATCTCAAATTCTAAAGTATTTTAATAAATATGTTTCAATGCAGTGTTTCCTTTGTGATCATAAGTATTTTGTCTCTGGGTTCAAAATATTATTCTGAGAAGGGGTCCATGGACTTCACTGTACTGCCAAAAGGGCCCTTGGTACCCAAACCGGTTAATAACTCCCAACAGAAAGTTGCTCGGTGCAAAGAGCCAGCCTCGCCTCCGCTCGAAGCCCACCTCCACGCCGTATCATCTGGCTGACCTCAGGCAAACCTGTAACCTGTCTGAGCCTCAGTTGCCTTATCTGTGAAACAGAGCTACACATTCTCTGCCTCACATGGCTGCTCGGAGATAATGGTTGCCAAGGATTGGGCAAAGAGCCTGGCATATACTGGGTGCTCTATAAATATTTTCTCTCTCTCAATTCTGCCCCTTTACCCTAAAGGCAAGGAATGAAGTCTATTTCGCCTGGCAAATTTCAAGGAAAGCTGCATTTTCACACAACAATATGCTCGACTCCCTGCTTCCTCTCCATCATGCAATACAGGGCTTGGTGCGCAGCAGGCGTTTGACATACTGTGGGAAGAGCACATATTTTCATGTCTGCCTGCCCCCTTGGATTATGCAATCCAGGAAAGGCAGGGACTCTGCCTGGCCATCTTGGGACCCAGCACACCCCCTGCTCTGCACATTTGGGGGTTCCGTGTAGTTACTAAGTCATAGGCACTGGGGCAAAACCCATCTAGGTTGAACCGTCCTGACAAACCTTGCGGCCTTGGGCATGTAACTTATCCTGCCTGATCTCCAGTTTCCTCGCTTGTAAAATGATGACAATTAGTCCACACCTCACTTGCACTGAAAGGATTAAATGAGGAGAGTCATGTAAAGGGCTTAGCGGACTGGGATGCTGGACATGTTCAATAAACACTGGTTCTCACCATTTCCTTGGTAAATAATCCTCCTCCCAAAGAGGCAGGAGAAGGTTGGTGACATGTGAAAAGGATGGATAAGATTTCCTGGACCACAAAAAAGTATTGTTGTTTTTTTCCCTGAACTGAAATGAGCTCTTGGAATTTATATATTATTTTATAGTACTTCTTAATGCTAGTCACAAAACACTGAAAACTGCTGGGGCACTCAATTTTGAGATAAATGTATGAGAAGCTTCATTCCAGACCAACTAAGCAAGACAAAATTAATGGCAGCCACTTTGTCCTGACTTGAAATCTCAGTACTCTCTTGGTTTGATCTGTTCTGGGAGGAAAGATTTGCTTGTGTGGTATTCCAACGCCTCCCTGGAACCACAACAGTCGGAATTGCTTTACCTATGCTCGCTTAATGCCCAGTGGTCACAGATGTTGGTTTATAAGAGATGGATGCAGACTTTGTAGGAATCCAGATGCATGGGGCACAATTCAGAAACCCCTGCTCTGAATTATTCACAGCCATTGCACTCAACAGGCTAAAGGAATTCTTCCTCCAGCAGAATGGATGGTAAGCTTACTTCCTAATTGGGTTGTCTGAAATCCAAGACTCCAAAAGATATTTAAAAATGCAAGGCAAAGTTCAGTCCTGAAACTCAAAATTCATCTCTGTCCTTCTCCATATGGATTTCCAGTGCAAAACTCAGGTCTTGATCTCAGAAGACATTGCAAGTCTTGTAAGAAAAGTCCTCCTTGAAGCTGGCATCAGTGTCCCTGGGAAAGTCAGGCCCCCAGATTCATTAAGCATGAGAAACAATTTCCAGACATGAATTGGGAAAACTGGAAATGAATGGACTGGAAACAGCAAAGTAAAATGACGGTTTATCTGTCCTGGCAAGGACAGCCCCAGCCCTGTGCTCCAGCCTCATCTCCCAGCGACCAGTGAACTCCAGCCATTTAAAGCCCACACATTTCCCTAACTTTCTCACTTTCCAGCCTTTGAACGTGATGTGAACTCTGTCTGGGAAACTTCATCCTTTCTTTCATCGAAACTACTCTTACTTTTTTCCACAACTCGGTCCAAGAACAAGCAAGCCCAAGGTCTCACTCTCGCTCTTGGTCTAGTTAGACCTCCACTTGCTGTGCCTCTAAGAACATTGTAGGCTTTTCTTCATCCCGGCTCTTGACCACTGTAATGAAACCTCTGGTCAGTAGGGACTCTCCCACTAAAGCAGGGATGCACAACCAGGGGTGATTTTGTTCCCCAGGGGACACTTGGCAATGTCTGGAGACGTATTTGCTTGACCCAACTAGGTGCCTGCTCTTGGCTCCAGTGAGTTGAGGTCAGGGATGCTGCTAAACATCCTGCAGTGCTTCTAGAAACCAAGAGTTATCCTTGCCAAAATGTCAATAGGGCTGAGGGTCAGAAACTCAAGGGTAAGTTCTAGGGCCAGAAATTGTACTAGTTCAGTTTTGTGTGTCTGGCATTTAGCATAGAACCTGGTGCCTAGCAAAGCACCAAAAGCATTATTATGATTTCAAGGGAAGGGAAAAAGGAAGATTTGTTAATCTTCTGATGAATAAAATGCATCCTGTTTCAGGTGGCGGAAGAACTACAGGACAGTAGAAAGAGTGAGTGTTGAAGTAAGAGAAATGGGTGGAAATCTTTGCTTTCCACTTAATTATTTCACCTTGAGTAAATCATTAACTCTTTCTGGCTCAGCGTCCTCATCTGTAAAATAGAGCTAGTGTTTATTTGTTCACCAAAAATGTGTTCAGCACCTTGTAAATGCTAGGCTTCTGGAAACATATGTATATATTGATGAATATAAGTGAAAAAAGTAGATGTGGTTTTCAGCCTCCAGTCAGCTTATGATGAAGCCAAGAAGAAAGACAACAAGCAAACACATACATATATTGCTAGAAACCTGATGAGGAAATGGAGAGAATGCCATGACGGAGGGAAACAGGAGGTCAACATAGTTAGGGTAGTCAAGGAAGGCCTCTTGGAGGGCAAGGGGAGATCAATTAGGAAGCCAATTTCAGCAGTCCAAGAGCAGAAAGACGGCGATCCAGTAGTTGAGGCCTAAAGGGTGAGAAGCCAGATTTAGAGAAAATGGGTGAGAGCTCTCCAGAGAGAAGAAATGGCATGTAGGCTCCGGAGGCATGAAAGCCTGGGTTTGATGAAGTAAAGGGAGGACGTGTACCCAAAGCATCACAAGCAAATGGCACAAAGTGAGACCAGATACCAGATCCATTGGGGCTTGATAGGGATTACTGTTTTATTCTTAAGAGTACCTGGAGGCCACTAAAAGGTTTTACAAGAGGAGAGTAAATAAACTTCACATCTAAACGGGAATTAAGAACAAAAAAATTGGCCAATTAGGAGGCCACTGAAGTTTTCCAGGCAAGAGATAGTGGCTTGGCTTAGGGGGATGGCAGTGGGAAGGAGGAGGAGTCTAGGACTTTGCAATCTATTTTGGAGAAGAACCAACAGTCTTTTGTTAGCAAAAGAGACAGAGAAGGAATCACTCCTGGGTTCTGGCTGCACACAAATGGGTGCATGGTGATGACATTTTTTTTTTTTTTTTTGAGTTGGGCAAGACTGGGGACAAACAGGTTTGTGCATTAAATCAAAGTTGAACTTGGGAAATGTTAGTTTTAGCAAGACAGAGACATCCTGTCAATCAGGTGGCTGGAGACCTTGTCTGTCTTAATCATCACTAAATTCCCAGTCCCTAGACTTGTTCCAGGTACATAGGAGGGGTTTAATGAGTAATCATTGACTAAGAGGTTGAGTGGATGGAGGGATGGAGAAATGGACTGAGGGAAGGATGGGTCATTGGTGCATGGGTGGATGGACCAACTGTAGTGACATGGCAGTCAAGGGAAGTGTATTTTGAAAAATTGATCAGTTTGTCTTGTGCTGTTTGTTTAGAGAGTGACATGTGGTGGCATGGACCAAGTGACCATCCCCGAGCAGCCAACCTGTTTCTATGAAAATTACACAGGTGTACCTGGCTCACTCAGGAGGCCCTGGGGAATGGGGGTGGGCCCTCACCCAAATCTGCAGCCCACTTTAGCACCATGGTCTACCCTGAGGAAGACAGAGAAGGCAGCCAGATAATACACACCTGTCACCATCCACGTGCCAAACCTCTGTGGCTTTGGTGGCCTATTTTTCTCTCTGACAAAGGGTGTGAATGAAAGTTGCTCTCTCACCCTGGTTTCTTTTTAATAAAATGGAAGATCTTAACCAGGGAATAGATGACAATGAATGTGAAATGCTAGCATTGACTTTCAGAAACAACATCAGAGGTGAGGAAGATGATGGTAGCTTCTTCCAGCCCACACTGCTCACAGAGCAGGGCAACCCCATAACTCAGAGCCTCTGCTTCTAGCTACAAAGCAAACTCTTTTGTGAAGAAAGACTCACTGTTTAGGGAAGTTTTGAGTGCATTTTCCTGGGGACATCGGCAAGTTATTCTTTTTAACTGAACTAACAAGTCTGCATTTCTGAGGATTTTTCATATAGAAAGAGGTGGCTCTGGGGAAGATCACAGGCCTGGGCTCTCAATGCTTACCAGCTTGAAGGTTGAAAGATGAAGGAGAGAAGGAACAAAATTAGGGCCTTCAGCCTTCCCTCCATCCAGTGAAAAGCTACTCAACTCTGGATAGGCCAAAGGAGGCCTCCTCGACGCATCCCCTCTGATTGCCTGATCCAGGTAGAACCTCCTGGGGTTCCCTTCTTTTGTGCCTGTCACTCCCATCCTGATATCTTAATCCCCCTACCAGCACCCTGCATAGTTCCCAGTTCCCTTTCGGTTGACACACCACCTCCCCCATCAGACTGTGAATACTTCCCCTATTAGCCTGTGAGTCTAACTGGGGCTGCCTCCAATTCATCTGGGGATCTTAATTCTCCACGTTCAGGTTACAGAATGAAGGGAGGAAGGAAGTAAAGAAAGAAAGGAGAAAGGCATTGCAAAGCCAGGATTCCAACCTAGCTCAATTGGACTTGGAGGCCAGCTCTATACCATGTAAACCTAAAAATGTGGGTGCTGGGAAGCGGACTTGGCCCAGCGGATAGGGCATCCGTCTACCACATGAGAGGCCCGCGGTTCAAACCCTGGGCCTCCTTGACTCATGTGGAGCTGGCCCATGCGCAGTGCTGATGCACGCAAGGAGTGCCGTGCCACGCAGGGGTGTCCCCCGCATAGGGGAGCCCCACGCGCAGGGAGTGCACCCCGTAAGGAGAGCCGCCCAGAGTGAAAGAAATTTAAGCCTGCCCAGGAATGGTGCAGCAAACAAGGAGAGCTGATGCAGCAAGATGATGTAACAAAAAGAGTCACAGATTCTCGTGCCACTGACAACAACAGAAGTGGACAAAAAGAAGAACACACTGCAAATGGACACAGAGAACAGACAACTGGGGGTGGGGGAGCAGGGAGAGAAATAAATAAAATAAATCTTTAAAAAAAATAAATAAAAATAAAAACGTGGGTGCCAATCAGGATGGCAGTGATGACAACAATAGAAACAAGCCCTGAGATAGTACTTATCACAGGCCAGGCTTCAGTCTAAGCCCCTAAGCCTTACAGCAGCCTTAGGAGGTAGGCACTCTTATTAGAGATGAGCAAACAAAGGCATAGGAGGTTCTGTGATGTGCTCACTATCATACAGCCAAAATTCCAAAAAGTGACCTGAAGCACAGTGTGTCACAAGCCACACCACATGAGTCTCATTCTACTACTGTGACCACAATCTCCTAGGATGCAAGAGCTGGAAGTTGGCTTAGGAATGACCAGATCCTTCCAGTGATGAGGCAACGCAAGCCAAACGCTGGTGGTTTCCAGTTAGGCAGGGGGAGAGGAAGGGCAGGTAAAGCAGGGATGCAGAGGGGGCAGGCTCAAGGCCAGAGGGACTATGAAATGACAGCCCTGGGCTGTTCATCTGGGTCCTCCTCTTTCAGACTGTCTTGCAAAGTCAGCTCTGCCGAGCTCCATGGCTGCTGTGGTTTTTTCTGATCCACTGAGCTTGGGAATCTGCAGGTCCGACTGCAGGACATTTCCAGCCAGTCCTCTGAGGACAGACAGACTTTCCTCCTGATTGCATTAAATCTGCAAAGACCAGCTTTCCAAATAAAAAGGTCACATTCAGAGTGAGGCTCCATCGATACTTCTCTGGTGTTCTCAAAAAATAATTATTAGCTTCCCGTATCCAAATCTCATGTATGAATAATGTAACAATGAATCAGCACACACCTCTCTTGAGCATTCACTGCATGCCGTCTCCCAGGTGCTCCAGGTATCGTTTGGACCAGCCTCTAGCCTGACTATTATTCTTCCCATATCACAGATAAGGACATGGAGATGCAGGGGCATTATAGGCACTACGCAAGACCACAGAGCTAATAAATAGGGGAGCCAGGCTCAAAGTCTGATGGTCTAATTCTGGTGTCTGTTCCTACCCTTGCTGCTATCACTGATTCCTAATTCTATCACCTGGTTATTTTGAGTCTCTGATTAAAGAAACAAAAGGGCCACAGATCTGGAGGGATCCAGAAAGGCATAGGTGGATAATGAAATCTAACTCTTGTACCAATATCTATCTCATAATCACAGTACCCTGGATCTGCTAAGACAGCTTTCCAACATCCACATACCTATCACCCTTGCCTTTGGCAAATGTAGTGGGCTGAACTGTGTTTCCCCAAAAGATACGGTCAAGTCCTAACCCCCACAGTATCTTTGCAGATGTCAACAACTTAAAATGAGGTCAGCCTGGGTTAGGGTGGGTCCTAAATCCAATGACTGGCAACTTCATAGGAGAAAGAAGGGGAAGATTTGGAGACAGAGACGCAGACACACGCATAGAGAAATGGGCCTCATGGAGACGGAGCCAGAGCTGGGTGTGAGGCAGCTATAGTGATGCAGCTGCAAGCCAAGAACTGCCGGCCACCACCAGAAGATGGGAGAGAGGCAGCGTGGCTCTGCTGATATCTGATTTGGGACTTCTGGCCTTCAGAACAATGAAAGAATAAATGTCTGTGGTTTAAAGCCAGCCTGTTTGTGGTACTCTATTATGGCAGCGCTGGGGAGCTACTAGAGCAAATAAAGCGAGTTTAACGGATGAGTAAGTACTGTTTTCTGGGCACCCACGATCCTGGTTGACAGCGTACTGTGTGAAAGGTCATGCCAAGTCTCTTATTTTGCTCTGGGTAACAATTTCTCATCAGTAAAGTTGGGGGGATTAGACTAATTGATGTCTAGATTCCTGTACATCTTTAATATCCACGAGTCTTGGGCATGGAAGGTGTTCTACTGCCCACATTACCCACCACGCTGTGAGATGAATTTCATGTGGCTGATCCTGGAGGGAGAAGGTGAAGTGGAAGTTCCAGCATCTGACCACATGTGCTTTTACTCCAGAGAAGGTTTGGTTCTGCCCCTTTCCCTGCCTCCACAGTCTCCTTTCCAGGGAGGATGTCAGCTAAGGGAGCCAAGGAGGGGTTGGAGAAAGCAAAGCAAAGTGGGTGTCTAGCAAAGGTCAGGGCTGGCTTGGGGGTGGGGATTGTGAACTGCAAGCTGGACTGACAGGTCCAAAGTCCTGCTCTTGCTACTCTCTAGCTGCATGCCCTGGTGCCAGTTACTTACCCTCTTTGAACCTCAGTTTCTCATCTACAAAACAGGGTTTAAAAATAGTGCCTCACAGGGTGGCTGTAAGGGCTAGATGTGCTTAGCACAGCACCTGGCATTCCATATGTTATTAGAATTATGCTTGAACTCTTAGATCCAAAGAATGATCCTCCTTTTAATTTGACAGCTCTGTAATGGGTAGGAGATAATAATGAGATGCCTGGAGCATTTCTCCTCTCTCCAAAGACTGAAGCAGAGGAAAAGAATTCAGTGGCTGCTGTTCAGATTGACTTGTTTGAAAATAAAAAGTGAACACCTGAGATCAGGCAAGCAGTTATTGTCAAGTCACCTGTTTTGAGAATTAAAAAAAATTGTTATCTTCTATCAAACAGACACTCCTAATTATTAGCATTGCTGTATATCTACGGAATAGTTATAAAAATTGATATTCAAAGTGATGCCCTTAACACAAAATACTGATATATTTTCTGGAAAAATCTACAATGAATGAGACTCAGTGTAGTGGTTGAATCATGGCCTCTCAAAGGTGTGTCGACCCAGAACTTGGGAGTGGAACCTTATTTTGCCAAAGGGTTTTCGTAGATGTAATAGGGTTGAGGACCTCAAGATGAGATATCCTGGAATCAGGTGGGTTCTAAAGCCAATGACAAAAGAAGGTGGGAAGAAGGTGATAGGAGGACAGCGGCAGAGACTGCAGTGATGTAGCTACAAGTCAAGGAGCACCTAGGACTCTTGGCAGCCATTGAATTCTAGAGGAGAGCCAGGGAGCAGGTTCTCCCTTAGAACATCTGCAAAGAACCAACTCTGCCAATACCTTGATTTTGAACTTCTGATCTCCATTACTGTGAGAGAATAGTCTGTTGCTTTAATTCATTAAGTTTGTGGTAATTTGTTACAGCAGCCTTAGGTAACTGACACACTCAGTATGGTTTCTTACTGATGTTCTTTACTGCAAAATTATCATATTAAGAATTTGACATAGGATAACTAAAAAATTTAGAAAACTGTACAGCCTAAAATATGGACCACATAGTAAGCACAAATGTCACCTTGTTTGAAAACTATAGTGATGGAATCTGTACATCAGTTTCAGGAAATATGATATGAATAAGTTAAAAGATTATTGCTGTGCAAGGGAAACGGTTTTATGGTGGATCTGGGGAAATACTGTATATTGTATATATGAATTTCGGTGATCTAAGACTCTTCTGAAGCTGACATTATGTTGGGATTCACTTTACGGGAAGTTTTGGATCACAGAGTGGTTCAACAAGGGCAGTGGAGGAATACTGATATGGGATGTTATTGACAGGATATATATGGTTGACAGGGAGTTATACAGGGCATATGCCCAGGGTATATGGTAATGTCTATATATACTCATAGTGGAAACAAAAACAACAGCTGGGGGGGGTACTGGGCTCCTGGCCGGGGGGTCACTGTTGTGGGCCCTGGGAGAGCAGCGGCAATCCTCCAGGTGCAACGGCAAGAACCAGGAAGGAAGGAGGGCCCAACAGTGGGCTCGTGATACTAATGGTTACACTTTTGAGCCTATACACCTGCAATAAGAACAAGGCCTAGAGTAGCATTGTGCCTGGGGGTTTCCTCCTGACAGCCTGCATGTTACTCAAATGTGGCCACTCTCACAGCCAAACTTAGCGTGTAGATGCGAAGCATTCCCCCCAGCGTGGGACATGACACCCGGGGATGAGCCTCCCTGGCACCGAGGGATCACTACCACATACCAGCTGAAGAAGCAACTAGAAAATGACCTTGAATTAAAGATTCAATGCGGAACAGCAGAATATACCTGTCTACATATAATGACATGACTTCGGGAAGCTGTTTGACCTAATGTAAGGGGGAAATGGAAAGGAGAAATGAGATTATAAGGCTGTGAGTCTCTAAAAAAGAGTCTGGAGGTTGTCAGAAGGAATACCCCTATGTACAACTGAACAGAGTCTAAGAGACAGATAAGGTAGATACAACCCCAGGTATTGGTTCTTTGGAGGGATAAAGAGACCCACGGGTTCTATGGTCATGGCAGAAGGGGTTCACTGCCATGACAGATAGCCCTTCTTTGGAGCTGGTGTTTCTGTGTGATGGAATTGGACTCAGAGGGGATCTCTTTTCACAAGACTTGCATGCTACTTTATTGGAATTGTAGTCGGTGCTGGGTTTAAGATATATGTAGGGGATTTGAATCTCTGGACTGATAATATGACACCCAGGCCCAGAGCCTCAACAGACTTCAGCTCCTACACTTTGATTTATTGGACTTACTCCACTCAGCTAACATGGAGTTGAAGAAGGTCAACCACCACAACATGGAGCCTAGAGTGTCTACAACTGGAAGCGGGAGGAGTGCATCCAGTACCCATATGGAATCTAAGCCCTCACTTGACATAGATGTGCAGTGGACACAACCAATCCAATGTCCACAGAGAAAATGTGGAATGGGTGTGGGAACGGTAGCCATGGTGGCTGCTGGGTGTGGGGAACGGGAGGAAGAGATGAGATGTGGAGGCGTTTTCGGGACGTGGAGTTGTCCTGGATAGTGCTTCACGGACAATTACGGGACATTATAGATCCCCCCAGGGCCCACTGGATGGAACGTGAGAGAGTCTGGGCTATGATGTGGACCATTGACTATGGGGTGCAGTGATGCTCAGAGATGAACTTACCAGGTGCAATGGATGTGTCATGATGATGGGAGAGAGTGTTGCTGTGGGGGGAGTGGGGGGCGGGGGCGGTGGGGTTGAATGGGACCTCATATTTTTCATAATGTAATTAAAATAAATAAATAAATAAATAATTAAAAATAAATAAAAATAAATAAATTACAAGGACTAAAACCTTTTGAGGTGCTCACTCCCAAGCTTGTGTTAGGGAGGGAGCCAAGAAGGTCATTCTGCTTTTAAATGAGGGCACACTGCCTCTGCCCCTGCCTCCCCTCTAGACTCCTATTCGCATTTTCTCTGCCATTGCATGTGATGCCCAGAATTCTCCAACTCCAGGAACCTCCCCAATTGTTTGTTGTGCAATATCCCACTGCATTTATTTCTCTGTCATTTTTAGGATTCAGTCACTCCAAGGTATACATATCAATACCTCCACAAAGACTATAAACAGTTGGATGGCAATGATACAATTCTACCTGAAAATTTCACATATTCCCCAACATATAGAAACAGCTTGTGCTGAAAGAAGGTCTGTTGAGTGCATGAATCGAGGCATTTTATTAATAGATGCCAGCACCCATGCTATAACAGCAATAGATATATATATAACCTACATGCATAATAAAGAAGTTCTTTCTTTCTTTTGCTGTTGAAAAAAAAAAAAAAAAGAATTTGAGAGATTTGGGTAGAACGTATGCCTGCAAAGGCAAATATTGTTTTTGTCTTATCTTTCATTCCCCCATTCAATGGGGGTAAATAACTGAATCCCCCCACTTAAGCCAAGTGACTCTAATGGGAGCTGACAGTCACAGCCATCCCCAACCCAGGCTAACAGGGGAGATGTGACCCACACTTTGGCCAGTGGGGGGTGCTTATTCTCTGAGCCACACAGGTTGTCCAGGGAGTGGGTATGTCATATAAATTGGGCCAATCTGAGTGCTTCCGTGATTTTTTTTAATGAGTTGGGTGAAGGGTAGGTAGAAAGGAGGGAAAGGAAGAAAGAAATGACCCTGGAGGGTATGGCTTCACTGGTATAAAGTCAGCCAAGAGAGGGAAACCATCACAGAAATAGAAGCAGGGGCAAGAGATGAGAAAGCCCTGAAGGGTCCCAGCCCTTGGTGCTAAGCATCCCTGCCTTATCTCGTGATGTGAGCCATTATCATCTTTCCCTTTTTATGCAAGGTAGTGTAAGTTGGGTTTCTGACACTTGCTGAAAAAGAGTTTGTCCATTCACCCAGCTGTCCACATACCCAGTATGTTAACGTAGATTGAAAGCCAATTCTGTGTCAGGCTCTGTCCCAGGCACTGTTTTGGGTGCTGGGGATGAAGCGGTGAACAAAATAGAGTTCAGGCCTTTGGAGGCATTTGATCTAGTGAGGAAGCTAGGCAATAAACAAATATATAATCTATCAGGTCATTATTGGGGCTAATAAGGAAACTGAAGCAGTGTCTTTTATGGTGCACACACAGAGGGTTACCTCTGAAGAGGTGACATCGGAACAGAGACCCAAATGAAGTGAAGGAGTGAGCTCCACAAAGATGTGAGATGAAAGGACTCCCAGCAGAGCAAGAGCAGTGCCAAGGCCGTGTGTCTGTTAGAGTACCTGAACCTACTCTCCATTCCTGGACAAAAGGTGACCTGACAACCCACCGTGCTCCACTGGGAATCAGCCTGATATGTTGAGAGGACCATGGGATCCTTCAGTCAGGGAGACCTAAAACTGAACTCGCAGCTTAGCTATTTCCGTGTTTGAGTTAGGTACAAGGCATGTAAATCCTGAGGCCAATTTCATCATGAGTGGAATGGAGATAGAATACCTTATTTCCTTAGATTATTTATTTATTCACTCAGCAAATATTTATGGGGTATATCCTTTTTTCCAGACATAGTGTTAGCCTCCTGCACCTCATGATCTGGAATGGAAGAGACTATTTATTTATTTATTTATTTATTTATTTTTTAAGATTTATTTATTTATTTATTTTCCCCCCCTCCCCTGGTTGTCTGTTCTTGGTGTCTATTTGCTGCGTCTTGTTTCTTTGTCCGCTTCTGTTGTCGTCAGCGGCACGGGAAGTGTGGGCGGCGCCATTCCTGGGCAGGCTGCACTTTCTTTTCACGCTGGGCGGCTCTCCTCACGGGCGCACTCCTTGCGCGTGGGGCTCCCGCACGCGGGGGACACCCTTGCGTGGCACGGCACTCCTTGCGCGCATCAGCACTGCGCATGGCCAGCTCCACACGGGTCAAGGAGGCCCGGGGTTTGAACCGCGGACCTCCCATATGGTAGACGGACGCCCTAACCACTGGGCCAAAGTCCGTTTCCCGGAAGAGACTATTTAAAAGCTCTGACCACATAATATGGTAAGGGCTTTATTAGGGAAGTTCTGAGTCCTAAAGGCACCAAGGATAGAAGCATCTGGACTTGGTAATATTGGATAAAAGGATGGGGGTAGTGGGGTGGTCAAATGCCTCCTCTTTTTAGGTGGGTTAAGTGAAATCAAATCAAGTGCTTGGCTCCTGGTAGGCCCACAATGCCAGCTGTCTTCCCTCTGATTAACCTCAGAACCTTAGAATCAGAGAGAGAAGCATAGAATTGTCAAGACCAACCTCCCAGCCATGATAGTTCTTTGTATGTTCTTCAAACAAGTCTGCATAAATCAGAACAGTCAAGACAGCCCAATCTTTGGGATCAGAGAAGTTCATCTCTCTGTTGACCCTTGTGGGGTAAGGTGGCGGAGATGAAGTAACAGCTTTGTAAGCTACTATGGGCCTGAGCTCTTCCCACTGAGTTGACTAAAACGTTATTTCTCCCACCCCCAGGACTGTACCAGGATCTGTTAAGTCACAGAGAGTATAACTTTTTACTCGGGCTGACAAATGCATGCAAGTGCAGGTTCCCTATGCTTGGAGGAGGCGATAGTATACAACCCAAATTTGACTCCATTTAAAAATAATAATAAAGTAAGACTGAAGCTAAACCTAAGGTGGAAAACATATCCCAAAAATTTAACCTAGTACCTGTGTACAAAGAGCTGAACGTTCTCTAGTCACCTTGCTCCCTCTTGGGTAAAGGAATTGATTCTTCTGCGACAATTCACCCATCCTTCCCCAGACCTCATTCCCCGTGCCTGGCTGCAATAACACCTGGCGTCTCACCTGCCAACCAGTCAGCCAGCCTGACAGCCCGACCCTGGATTAGGAGCACCAACTGGCTTAAGCGACCTTGCTTGCCTGCTGTGAAGAGCATGAGCCAGCCAACACCCAGCAGCTTTATCCCTGGCATTGTGGGGGGTCCCTGAGAGAGGCCTGAGCCAGCAGACAATCTGCTCTCAGAGGCTCTTTTCCTTTTCTGTAAGTGGAGAAGCACCTCCAGCAAAGCCTCAAAATGATCTATCTGGACCCTGATTAAACAGAAAGCACCAAATCCAATGCAGAGTGATATTTTGTGTGTATGTCCCAATTTGGCAAAATTCTGCCTGTGTCTGTAGAAAAGGCTCTAAAGGTAGATTTTAGTCATTCTCTTGCGGTATCAACATCTGTGTGATTTTTAACCTTTTTGGCCATGAGACAGGCAGGGTCAAGAGCACCCCTGTGGGAGTCCTGAGAGCCGGACTGGGAAACCCCTGGTGCTCAGCGACTCTGTGCCTGAGGAGAGCGTGTCTGTGGAGGGAGCTTCCGTTTCAGTAAGAGCTTCTAGAAGAGACTCTTGGAGGCACTTTCTGCTTGCCTGTGTGAGCCAAGAGCTTCTGCAGCTTCTCTAGCAAATGCCCCAGCCTGGGCATTGCTCATCACTCAGCCTTTATCTACAATCTGCCCTAACATCCCTCTGTGCTCCAAACCGGGTCCAGGAAATGTGCCCCATCGTTTCAAAGCATACTCAGAAGGGGGCGGCCAGAAGCCTGATCTGCATTTCCACTAGGTGCGCACAGCTCTGCTGTGGCTGTTTCTTCCCGGTGGGTTACATGGGGGGGCGCATGCCGCAGGCCCGTTTGTGAGGACTTGTCCCAAACAGCACTGGTCTCACGTGGTTGGCGAACAAGGTGGTCCAGGAGCAGGCCCAGAGGCTGCCTGTCACCACCAGCTCCCCGCAAACCCCGGCCGCTGCCGGGGCAGCCATCGAGCTTAGCCCCGGGGACAGAAGGCCAGGCTGCCGAGGGGTTTGTGAGCCCCCATACTCAAACTATGATTTGTGAGAGGTGGTCTTTTTTTACAAACTCGGACAGGACCCCCAGCTTCCCTGCCATCGTGAGATGCCCTCGAGGAGGGCAGAGAAGGGAGGGTAAGGGCGGTGCTCAACCTCTCGGGGCCGCCCGCGCTAACTCATTTCGTCTTGGTTCACCTCGTACAGGGCCATGGGTGAGCACGAGAACCCCAGGAGGCCCAATGGCCTGGACACGGCGCAGTCTTCAGCTTCACACCTGAGTCTGAGTTTCGGTCTCGCCACTCAGTAACCGGGCGACCCAGGGGTAGTAACTCAATTTCTCTGATGCCCGATTTCCTAATCTACAAATGAAGGTGCTGAAGGCTTAAGGATGGTTGCGAGGGCCAAGTGGGAAAACACCTGCAGAGCTCCAGGCGTGGAAGGTGGCCGAGAGGGGCTACCCAGGGAGCAGCTCCGGCTGTGACTGCTACGAAATCAACAGGACGCGGCAGTGAGGTGTGGTGGTCAGCAACGCCAGGGAGCCCCAAAGGCTCTCTGTGACTGCCATGGCCACCCAGGGCCCCCCACCAGGCAGGGCAGTGCCCACCCCTCAGTCCCGACACAGGGGTGGGAGGGAGAGGAGTCACAGTCCGACACTTACCTGGCTGCTGCCTCCAGCTGCTCTTTCCTACAAGGAGAAGAGGGAGAAGAAGCAAAGCATAAACTACAGGGAATGGCTAACCCCGTACCCCAAAGTTTGGCCCGAAACTTCCTTTTGAAGAAGATGAGGTGAGATGGTGTGAGTGTAGAGGGAGCCCTGAGCATAGGGAGCCTCCCCAGACTGACCCTGGCTCTTGCGGCTCCAGGGGGGCTCTCAACTCCCTAGGCTTTTCATTACCATACATTCATTTATTCCGTCATGGAATGTTTGCTGAGCCTTACTCTGCCGCCGGCCTCATGCGGGGCTTGGGGGAGACCTTCAGTGGTGGAGACAGGCCAGGAAGCAGACTGTAGAAATGCAGTGGCCACACACCCACAACTACGAGCCACAATTTTTACCACCATCGTCACCATCACCATCATCATCTCTAACATTGAGCAATACTTATTAGTCAGATACTTGAGTGCTTTATATGGATTAACTCATTTAATCCTCATCACAGCTCTCTAAGGTAAGTCCAATGAGTATCCCCATTTTCCTGATGAGAAAAGTAAAACACTGAGAGGTTAAGTAAATTGTTCAAGGGTCCACAGTTAGGAAGTAGCAAAGTAGGATTCAAAACCAGGTGATCAGTCTCGAGAGCTCACCCTCCCAACTGCAAGGTGGACCAGATGTTCTCTGTACATATTCATGGCTCTACAGCTTCACCCAGGCTCTGCCCTCTGCCAGGAACTCACTCCTATTCTCTGCCTGGAGCAGTCTTGCTCAATTCTTTTTTCTTTTCTTTTTTTTATAAAATTATCTTTCTTCTTAAAGATACACAGATCACAAAAAATGTTATATTAAAAAATCTAAGAGGTTCCCACATACCCCATGCCCCCGCCACCCCCCACTCCTGCCACATTGACAACCTCTTTCATCATTGTGACACATTCTTTGCCTTTGGTGAATACATCTTGGAGCACTGCTGCACTGTATGGATTATAGTTTACATTGTAGTTTACACTCTCCCTTCAGTACATTCAGTGGGTTACGGCAGGATATATAATGTCCAGCATTTGTCCCTGCAATATCATTTAGGACAACTCCAAGTCCTGAAAATACCTCCACATCACACCTCTACTTCCCTCTCCCTGCCCTCAGCAACCACCATGGCCACTTTCTCCACATTAGTGCTACAGTTTCTTCCATTACTAGTCACAATACTTCTATAGTAGAGTTCCAGTAAGTCCACTCTAATCCATATTTTATTCCTCCATCCTGTGGACCCTGGGTTGGTGATGTCCATTCCACCTCTATATCAAGAGGGGGCTTAGATCCCACATTTTATTTTATTTTTTAATTAAAATTTTTTAAAGGAGCTTTAGATTGCATACATGTTACATAAAAAATATAAGGAATTCTCAAATGCCCCATCCTCTCCCCCTCTCACACTGTACCACATTAACAACGTCCTTCATTAGTGTGGTACATTCTTTAAAATTGATGAACCCATATTGAAGCATTGCTACTAATCATGGACTACAGTTTACATTATAGTTTACACTCTGTTGCCCACAGTTTTGTAAGTTATGAGAAAATATACAACGGCCTGTATCTGTCACTGCAATGCCATGCAGGACAAATCCAGTGTCCTGAGAATGCCCCCATATTACACCTATTCTTCCCTCTCCTATCCCTCAGAACCTCTGGTGGCCACTGCCTTTACATCAATAAGAGTTCTTCCATTGCTAAAATAGTATGAATAATAAGTCTGTAGTAGAATAATAATATTTCTGCTTTAGTCCATTGTTCATTCCCCTATCTTGAGGATTTGGGGATGGTGATGTCCACTCTGCTTCTAATTGAGAGGGGCTTAGATCCCATAGGGTGGATGGGTGGAGCTATCTTGCTTGCAGTTGTAGACACTCTCTGTTCCTTGGGATGGGCATTGTCCACCATCACCTCCTCAATTCTTTAGTTTCAGGGGGAGGAGCCCCTCTCTGAGGTTCCTATCCAAGTCCCCAGGGTCTAGATGGAGGTTATTTCTTCATATGTGGGACCTTACTCAGTTATTTATCTCCATGACCATATGTCTTAGAAGTATGTGGTAGTCCATGACTTGCTTGAGGTGAACACTTTTAGGTTTTTTGCTCTAAGTTCTGGGTCCCCCCAACTCCACCCCCAGCATGTAAAGTGCTCAATAGATGTTGAATGAATGACAGGCCTATCTTTGGGAGCTAGGGATGGCAGGAATGGAGAGAAGAGGTGGCATGCCACAGCATAAAGAGTACAAGTTAATAAGTTAAGAATTAAGAGTTAAGGATTTCCAATAAATGGGTCTGCTCAGCTTCTAGTTCCAGTGTGGCCTTGGGTGGGTCCATCATACAGCCTCTAGGTAAGGGATGACTTATCACTAAGGATGTGGACAGCTCTGATCTTCTAGAACCCTCTGGGTCTCTGACTCCAAGAAAGGTAGGGAAGGCAAAAGGTGAAGATGAGGCAGGAGTGCTAGAGGGCAGGACTGGGATGGCACAGTGGATGGCAGGGTTAAGGAACCAAAGGCACCACTTTCCCATTCCGTTCTCATCCTCAAGACAATGATTTCTTGCTTCTTCTTCTTTCATCAGACTTCCTCTACTTCTCTTCCAGTGGAAAGCCTTGCCTCACCATTCACTGAGTTCTGCCTCATGGTCCAGCCTCCAAATTGGCAACCTCCTACACCTGAACTGACCCACCCAGCAATCTTCCAGGCCAGTGGGTGAAGGGTCCATGGTCCTAATGGAGACCAATCCCTTCCCTAGTGCTTCGAAGCCCATGTACTCTCCCCTGCTCTCTCCTGTAATCCTTTCCCTCTCCTACTGCATCCAAATGATCTCTGTTAGCCCATTCTCATCAAGAGAAAAAGCCCTAGCTCCACATCCCCCTCCAGCTCTCCCCACTGCTTATTCCCATGTCTGTCTTTAGTCCATGTAACCTGGCTCCTATGCCGGCTGCTCCACTGAAATGGCTGTAGTCAAACCCAACAAACTCCAAAAGAAAAGGTCCAGTGGACACTTCTCTGCTTGTCTTAATCAAACTTGTGGCAGGATCAGCACAGCTGACCCTGCTCTGTTCACTGTTATATCCCTGTTCCCAAACATAGTGACTAGAACATAATAGATGATCAATAAAGATTTGCTGGATGAATGGAAAAAGTGAATAAATGGTTTGTATCCATGTTCCAGACAGGGTGTACATGGATGTGCTGTCAATACTGGAGATTTCCAGGGCTATAATTTGGGAGTTTACTGTCTCCTTTTGCCCTACATATTCTCAGTGTTAAAGCATCAATTCTTCCTTCTAGCCCAGATTCAACAAGTGGACTGAATACCTACTCTGGGCCAGGTACTACAGCAGGTACTTTCCCACATTTTCTTCAATTTGACCCCTCACAACAACAATTGGAAGAAAAGGGTATTATTATCTCAATAACCCTTTCTCATCTTCCCTTTACCCAGTTTTCTTCCTAAATAGCATTTTATATTTTTCTGAGATACAGTGGAAAAAGCATGGGCTTTGGTTTAAGACCAGGGTTCCAATCTTGATTCCACCACTTACCAGCTGGGTGACATTGGACAAGTTAATTAATTTTGCTGATGCTCTGATTCTTCACCTATAAAAACTGAGTTATGAAAAATGGGATTGCCCCTGCTACTTACCATCCAGGATGTTTCAAAGACTAAATGAGATAGCACATGTGAAAGTGGATCCAATATTATTTGGCATATGGAATGATAGCTGCATATAATTCCCTTCTCTAGTTCTATGCACTCCAATAATCTTGACCCCGGTCATGCCAGGACCAAGTCCTGGATATGCGAATACGTGAGCCATCTTGGTCAAGTCCCTTCTCCTCCTGGGTCTAAATCTTCTCATGTATTAAATAAGGTTGTTGTCATTTCAGTTCCACCACTTGCTGACTCCAGAGCTGCCTCTATGGTAGCCACTCGTCACACATGGTTATGTCACTTAAAACTAAATAAAATAAAAAATTCAGCTCCTCAGTTCCACTAGTCACATCCAAGTGCTCAGTAATCACCTGTGGCTAGTGGCTACTACTATGTTGGACAGTGCAGCTCTATAATATGTCAAATCAGATATAATCTCAATACTACTTCTGGGGAATCAGTCAGTGTACATGCTCTTCTGTTAATGGAAAGTGACATCTGGTTTTTAACACCTGTCCTTATCCCTGCTTGCATATAAAAATGTATAATCTTGGTGAGGGTAGCACCACATTATACATGTAATTAATACCACTGAATTGTATACTTAAAAGTGGTTAATATGGCAAATTTTATGTTGCATATATGTTACCACAAAAATTTTTTGAAAAAAAGAATGCATCATATAATACCCCCCCTGCCCCAGTTTACCTTCCCAGCCTCCTACCACCTACTTGTATGAAGTATATACCATCTCCACTGGCTGGAGAATCAGAAGATGAGCTATGCCCAACATGATGTGTGTCTTGGGAAAGTTCCTGATCTTCTGGGGGACTCAGTTTCTTCTCATAAAAAAATTGGGGCTTGAACTTGAATTTCTCTGAGATAATTTTCAATCAAAACACAATGCATTTATGACTTTAAGTAGTAATAAAAGAAAAATAGAAACCAAACCCCATCATCCATCACTGTTATCCCCAAGTGTATAGATACCTGTATATTAACAAATGACTACCATGAGCTGGAAACTTAGATATAGCTCCATTGCTGGGGAAGGGTGATACATCTTAATCCTCCAGCCTTCGAGGGGAATGTAAAATGATTCACCTACTTTAGAAAATCGCTTAGGAGTGCCTCAAAAAGTTAAAACACAGAGTTACCATATGACCTAGCAATTCTTCTCTCTATACCCAAGAGAACTGAAAACATATATTTATGCAACAATGGGTACGTGAATATTCAGCAGCACTGCTCATAATAGAAAAAATAAGTGGGAAAAACCCATATCCATCAACTGACGTGGTAGATTGAGTTATGTACCCTAGCAAAGGCATGTTCTTATTCTTGATCCACATTCCCATGAGTGTGAACTCATGTGTAAATAGAACCTTCTGAAGATGACACTTTTAGTTAAGGTGTGACCAACTGAATTGGGGTCGGTCTTAATCCAAATTACTAGAGGCCTTGTAAAGAGAAGAAACTGGATGCCAGAAGTCAGAGAAACATGAGATGAACCAGGATCTAGAAGCCAGAAGGAAAACCAACAGAGCAGACAAAAGGAGAGGGCATTGCCGTGTGAGATGGGAAGCAGAGAAACAAGCCAAGGAACCCCCAGGATTGCCAGTAGCCAGCACCAGAAAGCTAGAGAATCTGGGAGAAGCAAGTCTTGCAGACACCTTGATTTTGAACTTCTAGTCTCAAAACCATGAAGCAATACAACCCTGTTGTTAAACCCAAAACAAATTTGTGGTATTTTTTATAGCAATTTAGGCAAAGACAGTTTTTCATACCAGAAGTGGGGAGCTGCTATTACAAGTGCCTCAAAATGTGGAAATAGCTTTGGAATTGAATAATGGGTAAAGGCTGGAAGAATTTTCAGACAGTTAGTAGAAAAAGCCTAAATTGCTTTGAAGAGTCTGTCAGAAGAGATATAGATATTAAAGGCATATCTGATAAGGGTTCAGAAATAAGTGAACTCTATAGAGAAAGTTTCTGTCATCTTAGATGATGCTTTAGTCATTGTGAGCAGAATGTTGGTAGATATATGGATATTAAATAAGGCCCAGAATGAAAAGATGAATGTGTTATTAGAAACTGGAAGAAAGGCAATCCTTATGATAAAGTTGTAGAGAACATGGCAAAAGTGTGCTCTGATGTTGGATGGAAGGCAGAATTTGTAAGTGATGAACCTGGATATTTAGCTGAGATTTCCACAGTGTGGAAGTTACAGCCTAGTTCTCTTTGCTGCTTATAGTGAAACAAGGGTGGAAAGGGATGAACTGAGGATTGAACTGTTAAGCACAAAGGAAGCAGCAATAGATAACTGAAACAATTCTCATCCTATGCAGCTAGTGTTCCATGAGACTAGTGCCAGACGTGGCTCTATTAGGCCCTCCCTGAGTCCTGGGCTCTATATGAGAGTGTGACTGAGCACTTTGCTAAGGAGACTAGGCATATGACTCATAGATCTAACCATCCATCCAGGGGAAGCCAGAATTAGAAATGCACTTATCTAGGAAGGTCTTTGGAAGATCCTTTTGCCTGATGGTTTGGACCCTCTTAAACTACACACAAAACTGGCAAGGTTTTGGAGAATTTTCTGAGCAGAAGCACTGCCAGCCTGGGTTGAGAGGATACAGAAGGGACTAATTGAAGGAAAAATGAGATCTGGGCTGAAGAGATCTCCTTGGGCCAAGAGACATGTCCATCCAGGCATGTGGAAAGGGTGGATGTGCCATAGTGCTTTGAGAGATATGGGGCTTCCGCCTTAATATTCAGGAAGAGTGAGGTCACCACTTCAATGCTCAAGAAAGGGTTGGGCATATCCCCCAGTGTTTGGGGGGAGCCTGACCACACCCAGGTTCTCAGAGAGGATGGGGCCTATGCCCCAGGGATCAGGAAGAGCCTGGTCATTGCCCCAGCACTTGAAAAGGGTGGAGTGGTGGCTCTAGCAGACCCAGAGGACAAAGCTTTGATCTGGAGATGACTCTTAAAATTTGGACTTTAATGGAGTTTGCCCTATTGGATTCTAGCTGTGCTTAGTTAGGGTCCATGACCTCTATTTTCCTTCCAGTTTCTCCCTCTGGAATGGGAATGTCTATCCTATGCCTGTCCCACCACTGTATTTTGTAGGCAGATAATATGTTTTCTAGGTTTCACAGGTCCAAAGAGAGGGAGGAATTTTGTCTCTGGACAGACCACACCCACAACTAATTTTAATGAGACTTTGGACTTAGAATTGTTACTGGAATGGCCTAAGGCTTTTGGGATATTGGGATGGGTGAATGTATTTTATGTACGGGAGGAACATGTCTTTTGGGAGTTCAGATGGTGGACAGTGGTAATTGAATTATATACTCCAACATAGATGTGCTCTTAATATGCATTCCTGTTGGGGTGAACCCATTGTTAATAGGACTCTTGAGGAAGTTATTTTAATTAAGGTATGGCCCAAATGAATGAGGGTAGGTCTTAATCCATATTATTTACAAAGGGAAAAAAACAGAAACCAGAAGACGGCCACATAAGAAGAAGCCTGAATTTAGTTGAAAGTGGAAGAACCGAAAAGAAGACATTGCCAGGTGATGGGAGGTAGACATGCAAGCCATGGAATCCCAAGGAATACCAACAGTCAGCACCAGAATATACAGACTCTAGAAGAAAGCATGTCTTGCCAATATCTGGAATTGGGACGACTTCTAGCCTCAAAACCATAAATAAATACCCAATAAATACCAATAAATACCCGTTGTTAAGCCAAAACCACTTTGAGATATTTACGATGGCAGCTCTGGAAAACTAAGGCAAATAGATACACAAAATGCGGTATATCCATACAATGTAACATTATTTGGTCATAAAAGGGAATGAAATTCTGATACATGCTGCAGCAAATATGACCTTTGAAAACATTATGCTAAATGAAAGAAGACACACACAAAGCTCACGTATTGCATGACTCCATTTATATGAATGCTCAGAATATGCAGAAAAAATACAGAAAATGGATTAGTGGTTGCCAGCAGCTGGGGAGTGGGGAAAGTGGTGTGACTACTCATGGCTACAGGGCTTCTTTTTGGGTTGCTGGAACTGTTCAGGACTTAGCTTCTGGGAATAGCTGCTCAACATTGTGAATATACTAAAAACTCCAGAACTGTCTTCTTTAAAAGGGAGAACTTTATAGCACATGAATTATATCTCAACAAATCTGTAATTAACAACAACAACAGCAAATATGATTGGGAGAAGGTGAGGACACACCAGTGTATCATCAGACACTTCTTTGCCATGAACATATGGAGTGGGTTGGAATTCAGGAATATTCTTTTCCTAAGAGACCGCTTTGTTTCAGAATGGTTGCTAAGTGAATTTCTTTAAGGAACTTATCCTTTTGTCCTTGAAAAAACAAAAAAAGAAAGAAATGTTCTTTCTTAGTTTAAAAGCCATTCCTGTATCCCAGCAGCTGTCTGCAGCAAAATGTATCCCTCCAAGGCTCTGACAGTAAGGACAATGCCTGATTTATAATACATCAACCCCAAAGAATGGGCCCATTGCCAAGAACTTGAGATGCCTAGCAAATGAAAATCCTTTTTTGCATTCAACTTGGTTGTACCTGTTGGACATGTTCTCATTTTTGAGTTCTAGGTCACAATGTTCTCCCTTGCCCATTCTAAGAAGACTCTGCTTTATTGGTATCCAAAAACCTAAACAATTATCAGCAATAATAGAATTTTAGAACCAAAAGCATACATATAGGTCATCTACTAAGTTAAATTACAAGTGAAAAGACAGTCAGTAAGTCCAAAACTTTGTCATTCATTTATTGAAGTCTTGATTCCACTCATGTCCCTAACTCTTACACAGATCACTGGGCCCCATGTTTTGTTACCTGTGCTTACTCACTTTCAGGTTCCCTCCTACACCCCTTTCCTACTTTGGTCTAGGACCTCATTTCCTCCTACCATGAATCCTGCAATAATTTGCTACCTGATCTCCGTGCCTTGAATTTAGAGCCTGCCCAATCCATCTTCCAAACTCCCTCCACAGCTCTTTTCATGCCATTCTCCAGAGCAAATGGATGCTTGTTGTCTTCAGAATCAAGGTCAGATTCCTTAGCAAGTCACCTATGGGCCTCTATTGTCTGGCCTGGTGCTTGGCACATACAAGGTGCTCAAAAATATTGGTGGCCTGAATGATGTGAGTGAGAAAGGTCACAGGGGTTTGAAACTTCCTGAGGAGTGAGAGCATGACAGGAGAGAAACAATCTTGATCGTGCAGGGCTTCATAGATGGCAGTGAGGAGCTGGAACTTTTTCCTCATTGCCATGGTCATCCACTGGTGGGCATTATGCAGGGAAGTGAGTCAGTAAAACACAGATCTCTTGAATTTCACTAAATATTCACCATAATCTGGTGAATAGGGGTAGATGGCTAATTGAGGCAGCGTTCAGAGACTGCCTCATTATGGTCACAGCTCCCATAATGAGTGGGCAGGGAAGGTGGGATGGGAGAGGGAGTCACCTATGTAGTACTGAACTGTGCTCTGAACCTTTGTAACCACTGACACGTGGCAGAAATTGTGCTGCAGGGCAGGTACCAGCCCCAGGTACAAGGCTACTGTCCCTCTACTCTTTCTTCCAACTTAAGGGTTCTACAAGTCCAGCATTCCAGCCACACAATTAAGCTGAGCTCAGGACCCCATATCTAAAACCTGGAAAGGAATACCTTCTGAAGCCCAAGTAGTGAAGGCACCATCATGAGTTTTGATGTGCCTGACACTGGCCAAAATGTTCAAAGTTTCTGAGCCTTGGTTCCCTTATCTGTGTAAGTGGGGTAGTATACTGACCATTCCACACGTCTCCAAGTGGGGACCGGACCACTTGTGTCAGAATCACCCCGGGGCTCTGGTTTAAGATGCCTTTGTCAGCCCTATCTCCATCTGAATTGCTGAAAGTGGGTGCTAGTTCTGCATTTTCACCATATGCTATTGATTGTAACAAATCTTAACATTTGAGAACCACTGATTTGTCTCACAGGGTACTCGTGAGGATTAAATGACATAAGAATAATGCTGGGGATGTCATGGACACCCAGTAAATACTAACTTTCCTCTCTCTTTCCATTTGCATTGAGGGCTGGCCTATGGAAGATGTTCTAATTTTTTTCTGATGCCTTTAATTCAGTCCCCCACCTCTGAAAAGACAACACATTTAGGGGCATAGGAAGATTCCTTCTGCTTCCCTCTTCCATCTCCCCTTTCTCACAGTCCAACTGCACCTGTGGGTGGGGGCCACTGTCATGGGGCAGAAGCCTCCAGGCCTGCCAGGTGGATCCGCTGCAAGGCTGACTCCCTCTCCTGCTCAGCCTACTGAGCTGACATCCATCAGCCACTCCACACTGCCTCCAGGTAACCCTAGCCTCACATTGGAATCATCTGGGAGTTTTGAAAACCACTAATGCTAACAATGTCCCATGGACACTTGAACATATTCATATGTCTTAGAGGCATGCCCCAGGTAAACCCCTTCCAAGGCATCCCCACATCACTGACACCCTGCAGCAGTGATCTTCCCCCACCACTGCTGTGACCCTTCTGTGATCCAAAACCTCTCCAAAAAGGAAGCCAACAAAATAACTGAAAAAATTTAACAAGAAAATGAAATAATAATTAAAAAACAACCAGTAAAATACAAAAAATTTTAAAACAATTTGAAATAATAAAAAAAACTTTAAAAAACTTTAGACATCGTGTCTTTCACCACTGTAAGATCTGTTGTCTTGTATATATATTGACATTTTCTTTCATATATTTTTTTCATTTTATCTTCAGAGGACCTTTAGGATACAGAAAAATAACATACTTTTTTCATTTTATCTTCAGAGGACCCTTAGGATACAGAAAAGTAACATAGAGAACACAGATGATTCCCATATACCCAACACCCTCCCCCTTTCCCTGCTCCCTAATTACTAACATTTTACATGCAACGGTACATTTGTTACATGTAATGTACAAATATTGAAGCACTGCTACTAACCATGGTAAATGGTTTACATTATAGTTTACATTTTGGATCATAAACTTTTATATGTCTTGACAAAATTTGAAGTGGCCTGTATCTGTTATTGCAAGATCAAGCTAAACAATTCTAATGCCCTAAAAATGCCCAGCATTCCATCTATTCTATTCTATATGAATATGTTCAAGTGTTCATGAGACATTGTCTTGGTGGGTGGAGATCCACACAATAACTGCAAGAATGTTCAATTCCTATCCTGCAGAGTTTTGCTACCATCTCTAATAACAGCAAGAATCCCCTGAGTGCAAGGGCAATGTCTAGTGAAGGAAGACAGACCATTATGCTAGGCCCTTGACATTCATGATTGTGTCTATGAACCTTTTCCCGTGAAACTGAAACTTAGCATAGAGTTCCTCCTGAAAGCCTCCTTGTTGCTCAAGTGTGGCCTCTCTCTAAGCCAACTTAGCATATAAATACACTATCTTCCCCCAGCATGGGACATGACTCCTGGGGATGAGCCTCCTTGGCACCAAGGGATTATTACCAAGCACCAACTAGCTATGCTTCTGGAAAAAGATCTTGACCAAAAGGGGGAAAAGGTAAATACAAATGACTTTTTATGGCTAAGAGATTTCAAAGTGAATTGGGAGTTCATTCCAAAGGTTACCCCTACACAAGTCTCAGCAGGATCTCATTGACTACCACAACAAACAATGCCTCAAATAGCGGGACTCCTGAGGGCTCTGGAGATATCCAGAAACTATAAGCAGAGCAGATAGCTCAGGAATTCGGCACCCTGTCAGTGGGCCTTACTTTGGAATTTATGCTCCCAGTGTAACAGAGTTAGACTATTTATAGGTTCTCTACACATGGCTTTTTTGCCCCTTTTATTTGAATCCATAATTAGCATTATACTTGATAAATATATGTCCCAGAGACTTAAATCTTTGATCTGTCCATATGCCAGTTGAGCCCTGAATTTCAGCAGAGTTGTAACACCTACTCTCTGGTTCATTGGACTCACCTAGGATAAGTAACAAGGAAATGATGATGGGCAACACCCACCCCAAGGAATAGAGAGTGTCTGCAACTGCAAGCAAGATAGTTCCGGCCATCTGCTCTATGGGATCTAAGCTCCCTCTCAATTAGAAGCAAAGTGGGCATCACCATCCCCAAATTCTCAAAATTGGGTAATGAATAATGGACTGAAGTAGACTTACTATTACTCTCCTACAGACTTATTATTATTCTAGCAATGGAAGAACTCTTATTATTGATGTAAAGGCAGTGGCCACCAGAGGTTCTGAGGGATGAGAGAGGGAAGAATAGATGTAATATGGGAACATTGGATTTGTCCTGCATGACATTGCAGTGAGGGATACAGGCCATTATATATTTTGTCATAACTTACAAAATTGTGTGGGACAGAGTGTAAACCATAGTGTAAACTGTAGTCGATAGTAGCAATGCTTCAATTTGAGCTCATCAGTTGTAACAAATATACCACACTAATGAAGGACGTTGTTAATGTGGCAAAGTATGGAAGGAGGAGGGAGTGGGGCATATGGGAATCCCTTATATTTTTTAATGTAACATTTATGTAATCTAAAACTTCTTTAAAAATGAAAAAAAAAAAGTCAATTGAACATATTGAAAAAAATACTAATGCTGATTCTCATCCCTGGAGATGAATTTAGTCAACTCAGGGTATGGCCCAAGCATTGGGATCTTTTAAGCTTGCCGGGTGATTCGAATGTGCAGCCCAGCTTGGGAGCCACTGTCCTGAGGGAAGTCCTCCAGAACATGGCAAAGGTCCCAGACACAAATTCTTACCCATGGGGGGTGGGAGGGAAGGCCCAGTCACACCCCGAACATTCAAGTGAGACGCCACTTGCCTGAAGAATGGAAAAGAGACGACTGATTCATAAAACCTCCAGGTTGCCACAAGATCAATCCTGTTGGGGTTTGTAGCATAATACCTCCAGGCAGCCTGTGGAGGAGAAGAGAGGGGGCTGGAATCACCAGGTATCATGTAAAACTTTGGCATAGAATCCACTGCCATTAAAGCATTTTGTAAACCCTGAACCCTTAAGAGTTTGAGTGTGCACTGAGCTACCATCCTGAGCAGCTGGGCTTCTTGGTTCTCTGTAGCCCCTTTGAGAAGAAAAGCTTCCTTGATCCCATCATCCCAGATCCCTGTTCCTGAGCTATAATTGGTGGCAGGTGGTGGGGACATGGTACAAGATGGAATGGAATGGAATGCAATGGAATGGAATGGAATGGAATGGAATGGAAAGGAGGAAGAAAAGAGGGTTCTGGGTGTTGGCTATAAATCCTTGAAAGGGGTAGGGACAACTCTTTCTGGAAGGTTCCCTTAGACATCTCAGTCTAATGGTAGGACGACATTCACTATCTTTTCTTACACTTGTGGATGCAAGAGAGGTGGGAGATGAAGATTGGGTGAGAACATACTAGAACTTCTGGGATACTGTAATGATTTGGGGAAAAAGTGGGGCAGACTCTGAGAAATTAGGACTGGCTGAGAAATCACAACATGTAGGATCACATCATGTAGGATCCTGTGCCAGGCACAGACCCACAGATACATTCACTAAAACTAGGCCCATGTCCATGAGTAGGTGGCCACACTCAGACGTTCAGTCCCATGTAGCTAGAGCAAAGGAACTCATCTGGCCTATTCCGTGTTTCTGAGAGCCCAGACAACCATGAAACCGGAACTTGCTCCCATGACTCTCCCCAGCCCCCAGCCCGTGGGAGGGGTAGTGATTTAGGACATGGAGAGATGGCAGCTGACATTCACTGGCCCTTTGACTGTCTACTAGGCAGGGCAAAGGAAAGAAACGGCTCCATATTTTCCACTCTTGGCCGTGGGCTCTGTCCTTGGCGGATGTGAGATGCCCACAGTTCTCCGTGGGCTGATGGTCTAAGCACCTGCTCTGTAGACTGTCTCCCCGCTGTGGCTCCCCAGATCAAGGCTGGGGTGGGAAGTTGTAGGAAAAGGAAGCCTAGTTCAAGTCTTCTGTCTATTCTGGCTTGGTTTAGAACTTTGATGGGAGAGTGATGGGACTGCCACCTTCAGTACACACATAGACAATGTCTGTAGAGAATCAGAGAAAAACCCACAGCCACCCACAAGCAAGCCGCTGCAAGCATGGCCACCCCTGCCTGGGCACACCTGGGCACACACGGGGACTGTGCATGAACATGCCCACTCCTGCCTTGGCACACACGGACACACGCAGGGGCCTTGCATCCCATCCCAGTTCACCCCCTGGCAGTGAGCCAGGGCAAACAGACCTGGATGAGCTCAGCAGCTGGTTTCCTCCTTTTCTCAAAGTGCTTCTGACGGTGCTGCTCCTGTACCTTGAGGGCCAGCCCAGACCCCAGGATGCCCTGGCAAGAGAAGTCAGCCCCCGCCCAGCAGTCAGCCCTCACCCTGTGTCCACCCTCACTCCCCAGCTCTTGGGTGGTACTGAGCTCAGTGGGCCTCTATGACAGGCAGAGACAACCCTGCATGATGGAGGAAGGAAAGGTCCCTTCCTTCTGCAGGGAGAAGGGAGCTGGGTTAAGTGCAACAAGCCTTGAATCAGGAAGTCCTGGGTTCAAATTCTGCCTCTGCCACATTCCAGCTCTAGGACCCTGGGCATTTCACTGCATTTCAGTCTCTTTCACAATAAAGTGAGACAGTCATACCTATTCAAAATTTTATTAAGGAAAAAAAGGGAGATAATGTATGGGGTCTGCCTACTAAGGAATGGCACAGAGTAGATGCCCAGTAAATGTAACTGATTAAAAAATATTTTAGCTATTTGTACTGTCACTTGAGAGTTTTCCTATAGCTGGAATTTCTCAGAATTGTGATCTGTTTTGATTTTCAGGTCAGAATTCCATGTGGATTAGATGCAGAGAGGTACATACTGTCAAGCTGAATGAGAACTTAGAGATCTGGTAACAGCCCTCTGTCCCCCCCCCCACCTGCTTTATAGATAAGGAGACTGAGATATGGAAATGCCATAGACCCAAGGTCAAATAGCTTAGAAAAAAAAAGACAAGGTCAGGCTGCCAGGAGACAGAATAAGGACAGAGATGAAGGTGGCAGAGGGATCATTCTTTCCTAGCTTGGTGATGAGGAGCCGGGCTTTCGGACCAGCTGGACCTGGGGCTCCACTTGACTATGGGACATTTACTAGCCTAATTAAGCCTCAGTTTCCTCATCTGCAAAATGGAAATAAATACAGCACACAACTCAGGGTTGTTGTGAAAACTGAATGAAATAATGCATGGAAAGCATTTGCCATGAAGCCGGCACACAGTAAGTTCACTAAGTGCTATTGTATTTCTGGATCCTGGGCTGTGGGGAAGCAAGTCGATAATTAGACAACTTCCCCTCGAGGGCAATGCATTTGGACATGAACCCGTAAATGACAAGGGAAGGGAAAGGAGCTTACACACCTGAAGGACCTACTCTGTGCAAGGCCCTGGGATACAGGGAGCTCCCAGGCTCCTGGGGTGGCAAACAGGGAAGGCACAACCCCAGCCCAGGGCAGACACACCTTCAGAGGTAGACCCAACGGGGGAGCAAGTGACTTGACCTAAAGGAGGCAACACTTAATCTGGGCCTTGGAAGAGAAGAGGTTTGCCAAGCAGAGACAGAAGGGGGGTCATTCCCGCAGAGAGGCAGGGAAGGGCTGAGGGTGTGAACGATGGGCGCGAGCTGGGACCAGGCTGGAGGTACTTACCGCAGGAAGGGCAAAAAAGGACACGCCAATTAGGGAGAAGGTGGCTGCAATCAGACGGCCTTCCCACGTTTTGGGTGTCTTGTCTCCGTAGCCGATGGTGGCCAGAGTGATCTGATGAGAGAGGGTTCAGGCGTGGGGCTCCCCAGGGAAAGGGACATCAGTGACTCCCCAACTGAGAGTTACCTGGGAGCCCTCTGTGCTGATGTGGGTGCCACTCCCATTTCTAATGGGATTCCCCAGGGAGAAAGGCACCAAGTGTCGAGTAATTCACATGGGATCCTTGGAACCACCGCCTGTTTATGAGCTAAGGACTTCCTACCTACAGTCAATCATCAACAAGTATTTCAAAGATTGCAAACGTGTACATGCATGTGCATTTGTGCATATGTTTATTTGGGTAGTTCTCTGTGTGGCCACAATATATGTAAGTACATGCACGATGCATGTGTGCTTGCGGGTGTACTTACATATATTGTGCATAGAAGTATGTGCCTGTGTATCGGTCTACTGTCTCTGTAATGCTCGTGTGAGTATTGTATATTCTCATGTGGTTGACATGTTATCAGTGCACATGCCCTGGTGAGCGTGTCTCTGCAAGCAAAAGGCAGTATATCGGAGTGGCTAAGACTGTGACCTCTGAAGTCCGACTGCCTGAGTTCAATCCCAGCTCCACCACTTTCTGGCTGGGAGACCTTAACTTAGTTACTTAACCTCTTCATGCCTCAGTTTCCCCATTTTAAACATGGGGCCAAGAACAGAAATGGAATTTAAACTATGTTAATAAATGTAAAGTGCTTTTTGAGCAGCGTCTGACATGTGAAGCCTTCAGCTAACACGCACGTAGCCCCAGGGTCCTGTGGGGATGGGGTCACGCATCTAGGCTAGGTGTGTTTGTGGATAGGTATGCATCTGCCTCTGTGCCTGTCTGCACCTACGTGACTTAGCTGGTAACAGCCTACAGCTAATGAGGAAAAGTCTCCCAGTGACCATGGAACAGGTGGTCTGAACCCTGTCTCCTCAACACTCCGGAAAGGCCCATTCCAAGTGCACGCCCTCCTGGGGGTGGTGGGGGTTGTCTCCAGCAGTAGGTTCAGAGATGGAGGAGGCAGAGCTTTCCTGTGATTTGGGCAGCAGAGCAGAAGGCAGGTGCCCAAGTGAGCCCCCAGGCCCTCCGCGCCCCCTCTGCGGGAGGAGGTGGTCCCCCAGCATTGACCTTAAGGTGGCGGCGACTCACCAGACCCCACCAGAGGGCGTCTGCATAGGTCTCAAACTCCTCTTTCATCTCCTCGCCCTGTGCGTCCACCTCTGGCACATCTTTCTCGACCAGGTAGACAAGAAATGAGGAGAGGATGAGCGTCAGGAACCCGATGTACCAAGCGGTGATGAGCTCCTGAAAGTGCAAGCACTTGATAAGGAAGTGGCCGCTGGGCAAAAGTGGGGGCCGGTGGAGTGGGGGGACCTGTTCTGGGACTCTGGGCAAGTTACTCTCCCTCTCTGAGCCTTGCCACCCATCCTGGTAAGAGAGGGCCAGGGACACTGGCCTGACTGCCGTCTTTCGTCCTTATGATGTATGTGGCCCCAGGAGCACTGGTAGACTCCTGCCTGCAGAAGTCTCGGTGGAAACAGGCTTCACGGGGAGGCGAGAAGAAACTGACCACTGTCTCTGAGACAAGGCTTAGAACCCCAGACCCGGGGACAAGGGTCTCTGCAGGACTGGGCAGAGCAAAGCTAATGCCCCATTCGACAGGGAGGTAGACAGCAAGGGCGAATGTGGCAGAGTGGCCAGAAACGTGGGCAGGGACCCTGGGCAAATCACACCCACCAGCAGCCTTAGTTTCCTCATTTCTAAAACGAGTTCCTAAAAGTTCCCGAGTTCCTGGCTCTGTGTCATGGCTACCAATGGTTGAATGCAGGTAAACATTTTTATGTGAAATAGTTACATATTGATTTAAGGCATATTAAAAATAAACTTAACTGACATATTAAACCCGTCATTTCATGAATATTCTCACATAAATAGGCATACAAGTAAGTAACAAGAGAAAGTTGATATACAGAAAACTGTTCAGTAATAGAAGAGGTGGTACAGAGAGGCAAATCTCAGCAAGTCAACGAAGGTGCAAAAAACCTTGACCTGGGCAGTTGCAAAGATTCCTTTCAGCCCCAGCTTCCTCTATCTCTCTCTTTTTATCCCAAATTCAGGTTTAGCAAAAGCAAGAACTCTGACTGTTCTGCTGGTGGGATGGGTGGGAAAAAAGTCCGGGTCACTGGTGAACACATCCTGGAGATGGAGCCTGTCATTCAGGCTGAGTCATCATGGAGAACAAAGTGGCTGCTAGGACTGATTTCCTATATCTGGTCAGATGTGGCCGGTTGGCTGGCCTTTTGGGTGAATAGGACCTCGCCGACAGAATGTTTCCTTAGGTCCCAAGAACCTCTGCTCACATGGTCCCGCTGCCTGACTGTCCTTACCCAATGGGACCAACCTGGAGACTTCTTCAGGCTGTGCCACCTCCAGTCTGATGCCTGCTCCTCCCATTAGAGCTCGAGCTCACCTGAATCCCCTTTACACCTTTGCTATTTTCTAGGCAATCTCCTGGAAATCTCTAATACTTTCTTAGGCTTCTTTACTGTCCCCACAGCACCATATGCACATTGCTCTTGTGTGAGTTTGCACTACAGAGCTGAACTGAACAAATGCCTGCCCCTGCCCTTGCCGGGAAGGAGAATTGGGTATTTCTCCTAAGTGGCTCTCTGCATGCCAGTCTCCAGGCTTGTAGAGTGTAATCCTTGTGCTTACGTAGATCTTATATGCTCTGGCCCCCAAGTGCAAGTCCAGTTTCATCTGGTGCTGACCCAAAGAAAGAGCTCTCTAATGTGCACATGGGCCAACAGGCCAGACTAGATTATTAAGAGATGGGATAGTGATCGCCGATGTGGGGTGAAAACAATTCCCAATTCTGTCTTTTACAGCCATTTAAAAGGCTGTTTTAGGTAACTGACTTTACACAGGTTTTGCCTATGGCTCTGTGGCACAACCTGCTGTTCCCTGATATTCACAGACCCCTGTATGTATCCTAGCCTCCTTTGAAGACAGGTGGCAGCTAAGGGACTGAGGTCTAGACAACTGGGGATGGGGGTAAGGGATAGAAGAACCTTCCTGGCCTGAGCCTGAACTTCATTCTGCAGGATGCTCCAGCTCCCTCTTCCCCGGCCACCTCATGCTCAAGGCAGAGGTGATGCGTATCAGACTCTGTGAGTGATGAGAGGCTGATGTTTTTATGCTAGGTCACGGAGACTCCAGGGCTTAGTTGTGACAGGAACACAGACTGGCCTGTCTTGACCAGTAAAAGCACTAACCTTAAAAGTCTAATGAGGGAAACGGACTTTGGCCCAGTGGTTAGGGCGTCCGTCTACCACATGGGAGGTCCGCGGTTCAAGCCCCGGGCCTCCTTGACCCGTGTGGAGCTGGCCCATGCGCAGTGCTGATGCGCGCAAGGAGTGCCGTGCTACACAGGGGTGTCCCCCGCGTAGGGGAGCCCCACGCGCAAGGAGTGCATCCATAAGGAGAGCCGCCCAGCGCGAAGGAGGGAGCAGCCTGCCAAGGAATGGCGCCGCCCACACTTCCCGTGCCGCTGACGACAACGGAAGCGGACAAAGAAACAAGACGCAGCAAAAAGACACAGAAAACAGACAACCGGGGGAGGGGAGGGGAATTAAGTAAATAAAATAAAAAATAAAAAAAAAAGTCTAATGAACTATTGTGATTAGTAATGGAAGAAATTGTGGCACTGATGTAGAGAAAGTGGCCATGGTAGCTGCTGAGGGTAGGGAGAAGGAAGAAGAGATATGATGTGGGGGCATTTTCAGGACTTAGAGTTGTCCTGGGTGGTGCTGCAGGGACAGATGCTGGACATTGTATGTCCTGCCATGGCCTACTGGGTAGACTGGGGAAGAGTGTAAACTACAATGTAAACCATTATCCATGAGGGCCAGCAGTGCTCCAAAATGTATTCACCAGGTGCAGTGAATGTGCCACGATGATGGAAGAGGTTGTTGGTGTGGGAAGAGTGGGGTGAGGGGGGTGGGGGGTATATGGGGACCTCATATTTTTTTAAGTTAACATTTAAAAACAAATAAAGAAGGGGAAAAAAAGAGAGAAAAAAAGTCCAATGCTGTAGAACACAGGTTTCCCACTCTTCATGTCTGAATCCTGAGAGCCAAGTCCAGAACTTGGCCCAGCGTGGAATGAATGAAGCAATGAATTGGTAACTGCCATTTACAAGGGTCTCATGGTAACCTGGGAGGACCTCAACAACCCCCGGGGGAAAGAGCTCCTTCTTAGCTCTGCAAGGGGGGCCTTCTGAGGATTCACAGCAAATACTCTGGAGATTAGCAAGGGCTCAATCAATACCCAGCTGTGAGTAGAGAGCTCCCTCTGGAGTGTATTCCCATCCCTGGAGAGGAGTTTCCTTTACTTAAAAATCCCACCTGGTAGGGAGAGCTTTCCTGAGAAAGACAATCCTCTAGTCAGGAATCTGCTCCAAGGTCAGGCTTGGGTTTCCAGTGCAATCAGGCAGTTCTCCTCATCCATGGCACTTGTTAAGAAACCCCTTAGCCAGTGGCCCAAATGTCAGCCAGGCTGTCTGCCCCAATACTACATTTGTGCATCAAAGAGCTGCAAAATGGCCCCAATCCAAACACTCTCTCCAGGGAGTCAACTGCTTATCACACAGCTCATGCTCTTTACCAAGCACCCACCAAATGTCAGGGAATTCTGAACCTGTTTCTCAGAGGTCACTGGTGCAGCAGATAAAATCTCAGGCTCTGGAGCCCCACTGCCTGGCTCTACCTATTACTAGCCATGGGTAGAAGGACCTTTGCCTTTCTGGGTCTTGGTCTCTCTATTTGTAAAGTGGGGTAAGTTCTGCCTTCTGGGGCCATTGTGAGGCTGTAATGTAATGACACACACAAAGCCCTTTGAACAGAGCCTGGCAGTACTCACTCCATATTGACACAATTGCTATTACTATTATACTAATATTTACTCTAATCCTCCAGCAACCAGAGGCTCACAGACTTGGCCAGGATCTCACAATTGGGAAGGAGCAGAGTTTAGATTAAGCCACCCATAACCATCTCACTACCCAGGCCCATGGGTGAAGTCCCAGGGCTTGGAGGAATTGTGCCGCCTGCTTGCTCTAAGATTGTTAACCATCATTACATCCTTGCTAGTCAGTTGTGCTCCCTGGACCAGCATCATCAGCATCATCTGTGAACTTGGGAGAAAAGAGGCCTCTCAGGCCCCACCCCAGTCTGAGTGAGTATCTGCATTTCACAGGATCCCCAGAACTATGTGCGCAATGAAGTTTGAGAAGCACTGGTCTACAGTTTCTCAGCTCATGGCCAATATTCCAGGGCACCTGCTCTGCTTAGCAAGTCCTACAGGCCATCAACCCCCAGAAGAACTCTCCATTACTCCCATACACAAACACACACCCACAAACTCACACACCTGGATAGAGCTCACCCCACACACAGGCATCTCCCACTGGACCCAAAACCCAATCCTGCAGTAGCCATGTGCCTGGCCCAGCATCCTGAGCCTGGAGAGGGTCTACCAGATGACTGGTGCCATGCATTGTGGGAATCTGGGTTGTGGTGTGGTGGGAGGGCCATAGGGTTATGCAAAAAACTAAAGTTAAAATTTAAGACCTTTGCCAGGGACTCCACACATTTGCTTGATTAACAAATGCCCCCAGGTGATCCTGACAGAGTCAGTCTGTGAACTTCATTTTGAGAAACGCCATCAGCTGACTAAATAACGCTTACTTTGTACCAGGAGCTGTGCTTAGTACTGTGCCTGCGTCGTTCAGCCTCATCATCACAGCAGCTGTGTCAGATAGAACTACCGTATCCTCAGGCCAAGGGTATGGAGACTCAGAAAGTAACTCATCAGTGCTGTTGCACTTAGTTAACAGGAGGCTGAGACTCAAACCTGGGCAAGGGCTCAGGTGCGTAACTCCTCAACACCTGACTGTCCCCTGGAAGTGGAGGCCCAGCAGCCCGCAGTACAGCTTAGGCCCTGTCTTCCTCCATTGGATGACAGACATGCACACACGTGGGGAGAAGCCCCAGCAGAGTACAGTGAAAGGGCAGAGCCTGCCCAGTGGAGGTGCACCGGCCCCATCCAATGCCAGGCCAGCTCGCAGCTAGCTGCCACTTCACCACTCTGAACCTCAGTGTTCTCGTCTGTAAATTGGGGGAAAGAGTACTCAGGTTGCAGAACTGCTGTGAGGATTAGAGATAATTAATGCAAATTGCTGTGAGGATTAGAGATAATTAATGCAAAATGCTGAAGTCTTAACACAGGGAATGTGCTCAAAATAATATTTTGAGATTTACCATTTTGCATGGGCTACCCAGATAAGTTCAGACTCCCAATTCCACAGTTGTCCCAAAGTTAACATGGAGGTGCTAAATGCTTCATGGGTGTCTGGAAAATCTATAGGTCTGTCACACTCCTAAAATGGGGGTTGTGATCCCCAATGCACAGAGTTTTGGGGTGACAGATGACAGCTGGCCCAGCACATCCTCCACGAACTCTTAAATGTGGCATTTGTACTTTAGACTTCAGAGTGCCTGTTCTTCTACAGCCTTCCACCATCACGATGCCCTTGGGAGGTGCTGAGAAAGCTACTACTGCCCTTTAACCACGAGAAAAGTCACTCAATCAGGAAGTGGCGGCAAAGTCCTGGAGTCCAGGGCTCAGGGCTTGTGGTTGCAGGATTGTCCTGTGACAATGGAGGTGAATGGGATGGTTGTGGCGACCAGAGCGTGGAGCCAACTGTGACCCTACAGGGTGCAGAGCTATCCATCCCAGGGTGAGGAAGAGGGCCTGGCCTGGCTCTAAAGGAGGAGATGTTTGTTAGATTCCACACCATGATGCTTGGGCCTGACCTCCAGTCATCACCTGGCATTCAACCCTCATGCTCCCTTGGCCCTCCTTTCTTCCTCCCTTGCTGCCTTTTCGAATGAGGCTCCTGCATGGCCCAATTCTCTCCAGAGTACCCCTCTCAAGAAGTAGGGGACACCCACAAAGACCAAAAAGAGGGCCTGATGCAAAGGGAATCATTTCCTCATCTTCTCCCTCATTCCCAAAGAACTACTAAGCACCTATTGTGAGCCAGACCCTCTCTGCTGGGTCCTGGAGATAAAGAGATGAATTACAAGTAATTTCTGGCCTCAAGGAGCTCACTGTCAATTAAGGAGACACATCATTTTGTAAATGAGGAAACTGAAGCATGAAGTGGAAGTGGGAGGTCAAGGTTACAAATGGCATGCTGGACAAGGTCACAAAGGGCATGTTGAATGGCAAGGTCACAAAGGGCATGCTGGACAAGGTCACAAAGGATATGTTGGAGGCCAAGGTCACAAAGGGCAAACCAGAGACCAAGTTCACAATGAACATGCTGATGCCAAGGTCACAAAGGGCATGCTGGACAAATGATCCCAGGCTCACTGCAGAGCCTGAGAATAGGATTTAGTTCAGGGGTTCTTGCCCAGGGGTCCATGAGCTTGAATTGAAAGATGTGCTGGAGGCCAAGGTCACAAAGGGCAAAGCAGAGGCCAAGTTCACAATGAACAAGTTGATGCCAAGGACACAAAGGGCAGGCTAGACACCGAGGTCACAAACGGCATCCTGGAAAAGGTCACAAGGGGCATGCTGGGTGCCAAGATCACAAAGGGCATGCCGGAGGTCAGCAGGAGAGGACCAGCCATGTGCTGTTTCTGCACTTTCAGCATTCTGAACTGAGTTCTCACTCTAGAGCCCTCACAGACAGCTTTGTCTTCTGATGCAATGTGCAAGTAAAGGACACTGTAAAGACATCTTTCCTCTGCCTCCAGGCTCAGACCATTTCCACTCTCACCACAGAAGCAAGATTCTGTCTTTGGAGTTCTGCCTGCCTGGCCTACCAAAGTCTGGCTGCTGTGTAAAACCATCTTTGCTCCGGAATTACACTGCAGACCTCCAGCCTCCACTGGTAATTACATGTAACTACTCAGCAGACACCAAGGATCTATTCTAAACCAATGGGACACAGGACAAGGCCACACCTTTTAGCCTTGAATTCCACAGGAGCTGTGAAGCTGCTCAATTCTGTGGATCTCCTTGATCAAGGATGAAAATGAAGGTCAAGAGAGGAAAGAGTTCTTGAAGGAAAACTAACCTCAATGAGTCTATGGCTAGAGGGAGCATGGTCAGGAATAAAACAGGGATGGCAAGAAAGTAGCTTCTAAGGTGCGAGTCCTCCTGGGTGCTTTACATTTTTGTTTAATTTTACTTTTATATTTATTGTGAAGGACACATTTGGAATAATAAACACCACCATTAACAAGCACCTATGCCTTACCAGGCATGTAAATGTATCTTTTCCTTGTGAGCAGTCAGAAAGATTCACAATTTACCATTGAAGAAGCTCATAAAAATAGAGCAATATTCTTAAAGACTTATAGCTGCATTGCAGTAGGGCCGAGTTTTGAACCAAGTTGCTGTCTGACTCCTAAGGTCATATGCATTCTACTACAATGCCTTCCAAAACACCTGGGTGTGTACCCTGTGATGTAAGAACCCTGCAGTTGCGGACATGTATCCCGGGGTTGTCCAGTGTGGAGTGGCAAGGGTAATCTTAACACTCGTAAGGAAAACGTGAGTCCCTAAGTGTCAAATTATCCCAGGCTCACTGCCTCAGTTCCCAAGAAGCAGAGCCTGAGAACAGGATTTAGGTCAGGGGTTCTTGCCCAGGGGTCCATGAGCTTGAATATAATTCAAAAAAACATTATTCTTGTGGGGACGTGTTGGTGTGGGTGTGATATATTTATTAAAAAGTGCACAGTGTAGTGTGGCCTTAGTAAGGGGCCTGTGATTTTCACTGACTGGCAAAAGAGTCCATGGAACAAAAAAGGTTAAGAAACCCTGATGTAGCTGCCTAGGATTTTTTGCAAATGATTATGGAGGAAGTGATCACAAGAGAGAGGGCGTGAGGGTGTCCAGAAAGGGCAGGAGAAAGCCAAGCAGTTTGTGATCTTAGCTGGGGCCTACCTTAGCCTGATCCCATAGGGAGCCCTAGACTGTGAGCTGCACCACCGCACTGGTCCCACCTTGAAGCAAGGGACCCTGGCCAGTTAGTCATTGGCCATAGGCTGCCCTGGTGTGGTGGGAGGAGGGTGACGGCAATATAACCTCCCAAGTAAGGCACCCGTCCCTGTCCCAAGGGCAGTTCTCTAGAGGAGGCAGCTGGGGGCATTAGCAGCCAACACTCACAGTAGCTGGGGGATGGGTACACACCACCCCTGCCCCCTGCCCCCTCCCAGTAAAGGAGATCTGGGTGAGCCACAAGCAACATCCACGACACACAGTTGGCACTGCAAGGTACTCTCTTGGTGGGGAAGGATGCCATCCTTGCAGCCTTAGCTTTATGCCCTGCAGACCACCTGCCCCCGGGACTCCTCTGATTTCTCCGCAGCTTAGAGGGGCATTGACTGCCTGAGTGGAGAGAACTGGGATTTCCTCATCTCTCTGAGGCCCAGCCCACACATAGCTGTTGGAGCAGAGTGGTACCAAAGACTCGGCTTAACAGAAACACTGAGTGAACCACAAGTGCAGTTAAGCTGGATTCTGGCTGCCTGGCTTCCAAGCCTGCTTAAGCACATGAGACGCTGGTTTCTCATCTCCCTGGAGCACAAAAAACTGCCACGACCATCAGCAAACCACGGAACACAGGCTCTGGAGCAGGACTCCCTGGGTTGTTTCACACCAAGTGGTCTTGGACAGGTTACGTTCTCTTTCTGTGTCTGCTGCCTCATCAGCCAAGCAGGGTAACAATATGACCTTACTGATGGGATGGGTTCATGTCAAACGGTAACTTCTAGGCCCTCAACTATAGGCTCTCTGTAAAAACAATGGCAAGTGAGTGATTCCCATATCCTGGAGACTGTTCTAAGTGCTTTTCATTTATCAATTCATTTAATCCTGTGGGGTAGCTAGCTGCATTAGCATTCCCAGTTTATAAATGATGAACTGAGAACCATAGAGTTTCACCCCTTCAACAGCATGGATGTGGAGGTATTATCTCATTAAGATGTCAGTGATGGTTGAGTGACTTGGTCTGAGTTGTCTGCACCCAGCAGCGCTGGGACTGAGCCCACGCCCACCTGTTTATGCTCACTGCAGCATGCCTGCTTATGCTATCCCCCTCCAATCATCATTATCAGTGGTGCAGAATGACCACCTGCTGGGGACAAGCTATGAGAAGGGGGCCACGGAAGGGGGCACAAGACCCAGTGGCCTCTCGGAGGCACTTACTTTGCTGTGGGCACAGATAGCAGAACCCAGGAGTTTCCAGGTGCCACCCCTCCGGTCCATCCGCAGCATGCGCAGGATCTGCAGGAAGCGCAGGCTTCGCAGGGAGGTGGCCAGAACATTGCCCTGGTTTCCTACGGCAACCACTGGCACAGAGGCAATCAACACAAAGATGTCTGTGAAAGAGGACAGAGAAAGCAACAGGGAGAGGGAGGAGAAGATCAGGCAAAGGCAGTGGCATCATTGCAGGCTCTGTCTGCAGGCAGAGGGCCAATCTAGGCATTATTGTATTGTTATTATCATGTTGAGTCTAGACATCAACCTTATGTGGGAAGCATTCCTATTCTCCTGTGGCAGATGAGGATAGCGGGGCTCTGAGGATAAGTGCCTGTCCAAGGTCTCACTGCTGAAAGTGGTCAAGTTGGGACTGGAGGCAGACCCGTCAGACTCCAAGGCTGGCTCCGAATCCCAGAGCAGAATGCCCCAAGGCCCTCAAGCATGGCAGTAGAGATTTTCTCTCAAGGTTGGAGGGGGTCAGAGACTTTTCAGGCTATGAAGGTGATGCCTGACTAAGGCACTGCTTTAATGTAGGTTTCCCCTAAAAGCATCACCTGAGACAGGAACTTGGGAGCAGGTACTTTATTGGGAGATGATCTCAGGAAGCTGAAAAAGGAGAGACAGGGATGGAGGAAAAGCCCTGGTAAGGGATGCTCTCAAGGTTGCTGCTGCTCCTCCAAGCCCAGGAGGAATATTTCCCCAGAACACCTGCCTGAAAGACAGGTGGCTGGGACACCTGCCCACTGGCTCCTGACCCCAGCTGGTTGAGGGCTGCCCATGGGCATGTTAATGCCTCCTCACTTCTGAGCTGCACTGGCACAGGTATCTCCCTCAGCTTCCACGGTCCTGGGGCAGATGGTGGAAAGGCATGAGGTCCTCCTGTGTGCTGGGATGTTGGTATCGAGGTGGGTGACATGGAGCTGTCTGCAACAGCTGCGGCTGAAACCAGAGGTGGGCTAACGGGATGGGACATGTCTCCCAGGGCTAAGCTGCCTTCTCAAGTCAAATAGTCTAGTACAGGAGAGAGAGTGAACTGATTTCTTCCCTGTTCCCTTTAGTGGCATCCAAATCCATATTGATGGTCTTCTCTATGTATTGCAGGGGGATAACAAGTAAAAAGACCTGAAGGTCAAATAAGTTTGGGGAAAAATTAGTTAAATAGGTTTGTTTACTGTGGGATCTCAGAACCTTGAATATAATAATATGCACTGATGCTCTCGATTATACAAATGAAGTTCAATCTTTCTCAAAAGGACTTGACCCAGAATTACCTTTTGCAAAAGCAACAGGGTTCTAAGGAACATACTTGGAAAAATGTCTGACATTCCTCAAAGCCCTCTGTGTTCTGACCCCTGGGAACCTTCCAGATGCATCTCTTGCTACCACCTCTCCCTTGAACTTACCCACAAGTTGGCAGAAGCATGTGTGGTTTGCTGAGCACAAAGGACTCTCTCACACCTCCATCTTATGTACATGCTGGTCTTGCTGCTTGGAATATACTCCCCATATTCTCTGCCTAAACCACTTTTCTAAGAGGCCAGCCAAGTGCCACCTCCTCTGGGAAGCCACCTCTGATTGCCCCAGAAGAAATTTCATCATCTAAATCCCAAATAAACCATGCTTATACTTTTGCACAGACTACATAAAAGCAGGGGCTGCTGTGTCCCTTAGACACAGCTTAGAATACAGTAGGTGTCCAACAAATGCTGTTCAATGAAGGAGGGAAGAAGAGCTCCTTGTGTATTTCATGATAACTGCCTCCACCCTCTGTTCTTGTTGGTGGGGCCACCATTGCACTCATTTCTGTCTGCTCTGTCCAGAGCATTACCTGGAACCTATCAAATTTTGAGTGTTTGATGAATGAATAATCATTAATGAATGAATAATCATCCTCTCTGGATAAAGCATCTTTTCCAGTTAAAGTGCTCTTGGGAGTTTGCCATTATCAGTTACCAAACTTTAGCGTGATCAGCTTCTCGGATATTTTGTTATTCTCTTTATGGTTGATTATATCATGCAGCATTTGTGAACAATGTTCCCACATATGAACTGTGCAGTATATATTATTTAAATTTCCATTTCTCAGATGAGAAAACTGAGGCCTAGAGAGGTTAAGTTATAGGAAGAAAGTGGCAGAGCCAGGCCTCCAACCACATTCTTCTACTGCCAAGTCAGTTCTGATGGGAAGTGGAGGGGGAGGCAGCACGGAGGGCCTAGAGGACCCGGCAGGAGGCGGGGAAGAGAGGACCGCTCTCCAATTTCCCTGACCCTCACCTACAAAATGAGGATGAGTTTTCTCACCTACAAAATGAGGATAAAACCAACTCACAGGATGGCTATCTGGATGAAAGTTTGCAGCGTCCCAGGACCAAGCAGGCACTCACTAAGTGAAAAGCATTGCTGCTGTAGTCTTTTCTTTCTTTTGGGGGGAGCGGTGGCAATAGTCAAAAGTTGCCCCATAATTTGGCCAAGGACCATTTTAAGAAAGATGAAATCTCCTGGTTTGCTTTCCTAAGATTGGGAGTATAGGGAGGAAAGGGAAACTGGAAACAAATCTTCACACATAACAGGCAGCCAAGAACCAGAAGATTCATGCCCAGATGCAGGTTTGAAGGAGGAAAGGAAAGGGGGAGAGGATGGTGGAGGAGGCCAAGGAGTAAGGCTTCCTGAGCCTCCTCTCCCAGGGCCAGGCACTCCACACTTCCCATTCTGAAATCTCCAGTTCTCCCCTCACGCCCCAGTCAAGCTGGTGTGCTGAGTGCCACTTCACAGGGGAGGAAGCTGCGGTTCAGAGGTTCCGACACTTTCTGCAGCTCAGAGGCCTGGGAAGGGGGAGGAAGGGATGCCCACCTAGGTGCGCTTAACAAAAAGGCAAGTGCTCTTTCTACCATATCAAAATGGTCCCACGTGCCAACTTCTGGGAAAATGTAGGGACAAACATCTGTGTGTTGCTAGGACAGCAGCACCACCTAGGAGCGCACAGCTGCCCACTTAAAATGTTGGTAGAGCAAAAGCCCAAAACCCAGATGCTCAGTGGATAGGACTCAGGTCTTCATGCTCAGAGCCCTGCCTGGGGCAGCAGATTCTGGCGGGTGGGATGGGGGCCCAGCAGGCTCCACGCCCTAGAAGGCAGCGTCTGAAGCTGTCCCAATACAAGGGCCCCGACGCTTATGGACATAACTGCCCTCTTGTCACACATTGCGGGAGAAGCTGGGATGAGGAGGGTGGAAAACGCAGCGACACAGCTAAGGAGCTGGCAGGGAGGCCTGACGCCAGCCCTACGCCACGCTTGGGAGGTGCTCGGGAAGCTGGAGCTGAGTTTCAAGAGTGCTCCCCTGGAAGTGCTCCTGCCCTGGAGGGGTGCAGGTTCCATAATCTAGAAAGCTCTCAAACTGGGCAGGAGTGGCCTTGGATTGGGGCCCCATTGACCGTGGCCCCCAGCACACTCCACCCCCATTCCAGCACAGTTATATGGGATGCCCCGATGAAGAAAAGAAAGGCACTTGCAAAAGCCTTGGAAAGAAAAAAAGGAGGAAGGGAAGGAAAGGGGGTGGATAGAGAAGAAAAGAGTAAAAAAATATGTGAAAAATAAATCAGCTACTAAGAAGCCCTCCTAAATGGTGCTCATGTGCACACCCACGTCCAACATGCCTTCAAAATTCAGAGGAAAATCGCTGAAGACGAGAGCCTGGGCTGCTGGGTCTCAGCACCAGGTGTGAGCCAGCCCGAGGTGGTAGTGGTAGCCAGCCACCAGGTCCTTACGCATCGGCTGCGCATCCAGGGCAAAGGAGACGGCCCAGCTGGTTGTCTCATCCCAGAAGGGCGGTGGCCAGTCCTGGGCATCGCTTTTGAAGAGGGGTGTGGAGGGTAAGTGGCGGTGGAGAGCGACTCTGATGCTGAAAACATGCGGCGGAAGGAGCGGTTGAAGGCCCTGAGCACATTTCTCCTGGATAAAATAAGACTGGAGTGGGGAGGAGGACCAGAAGGGCTAAATTCAAAATAGTTGATGCGAGGCGGGGGAGTTAGGGTACGATAAGTACCTCGAGAGAGGTGAGTGCCCCGTGACTGGAGGTGAGCAAGCAGAGCCTGGGCACCTAGCAAGGCTGCTGCTGAGGGGAAGGGGGCATCTGACAGGAGGACTAGAAAAGGAAGTCTGCTTAACACCTTTCTACTTGCAAAAGACTTGGACAGGAAAAAGGGGGGAAGGAAAGGAAAAGGGGGTGGCCTCTGTTGTACCCTTCCATGCCTGACATTCAAAGGTCCCACTTCAACCCTTCCTGCAAATGGAGAGCTCCAAGACCCTGGCCATCAGCGAAGCGAAGTCCCATCCTGTCGCTACACAAATTTGAGGAGGATTTTCAGATCGGAATGTGTCCATTCTGCACCAGCAGGGATAAGCGAGAGCTCCCACCTGCTCCGCTTTCAAAATGCCTGGACCTGGAGGGAGGAGTCTCAGTTGACATCTCCCAGAAGCGGCTTTTGGACCAGGAGCCCGCAGCACAGTGGCGAGGGGGAGCTGGGTTCACCCAGGCCTGCGTGTTAGGAAGGGATCCACTGCTTACAGGCTGGGTGACTCCAAGATGACTCGGCGCTGCCTGCCTCAGTTTCCAAGTCTGTCAAATGCGGTCCTACAGAAGTGACTCCACCCGCACCCCAGCCAGGTTGGAATGTAAGGGCAGTTTTGGTGGTTGCCCTATCTGGGGTCCTTCTGGTCTAGGGACTAGGGGTCTCTACATCCTGCAACATGCTGGCTCCCTCACACCCCAAAGGCCGAGAGTGCAGGGTCCACGCCAGGAGGAATTCAGCACCCGGCAGGCAGTGCTGTGCCTCCTCCCCAAAGCAGGGGCAGAGGGGCTGGGCTGGGCTCCACAACGCCCCAGGACTTCCCAGACGAAGAGCACCTGCTGAAAATGTCCTCAGAGAAACAATGGGCCAAAAGGAAGTATGTGTGTGGGGAGGCTTGGGGGGGCAGTGTGTGGGGCTGAGGATCCCCTAGACTCAGGGACCGGGGCTTACCCAACATGCACAGGGGCTTCCTGGCAAACTTTAGCCGTCCCCGCCAGCCTTTGTATCGGCAGCAACATCCGGCGGCCCAGATCCTCAAAGCAAACTCGGCTCCAAAGATGAAAATAGCAAATGTTTCCTGTGTGGAAGAACATACGACGAGACACTGATCAGCTGGGACCCACTGTCCAGAACTGGCAATGAACTGGACTGCTGTTGTGGCTGCGCTGTCTGATTGGGTGGTGGAGGCTAGGGGTCCGGGGGAGAGGAACAGGCGAGGCGCCTGCATTCGGTTCAGGAGAGCTCCCGGCTCCACTGCGCTGTGCTAAGGGTCCCTAACATGCTAAGCCTTGCAAAGTGATTACTTGTCCCTTTTCCTGTTTTTCTCCTAATGGATCTTTTTAAAGTCCCTTTAACATACTAAAAGCCCTTAAGAAGTACAGTTGGTCTGAAAAGAAAGGTTTCCATGCAGCTGAGCCCCCTAGTTGCCCGGTGCCTGGCTGTTAGGTGGGGCTAACAGTTACTAAGCTGCCTTCTGGGCCAGGCATCAACCTATTTATTTTATAAAGTTATTCTCATTTTACATTTAGAGAAACTGAGGCATGGGGTGATGAAACAAATTTCTCAAGGCCATCTGGCTACGAAGTGGCAAAGGAGGGACCCCGGGTTCAGTAGTCAGACTCCAGAAGCCACAGGCACAAGCACTTTGCTTTGCTGCCCCCCAGAAACTGGGTCCCTCACCAGACCCCGGGGCCTCCTGTGCCAAGCCGACCCTTTGCCTCTCTCTCCTTGGTGACCTCCCAGAACCCTTGGGGAGTGGCTGCTTCACGGCAATCCCCGGAACCTAGTTCCTGGGCCTGGCTTGCGTCCCAGGATTCACGGGTTCCAGTCTCGTCTTGGGGCCATGTGGATTGTAAACATCTCCCCTCTCCTCTGTGGAGCATGGATGCTCAGTGCCAGGCTGAGGTCCTGCAGGTTCCCAAGTGGAGGGTGGGGCCTTGCCTCCTGGGGAGGCGGGGCTGACATTTACAGCGGCAGATGCCATCATTCAAAGGGCAGTTGACCACTGCAGTCCCTGGGCTGAGACCCTCCTAGGAGCTTCCTCGGCCAGGATGGAAGTGCCACCCACACCCACATTTGCTCCTCATTGGACCCTCCATGTTTTAGGTGAAAACACAAGGAAACTGAGAGTCAGGGGTATTAGGTAACTTTGCCAAGAATTGCAACCCACTAGCTCTCCACCCTACCACAGGATGGAGAAGAGAGTGAAATCGGGGAGGGGTGGTGTGGGGGGCATGGCACTGGGGAGGAGGGGCTTAGAGGTTTTATATAGAAATGAGATCTTGTACTTGGTCTTGAACGGAATAAGAAATCCTCAGAATTTAGGGAATAAGATACTAGAAAGGAGAAGCAGGTGTAGGCTTTAGAATGAATCACGCCTCTGTGTGAACTCTCAGAAGACTGGGAAGCTGCCACCTATAATTTAAATAATGCGCATGGGGTTGTGCTTTGACCTTGTCCCCTGATCACTGAGTGGCAAATCCGAGTCGTGGGTGCCATTCTTCACTGCCTGTGCCCCAGGCATCTCCCCGACTGATCCCGGCACTGCTTTCTTTTGGGTCTCGACAGTCGGGCAGAGTTGGTACCAAGGGCAGCCTCCCTGCCATCGCTGTGGAAATCCAACCATAGCGTCTCCCCCAAGGCACCGGCACGGGGGGGGCCATCTCACCAGCAACAGAAGCCAGTCTCCCGAAACAGTCTCGTACTCCTTGAAGGTGGTCAGGACGGCCAGAATCAAGCACCCCAGGACAATCAGGAACCTAAAGGGGAAGAAAGAGTGAGACCAAGGAACCTTTTAGCCCTGGCTCTCAACGCAACCCACGGCCTAAGGCAGGGAGAGGTGTCGGCGAATATGAAGCTTGGCCTCCCATTGGACGTTCCATTGCGTGCTTTCCAAATTATCCCGCGTAATCTTCATCACACACCTGTGAGCAGGTGGGTAGTAATCCCCAGCTGAAGAAACAGGGCTGGCAGAGGCTGAGCAAGGTGCACATTTTCACTTTACCAGCTAGTTAGTGAAAGAAACAGAATCCTAGCCTAAGTCCGGTCTCAACACTGGAGAGCTGCAGACCTCTGAAAGACCACAAGCTACAGTGACCTTTCGTAAGTCAGCAAGGATATGAATAAATTAACCCATGTCCTGCACATACAGGACTATGATTTTCAAATACAGGAATATGTTCTCAGTATATAGAAAATATAGATTTGTTCCAAAGATCAATGAGTTCAGAGAAGCCTTCTGTCACCAGCAATATCACTCCTTTTTACAGTTAATGGCTACTAGAGGAAACAATCTTTTCCAAGTGGGGATCTTTCATCAGACTTGTTTTGAAATTATAGTGTTCATGTTAGAAAAATAAGAACAGTGACTGATGCTGAGTGCTGGTCCCTGAAAGGTCAGAGTGAGGCCATCTGGTTCATGCCCCTGTCTCCAGACAGGAACAAAGCGCAAATGATCCTTTGATAAATACCATGTGCACATACACGTGTGTGTGTGCACATGTGTGCACATGCATCATTGTTTCAGCAAAGAGAAACAGGTCTCCCTCTTGGTAGAAAGTCTTTGACTAAATGGTCAATAGCAGGTTCCATGGGTGTCTAAGAGGGAATTTACAAGCTGGAGCCCATGGGTGGGGTGAAGCTTGGGAATATATATTTCAAGCTCTCCCACTCCAGGTAATCTGGCTCTCTGCCCTACCAGGTTTCAATCCATGAATCTTTAGTTTCCCTATGTAAATGGGTACCCATTCATTCATTCATTCACGTGTTCATTCAACATTTGTATGGAAGGCATTGGAACCCAACACTGGAATTCCATGATGAATAAGCAGGTTGCAATCCAATCATGAGCTAACAATCCAGACAAATAGAAAGCTGTTCAATGGTGTGATAAGGATCATGAGTAAAGAAGTATGGAAATATCAGCTCCTGGCCTTGGCCCCTGGCTCTGACACCTGCTGATACTGATCACACTTTCTAATCAATAACTCCACTGATCTGCAGTCTTAAATCCCCTGTCTAGGAACTTAAACAAGATTCCCAACTGTCTCCCATGTTTGACAATTTTATTTGAAACTCGTGACTCTGACTCCATGCCTGGATTCTGCCTTCCCTGAGCCCCAGATCTTCTCAGGTGATGATGATGATGATGGTGGTGATGAAGAAAACAACAATACCACCACTGTCATTTAATAAGCACTTAATACTCACCACTTTATGTATATTAGCTCTTTTATCCTCACCACAATCCCCCGAGGCAGAGATGATCCTTCCCACTTTAGAAAAGAAGGAATTCATCAGACAAAATCATTCCTATTAGGACAATTGTGCTGTTTATAAAATGACCGCAAGGCTTGGAGTCCAAAGTCGTGGGGCTCAAGAGGAGGTTCTGCCAATTGAGACTGTGACCTTGAAAAACTCATTGACTTTGAGGACCCATTTATTGCATCCGTGGAATGGAATAATGAGTCTGCCTAGAGATCAGAGCTATTTTGAGGCCCACATAAGATAATGGATGAGGAGTCATTCGGTTGACTGTGTAGAATCATGCAAATGATGCCCAGTGCTCTGGCAGCTGCCAGCTCATCCCTGGCCTGCCAGGCCCTGGGAAACACACGAGGAACTTCATCACTCTCAGATGATTCTACAAGTCAAAACTCCAATTCTCTCAAGATTTTATTTTATTCATTGATAGCCTCTGGAGATAAGACTGGCATTAGAATCCTCTTTCTCCTCTTATGAATTACACATTCTTAGGCAAGTTACACAACCTCTCTGTGTCTCAGTTTTCTCATCTATAAAATGAATCCAATGAAGGTGCCCATTTCCTAGATAATCCAATGATATAATCCATGTTAAGTGCTCAGAGAATGTCTGGCAGAGGAAGCATTCAATAAATGTTAGTTATCATTTTTTATTGTGATTTAATATTTATGGCCTCTTTTGTTCTGGGCATATCCTTAAAAGATCTCCTCGTCCACTGGGGAAACAGAGGACCAGTACTTATAGGAAAGTGTGGTTTATGTTATGATCCAAGTGTTCACTCCAAGCTGTGGGTGTACAAGGTTGGAAGCAGTCAGAGGGCTGTGATCAAGGGGTTGGAAGAATATTCTCGGCTTAGCTAGGGTCGACCATACATCTCAGTTTGTCCAGGACAGTCCCATGTGCTGTCCTGGCATGTGATTCCCTGAGGCATTGTGAACAACATGCACAGGTGCAGAGAGTACTCAAGTTCAAGAACACAGAACCTAGTTCACTTCTTTCCCTTGGCAAGGGTTGCGGCCCTTCATGAGCTGACCCTGCCCACCTCACAGCCTCACCTCCCACTGCTTCCCCACTCCCAGGCCAGCCTTATGGAACGACTAGCATTTCCTCTAACTCTCTGAGCCCATGAGCTGTCCGTCTTGATGCTCCCCTTACCTGCCTACCCCCACCACAAACCCCTCTGCCCACCAGCTAATGCCTAGGCAGCTCCAGTCACATCTTACCTCAAGACCCTCCCCTAACCCCAGCTGCTGGCTTTGGTGACCCCTCTTCAGAGCACCCTAATACATTTCTCTCACAATACTTATCAAAACCCGCTGTTACTTCATAATTTACTTGCACTGGGTAGCAAAATTTAAAAAATCATTTTAACGCTGGGCATAGAATTCCTCATAGGGAAGGAACTGTCTTTGTGTAGTGAAATACCTTATTGATCCAATTGAGCTGAAAGTTGCAACCCTAAAGGCACGAGATCATTGGTTAATAAAAACTAACCAGAAATAAGAGACGGGGATGTTTGTTGAGACCAGGAATAACAAAGAAGAGGAGAGGACACAGCTTAGCCAGGTGTTAAAGGAGTTTTAAGAACGAGAGTGTCTAATATGTTGTGCAAAGCTCATTTTCCTGCAATGCTAATCACCACCACAGCATTGTGTGAGTGGCTTTGTCCTTAGTTGGCATCAAACATGCAGGTGGAGCCTGTGGCTAGATGAATGAATGGGGAAAAGGGACAGCCTTTTCCCATTATCCCATTATCCCATTGCTGAACTAATACACTGGAAAAGGGACTTTTAGCCATATACTGAGACTCTAACCACCCTCCCATACTTCGCATTTACATAAATCTTGGGAAGAGCTACAAGGTATGTGTGGTGGGCACTCTGAGTCATGCACTTGTATAATCCCCTCCATTGGGTGCAGGCAGAATCTGTGACTTGCTCCTAACCAACAGAATACGGCAAAGGTGACGGATGCCACTCCCATGATCAGGTCACGCTAACTGGCAAAGGCAACGGGCTCGTAAGCAAGTTACATTATAGAAGACTCTTACTGAGTAGACTGAGGTAAGAGATTCTCCTGCTGGCAGTGAGGAAGTAAGCTGCCATGTTTGAGAGGGTCTGTCGGGCCATGTAGCCAAGAGCTGCTTCAATGACCTAGGGCAGCCAGCCAGAAAATGGGGGCCACAGTCCTATAACCACAAGGAACTGAAGTCTGCCAACAGCCACCTGAGCTTGGGAGAGGACCCCAAGCTCCAGAAAGGAACACAACCCAAACTGCACCTGGTCTGAACCCAACCAGCACCTGGTCTACAGAGACCCAAGTTAAGCCCTGTCGAGATCCCAACCCAAAGAAACTGAGAGATAATAGATGGGCATTATTTTAAGCCACGAAGTCTGGCAATTTGTTATACAGCCATAGAAGTGGAAGGGAAATTTGTGCCAAGGGCATCCAGCTTTTTTAGGGCTTTTTCATTCGGGCAGAGATTATCGTGTTCATCTCTGCGCCCCAGTGACTGGCTCAGTACCTCCACTTAATAAGAACCCACAAGTTTGTAGAATGGACAAAACCATTACAGATTAGCAATTGCTAAATGCTGGAACAAAGGCAAGGAATACAGGGAGGAGCTGAAGAGAGTCTGAGTAGGGCACGAAGGGTTTTGTAGATCAAGTTACACATTTGGAATTTATTCTGCAGAAGGCCTTTTAAAAATATATAGAAAACGACGGCTCTCTGGCAGGACCGCAGTCAGGAAGGCACGGTTAAGGACTGATGCGAGAGGACAGAGGGCTGAAGAGGGGAACAACAAGGGTCCCATTAGCAAGACCCCCCTCCCCCCCAAGGGGGTCTCAATGGGACTTGTGACTAACAGGATCTAGAGCTGAGCAGGGGGAGTGTCCGAAGGCGCTTGGATTTGGGTGAAAGGGCGGACCAAGTGCTGCTCACGGACATCAGGAGCGTGTGAGGAGGAGCTGCAGGTCGGAGAAGATGATAAGCTAGCTGTGGACCTGCTTAATTTGAGGTCCAAATGGAAATATCTAACAGGATGGTCGAATTTATGTCTAGAGTTTAGGAGAGACGTTGGAACTGGAGAAGTAAGTCCCTTTCAGCTCTAAGAGTCTAATTTTAGAGCACGAGAGGGGATAACTCAGCCTTAACCAACCACAAAAACACAATCTCAACCTAGTTCCCATCTGCAAGGAGTGTGGAGAGCAGGGCTCCCGCCAGGAGGGGGCAGCAGACGCCCGGCGCGCGCCACGCTTCCTTGCAAGGCCCCAATCGGAACGGCCAGCAACCTCGGGAATCTACTTTCTGAGATTTAACAATCATTCATTTATAAAGCTACAAGTCATCAAGGAAGCCCCCCCCCCCCCAAATCTGAGAAGGGCAAATGTTCCTTGGTCTCTTGCACATTCCAATTTACTATTAAAATATGAACTCGATTTGGGACAGACAAATTTCTGTCTCACTGACAAGTCCCGTGTTGTTGGACATGTTCTCCCACTTCTCCTTCTGTTTTGTTTTTCCCTCTCTGCATATCTCACCGGTATTTTCTTCCTTTTCTTTCAGTCTTTGCCACTTCCATTTCTTTCTTTACATCCTTTCCTACTGCCTTTCCTCCATTTCTCTCTCACTGTTCCCCCCACCCTCACTTCTTTACTCCCCTTCCTCCTTTCCTTTCTTCCACCTTTCCCCCCTCTCTGCTCACTCTCCTTCCTCTGCTCATCGCCATCACTTCTCTGTCCCTTCTACCTCCTGCAGGAGTGAGCAGGGATCAGTGGCTGGGGTATGGGGAGAGTCAATAGCTGCCCCTCCTCTCTGCAGGATGCCAACTGCCTTTGAAAACGATGCTGCCAGGCAGGGTCCCAGGCTTGGACATGCCCTTGGGCCACGTACAGTCACCATCTCCTGAATGCTTCCACCCTCAGTGCTATCTCCTCATCCTCTGCCATCTCCCAACCAAGCCGGAGCCCCTGGAGATGTCCACTTGCCACATGGCTTCTAAAGCGTAAGGTCCAGCAGGCCCGGGACAAGAGCCAGCGCCCAGGGCCCAGTCAACACCAGACTTGTGTTGGGATCGGCAGGAGAGGAAGGGCCAGCTGCTTTGCAGAGATACCTGGGAGGGGTGGGCTGCAGCGGTACGAGAAAATCGCCCTTCACTCATGAACAAAGTCTATCCTTGCCCCGGGCGACAGCGCTGCGCCCGTGGGAAACAGGTGTCCAGCCTTCCCAGCCCAATTCCTCCACAGGCTTCACTCACAGTGAGCCAAAGAGGGCACAGGCTCCAGCATTCACCCAGCACTTTCTTTCCTGTATCATTTTCCCTTTAATTCCTGAGAGCAACACTGAGAAGCAGGGCATTAGCTTCGTCCTAGCTGTACCCCCATTTTACAGATGAGGAACGGAGCCTCCGAGCCCAGGCAGCTTGGGAGTGAGGGCGGAGATGCCAGGACCAGCTCCTCTGCTGCGAGCTGGCCGTGGGGCCTGGGACAGGAATCTGCAGAGGACCTGGGCAGTGAGAGCCAGTGACCTTGGTCACTTGTGCCTGACCGCTCCCTGTTCAGCTGATGGAGGACCCTTCCCTTCTCCTCCTCTGGACTCCCAGATTTGAGGGAGAAAAGCTCAAGTTCATTTCCAGGTAGCTCCCAAAGACCCCTGCTGGCACCCGCTCTAACTACAGTTGTTTATGGCAAGTTTTCTGAGCATCTGTGGATCCTCAAACATCCTAGATGGAGGGAGGAGGGCAGCAGCAGGTTCCACGGACAGTCCTTCTGAGACGCTTGTTGGTCTGCTATTAAGTGGGAATGTGTGGAAACATTGTCCTAAGCCAGGCAAGGGCAGAACTGAATCTTCTGACAGATCGGGTGCTGCTGACATTGTGGTCATCCTCATCTGCTCTCTTCCTTGGCCACCACACTGGTCCTTGCTCTCCAGCAGGAGAGATACAATCCCTACCCCCCAAAAACAAACAAACAACAATAACAAAAAAAAAAACAAATGAACTGAGAGCACATCGGGATCCTACTGATCACTCGCCAATTTACCTCTGAAGGACATACCCTCTGTGTGCCAGGTATTTCTTTATTCTGTATGAATCAGCTCCAAAAGGGGTATTTGGCTCATCACCAACTTGGAGTTGCTCCATCCACTTTTATCAGGGTTACCAAATCATTTTTACCTTGCTAACCTAGTAGGATGGATTGGTCAAGGCTCTAGAATGCTGTGTTGAAAGGTTTCTGATTGTTGCCAGGCTAACTTGGCAGGGGAGTAGGGATGGGAGCTTATCGATTAGTGATGTCTGTCACAGGCACAGGAGAGGGCCAAACCTTTTATATCCCCTTGGAACCCAGACACCAGGATATGAGTCAGAGCTAAAATCACTTTCCAAATGCTTCCTTTTCCTGACTTCTATTCATGCCAAGCTCTTCCTCCAAATTCTATTAACTGGAACTTTCAAGGGAACTTAAAAATGATCCATTCTTGTTCTTTCATTTTATAGAAAAGAAATGCATTATCCAGAGGTCCAGGTGATTTGCCCATGGCCATAAAGTGATTCTTGGCAGAGCTAAGGCTAGGATCCTGGTCCACCTCTCCCTGTGACGTTCTCTGATACATAAAAGAGCCACCCTCCATGGGCATTTCTACTATTCCTTTATCTGGTTACATTCTCTCCCCTTCCAGGGAATCCCACTGATCTTGGGGCAAAAGGTGAAATACCACACGCCAGACTCATTCAATTTGAAGAAAACTCAGGTGCTCTCCTCCACTTTTGGGGCCAGACCAGACCTCAGATTTTCTTGTCATTTAATATTTATTTATTTATTTTTATCCTTAAATATGTCCTGTACCTATTTAAATGTGAACAGGCTAGTGACTGCAAACCATGTCATCAGACATCAGGGTTCAACAACACACATGAGGAAAAGCACAAAGCTCAATCTCGAAATCATTAGAAAGAGTTCTATCCCTTAACATCACTTAAAAGTGGCAAAACTCACAACTGGTAAAGTGCAGAGGCAAATAATGACCATGCTTAGAGAGGCTGAACTTCAGGGCCAGCAAAATGACACAAGGCTCAGTCAAGCAGAAGTAGAAACCAGCATGTCCCCATGGAGAGCCCTCGCTACTCCTTCACTCTCTGGACTGGAGGGAGGCATAGAAAGGAGCATGGGAGAAGGTGCAGGGACCTCGCTCCCTTTGTCACTTCTTTTCCTGCCTCCCTTACACCTTCAATGTACCCTCAAAACCATTTTCTAAAGAATGAATCTGATTATGCCAACCCCCTGTTTAAACATGGCTGTGAGCTCCTCATTTCTTACAGGGTAAAGCCCCAACCCTTCAGGACCAGTCATGTCTCTGATACAGCTCAAGATGTTAAGGCCAATCTGCCCCCCAAAGACATTCAACTCAACATTTAGGGTGTGCCACTCATGTATCAGGTAAACCAGGTTCCACAAAATAGGCATGGCGGCATGGATAAGAAAACATGATCCAACTATATACAGTCTACAAGAGACTCACTTTGGATTCAGAGACACAAATATGTTGGAAATGAAAGTGTGGAAAAGGTATTCCATGCAAATTGTAATCAAAAGAGAGCTGGGGCGGCTATAGTAGTTTGAAACTGTATTTACCCCCAGAAAATCATGTTCTTAAAGTTAATCCTTTTCTGTGGGTATAAACCTATTTCAAGTAGGGCCTTTGGATATGCTACTTCAGTTAAGGCGTGGCCTAGGGTGAAACTTAATCTTCCTACCAGAGTCCTTTATAAATGAAATGAAGGGGGGGGGGCATGAAAGCAAGAAGCTGAAAGCAACAAAACCTGGAAGAGAAGGGAGAGATCAGCAAATGTTGCCATGTGCCTTGCCATGTGAGGGGGGTACAGTATTATCAGCAGCTAGTCTTCAGGAAGAAAGATTTGTCTTGATTATGCTTTGAGTTGGACATTTTCATGGCTTCAAAACTGTCAGCTTGTAAGCTAATATATTCCCATAGTTAAAGTCAATATATTTTATGATATCTTCTTTTATCTTAGCAAACTAAAACAGTGGCTGTACTAGTTAGACAAAACAGACTAATTTTGTTACAAGAGAAAAAATAGACTAATTTTATTACAAGAAAAAAAGAACATTATATATTGTTACAGCATCAATCCACCGAGAAGATACAATAAAAAAGATATGTGCACCTCACAACAGAATTTCCCCAAAATATGTTCCTTCCTAGGCTCATCTTCTTGCAGTCACACCAAATTTGCCTCTTAACCAAAACATGCCAGGCCCATAGTACCTCTGGACCTTTGGCAAGTCTCTTCTGTTCACTTCATATGTGCTCCTCCTCTCATCCAATGACACATCCTTCTTCATTCTTTAAGGCTCATCTAAAATGTTCCCTCCTTATGAAATCTTTCTTCAGTAATTTCACCCAACAAAATATTTATTTATCATTTATTATATGTCAGGATGGATAGTCCCTGTCCCCCAAGAGCTAATACTTCAGCCTCGTTTGCCACCCTAAGCGACATTAGGAAACTCCTCCTGTGATTCCTACAGGCTTTTGTCATAGTCATCCGTTCTTAACATGCCATTTACTGTTACCAGGCAGGTGAAGCTCTAGGCAAGAGCATTCAGTAATGAACAGAGCATATCCTCCTCCCGCTCAGATTCCATACATCTGTTTCCTCCAATTGACTGATCTGGTGTTTCAGGGACAGCTCAGGGGACTTGCTGAAGAAGCTACAAATCTCAGTTCTATTTCCAGCTCTGTGGTTTACTCACTGCAGGAGCTTGGAGAAGGCCTTTCCCCTTCCCAGGGCTCAGTTTCTACACCTGTGGAACGAGGGCACTGAAGACCCCAGTGGCCCTTCAGGGGTTTACTGTGGGTTCAGACTTCCAGCCAACAGCCCCAGGGGAAGGCTTGCAAACGCTTTCAAAGAGGACCAGAAGTGAGTTCAGCTCTCGGCTCTTCCACCTACCACCTGTGAGACTGCTTCCTCATCTGTAAATGGGAATCAAAGCTCCGAATTCAGGGCTGTGGTGAGAAGTAAATGGGACGAGGCTCGCAGATACTGTAGCATCCTGCCGGGCACAACACGAAGGCCTGATACGAGTGGGCTGGTGTAGAGTGGATTTTCGCTAAGGTGGGTCAGGCCCACAACCAGGTCCCACCTAGCTGATGGAGATTTTTGTCAATTCATCAGACCTGGAATCCCCTATAGGTGGAAGGGTTACATCACCTAGAAATGGGAAGATGCCCTTGCAAGATGTGTTGCTTCCTTCTGGGCATTCTGAGGTTTGAGCCCCATCATGCATGGCACCATTCTCCCAGGCCGAGTCACCACTTGGCTATTTCTGCAGGGCTCCTCCTTAGCAACATCATTTGCAATAGTCTCCAAAATAGCAACATCTAGCCCATCAAAATCATGCTGTACTCTCAGGGGATGAAGTCTTCTGCCTGGGGACAGGGCTATCAGCTTTATTCCAATCGAGCAGCTCTGGTCTGTACCTCTGCCTATATGAAGTGTCAACAGCTGCAGTATACAACAGCCCCATTGACACTGCCACCCTCTCTGGGGACCCCTGTTCCCAATGGCACTTCCAGATAAAGGCAATGTAACCCCAGTTCTGGCAGGTCACATTCTTTTCTCTCTGAAGGCTAGAGGTAGGGGCCATTATCTTGGTATTTCCAGCTCCCACAGGAGAGCTGGGCAAGGTTGAGTGGGCAGACACATTGGGAATCTGGGCCAAGCAAGTGGAGAGAAACAGGCCAACTCTAGATACTTTCTCTTTTTTATTCAGGACAAGTCATGTCTCTGATACATCTTGGGATGTTAAGGCCAATCTGTCCCCCAGTGGCATTCAATTCAACATTTACAGTGAGTCGCTCATGTATCAGAAACCGTGTTAGGGACTGGGACACCTGCCTTCTCAGGCAGACTGCAGACAAGTCTGATTATCAACAATGCATTTTATTAAACATCCAAAAGTTGCTGGTAGGTACCATCCCAGCTGGTAGGCACTACAAAGTAGTATAGAGTGCTATTTTAAGCATCTTCTTCATGTTGCTAGCACCTGCCATTTTCTCCCCATAATCCAGGGCAAAAAAAAAAGAAAAAGGTTTTGGAGACTAGTTGTGGCAAGTCTACCTCAGGAGGGCCCACATGATCCCTGCCTGCTGGAATTCACATCCTTAGCCAAGTCCCCTGCTTGAGGGTGACTGGGTTGTGCAACTTGCTTCTAACCAATGGAAGATAGCAGAGGTGATGGGATGTCACTTCTGTGATTATGTTACAAAAGACAGCGACTGCCATCTTGCTAGCAAGCATTCTCTGGCTGGCTTTGATGAGGAAATCTGCTGTGTTGGAAAGGTTCATGAGGTATGGAAGTGAATGTGGCCTTCAAACAATACCCAGTGTGGAACTGAGAACCACAGGCCAACAGCCACATTAGTGAGTTTGAAAGGAGAGCTTTCCCAGTTGCCCCTTCAGATAAGACACCTTGTCACCTTGTAAGAGATGTGAAGCTGAGGATCCAAGTAAGCCATGTCTGGATTCCTGACCCATAGAAACTGTGATATAACGAATATGTATTGTGTTAAGCTGCTTAATTTGGGGTCGTTTGTTACACAGCAAGAGATAACTAACACTAGTTACTTGGATTTGGATCTTGACTTATCGTTAAGCAATCAGATGACCTGGGGAAGGTTTATTTTTCTGAACATCAGTTTCTTATCTACAAAACAGGAGCCATAAAACAAGAGATTTTCATTATCTTAATATTCTTTATCCCAGTCTTTGCATTAAGAGATTGCACTGGGAAGCAAAAGTCGTCATGACAAAAGAATACTTCCCTGATGTGGTCTCCAGGGAAACATCCTTGAAGATATAACAGCAGCCTATGTCCTGTGCATTCCATGGCCTCCTAGATTAGCCTCTCTCTCATCTTTAGGTGCAACATCCAATAACACAATATGAACCATTTACAAAGTTAAATTGCAAAGTTTACCAAAGAAGTCAATGGAAATGATGGAGAACTGTTGTAAATACAGTAAAGCAATTGATGATTGGCAATCTTCTGCAGTAAGTTGAAGACAAATTAATTGATACTTCAGAGGATGAGAAAGCTCATAAAATTCTCTCCCCCCAAAATATTGGGAAAATAAATAGAAAGTCATCTAGTATTGTCATATAATGTTTGCAGAAACAATCCCCAAATTAACATTCAATTTAGTCTTTGTTCATTCTAAAAACTGGAGCAGTTGTGCTTAAACATGAATTGTTATTAAGAGTAAGATACAATAAACACATTTTGCATTTTAATTCCATTTATTTTGAATAAAGTACTAATATGATATTTCTCTTTTCACTGTTTGGTATGAACTTTTGGCCCTCATTTTCAGCAAATTCCTTTTGAGTAGATTTTTACTGATACCCGTTAGTTTTAGAATAAAAGGGACCCTCTAAATATATTTTGAGGACACTTGTGAATTAAAAGGGAATCGTGTGTAAGTGCATAGAGTTCTGGGAAATAATCAGCACTCATCAGATGCTAGTATATTTTCTCTTTCCTTTGTCTTTTACACTTAGAGAAAGCACTCAAAAAATTGTCTTTAATAGTAAATAGACAAAAAATCATGTTCTTGAGTTGGAGTAAACAATTGTTCTTATAACTAGCCACATACAAATACATACCTGTGTCTCCCTCACTATCTGTCTGCTATCCACAGCTGTATCTATAGAGCCACAACTGAGCAATGTAGACGCAGGTTTCCAGCATTACGACCGGCAGCTAGCCAACTATGCTCTGCTGCCTTTTTAGTAAATAAAATTCTACTAGAACCAGGCACAGACATTCATTTATGTATCAACTACAGTTGCAACAACAGAGTTGGGTGAAGTTGCAACAGAGACCATCTGGCCTAAAAAGCCTAAAATATTTACTCTCTGGCCCTTGAAGAAAAAGTTTGCAAACCTCTGATCTAAACTAAGAGTGAAGAGCAATTTAATTCCCTTATGTACAGAAAAAAAACATATTTTAAACCTAAAAGTAAAGGACTTAAAAGTATGTTTATTGAAGTGGATAACAAACTATTTAAAAGGACTAAGGGAATAAAACAGGGGCATATCCAGTTTTGTGAAGCTCTCCTTACAGAAGCAAAAACAAATTATGAATAAACATTAGCACAGGGCCTGCGGCTTAAGCTTCGGTGGTTTCGCAGTGAATCTGCCTCTGGAAGCACCTATTTAAATTCCACGGAATGTCATTATGCATTTCTCCTTGAGCATCCTGTTTTCTTGAGAATGGTTTTAAGCCAGTCACCAGCCCTGTTTGAACTCACGACTGCCACCTCACAAGCACATTTGTGGATGGGACTAACTGACTGCGCATGACCCCTCTAGGGCCTGGCCCAGAGTCATGGGACCTCCTGGCAGGGTCTCAAGTCCAACTCCACCCCTAGGCTCTGGTTCCCCGTCTACAGAGTGGGAGTGCAATAACCACCTTGTAAGAGGATTCGATGAGATAAGGCATATAAAATGCTTTGATTTTTGGCAGGGAGTAGGCACCAAGTAAATTGTGCTCTCTTCTAATTTGCCAATAGACATGCTCATTTAGAAATTATTTACTGCTGTGTGATCTCAGGCAAGCAACTCAATCTCCCTGATCCTCAGATCTCTCGTGTTTATTATGGGGATAATTATACAACCTTACAGGATTGTTTTGAGGATTAAATGTGCCTCGAACTCCCCTTCTGTAAAATAAGGCCAATAAAAGTAACTTAAAATGCTTAGGCTAATGCTTGATAAATGTTAGCAATTATTATTAACATGGTTGTCTTTTTATTATGACACAAAACATAGTGCAGTATGGGCACCATTGTCATTATTACAATGCATCTGAACTTATCAAACATATATTGTCTTTGAGGAACTCTACCAAGAGATACTCTAACTTTATTTCATTGACTCCCAAACACCATTGATTGCAGGACACCTTAATAGTATAAATTACTAGAAAAGAAAAACTGTCAATAAAATGACAACTGTTCATTGTATTTTGCACACTCATTTCATTGATGTTACATGGGGAAAAACATGAATCTCAGAATTCATGAAAGAGGGATGAGCAAAGCTGCCTTATCCCAAGTCCTCTGGGTCAACAGCTCTGAGAGGACAAGGTCTTTTGGGTACCCCCAAGAAGGGCTGAAGTTAGTTCCCATGCCCCAGCCTGAAGCACGCTTGAGACACATGCATTAAAGTCTGGGTCCATGGTTTATTTGGGCCAAGCCCTCCTACTTTCATTAGAACTCTTATAGCTTCAATTTTGCCTGAATCTCCACACGTTGCACATCTTTCATTTCGCTGGGACCAAGATTCCAATATTCTCAGGTAATGAAACTTCCTGGCGCACAAAGGCTCACCTACGCCAGCAGCATGATAAGAGCCGGGCGCCGAGGCTCAGGCGCCCCGTCATTGTTCCTCAGCGGCAGAGGTTTGACTACGTTCTTGACTTGGCCCCATTTATGACGTCTAGCCTTTGAATCCTCAGTCTTCTGCTAGCGAGCTGTGACCTCCAGCAAGGGACTTGATCTTCCCCAGCCTCAGCTCTCCATTTTGTAAGATTCAGACAAATAAGTTGCCCCAGTGTCGCCATGAGTCCCAGATGGGACAGTGTTTGTCAAGTGCCTGCCTGGCCTTCCAGCTAGAACGCAGACAGCCATTCTGAGTCCTGACCCCCCCCCCCACGCCACAGCTGGGCTGCCCCCGCCTTCCCTCAAGGCCCACTTAATCCATCAGCACGTTCTGTCCAGTCCCCCCAGAAGTCATGCCCCCCATCTGGTCTGCTCCTGTCCATCCCTACGGCTAACACCCCAACTCTCTGCCTTGGCTCCTTCCAGGGGTCTTCTGACCAGCCCCCCACAGCCCTCCACTCTTGCCCCTTGAATCCCTCCCCCTAGTGGCCACAGCCATCTGACCCTGGGCTGGTTCCATCATTCCCCACCCGCTCTGCCTTCCTCACTCCTCCCCAAAATGCCACCAGGGCCTGAGACTGTGCCCAGACCTCATATATGGAAAGCTGGCGCTCAACCACTGAGCCACACCAGCTCCCCTGAGTTGGTTTTTTCGTTTCTTTGCTTGTTGTTTGTTCCCTGGCTCCCAGGAAATACTGGGGACCCATCCTGGGACCTTCCATGTGGGAAGCAGGTGCTTGACCACTTGAGCCCCATCCGCAGCCGAAGGCTTTCATTGTGCCTCTCCTCTCACCCTTCTCCTCCTAACCCGCCATCTCCCCACCCTCCATCCTCCAAACGCGCAGAGCCACGGGCCCTTTGGGCAACTGGTTTATTAGAAAGAGAAGGGTCTTAGGAGCCAGGCAGGACTGGGTTTGGAGCCTGGACCGATTTTCTACCCATTTGGCCTGGTCGCATTGTCTCCCGTTTGGAAACCTCCGTTTCCTTATCTATAAAATGCTGTTAATAAGATGCAGATGTGCTCTCAGTGAGGTGAAGGGCACGCCAACAGAAGTCCAGGTGTCAGCCGCCTTCCCTCTGCCCCCAACGCCTGGAGCACTGACTCCCATCCATTTCCTGCGTCAGTTTTCATCTGTCAACAATATGGTGTCATCTTACAGGACCTCCCCACATGCACAAAACAGCCCAGGAAAGGACACGGCTTTTTAAAATTCCCATCTAGTGCAATGGATGTGTCATGATGATGGGGGAGAGTGTTACTGTGGGGGGAGTGGTGGGGTGGGGGCAGTGGGGGTGAATGGGGACCTCATATTTTTTGAATGTAATATTTTTTAAAAAATGAATAAATAAAATTAAAAAAAAAACCAAAAATATTACTACTAACTATAAAAAAATAAAATAAAGTAAAATTCCCATCTAGGACAATGGTCCTGGACAACTAGACAAAATCCCCAAATGTCCAAACTTCATTTCTACTCTCCCTAGGATCATTTTTATCAGCTTTTTGGTAATTTCTTCAAGATCTTTCATAGGACACATTGTACCAGAGAGCTGGATGGCCTGTGTGTGGGGGCCGTCATGAAAAAGATAGGAAGGGAAATCGTGGAAAATGAGAAGAAAGACAGCAGGTGCTCACTCTTGCTGCAGGAGTCTGAGTGACATTATAGGGTGGGATAAACAGAGGAATTAATAAAAATCCATAAACCTCAAATAAAAGTCGATTTTGTAAATAAAGTAACCATTGCTTTAAAAATAGGGGTGGTATTTGTTGAAGTCCTTTCATAGACTTCTAGTCTGCCACAAGAACGATGCAGACTCTCGAGAGGTCACTTACGTTAATGAACACTTGCTGAGCACCTCCCAAGGACATTTATGAAGCATCTATTGTACACAAGGCAGTAAGCAATAGTGGAAAACATGAACTTCAGAATTAGACACTGCATTCGATTTCCCAGCCAGTCTCTTCAAACTTTTGTGACTCACGTAACTGGTTTAATTTCTCTTAGCCTTAGCTCTCTAATTTGTAAATAGTGTTATCAGTGTCCACCTTGCAAGATTTTAGTAGAGACTGGCGATAGTCAGGTACACGGTCTGGGAGGTGGGAGGTGTTCAGTACGTGAAGGTCAATGTTGAAGTTACCGTGACTCGGTTATTGGGCAGAGCACCTTGCTTTCAGGAGGCTAGAACAGAAGCCATCCAGAATAGCCATATTTATAGATGTCTCAAGTTGGGATGTCACCTCCTACACATCCAGGGGGACAGGAAGGGCCCTCAGCTGCTCTCCTGGGCCTGGGTGGAGAAGGCCTTTGGAGCACGGGGCAAGGGGGAAAGGGGAGAGGGTAGTGCAGGAATGGTAAACAGGCTCATGGCTCCCCTTTACCTCTCACTCCTTCCAGAAGGCGAGGGGCCCATCGGTAACAGACCACAGTGGAGGCCAGCATTTTGTCTCCGGCCCTACTTCCAGTCTTCTCCATCTCCCAAGCATCTGCCAAGAAGCTGTAGGGCTTGGAGATAGAGATACTTGCTTGGGCTAGGTCTCTGTCCATTCTGCACCAAGCCACCTCTCTTCCAGTGCCTCCCAGCCCTCGCATTCTGCCCCGACAGCTTTTTCTTCTGCATTCCTCACTGCAGGCAGAGTGCTCTAACTTCTGATGGCTTCCCCATCGCTTTGCATGTCTACAGTTCCAGACCTGGAGTCGATGTATTTCCAGGCCTCTTAGTTTAAAAGACTCTATTCTAACGCAAGCAATGGAAACCAAAATGAGAGAATCATCATATTGAATTCTAAACCCAACTAATCAACGATTTTCATCTTCCCTCTTCAGTCCAAGGAATGAGTCATATACAAATTTTACAGATTTGCATTGTCACAATGCTGCACTCTACATTTTACCTTATTAAAGCATACATATTCTCACACTTAGTTACAAAATCTTCAAAACGTTATGTTTAATGAAAGCAATATACTATGACATCAGGGCACTGAAATATATATATATAAACTTCCCTTATTGCTAGATATTTAGGTTGCTTCCAAGTCTGTGTAATTGTAAATAATGCTATGGTAAATATATTTGTGCATATAGTTTTTCCTTGTTTAGGACTAATTTCTTAAAATAAATATCTGGAATTTCTGAGCTTTGAACATTTATGTGGATTCTTTTTTTTTTTTTTAAAAACAAATAGTTTTTATTGGCACATATAAAGAATATAATTCATCCAAAGTGTACATTCAATGGTATTTGATATAATCACATAGTTGTACATCACTTCAATCATATTTAGAGCATTTTCATTATTTAAATAATAATAAGAATAATAAAATGGATTCTTGACACAACCTGCTAGATGATTTCCAGAGGATGACAGCACTTTACACTCTCCCCAGGAACATGAGGACCCATTTTCACCAGCATTGGCTGTTACCATTTGCTGATTTTCTTGCTAGTTTATTAGGCATAAAGTGGAAATTGCATTTTAAAAGGGAACAAAACCTTGAGCCAAAGGACTGAGGTACTTATGGAATCTCCAGCTGAGGGACAGAGGTTCTAGGAGAAAAGGGAGCCAGTCTTCCCATCAGCCCTGAAATTACTCCAAGTAGACATGTGTCCTCTCCACCTACACAGATGGCCAGAAACACTGCAGACTTTCAGCTGCTTTCAGACAGAAGAGCGTGGGGGAAATGTCCCTGTGTAATAGGCGTGCTACTTTCATACCCTGCCCTGGAGACCTTTTTCATACAGATATAAAAATTGGTCCTCTCAGACCCAAATCCAAAGGTGTAAACATCTTATATTTTTTACCCCATCAGGACTTTCCTACAAATGACTCCACTGTTTCTTTTGAGAGCAAATACCCACACACAAAGTAAGATCTGGGTTCCATGCCGTTTTCCCCTCAGCAGGACACAAGGCCCAATAATTTGAGATTTTTTCCCTCTCCTTTTGGAAATCTCATGAGAATGTAAACATTTAGTGGCTTCAAGTTTCCAAATGAGAGAGAGGAAAAGAAAAAAAAAAACAGGAAGAAGTGTACCTCATGCTAGCAATGACATGGAGGAGACAACATCTGTTGGCCTAACTGAGTTTCTAGAAACAATAGCCATCATGGCTCATTATTTTTGCAATTTCCTTCCTTCTCTGGGCTCTGCATTCATTTTTAAAGGCTCCTGGATTTTATATTCATTCACTCACTCATTTATTTAATATATGCTTACTGAGCAGTCATTATATACTAAGCCCTGAGTCCAGGCATAGAAGGGACCCAAGAATCAGTCTGCCCTCAAGCTACTCATCGCCTACAAGGAGTCAGATAAGGTGGCTATTCCAAGGGAGTTCACCCAGCCCTCCAGGGACACAGAACCTGCTGCTCTGCCAGCACAGTGTCCTGATGATACCCAGCTATCAGCTGCAATTTCAGAAATGCTCAGCATCCTGGGGCTTTTAGACCCTTTTCTCTCACCTATTCCAAAGGCCAATCACTTAGGGGGAAAATGGAGGAAGATCATTCCCTAGACAATGGTGTTAGGAATTAAGACTAACTTGGGCTCACCTGACCCTATTGCCCTAAAGGCCTAGGACCAGTGTCAGACTTTGTGAAATGGGACCCAATATTTATCTCTGGGGGGCCTAGGAAAGTGAGACACAGGTTGAATGTTTCCATGTGTAGGAAAAGGGGTGGGGAGGGAAAAGAATACAATGACAGTTTGAGGTCCTTTTTTTGAATCCCAAAAGATTATGTTCTTTAATTATTCCTGTGGGTGTAGTACCTTTTGATTGCATTAGATTTGCTTTAGATCACTTGATTAGATTGCTTTTGATTGGACTATGTCAGTGAGGCTTGACTCAGGTTGAGTCTCCACCCACTTTTTTTAAAGATATTTTTTATTTATTTCTCCCCCCTTTCCCCTCCTCCCGCCCCAGTTGTCTCTTCTCTATGTTCATTCACTGCGTGTTCTTTTTGTCCGCTTCTGTTGCTGTCAGTGGCACGGAAATATGTGTTTCTTTTTGTTGCGTCATCTTGCTACGTCAACTCTCCGTGTGTGCAGCACCATTCTTGGGCAAGCTGCACTTTCTTTCGTGCTGGGTGGCTCTTCTTACAGGGCGCACTCCTTGCGCGTGGGGCTCCCCTACACGGGGGGCACCCCTGTGTGGCAGGGCACTCCTTGCGCGCATCAGCACTGTGTATGGGCCAGCTCCACACAGGTCAAGGAGGCCCGGGGTTTGAACTGTGGACCTCCCATGTGGTGGACGGATGCCCTAACCACTGGGCCAAGTCCGCTTCCCCGAGTTTCCTCCCTCTTGCTGGTCTTATATAAAATGGAGACAGACAGAGAGAGAGAGAGAGAGAAGTGCAGGAAAAGGGAGCACTACCATTTTTGATCCTGCCATGTGTGAGAAAACTTGAGGATTGCTAACAGCCAAAGCTTAAGCACAAAGCCTCCAAGAGGCTGGGCCCACAGAGCACTTCAAGACTGAAGAGACAAGTCGTATGCCTGATGGCCCCTGGATGAACTCGGAGAGAAAACAGAGCAGCTGAGACTGTGAGAGGAGGCCCAGAAAGAGACAAACCCCATGCCTGGTTGCCCACAGCTGAGCAGGAGATGGTAGATTCTGGAGAGGAAGGCAGGGCCCTTGCAGACATCGGTGGTCCTCTTGCTTTGCCAGGTGGTAGGACCCCAAGATCACCAATAGCTGAATATGTTGAGAAAGCATCTCTGCTGATGCCTTGATTTGGACATTTCACAGCCTCAGAGCTCTAAGTTTTTACCCTAAATAAAGTCCCCATTATAAAAGCCAACCCATTTCTGGCCCTTTGGATCAGTTGCCCTGTGGCAAACTAAGACAAATACTATGGCCAGGAAATCTGATTTCAAGTCTTGTTGCCACCAACCTGGGTGACCTCAGACAAGTCGACTCTGAGCCTCAATTTACTTATCTGAAAACTGGGTCTAACCAATGACCTCTTAGTGTGGCTGTAAGAGGTCGGTTTGGGAGAATCATATGGGAGCATACATGCACAGCTCTAGAATAGCACCTGGCATATAGTAGCCTTTCAGTTCAAAATCACTCCATCTCTCTCCCTCCCAAGATGCCTTCCAGATGTAGAGTAGGTTATGATTTTTCTTTGCATGGAATAAGCCTGGGTGTGTCTTGAGTGTCAGGCTATCAGAAAGGGGGCAGACAATGACAGGCCCCAGAGGTTCAATGACCAGCCATTTCCCAGGGACCATCTATTTTGAAGTTACTGAGCAAAAAGAAGATCTTTTTTGGTTTCTAGACTCACGGGGACTAATTCTACCAGGTCCCATCTTCTTTGAAGTTGCTGGGCAGCTGACTTTCATATCTGGTCACCTTTGCCTGTCTCTGACCTGCCCATGACATTCTGTCCTCATCCTCTAATCTGTGGGCCTGGGCATCATCCCACCTAAGCATTTCTTCAAGCACTAGGAAGATAGTTGGTGCAGCCAGGCAGAGACTGGACAGGGTCTTACCTCTCACCCCAACCCAACAAGAAGAGCAGGTTAGAGGGTGGAATCCTGTTCTGCACAAGGACACATTCAAGTCCGATCTGTAAACAGGATCTTGGATGAGGCCAAACTGAATCAGGATGGAATTTTGTCCCTGGGACTGGAGTTCTTATAAGCAGAGGAAATTTGGGCACAGTCAGGAGAAGCCAGAGAAGGAGCACAAGGTCACTCTGTGACAGAGGCAGAACTGCACCTGTCACGGCAAGGAAGGAGGCAAGCCAGCCTGAGAACACTGCAGACACTGGGCTGGCTGTTGCCACCTTGATGTTGGACCTCCAGCCTCCAAACTGTGAGCCAACACATCCCCACTGTTTAAGCAACCACTGCGTGGTATTTATCACAGCAGCCCTGGCAAACTGAGACCAGCAGGGTGTAGAAAGGTGCTTGTGTTTCTATGGAAAGCTATGCATCCTATGGGTGACCAGGCTCTAGCCCTGTTCACTGTCTTTGAGCTATTTTGCAACTTTTTATAGATGTAGATGTAGGTGAGGGATAGATATGAGACTCTGTCCTGACTGGCCATGCTTTAACTGACTTCATTTCTCCCTATAGAAAAACCAGTTTTGTCTCTATTTGCAATTCAGCTCAACATTCTTTTACTCCAGATAAGTTTGTGTTCTTTCGACTTTTTGGTAAATGAATTCTTTTTTCTTTTTTTTAAGATTTATTTATTTATTTCTCTCCCCTCCCCCACCCCCGCCCCAGTTGTCTGTTCTCTGTGTCTTTTTGCTGTGTCTTCTTCTTTGTCCTCTTCTGTTGTTGTCAGTGGCACGGGAATCTGTGTTTCTTTTTGTTGTGTCATCTTGCTGTGTCAGCTCTCCGTGTGTGGGGCGCCATTCCTGGGCAGGCTGCACTTTCTTTCGCGCTGGGCGGCTCTTCTTATGGGGTGCACTCCTTGCACGTGGGGCTCCCCTACGCGGGGGACACCCCTGTGTGGCAGGGCACTCCTTGCGCGCATCAGCACTGCACGTGGGCCAGCTCCACCCGGGTCAGGGAGGCCCGGGATTTGAACCGTGGACCTCCCATGTGGTAGATGGATGCCCTAATAACTGGGCCAAGTCTGCTTCCCTGGTGAATGAATTCTAACACCTGCTCGATTTGCTCAGATCATATGAACACAACAATTCTTTAACACATGCTCATTTTTATAAGATTATAAAGGTCATGATTGTACGTTTTCCTGAAAATTATCTTTTAACTGGGCCTTCTCCCAGGATGCAGCAAAGACCTGGAGAGCCCATGCATCACCACACCCCTGGAATGGTGGTTTGCCAAGCTGGCTGCAAATCAAAATCACCTGGGCAGCTTTAAAAACAAAATGCCAATGGCTATCACCAACCCACAAATTTTTGGATTTATTGCTCTGAGGTAGGACCCAACGTTGGTCTAGTTTTTAAGCTTCTCCCAAGTGATTTTAATATGTATTCAGAACTAAGAACTAGAAGGAATAGGTCACCAGACCTAAAAGCTAATTTGGTGGTCTGTACAGATGTGAATCATGTTATATTTGGGGAATAGGCAAAGAAGCAGTTTATATATATACAGTACTAGGAAAAATTTAAATACCCACAGGACTGTACAATACAAACAGTGGACCCTGCTGTCAACTATGGACTATAGTTCATGGCACAATTAAAATAATTTTCTTTCACCAATTGTAACAAAGGAACCACACACTAATACGAGGTGTTGATAATGGGGGGGGGCATGAGGCAACTCTTGTATTTTCGGCATGATTTTTATGTAAACTTCTCTAATTAAAAATAATATATTGAGAAAAAACAAGAAGCTCATGGGCCTGATCTGAGTGCCTGCCAAGGGTAGGGCTGTGCCCCTGCAGTCAGAAATAATGGGGTTTGAGTCACAGCCCTACACTTTTTAGCTGAGGGCCCCTGAGCAAGTCCTTTGGCATCTGATCCTCACTGTAGGTTTTAGTTTTCCAACTTCGCAGCTTAAAATGACACACGTTTGGCCTCTCGCAATGTTGAGGATGAAGAGCCCGGGCCTGGCTTCTCTGGGTCTTCTGCTCGGCGTCTCGCAGGGCGGCAGTCAAGGCAGGGGCCAGCGCTGGGTCCTCAGCAGAGGCTCCACTGGCAAGAACCCGCTTTCAAGCTCCTTCGGGTGGTTGGCAGAACTAAATTTCTGCAGCTAAAGGGATTCGTGGCAACCCATGTCTTCAAAGCCAGCCATGGAGAGGGAGAGCGACTTCAGCAAGAAGCTTTCTTGTACCGCATATATTGGGGGGGATGGGGATTGGGGGGAGGAGGGCATGGGGTCACCCTAAAGTCTACCTGCCTCACTCTTCTCATCTGGACAATGGAGAAAACAGTTACCTTATGGAGAAGTTGTGAAAATTAAACAAGACAAGCCATTAAAAGTGCTTGGCACACAATCACTTGATGGGTGATGTTAGGAAACCCTGCACAGATGCCATGGCGGTCCAGCTTCCTAAGTCAGAGACCATCGTGTCTCCCTCTGGGTCCCCACAGCACTGTGCAGGCCTGCCTCACAGCTGCTCTCCCAGCGTGGCTTCCTTCCATCCATCAAGCCTGCTGGGCCCTTCATTAAAATAGGGACAAATGCCAGGCATGGATCAAATTGCAAATTGCATCACTTTGTTTAATCCTCCCAGCAAAACACACACACACAAGTATTGCCATTTTCAAAATGGGCAAACAGAGGCTCCGAATGGTGGGAGAAAAATCCGTGCTTCACTGGAACAACGTGCATTGTTTAGATCACACAGGCACCCAGGAGATCTGATTCCAGTCTTGCACTGCCTTTGAGTACCCTGTAACTCGGTAAGTTTGAGATAGCAACACAGAAATAATTCTCGTCTTTAGATAATCAAATTGTATCCTGTCTAGTAAAGGTACAATTGATTTCCTTCCCCCTCTTCCTATGAAAAACCAGTGTTGCTTCCATGAGTACAATCATTTCATTATTCTTGATCTATAATTGTGTCTGTTTTTCAGATTTTCTTCAAACCCTTTTTAACATGTGCCTGAGCCCCTCATTGATGGATGAGTTAAAGAAAATCGTTAACATGCGTTCAGATTATATCTGCAGAAGAGTCACAAGTTTACCTTGTTTTTTTTCCTGAAAAATATCTTTTAACACAGGTTCCATATATTTCCCAAGTGCCATGTCTAGCAAGTGGTTGAACTGGCATTCAAACCCACCCATGTCTGCCCATCCTCAAAGCTCATGTTCTGGACTGTACTGCAGTGCTATGCACAAGTTGGGCACTCAGTGATGCCTCATTTGCTTCTCTGGTCAGCTGATCTTGACCTCCTTCTACTCATCATAGACAGAACATCTGCACCCACACTCATGTTCCCATCCCCATGAGTTTACTGACTCCTGCAGTTCCAAGTGAAAGGCCTTTACTATTGGCCTCAGCCCCAAGAACTCATCAAGCCCTTCCCTTCTGGAGCTGACACATCTCTCCCTGTAAATCCCACCCATTGGCCCTGCTTCTCTTGCTGGAAACATCCACAAGCTAACTGGTGACTCCTTCTTCCATACATGGTCCTTTAAGACTTGGAAGGCAGCTGTCCAGGCCTCCTAAACCTGGCTCCTAATGAAAGAGTTTCAAGGTCTTTGCCAACCTGATCATGCTTTTTGGGACATGCTCCACTCTATGTACGTTTAATAAGTAGTCTTTAGCAGTGCATAAAAGGCTCATCTGACCCACGGAAAGTGAAAGGCCTCCCCCTTCTGGGTGCTCAGGCATAGTCCTTTCAAGGAGCATCTTCTTGAGGATCCACCTCGGGCATTTACTCCCACTGCAATTCTCATTTGAGGCATCTTGGTTCCCCTGGCGACAGACCCTGTGGTTCCTCCTACAGACAGGTCCTCCTTGCCTCGTTCTACTGACATCACCCTCACCTTGGCTGTGACTTCCACCAGCCCCCACTCAGACATAAAGAACTTGGGATAATTTCCTCCAGGCCCAAACACCCCTGGACCCTGTTCTCCATTGACACTCACATGATACATTAGCTTTTCATAGTGAACTCATGGAAAACTGAAATTCAGATCTTGAAAGTGTATTTATTATTATGTAAGCATGGATATTTAATGGTTCTTGCATGAATGACTTCTTCTTGGACCTAAGTACAGCCTTTACTTCTATCTTTGTTCAACTTCATCTTCTCAGACTCAGCCCCGTACCTGCAGCTACTGCGATTGAGTTTGGGAACCCAGGAGATTTAATGGCCCCTCCCTTGGTCATCTCAACACTTGATGACCCTACCAATGGTGCAGTGGGCTCCCTGGTCACTGGATCAAGCTGTCACTCTTCTTTCATGGCTTCTATTGGTTTCCCTCCTCTTCCCCCGACTTCTCCACCCCAGCCACTCCCAGAGGCAAGAAGGAGTCTGGCTTAAGTTTCCCTCTCCTTTCTGCCTCCCAGAACCTGTCTCTGGAAAGGGTTTAACCCGGTTAGCAGGACCCGCCCTTTCCATCTTTCATGTCTGAGAGGCAGCTGCTGATTGCAGGCCAAGGTCAGGGCCCAGACACCCATACAAACCGTTACACAGGCTCCCATGAGGCAAAGGTCAGCCCCTGTAGCCCTGCATGAAGGGCAAAGCTTGCCCTTGGTCTGTCCCTCCCTTACCACTCCAAGGATGTGGAGAGAAGGCACTTTCTGAGTTGGCCAGTCAGAAGCCAGCTGCTTTGGTAGGCCTCTGCAAGCTCTGGTTTGAAAACCATCCTGGCCACAGTAGTGAAGGCCCCAGATCAATTTCTCAGCATCTCCGTGACCTCACAGGGCTCTAATGGGGACTGAGTACCCAACACTTCCTGAGGCTGAGTTATGGGGCTGCACGTGAAATCCGTCATGGGGGCAGCATTTCAGATGGGCTTTTCCCTCCCTCTCTCTTTAGAGATGAGGGCATTGCCTTTTCTCCTTGAAATGAGGACAAGGAAAATAACACAGAAGATAAATACACAGAATGACTCAGAACTCACATTTCCAGCTAATGCTTTATACGTGTAGACGCCTGACTTAAAGACAGAGCAAGGCACAGAGGAAGATCACAAAAGAACCCTGGCTGGAGCCAGATCTGTCACAAATCAGAAGGGTGGCTAAGGGCAGGTCACTGCACCACTCAGAGCCACACTTTCCTCCTAGTAACTAATCTCCCCAAATCCAGGTCTAGTACTAATGCGCAGATCACAAGGTAAGCAATCGTTTTAAGAAAGAGACCACAAGTTAAGCCCTACAAACAAGGGAGTAAAAGATTTAAAAATCCTTACCGAGGTTTATTTTAAATGAACCAGGCCAAGATTTCTCTCTCTTCCCTTCCTCCCTTCCTTCTCTTTCTTCCTTTAGAAGCAGAATCCTTTCTCCAAAATAAATCTTATGCAGAAGTCCAATAGATAAAGAACAGATATAAGGAAGACATATTACTGCTTCACGGGAGGGGTGAGGGGGCGCTCCAGCTGCGGGTTCATGCTCGCCCCCTTTCCCCTATACACACGCAAAATTGGCATCATTTGCAAAACAGGGACTTGGGAGCTTTCCTTATTTGGATGCGTCCCTGGTTTGGAGAATGTTCTACGTGGAAAGGCTGGGTAATACACCCCGTGCCCCAGGAGGAGACTTGGGCTTCAATCTGTTTTGATCATCGCTGCATCCCCACTCCTGGGAGCTGTGTCTGGAGCACAGGGGGTGCTCCAGGAATCCTGGCTAAACCAGGGGCAGAACTTTCTAGTCCTTCCCAGGGGATTCCTGGCAGGACTAGTGCCACACGTTCTAATTCTTGCCCCTTCCCAGGTGTGAGATTCTATTTTGGGACTACATGATCACATCCAAATATCATTCTGTCCGCTTGGATGTGGGTTTGGCTTCTGGAAAGAGCCTGTCCCTCCCCTGGGTAGAGAAACCAAATGCAGACAGAAGCTTGTTCTGGAGTCCAGTCGCCCACGCTTGGGTCCCAATTCAGCCTCTGTGGGACCTTGGGAAAGTCACTGAACCTTCCTAAATCATTTCATCACCTGAAAAATTGAAATAGTAACAATATTGACCTCATATGGTTTTTATGTGGGGCACCTGAGACTACACATGTGAAGGAAATGCAGAATCAATTCTAAGTGTATGGAAGAAAGAAAAATATTTAAAACCAAAATTGGCTGTGGATAGTTATGCCTTAACTATAGCTATTTAAGGGCAGTAACATAATTCTTAGCAGAGGGAAATAAATCTCTACTGCTTCCTTCCTTCACAGAGACTGATTGAGGAAGGAGCAGGAAAGACGGGCATTTCTTCTAAAGTCTTGACAACTTCTGTTCTGCCTTAAGAGACTGTAGCAGACCCTGTGCCTGCTCAGCCCACGTCCTCTAATCAAAGGACCTTTTATGGGTTCCCCTGGCTTCTGACTCCAAAGGGCTTATATCTGCTAATCTGCTTCTTCTGGAAGATTGTCCCTGGGCCACTGCCACTGTTTCATCTGTAATCAGGAGCAGAGAGGGGATATGCCTGACAGATGGGGACAGGGCATGGCCACTGACTGATAGGTGGGGGTGGGGCTTAGCCAGTGACTGACAGGTGAGGTGGGGCTAAGTCATTGACTGACAGGTGGGGTGGGGCTTAGGCAGTGACTGACAGATGGGTGGGACTTAGCCAGTGACTGACAGGTAAGGTGGGGCTTAGGCAGTGACTGACAGGTGGGGTGGGGCTTAGCCAGTGACTGGTGGGTGGTCAATGACTTGGCCCAGGTCGAGACAACTCTGAGGTGTAGCTCACATTCCATTGTCTGAACTTGAACTCTTCCCCTCCCTGGTCTTGCTTTCCTCCTAGCAAACACTCTCACCTTAGAGTCTGCTGGTGGGAAACCCCATGTAAGACAAAGGGGAGACCTGGAACCGAGGGCCATATTATGAGTGAAGGTAAATGAGATAGAATATGCAAAGACACAATCACCTTTCTCTCCAAATAAACTTCCCTCAGAAGAAGTCAAGAGGGGCTGTTGGTAGGAGGCCAGACATAGGGAAGAATGGAGCTTTAAATAGACAAAAAGGATGAGCCAATCAACGTCAACGACGATGGCGATGGTGTCAGCAAAACATAGCTCTGCAACAGCCCAGATCTCAGGGAAAGCCACTACGTGCAGAAGTGTGTCACCTGCACAATATTCTGAGGGACGTCAGGGGAAAGGGGCTGCGCTCGGTGTCTGAGGTGAGGAGCACATCAGTGAGGGAGCGACCAGCCCTTCACAGGATGGAATTCACAGCCGGAAGACAACAGGGAACACTGGAGGCCTGGGTGGGAGGGAAGCAAGTTCCCACCAGTGGTGCGATGGGGTTGAAACCAGTTCCGCTTGACTCCCAAGAGAAAGGGAGCATCAGCCAGGACCCGGGCTTTGAAATGCTGACTGCAGAGACTCCAGCGCAGGGGACTAGTACACAAACAGCTCTAACAACACAGCCAGGAAAAAGCGAAGGAGGCCAGCAAAGGGATGCGGAGTGCTGGAGGAGCCTCCTAGGAGAGTGGGCTAGCAAGCACCCTCCTAGTGGGCGGGGCAATGCACCCTGTCGTTTGGATGGCAGGTGGCTGCTTGGGGCAGGCAACACTTAGTAGCTCGGTCTTCCCTGACCATGCAAAGGGCAGAGTTGAGAGCGGGGTTCCTCCAGGGCATGCATATGTCAAGTGGACAAGAAAGAATGGGGCCAGCTTCAACAGACTGGAAGCCCATTGTTAAATTCTCAGGTATTTTGTGACCCTGCTGCTAGATACAGCAATCATGACATATTTGAATTATATAAACTTATAATTAAATTAACTATATTAAAAACAAAAGTGATGTGCTCAAAATCATCATTTCCTAATTATTTTCTATTTCGATATTATCTATGCCCTTGCGGTTATTTGCCTCTCCTCCCCCCAGAGCTGGTTGCTAAACATTTGCCAGCATGCCACCAGAGAAGAGTCCTAAAAGAGAGTGTTCAGACAGGCTGCAGAGGAAATAAATCAAACTACTTCATTCATTCATTTACCTACCATTAATTCATACCTACTATTCATTCATCCACCTAACACATGTTTATTGATCACCTACGATGTGCAATTTGCATTTAGTCAAAATTTCCTTCCTGGCTGGCCTGTAACAGCAGGCTCAGTCAAAATTGATTCACTGAGCTAATTGGGGGCAATGTCCTAGGTAAAACACTTGGAAAGTCTGAACTATTGAATATCTTTCAATAAATGCATTTTGATGACTTTCCAGTGCAGCATCTCCAAGTAATAGCTACCAAGAACTGCCAAAAAGGGGCTGGCCAAGCCTGCTTCAATAAATAGATAAAGATCATTTAAAAGCAGCTCATTAAGTATTTGCATATAAATAGCCCTGCCAAACTCCTTGAGAAACAGTTCTCTTAAGGAGGTTAAATATTTTCAGTCTTGTTTGTTATTTATTTGCTTAGCCAAGTGTGTGGCTGTGGATGTATTTTTAAAAAAGAATGCAAAGATCTTGTGCAAAAGAAGTCTTATCCCTGAAACGTCAATGAAGGCTTTATGAAACCCATCAAAATGGCCATGGACCTCGCCTGCACCCCTCGGAGAACAAATCTCTGCTGCAGTCAGGGCAGGCAGCCCTGGCACAGGGGTAACCCAGACGATGGGGCAGAGACTGGAAGAACGAATAAACCCCAGGGATGCTGAATCCCCAGCACCTGAGAGAACACATGGCAAGGTGGGACCCAAAGGCTGGGGCGTGAACTAGAAGAACAAATAAACCCAGGCATGCTGCCTCCCTCGCAATTAGGACAGTACCTGGCACAGGTGTAACCCCCAGAGTGGGGCATGAAATAGAAAAATGCACAAATGCCAGGCAATGCTTCATCTCTAGCACCTTAGGAGTGCACCTAGAGCAGCTCCAAACCACAGGATGGGCTTGGAATGGAAAAATGAGTGAGCCCAGGCACATAGGGACAACACCTACCACCATGGTGGGTGCCCAGTAAATTTTTGTCAAATGATTGAATAATCGGCCATAATTAAAACTAGTTTTGACAAAAAGCAAAAGCAAAAACAAAATCCAACGCTTCTGATAAACAGTAGACAGAAACAATCATAGTGGAAAAGAAGAAAGGAGGGGGGGTTTTATAGAGAGAATCCACGTACGGAAGAGGCTCTTCTCAAAGCGTATCTCATTCAATCCTCCCAAACACCTGGACAGTTCTATTATCCCCACATCACAGGTGAGAGAACCTTAAACAGCCCGCCCGCACCATGCCAGTAGGGAGATTGAAATCGGGTCTGCTTGAGTTCAGAATCCATACTCTTCCCATGTACCATGAAATGGTGGCCAATCTTCTGGGAAATACTTGGGGGGGAAAACTTCCTTTCTCTGCCCTCCCAAAAGGTACAGGTAGCAGCGGGCGTCCCTTGCAGGTCCTCACCTCCACCTTCAGGGCCCGTGGTTTCCAGAATGCCTGTGTCCAGCCAGCCCTGTATCTGCAGACACTTGTGAAATAACCCATGGGGGCCAATGTAGCTAAAGCAAATAAAAACACAGCATACCCTGAATAACTACTGTAGAGGCAAATGGAGAACGCTCTCTTAGCCTATTAACGCTAAGAACTATCTGGCCCTGGGATGTCAAAAAAGGTCATGGGCCCACTCACTCTGCCTGTGGGCTGTGGTCAGATGCTTGAAGGATCACTGGGAAGGGAGACCCATTCATGGTACCTGCTATGGGCGGGGGGAGGGAAAGAGGCTTCATTCATACTCTACCCCCCCACCCCCACAGATCTAATGATAACCTCTGACCCTGTTTATGGAGTGAGTCCACTTATGATTTTTTTAAAAAGCCTGAGGGGCACAGGAGAGACATCTCTCTACAAGAGTTGACAGTACGGTACTGAAGATGGGCTGAAAATTCACACCAAAAACACAACGGGGTGGCCCTGCACCTCTTCCTCCTTTCCTCCCCTCTCGAACACAGGGAAATGGGAGACGGGAGTTGTCATTATTTTCCTTTATTTTCTTGGACCTTGGCTTTTGGCTAGCCTCGGTGCTAAACTCTATTAGCAAGGCTGGCAATAGTTCTGTCCTGCTAAAGCCTCTGCCAGGTGAGTACTAGAGCCCCACGGTGCAGATGAGAAGATGCAGAAAAGGACAGTGATTTGGTCAAGGTCAATACGGAGCATCTGGGAGTCTAGCCCATCGAGCTTTGCCCACTAAGTTTTCTCAAACTCCAGCGTGCAAATGAGTCACTGCGGACCTTGTTAAAAAGCAGATTTTGATTCAGCTGGTGGGGGAGGTGGCATCGCAGGCTCCCACACCACGCCCACACTGGGAGTCTGCGGGCCCCACTTCGATCGCCAGACGCCGCACACGCCGCTGTGCCCAAGCCCAGGTCAGCTGTTAAGCCACGTTTGTGGGGCACACCCCCTTGTGTGAGGTCAGGGCTCAGTTCCTCCTGTTCTTGCTTTTGCCACGACTCCAGCTAACCAACTATGCTGGTGACCCGACGGGCCAGGGAGGCAGCCACCTGGCCCCACTGGAGCCTGGCTGGCCACCTGCCTTTTCTGACCCAGGTGGGTCTACCCTGGAGCCTCCATGACTCCCTGCTCTTCTTTCTTGGTCCAGATCACAGCAACAATCATTCTAGGTAGTTTCAGAGCCCACAGTCTTGCCCCTCGACTTTTCTTTCCACAAAACAGAGTGAGCGATTTACATGCAAATCCGATGATGCCAGAAAGGGCCAGGCACAAGCCCCCTCTCCCTCCCCTAAATCCTCCTGCTTTGCATATTGTGGTTCAACATATTGTTGTTGTTTTTTTAATATGACTTTAGTGCTGAAGAAGAGTAAGAATAACTCTGACCAGTCCAATCTATTTCTCAGAGAGGCCAAATGACTTTTTGAGGTCACCCTGGAAGATGTGGGTGAGAGGAAGCTCACGTCCCCTCCTGCTATTTTCTTAGGTTTTCCAGTTCTTTCTCCATCGTACTATGATCCTCCTCATCAACAGCTTTCCATTTATCCCCCAGAGATTTCTTCCTTAAGCTCCACCAGCTGAGTCCTATATTGGCTGACAGCAAAATGCTCACCACGTGCCTGCCTGCCTTCTCCAAATTCGTCCCTGCAATCGCAAGTAGGAAGAGGAGCAGAGAAGCATGACACAAGGTGGGGTTTGTTTCCAAAAGCAGCCTTTCGTGGACTAGACTGCTTGCTGGGCCACGTGATCCTAAGGATCAGGGCAGACTGGGATAAATAAGCAAACTGACCACACACATACCCCAAAAATGAAGAGAAAGTCTTCAAAGAGGCACGTGTGGTCAGAGCAAGACAATTCTCAAGACAGGATAAAATGAATGTCAGAAAGTGAACAAAATAAGTAAACTGGGCACTAAGCTAATGGGCTTTTTATAATGAGGGAAATCCTCCTCACCCTTAATCACAAACTCCATAGAAAATGTGCAAGCAAGCAAAGGTTCCTAAAGTTGGTTAAGTTCCATATCAGCAGTTGATCTCAAAACCACCTAGGAAAAGCCATGAGAAAACGTGTCATGGTAGGTGCTTAAAAAATACTTCTTGAGTGAATACATATTTGGTGAATTCTACAGTTTGCAGAGAACAAAAAATGCTTGGTATATACTTGCTTGGCTAAGTTGAACGATCTAGTTAAGTCCAGAGAAGGGAGAGTTCAGGTGGGCCTAGGGTCAGGGAAGGTTAATTATAAGTGGGCTTTGGGCAGATGGAGGCTAGAACATTCCAGGGGAATCCCAAGAGGAGCAAAGTCTGGAGGTGAGAAAAATGTGTCTTTTTGTTTTGGATACAATTAAAAGGGCATTGGACAATTACAACTACTGTAACTTGGGGACGATAGTTAATAGTAATATTGTAATTTTGCAGCAATGGGAAAGAAGGTGTCATAGCAATTCCAAGACACAACAATGGGGGTAAAAGGGGGTATGGGATTTTTCCTTCTGGAGTAATGAAACATTCTAAAACTGACTGAGGTGATGACAGCACAACTCTGTGATGACAATGAGAACCACTGAACATACACTTTGAATGGATGGTACAAAGCATGGGGCTGTATAACACAGAATTCAGTGGTGGAAGATGGACTGTGGTTAACAGAACAAACGTGAGAATATTCTCTCATGAACAATAACAAATATATAATACTAATACAGGGTGTTCATTAGGTGGGTTGGGGGGAAAATACACCAAATGTAAGATATGGGCTATCTTTATTTGTAATATTTTGATGATGCTCTTTCATAGTTTGTAACAAATGTTTCACAACAATGCAAGGTGTTGGTGGGGAGATGTATGGGAGCCCTGTATGATGATGTGCATGTGTGTTTTACAAGTTCACAAATTTTTTACTATATACTTACTGTTTATGTACGTTCATGTATGAATGATAAACTTCAATTAAAAAAATACTTTAAAAAAAGGCATCAGGCAGGAGGAGGTTAAAATCTGGACAGGGTTCTAAAGTCCAGTGTAGTCAGCCAAGGGCAGTGTAGGGCAGTGTCTTTCAAATGGTGTGACCCATACGTGTGGGTGGTACACAAGGGGACTTCTAGTACTGCTCATTAGTTGTGTTTACTGTGGATTGGAACAAACATGCGTAATTCAGCATTTCAGACACATGACCTCCCAGAGACTTTTGCTTAGGATAGGGCTACATTTACGGGAGTAGGAACCAGTGAGTCTATTGAAAGAGAAAAGTATTAAATCAATACCGTCTTGGATATGGCAAAAATGACGAAGGGAGAAACAGGAGATTGGCAAACACCTGGCTAGAGCTATCGGGGATTGATGATCTTTATTAGTCTTGTCATGTCATCAAAGGGTAGACTGTGTGGGAAAGTACTGTACCAATTCCCTTCAGTCGTTCACAAGTGCTTAAGTCCATGCACTCAACACGTCAGGCCTAGGAGACACTGTAGAGAATAATGACTAGCATATTTCTTGCCACTCAAGGAAGGGTGGAAGGAAGGGAGGAAAGAGGAAGGGGAGGATGTATGAAAGGAGGGAGAGAGGAAGGAAATTAATATTTTAAAGCACCTACTAAGCACCTAACATGTTAGACCTGGGGATGCAGATATGAACAAAATATTGTCTTTATCCTCATGGAACTTGCAGAAAGGCAGGTAGTCATGCAAATAATTGCAATCTGATGGGAGAAGCACTGTTAAAAATGGGTACGAAGTACAAAAACTTGTAGGAGCCAACTGATCTGGCCTTCAGAATCAGAAGTAGGGACTGCTTCCCAGAAACGGTGGTAATGGAATTTAGGATGACTGCGTTTTGCCAGGTAGAGCTATCGTGTATCCATTTTGATTCAGCTGTTTAAGGAATTCCATGGCATGGATGCCCAGATATGGCAATCCCAGAAAAAATACAAATGCAAGCTATTGCTGACAGGTTTGCTGCAGTGAACAGCATTAAATTTTACTATGCAAGAAAATGACTTGCAGCATTTATTTAAAAACGTACACTTTGGGACTCTCCCCAATAGGCTCTGATAATAGTATGCATGGGGTGTGGATGCGTTAATCTGAATTTTTTATAAACTCTGAAAGAATAACTTAGAGAGGACAGAGCACTTATTTACTTTTTTTAAAAACTTGTTTTTAGGTACTGGAGCTTGAACCCAGGACCTTGTACATGGGAAACAGGTGCTCAACCACTTGAACTACATCCTCTCCCTTTTATTTACTTTCTTTTTTAAGTCTTCTCTTTTTTTTTTAAAGATTTGTTAATTTCTCCCCCTCCACCCCCACCCCATCTGCTCTCTGTGTTTCTCTCCTATGTGTTCTTCTGTGTCTGCTTGTCTTCTTTTTAGGCAGCACCAGGAACTGATCCTGGGACCTTCTGGAGTGGGAGAGAGGCGCTCAGTCTCTTATGTCACCTCAGCTCCCTGGTCTGCTGCATCTCTTATTGTCTCTCCTCTGTGTCTCTTTTTGTGGCATCATCTTGCTGCACCAGCTCTCTGCAGGCCAGCACTCTGCACGGGCCAGCTCTCTGCTCAGGCCAGCTCCCCGCGTGGGCCAACGTGCCTTCACCAGGAGGCCCCAGGGATCGAACCCTGAACCTCCTGAATAGTAGACGGGAGCCCAATTGCTTGAGCCACATTCGCTTCCTTCTTATTTACTCTTGATTCTTCATAATCAAGCGGAATGCCTGGCATAGAGCAGGCATTGAATAAATGTTTTGTAAACGCACAAAAAAATAATTTTAAAAATCCAATAACAAATCTAAGCACCAGAATAACATTTGCTTTCAAATGGATTTAATTTGTTGATTTAAAATTTATTCTAGCATCCTTCCAGAAAATAATGGAGATAGCCCATAATTAAAAACAGGTATACCCAAATTTAGATGGGATTAATTGCCTTTTGAAGTTTAATTCTATCTATTGATTAGGCCAGGTTCAGGAGGATGGCTGCTGGGCAGACCTCCTGGTAGAGAAGGTTTTGGGTGTTTACATGCCTTTGAAAGTGAGGGACTTGTCTGAAGAACACGCCACCTTGTCCTCCCTAATTTCGACTGGACTTCTTTCTATTTGGTCTCAATTAGTGGGCTCTCATGCACCAGCTTGTCAATCAGCAGGAACACACTGTTCCCTCGAGACCCAAACCTAAGGCATGCTTTCTCATTTTGCTTTTGTCTTTATCCCCAGAAAATGTTAAGATTAGATTCATTACGGCTAATTGAGTCAAAGGGAACAGCACAATCCTTTCTCTAAGTGGCTGAAAAATAAATTAAGTCCCTAGTCCATGCTCAGCTCAAATGCCTTGATTTGGATATTTTTTTGAGCTCTCAACAATTCTCTAACTTTCCAGTCTGCTCATTGGAATCTGTTGTGCTTAAGACATTATCAGTTACATATTGCTAATTCAAAACTAGTTGGAAGAATGAATGGGTGATTGAATGAATGAACAAACAAATGAAGGAATGGTCTGTTCTCACTATGGAGTATCTACAGTGTTCCAAGCATTATTGTAGGTGCTTATATTATGATATACAGACCAGACATGCCCCAGCCTCTCTGGGCTTATAATTTATAGAAGGAGGTTGACAGACAAGCATTTGTAGCAAAATTGAGAGCGACTAGGACCATCATTTTGTCCCCTATTTGCAGATCAGGATCCCTTCCCAGATGATTCCGAGCAGGACTTGTTTGTGTGAGCCCCAAGAGAACCAGCCAGCACTGGTTATGGAGGCCAGGAGAATGCTCAAAGGACCCACCTAGGACAGGAATTTAGAAACTGAGCCGGACAGGGGTCCCATTGGCTTCCTCGGAAGTAAAGCAATTCCCCTCACCTGATGTCAACATGGAGATTTAAGTGTCAAATAGGGGCATGAACCAAATGACCTTGAAGGCTGCTTCCAGCCGTGAGATTCTGCAGAGATTCTGCATTCCTATAATAATAAAAAAATATATATTAGGGAGGATTTGAAGATTGCCTTGGTGACAGCATGCACATGAAAATTGAATACCACACTGTGCAGTGTTTTCATCCATTGCAGGTGGAAAATGGGAAAATGGAGTGTGTGGGCAGGAGGAGGCAGTTTGGGGAATTATGGATTAATGGTAGATCTAAAATAAAGCAAGAAATTGCAAGTGGCCTGGCTCCAAATTGAAATAATTTCCAAGAAATATAGGCCCAGAGCACCATGATTTTACACACTAGGCACAGTTTTGTAAAAAACAAACCTGAGGTGTAGCCAATTATAGACCATACCTTTCAAAATAGGGTGTAAAAAGTGAGGCAGGTCAAGGCTAATGCTAGGTCCCCTAGGAAGATGGCAAGGTAGCACATATCCCTGAGCTCCTGGAACTTCAGGCCATGATTTAGCCAGAAGAAAAGAGGTCCCATCTGAAATTCCACTAGGATCAAATCAACCAAATCAGGATGAGGCCACCATTCTGTGCTCACACCTAGGCAAGACCATTTGAGGGATAAAAAGGAAAATAACAATTATAGAAGAGGCTGGAAATCCTCTTTCCTACTGAACCATCACAGCATCCTTAGAGATAAGTATAATTGTACCATCTTTCGATGACAAACATTCATCTCAGAGAGGTTAAGTCTTTTGCCCAAAGTCCCAGGAAAGGAAGTGGCAAATATAGGATAGTATATAATCAAGTCTTTAAAGCACCTCTCATTCTACCAGATCCGTACAGTGGTTCTTATTTCTTCCGCCAAAACAGGTCCTTATTCCTCCCATCTTGACTCAGAGCCGAGGACATACAAGACCTGTCATAGCCTGGCCACAGTCTCCTGTGGCCCTCCTTCCCCCCACAGTCTACACCCCAGGAGCTCCAGGCATGTTGGACCCTCGTTTCTGAGGTATTTTCCAATGCCAAGCTCTGGCACCTGCTATTCCGCCTGCCTTCTATCCCCTTTCCCATTTTCTCCATATGGAAATAACTCATAACTCAAAATTTAGCTCAATTGTTACCTCCTCTTTGAAGCCCTTCCAGATTTCCCAAGAAAATGTTTTTCTTTTTCTCCATTCCGTCTCCATTTTACTTTGATCCCATTTTCACTACAAGGAACAGAGTTGTTTGGGGGCCTGGTTGATAGGAGTTCTGTGGAGGCCTGAGCCCAGGGTGTGGTGACAATGCCAGGGTCCCAGGGACCTGTGCTGAGGACATCTCAGGCTCATTGTGAGGCTGGTGGCCACAGACACCTTCCCAGGACCCCATGGAGGAAACCCTGGCTCACCTTTGATTCTTTCCTCGTGTGCTTGGTGGTTCCCCTTATCTTTGTCCATCTTTGGATCACAATCAATACGCCCTCACTCCAATCAGTGGACCCCTGAACTCTCCGCTCTTCTGCCCAGTGCACATGCTTTGTTCTCATACGGCGTCTTGCTAATCTGAGTCTGACTGCCATATTTCTCTCTCAGCCCGAGGTGTCAACCCTATTAAGGGAGACAGATATCCTCCTAAGTTTTCAAGCCCATAGCATTTGCCAATTTTATATACATACAGTGTTTGGCTGAGAACAAACAACCACATCAGTCTTTGCTTACCTCTGAACACAGTTCCTGGCACACAATAGGTACTCAATAACCATTTTAGAATGAACAAATGAATGGATAAATTAATGAATAAATGGATGCTTTTTTTCATGACATAAACTATCCCAAAGCCCTCAGCCCAGTATTTTTCACATAGTAGGTATTCAAAAAACACCTCTCCTTGTTGATTATGATGACTGATTCTGAACCCTTCACCCATTGTCAGGGGTTTTGTGGCATATTTTAATTACTAGGTATAGTACATCATATTATCCTTCTCCTTTATTCATTTCCCCATTAGGAAGATTATACAATGCCCACTGTCTTAGGTCTTACAGTGCCTTCCTGGTCCCATGAACTTCAACTTGTTTGGGCCAGTGGAACATGAGGGGCAGTGGCAGATGTCGTTTCTCAGTGGTGGTCATATCTCTTCCCCCTCTTCCATGAGAATGACTTGTCCGAGTGGGCGGCTTCCTCCCCTGCATAGGTCCTGGCCTGAGAACACCTGTGGAGCAAAGCCACCACTGTCCCACCGAGAACATGTGGTGTGGACAAGAATTAAAACTTTGTCGTAGGCCACTGATGTTTTAGGGTTGTTGGTTTCAGCAGCACAATCTAGTGAAAACTCACTAATACACTGCACAGAGTGCTGAGCACTTGAGGCAGGAAAATAGGAAGGTGGTCATAATGGCTGTGACAAAAGGGGGTCCTATGAGGTCCTAGGAAGAGGACTTTGAGTTTTGGTGTTGGACAAATAAAAGCTGGGACAGACCCAAGCAGATGCAGACAGTCACAGCATTTCAGTTGTCCAAGGCAGCCATGGCAACCTGGAGGTGAGGCGGAACTGGGAGCTGGGCTGTCTCTGACAGCTCAGGAAAGAGAAAGGAGAGTAATTTTTAATCAGCTTTCTCTCTTCACCTACTTGGAGCTAGAAAATGAGGATAGGATTTTAGTCCTGTGACAGAAAAGCTTACATGGAAAAGGCCATGATAAGTGCCTTTGTATTCTAATAAGCACAGGCCTGATACAGCAGAATTAATTAATGCTGTCAGAAGACCCCTGGTGGAAGAATGGGCAGGAGGCACAAGTATTCGTGGAAACCTGGAAACAGCCACAGTTATGTTGCTGCTGCTTCTGCTAATAACAAGAATGACAATGAGGAGAAAGGGAAGGGTGAGGAGGGAAAAAGGATGGGATACAAGTATGTCATTAGAACAGGATTCACTAACTCTCCATATTTTTCTTTGGGGATTTTTGTCCCTATTTAATACCAGGAGGCCCCAACCTTTGGGGCAAGATGAAGCACTTGTAATAATTGCGAGCAGTGAGATCTCAGGCAGGGACGGACTAAAGTTTGTGGAGGAAGGGGTGGTAGGAAATGCCAGGGAGGTTCATCAGTTGTTTGGGTTGTGAAAGGACAAGCTCCATGAGAGAAAAGTTTTGGTTGCTGGAGAGAATGAAGAAGGAAGACATGGAAATCTCAGCCAATCAAGGAGAAAAAACCTTCATGGCTACAACTAGATTAAGACCTGCCCCCAGAAATCCCAACTTTTTTGGAGATTCTTGTCCTCTCTTCGCTTTCACTTCCCTGTATTCTCGCTAGTCATGTGAGTTCAGTATTACTTCAAGAATGAGACAAAGGGTATTAAAATCTTGACAAATGGGAAGAGGAAACTCTTCTCCACCGATCACCTGATGAGTGTGAAAATGGTTTGCATTCCTCAGTTTATTTCCTCCTCCACCAGCTCTGTGGAGTTCACACTATGATAATAAAACCAAGGCTCAGAGAAGTTAAGAAACATGATCAAGTTCACACAGAAGTTAAAACAACAGTTAACAACCAAAAAATTCATGACTGTGTTTTGTTCCTTCCACAGTGAATAACGTGCTTTTGATTAAAACTCATCTGCTCATGCAGTCATGTTGACAATACCAAAGCTCTGCAATGAGGCAGAGGGAGGGCAGATTACTTGGTCACACATGTAGTTAAGACCCAGGCAGAGACTGAGAGGTAAAGAATTTTCTTTTTTGCTTGTCTGTATTTTGTTTATTATTACTATTATTGAAATCATGAAAATGCTCTAATAATGACTTAAGTGATGAATGCACAACTTTGTGATTATACCAAATACTATTGGTTGTACACTTTGGATGGATTGTATGTTTTATTATATATAGGTTGGTGCAAAAGGAATTGAGGTTTCCGACCATGAATTTTAATCATTTTAAATTTTAAGTAATTATAACTAGGCTCAAATATATCTTTATTAATCAAAATAGGAACCATTACAATCAACCCATTTTTGCCAATGAGAAACAAGTTTGTTTATTCCTATAGTGTAAAAATCTGTGCTTTGGGATTCAAAGAACTGTTGGAAAGCATTTTCTGCATCCTGCTGGTTGTGGAAGCATTTTCCCTACAAAAAGTTTTCAAGATGCTTGAAGAAGTGCTAGTCGGTTGGCAAGAGGTCAGGTGAATAGAGCGGATGAGGCAAATCTTTGTAGCCCAATTCATTCAGCTTTCGAAGTGTTGGTTGTGTGACATGTGGTCGGGCATTGTCATGGAGAAGAATTGGGCCCTTTCTGTTGACCAAGGCCAGCTGCAGGTGTTACAGTTTCTGGTGCATCTCATCAATTTGCTGAGCATACTTCTCAGATGTAACGGTTTCACTAGGATTCAGAAAGCTGTAGCGGATCAGACCGGCAGCAGACCATCCGTGACCATGACCTTTTTTGGTGCAAGTTTGGCTTTGGGAAGTGCTTTGGAGCTTCTTCTTGGTCCAACCACTGAGCTGGTCATCGCTGGTTGTCATACAAAATCCACTTTTCATTGTGTATCACAATCCTATAGAGAAATGGTTCATTGTTGTTGCTTAGAATAAGAGAAGACAACACTCCAAAACAATGATTTCTTTGATTTTCGATCAGCTCATGAGGCACCCACTTACCAAGCTTTTTCACCTTTCAAATTTGCTTCAAATGCTGAACAACTGTAGAACGGTCCACACTGAGTTCTTTGGCAACTTCTTTTGTAGTTGTAAGAGGATCAGCTTCGATGGTTGCTCTCAATTGGTCGTTGTCAACTTCCAATGGCTGTACACTATGCTCCTCGTCTTCAAGACTCTCGTCTCCTTTGCAAAACTTCTTGAACCTCCACTGCTGTGTACGTTCCTTAGCAGTTTCTGGGCCAAATGTGTTTGATGTTACAAGTTGTCTCCACTGCTTTATGACCCATTTTGAACTCAGATAAGTAAATTGCTTGAATTTGCTTTTTGTCGAACATAATTTCCATAGTCTAAAATAAACAGCAAGTAATGTCATTAGCAAGAAAACATTAAGCAAGAAATGCTCATTAAAACAATGTATAACATAACCATATTTATTCAAGAATGTATGCCAATATCAAACGGCAAATTTTAACAATGCAAAACCTCAAGTACTTTTGCACCAATCTAATTTATCAATAAAATTGATTTGTTTTAAAAAAATAAAAGCTGATTTGGTAATGGTTGCACAGCCTGTGAATAAACTCAAGCCATTGAATTGTATGCTTTAAATGGTGACTTGTATGGTATGTGGATTATATTTTAACAAAGCTGTTAAAAAAGAAGAAAAAAAAAAAAAGACCCAGGCAGCTTGGCCTGTGGGCACACTTTTTTTATTTCTACAAATCAAGGTCACATGGTGTCTCAACTGGGGGCCCTTCCTTTTTGATAAATCAAACTCGTTAGGTTTCAAAGTGATAAATGAATGATTTCATTGAACAATATAGACAGAGGAACACTATATTACACTGAATAATTTACCTATTTATCCAGTGGTTCACTCACTTATTAAGAGAAAATATTTATTAAGCACCTATTATGTGTCTGGCATAGAATTAGGCATGAAGGATACATAATTGCAAAAGCAGCAGCCCTTGCTTTCAAGGAACTCACCACCCAGTGCCTACCACAGAGCATTGTTCTTGAGTTTTAAATTAATTGTTACAGGGAAACACTCAGGAAAGTGTAGATTATTATTTTTACCACCTCATAGAGAGGAAGACAAGAAAACATTTTCCCTCTTTGGAGGTCAAGGTTTCAGATAAGGTAATTTTGGGCCCCAGAAGGCACCCGCCCTGTTTGGGGCACCTGGGAGTCTTTCTTCAGAGCTGTCCTGTTGAGTTAGGACTCTTGCAGGGCCTCTTGGTGGAAGCTTTTACCCTCCGAGAATCAGATTTCCAGCAATGGGAAGCACAATTTTCCAAGTAGATCCCTGGGAGCAATGGTGAGTTCCTTGCTCCGACTTCCATCCCGAGCTGACTTTAGAAGGGAAAGAAGGAGAAGACAGGCAAAGAAGAGGGAAAAGGAATTCTGTGAGAGGAAGCCAGGGAGGTGGAGGTCAGATCCTGCAGAGCTAGGTGTGCCGTGCGAAGAACGGCCCATTTATCCTGCAGGTAACGGGGAGTCATCAGAGGATTCTGAGGACCACACTGTGCTTCACAAAAACCTCTCTGGATGTGACGGGGCGAGGAACGAATGAAAGGTGCTGCTAACGCAGTTTTTCCCAGGAGAATTCCACAAGGGACTCCAGCAAGCCAGTGGCAATGGAGAGCAGGAAGAGGAGGCAGACACCAGACATAATTATGGCTAAAACCAACTTGACTTCATGATTCAGTAAGGAGGAGGGAGAGCCAAGGACCACTCAGCTGGGGGCATGGCGCAGCTGGGTGGTGTCCTTCGCTGAGTTTTGGCAGAGGCAGCGTTGGAAGAAAGCTGATGCGCTGAATATGGAATGTTGGGTCCAAGGTGCCTGTGGACTTCTCGGTAGTGACATCTGGTCAGCAAACAGAGGTTGGAACTCCTTTGAGAGTCTGACACAGAGTTAGAAATTGTGTAAGCCAAGGTGTGGTCATTTGAACCATGGAAATGGATCAGATCAAGCAGGGCATTAGAGAGAGGCACAGGGTGGTGGGAGGATATCCTGAGACCTGCCAGGGGGCATGTCCTTGTCACTAAATACACCAAGCAATAGAGCATATCCCCAGGGCAAAGCATGACAGCGTGACAGGGCAGAGAGGAAGCCCTAAGCCAAATGCACAAAGACTTTAACGACATGTCATATTAATCCCCCACAGGGAGACTTGCGAAGGAGCACGCTGGTGAATATATCACATCGGCTCAAATAACTGGCATCTTGCACAGCACACTTCCAGCACAGAAGGGCTGCCCTTGTCACCTGGCACCTGGGAAGCCAGCTCTTCCCTAACACGTTTGCTTCCCTGCCTCGGGGCCATGTGGGATCTAGCTCACCTGCTCACAGGTGACAGGACAAACAGCCCTCCCCAGCTGCCTCCTGCAGGGAACTCAAGGAGCATCCAAACAGACCCCCTCCAGGGACTCCCAGCAAGAAATGCCCTGGAGGCTGCACAGCCCTCATTTGCAAACTGTCAGTTGCTTCTTCCGTTTCCCAGACCAGGATAAAAACAGCTCCATATCTTCCAAGATGAAGCCCCCCCCCACCCCCCCACCTCCCCTCCCCCCTGCTAGAGAAAAGAGAAATCACACCCACGCCCAGCTGAAATTCATCTTCCATTTTCTCAGCCTGTCACTGCCGAGAAAGCGACAGCTGTTGCTGCCACCGCAGGCAGAGGGGGCGGGGGGACAGCCCTTCCACCTCTCACCATATTAAGTCACAGGATCTTTCTTACAGCGTGTCTCCCTGCCACTCAGGAGGGAAGGCCCCTGAAGTATTATTGTGAAAGTTGCTATAGAGAGCAAGGAGATGAGAATTTATTCCATATGACAGTCAGATGAGAGGCAGGGAGACGTGATTCTGGAGGGTCAGGCCACACAGGTGTTTGGAAAGAAATCACTGTATTTTGCTGGTTGTTTCTAAGCCCATCTTTAAAAACAAAACCAGTCTGCTCTGGCGTATTACAACATTAGGTCGTTCCCCATAGCGTCAACTCTCTCCTCCCCAGGATGCACCTGCTCCTCACTAAGAGCCCTGGTCCAGAGAAGCTGGCTTCTTTGCAGAAGCCTTTTCCAACCTCCCGCATGCTCCTCCTTCGACCTCTGGGGTCTGCCCTGATTTTCCACCACGTTCCAGGCCACGCACGGCGTGGCACGGTGGCTCCATGTCATAACGCTCTTTAGTACTTTTCCCCAGCCCTTAGAAACAGTAAACCTAGGTTCCAATGATCACACAAGGGTTCCAATTTTGAATAACGTTAGAAAGGAAATTCGCCTTGATTGAGCTCCAATAATGGACTAGGCGAAGCAGGGAACACCTTGATTTTTCTTTCCCTCCCAATCTCCCTGCGTGACATAGCGATAATCATCCCAGTAATTTCCAGAAGAGGTAACTGAGCACCAGAGGCTACATAGTTGGTCAAGGTCATCAGTTTGGAAATGGTGAGACCATTTAAATCATAGACAAATGGCTCTTGAGAAAATCCTCCTTCCCCTCTAACACAGGAGGATCTACTCCTGTCCTCGTCAAAGTCTGTCTTTCTGTTTCTAAAAGTGTGATCATGCTACTTGGAGCATTATTGTAACACCAGAGCTTCCCAAGCCTGACCGCGCACACGATGCCCTAGGGGTCTTGTTTAACGGCAGCTTCTGCCTCCGTGGGCCTGGCGTGGGCCCTGAGAGACCGCCCTTCTGACAGCTCCAGGCAGACGCTGCTGCTGCGCCAAGGAGGCCAATCATTCCCTGCTTGCTCTTCTGCCAGGTGGATGAAGTCTTCACCACACACAGTGAGCGTGCACATGGTCCCACCATTGTGCCAGGCAATAGGGATGCCAAAAAGAAAATAAAACTCAGTGCTTAGGAGCCTTGGCTTGTATTTGACTTCTTTTCCTTTTTGCACCCAACATGGTACTGGGCACGCGGTCAGCCCCTGGGCAGTGCATGTCCACAGCCCCAGCTTCTAAAATGGAGCATCCGACTAGCAGAAGCACCGCTGAATTTACCCTTTTGGCAGGAGTTCTTATCAACTATTACTTCTTTGTTTCTCTACTAATCAAGCCTCAAGTTCATTCAGGACAGCCACACTCACTCCCCCTGCTTCCCTGGGAGGCTGGGGTACCACCCGACACAGCTCTGGCCAATGACGTGCAAGGGGAAGGCTTTTGGCTTTTCTTTAGATAAGGCTTCCTGTCCCTTCCCTTTTCTTTTCTGTCTTGTTTATGGGTTTAATGTTTACAGCCGCAGTGTTTTGTGACCAGCAAGCAACTCCCATGAGAGAAAAGCCAAAATGATCACTAAGAAATTGGCACGGGCGTTGTCGAGCTGCTGACCTAGTGCCAGCAGTGGCCTGCCTCCTCTCTTTTGTCATGTGAGAAAGATAAAATCGTCTCTTGTAGGCCAGTCTTATTGGGTGTTCTATACTTGCAGCCCAAAGCATTTCTACATAGTACGACCCTTTCCCAGGGGAGGACATTTCAGTCATGGCTCTAGCTGTGGGGAGAGAAGTCTATTCAAAAGATAGAAGCAAAAATACATGAACTCATGTTTTCAAAATCAATTCCAGCCAATCACTAATCTGAAGCCTATTCCATAACTTCATTTGGATTCTCTCCAAAGCAAATTTTCTGTCTTGTTTTGATTTCCCCTTGCTCTCTAATCCAGAGTCCAGTGGTCCATTTCTTAAAATGATTTCAACTCCAGGGCTGGTTTGGAAACTTAAATCTCAGGCTTACCTGACAGCTGCCAGCTTAACCTCAATACTCTGCCAGGGCGTGTGGAGCCTCAGAGCATTTAGGATGCATTCCGGGTTATCTTTGAACTGCAGGCTCAACATTAGCGTTAACGCAGAAGCCCATAAATCACCGGGACAGGGCGCTCTAAAAGCATCAATGGAAGTTTGGTTTCCGCCTTAGGCTTCTGACGCTGATGGGAGGACCCAGCAGAGACGTACATCCTGCTGTTCATCCTTTTAGCTCACACGCAAATGCATCACCTTCTCCCTGCTGGAGAGAGGTACCAGATCAGAAGGGCCCCCTTGGCTCCCTCTGATTCAGCCAGAGGATGCAGGAAAAAATATTTCCTTTTCCTAATATTTTCAGAAGCATAATATATATACCATCAGTTAGGTACTTATACATTCCCATGAAATCGTATCTTGTGCTAGTTTTAGTTTCTAAAGGCAGAAAAACAGGCAACAATTTCTTCATATGAGAAAAAAAGTTCACCTTTGGAGATGGTCAAATCTGATCTTAAACTGTCAGGACAGTTTCCGTATTTCAGGTGCTGCAATAAGGAATAGGGCCTTTTGGCTCCATCACTTTTAAGCAATGGAGTGATAAATCGTGTGAACAAATAGTTTATTGTCCAAACCATACCACTTTTGATAGTGAAAGAGGAACTATTAATAATTGTACTGGGGGAATATGTGTCAACCAGAAGAGACCTGGACAAATGAGGATGTGCAGCCATCCTATAAACAGGAACTGTCACCTTTCTTTTTTTTCCGAGTGCATAGCTGAATGCTGATCAGGGACATGCATAGAGAAGGGGCTACCCTGACTATTTTACAGACATAAAATAACATATTTATCGAGTCCCCTGAGGTTCTTATGGCCCCTCATATCCACAGGCTTGGCTTTATGAGGTAGGTATTAACATCTCCCTTTTATAAATGGGGAAACCGAGTCTCCAAGGAGTTGTGATTTGTCCAAATAAACTCAGCTTGGTGGCGATGCAGTCAGGACTTCACAAACTGTCCCATCTCCAAGAGATATGGCTTTAACTTGGTGGGGGAAGATCAAGCAGGTCTCCCAAGAGACTCATTCCAGGTTTGGGGAAACGAATTTGTGTAATGACAGGTAAGGGACCGCTGGAACAGAGACATTCAGGGCCAAACACAGGTGGGGCTGCCTTCTGAGGGCAGGTCGGGGCAGGGAGAGGGACACAAAGATTCAACCTGGGAGACTCAGAACAGTAACATGTATGGAATGCCCACTCCATCCTGGGCGCTGGGATAAGACTTACGTGTATTTTATCTTGTTTGATGTTCACAACACATACACGAGGTAAGTACTCATTTCCCATTTTTCAGATTGGGAAACTAGGTCTTAAGCCAATTAAGTAATAAGCCACTAATGAGTGGCAGATCCAAAGTTAGTTGTCCAATCCCACAGCATGTAGTTTTCCCACCACATCTGGTTTTCTGCTTTGGACAAGTGGCAGCCTCAGGACCATCTGCTTCTCTTCATCATCGCTGCTGCCACCTGGTCTGCCCACCATCACATCTTACCTGGGCAAGACAGGTGCTTCCTCCCTGGTTTCCCTGTCCCTTGCCTTGCTTCGTGCAGCCCATTCTCCACACAGCAACCAGAACTATCACTTAAAGAAAATAAATCAGATCTCAAGGTGATGGCTGCAAAACCTTGTAAATATACTAAAAACCATTGAATTGTACAGGTAAAAATGGTGTATTTTATGATAGGTGAGTTATAGCTCAAAGAAAAGGTGCTGGGCAGCCAACAAAATGATAAACTATTTTTTTTTTTCACGTAAATCAGATCCCTCCATTCTCCTGATTAAATCTGCAATGGTTTCCAATCACACTGCCTCTGGATTAACGCACAGCTTCCGGAAGCCCTGTCTCAACCTCCTTAACTAGCCCTTTCCTCTTCACTCATGCTGTGCCAGTAATTCCTTGAACACACCCAATAAGCTCCAGTCCAGGAAGTCTGCAATTACTCTGCATCCTGCCTGGAGCACTCTTATCTCTATAGGGCTGGCTCCCTGGCATCCCTCAGAGCTCAGCCGAAATGTCATCTCCTTGGCAAGGCCTTCCCTGACCAACCAAAGTGAGTGAGCACCTCCCCGAAACACTTTCATTTGCACCCCTCCGGCTCATTTCTTGATAGCACCTACCCTCTCTGAAATCAGCGGAGGCACAGGTTAACACGTCACTGTCAGCCCACCCTACCCTGGGGCTGCTCCACCGGACAGGGTCTGCCCTGGGCTTCAGAGCTGTATCTCTCTGAGTCGGCACAAAGGTGGGGCAGGAAGCAGTGGGTGAAAGTGCTTCTAGTGGATGAACATCAGGAAATGGGACTCTTCCTCTGCACGCTCACCTCCACTAATCTGGACAAAACTAGAAAAGGGCACAGCTGTCTACTTGGCTCTCCTTAACTCCATCACTACTGGCAAGAAGTTTTCTGAGCCCCATTTCAGAACCACAATGGCAAAGGGCAAACCTATTTATTGCATCTGGAAAATGTTTGATTCTGTCAGAAAGTAAACATTCCGAGCACCCTTTCCTAAGGGACCATTGCCTCCCAAGGGGTTCTAACTTACCCGTCACCTCCATCAGGTGATCCGATCCTAACTAACAAGACAACCCACAAGTCTTAGAAGTCTGCAAGGATTCAATTGTCTTCTCTTTGTATGTTTAAAAAAGAAAAAGGCACTGCTGCCTCTGGGAAATCCGAGGGCTGCTGGAGAACAGAACCGAGATTGGTGCTAATATTTCAAACAACAAAACAGCAATGGCTGCCCGCAGTGAGCATCTGCCACGGGCCACGGGCTCGCCGGGTCTGCCTGCTCCATCTCTCAGTGAGCCTGCCGAGTCAGCTGGAATCCTAGGGTGGTCCCAAGACCCCCTGGTGCATGTGTGTGATCACCACGACCCACAACGCTGTGACCAGGGAGGGGTTGTCTTCTGGGGCACAGGGATGTTAAGAAAGGGAAGTAATCCAGGGGGACCTGACCTAATGGCGTGGACCTTTACACCTGGGTCTGGAGTTCAGGGCAGGAATGAAGAATGTGAAGGAAGAGAACTGGGTGTGAGGCAGAGTCTCCACGCTGGCTTGGAAGATGCAGGGGGCCACATGACAAGGAATGTGGGTGGCCTCTGAGGGCTGCTGACAGCACGAAGGAAACGGGGACTTCAGTCCTACAGAGTTCAGGAACTGAACTCTCCCAACAACTTGAGTGGACTTGGAAGAGGACCCCGAGTTCCCGGCACGCACGGCTGGGCAGCGCCTCGATTTCAGCTTTGTGATAGCTTGAGCAGAGAACCCAGTGGTGCCATACTGGGCTTCCAGCCTACAGAACTCTGAACCAAAAACTGGCTGCTCTTGCTTAAGCTGGTAAATTTGAAGTAATGTGTTACATGATAATCTTACAAAGCAAATTCAGTCTGGTCACATGATGGGGAGTGGAAAACAGTGATGGTGATGGCGACGATGACAAGCCAGTTAACTTTACTGAGCACTTACCATGGGCCAGGCCTTGCTAAGTGCTATTCATCCAGTATCTCTGTTGGTCCTCACACAAAACCTTATGAGACAGGAATGAGGATTTCCATCCCCACGTGCAGCTAGGAAAACTTCAGAACAGACACTTTAATTACATCACTGCCCCATGGTTCTGCAGTCAAGTCCGAACAGAGCCAGAACTCCAACTCAGGGTCCATGTGGCTCCAGTTTTGTGCACTAAACCATAGCACTGCACCCTCGCAGAGGAGGAAGAGCCTGGCTGGTGACGCGTGGCAGGGTGGCCCAGGCCAGGGTGGCAGTGCAAGCACAGACCTGGAGGCATGAGATGGGATGAAAGGCGTGGGGATGGAGCCAGGTGGTCTCGAGGGGATTCATGCTCTCATGGCTAGGGTTTCTTGGCTGTAAGGAACAGAAACAACTTGAAGTTGCTTGAGAAATAAAGGGTATTTAGAATTTAAAAAACACACAACATAAAACTAGGGGTCTCACGAAATATCTGAGCTGAGCCTCTGGTGTTAGTAGAACCAGGTTCAAATGCTCCTTCTCTTTCTTTCTTGCTCTCCCTGTCCCCACCACTACTGCACCTGCCTGCCCCTCCCCCCCCCCAGCTTCTATGGGCAATACAATTGCCAACAACTTTCCAAATCCTTACCATGCTCTAGTTTCCCCAAAAGAGAATGACTATATCTATCCTGCCCAAGACTAAATTCTCAGGAAAGGAATTCATTGGCCCATGGAAGGTTCTGAGCCACCTCCAGCCCAATCAGCTGTGGCCACAGGGCCATCAGATCCAAACCTGGAAACTCCTACAGCACTGTATGAAGCAGGGACGGGGAGGGCCAGTTGTATCAGGTGCACACGGCGATGGGCAAAGCAAGCAAGGACTCTGGGGGGGGGGGCAGGTGGGGGCAAAGTCATAAACTGCTTTATAGACCAGGCTAATGAATTTGCCTGATGACTCATTCACTGAGGGAAGAAAGTTTTACAACCCTTAAATCATACCATTTGGAGATACCACCAATTCCTCTATAATTAAGTCCAACCCTGAAATGGAAAAAACTAAGACTGCCAGATGCCTACTCCAGCCTTCCCTTCCATTTAGTTTGTTTTCATGGACGGATAACTCCTTTAAACACACCCTGTTCCTCTCTTGGGCACATTGCTAAATCCAAGAAGATACAATCAACCAAGTTCTAACACATGAATAAATAAAAGATGTGTGAGAGATTGAGGGAATTTAACAACCTCTGTAAGTACCTCTAAGGTTATTTCTTGGAAAATTAAAGTGCATCTCAAGAGCAGCCACTGATTTAGGAAGGCCGTGATAGAGGGGACCGCAAAATGAGGGAGGGGGCGCTCAGGCCTGCCCTGCTTGCTGAGCCCGGAAGCGGGCCTTTCGTGGACCTTCCTGGGCCTGCTTGCCTCTGAGCCTTGGAGTCCAGGCAGGGGCGAGACACCACTCCTTCAGAGGAGAATGTAGTCATTATGTCATCTTCTCAGAGGACTCTGGGAAAGAAGGAGGCTGGAGGGACACGGAGACTGCTCGTCCTCCAGGAAGCCTTGATTCGAACCCTGAAACTGGCATTGCGAAAGCCGCGAACCCAGGCCTGGCGCTACGACTCAGTGTACCCGCACGAGGGGTGGCCCTTACGATGACTTCCAGCCGTTGTGACATTCAGGACAGGCCCAGGTTGTTGAACCGGACCCCTGTGATGGCTGATTATCGACCAAATGCAGAAAAACCCTGAGTCAACGCTAATACAGAATTCCTGCATTTGTATTTCAATTCTACCCCATTAGTGCTCTGGAGGTTGGAAAATTCCATTTAACGTCTCCAAGCCACTTCCTCCTCAGGAAGACAATACCTGGGCTGTAGTGAAGAGCTGTTTGCAGATTCTCGCGGTTCCCTGGTGTGGCGGTTGCCTCCTCCCACATCAGCAACCTCTCTCATCAGTGTGACACATTCATTGTATTTGGTGAATACATTTTGGAGCACTGCTGCACCGCATGGATTATAGTTTACATTGTAGTTTATGCTCTCCCCTAGTCCTCTCAGAGATTATGGCAGGGTATCTCATGTCTGCATCTGTCCCTGCAATATCATTCAGGACAGTTCCACGTCCCGAAAATGCCCCCACATCACACCTCTTCTTCCCTCTCCCTGCCCTCAGGAACAACTCAGAGTTGTCCTGAATGATGGGGGGGGGGGGCCGGGGTGGGGCGGGGGGGGGGGGATATATGGGAACCTCTTATATTTTTTAATGTGACATTTTGTGTGATCTATGCATCTTTAAAAAAAAAAAAAAGACAATAAAAAATTAAAAATTTGCTAAAAAAAAGTAAAGCAAAACAAACAAAAGAGCCCGTGGAATTAGGCACCACAAAGAAGCTCTGACACCAAGTGGACAATCATAGATATCCTAGCATACTCATCTCCCTGTTTCTTTCGAGCCATGGTCTTTGAGGCCCTCAGATCAGTATTTAAATCCCAGCTCTGCCACTTAGTTTATTACCCTGGAACGTTCTAGGTCTCAGGAAAGGTTGTAGCTTGGGTCTAACGCACCACTGCCCGGTGGGCTGGGAGCCCCTGCAGGAAGGCTGCTGCTGCTTCCGGCCCCCCAACAAATGAGGGCACGCAGATTGAGGGACAGGAACCAGCGCCGGATCCCGTGATTTCAAATTCTAGTCCGTCCACCCTCTACCCGTGCCCACCTCCACTGGGTACCAATCCCAGAACACAAAGCTGACTTCCCCGCAACGGGCAGTCAACGCCTCCATGCCTGGGACATCCCAGGAATCGCTGACTAGTGACGAGCAGGAAGACAGAGCGTTTCATGGGTTTTGTTCACTGACATATCCCAAACACCTAGAGCTGTGCCTGGCACATAGGAGGCCCTGAAGAAATATTTGTGGATTAATGAAATAATGAACAAATTGGTGAGTCAGGGCTGACAATGGACCAGGCACTGCGTTGGCTTTTACATACGACTCCCTTTAATTCTCACATTAGCCCTCTGAAATAGCCACGCTGCTTTGCAGATGAGGGAACTGAATCAAGGATATTAAAGCCGGGAAGTGGTTAGAGCTTGCACCCCTGCACCCATCTGCTCTGCACTACCACATAAAATGCTTCCTACCATGCAAAAAGATACAATTTTATTACTTTAGTCCCTTTGCTCTATGGCTATCCTGACCCTTTGCCTCCACTCATCCTTACAAAAACAGGCACGTGGGCAAGTCAGTGTTGCTGATCTGAGGAGGTGGTAAATTCACCCATGAGCTCCTGCTCAATAGCTTTTTATTAGTCACTCAACAGACACTTATCAAACAGCTACAGGGTGGAGGGCACTGTGCAAGTAATCATGGGAGTGGGTGCTTATCCTATACAGGAATGGGAAGGGTGCTGGCACTTAAGGAGCACCCCCAGTGTGCTGACCACCTGCATATCTTGTCTCATCTGATCATCAACAGACCCTCATGAGATCGACAGTTTATGCTTAGAGACGTCAAGGCACCTAGCCAAGGCACACAGCTGGCAAGTGGCAGATTGGAGATTTGAACCTAGACCCCTCTGGTTCAAGAGCTGCAGGTTTAGAAGGTCCTATACCAGCATCATCAGCACAGCATTTACTTTCGTGATGTTCTGTTTTCTTGTTTGTTTTCCTGACTAGACGGATGGAAGAAAACTCAAATTTACAGATACACTAAAAATGTCAGCTCTGTGCCTATTGCATTTACTGCTGTACCTACCAGTGCCGGCACCTAGGACAGTGGCAGCACATAGCAGGTGCAAACCGAACACCTACTGAATGAAAGAATACTTGTTTTTTGTCTTGATATCTCCAGTGCCCACCACAATGCCCAACGCTGCACTTTTAGGAACAAAGCAATTTTTATATGCAGGTAAAATCACTTTATTTAAATGTCATCCAAATCCTCCTGGGCAAATCTCTGACCTAGTTTTCTAGATGAGAACACGAATCTCAGACAGAAAATAAGGAATTTGCTCCGGGCCAAACAACTCTTAGGTGGAGAGGCTGGCATGCCACCTCGGGCCCACATGTGCCTGCCCCAAGGAAGCAGCGCGGTCTCTGGGCGCTTCCCAGGAGGAGGGACCCGGCACTGGTGGTACAAGGAGTCAGGGTGGGAAGCTACTAGGCAGGGAGGAGAAGAACCACCAGCAACTGATGAACATGCCAGATCAGTTAGGCCTTGTACCAACACGCTGAATTTTCATGATATTGAGTCCATTCTAAGATGAGGCTCAGAAAGGGTAAGTGACTTGCCCAAAGTGACAGAGCTCTGAAGTGGCAGAGCCAAGATTTGAGCCCACACCTGTCAGACATGCTACTACCTTACAAGTCTGAGTTTCTGTCCTGTCACTACTGGAAATATCAAAAAGGGAAAGAACAATGTGAGTAGGAACGGCTTCCTGGAGGAGGCACAAGGTGACTTTGGTTAGAAAAGGAAGATCAGAGGGAGGGAATTCTAGGTAGAAGATCTGCAAATGCTTAGGGGCAAAATAGGAAACACTTGCAGGGGTCTCAGGAGGCAGCCTGATTGGAGTTGAGGTTCTGTAAGTAAAAAGTAGGAACTCAAAATCCTTTTAGTTAACCCTTTCTTACCATTATTAGAAGACTGTATTGGAATCCTCATCAAGTAAGACAAGAGTTGCGTCCCAGAAAGAGCGGTAGCTTTGTATTCAGAAATGTGGCATCGGGTCCTGAGTTCCCAATTTAATAGCTGTGTGTCCTTGGGTAAATGATTTTGTCTCCCTGAACCTCAGTTTCACAGCAATATACAGTGACTAACGGTTCTACGTACATAGTTAAGTGCCCAATAATTGTTCATTTCCCGTTATCCTTTCTTTCTCTGGCAAATCTGTAAGAATAGAAATGCCCAGCAATGATCCTTGCACCCAGATTCTAAGCTTTTGGCATAATCTACTGACTTCAAAATCTCAGGTATCATCACTATTGCACAGTGCATCCTTGAACTGTGCCCACCTTAGAGGGAAAATACGAGGGAGATCAACAGTAAGAAACATTTGTGGAGCCTTCAGAGGCCAGCTGCTGAAAGGAAAGCTGCATTCTAACAGAGGAGGAGGACGGTTTTAATGTCTCTTGATCCCACCGCTGACAAGCCATGGAGGAGGGACCGAGGTGCCTTCTTCCCACATGCCTGGTCTCTCCGCACTGGGCAGGACCCAAGATGTCCGACAGTGCTGAGCTCTCACCCCGTCCCGAGGTCTCTTCCGTATTTATCCACACCTGTACCATCAGTAGCTGACATTTCCTGCACCGGAAGTATCTTCTAACAGGAGCATACTTTATTTATTTTAAATGGGAAACTTTTTATTATTGTCATTGCTAGAAGGAAACTGTGAAAATAGGTACAATGAAAACGAAAGACTTACTACTAACTTCCCTCCAGGTAATGTTGCGTGCCTACTCTTCTGAGCCCAAGCAAGCTCACTTTTGCTTAAGAAAAAAGAAAGTGAGAAAAGAAGTGGAAAAGGAGAGAAAATGAGAGATAGAGAAAGAAAGGAGGGAGGCAGGAGTGAGGAAAGACAACTAGTAAGTGATGGAGAGGAGATTTAAAAAAACTAGCACTGAAATGAGACTCTCCATTTTTTATTTCATTATTAATTTTTAATTTATTTTCTTATAAACTTTGGAAAATTGTGGTCACCTTCCATTTTTCCTTTTTGTTTTTTTCATTTTTAAAAAGAAGCTTTAGATTACATAAATGTTACTTCGAAAATATAGGGCATCTCCATATACCCCACCCCCTCTCCCTCCCACACTGTCCCCCATTAACAACATCTCCCGTTAGTGTGGTCCATTTGTTACAATTGATCAACACACATTGAAGCATTACTACTAGACATGGCTTAGAGTTTACATTACGATTTACACTTTGCACCACACAATTTTATAGGTTTTGACAAAATGTATAATGGCTTGTGTCTGTCACTGCGGTATCATGCAGAACAATTTCAATGTCCTCAAAATGTCCCATATTACACCTCTTCTTCCCTCTCCCTCCCCTCGGAATCTCTGTTGACCACTGTCTTTATACCAGCGGTACAAGTCCTTCCATGACTAGAATAATAATAAGTCTACTTTAGTTCACAGTTACGTTTCTTCATTCCTCAGTCTTGAGGATTTGGGGATGGTGATGCCCACTCTGCTTCTGATTGAGGGGCTTTGAACACGCGGGGCAGATGGATGGAACTATCTTGCTTGCTGTTGTAGATAGTCTCTTTTTTGGGATGAATGTGTCCATCATCATCCTTTTCTTAGTTGTCTTGGGTGAGTCCGATAAACTGGAGAGTGGGTGTTGGTTGCAACTCTGCTAAGATTCACAGCTCAACCGGCGTATGAACAGCCAGAAGATTTAAGTCTCTGAGACACATATTTAATGGGTATAGTGCTATTTATGGGTTCTAATAAAATGGGCAGAAGAACCATGTGTAGGAAAATAATAAATGATTCTAACTCTGATACATTGGGGAGATAGGCTATCATATATTCCAACGTAAGGCCAACCAATGGGATGCTGATTTCCTGGGGTTGTCTCCCCTGCCTATCATGCCTAGGTGTCTCTAGAGCTCTCAGGTGAATCCCTGTTGGAGGAACTGTTTACTGTGGCAATCAGTGAGATCCTCCTGAGACATGCACAAGCGTAACCTTTGGAATGACCTCTAGACTCACTTTGAAATATCTTAGCCATAGAAACTCATTTGTGGCCACGGAAGTTGCTGAGGACAGAAAGAGGGCAGAAGAGGTGTGATATGGGGCATTTTCAGGACTTGGAATTGTCCTGAATGTATTGCAGGGACAGATGCAGGACATTATATATCCTTCCAAAACCCACTGAATGGACTGAGGAAAAGTGTAAGTTACAATGTAATCTATAATCCATGCAGTGCAGCAGTGCTCCAAAATGTATTCATCAAATGCAATGAATGTGCCACACTGTTAAAAGAGGTTGTTGATGTGGGAGGAGTGGAGGGTGTGGGGAGTGGGGTACATGAGAGCTCTTATATACATATATATATTTTTAAAGATTTATTTATTATTTATTTCTCTCCCCCGCCCCCCAACCCGGTTGTCTGTTCTCTGTGCCTATTTGCTGCATCTTCTTTGTCTGCTTCTGTTGTTGTCAGTGGCACGGGAATCTGTGTTTCTTTTTGTTGCGTCATCTTGTTTTGTCAGTTCTCCATGTGTGCAGCACCATTCCTGGGCAGGCTGCACTTTCTTTCACGCTGGGCAGCTCTCCTTACGGGGTGCACTCCTTGTGTGTGGGGCTCCCCTACGCGGGGCCACCCCTGCATGGCACGGCACTCCTTGTGCGTATCAGCACTGCACATGGGCCAGCTCCACACGGGTCAAGGACGCCCAGGGTTTGAACCAGGGACCTCCCATGTGGTAGACGGACACCCGGACACCCTAACCACTGGGCCAAGTCTGCCGCCTCTTATATTTTTTAATGTAACATTTTGTGTGATCTATGTTTTTTTTTTTAAAAAGACAATAAAATATATTTTAAAAAACACCCTATTAAAAAAACTAATTTGTATTTAATATTTCCCCTTTTGATCTAGGTCTTTTTCCAAGTGCATGGCTAGTTGGCGCTTGTTAAAAATCCCCAGTACCAGGGAGGCTCATCCCCAGGAGTAATGTCCTATGTTGGGGGGAAGGTAGTGAGTTTATAGACTGAGTTTGGCTTAGAGAGAGGCCACATTTGAGCAACAAGGGATTCTCTCCCTTTTAACCAGAAGGATTGGAGAAATGAAAAGGTGAAAAAAACAAACTAACCCCCCACACAACTCTGATACTATGTGAGGCACTGTTATTTAGTGTCCTGATTCTCTGCTTAGTTTTTTTAAAGATCCCGGAGACAAAATAAATCCTGAGGAAAGACGTGACCCAGTCCCCACATTTGGCACAAGGGAGAATGAGACAGTTCTCAGGATCCGAATCCAACTCCACCACAGAAATCAGCCCTGCCCAAGTCTGCCACAGCAGCCCTGATTTGTGGTGCTTCTCTCACTTCTCCCATGTCATCATGTAATCATTTATTGGCATCTCTGGAGCCCTGAGGTAAAGTCTTTTCATTATTTATAAAAATACAATTTTTGTGATAAAAGCAACAAGACCACAATGCAGAACTTAACCAACAAGAGGAAAAAATGAAAAAGCTACCCACAATCCACTACCTCATCATAGTGGTATCTTTTCTTTCAGTATTTCTTCTATGCATTTACTTATATCATTGACATCAGAACATGCATTTTTTTTTTTTTTTGCACCTGTATGGTCTTGTCTTATCTTCTGAGGGATGTCAGAGTGGAGGTAAATAACTTCAAACAATAATTAGCACAAGTCCATAGCAAAAGTCTTGGCAAACAACTGCATTTCCTCCACGATTATTTTCAGGTGGCTGTCCACACCTCAGTTTCCTCATTTGTACAATGGGGGTCATACTAGTAACGCTAGCACAAACTCAGAGCAGCTGTGTGGATTAAACACAACAGGGACTTGCATGGAGAAAGAACTATCTGTAAATTCCTCCTGTATTTATACTTATGCCAACCTGGGGCTTGAAGAGTAAACGGGCCTGGCCTCATTAGCACTCTGAAGCCCTGACTTGAAAGGTGGAATGACGTTAGCACCTGTTCAAAACTTTGCTATGCCTCTATTTGTAAGTATATTATTTAGCTTCAGCATTCTGGAAAACTCCCATCCACTCCTCAAAGCCCTATTCAAATGTGCTCTCCTGCAGAAAACTTCCCTTCTCCCTGAAACTCTCTCCTTTTATGTCTGCAGCCTATTTGTGCATCTGTTTCTGCATTTAGCAATACGATTCTAAGTATACAAGTGCTACCTGAAAACATTTATTTGTAAAAAAAAAATTACAGATAAGGTTAAAACCTTCTTTTAACCCCCCTTCCTCATATCCACCAACTAAATGTATCTAGATTGCTTCCACTACTCTTCTTCCAAGTTAACCATCAAGTTAAGAGGTTTATACATCTCTTACATAACTGTATCATACTCGTGTATTATTTTCCTACTTAGCATACATCTTAGAAATTTCAGCATATCAGACCATATAGATTACCTCTTTCTTTATAATGATTGCTTAGTCTTCCATGGCAGAAGCTTGTCACAGTGTATTTAGCTATCCCCAAAGTATATGTTGCTACATCCTTGTACTCCCCAATCAGTAACCTGGTTGGTCTGTATACTTCCTTAGCTTGTGAGCTCCATGGGATTAGGATCTCTTATTTATCTCAGTTTCCCTCTAACCTAGCAAAATGTGTCTGTCACATGAGATGCTCAATGAATGGTTAGTGAATGAAAGAATGAATGAATGAATGAACAAAAAGGACGCTTCCAGTACCCATGCATAGAAATGAGAAGCTCTCTTGACCTTTCTTTCCCAGTCAATTGACCTTGAAGAGTCAGCACATGGCCGGCTTTCCACAAGGGGCATGGCCAGGGGCCCTCGGTTATTTTAGGGGAGGCCAGCTGCTTACAGTAAACAGGCTGCCTGTCCCATTTTCTGACTCTTGTGCAAATGCCCAGAGCCCTTTGGGCACAAGAAAGCCCAGGAAATAAATAAATACCTGCTTCAAAGTAACCAAACAGGATATTTCCACTAAACCCTTTCTCTACAGGAGAGAAAGATCGGGGTGGGGGTGGGGATGCCCAAAGCTGCAAGATTTATGAAGAAGCTATAAAGTCAATGGAAATAGGTTTTGCAGAGAAATGTGCTGCTTTTGCATCCCATCTTCAGGGCACTGCTGGGGTGTTTATTTCTTTTATGGGGCAGTCACGAAGTTAGAAATATAAACACTTGGAAGGATTATTTAGCAAGAGGGGTGAACTCACTTTGCTTAGGCAAGCCTGATCTCTGCTGTGATAACGGCGGGCCCTTAATCATTTGTCCTCTCTCTCCCAAGAAGCCCGAAGCATTTGACAGATCGTTGCAGTCGCGCGTTTACCCGACACACCATTACATCAGATTATTTAATGGATGTTCCCTGTCAGGGTAGAGACAGCATGTTCTCCCAGCCTTCCTTGACTTTGTTCCTCCTCCCGCCTTCACCTGGAATTCCTCCTTCAGCTCTGTCATCCCCCTCTAACCTTACTGGCCTTTCAGAACTCAGGCCAAGCACGACCTCCTCCAGGAGCACCAGCGCGCCGGCGTTACCGGCACTGCGCCCCCTGCCCGCACCGGCGAGACCTGCATGTGGTGGGACACCAGGAAGTTTTAAGCAATCTGTGTCTCCTGGTAATTTATATAATAGGGAGCATATTGGCACCTACCTCATCACAATCAGGTAAAGAGAACGAGCTGTTTATAAAGTACTTGCCAATAGGCATCGCCTAAGAAATCAGTCATGTTAATAATAATAATTATTATTATATGCCCCCTGCAATGACCCTATGTGGCTCATACTTTACTGCCTTCTGTTTATTTGCCTTTCCCACGGGGTGATTGCCTTCTGGAGGGTCCAGTCCTCCACGAACGCTGACAATAATTCTGGCCTTAACTGACATCCGTGCATTTCCTCTCCTCTCTCTCACTTTATCTGTACAATAAATAGATCTAGAAATTAAGCTGGGTAAGTTTTATATTTCCTTTGGTCATAAGAGAAAAACATGGTTCGAAGAGGCTGAGGGACTTCCCCAGAGCCCCCCAGTTAAAGACAGAGTCTAAGTGTTTCCAGAGAAAGGCTCTTCCCTCCACAGCCCGGTCTTGTCCCATCAGCTCAGGCACGAAGGCCATCTCCACTCTTTGTCTAAACGGGCAAGGGAAATGCCTGGCAAAGGCCTAGAGGCTCCACTCCACCTGATGGTTTTCAACAGAGAGGCAGGGATCAATGTAGGAAGAGCAAACACTTATATACCACTTACAAGCATGTGCCACTGTCCTACGCACGTCACAGGTATTAATTCATTTAATCCTAGCCCAAACCCTATGACAATGTACTATTACGTTTTCATAATACATGATATTATGATACAGGGGAGGAATCAGAGACATCTACCAAATGTTCCATGGCCTGTAACAGCAGAGCTGGGAGCCAAAGCCAGGCAGTCAGAGTCCAGAGCCTGTACTCCGAACCACAAAATAGTGGCAAGCTCCCTGAAATGCACAAATCAAAAAGACCTATCTACATTAACGATTAGCACTTTCCACCTCTCCTTAGCCTTCCCAGGAATTACAGCAACTCAGCAGTACAAGGCCAGAGGAAAGTTTAGAAGAAGTTTAAGGCTCATTAGATACTTTCTTGACACCTGACCCCACGTCAGCGATTCCCAAAAGATGGTCACTCTGCCAGACTTAAATTTTCCTGTAGAATATATGGAAAGTGGGTAGAGTTTTTATTTCTTCCTAATGGTCTCTAGGGGTCACTCAAGACTCTCTGGGCCCTGTTCTGAAAGACTCAAACACAATGGACAAAGGGGAGACACAGCTCAGATTCCAAGATTTGTTAGGCCAAAGTGATCACCAAGAATGGGTAAAATCTTGGTCTTCAATGGAACTGGTCCCTCTTCCCCCACTTCACTGATTCTAGAAGACTTCTTCAAAGAAGTACCAGGGATGCAAAACTGAGATCAGCTCCATTGTGACACTGGTGGAGACACTGTCTTTCCCTTATAGCTTTTTACATGCTTTTCTCTCTTGTACCTGAGTGTGGTCATACATAGAGGGCAGAGATTAGGGGTTAACATTATGACCAGAGAAGGTTTACAAGGACATTTCTAGTGTTTTTCTTTTTCCCTGTCCAGAATCCTGGACCCCCTTCTTTTTCTTTTAAAGATTTTTAAATTTATTCCTCTCCCCTTTCCTCCTCCCTCCCCCTCCCCCTTTGTCTGCTCTCTGTGTCCATTCGCTGTGTGTTCTTCTTTGTCCACTTGCATTCTTGTCAGCGGCACCAGGAGTCTGTGTCTCTTTTTCTGCTGTTGTGTCATCTTCCTGCATCAGCTCTCCGTGTGTGCGGCGCCACTCCTGGGCAGGCTGAGCTTTTTTTCACACAGGGTGGCTCTCCATGTGAGGCGCACTCCTTGTGCGTGGGGCTCCCCTACACTGGGACACCCGTGTGGCACAGCACTCCTTGCGCGCATCAGCACTGTGCATGGGCCAGCTCACCACATGGGTCAGGAGGCCCGGGGTTTGAACCCTGGACCTCCCACATGTAGGGGGACGCTCTATCAGTTGAGCCAAATCTGCTCCCCCCACCCATTTCTTTTAAAAGCAGCACCTGATATCCTTTACTTGTCCTTCTACCCCCATATGCTCAATCCAGGGGATTGATATGGGGCTGTACTTTCCCACCCCACTAGGAGTAGGCACGTGACCCAGAGCCAGCCAATCAGCAGATGACCCCAGTCCCCTGCCGCCATGACTGGCTGAAGAAGAGACCAAGCCCAGTTAGTCCACTTAGAGGCAGTGCGGGGACTTTGGCTGGGCATTTGGGGAAAGAAGTGTTTCTCTCTTGGGATAGCTCACTAGTAGGACCTAATCCTGGAACCAACAGAGAGAAAAGCGGAGACAAGGAGTAGAGAAAGCAAGAGATTCCTGAACAATGCCACTTGAGCCCCTGGACTTAACCTTGTCAGAAGGGTCTTCGGCAGTTCTTCAATGACGAGAAATAGGAAGGATGACCCCGTGGAATATCTTCTAGAAATGCGACAGGTGTTTAGGCTGACATTAACTGCACAGTGAATTGTTTGTGGTCATTTCATACTGTGGGGACATAGTCTATTTTTTAAACACTTCATGAAGTCCCATGTGCCTGAGATGGGCTGAATTAGGACTGCACCTTCCTCGACATGTTGCCTTAATAAAAAGAGGGAGGATAATGCATGGAGGAGAACCTTGGGGGCCCGACAGGCCAAGTTGTCTATGAACATGAGCAAATTATAAAGACAATCTTTGAAGAAACATTTGGCCCGTCCATGGGCAGCTGCACCATCTCCAAGAGGAGTGGGTGGGCTTTGAGATGGCTGCAGGCCCCTGTGAGCACATCTGGTGTCTCACAGGAGGATGCCAGCCCCTTCCACCTCTCTGCATCCTTCCTGGGCCAACTCTTACCTGGCAAAACACAACAGCTGCCCACTGGCTACTAAGGGAGGATGACCTCTAATGCATCCCTCTGCGCCCTCCCCGATCAGCAGAAAGACGTATCCTTGGCTTGCCCTCCAAAAACCTGCTTTAGAGGGATGGTGTGGGGCTGAACAGCAGGCGCTGAAGGTCTACAGCAGAAAAGGTCACTAAACACTCCAAGGATGCTGCGAGAGGTCATGCATGCTAGTCCAAAGCATCCCCATCTCCAAGAGACCCCGCGAGGGAACTCCTGGCTAGGGGCACTCTGCCCAAGCAAATGTACCATTTGCTTCATGGTCTCTTCTGAGCAGGTTCCTGTGGTCTGCTGTCTGCTAGGAGGCCCGTTAGGCCAGCTGGAGAGGAAGAGTCAGTATATGAGGCTGAAGCCTGGCTCCACTTCTGTTCCCACTTTTGTTTTCCTTTCTGGTTTGGCTCCCACTTCTCACATTTACATATCATTATAAGCTGCTGAAATCCTTTCTAGAACTAGGCCTGGTGTAAAATTACGAAGTGTGAGAGAATGCCCAGCAAGATGGTTAGTCTTATGCCAACTCGGCTCAGCTATAATCCCCAGCTATTTATTCAGACACGAACGCAGTGTCGCGGTGAAGGGTTTCTGTAGACGTCGTTAACGTCTGCAGCCAGCTGACTCTAAGTGAAGGAGCTGAAAGCTTGAAGAGGAAAACCGAGGCTTCCCCGAGGAAGGAGCTCCTGCCCTCGTGTTCCAGCCCGCGGGCCTGCCCTAAGATTTCGGACATGCCTGGCCAGGCCACAAGGCACAAGCCACCTCCTTGTAGTGGACTATTGGTATTTGTGTGTGTGTGTGCACACATATATATCCTCTTCACTCTTTCTCTGGAGAACGCTGACTGATAAACACAAAGACACGGTTACAGAGAGAGAGCTGGGCCCCTGGGACAAGGAGGGTTCAGCCTCTGGGCATGGGCAGAACCAGGGGAGCAGTCCACCTACGGAATTTCGTCTTAAAAAGGGTTTTTCCTTTCTAGATCTTTGCATGCCCCACTGGGGTTTGGAGGACATCATTTCTATATCTAATGGAAGTGGGAAGAATGGATGAAATTATTCTTCGACCCAGAGGCGTGAGTCCTGCCTAGTGTTCTGGATCTTTGTTCGCAAATGTGATGGCATCTTCACGTTGGTGGGGCCTTGGGTGCGAGTTCCGCCACGTTTCTCTGTGACGGGGAGGACCACAGCTGGGGTGTGCGATCGCAGCTGGCACCACCGGCTCTCTCTGCCTCAAGGGCCTTGGGGAGGCTCGGTGGCAGTCTCTGGTCTGTGGGATCCTAATGTCCTCTTTCAATCACAGCTCACGAGCGTTTAGAGAGTGACACCGCTCCAGGTAAAATGCTGCCCACTCTCTTTTGCCTTAGTCACTGGCTTCGGATCTGCCGATCCATTTCACCCTCTCAGCAGTAGAACATTCCCACCACCTCGGGAAAAGCACCTTTCAGCATCTCCAGAAGGGGATTTCACAGAAGCTCTGCTGCATCTCTTTCCAGAATTCACCCAACCACCCATTCAAGCATGAGCACAAATTTATGGAAGGGGCTCTGTGTGCCAGGCACTGTGCTAGGGTCATAAAACTCCACATACTCCTCCACCCAAGAAATTTGCATTCCAGTAGAATCTGGGGTTCACGCCCAAGAAGTGGAAAATAGCCAAGACTCTGAAGTTAGATGTCAGCCCCACTCCTGCCTCTGATCCCACCTGCCATCTGGGACAGGTTACCCTGTCTGGGCTTTAGTGACCTAATCTATAAACTGGGGTAATTGTGCCTCCCTTACAGGAGAATTAGATGACAACATGGGTGACAAAGGCCCAGCAAAGTGACTAGCGATCAAACCAAGAACATACATTAAGCACTGACTATGTGATGGGTATTTGTCTTTAGGGACTGATGTATCACCATAATTTAAAAAAAGAACAGGGAAATAGATGTGGCTCAAGGAGTTGAGCACCCACCTACTACATGGGAGGTCCCGGGTTCAGTTCCCCATTCTTTCTAAAGAAGAAGAGTAAGATACCAAGCTGATGCAATGGGCTGGCGCAGCAAGCTGACACAAGATGATGCAACGAGGAGACAAATGAGGAAACACAAGGAGAGATACAACAAACAGGTAGTGGATGTGGCTCAAGCAACTGGGTACCTCCCTCCCATGGGAGGGCCCAGGTTCGGTTCCCAGTGCCTCCCAAAAAGAAGATGAGCAGACACAGAGAGCAGACAGCAAGTGCAAACAACAATGGGGTGGGGGTGGGGGTGGGATAAAATACAATAAATCTTAAAAAAAAAGAAAACGATATTAAAAAAAAGAAACTGAGGCCCAGGAGAAACAGGCCTAAAGCCATATCACCAAGTAAAAGACTTGGACATCTGCTGTGTGAATCCAAAAGCAAGGGGCTCGACTGCAGCTCTGAAACCACTGGCCTTCAGCAGCTAATCTTGCCTTCCCCCTCTGCCTCCCTTCCCTCTGCTTTACATCCGTCTTTTCTTCTCTCCTTCTCGAGTCAGTGGGCTTGGAAAAGAGGCCTACAGAGACACCACGCTTGCTTTGTAACCATTCAGTCTTCTCCTGTTTGCCCCGTCAGCTGCACTAACTGCAGCATTCACAGAATTCGACCATGATCGATTTCACAAATTTTCTCCATCTTCACCTGTTCCCAGCCTTTGGACAGAACCTCAAAAAATTCACTGTGCGGCTTCTCCACCACTCTGAAGGCCCCTGGAGACAACCCCACAGCCTTTCTCAGGAACCCACATTCTAGGGTTCGAGGGCATAGATTGCCCACATGGAGAAAGCAGATGGGAGCAGTTGGGCAGAGACAGAGTGGGCTTTGGGAGGCGGACGCTCCTGAACCTTTAGGTCCTGCTATTCAGCGTGAGGTCCACGGGCCGGGCTAGAAGGGCACGCATTCAGGACCACGGGCCGGGCTAGAAGGGCACGCATTCAGGACCACCCCAAACCTGCTGATCCAAAACCCAGACCCACAGGGAATTCGTGCGCCTGCTGAAGGGCTGGGAGAGGGAAGACGGATGTCATGTAAAAAGCAGGCGAATGGATGTTTCCCTCACAGCCCAGTGACGGGTAGGGGACAGTTTAGATGTTTTCACTTTAAGAAAATAGACACTAGTGAATAATACAGACATCATGGGGCTCTTTAAGGAATAAATTAGCACTTAAGAAAAATTCAACAGAATAAACCAATCAGGCATCACAGACATGTAAAAAACACTCTACCCAACAAGAGCAGAATGCACAGTTTTCTAAAAGGCACAATTTTCTAAAGTGTGCATAAAACATTCTCCAAGTTTAGGGATTATCATGCTAGGCCCTAAAACAAGTCTCAATAAATTTAAACAGATTGCAATTAAAAAAAAATATTTTTCCCAGATGTATGGATTAAAGTTAGAGATTGATAAAAGATGAAAAAATAGAAAATTCACAAATATGTTGAAATTCAACAACACAGTCACAAAGTCAATAGATCAAAGATGTCACAAAGGAAAATAAATAATACTTTGAGATGAATGAAAATGAAAACATAATATACCAAAAACTCATGGGACATAGCTAAAGCAGTGCTTAGACAGGAACTGATAGCTATAATTACCTATACTAAAAAGGGAGAAAAAAGAAGAAAGATCACAAACCAAGGATCTAAGCTTCTACCATAAGAAACTAGGAGAAAAGGGCATACTAAACCCAAATTAAGAAGGAGAAAGGAAATAATAATGATTAAAGCAGGAGTAAATGAAATAGAGAACTGAAAAACAATAGAGAATATCAACAAAACCAAATGCTCATTCTTTTTAAGAAAAGTTTATTCTTTAAAAAGATTAATTAAATATGACAAACTTTTTGCTAGACTCACCAAGAAAAAAAGAGAGAAGTCCCAAATTACTAAAATTGGGAATAAAAGAAGGGACACCAATACCTTTTTAATGTGCCAATACTCCCCAAATTGATCTTCAGATTCCGTGTAATTCCTATCAAAACCCCAGATACCTTTCTTTTTGCAAAAATTGACAAGCTGACTATAAAATTAATATGGAAATGCAAAGGACTCAGAATAGCCAAAAGAGTCTTGAAAAAAAAAGAAGAAAGTTGGAGTTGGAGCCCTCACTCTTCCTAATTTCACAACTTGCTACGAAGCAACCTCGTATTTTTTGAATGTAATATTAAAAAAATAAATAAAGACAAAATAAAAAGCAGCCATATTTAAGACAGTCTGGTGTTGGCATAAGAATAGACATATACATCAATGGAATAGAACTGAGGATCCAGAAGTAAACCCTCACATGCATAGTCAATTGATTTTTGACTATTATGTAAGGATAATTAAATGGGCAAAGAATACGCTTTTCAATAAATGGTGCTGGAACAATTGGATATGCATATGTAGAAGAATGAATTTAAACCCCTACTTCACACCATATACAAAATAATTCAAAATGGATAAAACCATAAACCTCTTATAATAACATTCAGGTGTATATCTTAGTGCGTTTGGATTGTGTAGTGGTTCTTAGATATGATACGAGAAGCACAAGCAACAAAAGAAAAAATAAGACAAATTGGACTTCATCAAAATTTAAAATTTTTGTTATTCATAGGATACCATCAAGAAAGAGAGGAGAAAATTCACAAATGAGAGAAAATATTTGCAGACCATATATCTGAAAAAGGAACAGTTCCCAGGATATATAAAGAACTCTTACAATAAACAATACAAGCATATAACCTGATTAGAAATTGGGCAAAGGACTTGAATAAACATTTCTTCAAAAAAAAATACAAAAATGTTCACAGTAGCATTGTTTGTCATATCCAAAAGCTAGGAACAACTAAATGTCCATCAACGGATGAATGTCTAAATAAAATGTGGTAAATCCATACAATGGGATATAATCCAGTCATAAAAGGAAAGAAGTACTGATATATATGTATTAAAACATGGGTGAAACTTGAAAATATTATATTAAGTGAAAGAATCCAGACCCTTAAGGCCACATACTGCATGATTCCATGTACATGAAATGTCTAGAATAGGTATCTCCACAGAGAGTGAAAGTTGATTAATGTTTGCCGGAGATTGGAGGGAGAAGGTGATGGGAATGACTCTTTTCATGGTGATGAAAATTATCTGGAAGTAGATAGTGATGACAGTTACAAACCTTTGTGAATATACTAGAAACTATTGAACTGTACACTTTAAAATGGCAAATTCTATAGTGTGTGAATTATATATCTTATTTAAAAAGGATGAATAAATGAAAGTTTGAATGTATAGTTGGTTGGTTGGATGGATGGAGGGTAGGATGGATGGATGAATATGTGGATGGAGGGAGAAATGGATGGAGGGTGAACGGATGGGTAGATAGATGGGTGGGTGGGTGGAAAGTTGAATGGATGAATAAACTGTAGATGGATGGAGGGATGGACACACTGGGGGATGGATGGTGATGGGTGGGTGGAGAGTTCAATGGATGAATGAACAGTAGACTGGGATGGAGGGATAGATACATGGGGGATAGATGGTAAACTGATGAGTGAGAATTGGATGGGTTGATGCAGAAATGGATAAATTAATGAAACCATTGATAAGTGAAGAGCTATGGAGGCTCCAGGTATAAAACATTTAATTCTAGCTGCTTTATTACAAAGGGTGTGACTAGGCCAGGAGGCATTCCATGGTGAGAAACAAGAAAACACCATAGGTTACAGGTATTTCCAGAAAACCTATCCCGCTCTCCTCTCACGTTTATGCTGCATGACCCCCTATTAGACATTCACTCTTACACAGTATGATATTCTCTGCAATACTTTATCACCTTTTGAAATACGGGTATTTATTGCTCTTTCAAATTTTCCCTATACCCCAGTGGAAAGTAAGCTCTTCAAAAGGAGGAGGGGTTTTGTCTTGCTCTGTTCAAGCTGTATTCCCATCTCATAGAACAAGGATTGACACATAGTATGTGCTCAATAAATATTTATCAAGTGAATGAATAAATATCTTTATTCCTTGTGGAAAAGGAAGGCAGAGTCATTCTCGCCTCACAGTTCAGACAAAAGCAAAGATGCAGAAGACATCCCCAGGCATTTTGTGCCACCTCCTCATTATATGTGAAACCCAACTGAATAATCAGGGAAGAAATGTGGGGACACAGGTCTAACTCAAGCCAGCTGGTCTCTTCCCACTGGAAAAGTGTCCCCCACCCCAATTCGCCATTTCGAATAGTGCTGAAATTTTAGGAAAGCAAGGCAGGGGGCGGGGAAAGGGGGCCTAGGAATAAGCATGTACGTGACGGCTGATTCTGGAGTGGTTTAGAAAGCAGGTGGGAAGGAGAGATGTCTGGAAGCCCAGCCTGACCTATGGATTTTCTCTCTGAAGGCTGAGCTGCCACCTCATTTTCCCCATGTAGCCATCTTCCCCCATGCCTGCTGTCTGCCCCAACGAAGCCTGCGCCCCCGGCTCCATTCTGAGAGGACCTGCACAACCCCACCCGCTCCCTTCCTCCCTGTGCAGGTGACGTTCCTTTGCCCTTGTGACCAGCTCACATGCTCGTCCCCATTCTGCTCCCTAAACGGACCCGGATATTCGGCAGCTCGGAAGACAAAGGCACTAGGCAGTCTTCCCTCTGCTTTCTGCAGGAAAGACGCGGGTGGCAGGACACGGGGGTGGCAAGCACAGCGGGGACCGAGCTGGCGGGAGCGGATGTGACTGGGAGAACACAGAAGAGCAGCGGGGAGGGCCCTCGGGGGCGGCAAAGCTGGCCTGTCGCCCCCGCCGCGTGGCGCCGTTTCCACCTGACCTGCACAGTGTGCGCCCGGGCCACGCAGCCAAGCTCTCCACGCCCGGTAACAACCCTGGGACACTGTCCCGCGCGTGCTGTTTAAGGGGAGCCTGGCACACGGATGTCGCGGCAGCACTCCTCAAAGGGCCCCAAAGTGGAAACGACCCAGGTGTCCATCAACTGAGGACTGGCTACACAACAGGTGGCACAGCCACACAGAACCGAGTATGATTGGGCAGTAAAAGCAATGACGTGTTAACACAGGCCACGACACGGCTGAACCTTGAAAAGATGACGCTGAGTAAGAGAGGACAGAAACAAACGGCCGCAAGGTCGCCTGATGCCATCTCTATGCGGAGTCCAAAAGAGGCGACTCTATATGCAGAAAGTAGAAGAGCGGATGCCGAGGACTGGGAAGACGGGGGCTTGGAGGGGTGAGGGCTAACTGGCATGAGGCTTCTTTCGGGGGTGATAAAAAGGTTCTAAACTGTGAACAGACCAAAAACACATTGACTTGTACACTTTAAATGGGTTACTTAACTGTGAATTACATCTCAGTAAGATTGCTACAGAAAAAAAGTTTCAGGGCGAGACAAAGATCTCAGCAATCGAGATAAATAATATTTTAATGCAATTTTTAAAAATAGAAATTAATAAAATAAAAAGGTTCTAAACTGTGAACAGACCAAAAACACATTGACTTGTACACTTTAAATGGGTTACTTAACTGTGAATTACATCTCAGTAAGATTGCTACAGAAAAAAAGTTTCAGGGCGAGACAAAGATCTCAGCAATCGAGATAAATAATATTTTAATGCAATTTTTAAAAATAGAAATTAATACAAATAATCCATAATAGGCAAATAACGAAAATTTAAATAGAGACGGATCTAACCCTGCACTCCTACAACGCATCTTCGTTCACCAACCCCTCACCCCAGCCCTGCACCACAAAACCCACACGTAGTATAAACTTCCCATTTAGTAGGTTGCTGCTTCTAGACTGTAACCCAGAAGAGTACACAAGGGGCACTCATAATATTCTACTTCCCCTTGGGGGAGCCAAGAGTGTTTTTTTATTTCACTCTTCACACACTTCTGAATGGTTAGAAATAATGGCTAATACATAAAAACGCTAAAATATTTGCTTCCAAAATATTTAAAGAAAACAAATTTTGCATTGCCTTTAAGAAGTGAAACCATCAAATAACCCATAGAACAACCATCTCCCACCCCATTCTTCGTTGGGGCATCAGGGAACCCATGACCATTCAGTCTCGCTCCCAGCACACCTGTCTGCAACGTGCTCATCCCGCACGCTCTCCACCTGCAGAGGTGGCGACTGGTGGTCCCGCTCCGTCTTGCTCCCCCTATTCTAGCACCTTCTCTCTGCCATGCCCTGCGCTCGGGACTGGGGGTCCGAGGAGGAAGGCAGGGCTCTAATGCTCACCAGCAGCCCGCCAGAGCGGTGATGGACAAGCAGCAGGTCACTGCAACACCATCGTGACGGGCCTAAGTGCTCGGGGGGACATCAGGAGGGCTTCCATGGGGAGCCACTTCTGAGTTGAGGGGTTGGGGATGACTAGGTGGGGAATGGCATCCCCGGTGGCTGGAACAGTGCAGGCAAGGTAACGAGGCAGGAATGAGCAGGCTGTGCGCAGGGAGTGGGACTTCTAGCAGGCGTCCTGCGCCATGATCTTGAGAATGGAGGACATGAGCTAAGGACGCTGGAGTCAAAACGAGAAGCAGCTCTGGGTCCCCCTTGATACCAACTGCACCAGCCCTGGAGAAAAAGGAATGCCTTTGTTTCAGCACTTGAGTTTTTGGCCTCTCCGCCTGAACCTCAGTGGAACTCCAATGTTGAGTTCTCGCTATTTATTTACCGGGTGCTGTGTGTGAGGTGCCACCACCTGCATTAACGACACAGGTCAGGGTCGCCGTCTCAGGGCTCTGTCGGCAGTTGAGACATCCGTAACTTTGTCTTGTGCTTCCAGGGCTGACCCCTCACCCTTGCCTGTGCCTAGAGACCACCTTACCTTGGCACTCTATCTCCAAAATATATACCCCTGACCATTAAGCTCCACTTGTAGTTTCACATTCAAACGCCTTCCGTGGCCAACCACTGTGTGACACACCCAGATGTTCACAAGTACTTGCTCACAGGTGTCCAGGGGGAGGTCGGAAAAGGCACCAGGTAACTGTTCAGCATCGAACTGTATAGGCAAGAGTCAGAGCAGGAGGGGCTGGGTACAGGGGCAGGGTCTCCCAAACCTTCCTTGCCTGCTCCTGCTCAGGTAGCACCTGCACTGACCAAGGCTGGTGTGCAGTGAGCCTGGAAAGCTGGGAGACGTGCCTGCCTGGAAAGGCAGTTCAACGGGAGAAGGAGGGGCTTTCCAGATGCGCAGTGGCCTCCAGGCAGAGATTTCCACACTGATTCTGTGTCACGATCTCCAGTGGGGCTTGGTAGCACAGTACACCTGCCAGAGCCCTCCTGTATGAGTCAGCCAAAGGGGTGCTAAGGCAAAATACCAGAAACTGGTTGGTTTTTATAAAGGGTATTTATTTGGGGTAGTAGCTTACAGACACCAGGCCATAAAGCATAAGTTACTTCCCTCACCAAAGTCTATTTTCACTGTTGGAGCAAGATGGCTGCCGACGTCTGCGAGGGTTCAGGCTTCCTGGGTTCCTCTCGTCCAGGGTCTTGCTTCTCTCTGGGTTCAGGGTTCCTCTCTTCCCAGGGCTTCCTTCTTCCTGGGCTCAGGTTCCTCCCTTCCTGGGGCTGGCTTCTCTTTCCTCTGCCTGCTGACTTCCCGGGGCTCCAGCTTAAGGCTTCAGCATCAAACTCCAACATCAAAACTCCAACATCAGAAACCCCCAACTCTGCCCTTTCCCACGCCTTTTACCTTGTTCAAGGAGGGGGGACTCAATGCCCTAATCCTAACTCAATCATGACCAGGTACAGATTGGATTACAAGCATAATCCAATATCTGTTTTTGGAATTCATAACCATATCACACTGCTACACCTCCTCCCACCCTCCAGGAGCTTCGATGCCAGGCAGGTCAGGGTGCCAAAGGGGCTGAGCACATGGGTCCTGGAGCCCACGGCTCTGTTCAACTACAAGCTCTAGAACTTCCTAGCTGTGTGACCTTGGGGAAGTTACCTTACCACTCTGTGCTGAGGTTCTTCATCTGTATTGCAAGATAATGGTTTCACCTATCTTACTGAGGCTATTGAGAAGATTAAATGAATTCAAATGTATTAAGAGCTTAGAACACAGCCTGGCTCTCAGAAAACATGCAAGTAACTATGGTTATTATTCTGTATTAGCTATAGCTTTAAAAAGCTATACGAACAGTAAACCCTGAGTTAAATCAAGAGCTATAGTTAACAGAACAATTACAAAAATGTGCTTTCTGCAATTGTAACAAATGTTTCACACCAATGCAAGGTGTTAATAACAGGGTTGTATATGGGAACCCTGTATTTTAGGCATGGCTGTTCCATAAACTCCCAATATCTCTAACAAAGGGGGAAAAATTCCCTGGATTAGTTGAGAATGACGGCGGTAGGACAAGCTGGTATACTAGAAAGCACAGTCTTGGGCTCTGACAGATCTATGAGCTGTGTGACCTGGGGCAAGACACTTAACCTCTCTGAGCCATGACTATCCCATTTGTAAAATGGGAGTCTCTTCCTTGCAGGGTTGTTGGAAAGGCTGGGAGTATGAACGACACAGGATCCCACATGGTGCTGTGCACATAGTACTTGCTCAACAAATCACAGGCCTTGCTGTTAAGGTCTCCTAGAATAGGAGAGCTCAGCTCACTGCACATGTGACTTTAGGCTGTGCATGACGGTTCCGCTTTCCCTGGATGAAATCGGTTCCCGGCATTTCCAAACGGGAAATTCATTTTCATCTGTCACAACAAAGCACCAGCATCAAGAGCCTGCTGAATGCTCAGGGCAGTACGTTAGTGCCCTAGGAGGAAGCCCTCCAGCCCTCCAGGCTCTTCCAGGACCCAGAATTGCAAAGGAAAGAGAAGGGAGAGCCGCCCTCCTCGCAGCACCCACTGCTCGGGGGTCCGCTGGCCCCAGCGTCTCTCCCCCACTCTTCTAACGCCCAATGTCTGGGGCGCACAGTGCATACCCCGGGGAGGGGCTTTTTCCCCTGGGGCAGCAGCAAGTGCCTCTTTCAAGAGGCTGGCGAGATGCCGGCTGGCATCAGTCTGTGGCCCGGTGGCTTTAGCACCGAGTGCTCAAGCAGATACCATCGCGTACGCGGTCGCCATGTCGGCCACCCACTTGGGGCTTAGCGCACCCGGCTTTGTGATGTGAGCTGCGCGAGGCAGTTGGCCTGAAATCTTCTCCTGTCTCTATACCTCTGGCTTCATCTAGACTGTGAGCTCCTTGGGCTTTGGGAAATGGCCTTTTATTCCCCCGGCGCCCCTGTGGCCCCACCGTGGTGAGCCAGTAGAGCAGAAAGAGCTAAGCTGCCGCCACTGTGACTCGCCGGCTGGGGGGCCTTGGACGGGCCCTTGATCTCGCTGGAGCCTGGGCTTCTGGGTTGCAAAAAGCGAGGCCAATGTAGTGTCTCACTAAGTGAAGGTAGGAAAGTCTGATAGCATTTATGGAAAGTGCCTTTCAGATTTAGAGGGATTATGCAGCGCCGGTTTTGAATCATTACCTAGAGGTCAAAAATCTGTTGATTTCGTTGATGGGGGACAGATATCTCAATGTGTTTTTTGCTGAGGCAGAGAAAAAAAGTTCCTAAGGAGCATACGTGACGGAAGGACCACTCATCTCCCTGCCCTGCTTGGCAGTTTGAGGGTGGCACAGGCAGGTGGCACAACTGAAATTTCCTGAGCATCTCTTCTGAGCCAGGAGCCAAGACTACATTTTATCAAATAATCTTCACAGTCACTGTATGAATGAGGTAGTATTGCCCCTGTTTCACAGATGGAAAGGCTGGGGCTCCAGCACATCTACTAGGAGGCCTAGAAGCAAAAAGTCAGATAATAACAAGTGTTGACGGGATGTGGACAAATCAGAACCCTCATATACACTGCTGGTGGGCATGTAACATGGTGCCGCTGCTTTGGAAAAGAGTCTGGCAATTCCTCAAACAGTTAACCCCAGAGTTACCATATGACCTAGCAGTTCCACTCCTAGGTATATGCTCAAGAGAAGTGAAAATAAACCCATGCCAAAACTTATACATAAACATTAATAGCTGTATCATTCATAATAGCCCCAAAATGGAAACAACCCAAACGTCTATCAACGGATGTATGGCTAAACAAAATGAAGTTCTGATAGAGGCTACCAGATGGATAGATCTTGAAAACATGTTGCTAAGCATAAGAAGCCAGTCGCAAAATACCACGTTATATGACTCCATTCATATCAAAGTCCAGAATAGGGAGATCTATATATAGAGAAAGCAGATTGGCAGTTGTTTAGACTCAGAGGGACAATGGGGGACATTAGGAGGGTGACAGCTAAAGGGTACGGAGTTTCATTTTAGACAGATGAAAATATTCTTCAATTCAGTTTAGTGGTGGTTGCATATAACTGAATATACAAAAAACCATCAAATTATACACTTTGAATGGCTGAACCGTGTGCTCTGTTCATTTCATCTCAATAAAAACTGTTAAAAATTTTTTAAAAAGAGAAAAAGAAAGAAATGACAGGGCTATGTTGCAAACTCTCTGCCACCACCTGATTTTTATTCTTTAGGATTAAAATCCCAAATCCCAGCTTGCCCTGCGGCAGGAGCCGGTAATGGAAATGGGAGGGAAAATGACCTCTAGCCCCTCCCACCTGGCCCCTGAAAACCTGCCCCGCGCCTCCCTCTGTGCCCTTCAGGCAGGAGGCTGAGGGCCCCGGGAGCCCCGGAGCAGTGGTCCTCAAGCCCCCGCTGCGTCCCAGTTCCAGGGGGTTGTGCAGAGGCCCAGGCTGCTGGGTCCCCGCCGAGAGGCTGCCAGCAAGCCTGAGCCTCTGCCTCTCTAAGAAGCTCGCAGGTGACGCTGGGGCTGCATCCAGGACACCTGGGAGAACCTCTCTTCTGGAGGTGGGCAGGGCCACAGGTGCAAGATGCTTGGGTGCCCGAAGCACCGTATGGAGACAAGCCGCCCACTGCGGAATTTGGGGGCTTATTTACTACAGCTGCCAGCAGGGCAATCGAAATGAAAGCTTAAGAAAAGGCTCTCCGCCTATGAAAATGGGTGGCTTAGGAAAAACAAAAGCTACTGAACGGGAAGGGAGAAGCCCTGCGTTTCATATGCAGACCTCAGCACATCTGACCCCCAGTTACTTCCAAAGCAATATCCGTGGTGAAGGAGGATGGCAACCGTGATGCCAACAGCCAACTCCAAATCCCACTGAGGATAAGGAAATGACTGCAAGCTGCTATCAGGAAAACAAGAGAAAAGAAAAACTGCCAGGCTTAATGGGGCCCCTGATGATGCTAAATCGTCGTTTCTGGGATTCAACCATCGCCCCTTCCTTTTGCTTCCAGCTGCCACTACCCCAGCTGAGAAGCAAACATTACGACTGAATTCTATCACCCACTTCCCGAGTGCCGGGCCCGGGTTTAGCTCTGTGCATGTATTAACACATTAATCCCAGCGTGCGTTTCCTGGATGTGTGCAGCAGCTTTCTAACCAACAGCTGCCAGATTAATCTTTTCAAAGCCACACTTTGAACCTGTCACTCTCCTGATCAAAACCATCAAACCCCCTTTCTGGCCTAGAGAGCAGAGTCTAAACATCTCAGCAGGACCTTAAATTCTCTCTGAGACCTCATACATACCTCCTCATCAAAACTCTTATTACAGCCCACGCCAGTGATTCCCAAATGTTAGTGTACATCAGAACTCCTGGGAAGAGTGCTGAAAGGCCTATTCCCAGGCCCCCCCCCCCCCGCCATGCCTCCTAAATGAAAGTAGCTGGTGATAGAGCCCAGGAATCTGCATTTTAACCAGCTCTATCAGCGATTCTGATGCAGTTGGTCCAAGGACCACGCTTGAAAAACGTTGCTCAAATGAGAACTGACAGAAGCAAGTGTGCACGCCCTATTGCCAACAGGACTTCCTATCAGAGAGAAATCAAGTCTTAGGCTAGAGGCCCTGAAAGAGCAGCTAGCGTTGCCTTAGGTCTCACCTTCCTCACTAGACCGGGAGCCTGCTAAAGAGGTAGCCCTTGCACATCTCTCTCCCTCCTCCTGGCTCCTGCCTTCTCTCCATCACAGCCGGCACCAGCACAAGGCCTGATGCAGAGCAGGGCTCAGTAAGTCCTTGCTGAAGCGAAATCTCTCTCCTCGTGCAGTCAAGGAAGTTGACCGGGGAAAGGCAAGGCAAAGGGGCATCCCCCCTTGTCCAGTCCCCACTTATCCTAACAGGGAATTCATAATGCCATCACCACCCCTGAAGCGGCTACGTTTGTCAAGTCATTTGCAAGGGCCCCGCTGGTTATGGGAGCCGCTTTCTCTAACCTTTCTGCCTTCTTATGGAACACGTGCAATTTCCCTAGGATTTCCCAGCTTTGTGACTTTTGTCCAAAAAAAAATTTCAGATTTTATTTTTCAGCTTCACTAAAGTCATCGGAGAAAACTTTCACTTGGCATTTCAATTAAAACTCTGGCAATGAGTGTTGGTACTGCCAGATTGAGGACTGGCGGTTGAGAAAAGGCCGTTTTTCTAAAAATACCAAGTCAGGAATTTTCCAGTTCCCAGCCACTTGAAAGAGAAGCTCCACAGGCAGGAAGTCCTGGAAGCAGGCATCTCACTGCGGAAACGGGCACGCCTCGGCGTTCTCGAGCCGTGCCGGTCCGCGGCTGTCCTTCCAGCAGGCGAGGGCGAGAGAAGGTAAAAGCTGCGCCAACCTGCGGATACAGGGGCACGTAGAGACCGAGGCCGAGACGAGAGAGACGCTTCCCCGGGGCGAGGGATGCCGAGGGTGCCAGCCAACTGCCAAAGGCGGGAGAGGCGAGGGCGCGTCCTCCCCGCGGGTTCTGAGAGGGCACGGCCCCGCAGACACCACGATTTGGGTCTTGACTTCAGAACTGCGAGACAGAAAATTCTGTTGTTTTAAGCCACTTAGAGAAAACGGAGGCTCTGAGGTGGCAGCAACTCGGTAAAGGTCACACAAAACGGAGCGGCTGATCCATTGGCAGAAGTTCGGAAGTGTTCCCGGCAGCGTCTCAATGACCAGGGAGCCCAGCTGGCCCGAGGCTTTCTCTGGCCGGCCCAGGCCTGGGCCCCGAGGCCTCCCGCATAGCACTTTCCCCGGGTGGGGAGCGCACTTCCTCCAACGAGGCGTTCATTCCGGTTCTAGGCAGCAATCGATTTTTCTTTCTTTTTAGGAAATACCGATGATTGAGCTCAGGACCTCATTCATGAGAAGCGGGTGTTCAACCCCCGAGCTACACCTGCTCCCCAGCAATAGATTTTTAAAACTATTTCCTTATGTGGATTAGAAATGGGTCTCTTCCAATTTCCACTGTGCGTTTTTCTCCTACTCTGTGCTGTGGCCAGGGTTACATTATTTTTAAACATCAAAACAACCCTCCAGGGACAGCATCATCAACCCTGAGACGGGGCCTGCAGGACGTGTCCAGAGAGAATCAGAGAACTGGGCTCCGCGTCCCCACTTCGCCGTTCAGAGCTGCGTGACTACTGGAAGCATCTCTAGCCTGTGCCCTCTGTCGAACGGGGATAAGAACGCAACCCTAATGCCCTTTCCAAGGCAACAATGTCAGGTCAAGAACGCACAGAGGAGGCACGCAATAAACGATCCTTCCACCTTCCCATCTTAGCACGGAACAATACACACCTGAGCTTGCCACGTCAACGAGACCCAAAAATAATGACTGAAGTAAAATATAACAGAACTGGCTTAAAGATGGCAAACAAAGAATAGAGAGAAACCATAATACCGCTCAGAAAGAAAAGAAAGTGAAACTCTATTGACCCTTATGATGTGCTGGCCGGTATGCTCCACACTTTTGAGTTTTCTATGCTGCTTTTACAGCCTAAAAGGCCGTTGCCCTTATTCTCACTTCAGAGATGAAGAAAACATGCTCAGAGACGTTGAGCGGCTTTCCCGAAGCCACACAGATTTTAAGCAGGAGATTGAAGGTCAGGACTCAGGACGGCCCCTTCAGTCGTCTTTACACTGCACCATGTGGCCAAGCCAAAGTGACAACCAGCGTGGGTGCAACCCTGGAAGGAAGGCAGGCCACGCTGAGAATGCAGCCCCGGGGGGGAGCGGCACACTCAAGCTCGCAAAGTGAATCCTAAGACCTCTCGGAGGAGGAGCGGCCAGGCTCCAAATCAGTCCGAAGGAGGACCCGGCAGAGGAGGGGAGGGAAGAGCGGCTGCCGAGACAGGTTTTTGAGCGTCTTTTCACAAAATCTAAAAATTACTAACCTTCTACATGTCAAAAATAGTTTTTGTCAACACATGCAAGAACACCCTGCTGAGATGCAGCCCAAATGAGCAGATGGGTGAGTTTGCAGACTCGCAGACGTTGGAGATGGAAAAGTCCCTGATGACAATCTCCAAAGGACAGGCCCCGAAACCCCACCCCCGCGGGGCCCGCCTCTGAGCTGAGCTGCTCTCAGTACCTTCCCGGAGCCTCCGTCTTCTGGCCTTGGACAGGAATCATGCTCTTGGAAGCCAGGGCTGGGCAAGGCCTTTTGTGTCTTAGATGACACCCCTCCTCTGCTTTCAGCGCTTATCTCTCTGCTATACTCCTCTCCCTTCTCCACTTGCTCTGAGCACCTCACCTGTAGGCCGTACCATGCCTATGGGACAGGCAGGCTCTTATTCGAGGCCACAGAGCTGGGATTCAGATGAGTCAGGAGGAAATAATTACACCCCAAATCCATTTGCCTTCAAAGGCCACGAGTTTACCATGGTCCCCCACAGCTTCTAAGAAAATATCGACTCTCCATTTTGTCCTTTGGAAAATTAAGACCCATGAATGCCATACACATGGCTTTCAAATAGGATGGCAGGAGCAAAGGTAAAATGAATATACAAAAGCAGAGACATAAATCCCAGGCTATTCCAAACTTGGCCTGCAATTTGGTTCTGTGCTTCCTGTGGCCAAAGCAAAAAAAGAAACAAGATGATCTGCACAACTAGCATCAGCCAGGAGGAAGAATTTGACCAGGAAGAACTTGCAAGTACTTACGTGGGTTTCCCATGGGACTAGTGAGTCAGGGAGCAGAGAGCCCCACTCTCAACCCTCCCTGCATCAGTTTCTTAGGATGCGTATGGAATGGAACATCTGAGCCAAACTTACTGAATGCAGCTGGGTAGAGCCAACATAATGAGGCCCAAGTGCAAGCCTCATGGGTGTTCAAAGCTTAAGTCATTGGCAAGATCAACCTCTTTGCTGCTCAGAGTGTGGTCCATGGACCAGCAGCATCAGCATCGCTGGGAGTATTATTAGAAATACAAGACTTTCAGGCCCCCAATTCTAGGAATCAGAATCACTAACGAGATCACTGGAAGATTCGTAAACACTTGACAGTTTAAGAAACACTGCTCCAAAGAGTTGGCCCCCAATTACCCCACCCTTAAAGACTGGGTGCTCATTAAAAATACAGATTCCTAGGCCCTCCCCAAGAGCTTGACCCCTGGTCCTTGACCTTGGCTGCATGTTGACATTACCTCGGGGACTTTAGTAGAATAAATCAGAAACCACATCTTCTGATCTGTTTCATCTGGAGTGTGGTCTAGGCATCAGAATTTAAAAAAAAATCTCCAGGTGAGGCCACCATCCAGCCCAGATGGAGACCCACTGGGCCAGAGCATCAGGAGTCCCACAAACTATCTCACACTGAGAGTTCAGAGCCACCACGGTGGTGGTGAGGCTTGGTTTGGAGTAGGATCTGGGTTGACTTGGCCTGTGACCTTGGGCAAGGCACCTGGCCATTCTGAGCCATGTTCCCTTTATCTGTACAACAGACTTTTCAAGCATGAGCATTCAGAATTAGTGTGATAAAACAGATGACATGTGTACAGCAGAGGTTCCTGACCCTGCCTGAGTGGTTTTTAAAATGAGCTGATGTCCAGTTCTTATCCCACACCAATTAGATGAGACTCTCTAGGCACAGGAACCAAGTCTCAGAATGATTTTAAAGCTCTATACGTGGCTCTATTTGCAGCCAATGTTGAAGATCGCTGAATGAAACATCAAACACAGCACCTGGCACATAGTAGGTGATTTGCAAAGGTTATGTACTATGACTTAAAAACATATTAATGCACTCATGTTAGGCTACTAACATTCATCTAATTCATTCAGCTAGCATGCTCCTTGCTACATCTTTATATTAGCCAAAGCCCATAGGAATTGACCAGCAAGGTTGTAATTCTAGACATCTGAGCAGGGCTGGTGGTGACGGGTTCAGGGGGGCAGGCAGCTCAAGTCACAATCTAGCTCTAACTGTCAGCCAGGTCTGCTTCCCACTACAGCAACACATTACTAGGATGTCCACAGGGATCTCATTAGACCTGCACACTGTTCCTGAGGCTTATTAGACAAGAACAACTCATGAATCACTGTCCACGCTAACAACCTCACACTTTTATGAAATACTGACTCCCAAGAAAGAACGCCCTCAGAGTTAACGGTGGCATTTTAGGGACCCTCTGACAAGAAGTAGACATGAGCCCTTAGAAAAGTCACTCTCCCTCTTAGGTTTGGCATTCTCATCTATAAAATGGGTGCAGTGGTGTTTGTTATGGAGTGTTGTTCTATGTTTTAGTTGCCCAGGTGCTGACATCAGTACCATACAATAGGTTGGCATGGCAACAGGGATTTATGGCTCTCAGATTCAGAGGCTAGAAGGCTCACTTTCTCCCAGGTTGGTGTCTTCTGGCTGGCCAGCAAACTTTGGGGTTCCTTGGCTTTTCCATTACATGGCAGTGCACGTGGTGGCATCTCCTTTCTCTTGCAGGTTCAGATGACTCACAGCTGGGTGGGTCCCCAAGGCTTCTCTTCTCCATATCCAAATTCCTTTGCTTGTAAGGACTCGGCCACACCTGATGAGGCCTGCCCTCACTCAGCTTAGGCTCACCTTAACTAACAACATCTTCAAAGGTCCTAGTTACTCATGGGTTCACACCCAAGGACCAGGGGTTGGGATCTGAACATGCCTTTTGTAGGGGGCCATGAGTCAATCCCCGAAAAGTCTAGATGAGCATTTCCAAAATGTGACTCATGGAATGAGCATGGGAGCTTCTCAAACGAAAAATGAAGTAGCAATCACACAGGTAAGAAAAAAGCTAGGTTAAACAATGCTAAAATTTAATACAGAAGTTTTTAGAACCTTTAAATCTTTAAATATGCTCATGTACATTATAAGTGGATATTGTCTACAACACATCCTAAACTTGTTTTATTATAAAATTCTTTTGTTTCATGAATATCTAGGGTTTCTTAAACTGAATCTTCTTCCCTTAAGGAAGGTATAGATAGAATTCAAGGGATTGGCCCCTGAACTTAGAATGAAGAAAGTTATATTTATTTTCACTAATCTCTAATTCAGCGTTGGTCAGCTACAGCCCATGAGCCAAATCCAGTCCCACTGACTGTTTTTAGAAGTAAAGTTTTGTTGAAACACACCCATTTCTATTTGCTTAAATTTTGTCTATGGCTGTTTTGGTGCTAAAACAGCAAAACTAAATAGCTGCAACAGACACTGTAAGTTTTGTGAACCTGAAAAGCCAAAAATATTGACTATCTGGCTAGTTACACAAAAGTTTTTTGAACCCTTCTCTAATTGAACTTCACTATTTCCTTCAGTTGCGAACACTGGCAAGCTACAATAGTATTAGTAACCTGTGACTCTGTCACCTATAAAAGTCACAGCTATTTTAATGTCACATTGTAAGTGTAGCACAAATCTGAAAATAACATTTATGCTCTACACGACTTTGCAATTATAGTAGCTATTACACCCGCTCCTGGGTCTTGTTATTTAATGTGTTAATAAAGATGCACATAAATTACTATTTCAGGCTTTTTTTTTGAATTTTGGTAAATGTGCCTCAGTATAACTGGCTTCCTATGTAATCCTCTGCATTTCACGTTATGCATTTAAAAACATCTTGCCAGGAATGCCATAGGCCACTGCCAACAGGGGCGTTGCACCTGAATGCTGACCTGAAGAGACTGGTTTCCTAAGCTCACAGTTGGAAATGATGCTTTCCTGGAGCATTTCTCCACTTTCCCCATCCCTGGGGAGGTAGATAAGAGAGAACAGAATCTGAAACAGGATCCACAACTGACAAGTTTAATCTGGAGGACAAGTGTCACCCCAAGGATCAGGGCGAGGGCCGTTCCTTCGCTGCCCCTCACAGCACCTCTGGGCAGCCACCAGGGGCATGGTTCCACTGAGGAGGGCACAGCTCCCGCAGGCTCTCCCTGGCCCGTGGGCAACATGGGCTCTGGCCACAACAGGGTAGAGACCAGTCAATACATTTTGACTTAATTACAAGAGGCAACAGGCCCCCTTGCTGCTTTTCTGCCTGCACTTCCTTTGTACAAATGGAAGGAGGGGAAATGCACAATGTCCTGGCAGAAGGGTAGGGTACTTGCAATATGGTTCCTACACGTCTCTAGGCCAGATAGGGGACTCTCATAGTGGGATTGAGGTTTTTCATCTACAAGGTGGGGCTACTGCTGCCTGCTCTGATGATGGTGATGATGATGATGATGATATATGAGGCTCCAGGGAGAGCACAGACCTGAGGAGCTTTGGCAAATTCTATAAGGAGCTAACAATTAAGACAGGTGTTGATATACACGCATTTGCTCAACATAATTTATTGAGCACTTACTATAGGTCAGACCCTGCTCTAGGTACTAGGGATGGAGTAATGAAAAAGGAAACCAAGACTCCGGTCCCATGGAGCTTACTTTAGTGGAGGAAAAGAAAAACAACAAACAATAAGCAAACACACAAAATAATTTCAGAGAAAGAAAAATTCCATGCAGAAGATTATAGTGGTAATGGTAACAACACAATGTAATTAGCACCACTGATTTCTATATCTGAATAGGGATGCAAGGGGAATTTTTAGGTAGAATATGTTGCTATAACAAAAACTGAAGGAAAAAAAAAGCAAGACAAACAGTGAGCCCTAATGTGAACTATGGGCTCTAAGTAATAGTACAATTATAATACACTAATATAAAATGTTAAAAATGGGGAAACGGACTTGGCCCAGTGGTTAGGGCGTCCGTCTACCACAAACCCCGCGGTTCAAACCCCGGGCCTCCTTGACCCGTGTGGAGCTGGCCCATGTGCAGTGCTGATGCACACAAGGAGTGCCCTGCCACGCAGGGGTGTCCCCCGCGTAGGGGAGCCCCACGTACAAGGAGTGCGCCCCGTAAGGAGAGCCGCCCAGCGTGAAATAAAGTGCAGCCTGCCCAGGAATGGCGCCGCCCACACTTCCCGTGGCGCTAACGACAACAGAAGCGGACAAAGAAACAAGATGCAGCAAATAGACACAGAGAACAGACAACCGGGGGGGGGGGGGGGGGGATTAAATAAATAAATAAATCTTTAAAAAATAAAATAAAATAAAATGTTAAAAATGGAGGTGGGTATATGGAAACTCTATTTTCTGCATGATCTTTCTGTAAACCTACAACTTCTCTAAATTAAAAGTAAATAAATCTCAGGGAGTCAGAGTTGAAGGGGGCAGGTTACTTTAACTTGGGTGGTGAAAAAGACCTTTCAGTGGAGGTGATAGTTAGGCTGAGATATGAGGGTCCAAAGAGCCAGCGAGGAGATCTGCAGTAATTGTTCTCCATGTGGAGGGAACAGCTGGGGCAAAGATCCAAAAGTGGAAGACAGCATCGTGTTCCAGGGGGAAACTCAAGGCTATTGTGTTTGGAGTGGAGTTGTCAAGAGAACCCAAGTAGCAAATGAGGATGCAGAGGCACACTGGGTTCATGAGCCAAGGTTAAGGGCAGTGGGAAGCTACTGTAGGGTTTTGAGGAGGGGAGAAAGACAAGGTGCTTCCCACTGCCTGTGGAAAGAATCCAAGCTTCTTCTGAGACCCAGAGAAGCTGCCATGACCCACCTCTCTCACCTTTCCTCACTCCCCTCCCTGATGGTCTCATAGCTCTGGGCACGTCAACTTGGCCTCTCTTCCCTTGCGGCCCTCACTTGGTCTACATTCTTCATCTAGCTCACTCCAACTCATCCCTCAAGGTGCAGCTCAAATTGGGAGGTCTTTTCTGACCACACCGGGTCATCTCTAAATGCCCCAACCCACTTTGGATGGCCCCTCTGGAAGACTCACTGGACGTGCTCCCATGTCACATCTTGAGGTGGGGACTAGTTCTGTCTCCTCAGCATCCAGAGGAGTTTTAAGGAAGGGAGTAGGTAATCAAAAACTACCTGCCTGGGGGGAATTTAACTGGATTTCCTGAAGAGCAGGGCATGAGAGGACCTCTGAAAGGTCCTCTTTCGGCCCTTTGACCTATTCTCAAGGAGTTTAAGAAGGGCCAGGCCACGTCATTCTCCTGAATCTTAAGCAGGCCGAGACCCTTCAGGCCACCCTTTCCTTTCGCAGGAAGGTAAGCACAGGGGAGAGCCCACCCTCTGATAACCCTGTCTGTGCCCCTGGCCAAGCTTGGAGGGAACGAACACTGTCCTGTTCTTGCCCCACATGCTGGCATCTCCCTGGCCCCTCTCAGGAGCCTGGGGCTTGGGGTGTTCTCGCTTCCCTCCCACCTTACTTTTTCCCTCTTGTGAATCCCCTCAAACCATCTTTTGCTTCTTGCTTTTCCCTTCTGCTTCCCTCCAGGAGAAAGACTACATTTCTAAGACTTGGCTTTGCCAGGGCTCCTGGCCACAGGGTTGTCTTCTCCCCGAGATGCCTGCCAGACCATTGCACACTCTGAGGCAGGCACCACCAGCCCTCCCTTCTCTCAGCATCCAAAGGCAAGAGTCCGGGGCTTCCGAAGTAGAACTGTGCCATGTCCTCCACTCAGCTGGCCGCCCTCCTGATGGGCAGGCCTGCCGGTTACACGCCAGCAGGCTGGCTGCGGGCTGTGAGGATGCTCAGAGGCCACAGGGTCCTGGCAGAGCATGGCAGGACAAAGAGCTGGCAGGACAAAGGCAGACTGGCAAGAGAGGGTGATGATGGCAGCGAGGAAGTTAGGAGATCAGGGAAGAAGTGGAGAGGAGCCTGGGCAGATGGGGGAGAATGAAAGGCCACAAGCTGGGAGGGGGACCGGATGAGAAACAGAAGAGGAAGGAATGAGGAGGAAAGGAGGCAAGGGGTGATGGCTGGAGCTGTGTTTTTCTTAGCGGAAGGTATCTACAGAAATCCATTTAGCACCTACTCCATTTCTCCTAATCAGGGCTTTTACTCCCAGGTATTATTATTATTAATTCCCATTTTCCAAAGGAGGAAACGGAGGCTCAGAGAGGCAAAAAGATCACATACTTCTCCCCAAATTTCCAGGATATGATCTGCCTTTGGGGAACAAAGCAGATTCTGGCACAGCGTTTGTTGCGTGGAAGAATGAACACATCAGTTAACGATTGCAGCATGTCTCGCACCAAGTCCTGTTTGTTCTTTCCATTATGTCTTCCTGTATCACTCTCAACAGGAAACACACACATGGAGGGAAGACCAGCGTAGTTAAGTGAACAAATGTGATGTATTCCTTTCCGTCTGCTTCTCTGCGTTTCGCTGGCAGGCACCCCAGGCTGGGCGGAGGAGCCTCCTCCTTGTTTCGTTTGAGCCGTCGGCGCTGCAAGTCAGCGTGCCCGTAGCCGCTGCCTTCCAAAGCCCACCAAGAGATCTCCGCCACCCCCTTGTCAACCCACCACATAGGGAGGGTGATGGGAAAGCATCACCAGCTGTATAGCACAGGGAATTTCTAAGTGCACTGAGAACTCTTAACCACAGGTGGAAGGCGACTGCCGGTGCTCTGATGTATTTAATCCTGTAAGATATGAGCTGGGGGCATCTCTGAAATCACCCCATCCAAACCGGATCCTTACCACACTAAGAAAGCATAGGAGTGACTTTCCTAGGATTACAAGACTAGTAAGATCAATAACCCCAGTCTTTTGATTCTTATTCATTCATTCAAACAAATGTGGCCAGGCACCGACTTCATGCCAGACAGCACATTAGGCACTAGGTATACACTGGTGAAGAAAGCAGCCTAGAGTTGGGGAAGCGATGCATGCTGGACAAGACGGCAAGCAAATAACAATGCTTTGGGTTACCTGCCATGAAGGAAGCAGGTAAATGCTCTAAGGATATCTGCTCTGCAGACGATGTGCAAGGAGGGAGGGGTTTTCCAAACAAGTGACACTGTGCTGAGAACTGGGGAATGAGGAGGCAGTTTTCAGGTGAAGAGGGATGGGGAGGGCATTCCTGGTCCAGCAATTTGGAGATAAAAATACCTTGCATTGCAAATTACACCCCAAAATTAATAAAATCAGTGCTAGATTTAATGAAACCTGATAATAACAACCATCTATGAACACCTACTATGTGCAAAGCCATTCCCTTATAAAATTGGACTAATTCCGCCTCTCCTGAGTGCTATGCAAGAGGTTCTTACCACCTCATTCTAACCAGCACCTCCATTGCCATTTTAAAAAATGTTTTGCATAACAGGGCATAAGGCAGCTCATAATTTTTTCCTTCTGTCTTGCAAAAGTTATTTCTCAGCATGCACTTCCAGTGGAAGTTCTTCCACACAAATGTAAGCTCTCCCATTTCAGGGCTTCCGGCTCCTTCCCACTCTGGTAAATGCTGGTGCTTTCACCGCCTTTGCCCACTCTTCCGTTACTTAAAACACCCTCCCACCTCCTCTGCCTGACAAGTCCTTGCTCATTAACAGAGGTGCAGATCTCTGACCCTCCTGCCCTGAGCTGCTTTCACATCTCTATTCAGAAAGCACTGTCCCTCCCTCTCTCATAAGGTGGCACATTGTATAAGAGTTCTTTGTTTACACATCTGTTTTGATGTCTGGAATTCAAGATCCTACAGTTCCTAATTAATATTCACAAATCTCTGAATTGAACTGATCCCATCAGCATAGTTCTTGACCAGCACCCCTGTCCACACCCTCCCCACCAGCCAGAGTATTTATCTGTCTATGGATGTGCCCAGGACATCTCACCAGCATGGAGACACAGACGGAATAACTGAAGAACTGTCCATTTTGAGGAGAGAAATGTCATTATTTGTTCTATTGTGTGGCAAGTTCTTGTGGATGGTACATAATGATGGTCCTTGCAATGAGGCAAAAGGCAGAAATTAGTCAAAGTGGCAGAGCTATGCCTGGTCTTCAAGCAACTAAAGTGGATTTCAACATGATTCCAAAAGGAGAAAATGTCAACTGAGCTGCAAAGACACTGGATATAAGATGTGAGTTAGATAATAAATCACTAAGGACATGTTCTCATTTCAACATTATACTAAAAATATGGCACTGGGTTTTTATTAGCAAGAAGACACATTGAGAGATGGAACAGAGCTTCGAGCATCCTTTTGAAGCAGGCTAGTAAGACAGGGAATTAAGAAACGGATCTGGAACCTGACAAGGAGTCCACATGGACATCAGAAATCCCCAAGATGGCTGCTGGAGGAACCCCATCCCTGGGATTCTGCTACCCAGAACAAAGACTCCTTCCTGAGATTGCAGCTCTAGCCTAAGTCCCAGCCCCACCTCCAGCAGGGAGGAAGCTAGGGGGACCTGCACCACCTCTCTGGGAAATTACCAGCCAAGGCATGGAGGCCAGTGAATGTTCTACTTTGACAGTGCAAACTGCCCCAGGAGCTATTCTGTGGCTGGAATTGGAAGCTCTATTTCCCAAAAACAGGGGAGGAGGAGACAGTTGGCTGCTGATTTCAGCTACTGATTAGTAATCTCAGCTGGCTAAGGTATGACCCTAAGAACAGCTGGGGTGTGAATCTGCCCAAGTCAGGAAGAGGCTGATGGCCGCCATTTTGACTCCACCCCCAGCATGAGGGGAAACCTGGCTGACTGAAAATCACAGTAATGGTAAGAACCAGTTTCTTTCACCCAGATTGGCCTGCAGCCCCAACCTAGGCTTCAGCCCCACCTCTGGCAGGGAGGAGGCTGTCAGGCCCTGTAGCAGCCTATCCAGGTAACTGCAGGTACCTTTGACTGGCACAGACTGAATAATCAGAAGTCTATTGGGGCAACTGCAGTTATCTCGGGCCTGCACTGCACAGACTGCTGCCCACACCTGTAGCTCCAGCCATGACCCAGGCAGGGAAGAAAGGGGCATGAAGCTAATCAGTCTCTCTGGGCAACTACAGTCTAGGCCTGCACTACTGGGATTATTCCACACAGCTGTGACTCTGTCCTACCCCTGGCAAAGGAGAAAGCTGGGAGAAGCTTCATTGGTCCCTGGGGCAATGAGGGCAACTTGAGCTTCCATAGCTTATAGCACCAACTACATGCTTGGCTCCTACTGCCCAACAAGCAAGGGAGAAATGATAGGAAGCCCTAAACTAAAGAGAAAAACAGCACCCAGAATAAATACTACAGCTTATAGCACCAACTACATGCTTGGCTCCTACTGCCCAACAAGCAAGGGAGAAATGATAGGAAGCCCTAAACTAAAGAGAAAAACAGCACCTAGAATAAATACTCTAGGAAGCCAGATGCAAAGACACCAACAATTACAATTCATACCAAGAAACAGGAAGCTGTGGCCCAGTTAAAGGAATATGATAAGCCTCCAGATGACATAAAGGAGTTGAGACAACTAATCATAGATGTTCAAACAAATCTCCTTAATAAATTCAATGAGATGGCTGAAGAGATTAAGCATATTAAGAAGACATTGGTTTTATATGATCTATTTATCTAAAAAAATGACAAAAAATAAGAAAGAAAAAAAGAAGACATTGGATGAGCACAAAGAAAAATTTGAAAGCATACACAGAAAAACAGCAGATCTTAGGGGAATGAAAGGTGCAATGAATGAAATTTTAAAAACATTGGAATCATAATAGCAGATTTGAGGATGCAGAAGAAAGAATTGGTGAGCTTGAAGAAATGGTCTCTAAAAGAGAACATACAAAAGGACAGATGAAGAATGGAAAAAATTGAACAAGGTTTCAGGGAACTTAAAGATGTACAAACATATGTGTCATGGGTGTCCCAGAAGGGGAAGAAGAGGGAAAAGGGGCAGAAGGAATATTTAAAGAAATAATGGTAGAAAATTTCCCAACCCTATTGAAGGATGTAGATATCCAAGACACACAATGTACTACCAACCCGAAAAAATCTGAATAGACCAACTTTGAGACACATACTCATCAGAATGTCGAACACCAAAGACAAAGAGAAAATTCCGAGAACATCAAGAAAAAAGCAATGCATAATATATAAGGGATATCCAATAAGATTAAGTGCTGATTTCTCACCAGAAACCATGGAAGCAAGAAGACAGTGGTCTGATCTATTTAAGATACAACAAGAGAAAAACTTCCAGCCAAGAATCTTATATCTGGCAAGACTGTCTCTCAAAAATGAGGGCACAATTAGAATATTCACAGATAAACAGAAACAGAGAATTTCTAAGCCAGAGACCAGAATTTCAGGAAATGCTAAAGGATGTGCTAGAGCCTGAAAAGAAGAGTCAGGAGAGAAAGGCCTGGAAGAGAGTCTAGAAATGAAGATTATATGAGTAAAAGTAACCAAAAGTGTCAAGAGTGGTGAAAATAAAATATGACAGATAAAACTCAAAACTCAAATAGGAATAAACTTAACCAATGATGTAAAGCAATTGTATTCAGAAAACTGCAACTCAATGTTAAAAGAAATTTTTTTTAAAAAGCCCTAAATAACTGGAAGAACATTCCATGCTCATGGATTGGAAGAGTAAATATCATAAAGACGTCAAATCTACTCAAATTGATATACAGATTCAATGCAATCTCGATAAAAATTCCACCATCTTTTTTTTTTTAATTGAAAAGGATTATCAAATTTATTTGAAAGATCAGGGGTCCTGAATAGCCAGAAACATCTTAAAAAGGAAAAGCAAACTCTCATCTCCAGACTTTATATTACCTAGCTATACTGGTAAGAACAGCATGTTACTGGCATAAAGACTGACACATAGACCAATGGAACCAAATTGATGGTTCAGAAAGACCCTCACATGTACGGTCAAGTGATTGTTGACTAACTTGTCAAACCCACACAGCTTGGTAAAATAGTCCCTTCAAAAAAATGGTTTTGAAAGAACTGGATAAGCATTGCCAAAAGAAGGAAAAAGGACCACTATCTCACATCTTATCCAAAAATTAACTCAAAATGGATCAAAAACTAAATATGAAAGCAAGAACCATAAAGCTTCTAGAAGAAATTGTAGGGAAATATCTTCAAGTCCTGGTGGTGGGTGGTGGATTCTTAAAGGAGATAAGGGGGGGGCTAAGATGGATTACTGATGTTTAATATATATAGAAGTTTAATTGGCTTTAATGTAAAAGTGTGGAAATGTATAGAGTGGATGGTAACAAATAGTGAGTAGCAGCTAGTTTATAAATGGGGATGTGGCTGAAAATGGTAGTCTAGGGATGTAAATACCAATTGACAGAATGCTGGAGAATAATCTATTTACTGAATAGCACAGTAAACCAAGACATGGATGAGAATTGTGATTGATGGTACAGATGCAAGAGTGTCCTTTGTGAGCTAGAGCAAATGTACATCACTACTGTAGGGTGATAGGAATGTGGAGAAGCATGGGAAAAATAACCTGCAGTGACCTATGGACTGTGTTTAACAGTAATCATGTAATATGCTTGCATCTATGCCAAAGATGTACTGTGTTGATAAGGGGGCAGTATGGAGAATGTGAGCCAAATGTACACTATGGACATGGTTACAATCAGATGATATTATTTTATCTGTAACAAATGTTCCACCACAGTGTGGTGTGTTGATAGACAGATGCTGTTTGGGAATTCTGTACATGTGCATGATTGTTATATAAGTTTACAACTTCTGTCATAAAAAATATATTTTAAAAATAATATTAGGGTGGGTTGGGGGAAAAATACACCAAATGTAAGATAAGGACTATAATTACTGTTAAGATTTTGACAATATTCTTTCACAATCTGTAACAAATGTCTCATGACAATGCAAGGTGTATAATGTTATGCATGTTTGCTTTATAAGTCCACAACTTTTACTATACACTCATTGTTTATGTATGTTAATATATAAATGATATAAAGATAATAATAGGGTGGGTTGGGGGAAAATACTTTGGTTAGTATTAATAGCTATGTATGTTTGTTTTGTAAGTTCACAACTATTGCTATACACTTCTTGTTTATGCTTATGCATGAGTGATATACTTCAATAAATTTTTTTCAAATGAAAAAAAAATGCCTAGAGGAACACAGGTGTAGCTCAGTGGTTGAGCACCTGCTTCCCATGTACGAGGTCCCAGGTTCAATCTCCGGTACCTTCTAAAAAAAATACGTTGATCCCAATAGTGAACATGATACACATCACTTGTATTATCAATAATTTGGATATGAATTTTTTAGTTAAAATTATAAATGGGAAATATGCTCAATTTGCTATCAAATTCTAAAACAATTTAATGCATTTATTTATATTATCTCAATTGTCTACCTTCTTCTATTCCAGACTACCTAAAGACAAAAATGTGATTCCTTAAGTCTCTTATTCAATATGTGCCTACATCCTCGGAAGTAAGCAGGAAAATCCCAGTATCTCTAAGCAGGGTTAAGTCCCAGTGGCATGATCCTACTCTCTCTTAGAAAATATTCTTCCTTGCTTGTTAAAAGCAGCCTCAGTTTCCACATCTGTAGAACAATGGAGTTCTTTAAAGTAGACTTTAATATGATGAAGACTGGAAGATGTCCACAGGATTTAATACCATGGATTGGAGAACTTGGCAAGAAGGATTTTGCTGGATGGTGGTAAAAAGAAGCCAGTCTGGGGTGGGTGTAAAGGGAAGAAATGGAGACAGCAAAGTCAGACGGCAGATGTGAGGATTCGTGGCGGCTGGTAACATACACGAAGCCTCAGCCCTCAGCACAGTTCTAAGACCTGGGACACACACAATAAATGCTCATTTCTTCACCTTCCTTGTCTTGAGCACAAGTTGACTTTTGTTTTTTGTCTTATTTCCTTTTCCCTTGTTTCTTTCATAGCTTTGGGAAAGAATCAAGAAAAATGGTTATCTGCCACCAAAACTGAAGACCAGTGACGTGTGTGTGTGAAATATGCACAAAGGATCATTTATTGCTGTTGCTTTCCAACAACATCCAAATCATCTAAATCTACATGATAGTAAAGGCAATTTGTTCTTTGCCTACCTAAAAGTAAACTGATCTCTATACCTCTGCCAGATTTTTCACACATTTCTGGGTCATTTGTAACTGCACTTCGTTGAGATAAGTGTTCCCAATGCATATCTATGATGGTATTCAAGATCCAGCTTATTTTACTTATTAAAAGTCCACACCCAATTTCATTTGGGGAAAAGAAAGCCTTCCAACTGCTTGAACAAAACGTAGGAAAGTCCCCATCCATTCATAACTGGATGCGGACAAACTGTTGAGACCCGACTAAGGAAGAGAGCCCCAGAGACAGGACATCAACATTTGGAGGGTGATCCATTCATTTTCATGCCATCTATAACTAAGTGAGATTTGGAGGCCAGATGAGGACCCCAGGAATAATAATAAAACAAGAACATTAAGACTCTCTTGGAAGATAAAATTTAAAAAGATAACTTGGCCTGAATGGGCTGCGGACAACAGGAGAAAGGAAACACCCAGCTGCGCAAACAGTTCACACCAGTCTGACAGACACAGAGAAAGTGCTGCCCCGTGGGGGGACTGAGAGACCTTTTGTTGCCAGACCAGCCCCACTCATTCCCAGTCCTGTCCAAAAACCTGAAATTCTTCATTACTTACACATTTAAGAGTTCTTCAGCCTTCTTTCCATATATTGACTTATATGTTATTTCCAAATGGTAGGTTTCACCTGCTGCTATTTTAAGTGAGAAATATTGGAATAATATCTGCACAAAAAGCAGAAAAACTTTTGAGTCTCACTGGAGCAAAGAGCTCCTTGCAGATGGCTGGGCTTCAGGTGTCTTGGTTTCCCCAGCATGCACAGCAGGGGATTCGTGATAGCAGCTAATGGTGACAGAGTGCTGTACTGTGTATCAGGAAGTAGTCTTGACACTTTATATGCATCATCTGCTGTAACTCTCACACAACCCTGGAGTATCAGGTAGATGGTGTTGCTATTCTCCCCCTCTGTGCCAGTGAGGGAAAGGAAGCTCAGAGAGACCAAATCACATGGCAATAATTTACAGAGACGGAACACAAACCTATGCAGTCTGAGTCCAGAGATTAAGCTATTGACCACCATGCTAAAAATGTTTGTGGGACGGTGGGTTGATATACTAAAGGAAAGACAGAAGGGAGGGAGGGAGGAAGAGAGGGAGGATGGGCAAGTGGAGAGCACAGATGGAAGGATGGCTGAACATATGCATGGCTTGACGGACAGCTAGAGAGACTAACAGACAAAAGGACGGTTGGAGAGTCAGATGCATGATTTGGGCTCAGTCAAAACTCTGAACTTACCAGAGGACACGTAGCACTGATTTAACACTGACTCTCACATCATTTTAACCCAGTTTCACGGAAGCAAAAGACTTGCCGGTGACTTCGATGCCATACCCCTGAGTACATGGCAGCTGGGCTTCTGCACCACATAAACCGTGGGTTTATGTGATCTGGACTTGAGGAATGATCGCACCCAAAGAGGGAGGTCCCTCCTGGTGTCAGCCTGTGGGAGAAGAGGCGGGTCCTCAGATTGGGAGGCTGAGAAGAGAGGGAAGAAAAGGCGGCCTTGGGTGGGAGGAGGGGTAAATGTCTCTAGGTCTTGACTAACAGTCAGGAGGTATGGGCTGACATTCCAGAGGCTGGGTGGAAAGCTGGTAGCTGGGAGGTGCTAGCAAGAAAACGACACAGGCAAAGTGTGTCTCTCCCTTCAGGCTTCATGCGAGCTGTGGAAGAGCTGATGAGCCCTGGAAAGGGCCAGAACTCTTTCCGCCATAAACCCCTTTATTGAAATTAGATTCCTCACAGGCTCGGAGATGACTCCTCTAATGTCCTCCCTCGGGGTTCAGGAAGGTCTTTTGGAAAGGCAGAGTGTATTCCTGTAATGCTGCAGGGAATCAGGGGCAGGGGGTTGGGGGCTTTGGGGGTCATTAAGATGGGGAGCAGTGCTTCCTTGGGGACCACCTTAGGAGAAGGGAGAATCAGAGACAGAAAGAAAATCTGAAGCTGAGAGGTTCAGGCTTCTGGATCTTACAGGCCCTCTCCGTTGGGCAATTCTATTCTGGCGCTGACCTTTGGAGATTGTGAGGTTTACTTCATTAGTCCAGGGAACCATCTCCCATAAATACTTAAGAGATGATTCAGCTTCCAGGTCCTTCTGTCTCTTTCTGTTGTCTCTAGGAGGCACTGGGAATTGAACCAAGGACCTTGTACATGGGAAGCAGGCACTGAGCCACTGAACTACATCCACTCCCCAATGAGAGTTGTGTTTTTTGGTTGTTTTTAGGAGGTATTGGGGATTGAACCCAGAACCTTGTACATAGGAAGCAAGTACCCAACCACTTGAGCCACATCTGCTCTCACTCCTCTTTTTAAATTTCTATATGTCTGGACTTACTGCTGACCCAACAGCACCTTGCAGGACATGCTGGCAGTTGTTGGCCTCATCTTGCACCCCTGAGAGGGTTTTTTCCTGAATCCCTTGTCTGTAGCAGTATAGACCAGATAAAAAGGAAGTAAATATTATAACTATCCTATATTGAGCAACTGTTCTAGGCCAAGTATTTTCTATACATTCTATCTACTTCTTAAAGTCACTGGGTGCTTCAAATGTGGCTAGGGTGTCTGAAGAAATGAATTTTCAATTTTATTTAATTTTAAATAAATTTAAATTTAAATAGCCGCATGTGGGGAAACAGACTTGGCCCAGTGGTTAGGGCATCCGCCTACCACATGGGAGGTCCGCAGTTCAAACCCCGGGCCTCCTTGACCCGTGTGGAGCTGGCCATGCGCAGTGCTGATGCGCGCAAGAAGTGCCGTGCCACGCAGGGGTGTCCCCCGCATAGGGGAGCCCCACGCGCAAGAAGTGTGCCTGTAAGGAGAGCCGCCCAGAGTGAAACAAAGTGCAGCCTGCCCAGGAATGGCGCCGCACATAAGTAGAGCTGACATACAAGATGACGCAACAAAAAGAGACACAGATTCCCGTGCTGCTGACAACAACAGAAGCGGACAAAGAAACAAGACACAGCAAACAGACACAGAGAACAGACAACCGGGGTGGCGGGGGGCGGGGGGGGGCAGAGGAGAGAAATAAATAAATAAAATCTTAAAGAAAAAAAAATAGCCACATGTGGCTAGCAGGCATTGGGTAGTGCAGAATAGAATATTTCCAATTGGCACAGAAAATTCTATGGGACAGTGCTGACCTAGAGCAGCTTTTCAAGAAAGTCTTATAAACACTTGACAGAGAATGAAATGAAGGCTACGATGCATCAAGTTATTTGCCTGGCAAGACAAAACATGCAGATAGCCCAGTCACAACTTGAATTTCAGTCTTTCAGACTCCAAAGCCTCCTTTTATTTCGTGACAATATGTTAACCATAATAATACTCTGATTTTATCGACAATTTATTTATTAACCATTATCCTTACCCAAAAAGGCTTAAGGTGGCTTTTCCTAGAGGCTTTGCCACTATACTACTGATACGAACATACCGTAGGTAAAAAATGTACTCTAAATTATTAAAAAGTACATAAATATCTGTGGCTCAGTCCTGGTAGGAGAGTTGATGCTGCAGTAACCCACAATTCCCAAATCTCTGTGACTCAATGTGACTAAAGTTTCTATCGTTCTCACCCACATTCCATATTCAGCGTGGGTCTGGCCAGGGGCCTCTGTGGAAGAAGGCTATATCACCACATACTCTTGTGCAGTCCTGCTGACATGCTGGCTCTGGAAGCTTCCAATCAGAACTGTCATGTCAGTTTCATTCTTGTGTCGTCCAAAGCAAGTCACAGTGGACATATGTGGCCAAAGCATTTATGACTCCTGCAAGCAAGTCGCCGTCTTGGCAGGTGTCTCTTTTTCTTCAGAGTGCGCTTTGCGGCTCGTGAGCCCTTCGGTTGTTTGGGTGCTGAAGACACAGCGTTTATGCTTTGTTCTCTCAGGGGGCTTTATCGGGCACCCAGGCTGCAGACAACTGGGCCAGACTCCAGGGTGGGAGAGAAATGGGGCAATATGGCTACAAGGAGCCGATATGGCTAGGAGGGAGGTGCAGAGGGTGGTGACCCGTGTCCTCCCAAAAGATCTGCGGGCATCTTAGCCCCCAATGCCTCGGAATGCGATCTTATGTGGAAATAGGGTCATTGCCAATGCAATTAGTTCATTTAAAATGAGGTCACACCAGAGGAAGAGGAACCCTCAATCCAACATGACTGGTGTCTTTATAAAAGGGAAGAAGAAATACCGAGAGACACAAGGAGTGGCCCTGCGACCTTGGAGGCAAAGATTGAGGTCCAGCAGCTGCAAGCCAAGGAAGGCCAAAGATGGCCAACAAGCCCCGGAAGCTAGAAGAGGCCAGGAAGGACTCTCTCCTACAGGGTTTAGGGGAGCATGGTCTTGCCAACACCTCTATTTGAGACACCTGGTCCCCAGAACAGTGAGACAAAATATTTCTGTTGTTTTAAGTAAAGAAGTTATGTGGGACTTTGGTCTGGCAGCCCAGGGAAACTAAGACACCAAGCTTCCCAGTCCACCCGGGATCAAGGGATTTTCAGTGTTAAATCTTGGCTGGTGGGGAGTGGATGTAGCTTAAGTGGTTGGGTGCCTGCTTCCCACGTCTCAGGTTCAATCACTGGTAACTCCTAAAAACAAAACAAATGGAACAAAAACAACCAACTGGCGCAGATGTAGCTCAAGTGGCTGAGCCCCTGCTTCCTATGTAGAGGTCCCAGGTTTGCTCCCTGGTACCTCCTGAAAAAGATAAAAACAAAAACAAAAAACCTTGGAAAGTCCCGGGCAAACCAAGATGATTTGGGCATCCTTGGATAAAAGCTACCCTAACCAACCAGAGAGCAAAATGAGAGGGACCGGAGCAGAGGCCAGAAAGGCTTTGGGCTGGAGGTTGGCAAGCCTTCTCTGTACAGGGTCCGGTAGTAAATATCTTAGGCTCTGTGGGCCATACGGTCTCTTTTGCAGGCAACTGAGCATTAAACTACACAGAGGAGGATAACCAGCAAGATGGTGGTGGAGTAAGGAGCTCCTAGAGCCAGCTCCTGCTACAGGGCAGTTAGCAAACACCCAGAGCTCTCTGGAGGTAGCTGAAGCACCTGTCTGGGGACTCCAGGAGGCCAGAAGAACATCCTGCAACATACCTGAAGAAATGGAAGGAGGAGACTGCCCATCTGCAGAGAAGACTCATGAGTAGAGCGCTCCATGCCCCGGATGCCGGTGCCATACTCCACTGGAGGCACAGGCTGCCTCGGGAGCTGTTCTGTGGCTGGAATTGAAAGCTACGCTTCCCCAAAACGGGGGAGGAAGAGAAGGTTGGACACCAATTTCAGCTATGATGAGGAAATTCAGTGGGCTACAGTATGATCCTGAGAACAGCTAAGGTTTGAGCATGTCCAGATAAGAAACAGGCCGGGAGCTGCCATCTTAGCTCCACGCCTGGCATGAGGGGAAGTGGGGCGGACTGAAAATCCCAGTGATGGTGGGAACCAGCTTCTTTCCATTCAGGTCAGACTGCAGGTCTGGCCTAGACCCCAGTGCCACCTCCAGCAGGGAGGATGCGGCAGGGACCTGCGCCAGGCTCTACAGGAAATTACTGGTCAAGCGGCGGAGGACAGTGATCATGCTACTCTGGTGGCAGAAGCCGCCCAGGAGCTGCTCTGTGACGGGCATTGGAAGCTCCATTTTCCAGAAACAGGGGAGGAGGAGAGGTTGGCTGCCGATTTCAGCTACTGATTGGAAGACTTGGCTGGCTAAGAGATAACCCTGCAAACAGCTGGGGTGAGAACCAGCCCAAGTCAGAGGGAGGCCAGTAGCCGCCATTCTGACTCCGCCCCCAGCCTGAGGGAAACCAGGCTGACTGAAACTCTCAGTGTCTGCAGGAACCAGTTTCTTTCACGCAGATCAGCCTGCAGCCTGCCTAGGCTTCAGCCACGCCTCTGGCGGGGAGCAAGCTGAGGAGCCCTGCACCAGCCTATATAGAAAACTGCAGGTAACTCTGGCTGGCATAGACTGAAAATCAGAAGTCTACCAGGGCAACTGCAGTCATCTTGGACCTGTACTGCATAGATTGCTACCCACACCGGCAGCTCCATCCCTGCCCCAGGCAGGGGAGAAAGGGATGTGAAGCTTCATCAGTCTCTCTGGGCAACTACAGTCTAGACCTGCACATAGATTATTCCACACAGCTGTGACTCACTCTCTCCCTACCCCTGGCAAAGGAGAAATTTGGAAGAAGCTTCATTGGTCCCTGGTGCAGTGAGGGCAGCTTGAGTCTCCACAGCTTATAGCACCAACTACATGCTTGGCTCCTACTGCACAACCAGCAAGGGAGAAACGATAGGAAGCCCTAAACTAAAGAGAAAAACAGCACCCAGAATAAATACTCTACGAAGCCAGATGCGAAGACACCAACAAACAATTACAATTCACACCAAGAAACAGGAAGCTGTGGGCCAGTTAAAGGAACAAGATAAGCCTCCAGATGCCATAAAGGAGTTGAGACAACTAATTATAGATGTTCAAACAAATCTCCTTAATAAATTCAATGAGATGGCTAAAGAAATTAAGGATATTAAGAAGACATTGGATGAGCACAAAGAAGAATTTGAAAGCATATATAGAAAAATAGCAGATCTTAGGGGAATGAAAGGTACAATAAGTGAAATTTAAAACATTGGAATAGCAGATTTGAGGAGGCAGAAGAAAGGATTGGTGAGCTTGAAGAAATGGCCTCTGAAAGTGAACATACAAAAGAACAGATGAAGAATGAAAAAAACTGAACAAGGTCTCAGGGAACTAAATGACAGCAAAAGACGTGCAAACATATGTGTCATGGGTGTCCCAAAAGGAGAAGAGAAGGGAAAAGGGGCAGAAGGAATATTTAAAGAAATAATGGTAGAAAATTTCCGAACCCTATTGAAGGACATAGATATCCATGTCCAAGATGCACAATGTACTTCAATCCGAAAAAAATCTGAATAGACCAACTCCACAACACATACTCATCAGAATGTCAAAGGCCAAAGACAAAGAGAGAATTCTGAGAGCAGCAAGAGAAAAGCAATGCATAACATATAGGGATCTCCCATAAGATTAAGAGCTGATTTCTCACCAGAAACCATGGAGGTAAGAAGACAGTGGTCTGATATATTTAAGATACTACAAGAGAAAAACTTCCAGCCAAGAATCTTATATCTGGCAAGACTGTCTCTCAAAAATGAGGGTGAAATTAGAATAGTCACAGATAAACAGAAACCGAGAGAATTTCTAAGCAAGAGACCAGAATTTCAGGAAATACTAAAGGGTGGGCTAGAGCCTGAAAAGAAAAGACAGGAGAGAGGCCTGGAAGAGAGTCTAGAAATGAAGATTAGATCAATAAAAGTAACTAAAAGTGTCAAAAGAGTGGTGAAAATAAAATATGACAGATAAAACTCAAATAGTCAGGAATAAACTTAACCAATGATGTAAAGCAGTCATATTCAGAAAACTGCAACTCAATGTTAAACAAATCAAAAAACCCTAACCCCCTAAATAACTGGAAGAACATTCCATGCTCATGGATTGGACAACTAAATATCATTAAGATGTCAATTCTACTCAAATTGATATATAGATTTAACGCAATACTGATAAAAATAACACCAGCATTAAAGAAAAAATTGAAAACACAATCATTACATTTATTTGGAAGGGTAAGGAGTCCTGAATAGCCAGAAACATCATAAAAAGGAAAAGTGAATCCTCATCTCCAGACTTTAAATCATAATACCTACCTATAGTGGTAAAAACAACATGGTCCTGGCCTGAAGACAGACACAATAGACCAATGGAACCAAATTTATGGTTCAGAAACAGACCCTCACATGTACAGTCAAGTGATTTTTTGACTAGTCTGTCAAACTCACACAGCTCAGGCAGAACAATCCATTCAACAAATGGTGCTGAAAAAACTGACATCCATAGCTGAAAGGAGGAAAGAGGAACCCTATCTCACACCTTTTCCAAAAATTAATTCAAAATGGATAAAAAAACTAAAAATAAAAGGAAGAACCATAAAACTTTTAGAAGAAATTATTGGAAAATACCTTCAAGACCTGGTGGTAGGTGGTGTATTCTTAAAGGAAATAAGAGGAGGACTGAGTGGACTACTGATGTTTAATATATGTAGAAGTTTTAATCAGCTTTACTGTAAAGGTATGGAAATGTATAGAGTGGATGGTAACAAATAGTGAGTAACAGCTAGTTTATAAATGGGGATGTGGCTAAAAATGGTAGTCTAGGGATATAAATACCAATTGACAGAATGCCAGAGAATAATCTAGTAACTGAATAGTATAGTAAACCAAGACATGGATGAGAATTGTGGTTGATGGTACAGATGCAAGAGTGTCCTTTGTGAGCTAGAACAAATGTATATCACTACTGCAGGGTGATGGGAATGTTGGAGAAGCATGGGAAAAATACAGCCAGAGTGACCTATGGACTGTGGTTAGTAGTAATAATGTAATATTCTTGCACCTATGCAAGAGATGTACTGTGTTGATACTGAGGCAGTATGGAAAATGTGAGCCAAATGTAAACTATGAACACGGTAACAATCAGATGATATTATCTATAGCAAATGACACACCACAGAGTGGTGTGTTGATGAAGGGGTGTTGTTTGGGAATTCTGCACATGTGCATGATTGTTTTATAAGTTTACAACTTCTGTCATAAAAAATATATTTAAAAAATAATAATAGGGTGGGTTGGGGGAAAAACACACCAAATGTAAGCTAAGGACTATGATTAGTAGTAAGATTTTGACAGTGTTCTTTCATAGTTTGTAACAAATGTCTCATGACAATGCAAGCTGTTGGTGGAGGGTTGATGTATGGGATCCCGGTATGATGTTATGCACATTTGCTTTGTAAGTTCACAAATTTTACACTTAATTGTTTATGTATGTTCATATATAAATGATATAAAGATAACAATCGGATTGGTTAGGGGAAAACTACTTTGTTTAGTAGTGATATTTTCACAATGCTCTTTAATCATTAGTTTAAAAAGTTTAAAAACAATGCAAGTCATTGGTCGTAGGGTGAGATGTTATATATGTTTGTTTGATGTTATATATGTTTGTTTTGTAAGTTCACAACTATTATAAACTTAGTTAATGTATGTTTACGTGTGAATGATATATTTCAATAAATTTCTAAAAAATGCACAGGGGCAAGAGAGAGAGTGAGTGTAGTCCATTCTGAGAACTACCAATGGTTAAGGATGGCTGGTACATAGAGACTGAGAGGGGAGGACATCCTAACAAGCCAATTCAGAATGACTGGGAGGTCTGCCGATTATTTTCATTTTATTTTGATAACATTTATTAAAATTACTTTCAAGTGGAAATACACTCATACGGTAAAGAGTACAATAGGATATAGAATAAAATCATTCTTTTACTCTGTTATTTAGGCAACTGCTCCCATTTCCACTGGCAACCAATGCTTCCAGCTTCTTATGTATTTTTCCAGACATATTTTATGCAGATACAAGGAAATATGCACATGCCCCCCCGCAAATAGTTTTCCCATATAAATGTTATCAGACTACAGAGTCTTCCATATTTTTCTCTCATCACTTAATCTAACCTGGGGGTACTCCCAGAGCATTTGTCCTAATATGGAAGCTATGTCCTTGGGAGATGCTAATGAACATCCAGGGTGAGGAGCCCATGGGGAAGTTTGCTCTTTTATCCTTGTACCCCCTGTGCCTGCTGGCTTTCATGGCAAATTCTGATTGGCTGGGTTAAGGGAATGAATGAATGAATGATGAATGAATGAGGGGAGAGAAGGGAAAATGCATTTCACAAAGTGACAAAAGAGTGGCAAAAAGGAGGCGTGGACATAATTCAGATTTCATTCCTTGAGGAATGGAATATAATTAGGGATGTGCCAGGGGCTTTCCCACCTCCATAATCTAACCCATGACTTTTCCAAAGTCTCAATAAGCAATGCTTTCCTACCTTTTCTGAAAAAAAAAATTAACAAGGAAGCAGTTAAATTTTGTTTATGAGATCACAAACTGAGCGCAAGGCCAAGCGATAATGGAGATGATTTCCCAGCTGCCGGGCAGAATTCAGGTTTTAAGAGACCACATGCCCTTCCTGTCTGCCCTCCAGACTCCCCAGGTGAGCTTCTGTCCCAGCACCTTCAGTCCCAGGTTGTCAATATCTATCCGTAGGTCTGTCTCCCTGTAGAAGGAAGCCCTCAAGGGCAGGGATGGCATCTTGAGCATCTCTGTGTTTTCTGACATGCCAGCCACACAGTGACTCACACAACCCCCGACCTCCTACTGCAATAGGAGAGAAGCGAAGCAGTGTGTCTTTTAATGGGGATGGGAGGGGAGGGGAAAATTGGAAAGTAAAAGAAAAGAAGAGACAAGAATAGACCATGGATTGTTCCATCATGGAAAGTGACACAGCTTTAGCATTTGCTCTCCCTGGCAGGGAAAGCCCTTTCCTGCCATTTCACGCAGCAGAATGTTGGAAGCGAGGACTCCCCGTGTGACAGGAGTGCCCTGCACAGAGACAAGAATACCCGGATTTGTTTCGCGATTTCTATTTTAGTTCCCAGTAGGGAGGGCTATTTCTGTCTCAGCTTTGAGGGGCTGCTGAACGCAGCCACACTGTAGCGCTCACAAGCTGTCAGAAAGTAGCATGTTTTAAAAATAGATACCTGCTAAGAAATGCCCCCAAAGGTCTTTCGGGGGTTCCAGAAGACAGAGCTGGGAGACACATCATCATTTGGCTCCATGACCCCTAAATATGACATCAGAGGCAGTGGGGGGAGAAATGTGGTTTCCCAAACCACCTGGGAAGCTAGCCCCAGCCAGTGTGCATTAAATAGCATCTTTAAGTGCTCTGCTCACCCCAGAACCTGAGCCTGAGGCTGTGTCTCAGGTAATGGCCAAGGGAAGTGACCTCTGGCATGTCAAGTCTCCTCTGTGACCCCGAGAGTCCTCACCTGCAGGGGGATCAGCACCACCGACCGCGTGGGCCTGGCGGGAGACTCGTGGAAACGATCACGTGCGCTGTCATCTGCATGGCACCTGCTGGCTGCTGCGAGGCGGGATGAGCCAGCTAGAACCGTGAGCATGCCACAGCTTAGCCTGTTTTTCATCAAACTTAGCTAGACAGTGCTCAGCAAATCGGATGGAGAGGCATGGTCTCCCTTGGCCGCTCTCCCTTCTACACACTTCGTGTTCCTCTGATATCCAGGCTCTCCCTCCAAGCTCCGCTCCTGGCCAGATACTCCCCGTCTTCCGGTGCCCCATGTCTGGCCTCGGTTCCAATGGACCTCAGGTCCTCTGAGCATGCTCCGAACCTCCCCGCCATAACCTGTTCTTGCCTGATGCCCTGTTCCTTCTTAGCTGGAGTGGTCTGTAAGCACGAAACCCTGCACAAGGAGCAGCAAAGGCTATTTTTTTGATGCATAAACTAAATTTCTCCAGGTCCCAGGACCTCCCTGAGGGCTGTCCCATCCCACATCATTCCCCAGCCTGTAATACCCCACTCCCACGAGGCCGGTGCCCCGCTCTCTCTCCCACAGTATATCCATCCCATAATTCCCCACCCCCATCATGCCGGCGCTCTCCTCATTCACCAAAATACACCCATCCTATAATTCCCCACTCCCGTCATGCTGTGCCCTCCTCACTCCCCGGGGTACACCTATCCCATATTCCCCATTTCCTTCAGGCCAGTGCCTCTTCAGGCCAGCGCCAGACCCCAGCCCTGCCCGCTGCAGCCACGATGCCCACCCCCCTCCCTGCGTCCCTTCTACCCCGGCCCTCCTGGCCCTCGGCCCACACGGCCAGTCAGGTGCCACTGATTCCACCCCCAGGCCATCGTCCCTGCCTGCTCCAGCCCTCATTGTGCACTTTACTCTGAACTCCTAAACGACTAACAGGCGCACGGTTACATAATTCATAACAGAAGCATTGCCTGGCCACTTACGAAGCGACAGCAAGGGCCAGCCGAGGGCGACAGTGACGCAGCGGAAATATTGAAAGGAGGTCAGGTTTGGATGAAGAAGGTGAGGAAATGGAGGAATCTAAGATGACTCCTCAGTTTCTGGCCTGAGTAACGGGGTGGGGCACTGCCTTCACCGAGATGGGGACGCGAGCAGGGGGCTGGCTGGGGGCAGGGGGTGGAGATGAGTTCCGCCTGGGACGCTGCAGCTGTCAGCCTCCAGGAGACATGTCCAGCTAGCTATGTGGATTGAAGGTCCCTGCCTGACGGAGAAAATCTACAAGTTATAACATGAAGCAGCAAATGCTACAGACAGGTACGGAAGGAGTCCAGAGGAAGCAGGAAGTGCCTGGGGATGTTGGGAAAGGCTTTCTGGAGGAGACAGCCCCTGAACTGATTCCGGAAGAACAGGTTTAATACGTGAATAGGAGGGAAAAGACGTTCTGAGATGAAGGCACAGCATGGGCAAATGCACCGAGGTGTAAATGAGGATGGGGTCTTCCAGAAGCAGCAAGCAGGTCAAAATGGCTGGAGAATCATTCCAAGGCAATGCCACAGGGACAGGGTCATTTCCTTAAATCCCTCCTAAAAGGGTTGACCCCCAACGAGCCCTGAATGGGCACCATCAGAACCTTCTCTGGCCTTCACAGTCCACTTCCAGAGATTCCAAAGTCCATGTCCTCTCAGTTCTCAAGTCCATTTGTAATGATGCTGTGTCCCAGGTTTTAAGCCAGAGTGCCTCTACCTAATTTAACCAGGGAACCTACGCCCTCACGCCCACTTGGCATGGTGGTCCTTGGGCCCCATGGTTGCCTTGGACAGCCAGAAATGTTTGTGTCTGTCCAGGAGGCACTGGCCATTTTCCACATGCTGCTTGTGACAACCTATTGAATGATATCCCAATCTTCAGGCTCTGCTGATCCACCACCCCTGAGGAGGCCTGCTGGGAAATGTGTGCCCGCTGGGCAAAGAAAGGCTCAAGTCAAAAGGGCAGCAAGCTTAAAATACTCCCAGCCAGGATATCAATCACCCAAGAACCAGAGGGACAAGGAGTCCAGGAAGAGGGGATAGCGGGCTCAAATTTTCTCTCAGCAGAGATCTTGTTGGTCTTTAGAATTTAAACCTATGGGATTAGCACCAACAAGCCCGTTAGAGCATTACCACTTCAGGGCTTATGGGAACTCTGAAAGTGATCACAGTATCGATAAAGCCCACATCTGCAAAAATTTACTTCATCCCTACTACGTGCATCCCACAGTGGACTCAGCTTCTGTCCCTAAAGACCTCACAATCTACAAAGTAATGGACACAATTAACAAGTTACTGCAGTACCATGTAAAAAGTGTACTGTTTGTAATATTTACAAAATATAATGGTGACATGCATTCAAAACTGCTTGGAGATTAGAGAAGTTTCATGGAAGAGGCAATAGTTGAGCTGAATCTTGAAGGACAAGTAGTTGGCCAAAAGCTGAAAAAAAGAGATTCCAGGTGGAAGAAGCAGTTGTGGTATGAAGTTGAATATCTTTGGAGTCAATGAGAACTGGTTTCGAGTCCTGGTTCCATCATTTACCAGACAGATGACCATAAGCATCATACCAAGCCTTGCCAAAATTTGATTTTCTCGTGCATGAAATGTGGCTAATAGGGTAATCTCACAGGGCCATTTAGAGTGGGTGTCCAATGAAATAGCCTCTAGCCACTTGTGACCATGTACATTTAAACTGATTACAATTAAGTAAAATTAGAAGTCCAGTTCTTTCTTCTCACTAGTGATAGTACAAATGCTCAATATCTAATGGCTGCCATTTTGGACAGTGCAGATTATAGAACACTTCCTTCACTGCAGAAAGCTCTATTGAGCAGTGCTGATTTAGAGGATGAGACTTCCAGGAATCAAAGGCCCCTTGCACAGTGTCTGGCATCTCAAAGGTGTTCAATAATAACATCATTACCATTTGCAAAGGCCGAGAGCAGTGATTCTCAGTGTGTGTGATGAATGGAGGAAAGGGTAACAGACTGCCATGACACAGATGAAGGAAGAGCTGACATCAGTTGAGAAATGAAGCAATGCAGGAGGGACTGAAGAAAGGACAGACGGAAGGAGGGAGAAGAACAAGCAGGCAGGTAATAGTGCTGGTTCTTCTGCACTTGTTCCCCACAGCCAATTTTTTCCTTTTCTGCCTGCTCAGTGCCTGGGAGGCTGATCTCTGCAGACCACCTCACCTGCACTCCCTGGCTGGCTGGTTTCTGGTGGGGTTTGGCTAATGGGAAGGAGAAATGAAACAGACCAATCTGCAAAAAAGAACTATGACCAGCAAAAGAAGTAAACTGAGCCAGCGATAACATGCAACACAAACTAAGTTCAAAGTGGTTTTAATACCAGCTCATTCATTCTTATATGTTCCAAGACAAGACCACAAACTGATGTCTGATGTAATAATAACTCTGTACGGAATCATAAGTTCCAGTCCCAAGACCATTGCTGTTCCAGCAATTTACCCAGATTACAAATTCTGACCAGTCCCTGTCCAGACAGTGCTTACCAAAACCAATCCGAGGCACCCAAACTTTACCAGATCCTTCCATAATTCCCCTCTCGAGACTACTGAGATTGTTTCAAGAATGTTCTTTCTTGCTCAGTACATTTAATAAATCCAGGGTGGTAAGATCACCAGTTTTGGGGCTCCAACAGGAGGCACGAGGAGGGGCTGGAGGGCAGGAAGTGCAGTAAGGCCATTACTTCCCGCTTCCCCCAGTTTCAGCACTGGTCCTGGTAGTGGTTATACTCACCCCCCAACTACAGCTCCTGCTTGAGGGCTCCTGCACTTTCCTCTTCTTGTCCCTTCAAGCTGGGGGTTGAGGTTGTGATTGCTGGACTCTGGGCACCCCAATATCCCTCATTTGTTCTCTTAGCCCTGTTCCCTAGCTTTGTAAATTCCCTCCATTGAACAGTCTTCGTTTGGGGGCCAATTCATTTTCTTGATATAATGTAAGAAGTGCCCATCCCTGGGCAGTCTTCTTAAACACCCGCATTGCACAGCCCCCTTTTGCAGATGAGGAAACTGACTGGTGAGGTGAGTGACTCAGCCAAGGCCACACCTATCGGAGTGCAGTGCAAAGACACATGCCTTCACCTTCTCAAGTCTGCACTCTTGCTTCTTCGCACTGAACCCAAATGTGAGCATTTGAAAAATGGCTCAATTCTCCCCTCGAATGAGTGCTCTGTTGGTTCCTGCAGGTTGTTCTTACTTGTTCATTTTCATTTTTTAATTCTTCTCTCTACAAATCCTGGTATCAGTCTGACTTTTCACTCAGCTTTCACTGCTTCCCTCAGGAACTGACATATTTCTATTACTTCCTCTAAGAAGCAACCATCCAAAGGAATAATTGACTCTCCTAGCAAATCTTTGACCATCCATCTCAAAGTCTGCCTTGGCAGATGCCAGTGCCCCAAAATCCAGTGTCACAGAGAACAGAGGGTGACTTTCAAAGGGGAGAGGGGCCACCCCGGGAACCTCATAGGGGTCTCTGTATTCCATACACAAACCTGTTACCTGACTGAATGTGCACAGATGCCACACAGTTAAATCCCGCCAATATATACATATCTGAATGTATGCTAAAAAAAAAATTACTATGGGAATCAGGCAAGCTTGGAAAAGTCAGGAGGAATTAGAAGTTAGAGTGAAGGGAATCAGCGTCTTCCTAGATGGAGGAGGTAAGCTTAGAAGGACCAGTATTTAGGGGAGAATTTCATGAGTGATATCCCTCAGTTATGTATTAATACATTCAAGTAGAGCAAGCCCAAATTGCTCTGAGAGGAGAATAATAGGATATTGGAACAATGGAATAATGGGATAATGGGAAAACGGAAAAAATTCATGCAGCCTGAGGGTACCAACTAAGGCAGCACAGATTAGAAACGAGGAAAGCTTGATGAGGTGAATTCTGGTTACCCAGGCCAAGGTCAGGTGACAGGAAAGGAAACGAAGTGACTAAGATGTCTGGGGGAGTCTTGGAGAACTTGGTTTAGCTGAGGTCCACACAGCCACCTGGTCATGGAATTATTCCTTAGCAATCATTGAGCATATAAGCACAGTTATTTTAAGAGGTGAGACCTTGGAGCGCAAGGGTGTGGCACCTTGGAAGCATATGTAAGGATTTGGGCCAGCAGCAGTTTCTGTGCAGGATAAGCAAGCAGCCGCTGGACTGTACAGAACCTGTGTTCAACAGTGACACCTTGTGGCAGTAATGAGGTATAGCAACAGTAGACTGTTTTGTTGGTTTTTAAAGCATAGTGGGCTGATCAGACTTTCCGATTTTTGTTACACCAAATATTAGAAGCAGGACCTTGAAGTTGTGACTAATTGAAGAGGGCACAACTGGTCATTTGCTACTAAGTAATGAACTTTTGGGACAGGCAGAATTGAAGTGGATTATAAAAATGACATGAAGAAACTAGGGGCACAGTTCTAGGGGTATCAGCTTTTACGTGTGATTTGGGCCAAATCACTTTGCTTCTGTCAGCTTAATCATCTCATCTTTAAAACATCCTTTCCAGGTCCAAGATTTCCCCCAGAGAACTGTAAGCTCTAGAATAATAGGGCCAATATTTTACTCACTGCAGTCTCCCCAGAGCTCAGTGGATGCACAGATTACTCACTCATAAGCAGTTCTTTAATTGAATTGAATTAATGATCTCAAGCATTATCGCATTTCTCAGTAAACTTAGCACTGAGGCAAACACAATGGGAAGATCAGTGTTAGGCCAGGATATTGGTCACTCTACAAAAGAATTCAGAGCGGTGCTGAGCAAATGAATGGGGCTTATAAGTGTCAACCCCTTCCTCTTCTCCTTCTCCTTCTTGACTCTGTGATCATTAAAAGTGTCCTCATTAGTATCATCTCTTCTAAAGCATGGAGAGACATATAAATGATCTCATCTTAAACTTTTTAAAGTCAGTTAATCCTATCTTGAAAATGCAAAACAGAAGAAAGCTCAATATGTGAGAAAAAAAAAACAGAAAACAAAACAAAAACAAAAAACACCTCTTTAGGAAGAGTTATTCTGATTGGAGGCAGAAAAGGGGGACAGCTGGGTCATGGAAATTCCCTCCCTCACCATCCTAGACATGAACCAGCCTTGAGAATGCTTTGGACTCAGCTGAACACAGCTGGGAAAACTGCTCTTCTAATCCAAGTCTCCAGACTTAGAGCTGAGAAAGTAGAAGATCAGAGAGGTTAGATGACTGCCTGGGTGTCACACAGCTTTCAAGCTTCCCTAAGTGTTCTCTTTCTGCTCCCTGGAGAAAGAAATGTGCCCACCAGCTTCCTCTTCCCCTGGGCCAGCTGGTTCTTTCCATCATAGTCTGTCTCCTCCTCTGGCCCCCTGAGAAGGACAACACTTGCCTCCCTGTCCCAGAAACAAGAACTAAGACTTCCTGGGGCTTCCTGAGAGTTTTCAGGGTCAGGCCTAGCAGGCAGCCACAGGAAGGAAGAAGAACAAAGGAAGGCAAGCTACATCTCCAGGGGGCTCAGAGGGAAGCAGTCCCGGGTTTTTGGTCCAATGAAATAGAACTGGTCTCTGAAAATCCACTGGGCACAGGGCCTGGGTCTTTTCTCCCCCTCCATGGCCTCCTGGATCCCTGGGCTTTCTTCTCCAAGGGTAGTTCCAACCACAACCCTGTCCAGTGGAGAGGAGAGCAGTAAAGAAGTGACTCAGCATCCACTATAAGGAGCACATCAAGAGGGAGGGACAAAGGGCTGGGGGCACAAAGAGAAGGAGACAATCAAACTCAGCCTGCTCCAAAAGGGTTAGGGTTAGGGGTAGGGGTAGGGGTAGGGTAGGGTTAGGGTTAGACCTTCCCAGAGCTACTCATTAAGGATTCATGTGAGAGGCATCCGTGGGGGCAGAAGTGAAAATCAGGCACATAATTCAAGGCCACAATGTATTTGTTTTTATAATTAGTATTATCATTAATGATAGAAATAATAATCACAAGAGCTAACATTTATCGAGGACTCACAATGTGGCAGTCGGTGGAACTGAGTTCTCCCAACAACCCCATGACCGAAGAATGCTATTGTCCCCATTTGTAGATAGACACACTGAGGCACAAATTGCCTGTCCAAAGATAGGCAAATTGCCCAGGATCCCACAGCTAGAAGGTGGCAGAAGCAGGATTCTAGACCAGGTCTGTCTGACTCCAGAGCCTGAATGGCCAACTAGAATCTCCTGCTTCTCATTCATTCATTCCACAAATATTAAAAACCTACATGCCAGGCACTGTTCTGTTTCCTTGTATTGATTTCCTGATACTTAGTTTAGAGGTAAATTTCCAGGGCCTCAACTAGCATATGGAACAATGTACACACTGGAATAGGTGCGTGAGCAAAGCAATGATTCAGCTCTCTGGCAGGGCCAGCAACCCAAACACATTGGCCCCAGAAAAGCAGTCAGCTTCCAGCACCACTGCCGAGCAAACTGCAACAGCAAGTAGCAAGAACCACACATCAGAAATCCAAATGTCTCTATAAACCAGCTAAAGGAGTGACTATAATTGAATAATAAGGATTTTTCAAACCATAACTAAGTTGAAGAAACACAAAAAGGCAGGATAAATCCATATCCTTTGATCACTAAGTCGTGAAAACAAGGCCCCTCTCTCAGAGCTCATATCCTAGCTTCTCAGAGAGCTGTGAAATGCCAAACTTGGAAGGGCCAAGGAGCCTTCTAGACCTTCCAAATGCCAGCTGGTCAAATATTACCATCATCATCTTTGCTTTATCTGGATACTACCAGTACTATTAATTACTTTATATATTTTCAAATCGACTTTCTTTTCCATTTAAACATTATTCCAGTCTAATAAAAGGAAACTTTATATCACTATCTTTAATAGGAAAGCCAGATCCTCTCTCTTAAGTGGGTTACTATAAAATAAATGCAATGGCCCTAGAATGTTATTAAATTCAAAACAAGTTAAAAGCTAAGCCAATAAATCTATGTCCCCCATATCTGGGGGAATAAGCCAAGCAGCTGGCAGGAATGGGCAGGTCTTAGTATCCTCGTCCAGGATTCTTCTTCTGCCACCCCACTGCTAATAGCAGCCCTTCCTCATTTTAGCGGCACAATGTCTGAACAGCCAGACACCCTCATTTCCATTTAGCCCGGCTCCCATTCCCATGGCCAGCTGCTCCCTCTCATGCCCACCACCTATTAAGGGTCCTCTCACTCCAGTCTCCATAAGGAACACAAGGGTTGGGGCAGACTTCTCCCCCGAGGTCCCCATGAGGAGGTCTGAGGATGAGCAATCTCCCCCGAGGAGTGGGTGGGTTGGGGTAGCAAAAGACAGGCCCCATCTCCAGGTCAGACTTCTGCTTCTGTCCCTGACTGATGGGAAGCAAGCCATTTCCCCAGCTTCCTCCCCTGTACCATGAGGGACCAGGCTGCATAGGCGGCTCCCACAGGGCGGCCGGGCATTGCAGTGGGGTGGGAGATGGCAGCTGGACGTCTTGTTAGGCTGTTAGGACTTGTCCACATTTTTCATTAAGGGCTTTGGGTATCTTAGTAAGGAGGGCACAGAAGGCAAGTCCAGGAAGCCTACCTACAGCTAAGACCCTGCAAAGGGGCTTCTGACCCCAGGCCCTTCCCAAGAGCCTGGTGACAGGAGGCAAAGTCCCAAGGAGGAGAGGGGCTCCCGTGTGTGGGCAACTCAACATGTCTAAGCCAAAGCTACACACTAGACCACTGGGAGCCAGACAAGCAGAAAATGAGCTAAGCAGTCTCTAGATTTTAAGGGTTAAAAGTTAATTGTAAAATTACATCCAGATAAATCTTGAAATGGATTCGTTGAAAAGTTCTAGCATAGTTTGTTAAATGGATGCATTTTAGACAGGAAAAAAACAAAACAAAACAGTGATCACTGGGAATTTACAAGGTCTGCTACGAGCAATTTGTGTCAGTGTCAACTTATGTCTTTTTCAACAGGACAAATGAGCCTGGAACAGAACCATTATCTATTTATTCAGCAAACATTTACTGAATACCTAGAACAGGCCAGGCAATTGGTGGGTGCTCTAGCCATGCTGTTTCATAGCTATTACACAGGAACTGTATGATAGCAAATACAGTGCCACCAAGTACCTTGGAAATTGAGAAGTAAGGCTGCCCTCTGGTTACTAAGTTAAGAGTGAACATACAGAATTGGAGGCATTACGTAAACTGTGTCCAAGGAGAAAGCTAGTTTAAGCTGATACCTGTCCAGTATCCTCCCCCATCTCATGAAAATACCAAGGAAGACAGGAAAAAAGGCGAAAATTCTAACTCACACACACACTGAAAAACAATAGTGATAAGCAACTGATACAGCCAGAATTAGGAGGGGGTTTTCATTAATGATATTTGATTAACTCATACATGCAAACAGTGCTTAGAGCAGTGGCAGGTGCTTGGAGAACTAGATAATTGTTAATTATTATTAAAGTCAAAAGAATCAGTGACCTGTGCAGACCCTGCCTTTTGAAAGGCCCAGCCTGGCTGCAGGGGAGGTATTTTGTCCCTCCTGCTTCCTGTTAGAGAACCACTACCTGTATTCACCAGAAAAATGGGCAGCCATCTTAATGCTTTTGAGTGATGCTTTGTGAACAAGTCCCTTCCTTCTCTTTTTCATCTCTATTCCAGCGCAGCAGTTTTCAGGGAAAAATCGAGGCCAAGAACAGCAGTGATGCACTGCCTCCTGAGAAATGTGGTCCCCACAACAGGGTTTGGAAAAGGTCCCCTGGGGAATCGCTTGTAGGTGACTGTAGTCCTTCAGGACCCCCCCCCCCCCCCCACTGCAGACTCTTGGAAATAGAAGCTCCCACCTCAGCCCATCAAACCTGCATCAGACAGACACCTGCGAGACCTTGGGACCTGTGCCAGGTACTGAGCACGTGAAGCTTCCAGCTGCGCATCGCAGGAAAGGCTGTCCACCATCAAGGCGGCAGCGAGCAAGGCCACACGCTGCCCAGAACCCTGACTGCTGGCAAGCACGGGCCTGGCAAGCTTTCCCCTTGTCTATGGATGAAGAGAGGGGAGAAAATAAGAGGCATGGCGCCATGAAAATTGTTGTCGGGTGTGAGTAGAAGAGATCATTACGCTGAAGGTTCAAAGGAAGAGGACACCTCTGAAAATAATTTGTCTCAGAAACCTGAAGAATACTTTAGGGGGAAAAAAGGCTTTTGCAGAAGGATATAAGAAAAGCTGGCCTTTAAGAAAAAGGAAGACACAAGGGGAGAATTTGAGTGAAAAGAGGCCTTGGTATGATTAAAGGCAATATTCTATGTGAAGAAGATGGTTGCAAAATCAAAGCCTGTGGAAGAATAATTTGAAGGAACTAGCCACCATTATTAAGTAAGGTTTATTTCAGAAATGATATATGGGCTTAAAATCAGAAAATCATTTATTTGTTTGTATCAAGAGAACAAAGGATAATAGATGACCAGAAGGGAATTTGATCAAATTCACGATCTATTCTTGAAAAAAAATCTAGGAAACTGAGAATGTAACCGTATTTTATTGACATGATCAAATATCTTAGTAGTGAGCTATGAGATATGATTCCATTTAATGTCATGGGCCAGGCAAGGATGCACATGGTCTTCACAGTAATTCAATACTGCCCTTTTAAAAGAGGAATTAGACATAAACCAGAAACAATCGTTATATTGCTGCAAAATGGTAGAGAAAAATTATCATTGCTTTCAGGAAACATGCAGCCTACCTCCAGTAACAGGAAGTGGTAACATCTACCAACTATCCACAAAGACTAGATATTGGCTAACTCTTTGCATAAAGTTCTCAGCTCAGTCTCCACAACAACCTATTTTCAGTGAGGAGATAAGGAAAATGAAGTATGGCATGGTTAAGTTTCCCAAAATCACACAATAATAAGTACAGAACCACATGTTTTGACTCTAAAATCCATGTCCTGAACAAGTACCCCCAAGAAAACTGACTGAAAATAAAACAAAACAAATGTTAAGCAAAAGAAAACAAACCAAAGGTTACAACTAGTAAAACAAGGTTATCAAGTGGCTGGATATAAAAATAATTAAACATTCCCAAAACAACACATTTCCTATACATAAATAGTTATGAAGGATAAATTAGAAAAAGTAGCTCCATTTAAAATAGCAAAACCAACAACTCCAGCAACACAATGAAGGAAAGAAAACCCTTGCACTAAGTATTGAGATCTATAGGGAAAATGGGCAATAGAAAAACATATATCTGGAAGAGAAGATTCTTTGTAAAGAGTTTGATAATTTCCCAATTAATTTTTGTCTTACTATAATTCCAACCAAATGTAAAGATTTTGGTGGGAAGACATGGTTGAACATATTGATTCTAAAGTAAACCTAGGAGACTATACCAGAACATTTGGAAAACTAGAGTAACGAGAAGGCCCTAAAAGAAAATGATAGCTGTCCAATATCTTCAATAATAAAAATAGTAATTTACCATGTATATCAAGGCTTGATGGGTAAGGGCAAGACAGCAGAAAAATTGAAAGAGGACACAGCAAATATGAAATTTCTTTTATGGTCAAACATCACAAATGCGTAAAAGAAAGAAATATAATCCATTAAATGTTTTAAAAAGTAATTAGCATAAATTAAATATTTCCCCCATTCTAATTACCAAAATAATACTGACAGTCCAAACAGAAGGTATGACGTCTTAAAACACGAGCAGGATTATGTTGGATGAACAAATAAGATAAGGAGATTCATAACAGGCAGAGATGATAAATGCACAATGCAGGCTGTGACAGAGCAAAACACTCTCATACATTTGCAAGAAATGGGTAAGATTGAAGGAGAGGATTCCAGGACAGGAGATGGCAAGAAAGGTACCATGAAGGTAACTGGGATTTAGTTTTGGTGTTTCAATTCTATCCTGGGCATGATGGGGCACCACTGAATTATTTTTAAGCAGATAAGTGTTATGGCCAGTGTGATAGACTGAATTATGTACCCCAGAAAATAAAACATGTTCTTAATCTTAATCCCATTCTTATGGGTGTGAGCCCATTGTAAATTGGATCATATGAAAGGGTTATTTTTAGTTAAGGTATAGCTGAATCAGGATGGATTTTAATCCCATTACTGGAGATCTTATAAAAAGAAAGCCAATGGAGAGAAGCTGGAAGGTGGAAGTCCAGGGGAACCCAGAAAAGAAAAGAGAAGACATTGCCATGATGGGAAAGCCAAGGAACCCAAAGACTGGCAGCCAGCCAGGACACGATCAGCCTGGGGACGCGATCAGGCTGGGGAGGAAGCAAGGTTTCCGATTCTGAAACCATAGCTCACTACTAAGATATTTTATCATGTCAATAAAAATACTCTTCCATTCTTAGTTTCCTAGATTTTTTTTCAAGGATAATGAATTTTATCAAATTCCCTTTTGGTCATCTATTATCCTTTCTTCTATTGATACAAAGAAGTGATTTGCATAAAGTTGTTTAAGTCAACCCACTGTGTGGTATTTGTCACAGCAGTTGGGAAACTAAGACAGCTTAGTATTTTAGGAAGATCCTTTAGCTGGCAACATGGAAGACACACTGGAGAAATGGGAAGCTGGATGTAATTGGGAGGCTGTGGCAAGAGCCCCAAAGGAATGTACCAGAGGCAGGGAAAGGACCATGGAGATGTGGGGAAGAGGGTGGCAGGGTAGGAGAGAGATGAGTCTGAGAACTGCTGGAGGAACAGAACAAACTAGAATAATGGCCACCTGGAAGAGGCCAGGAGCGAGAGCAAGGGTCTTGTTTCTGGTTGGGTGCAGTAGGGCCATTGATGTGGACGAGGACTACAGGGGTGGAAGGGCTAAGGTTATGAAACATGTTACATGGCACATGGCCGAAGGAACCAAGCTGTGACCCTAGACAAAGACAGGTAGATCTCGTGCTCCCAGGGTTTGACTTGCCCAATTTGTACCTCAGAAGAAAAGTTACAGAGTTTTTTCTTGCCTCATTTTTCTTTGGGGCCTTTGGGTTTGGAATATAGGGTCTCTTCAAGTTTCTTCAAGCTGGAAGACCACTTATCTCCCTCGACAGCTCAGTTCCTGTTTGTTTGTTTTCCCTTTCACAAGGGCAATCCATGTCCTTTATTTTTCTTATATCTGAAATATTTCAATTCAATTAGCTAATCTCGCCCTGAAGTCATATCCTTCACTTTAATAAAAGGAAAATGAGGCCAGTCTATGTATTATTAAACTTCATTTCAGGCTGAAATTGAATTATAAACTAGCAGTAGTCCCTCTCCTGTGCCACCAGCTATCGGTCTATGATTCATGCTTCTGAATGGGTTTCAATTTTTTTGGAGGCAGTGGGGGACTGTCCTAAAATAGCTTGAGTGTAGCTCAAGTGAATATTATTGAGGAGTCTATAATTTTGGAAACTTTTATAGAAAAAGTTTAACTAACAATGCCCTTGGAATGGGAAAAATGCTTCAAGCTTTGAACACGTGAGTTACTGGATCCTCGCTGTTTCTCTTCCTGAACATGGGGGTATTTTAAAAGACCACATTTATCCCCAAGATGAGGCCTTGTGACTTAGTAGGCCCACGGTAGCCAAGCTCCACAACTTCAGCCTGTCAGTCTGCCATAAACTTTGTCAGCATCATCCTGTCCTGAAAGATTATACTTAAATGCAAAACTTGCCTGTCTCCCCTGAAGAGTTCCTATCTTCTCTCCGTCCAATCACTCTGATAGTCACAAACCACTCTCCACCTCACAGCCTGGGCTGGCACGAAGAAGGTGAGAAACGGTGGTTAAGAATAAAATCTAGGGTTGGTGTATGTTCAGGAGACTTCAATCTCTGGACTGGCCAAGTGCTAACTGGGCCCTGAGCCTCAGCAGAGTTGCAACTCCTACTCTCTGGTTCATTGGACTTACCCAGGTCAGCTACAGGGAGGTGAAGATGGTCAACCACCACCACAAGAAGGAACTGAGAGTTCCTACAGCTGCAAGCAGGAGAACTGCATCCATCAGCCATGTGGGATCTAAGCCCCCTCTCAATTTAGAGGTGGAGTGGACATCACCATCCCAGGGTCCATAGGATGGAGGAATAAAATACAGATTAGAGTAGACTTACTGATATTCTACTATAGAACTATCTTGACTAGTAATGGAAGAAATTGTAGCACTGATGTGGAGAAAGTGGCCATGGTAGTTGCTGAGGGCAGGGAGAGGGAAGAAGAGATGTGATGTGGGGGCATTTTCAGGACTTGGAGTTGTCCTAAATGAAACTGCAGGGACAGATGCTGGACATTATATATCCTGCCATAACTGACTGAATGGACTGGGGGTGAGTATAAACCACAATGTAAACTATAATCCAGGTGGTGCAGCAGTGCTCCAGAATGCATTCACCAAATGCAATGAATGTGCCACAATGATGAAAGAGGTTGTTGATGTGGGAGGAGTGGTGTGGGGGGAGGTGGGGGATATATGGGAGCCTCTTATATTTTTTAATGTAACATTTTAATTTAAAAATTAAATTAAAAAAAAGAATAAAATCTCAGCTGTAAATTACGTTTGGTTCACAATGTTGTGCTACCATCACCATCACATATTACCAAAACTTTTCCATCACCTGAAATAGAAACCCTACAATTTAAGCATTAATTCCCTATTTTCCCTACCCCTACCCTGACCCCTGGTGACATACATTCTAGTTTCTAATTCTACAAATTTGTTTATTTTAATTATCTCACATCTGTGAGATCACTGAGATGTGTTTTTGAATGTGGTTAAAGGGAAATTTTAGATCACATCGCTGCTACTAGAAAAAATTGATAAAACATAGGACTGTATAACACAGTGAGCTCTAATGTAAACAATGGACTAGAGTTAATTGTCTGACTATAAAAATGGCCTTCATGCATTGTAACAAATGAACCACACTAATGCAAGGTGTTAATAATCAAGTGGCATATGGGAACAATGTATATATATGCATGATGCTGCTGTAAAGCTGCAATTTCTCTAAAAAAATTGAAGGATAAAGTTTCTGAAGTCTACAACCTTGGGTCTACCATTTTCTCGCTCTGTGATTTGCAGCAAGTCCCTGAAGGTCCCAGGACTTGGATCTCTCATTAGGAAGTGGATTAAGAAGAGGCGCCTTATCCATGGGCCACTATGAGGCACAATACGTGATGCTAGAGAAGTCCTAGTGGATTGCCCAGTCCAGAGTAAAAGTTCAGTACTCTCCACATCCACGCAGACCATACAGACTGCTGCAGACTGGCTGTGTGGCCTCAGGTAAGGGACCACCCTCTCTGAATTGCAGTTATCACTGCTTTCAAAATAACAAAACGATGGGAAGCGGATTTGGCTCAATGGATAGAGCACCCGCCTACCACATGGGAGGTCCAGGGTTCAAACCCAGGGCCTCCTGACCCGAGTGGTGAGCTGGCCCTCACACAGTGCTGATGCGTAAGGAGTGCCCAGCCACGCAGGGGTGTCCCCTGCATAGGGGAGCCCCATGAGCAAGGAGGGCACCCTGTAAGGAGAGCTGCCCACACGATAAAAGCGCAGCCTGCCCAGGAGTGGCACTGCACACATGGAGAGCTGACGCAGCAAGATGATGCAACAAAAAGAAACACAGATTCCTGGTGCTGCTGACAAGAATACGAGTGGACACAGAAGAACACACAGCGAATGGACACAGAGAACAGACAACTGGGGTGGGGTGGGGAGAGAAATAAATAAAAAATAAATCTTAAAAAAAAAACGAAAATAACCAAATGAAGGAACGTATTTGATGCCCTTGCTCATAGACGACTGAACACTAGGTCAGGCCTTACGGGGGTACTGGAACCTCCTGCATCTGCTGCCCCCGGAATCATGGGCCCCACCTTGAAGGATGTCCACACCTCAGGCCCATGCACAAGGACCATGAATTGGCGGGAGACACATTAGGGCGTGTGTTCAGGAAGCTGCAGTCATGACCGGCGGTCAGTGGCTTTATTTCTACTGTCCACTGCAGATTCCCACAGGGCAGGGGCCAAGCTCGGAATCACCTTTGTCTCCCAGGACCTGGCAGGCTCAGCACTTATTTGCTGAGTAAGTTGAAAGGATAAAATCACCATGCAGGCACCTTTAAAGAAGAAAACATGCCCGGGCTCAGAACAGATGACCAGGCAGATTTCCTACTGAGCAGAGACAGGCTGCCCACGGCTCTGCAGAGCCCCAGCTGGTCTGAGCTGGTCTGACGGCCCGTGGATCAGGGAGCCACTGGGCTCCCAGCACGAAGCAGCCGCCCTGCTCGGCGGTGTCGGGTGGCAGCTGAAGTGCCTCCAGGCTCCTGCATCCTTTCACCCCATCTGTAATCCTTGGACCATTGAGGCATGATGTACTGGGCTCTCCAGTGCTGTCCATTGCTCTGAGTCTGGCCTGTCAGTGTGGATTTGGGGGCTGTGCACCACAACACAGACAGGATCACAGGGGTCTGACACCTGCTCAGGACTCTGGAATAGAAGCCCCTAAGCCTTCTCAGGTCCCTCAAAACAATCACCCTCTTATCCCCAGAGCACCTATCGTGGCCAGCCTTAGACAAACCTAGCTCCCTTCTTGTGCTTTATGTTGCATGAATGAATGAAATTTAAAAGCATGAAAAAAATGCCTGCTGTGATTTCCAATGAAGCTGCAAAATCTTATTTCCAATACATAGACAATAACATCAATTTTGAAAGTACAATTCTTTAAAAAGTAATACATGGCTGCCTTAGTACAGTCCCCAATGTCCACAGCATGTTCACATATTATTTTACCTGGTGAGTCAGGATCTTTTATCATGTACATGACCTTGGACAAGATACCAAACCTCTCGGACCTCGGGCTCTTCATCTCTTCATATGTGGATGGAAACAGCTATCCACAGGGCTGATGCAAGGAATCACTGAGATGACACATGTAAAGGGCATCATTATCTTCTCATGGGAAGGCTGGCTTCAGCTGCAGGGGTGCCACACGCCACTGCAGGCCAGGGCTATGACTCCTCCTACATCACTGCTTGTCCTGCTCCCTTACAGCCAGAGGGGCTATTATTACACCCACCTCACAGGTGGGGAGACGGAGGCCCAGGGGGCTTACCAGGCAGGCTTTTTTGAGCATACTTTCATGACAAGGGGTTTGGATATAGCCTGAGTGTGTGGTTTGCAAGGAGTGAGAGGGATGAGAAGAGAGAGAAGACAGGATGAGAAAGAGAGGTGAAAATGAATGTAGGGGAGCTAAGCTCTTTTGGCCAGTGAGCAATTCTTGGGGTGTATTAATCAAAGACCCTGTAAAAATAGAGATCTGTCCTGTGTGTGATCCGCCTCCCCAGCTCTGCTCATGCCCCAACCTCTCAGCAAAGGCCACTGTACACACGAATGCCCTGAGAGTGCCGTGGAGGGAAGTCAGGGCAAGGGGCTCTGTTGACCTCTACACCAGCTCAGAGCAGGGAGGGGAAGCGGGCACAGCAGGTGGGCAAGCCTGAGCTGTAGGGTCCTCTGAAGCAGGAAACGCAGCCAGCGTGGCATGGAGAAACATTCACTCTTCCTCTCCCCAGCTCCCAAGCAGCAGCAATACTGGAAAAGTTGGCAGAAAAGGGGGTGGGCAGGGGAAGCCCACTGGATTTCCCAGCACATGTGGACTGTAGGTAAGACCTCAATTTTATCTGAAATCTCAAAAGACTGGGGGACCCCATCCAGTATTTGCCTTAGGTGCCTAAGCAAGATCACCCATGCAGGCCAGGCCTGCAGACAGTAGACAACCCTAGGCAGGCAGGCAAGGCACCTCTGTATTCAGCTGTTCGGCTGGGACACATTTGAATAGGAATCTTGGGGAAGAAAATTTTGTCCTCATCCCCTACATGCCAGCTCTGAATGGCCACAGCGGCCAAATAACCAATTAAGGGAAGCGGACTTGGGCCAGTGGTTAGGGCTTCCATCTACCACATGGGAGGTCGTGATTCAAACCCCGGGCCTCCTTGACCGGTGTGGAGCTGGCCCATGCGCAGTGCTGATGTGCACAAGGAGTGGCATGCCACGCAGGGGTGTCCCCTGCGAAGGGGAGCCCCATACACAAGGAGTGCGCCCTGTAAGGAGAGCTGCCCAGGGCGAAGGAAAGTGCAGCCTGCCCAAGAATGGTGCCACACACACGGAGAGCTAACACACAAGATGATGCAACAAAAAGAAACACAGATTCCCGTGCCGCTGACAACAACAGAAGCGGACAAAGAAGAACACGCAGCAAATGAACACAGAGAGCAGACAAGGTGGGGGGGGGGGGCTGGGGGGGTGGAAGGGGAGAGAAATAAAATAAAATAAAAAACCAATTAAAAAGAGCCATGTCATGAAGGTCTTTGGGCACAGTTGGTGATGACCCATCTGAGGGCTAGAGATCCCAGAAGTAATTACATCTCGGCACCCGGCCCTCAAAAAGGAGCAGCCTCCTGCGAGGTCTTTAGGTTGGCATGGAGTCGAGCGCCCCAGGCCTTTCCTAGGAACGTGATTAGGTCCCAGTGCAGGCAATGCTCCCATGCGGGGGGGCGGGGGGGTGGTCTCTGGGTCTCTCGCCGGCCCATCCAAGACCAGTGAGGCTTTGTCTGCCCCCAAGAAGCAGGGACGGAGTTTCCTGGGTGCCTGTGCTAGAAACCGAGGCCCAAAAGAGAGAGGTTATTTAAATTGGAGCCGCAAGTGGCCTTCGCGATCATCCGAGGCCGACACCCCCACTGGACAATGGTGACTCCCAAGCCCAGGTGGAGTGTGGACACCTTGACGGTGCCTGTCCCACTCAGCTGGGGCTGACCTCGGCTTCACTTACAGCTCAGCCCTTCCCGACTCCCGAGTCAATCCCAACTGGGACAGGAGCCACAGTCCCCATGTTCAGCAGATGGAAGGTTCTAGAATAAGTTATACTAGTCACCTCTTTCCTTATGTCTCAGATGCGAAATTTCTAACCCTATCTCCAAGTTTTATTCAACCTTCCAGTCATTAACCTTCCTCCTAACCCCAGCCCAAGAAGGCTGGACAACCTGCTACGCTGTGGCCAGGCTCTCCCTGGGAGGGGGGACAGTCTCCCAAGGGTTTCACATGCTACAAGGGCCCTGCGCACATGGAACAGGCCATGCACAGCCATGGCATCCAGTTTCACCCCAGCCTGTATCTGGAGCACCCCACTCTTCCACCAGCACACTGGTGACCTGGGACGTCCACACCCCCGAGCCCAGGTTTCTTTTATGTTTACCACTCCTGAAGTGGCTGCATTTTGGAGATAATACTCTTCTCAGTCTCCCATTCCCTCCCATGCCTCCAGTTAGGACCCTTACGCTGATGCCTTCCAACCTCTCACCCTAGCCTTGATTCCTTTACTGAACTCCAGAACCATAAATCCAACTGCCTACTGGACTTCTCCATTTAGAGATTCAACTGGCACCAAATCTCACCATGTGCACACCCCAGCTCACCAGCAGCTCTACAATCTCTTCTGCCTCCTGAGTTCTCCATCCCTGGGAAAAGTTCTAGCCACAGGTTCTCTCCACCTTCGATGTCTCACAAACCCCCAACATGACCTGTCCCAAACTGTGTTGTTTCCCCCAAAACCTGGTCCTAGCCTATTCTGAGAAATGGCAACATCACTGCACTCATCATCTGACCAAAATTCGGCCTTCTTCTTCAGCTCCTCCCTCTCCCTCATTTCTCATTTCCACTAAGCCACCACGTTTAGTGAATGTGCCTCCGTCTTTCCACAGTTTGCCCCTCTTCTTCAACCCCCAGCACTGGTTCAGTTGAGTTCTGCAATGATTCTAAGTTGAGCCATTAAGAGAACCATTGTTCTCAGTCTTACCCACCTCCAGTTCCACTGCCACTGTCCCATAGAAGCAGTCTTTTTAAAACACATCTGACAGATACATCATTGCCCCCTTACAACATTTAATATGCTCCCCCCCTGCGAGAGGAAGCTCATGCTCCTGACCTTGGCACCCCAGGTGCCCACAATCTTATCCTTGACAATCCCTCCAGCCTCCCTTCCCACAGCTGCTTCTCCGTTACTATGCATGTTCCAGCAACTGCAAACTGCTGATGGCTTTCATTAAATCATCACTGTAGCTCGTGCCTCAATGTCTTGGCTGTTCATGAAGTTCCCTCAATCTATAATATCCTAGAAATTTTCCATCTGAAATACCCTGCACACCCTCCAATAACATGTTCAAATGTCAATCCATTTCCAGGAAGCCTTCCCTGATAGCTCGTATTTCTCCACTGGAACTGCCAATTAACTACTCTCCACCTCAGCTTCAGTTTTTGTGCCTTTATTTCATTATAATATCTTGCATTCTCTCCTCTTAGCAGGATTCTACATTCTTGCGAGCAGGGTCCATGTTTATCCATCCTGTATCCCTAATCTCTTAGCGTGACACCTCAAAGTTAGTAAATGTTGAAAAGAATGAAATAAATGCATGAAGGAACAGATGCATGAAAGAATGCATGCACAGACTTTCATCTTCATTTTCTCTTCTAACATAACACTTTCCCTCTCACCTTTCCCTTCACCCATTAACTGTGTCTTTAAGGAAGGACCACTTTTGAGGAAAAGGGAAATAAAGATGGTTTAAAATGTGAACAAAGGCTAATTATCAACAAAATTTTCCTTCTCATTGAGCTACCATTTGTTGTGCATCTGCAATGCATGGAGCACTGGGCCAAATACTTTGCATATATTACCTCAAAACATCCCACTAGTGGTAGGGAACATAGGTATATTAGCCATGTTTTTAAAAATTGTGATTATATATGTATATAAATACAGTTTTGTTTTGTTGTTTTTTTTTTTTGAGGCACTGGAGGCCGGGATCTTTTATGTGGGAAGCCAGCTCTCAACCACTGAGCCACATCGGCTTCCCTGAGTTGGTTTTTTCTTTTCATTTGTTTGTTGTTTGTTTTTGTTTTTTTCAGGAGGCACCAGGAAATGAACCCAGGACCTCCAACTGCTTGAGCCACGTCCACTCCTTGCCATAATACATTTAGATAACATAAAATTTCCCATTTTAACCATTGTAATTGTACAATTCAGCAGTGTTAATTACCTTCACAATGTTGTACACCCTTCACCACCATCCATGACCAAAACGCATCACCCGAAACTGAAACTCTACCCACTCTGCAACAAGTCCCCGTTCTCCCCTCCCCCCACGCCTCCGGTAACCTCTAACCTACTTTCTGTCTCTAGGAATTTGCCTCTGCTAGATATTTCAAATATGTGAAATCATACAAGAGTTTTCCCTTCACATCTGGCTTTTCACTCTGCATCCTGTGTTCGAGGTTCACCCGTGCTGCACCACATATCAAAACCCCTTCCTTCTCACGGCTGCATAGTATTCCACTCCAGGGAGGGATGACATCTGTTCGTCCCTTCATCTGGTGAGGGGCACTCAGGTGTTTCCACCTCCTGGCTACCATGAGCAGTGCTGCTGTGAACGCTGGAGCACAAGCGTCTGGGTCCCTCTTTTCAATTTTCCAGGCATACTCAGCCCTGTTCTTAGAGGATGATAAAGCGGGGACTCAGAGTTGTTAGTGGCCTTCCAGGGTCTCACTGGGGGAGAGCGATGTGCGGAGGGTGGGACCCGGCCGCAGGCAGGGTCCAGCAGGTGCCATTCCGAGGCGTAAACTCTGTGTTTTCCTGCGACAGAGCTCCAAGACTAGTTCATTGTTTTGTGAAGCGAAATTAGAGGCTTCCCAGCTTGAACAGACCCAGCATAATTTTGTATTCAATGTCCTAGTTAATTTTTTTAAGAGAAAAATAAATGAGGGCAACTTGTTCCCTGGCCTCGATTCCTCTGTTTCTAGGATTGCCACACACCATGGCTCGGTGTCACTGAAGTGGGCAGAGTTGACACCCACGCGGTGGCAGGCTGCTTTGGAGAGCTTTTTCCTGAGGCTCTAGTGGTACAGATGGGGGAATAGGAGGCACTCAGGCAATAAAGAGAGGAGAGAGCTGGCTAATTGGGAGAGCTGCAGATGGATTTCAGAAATCATAGCTCAGATGGGATGGAAGGAGAGAAAGCAGAATGCTGGGGCGGAAGAACTGGGTTTCTTCTCGGATCTGACATTGCCTCGTGGCTTGGTTAAGACCCTTCCTACCTCTGGGCCTCAGTTTCCACATTTGTGAAAGGAGGCGGCTGACTGGACATGGCAGATTTCCAGCTTCTCTTCCTGCTGCAATGCCCGGGTGGGTGTACCCAATTCAGGGATTCCAACTTAGGGGAATGTGATAACCTGAAAAGAATAGGATCACAAGGGGCCAGGAAAGGCTGCCACGTAAGGACTGGCACTACTTAGTTCCATCAGGAAAGGAAGCTGGGGGACACACAGACCTGGTCTTCAGTGGCCCACACACGAGGAATTACACTTGCTGGGCCCCCTGGGAGGGAATTGGGCGCCCCAGGTGGAAGAACAGGGAGAGAAATGCTACTTCAGCGTGAAGGTGGAATCGGCTTTCCCTGGGAGTGGTGAGTTCCTTATCTCTGGAAGCATTCAAGTAGGAGCTCAGAGATGACGTGGTAAGGGTAATGCCAAGGGACCGAGGCTGGGCCATGGCAGGAGGAGGAGGTGCCGAGGAGGTGGAAAGAGGAGTCATCACAGAGGTGGAAGGATAAGGTGTTATGGAGGCAGAAGGAGGAAGTGCCATGGAGGCAGATGGAGGAGGTGCCACAGAGGCAGAAGGAAGAGGCATCTCAGAACAGGAGGGCCATGGAAGGAGAAAGAGGAGATGTCATGTAGGTAGAAGGAGGAGAGCCAAGGAGGTGGAAAGAGGAGGTACCATGGAGAGGTAGGAGGAGGAGAGCCAAGGAGGTGGAAATAGGAGGTACCACAGAGAGGTAGGAGGAGGAGAGCCAAGGAGGTGGAAAGAGGAGGTGCCATGGAGGTGGGAGGAGAAGGTACAATGGAGGCAGAAGGAAGAGGTGCAACAGGGGCAGAAATCAGTGCAATACACAAAACACTTTTCAAAAGCTCTCTCAATGGTGAGACGAGCTGCCACATAAAGACCTGAGCTTCCCGTCCCCGGAGGCCATCAGCCCAGCTTCCAAGGCCACATACAAGGATTGGGTGAATTTTCGCCCTTGTCAAAGTTGGTACCAGAGGATCTTTATTCATCCATTGAACAACCCTCCTTTTTTGTATTGCATATATTATTTAATCCTCCTAATGACCTCAATAATGTATATTATTATTCCTACTTTACAGATGAGGAAATGATTTAGAGGGGTTAAGCTTAAAGATTGCTTGTGACCACATAGCTACAAAATTGCCAAAACCATAACTTGACCTTGAACCCATCCCCTTTCAGAGTCTGAGTGCTTAGCCACTTTGTTACTGCCCACTATGGGAAAAATCTTGATTATCTACTAGTACTCTGGGGCCCCAATATTAGTAACATTGGGAAGGACGTTAAAACTGAGGATGAACAAGCCCTTCTGAGTGTCCACTAAGTGCCAGGCACAGTGCAAAATCTGGCCCCTGTCCTCAGACAGCTTATACTCACCAATTAATTTATTTGTTCATTCATTCATTCGCTTACCTATCAGAGAGCCTTCCCTGACCTTCTCATGGGAATAGTGCCTTCTGGTCTCTCCACCTGTTTCATTTTCACCACCACACTTTCTGCTCCCTGACATATCCTATGCTGAGTGCTCATTTGTTCATCAGTCTCCCTCACTGAAAGCTCCCCAAGAAAGGGGAATTAGCTGCTTTATTCGTTTCAGTATCCTAGAGCCTAGCAAGCCAACAAATAATTACTGAGTACCACTAGGTGTAAGGCACTGAGGCAGGGGCTGGGTGAATGGTGGTGAATTTGGAAAATGTCCTTGTCTTTGTGGCCTACTAATGCATTCCATGATTTCATGGGTGAGAAGAAGCACTCCACCCCCAAGGAAACGGAGAAGAGCAGGAAGTAATACATACCGGGGGCTTTCCGAGTGCCAGGTACTCTAATCACCTTCAGTACCTATTTCTCTGAATCCCCATAACATCTCCATGCAGTCACTGTCCCCATTTTACAGATGAGGAAACTGAGGCTCAGAGAGGTTAGGCAACCTACCCCAAACTGCATAAATGGTAATAGGCAAGGGGAATTTGAACCCAGATCTGTGGCCAGTGCTGCCATTGAAGCCCACCAGAGCCACCCCCACACAGACCCCCGCTGTGCCCCTTCCCGCAGGGGAAGGAGTCTGCAAGCCCGAGGGGATGCATCTATCTGCAGCCTGCATCGCCACCCTCAGGAGTACCCAGAACCATGGAATCCCCTGCCCCAAGGCCAGGAGCACCGCCCGGATGGGGACCAAGAGGCCTCGTCTCAGCTGGACTCTACCCTCCCTGGGGCGTCTCAATTCCCTGCATGTGCAAGGCGGGGGCTGCTTGGGTGAGGGGTGGAAGGAGCTCGGGTGTGTGGGCATGTGCGCAAAGCCCCTCCAGGTGGGATGGCGCCCCAAGTTCCCCACTGGTACTGCAGCTCCAGCCTCACAAACGATAGGGGGGCCTAACTGTGGGACTCCTGGGCCTGGGTCCTTAACCACTGGGTGATTTTACAAAACGATGACATCTCACCCACCCCAGAGCCAGAAGGGGCCTGGGCGAGCAGAAGTGGCTATCTGAGCTCACGCAGGACGGCTGGGTTGCTGCCCGGACAAAAGGGTCCACGGCATCTTCATCTGGACCAAGGATGAGTCTGCAGGACCAGAGCCCAGGGGCCGGGGAATGGGAAGCTGACGTGAGGCATGGGCTTGGTGATGGTGTGAAGCTGTATGCACCCCAGGAAAGTAGGACCTTAAAGTTAACCCATTCCTGTGGGTGTGGACCCAGGGGTGAGCAGGATCTTAAGATGTGATGCACCTTATTCAGGGTGGGTCTTAATCCTCTTACTGGAGACCTTTTCAAGATAATGGAATTCAGACAAAGCGAGAGAAAGCCAAGGAAACAAGAAGCCGAGAGCAACAAAACCCGGAAGAGGCGAGAGACCAGCAGATGCTGCCATGTGCCTTGCCGCATGTGACAGCGAAGTCCAGGATCACCGGCAGCTGGTCTTCAGGGAGAAAGGATCACCCGATGATGCCTGGATTTGGACATTTTTCTCAGCCTTGAAACTGCGAGCTTGTAAATGAATAAATTTCCATTTTAAAAGCCAACCCATTTTATGGTATCTGCTTGAGCAGCTTTAGCCTGGGAGAGGCTTCCATCCATCAACCAAACTCCGGAGACAAACGCCTCCACACTCTCCCACACGCTCAACTCCGCCTCAGTAGGGCTTCCCGTCCCAGGGCATGGAAATACTCCCAGGGCATGGAAACACTCTGGAATGAGAGGCATGCGGCCTGGCAGCGGGGGCGGGGAGACGTGAGACCGGGGGGCGGGGCAGATGTTAGGTGAGGGAGGCCCAAATCTGCCCACCTTCTGCAGGCCGGGGCAGCCTTACTATTGGAGAGGCAAGACTGCCACACCCAAAGGTGAGCCCGGGGGCCAGACCACCTGCGAGTGAGGATGCGGCTGCCTCTAGACAGATGGGTGCATATGCACAAGGTGCTTCAACTCGCCCAGTTACTGTGTCTCAGTGTTCTTATCTGTAAGAGAGAAAATTACACTAGCCACCTCCTCTGTGGCATTGTGGTGACAATTAGCGAATTACTATCTGTGAATATAGGTTAAATACATAGAACAATGCCTGGTACAGCGTAGATGTTCAACAAGTACCACTTCTTAAACCAGCTCCCTCTCCTCTTTTCCTCAATCCAACCGTGAACTTCATCTCGAGGTCTTGCAGTTTCTGGTTCCTAAAAGTCTCCACTCCATCCCTCTTTCTCATTTTCACCCGCTCATACCTTCTCCCCAGGCCACTGTCCTCTTGCTCCTAAATTAGTGCAACACCTTCTAAGGAGTGGCCTGGCCACGTGTCTCCTCCCCAGGGCAGCCTCAGAGAGGACAGAGGGTGGACAGGGCAGGCAAGGACCCTGCTGTCAAGGGGCTTCTCGAAGAGGGAGAGAGACTACACTCAAGCATGTAAATAAGCAAGAAAAAAGCAGATAATCCCAAGAGGTATGCAGTGCGTTAAAATGAGGTAAAAGGCAAGGCCTCTTGCAAATAAGAAAAAAGGGCCCCTTCTCCGTGGTGGAAGCAATCCCATGTATTCGACTCCACTCACCGCCACTGGCTCACAGCTGTGTGCACCTGCAGGGAACAAGGCGACGCAGCTGAAAATGCTCAGATGTTTAAAACCCTCCAGTGCTGAACCTGCAACTCTGACCAAGTCCTGGAAGGATTGTCTAACTCTGCATACCCGGCAGAATACTTCTGCTAGTAGAAGACAATGTTGGATTCTAAGATTCCCTGGAAATAAACCTTTATCATCATCAAGGCTGACAAATGTGCCTGGAATTCAGAGGCTGTACCTTTCACTGCATACCTTCCCTAGCTCTGATCCCAACATACAACTGTGGCAGGGTAGCTCTGGTCCATCCCACATCCCACCTCACCCCCAAGTAGCCTCTCAAAGAACGTCTTCCGTGACTTCCCATGACTGATGGACTGGCACTCAGACTCTCCCAGACCTGCTCTCCGTCACCTCTCCAACTTTAGCACATCAGTCGCCAAACTGTAAAGGCCAAACCCTGCTGTCAGGTGGCAGGTTTCACTCCCAGGGCCATCCCACACAGTTGTTCAGGATAAGTCCTGTGCAATTCATGAATTAGCCTCCCTGAAATTGTTCAGTGCGTAACTTGTGCAACCATACACGGTGGGCCTGGGTCAGGTCATGGTGTAAATGACATTTCCTCTGGGAATAACTCTAGTGCCCCACCTCTCTCTTCCCAGTGGTCCTGGGTATTCCTTCTGAAGGTTTTCAGACAGGCCATCCTCCTCTTGGCTCCCCAGTCCCTTCTATCACTTGGGGAGAGTCACTCTGTAACTCTACCAGCCATTCCTGGGTTTGTCTAGGATGTGACAGACGCCCTGTCAGCAAAACTCTAAGCAAAATATAAGTAGTTGTTTGCAAAATTGAGACCCAAAATTAGAGTAGTAAGAGCTGGGGAATAAGTGGGAGTTCCTTAACCCCTGGTTTTTGCAACTGAAGACTTCATAAGGCTATGTAAGGTGCTGGTGCTACAACACCCGCTGCCGGAGCAGGACTGGCTGCCAGGGCACTTCAGCCCCGGCAGCTTCCCCAGGCCGGGCTGGGCAATCTCTTGGCTGCTGAAGAGAGTTGCAGAATCTGCTAGCTTCAAGTGCCCTGGGACCTGGGGGCGGCTGCACATGCTGCAGACACCTCCTCCCTGCCTGGCATCTTGCTTGCAGACCCCGCATCACAGTGGTCCAGGGGCCCTCGAATGCAGACAGTGCAGATGACTCTTCTGATGAGCTGCCACCTGCATGTCCCCACCTGCCCCGTGTTTCCTGGCTTCCAGTCCTCACGCGGCCATGTGTTCTCTTCATCAGGAGACAGGAAGGGGGACAATAGCTCTCATTTAGGGGGCCCCTTCTATGTGCCAGGCTCTGCTCTCTGCCCTTTCCATGGAGGACTAATTGAACCTCAAGACACCCCTGTGAGGGTCTAAAATATTATTACCCGCACAATGCAGAAGAAGAATTTGAAAGTCAAAGTCTTCCACAGAGAGCTAGTGAGCAAAGGGGACTGAGATCCAGCCCCAGCCTTCTGGGTTGCAAAACTCATGCGCTGATCTTTGAGGGACAGTTAGATTCGTGAGGGGCTCAGACTCCCGCGAGCCCCTGAGTCTTTTGGGGTGACGTGGTCTCGGCGGCTGCCCCAGCAGATCCTCAGGAGAGCGCTCCGCCCAGCCAGCCTTGGGCTTCTGGCTTGGAAGATGCCACATCCTGTCTCTTACTCTAGTCAGCAGAAGAGGGATGACACCATGGCCCGGGCCTCTTTTCTCTGACTCAGAAAAATATTTGCTGGGCACCTACCATTATTTAAGAACTACGTATGGCACTGGGAAGAGAGCATTGCAGAAGAGACACAGTATCACAGGATCGAAACAAGGAAATGGGCACTGCTGGGGGTAGCCAGAAAAAGAGAACTCCTTGCTGGGCCGTGCGATGCCTACCCCACCAAGAGCACACCCTTGAAAGCTGAAACTGAAGGGCAGATGAAGAAGTCTGAGCAGTGGTTAGAACAGCCCTGAGCGGCGAGCGCGCCCCACAGCCCGGCTTGAGGTTGCGCGCAGAGCCCAGCCCCCGCAGTGAGGGCTGTTGCCTACCAGGACGTCTCAGAATCCCACGGACGTCTGCAGCTCCTGCCCCTCCTCCTGCTCTCATCTGCTCTGCCTCGCGTGCCCACGTATTAGATTTAGTTCACATTCATGAGACCATGCAATACCTGCGTCTGGCTTATTTCACTTCACACAATGTCCTCAAGATTCATCCATGTGATCACATGTATCCCAATTTCATTTCTTCTGACAGCAGCGTAGTATTCCATCACATCCGGGCATACCACTCGAGCTCTCTGCCTCCTTCCCTTGCTGGCATGACTGTCCCTCTTCTATGCCTGACTGCCTGTCTCCCTTACTACCATCTTGTCCTTAATAGAAAAGAAAGATATTTTTCAGAAAATACTCGCTGCATTTCTTGAACAAAACTTTATATTCCATGTTTTGATTGAAATCCGATGGTTTCAATGATAACATAAAGAGCCAAATGAGCATATGCAGCTGTCCTTAGGAAGAAGTCAGGAAGAGAATGGATGGTTCTAGCTGGTGGCTTATGGTTCCGCGTTATCACCATACCTAGTGTTTTCCACATTTTGTAAACTTTCAAGTCATAACTATGACTTTCTTTCCCAACTACCTTGAAATGAATGGCATTTTAAAATTTCACGTGTATTTGGCATTTTGTATGTCTTTTTCTTTGTAGAGAAATCCCTAACCAAATTAAGAGGCTCATTTCTTTAAGTATGAGCCATTGAATGGTTTCTATGGGTTGATAAAAAAGAATAGATTCCCCTTTTTAGCTTTAAATAGGCACAAGGGGATTGGAATTTTTAATTCCTTAAATGGAAACAAATCTAATTTCAAGAGGGTACAAAATAAGAGAGTCAAGTGAACACAGGTGAGAATGAGAAATAGAGCAGCCAAACGGAGCCAAGAGCCTGGAGCGATGGGAGGGGTGAGGGGCGGCCAAGGGGCTAGGAGAGGTGGGAGGGACTTGGAGCAGTGGGAGGGGCGCAGGCTCCACACTTACCTCCTGGTTGTGACAACAGGGGCAAAACTGCACCTTTCAGAGCCTTACATTTCTCATCTTTAAATGGGGATAATAATCTTGACCTTGCAGTTTCCTTTCTTTGCATACCACTGTCTATTTTTCACCTGGCCAATGCCTGCTTCTCCGTGCATCTCAGTTTACAGGTGGCTTCCTCCAGGGAGCCTTTCGTGAAGTCTTGGCCTAAGCTGGCTGCCCTGGGAGACGGGCTCCACAGCACACACACACACCCTCACAATCTGTCCGTCCTGTATGTCTCCACTATGACTGATTTTTAAATAATCTGTTTCTTCATTAGTTGGTGAGCTCCTTGGCAGGGAAGAGCTGAAGTCTGTATCCCCAAATCTAGGACATAGTAGATTCTCAATAAATATTTGCTGGGGGATGGCAGCAAGCAAGAGCAACAAATCTCCCCATTCTACTGGGGGAAAACAGGCAATGATAAGTAAGTAATAATAAATAAATAACAACATAATACATTATATATTAAATTAAGCACTAGCTAGTAGCCATTTATTATTAAATAATAAATAAGTTGCATATATGTGTGCAAGTGCGTGTGTGTAGAGGATGTCCCGAAAGAGTAGCTGGGCAGGGTGGGAAGGAGGGGCCAACGCTTTAGAGATGATGACACCACAACAAATTCCTTGAGGTCTGGCAGTGACCCTGCAGTGGTAAAGCCGTCAACATGTTGGAAGACAGGAGGTCCCTTTGGCCAGGAAGAGTAAATCCTGTGCCACGTTCTGGTCAATGGCCCACTGTCACAGCACCGGAGGACGTGTCATATCTGTCACCTGCTGTCCAGATGTCTCAAGAGGAGATCTCCAAATACCAGGGCCTGCCGGTCAGAGGCCACGGGCCAGGCAGTCTCTAAGATGCGCCAGTGACCCCTGCCTCTTGGTAGCTGTGCCCTGGTATAACCCCTCCCCTTGGGCGTGGGCTGGGGTCAGCGACTTACTCTTAATGTATCAATGGGACAGTGCTTCTGAGACTAGGTTAGAAAAAGACTGGGCACCCGTCTTGGGGCCCTCTTGTGCTCTAGATGGCTAGCCCAGGGGAAGCCACCTGCCATGCTGTGACACAGCTCCTGGAGACAGCCCTGCGACAAGGGGCCGAGGGCTACCGAAAGCCACATGAGTGAGCCTGCCCCTCCCCATTCTGCAGCAGACAGCCTGACTGCAATCCCGGGAGACCTTGGGCCAGAGGCTCCCAGCTCAGCTGCACCCAGACTCCTGACCCGCAGGACTGTTAAGGGAAAAGACATTTCCTGTCTAAGCCACAAAATCTTGGGGTTATTTGTTACGCAGCATTAGATGACTTTAGGTTCTTACACAGGTCACAGGGGCACTGACAGAACTGCTGATTTGGGGGAAAGGCCCTGTCTCAGCTGCCAGCCCTAAGGAGGTCACTGACTCATCTGCCTGTCACTTTTACCCTCCACCCCCCACCCACTAACACCCTGAAATCACTTTGCGAGCACAGAGCGTGGCCAAGGTCAGCACAGAGAAGAGTAAATGGGAAGAGCGACAAGGAAATTCTCTTCAGGTGCTAATTACCTGTGAAACTCAGGCAAGTCACTGCACCTTTCCGAGCCTCGGTTTCCACTGTGTGAATGGAACTGACACCCAGCTCCTTCCGGGATAATTCCAAGACTCACTGTGGTGTGAACATGCTTCCTCATCTATCAAGCTCTGCCAGGCAGCTGCTGTGATGAGCCCATTTCCTCAGAGAGCAGAGACCAAGCTCAGAGTGTCACCAGGGCCCTCTAAGATCACCCAGCTTCCCCGGGCACCCCATGCCAGGCTCTCAGCCCCGGTCTCTTGGGAATCAGCCAGCAACATGTCCCTACGCCAGGAGAGGGTGCTCCCTGCCTCAAAGCACCTGCTCCTCTGAGTTCTAGGTCTCCTGTCTGCTGCCACGTGACGGCCACAAGAGCCACGTGAGGAATCTGAAGGTGGCGATCTAGGAGTCAGTCCTCCACAACCAGTTTTCTTTCCTCTCCTGCAGCTGCCTCCTGAATCGCTTCTATCACGGTCTTCCCTGCTCCGACACCCCACAGACGTTCCCGGAACCCCAAGGCTGCGGCTGACCTGCTTCTGACTCCTGCCAGAACTCCCCTCATTCCCACGCCTGGCCCAGCTCCTCCCAGAAGCCCTTCCAGCCCCTCACCTGGGCCAGGTGCCCCCTGGAGCTCTAGGCTCTCCAGCTGTGCTCACCTCTCTTGTGGATGACCTCACTGTGTGGCCATTTTGCATTTATGGGTTTGCTCTGTGACCCCAAGCCCCTGGAAGGGTCTGGGCAGTGTGGGACTGACCCTGGGCCCCCAGCACCAGCTCCCAGGGAGAGCCCAATGGACACCGCATGAAGAATTGGCTGGATGGTTGGCTGATGAACGCAGGAGCGGGGGTCCCGTTCCTGTCCCTACAAGCAAGGATCCAATGTCCCCACTTCCTGTGCCGTCCTCCTGGGTGTGTGGACAGGGCAGAGAGGCTTCTGTGATCCTCCAGCAGGGCTGAAGCAGCGGGAGCCTTGCCGGCTGCTCTCCAGCCCACAGACACCATGTTAGCTCCTCATTTGGTCCAGGGCTCAGAGCGAGGGACCGAGTCTGGGTGATGGCACTGCCACACTTGCCGCGGGTGAGGTGGTGCCCCACAGAGCTACAGGCTCAGGACACAGGGTCTTAGAAAGGCTGGAGGTCAGTGCTTAAGAGGCTTCTTCTCTTTTCAAACATAATACATGCTCTGTGCAAAAGAATGTGGAAAACAGAGATACATGGAAGAAAGACAAATGAGTGTTTGTCTTTCTGTTTCTGTTGTCACCACCCAGAAACAATCAGTTACAGGACTTGATACATTTTAATTCCATAGTTTTGTGGGTGTCTATTTAGCATAGCCGGATGATCCAATCATTGTTTTGTGCTTCCTGAAATTCTTTTGTTACTCAGCAGAGCAACATACACATTTTCCTGTGTTATAATGAAATATCGACACGTCGCTGAACGCGTGATATTCTGTCCAGGGCATGCACTGCTTGGGAAGTCTTCAAAGCATCTATGGGCCAGCTATGGAGAACTTATGCGTCTACACATCCAATTCTCTCCTTCAGAACGTTTCCTGGAAATGGAAATGATGGTCAAAGAAGATGAACTTTCTATGGCTCTTTAAACATCTGTCCAGTCACTTTGGGAAGGAGAATTCCAACGCTCTCTGCCAGCAGCCGGGTGTAGGTGTCTCCTCTGCCGTTCCCAAGCTGAGGGCCACAGAACGCTGCTTACACGTGGAGGGCCTCAGAAACACCGAATGAGAGCAGAAAAGCCAGCACTCACCGGGACACCCAATGGGGCTTCTTGCTGGAAAGATTCCATCCCTAGGCTCTGCGCTGGGCCTCCCCTCCCCTCTGTCCACGGAGGTTATTCCAGGGGTCCCTCCTCTTCCGCCCACTGTCACCTCCCCACTGCAGCCCGTCTCTGACCTGGATGACACAACTGCCATACTCCTTGCTTTCATCTGTCCTGTTTAAGCTCTTCCCCATCTTTCGGTCAAAGTGGTCTTTTTTTTTTTTTTTTTTTAAAGATTTATTTTTGTTTATTTAATTCCCCTCCCCTCCCCCGGTTGTCTGTTTTCTGTGTCTTTTTGCTGCGTCTTGTTTCTTGTTTCTTTGTCCGCTTCTGTTGTCGTCAGCGGCACGGGAAGTGTGGGCGGCGCCATTCCTCGGCAGGCTGCTCCCTCCTTCGCGCTGGGCGGCTCTCCTTATGGGTGCACTCCTTGCGCTTGGGGCTCCCCTACACGGGGGACACCCTTGCGGGGCACGGCACTCCTTGCGCGCATCAGCACTGCGCACGGGCCAGCTCCACACGGGTCAAGGAGGCCCGGGGCTTGAACCACGGGCCTCCCATGTGGTAGACGGACGCCCTAACCACTGGGCCAAAGTCCATTTCCCCAAAGTGGTCTTTAAGACCAAATCTTCCCGGGCATTTTTTGGTGGCTGTCATTGCCTTGGCACCACAGCCCGTCCAACTTCTCTCCCGGCTCACCACCCACCAGCCCCAAGGCCATTCCCAGCTTCCCTCGGCTGGACTGATTTGGAAAAGATTCGGATGAGAGGAATCCGAAGTGCGCTTTCTGAGGCTCCTCTCTCGGCTTGTGTTGGCACCCTCGTTTCTAGGCTGTCAGCCTGCTAAATTCCGCTTTATGGCACAGAATCAAGGCCCTGGCAGGGCGGGGTGTGAGCGGAGGAGTCCTGACAGGCCAGGCTCAAGGCACGTCGGCTTCCACCCTCACCTTGAGCCCGCGTGCCTCTGTCCAGAGCGGGGACGTCTGCGCGGGATCGCCGAACCGCGGGGTCGGCACGCCTCGGGGGCTGAGCCACCCCTCCCGGCCTGCGAGCACCGCGTCCCGTGTGGCCGAGGTGCCAGCCCATCACTCCAGAGGTCAGTTCTGGACCCGAGGAACCAGGCCATCTGGTCGTTTCACGAATGGGCTTTCAGGACCTTCACTCCCCTGGAATTGCATGTCAGTGCCGTGACCCCCACTGGCTCGTAAGGGGCCTCGACACAAAGTGAGTAAAAGGTCACCCCAACATCTTCAGGAAGAAAAACTGCAAAAGCAGCCCCCAGAGGGGGCTCTCTTTCCCCTAGATGCTCTCTGCAGGGCTCAGGGCTGGCTGAACGCAGCGCGGGCCGGATTTCAGCCTCCACTCACCACCCCTTGACCTGGTCCCTTTGCGCAGTGCACACCTGAACAAAGCTGCAGGAAGCCCCGTGAAATGTGTGCCTGTGTATATGATCACTGCGGAGTGAGGGCTCCGCGGGGGCCTGGAGCATCTCGGATCCAGAAACACACTGACCCCCACTGGAGATAAGATGAAGGGTGCCTGACACAGAGAAATACGAGGGGGTGGGCGCGGGGCTTTAGACCGCTGTTGGGAGGAAATGAGTAGTGGTTAAGGGCAGGTGGGGAGTGGCTGGGGAGAGGGGGTGGGCTGGGTTGGGAGCATGGCCCCCAGGCAGGCTCCCTGGTTTCAGATCCCCATTCCATCTCCCCACCTCCAAAGGACCTGGGAACCGGTGATGTCACCGCCTTGCAGTTTGGCCTGGAATACAGCCGAGACGCCAAGGCAGGGCTCTGACCTGGAAGCGGTGCCGGGCTCCCAAACCCACAGGGCCCCTCAAAGGGGTGGGTACAGCGCCTCGCCACACTGATGACGCGGGCGAGGCGCCTGGGACCCGCCCTCCGCCCCCGCCTTGGCTGGGGCAGGTCCGCGCACGCCCAGCCCCTTGCCCTCGAGGAGCTCACAGACTGGGGGGCGCACGGAAAGAGGAGGGCCTCTCCGGTGTAGCCAGGTAGCGGGTAGCTGGGTGGCCAGCCTCTGACGGTTGACCGGGTGGGAGACAAACGGCTTCTGTGCTATTCTTACTTCTCAAATGTGTTGGGACGCTTTAGGGTGCGGGGCAGAGTCCAACAGGGGGCAGTTTGCACATGCTGTCCCTCAAGTTTTGGGGGGTCAGGCGACCTTCCCGAGGTGAGAAGGCAGAACGGAAAGGACGCCCAGACCCCTGACTCCCGGGCCCCCTGCACGGGGCGTGGCTGGGCACACAGATCCCAGAGCCAGCGCCCGGTGTGGGCCCCAGCTCTGCCACTTGCTGACGTGTGTGTCTGGAGCAGCCGCGTGCCCTCTTCGTGGTATAGCAAAATGGGGCAACGGTGGTGCCTCTTCAGAGGCCTGCTGGCTGATTGATTAAAATAGGGCAGGCTAGAAGAGGGCCTGGCACACCTACTTGCTGTGCACTTCGCCGTGCTGATGTTTTCAGTACTGCTCTCTGAAAGCTGCTGATTCGACAGTGGTGTGCAGAGGGAAGAAGCCCAGGGACTGGAACTCCTCTAGCCTCGGCCCCAAATGGCACCTGTGCATCCAGAACGCCCGTCTATGCTCACCCCACACGTCGGCTCGGGCTCAGAAAACCCCAGGGAGAAGCCAGTTTAGAGGGTAAGGGTCCACGGCGCCAAGCCAGTAAAGGAATACGACGGAAAAGGCCCCAGAACGGAAATCGAGGAAGCTGGACTTCACCTTCAGCCCATCACGATACGGCAAGCTGGGTGGCCTGGCACCCGTCCTTCCTCTGCTCTGGGCTCAGGTACTTCCCTCTGAAAAATGTGGGGCTGGGCCTGAGCCCAGACTGGCAAACTTCCAGGCTTAAAATGATCAGTTGTTCCAGAAAACAAGAAAGGTGTTGCATAATCTTTTCAACTCCTTTCCTTCATCCCTTCACTCATTTATGCACATGTTCCACCAAGGAAAATTGGGCAACCTAAGCACTCCCCTTCCACTCAAAATTGAAAGTGAAAAAGCTTTGTCCAGGGCCAATTTCAAATGCCTGGGAAGGCAGGGCTTTCCCCCAGATACCTGCGAGTTGCCCGCGTGACCCACTCAGTGTGGTTTGTTTTGCTCAGTGCCCCCAGGTACAATGGGCAGCCCCTTCATGGGTTTCCTTAAAAACCCACCTACGTTATACATGTCATCATATTAGAGCCTTAAGATTTTTTTGGAGGGCGAGTTATGGGGAGGATTATATGAAAAACAAATGGCCCTTGCTCCTGGTTCAACTACCTCCCCTTCCCAATCCCTTACCTTCACCCTGAAGTCAGAATTCTTTTGCCGCTATTAGGCAGAGTACTTTCCTCTTTGCCCAAGGCCAGGGCCCTGGCTACATGCAGACCATGGGGATGGAGTTGGGGTACCTTGTACACAAGGGGGTGAGGATTCACCAGTGCTAAGGGCTTCACTGTGCAGAAATTCTCTTTTCTTAAGAAGAAGCCTAGGTTTAAAAGCAGCAAAAAAACAGTTTCCTTCCTCACACCCATATTGGGTATCTATTAAGCACCGGGACCTGAGCTGGATGCTGCGGGGATACAGTGAGTCCCAAGGAATTCTCAATCTAGAGCTGGCTGCCCAATACCATATGTAGTTACCTAAACTCAAATGACAATGAAATGCTATGTAAAATTCAGTTCCTCAGTCGCACCAGCCAGATTTCAAGAGCTCAATATCACATGCGGCTAGGGGCTACCATCTTGGACAGAGCAGATATGGAACATTTCCATCACTGCACAAAGTACTATTGGGTGGATATGTTCTAGAAGGAGCAAAGGGAGGGAAGTAAAAGCTAGGACGGTAGGAGGTGAAGCATCATGCCTGAGGGAGAGGTCCCTTTCTCCTGGGCACACAAGCCTAACTGCCCCGCAGGCAGGAGCCACTGGAAAACTCAAGGGAAGACCGATCTTTTGAAGAGTTGACACAGTCAGTCTTTCTTAGCCTCACAGTAAACTAAGGAGCATCATCCCTGCAGCTGAAGCAAATTCTCTCTACCTTAAGAGGCTCAACTCAAATGCCTCCTCTTCCCAGCTCCCTTCCCCCGTAAGCCCTGAGCTCGTCATGGTTTTTGCTCCTGCCACAGGCATTCTACCTCGGATCAGGGTCATGGATGTGCAGGTCTCATGGGCCCGTCCAGCTGTGATCACCAACTCTATCCTCAGTTCCTAGCACAACAATTTGGTAACTGAATGAACAAATGAGTGAAAATGACTGAAGGAAGAAATGAATGACTGAAAGAGCAAACAATGGCCCATTCCACCATGGGCTTAACCATACCTGGTTTCTATGGCGTAAATCACTGTTGGCCCTGGAGAGTACATTCTACACCAGCTGCCTGCTTACCATTTCCCTACTCTTACTGTAGAGGTGGGAAAAGAGACAACCAGCCCGTCCCATCCAGGTCTCAGGTGCCTGGGAAATGCCTGTACAAAACTCTCACACAACCATGCAGGGTTTACTCAGCCAAGTAACTCCCATGAGTCACGTTCTTTCTCCAACAAGTGGGGTAGTTTTACACCACGGCAACATCCCTATGTTCCCACCCAAACCCTCTTCTTCCCATTCCTGTTCCTTCTTCCAGACTCGGAGAAGTGTCCCTTCTGCTTGTTGAAGCAAAATTGTTTCTGTGTGTCCTTGATCTGATCAGTAGCCTCCTACTTCCACTGGGCCTTGACCCACCAACCATGCCTGCCATCCCCTTGTGCCCAGTCTCCCATCCACTGTTGCCTAACTACAGGTTTTCTATAACTAAAGACGGAGGCTGCTGGTGCCTTATTTGCTTTCCAACATGCCCTAAACCCATATGCTTGCTGCTGGCTCAGCCGGAAGCCATGACTCTTTCTTTTCAAAAGAGGTGTGATGTCTTCACCTCCCGCTCACTCAGAAATCTACCTCTGTTCTCCCTTCACTGAAGCATGTCTCAAGGAGGACTGTCATTCCCTTTCTCATTATCCAAACCATCTAATTTCCTAAATCCTCCCCTTAAGTGTTGTTGCTGCATGGACAGGGGGACAAGTAGGACAAAGGTATTTTGATGGGTCGACCAGGTATTTTAGAAATGGGGAAAGTTAACATCGGGAAATTTCATCAAACCCTTGCTGCACACACCCCTTGTGCAATTCCACCCACCTTCTCTTTATGAATTCCAGCTCCTAAAATTATTTCTTAACAAAGCAACTTACTTTGTGGCAGATGAGGTCTGGTAACCCTGGGCCCTCATTCCCACCTGGCAGCGAGCAGAAGCATCAGCCACAGGCCCCACCACTCCCTACTGCTCACACTGCTCCCATCGCCCATTTGCAATACCTGCCTTTTCCCTGTAGGCTTCTGGATTTGTAACTCCTGGACTACAGGGTTTCAGACTCAAACAACAAAGCGATTTGGTTCTTCCTGTGGTTCTTTAGCAATGAGTGTTTAGTCATAAAAATCTAAACATCACTAAACAACCTGAGAATGGTTTATAGGTAGTTCTTGCTCCTGAGAAATATCTTCTCGGGCCCCATCACCTCCAGACCTGCAAATTTTCTTACTTGAGTCTTTGTAAAATCATCTACAGATGTGTCGAAGACAGCACAAAGCTGCTGGGCTGAGTGCTGTCCTGTTTTCCTCCAAGTCCATGCCGCTGCCGAGTGCACTGAGACCACAGTGTTGTGCGCAGGGCATAAGCCTGATCCTGCTCAAGCACTGGACACAGCTGACGCACTGCTTGGCCTGACCGTTTCTTTATTCTTGAAGATCTCCAACCCCATGTTGGGCTATTGTGTTCAATGGATTTGATGGCTCACTCCATTTCTTCCATTCATTCATCACGTCATTTGCTCGTTCTTTTAGACACTAAAAGTTTATTGAGCATGCATTGTGTTCAGACTCTGTGCTTAGCAGAAGGAAGATGATCTCTGCTTAGATATCCATCAGGGTGTGAACTTTACACTGCCTGGCCTCTGTTCAGGTCTGGGCACCATAGTGTGGCATCAGAACCGAGGCCTAATCTATCTTAATCCCAGGTACCAGGCTGATCACATAGACCCAGGAAGGCCTCATAAATGTTTATGAATTTGGCCTGGCCTGAGGACACAGGCTAGAGAAGATGAAAGCTCGAGGACCTCATCTGGGCTGAGGCATCATGGCCAGTTTGGCAAGGTAGGAGGGGGAGCACCCCCAAGGAAGGAGGAGGAGCACTCCCAAGGAAGGAGGCGGGGTACCCCCAAGGTAGGAGGGGGAGCACCCCCAAGGTAGGAGAGGGAGCAGTCCCAAGGAAGGAGGGGGAGCACTCCCAAGGAAGGAGGGCAAGCACCAGCAAGGTTCTAGGACCAAGAGTCTCTGCTTGTGGCTTCCGTAGGGCCCTTCCAACATGGGGTTGGTTTTCCAGCTACTCCTGTCCCCAATGATAATCCCTCTCTGACTTCCCAAGCTGGTCCTGTGGAAACCACCACATGGTGCCCTGGCTGTCTGTGTAGCTCACCCACTGTCTACTGTGGTATTGTCCTCGGTTTCGTAATTTCTTTTCCACCCTGGAGAGAAAGGCATATCCATGCCCAATCTGCTCAATGAGAGGACAAAAAATGAAATGAGATTTGCAGCCAGGGTGCTAATCATTTTTCCAGTTCAAATACTGTGACTGCACAGAGGAAAGATATTCTGTAACATTTTACACGTTTTCTGTGCTTGGGTAATAACTGGCATACAGATGCTTTTGGTGGGAAATCCAAGCCTCCTTTGGGGATGTGAAGTGAGTAAATACACAAACATATTATGGGAGACACTCAAGGACAAAAAGAGATTCTCCCACAGTGCACTATGATCCCATGCAACGATACTCAGGTTGAAAGGAAATCTCCACTATTTCTAGGGTAGGATCAGTACCCTATTCTCTAATAAAGATAGCTTGCAACTGCTAAACACTTAACAGTGTTCCCAGTACTGTCATAAATATATCATATTCAGGCATGCCAAGGTTAAACCTATTCATGATCAAATAAGTAACCGTCCACAAGGTAAACGTGAGGGAAACTGCATGCCCTCCTTCCCTGGCCCCCCCCTCCCCCAAGCATCTACTCCTTTGGCGGGCTGTGATGTCTAGAATTTTCAACCCCAGATTCTTCCTTGAAAGGCCTTCTTCAAGAAACAAATTGATGCGTCCATTATAAAAAATGGCTCATAAAAGGGCTCATGACATTACGTGGAGAAGAAACAAGGTGTCCTGAATTCATCCATTCATTTAGTCATTCATTCATTCTTGTTCATATGATGGAACAGGCATGGGCCCTGGAATGGGACAGATCTGGATTTGAATGCAGAGGTAACACCACTGTCCTAGAGTTGCCATGTGGACTGAACGTGATGTGGATGTAGAGCCCTGTCACATGTTCAGTGAGCAGGTTCTAGGCACTGAATACTGTCCTAAGCAATTGACATATATTGAGTCACTGACTTCACAGGAAAACCCAACAAAGTGATGCAATTTTGAAACTCACTGTGCAGGTGAGGAAACTGAGGCTCAGGGGAGTTGAGGAATGTGTCCAAGGTCACACAACTAGTCAGGGGCCGAACCAGAGATCTCCAGATCCCAGGTAGCCAACACAGGCAAGTGGCCTTTTTATAATCCTGGCAAAGACCACAACATAGACTAAAGGTACACTACGGAGACACTTGCATGGAGGCAGAGGGCGAAGTCAAGGTCAGTTTAGGAGCAGGGCAACTGGAGAAGAACAAGTTGGTAGAGTCCAGTGGTGAGGTGAGGGGTGGCTGCTCTGGCGGGGCAGATGACTATAGTGGGTTCCTAGAGGCTTGAGAGAAGGGGGAGAGAAGCTGTCAAGAGGCAAAGAATGTGATGAAAGCCAAAGAAGGGGACGGGCTGAGATCAAGTGACCAGTTTCTCAAGGTCAGCCTTGTTTGCAACGTACAACTCCCTGTGGTCTAGGGCACAGTTTTGCTAGAACATGTTCACATCTGGTTCGCTGCTCAAGTACACAAAGAGGTGACCCTCCCTTGCTGAGGGACTCTGGGGAGCTCCTCCTCCTCTCTGTCCTCAGGATGTTGCCATTTGTGATTCGGATAAAATTTAGAGTAGCACGCAATCAGAGGTCAGAGATGAAATCGCAGCACAGGCACATTCGCTCGGTTTCTCTTGTCTGTTTAACGGAGACCTTCACAGCTCTCCTACCTGCCTGAGCTCTGCACTAGGGTTTGTAAAAAACACAGTGATGCCGATTACCTGGAGGACCTTGGAGAGAGTACATAAAACCGAGGGAGTGTGACATGCCAGGAATTTACTCAAGCGACTAGTATTTACTGAGCACCTACCCTATGCCAGGCGTGGGGGAAGCTGAAGAGGGTAAGGTGGTCATGAAACCCACGTGACATCACGTACTTTTCAGAAGCGCCACGGAGAAAAGATTGTGTGTGCAATGAGAACACACACTTAGGAGCGAGCCACACTCCGCACTGAATCCTGTCTTGATACTTTGCAACTGAGGGATTTTTTCAGTCCATCACAAAAACCCCGCTGAGTCTCAGTGCCTCCATCTCTAGAATGCACAAGCCTTGGAGAGTGGAAGGAGAATGAGACGAATAGCACAGAGCCAGGCACGTAAAAGGAGCTCACTAAATAGCTCTTCATCCTTGTCGATGAAGGCTACAACAACAATGACTGGCGATAATGAGGATGGCGACAAAGGCAGTGATTTGAAGATGATGAGGGTGATGATGGCCATGGTGATGAGGCGGAGGGAGTGATGCTGGTGTCGGGGCACGGCCATGGCTGGTCCCTCTACAGAGCTACCCGACAAGTGAGTCTGGAGCTTGTAGCCACGTGGCTTCCCTGCTGTCTGCCAGGCTCCAAAAAGAGCATATTGGCATTTCCACGCCTGTTTTCTCCAGCAACATTTCTCCTTCTGGCCTCTCTTCAAGCAAGCAGCACCTCACTTGGAGAAAATGCCAGCCCCTACGAGGTAAGCTGGAGCACAGGGAGGCAGGGGGCGGGAGCATCTCCAAAGGTCAGGGTGAGTCAGCCGTCCTCTGTGGGGGGGCGATGGCGTCAGCAGGGAGCCTCACCTCCGAGGCTCGCGGTGCCGCGTCATTCACCTCTTCTGCACGACTGAGGGAACCTGGTGACCTCTATGCTTCTGCAGCTAATGGTTCAGTTCCACCACCACTGAGCAAACTTCTTGATGTCTGCCTGAAAAACTTTCCCAGGAAGCTCCGGCTGGAAGGCAAATGGGTGCCAAAGAAGCTGCCGGCTGGCCCCCCCTCCTCCCTTGCTTAGTCTGCAGGCCGGGTCCTGGGACACTTGGAGGGGGTGCTTGGCCCCCTAGCGGGGCTTGCCGAGTGGAGCATTGCCCCCAGTACAGAAGGGCTGCCCCGTGAGGACGGGAAGCTGGGGACTCCTACGGAGACAGTGGGGAGAGGCAATCAGGCACCCGACAGGCTGGGCTCACGTGGAGGTGAGCAGTCCAGGGCGGCGGCTGCCCTGGCTTCCACGGGACTGCACTGAGCCCCTGGGGGTGGAGATGCCGGCACCCTGCCCTCGTTCTCCCCTGCCGTATGCAGGCTAAGTCCCACGTGGACGGTGTCTGCCTGGCCTCTGCAGGCACTGGACTTTGTAACCCCCGGGCTGGGTGATTTTAAGGATCCCTTCTGCCCCGAAAATCTGCGTTCTCAGAAATAACATCTGGTGGCAAAAGCACATGAGAATCGAGAGGCACGGATTCAAATCCTGACCTTGCCACCGACAAGCGACGGGATCCCTGCAAGTCCCTGGCTGCCTCTGAATTCATCAACTGTTTCAGCGGCTCGGGAAGGATGAGGCTGGGGAGGCAACTGTGAACAGAAGGGGTGGTTGTGCTCTCTTCTCCAGGGGGATTATTTACCCGAGGTGGGAGAGGGGCAGAGAGAGGTGGAAATACACACTGGAGCCAGAACACAATGACAAATGGGGACAAGGAACTGGAGAGAGGACAGCGGTGAACTCACTTCCTTAGATGGTTATGGCGAGGAAGATTTTTAAAAAAAGAAATGACCTTTAAACTGAGGCAAGGAAGACTGGTGAGGGGTATTCGGGGAGCAGGTGTGGCTCAGTGGCTGGGCCCCTGCTGCCCACATACAATCCCGGGACCGCCTTTAAACGAAAAAGAGAAGCATCCAGGTGAAAAGACAGAACACCGTATCAGACAAGGGAACAGTATACAAGGATGCTCTGAGGCAGGGCAAAGTGTGGCATTTACCGTGCTGCTGCTACTATAATTTCCATTAGGAGACTTCATTAGAGAGACAGCGAGGAGTTCGGTAGATTAACTCACACTCACACCCTCCAAGAAGCGAACGACTCTGCGGCTTCTACTCAGGAACCAAGATTCCAAAGATGATAAAGTAGGGTACGAAGTGCCCTCATTTGGAATCCACACCTTGAGAGGTGGTTACCTAGCCCTTAAAATAGCTCCTTGTCAACTTACACCAGAGGCTCTGCTGATTTGCAGAAGGGCCACTAGCAATAACTTTTCGTGGGTGACATGAGCGGCACCTACCTCAGAACCCAGCAAGCCCTACGGTCTAGGGTCTTTGTGCTCCCTGGGATATCCACGGCTGGGGGCCAACTGAACTTTCCGCGACAAGGGGGACGTTGTGTGTGTGTACTGCCCAGCACGGGAGTTCCCGGCTACAGGAGGCTCCTGGGCACTTGCAAGGTGGCCAGTGCAGCAGAGAAACGGAACGTTTCGTTCTCTGCCATTGTCATGAATTTGAATGTGACTGGCCACGTGTGGCTAGGGGTGCTGTACTGGACACACGGGCCCAGGGCCTGGCTGACGATCCATGTCCTGCCCCTGGCGAGCGCCCTGCCCTCTCACTGGCCCACAAAGCTGGCAAGCCCTCCTTCAAAAGACCCTCAAAGTGACCCTTTCATCACCCCCCAGGCCACCAGACAGTGCGCGACCCGGCAGTTCTCCCTGTGTTTGCCGAGCTTCCGGCTTGTGCGATAGTTAATGTTCCCGTACGTGGCAGAATTTAGCCTGAGACTTGCTTTCCCCGTGATGTGTTAGCAGGACCATAGAGAGGGGACACACAGCCGCCCTCCGCTTTCCCACCCACCTGCTGCTGACCCCAGAAAGCCGTTGCTCTTCATCAAAGACGGATGCACAGGAGAGCCGAATTGGGCTGGGTCGGTTTGCAAGCGCATCGGCTTTGTCACCTGTGAAACCCGAGGTTGAAATAGATGGGCCTTGGCAGTCCCTCCACTCTCTCACCGAGGGAGCTTGTCTTAGAACTCAGACTGTCAGAGTTTGAAGGGACTCAAGAGGCCGCTTAGTTTACCTTATGCTGATGTCCAGAGAGGTGAAGTGGTCTGCCCTGGGTCACATAGCAAATTGGTGACTCAGGTGGCATGTGAAACAAGGTTGCCTAAATTTCACTTCAATGAAGGAGTGCTAAGTGCTAGTAGAGTTTTGCTTTCTATTAAATTAATATCCAAAAACCTGAAGATCCATGAGAATAAAAAGCCACTGAACCTTGTTTTAAAACACTGAACTCTGGGGAGGTTTGTTACGCAGCAGTTGTGGCAACCATTCACTGACAGACTCAGAGAGGTGGAGGGACCTGCCCAAGGCAACACAGCTAGTAAGCACATAGGTGGAATTCTAACTCTGCATGGAATGAGACGATGCTCCATGGATAAGGCAACCATATAACTGAGCCCCTTTGGACATTACACTGGTCCTGTGAAATGATGCTGAAATGCTTCAGTCTCCCCATTTCCAAAACCCACAGTTTAGATTTGTCTTGCAGACGTGAAAGTAGTTCAAAACATACAAGCTACCTGCTTACAGGCACCCAGCAAACAAAGACCCAGTGGACTGATTCCAAGGCAAGGACCACACACCCTTGCAGGCTGAGGGCATCAGCTCATCCCTGTATTGGTTGGGTGCCACGACACCCTCCAAGAGGCCCACCCATGAGGCAAGCGGTACTCTTCCCTGGGAGATCAGCTAATGCACCAGAGGTGAAAGGAGGGACAGAATCTCCTTTCTCCTTTTCCTCACCCGCCCCATCCCAGAGACAGCAAAGGTTAGACTGGCCAAGGAGGAACTCTTAAATCCCCACTCCATATGCCCATCTTGCACTCTACCCACATTCTCTCTACGAATCCCAATTCTTAAAATCATTTCTTAACAAAGCAACTCTTTGCTGGTGACGAGAGGCTGAAGGTGGACCTCAAGCCCAGTGTAAAGGGTCCGAACCCCTCGGACTTTCTCCATCCACCACTCACAGCCAGGGGCCCCGCCACACCCTCCCCGTCCCCACGCCTGCCATTCCCATCCCTGCAGCTCCCCTCGCAGCGGCGAATCTAGTAACATGGCTTTAATGTCTGCCACGCGCTCAGTGAGGGCCAGGTTCCAGGAAGGGCCATTATCTTACTGAGTCCTTTGTACCCACAGCTGGGATTGGTAATTCCCGACACACAGATGAGGAAACTGAGTCTCATGAACTTAAATTACCAGAGAGCCAGGGTTGACCTGCTTTGTGCGTGACAAGGAAGACGCCTCCCGTCCTTTCCTTCTTACCCATCCAAAAAATGAGGGTCAAATAACCATCAGGTAGTGCACTGGGTCTTGGGGACATAGTGATGAAAAACTCTAACAGGGTGCTTCACCATACCCGCCACCTCTCTACTTCCCGTCCATGGTGGGACCTCTGGCTGTCTCCATGAGAAGGAAAGAACCCAAACAGCCTGGGGAGGGGGCTACCACGGGAGACTCTGGACTCACTCAAAGGCAGGTGTCACCTCCTCAGCCAGGGCTGCAGGGCTGAAAGAGACCGTCCCCCTGAGGGAACTGGGGTCATCTGAATCCACAGCTTGGGGTGCAGGTAAAGTGCTTCACCCTGCCTGTAGGTGGTGCTGTGACGTGGGGTCCATCATGCCCACTGCACCAGAGCCATCCTCGTCAACTCCTGCCTCAGTTTCCCTCCATACCCCAAGAGGCACTGGCTGGAGTGGGTAAGAAAAGCATTGCAAACTCAGAGCTGGATTTAAATCCTGGATCTGGCAGCGGGCAGTGGGCATATTGTTCCCATGCTGTGAAACTCCATTTCTCCATTTCTAGACTGGAGTGGGGTCCAAAGGACCCCAACTCCACCCCTCTCCAAAAGGGGAGGGAAGTCAGTAGTTTGAGTCATCACAATTGCTATTATGTATTTAGAGCATGCCATTTGCACGCAATGCTTTTGGTCCATTTTATGAATGAACTCAAGTCATCCTCATAAAAACTATGTATTACTACAAGGGACACACAATATTTTGGAAGAAGTTTTAGACGAAGAGGATCAGAGAGATTAAGGAACTTGCCCAAAGTTACAGAGCCAGGAAGCCACGCAGCTGGGCGTCAGTCACATCAAGCAGTCCTCTCGTGCGGTGATTCTCAGCAGGAGTGGCAACGCTGGGCGGTGGAGGGGATTTGCCTCCCAGAGGCCATCTGGCAATGTCCAGAGACATTTTGGATGTCACAATTGGGGGTTATTGGCATAGAGCAAGAATGCTGCTAAGCAACATCCCACATGTACAGGCCAGCCCCCAGAAGACTTACTGGACCCCCAGTGCCCAGGGCTGAGAAATCCTAGAGAGTTCAGCAGGAGGGACACGACCCCCTGAGGGAAGCCAGCGCCCAGTGCTCCTGTGATGGCACCACAGTGTGTTTTAGGACAGGGCAGGGGAGGAAGGCGTTCCTTAACTCCGGGAGTAACAGCTCTGAATGCAAAATGGTGCCTGGAAGGGGCAGAAACACTGTACTGTGCCAAAGTGCACATCATTCTACTTTGACTTCATTTTTAGGGAAATTATACTATATTAACCCTGTTAGAGAAAAAAAATACTCGATGACTCATGTGTCATGACTTGCTGGCTGACTCCATGTGTTTCTGACAGCTCCCCTGGGGTTCCCACAGGTGGGCCCTTGCCCCTCTCTGGACTCTGGGATCTCTGCGCGCTCCCCACAGCCTCGACCTAGAGCCACACTTGGCCTGATGGCCTGTAGGTGCTGGTTGTGTTCAAGGAAGGGCCGGCAGTGGAGCTGAGCCACACAAAGTAGGATTTTGACTGGCAGACCTGGGAGGGTGCAGAGTGGGTAGAGAAGGGAGAGAAGAGGAAGAAGGAAAAGGAGAGGAAGGCCAGGGCATTCTAGGCAGAAGTCCTAACAGAAGAAGGATTGTAGACACCGAGGGGCAGCCATTCAGCACAGTGAACGGGTCAAAACTGGAGAGCCAGGCATGCTTGTGTTCAATCTGTGGCCCTCTCCCTGACAATGGACCTTGGGCAAACCTGGTCATCTTTCTGGTCTCCTCTCTCATTTGGTTTAACAATACCCATTTTGCCAAGCTCTGGGTTTTCACAGCGATAACCTGAAGCCAGGGGTGAGAGGGAACACCTGGCCCCAGGTGGAGGCTACCACGACCTTGTGTGTGGGTTTCCTGCCTGCCTACGTAACTGCAGGTGGCCACGCTGTCCTCTTCCTGGAGCTCCTTGTAGGACCTGCCAGGGCTTTGGACCAAGAGAGGGTGTGAATGCAGAGAGGGTGCAAGATGCAGAGGCACGTCCAACCCTCTTCCTAGTCCTGAACTCACGCTGAGCATGCAGCACACTTGATATGAAGAGAGGCCAAGGAGAGCCATCACTCGGGCAGGGATGTGGCCTCATAGGACAGAATTCATTGCTCGCCACATCTGCCATGGGTCTCCTCCTCCCATAGACACTAACCACGTTCAAGGAGACTACGTATCCACCCGAGTGCCAACGATTACTCTACAGTGAGGACACCTGGGAAGGACAGCAGGTGTAGTTCCTTAGGCCAGACAGGATTCCCTGCAGACCAGCTGTAACCAGAAATGGAGCTGGGCAGTCAGGAGCCAGAACACGGAGCATCAGTTACGTGATTTGAGTGTTTCCTGACACTTGCATCTCCACTGCCAGGATCCACAGCCAGGAAATCCAGGCGGGTCACATTTTGGGACCAGCACCTCCCTCCCAGGCTTCTGAGTCTCTCTCATATCCTCACTGCCGTGGTGAGCCAACCCCATTTCTGATGGGCAAATCCTTTCTTCAGCCATGTCCCTACCTTTGGTGACATGGCTCTGGGCCACGAGTGGCTCTGCTGTGTAGACGTCTGCCCTCCCCATCCCGGGAATGAATGCCTGCTCATTTCTTCTGGTTGTCCTTATTGCTGGCCTTGTGGAGTGGGTGGGGCACCCCAGCACCCCCAGGTGGTCCCTGCTCTCTACATTTCCCAGCAGGTGGTCTGCTGGGCCAGGGGTGACACGGGGGTGGGGCTCGGAATCCCTGCAGGCTGCTGCTTCCAAGGATGCCCCTCCAGTGGTAACCCGGCAACAGCGACAGTTCCAAAACAGTCCTCAGGGCCGTGGAAAACTCCAAGGGGAAGACTGAAATGTCCCTTGCTCTTCACCTTGCTTAATTAAGAACTGGGCTATTTATGGAAATGACACAAAACACCTCTAGAAACCAGACTGAGGCCAGGATTTAGAGCGCTTCCCTTTACCTGGCTACAGAGCCGTGGGCTCAGGGTATGTAAATTACTGCTATCAAAAGACCACACGATTTCCAAAGAGGGGCCATCTGCCCTGGTAGTTAACCCCATCGGCCATGACCATAACTCCCGTGGGTCTCTTTAGCCCTCAAAGGAACCAATATCTGGGGGTTGTATCTGCTTTATCTGTCTCTCATGATGATGGGAACGAGTGTTGTTGGGGGGGGGAGAAGGAGGGTGGGGGGATGGGGTTGAATGGGACCTCACATATATATTTTTAATGTAATATTATTACAAAGTCAATAAAAAATAAAAAAATTAAAAAAAAAAAAAAAAAAAAGACCACACGGCTGTTTGTTACCCTGGGGTGCGTAAGGAGCACGCAGGCAGTGGGGCTGTTCTCCCTATGAGGAGTCTGACAGGGAGAAGGCGAGGCCCTCACTGCCTCCCCTCCCATCACCACCATCACAGCCTCGTTTGGGGAACTGCCACCATCCTGATTGAGCCCTGCAGTCCGAGAGAAGCCAGCCACCCACCTCTGCAGTTATCTGTCCAGGCCGAGGTCCCTGACCCAAATTTGGCCAATCCTAATGTCCTGACTCTCTGCCACAGCGAGTGGTCCAGGGATTGGCTTGGGACCTGAGCCCACCAATCAGAACCCTGCCCTGGGATTTTTCAAGCAAGAAATGGAGAGTAAAAGCTGTTAGGATGTGAACCTTGAGCTAGTACCAGTCCTATTCCCACCCTGGTGATAAGAAATGAAGCTGGCATGCCGAGCTAAGCGGAGGCGAGAGAGGATGCCAACTGAGTGTTTCCTGACACTTGCATGCTCAAGTGCCATGTGACTTGACATGAGCTCTGGTGGGTCCCTGGCTCCAGCCGAGGCTGTCCACACCTGGTCTGGTGACATGAGCCAATACTGTCCTTTAGTAGTTAAGCTAGTTCAAGTGAGGATTCTGCCACTTGCTGCCAAGGGGTCCAGGGGCTCGTTGGAGCTCTGGGGCATCATCATGCATGAGAAGTGCTTGAGCCAGAGCCCCTTAACGAATCACTCCTGAGTTTGCTTTCAGAAACTCTAACTGATCTAAACTTCTCCGATGGTCCTCTTGGCTCAGCAGAAAGTGTAACAGCAAGGGACAAACATCATCTTGACACCAGCAAGTCAGATAAATGGAGCTTGCGGGACAGGCAGACCTGGTTTGAATGCCAGGGTGTCCACTTATTAAGGTAATAGCTTAGGCAATCGCTTTCCCTCTCTGCCTCAGTTTCCTCATCTGTTCCTCCCTATCTCAAAGGGCTGGTGGCAGATTTCATGAAATGTTGTCATAAGACCCTTAGCACAGTGGTGGCCCAGTGGAGGCTCTGTAACTGATGGTTCATTGCTATTCAGCAAGCAGCAGACACTACTGCTTCTGCTCTCAGCTGTTCACTTTTAGCCATTGGGTTGTCATCACGGACAAGTGTTAAGTGTCCATTCAAAGCCAAGTTTCTATAAGAAAATTGTACTGGGAAGAGTGCTGGGCTGGCACAGGAGACCTTGTCCTGACCTTACAGTGACACAGCAAGTGTGTGCTCGGAAACCCAGTCTCTCTTCTTTTAAATTGAGGGTGGTGTGGAGTACCCCTGAAACGCTATCAACACACAAGTGCTGTCATTTTCAGGGCCAACAAGTGTAACCACTGAAAACCTTTACTGGGGATTTGTGAAGAGCTTAATCTTCACCATATCCACACACAGAAGGAATTTTTCTCCCTGTTTTGCAGATGAAGAAACTGAGGCACAGAGAGGTTAAAAGTCTTCTCTAAGTTTGGGAAGCAAGAAAGTGGTAGAGACTTCCGGGAAGATGGTGGCTGAGTGAGCTTGCCTTGCCGTCTCTCCTGGGAAGAGGCAGCTGGGCACCGCTGGAGGTTCTCCGGGACCAGGCTTTTTCAGGATTTTTTCAGGGCAGGAAGTGTCTGGACATCGATTTGGTGGGAAGGTCCTACAGGAAATACCTCACATTTGCTGGGTTTCCTCACCCTCCACTGCCTCATTTCTCTGTGAATAGATTTAGCCTATCTACACTATCCCCTTTCCCCTACAACTTGATATCCTCCACCATCTGCTATCTCTCCTATATTCCATCTCCCTTTCTTTGATCCACAAAGTGTCTAACTCTTAATTTCTAATACCTTTGTTTAGTTTTCCATCTGGTATTCGTCCCTGAAACTATTACCTTTCTTTTCTCTTTCCCTCTCTCACAAAAACAATAGCCTCTTAGTACGTACCACATTCCTCCCATATTCAGTCGTCTACCTCATTATAGGTACTTTCCTACTACTATAACTCTACACAATTTACATGATCTAACCGCCATCCTCCCAGAACTCATATTGTTGCTTTGTAAACATATATCACCAATACTACTTCACACTTTCTCCTTCCTTACACAATTGACTTTCCCCAGCACTAATACTTTCCTTTAAAGTGAGCTTAACTAGCAATAAGAAATTGGAATAAGAAGAACAAAGTGACAAAGAGAAGATATAACACTTACGCAAAAACAACAGCTAATTAATCTCCAAGACTAGACAAAGAAGCTAAGGAACTGATTAAACCCGTCAAAGAAAAAATGTTGACAAGACAGCAACAAAAATCTACAAACCAAACCAGTAATCAGGAAAACATGGCTGAATCCAATCAACAAACTGAAAATCAGGAAGGGGGGCAGGACTTCGCACAAGCAATGAAAGATCTCAGAACATTTATCACTGACAAATTTGATGAAGTAATGAAAGAGGTTAACAGCGTGAAGACAACACTTGGAGGGGAAATTGCAGACATGCCCAAAAAAATAACAGATATGATGGAAATGAACACCACAATTCAAGAAATCAAAAATACACTTGCAGCAAATATCAGCAGACTAGAAGAGGCAGAGCAGAGAATTAGTGATGTGGAAGACAGTGCATTGGAAATCAAACAGATAGTAGAAGTGGTCAATAAAAAGGTAGAAAAAATCCAGATAGGACTTAGGGACCTGAATGATAACGCAAAACGCTCAAACATACGTATTATAGGCATTCCAGAAGGAGAAGAGAAGGGAAAGGGGTCAGAAGGAGTGTTGCAGGAAATAATGAATGAAAACTTCCCAAATCTACTGAAAGAGACAGATGTACATATCCAAGAAGCACAGCGCACTCCACTGGTCATAAACCCCAACAGGCCCACCCCAAGACATATACTTGTCAAATTATCCAATGCTCAAGACAAAGAAAAAATTCTAAAAGCAGCAAGAGAAAAGAAAACCATCACATACAAGGGAAACTCCATAAGATTAAGTGCTGATTTCTCATCTGAAACGATGGAGGCAAGAAGGCAGTGGTATGATATAGTCAAGGTACTAAAGGAAAAAAATCTCCAACCAAGAATACTCTATCCAGCTAAACTAGCATTCAAAAATGATGGAGAGTTCAAAATATTCACAGATAAACAGAAACTGAAAGAGTATATCAACAAGAAACCTCCCCTTCAAGAAATTCTTAAGGGAATTCTGCAGGAAGAAAGGAAAAAACAGGACAGTCAGAGATGGAGGAGAGTGTAAAAGCAACAAGAAAGACAAAAATAGAAGGTGAAAATAAAATAATACAAACAAAATATAACAAACACAAATCCAACCAAAATATGGCTACCATAAATAACTCTCTAAACGTAATAACACTGAATGTCAACGGATTAAACTCACCTATCAAAAGATTCAGACTGGGACACTGGATAAGGAAATACGACCCATCTATATGCTGCCTACAAGAGACACATCTTAGACCCAGAGACTCATGGAGGTTGAAAGTGAATGGCTGGAAAACAATCATACAAGCAAACAACAACCAAAAAAAGGCAGGAGTAGCTATATTAATATCAGACAAAATAGACTTTAAATGCGAAACAATTGTGAGAGACAAAGAAGGATACTATATTTTAGTGAAAGGGACAATTTGTCAAGAAGATCGAACAATCATAAATATTTATGCTCCTAACAAGGGCGCCTCTAAATATGTGAGGCAAACGCTGGAAAAACTAAGTGAAAGAATAGATGCATCTACAATTATAGTGGGGGATTTTAATACACCACTATCAACTCTGGACAGAACATCTCAAAAGAGAATCACTAAAGAAACAAAACATTTGAACAGTATATTAGAAGAGCTGGATCTAATAGACATATATAGATCATTACACCCAAACACAGCAGGATATACATTTTTCTCAAGCGCACATGGAACATTCTCCAAGATTGACCATATGCTAGGCCACAAAGAAAGGCTTAATGAATTCAGAAAGATCGAAATCATACAAAACAATATCTCTGACCACAGTGGAGTCAAGCTGGAAATTTGCAAGGGACAGAGACCCAGACTTCACACGACAATTTGGAAATTAAACAGCACACTCTTAGAAAAACAGTGGGTCAAAGAGGAAATCTCAAAAGAAATCAATGACTACCTTGAAACAAATGATAATGATAACACAACATACCAAAATTTATGGGATGCAGCAAAAGCGGTACTGAGAGGGAAATTTATAGCCATAAATTCATATATCAAAAAAGAAGAAAGAGCAGAAATTGAAGAATTAACTGCACATTTGAAGGAATTAGAAAAACAACAACAAAGTAACCCAACAGGAAGAAGAAGGAAGGAAATAACAAAGATAAGAGCAGAACTAAATGAAATAGAAAATAAGAAAGCACTTGAAAAAATAAACAAGACCAAGAGCTGGTTTTTTGAGAAGATCAACAAAATTGACAAACCTTTAGCAAGACTAACAAAGAAAAAAAGAGAAAAGATGCAAATACACAAAATAAGAAATGAGAAAGGTGATATCACCACTGACCCCACAGAAATAAAGACTATCATAAGAGGATACTTTGAAAAACTATATTCCAACAAAAATGACAATTTAGAGGAAATGGACAAATTCCTAGAAATACATAAGCAGCCCATACTGACGAAAGAAGAAATTGATGATCTTAACAAACCAATCACAAGCAAAGAGATAGAATCAGTCATTAAAAATCTCCCAACTAAGAAGAGCCCAGGGCCAGACGGCTTCACAGGGGAATTCTACAAAACATTCCGGAAAGAACTAACACCAATCCTGTTGAAACTATTCCAGAAAATCGAAACAGAAGGAACACTGCCTAATTCCTTCTATGATGCCAACATTACCCTAGTACCAAAGCCAAACAAAGACACCACAAGAAAGGAAAATTACAGACCAATTTCTCTAATGAACCTAGACGCAAAAATACTTAACAAAATACTTGCTAATCGTATTCAACAACACATTAAACGAATTATACACCATGACCAAGTGGGATTTATTCCAGGTATGCAAGGATGGTTCAACATAAGAAAATCAATCAATGTAATACACCATATAAACAGATTGAGAGAAAAAAACCACATGATTATATCTATAGATGCAGAAAAGGCATTTGACAAAATACAGCACCCCTTCCTGATAAAAACACTCCAAAAGATCGGAATACAAGGAAACTTTTTGAACATGATAAAGAGTATATATGAAAAACCTAAAGCCAACATTGTTTACAATGGTGAAATCCTGAAATCCTTCCCTCTAAAATCAGGAACAAGACAAGGATGCCCATTGTCTCCGCTCCTATTTAACATTGTCTTGGAAGTACTGGCTCGAGCACTGAGACAAGAACCAGATATAAAAGGCATTCAAATTGGAAGGGAAGAAGTCAAAATTTCATTATTTGCAGATGACATGATCCTATATATAGAAAACCCTGAGAGATCTACAACAAAGCTCCTAGAACTCATAAATGAGTTTAGCAAAGTCGCAGGTTATAAGATCAATGCGCAAAAATCAGTAGCATTTCTATACACCAATAATGAGCAAGATCAGGAGGAAATCAAGAAACAAATACCATTCACAATAGTAAATAAAAAAAATCAAATACTTAGGAATAAATTTAACTAAAGAGGTAAAAAACTTATACATCGAGAACTATACAAGATTGTTCAAGGAAATCAAAGAAGACCTAAATAAATGGAAGAATATTCCCTGTTCATGGATAGGAAGACTGAATATTATTAAGATGTCTATCCTACCAAAACTGATCTACACATTCAATGCAATCCCAATAAAAATCAACACAGCCTTCTTTAAGGAACTAGAAAAACTAACTATGAAATTTATTTGGAATAAAAAGAGGCCCCAAATAGCCAAAGACATATTGAAAAAGAAAAACGAAATAGGAGGAATCACACTTCCTGACTTCAAAACATACTACAAAGCTACAGTAGTGAAAACAGCATGGTACTGGCATAAGGAGAGACACACAGACCAATGGAATCGAATTGAAAGTTCAGATATAGAACCTCATGTATATAGCCATATAATATTCGATAAAGCCACCAAACCCTCTCAACTGGGAGAGAATGGCCTATTCAACAAATGGTGCCTGGAGAACTGGATAGCCATATGTAGAAGAATGAAAGAGGATTACCATCTCACACCTTATACAAAGATCAACTCAAGATGGATCAAAGACCTAAATATAAGAGCCAAGACCATAAAGACCTTAGAAAGCAGTGTAGGGAAACATCTACAGGACCTTGTAATAGGAAATGGCTTCATGAATATCACACCAAAAGCACGAGCAGCAAAAGAACAAATAGATAAATGGGACTACCTCAAAATTAAAGCCTTCTGCACCTCAAAGGAGTTTGTCAAGAAAGTAAAAAGGGAACCCACACAATGGGAGAAAATATTTGGCAACCATATATCTGATAAGAGACTTATAACTTGCATATATAAAGAACTCATAGATCTCGAAAACAAAAAGATAAACAACCCATTTAAAAAATGGGAAAAAGATTTAAACAGACACTTCTCCAAAGAAGAAATACAAATGGCTAAAAAGCACATGAAAAAATGCTCCAAATCCCTAGCTATCAGGGAAATGCAAATCAAAACTACAATGAGATACCATCTTACTCCCATAAGATTGGCAGCCATGAAAAAAACAGTAGAATACAAATGCTGGAGAGGATGTGAAGAAAGGGGAACACTCATCCATTGCTGGTGGGAATGCAGAAGGATCCAACCATTCTGGAGGACAGTTTGGCAGTTTCTCAAAAAATTATCCATAGATTTGCCATATGACCCAGCAATACCACTGCTGGGTATATACCCATCAGATCTGAAAACAAGGACACAAACCGATATATGTACACCAATGTTCATAGCAGCATTGTTCACCATCGCCAAAAGTTGGAATCAATCCAAAAGTCCATCAACAGATGAGTGGATCAATAAAATGTGGTATATACACACAATGGAATACTACTCAGCTGTAAGAACCAATACACTACAATCGCACGTGATAACATGGATGAACCTTAAGAATCTTATGTTGAGTGAAGCAACCCAGGCATTGAAGGACAAATACTATATGACCTCAATGATATGAAATAAGTTAACTGCCTCAGAGAGCTAGAGTCTGGAAAAGTGGCTTACTGGAAATCGGGGGGTGGAGGAAGGCTGTGAGTTAATGTCTGTAGGGGTGGAATCTGTGATGAGCTGGGGGTAAGTATGAGCACAAAGAAGGGACAAAATGGGGGCAAGGGGTTACCTTCGGGTGGGGTTTTCTGGGTTTGAGGGGGGCTGGGGATGGGAAGAGGGGTAATATGGTCCAAGAAATAGGTGGGAGGGAGGGGCAACATACAAACATGGGAGAGTGTCAGAAGTTCATTGAGAACTAAATGTTGAGTAAAACGTATCAAAGTATAAGTAGGAGGGTTACCTGGTTAGGACGCTCAGGGGGTATGGTCTGATGCGGGACGGACTCCGGAGGGAATAGCTGAAGGCTCATTTTGCCAAGGTGGGTTCTACCATTGGGTGGGGTGGACCCATATCCTGGGGAAGACTAATGCCGTCGAATAGAGAGAACTGTATCTCTCGTGAGAAAGGACGGCTCCCAGGGCATTAGATTGGCAGGCGTTGTGGGCCCTAAGGGGAGGGGAAAATGGACGTGCAATGGATGGAACAAAGGTAAATAAGGGGGCAAAAGAGGAGTTATGTGAGAGTACACGAGGATGAATATAAAACAGCTAATATTACACCAAAAACATATAGGGGACGACAGACTAATAATGAAAACCATAAGACAAAACATAGGATAACTAAAAAATTTAGAAAACTGTACAACCTAAAGTATGGACCACATAGTAAGCACAAATGTTACCTTGTTTGAAAACTATAGTTTCGGAATCTGTACATCAGTTTCAGGAAATATGATATGAATAAGTTAAAAGATTATTGCTGTGGAAGGGAAAAGGTTTTATGGTGGATCTGGGGAAATACTGTATATTGTATATATGAATTTTGGTGATCTAAGACTCTTCTGAAGCTGGCATTATGTTGGGATTCACTTTACGGGAAGTTTTGGATCACAGAGTGGTTCAACAATGGCAGCAGAGGAATACTGATATGGGATGTTATTGACAGGATATATATGGTTGACAGGGAGTTATACAGGGCATATGCCCAGGGTATATGGTAATGTCTATATATACTCATAGTGGAAACAATTAAAAACAACAGCTGGGGGGGTACTGGGCTCCTGGCCGGGGGGTCACTGTTGTGGGCCCTGGGAGAGCAGCGGCAATCCTCCAGGTGCAACGGCAAGAACCAGGAAGGAAGGAGGGCCCAACAGTGGGCTCTTGATACTAATGGCTACACTTTTGAGCCTATGCACCTACAATAAGAACAAGGCCTAGAGTAGCATTGTGCCTGGGGGTTTCCTCCTGACAGCCTTCATGTTACTCAAATGTGGCCACTCTCACAGCCAAACTCAGCGTGTAGATGTGATGCATTCCCCCCAGCGTGGGACATGACACCCGGGGATGAGCCTCCCTGGCACCGAGGGATCACTACCACATACCAGCTGAAGAAGCAACTAGAAAATGACCTTGAATCAAAGATTCAATGCGGAACAGCAGAATATACCTGTCTACATATAATAACATGACTTCGGGAAGCGGTTTGACCTAATGTAAGGGGGAAATGGAAAGGAGAAATGAGATTATAAGGCTGTGAGTCTCTAAAAAAGAGTCTGGAGGTTGTCAGAAGGAATACCCCTATGTACAACTGAACAGAGTCTAAGAGACAGATAAGGTAGATACAACCCCAGGTATTGGTTCTTTTGAGGGATAAAGAGACCCACGGGTTCTATGGTCATGGCAGAAGGGGTTCACTGCCATGACAGATGGCCCTTCTTTGGAGCTGGTGTTTCTGCGTGATGGAAATGGACTCAGAGGGGATCTCTTTTCACAAGACTTGCATGCTACTTTATTGGAATTGTAGTTGGTGCTGGGTTTAAGATATATGTAGGGGATTTGATTCTCTGGACTGATAATATGACACCCAGGCCCAGAGCCTCAACAGACTTCAGCTCCTACACTTTGACTTATTGGACTTACTCCACTCAGCTAACATGGAGTTGAAGAAGGTCAACCACCACAACATGGAGCCTAGAGTGTCTACAACTAGAAGCGGGAAGAGTGCATCCAGTACCCATGTGCAATCTAAGCCCTCACTTGACATAGGTGTGCAATGGACACAACCAATCCAATGTCCACAGAGAAAATGTGGAATGGGTGTGGGAACGGTAGCCATGGGGGCTGCTGGGTGTGGGGAACGGGAGGAAGAGATGAGATGTGGAGGCGTTTTCGGGACGTGGAGTTGTCCTGGATAGTGCTTCAATTACGGGACACTGTAGATCCCCCCAGGGCCCACTGGATGGAACGTGAGAGAGTCTGGGCTATGATGTGGACCATTGACTATGGGGTGCAGTGATGCTCAGAGATGAACTTACCAGGTGCAATGGATGTATCACGATGATGGGAGAGAGTGTTGCTGTGGGGGGAGTGGGGGGCGGGGGCGGTGGGGTTGAATGGGACCTCATATATTTTTTTTAATGTAATTTTAAAAAATAATAATAAATAAATATTAAAAAAAAAAAAAAAAGAAAGTGGTAGAAACAGGATCCATGCCCTGTCCAGCTCCAGAACCTGTATCTGAATTAATGCAATTGCAACATCTACACACACACACACGCACATGCACACAACACACAGGCACATACACATTCACATAGCACACTGGCACACACACACACACGTGTGCACACAGCACATGTGCACACACATATCGATGCACACAGCACTCACACACATGCATTCGGGCACATATGCATGTGCACACGTGCTCAGTCACATCCCCTGTACATAGCTGGTGCACGGCCAGTTAGGACTGCAGCTTCCCAAGGCTGCCTCCTCCCCGTCTCATTGACCTCTCCCCCCGCCTTGGCTGCCAGACTGAGGCCCCTGCCGGCATGTGCCCTCCAGCCTGCAGCTGTGAGTATGAGGATGGAGGAGCCCCCACCAGGCCCACGGGCCTGTCCTGGCCTCCCCTGCCCAGGCAGCTACTGAAGCGATGGGCTGGTGTGGCCTCCTGGATTTCTTACTTGCCACCTCCCCTGAACAGACATCCCTTGGGGACTGTACTCAGGAGGTGGCAGGGTAAGGGGGGGACGCTCTGGCCTGGGAGCAGGGGCACCTGGGATCTGACTCCCAGTCTTCTGCCTGCCAGCTGGCCTGCAGGCTCATGCAAACCACGTCAGCTCTCAGGGGCTTGGCTTCCACCCCAGTAAAACGGGGAGAGGAGGTGGAGCTACACCAGGGCTGCTTGACCTCAGCTTCCAGCTGGGGCCCTGTCTGTGCACCGTGGGACATTCAGCAATACCCCTGTTCTCCAGCCTCTATCCATTGTGCCAGCAGCAATGCCCACTGTTGGGACAACCAGAAGTGTCTCCAGATAGGGCCACATGTCTTCTGGGGTGACAACACTCCACCCCCCTTGAGAAGCACCAGGTCAAATCATTTCCAAGAACCCTCCCAGGGTTCTTGCACTCTAGGGCTCACTGTCACCGTCTTGGTCGCATTTTGCTTTTGGGCTAGATGTCCCTGTCCAGAGAGAGCAGGCCCCGCTCATTAACTGCCTGTCCCTCCAGGCTCCATAGCCAGGCTACGCATGGGCTGGGTCACAGACGGCAGCTGTCCTGCTCTTCATGGGTCCCCTTCACTTAACACCGTCCTTGGGACCGAAGTGAAGTGGCAGATCATTTGGTCCCACTTCCCTTACAGGTGCATGAAGGCAATGGCATATCCACCTGATCCCAGGGGCCGCCAACAATGGCACAAACACCTCTCCTGCCTCTCTGGGCTGCTAACGCTCCCCGCGGGGGGAGGAGGGCTGGAATGAATGGGTGCGGTGGTGGCAGGCTGGCTGCTGCAGGTGCCCTTCAGCTAGGAAGCAGGATTACGCTTTCGAGATCACACCTAAGGATCACATGCTTCGGGACTCTTGGGTTCTGGGCACCTGGGAGCGTGAGACACCCCCGATCCTCCACTGGCTAGTTCCGTCTACTCTGGCAGCCCCTTCTCTCCCCTTCGCTGCATCCCAACATCTGGATATTGGAAAGAGAAATATTAGGAGCCTCTTTTGGCCTCAGGACAAAGCCCCATTTTCTAATGCATTATTCTCAGCAGCAAAGCGGTGTGACCCCATCTGGCTCCTGTGCTGTTCCTCAATTGCTTTGCAACCTAGAAGGAAGACAGTTGTGACTAACTGCCCCTCTCAAAAGCTCCAGCACCTGGCACTTGGTAGATGCCGAAAAAATACTTGTTGACTTGGTTTGTGAGTGATGGTCCTGGATGGTCTGGCAGGTAGTGAGTTCCCCACTGCAAGAGGTAAAAAAAAAAAAAAAAAAAAAGAGGGTGATGACCACATGACGGAAATGATACAGGGGCAATATAAGCATGACTTTTGGATTAGATTAGATGTCTTTTCAAATATGTGCCAGGTTGAGGCTCTATAGTTCTGTGGCTCAGGAGAAAATGAAGTAAACCCAAGCCAATTTTATTATTATTAATAATAATAAAGCCCCTGGGATTCTGGGTATTGGGTCTCCTATCCAGAAAGCATCAGGAACATCTTGAAAATCATCCCGTTTAAAAAGAGCCCAAGAATAGTGCGTTACTTACTCAGTCAGACCATCTGGCCTTAGATTCACTTGGTTTAAAACAAAAATAACACCCACTCTCTTTTTTGTCCCTGTCTTAGTTTGGGTTTCCCCAAAAGCTGAGCCTGGGAAAAGGACTTGACCGTGGGTGGTTCATTTGGTAGGTAACTCATGAAGCAAATGTGAAGGAGCAGGGAAGAGAGGCAGGCAAGGAGGAAGAGCCAAGGGGAAGGCATGCTGTTAGGAACAGGGGCTCGTTCCACCAAGATTGCCTGAGACCATTACAGAATCTTCCAGAATTATCTGCATGAAGACCAGGAGGCTGGGGCATTTTTCCATATCTCCTGTTCCCCATTGGTTGAGCTTGGCTCCAGGGGCATTAATTCCCCTGTACTTGTGGGCTGTGTTTGCGTGACGCAGGCCATTGCAAGATCTGTCTGCAAGTGGGAGCTTGCCTTGGTCTGCCCAATGCAGCCACAGCTGAGATGAGCTGTAGGAAGGAGTGCAGGGACACCAGTGGCAGCTGTAGCCTTGAACTCATCACCTCATATTTTGCAGCTAACCAACTTCCATGGGTCCAAACTCACAGCCTGCCTGCCAATCTCCAAACTCTTACATTGGGATATTTTCAAGACACCCTCTCTGGCTCAAAACCCTCATGTCTGCAAGACAAGGCCAAAAAACCAGGAGTGGTGCCCTCAAACCTTGATGTCTGAATCATGATTAGACCATCTTGACCTCTGGCTGCCCCTCCTCCAAGTGGATCCCTCTGCTCCAGCCACAGTGAGTCACCTGCCATTCCTGCAACATGCCCTTCCCCTAAATTAGGCTTTTGTGCCTTGGCCCCTAAAGTTTTCTCTGCCTGAAATGCCCTTTATCTTCATTTCCAGGTCCATCCATCCAATTTGATCTCATCCTTCACAGCCCAGCTGAAATGCCATTTCCTCTGTGGGAGTTGCACCCATATACTCAGGCTAGTTTTAGTCCTTTATAAGAGTACTTATTAAGCTGCACTGCAGTGTGTGTAAGTGGTGGTGATACCACAAGAAAGGAACCTCTTGTGCTCAGGGACAAGGTCTTGTCCCAAGAGCAGAGCCTGGCACGAAGGTGCAATTTAGTGAACATGGCCCAAATCAACAGATAGCCCCAATAATTATGTCTCCAAATGCCTCTGGGTCTGTTTCTTCCCCTGGAGAAGGAAGAAGGGGACTGAGCTGAATTGGAGGCTCCTGAGGTGTTTTCCAAGGAGTACCAGATCTCCAAGATGGTTCTGGGTTTTGGAGATGCTCCATCCTCGGAGCAGCTCTGAGAGTTACAACAGCTCTATGGAGTCCCATTTGGCTCTGTCCAGATTCACTTGGTCACAAAAAGCTTTTCCTAAAAAATAATACTCCATGATAACTAAAGAAGTAGAGGATTGAAGAAGGTACAGTGGGTAAGCTAGCCTAAAACTGCCTGTGGTTTCTTCCAGTTCATAAATTCACTAATGATCATCAACTACTGATTATTATGGACATATTTATCTGATTCAAGAAAAAGCTATCCCAGAGCCATCCAAAGGTGGGGAGGCAATGAGCTTGTTACTAAGACTGGAGCTGTTCAAAAAGGATGATCCTGCCAAGTGCTGGAGATCCATGGATTTCAAACATGGAAAGTGGATAGTATCAGACAGTCTTCTTTGGGGATTGATGGAGTGCTCATGGGGCTGGGCACGGATGCCTGCAGATTATATGCTGATCTGTGTGAGTGCACATTTTTCCTGGATAAAGACTCTATGCCTTCATCATATTTTCAAGGGGTCTATAAGTCCCCAAGACTAAGGACACTGGACTCCAGGCTGATCCAGCCAGACATCATCCAGCTTGCCAAGGAGGGAAAATGAACGAATCCAGAGCAATGCCCATCCTTTGGTGGAATTCTGCCACCAATGTCCTCATTCCATTCTCTGCACTAACCCTCATCTTCTTATCTCTTCGACCTTGGCCAGGTACTTGATTTCTTGGTGCCTCCATTTTCCTTATCTGTCTATTGGGAAAAGCACAGCATAATTTTAAGGCATTATATAAAATGGAACTTCAACAGTAGTGAGATATGCAATCAATTTATCCATCATTTGCAAAAATGTGAAAATCCTCACTTTTCAGTTTAAAACTAAGAGGGAGAAATGTTTCAGCTTCGATTCAGATCAGGGATAGTCTGTATGTCTACCTGCAGCTTATAATTGATAACTGATTTGTATTTTCCATTTTCAAAACTGCTTCCTGCTTGGCGTGAGGCACTCTCTCTCTCTGACTCACTGGTTATTCCTGAGCCGTGCCCGGGTATTCACTGCCCCTGCTGAGAGCTCACGGAACAGGGTGTGTTGTTCTCCCACCCTTCTCCACTTGGGTCAAGCCATCAGATTGGGCTTCAGTGAGAGGTTTTGGGAGGCCCTTGGATGCAGTGTTCCGGCGCAGGTTAGCTGGTTAGAGGCCTGTGGTCAGTGGAAAACCGTTCCTGAAGCACAGCAGGAAGGGGGCTTCCAGGAGAATCGGATCACACACTCTGGAAGTCTTGAGACAAATCCAGCCACACCGGCATGAAAAGCTGAGAAGTTCATTACTCTTCCCAATCCTATTATTGTTTATTAGAAAAATTAGTGATCATGGCATTGTATTAGTTCCCCATTGTTTCAAGCCACCGCAACGAGGTACCATGACCTTGGTGGCTTAAAACATAAATTATTTCAGCAGTTTTACTGAGATATACTCCCATACCCTACGATCCATCCACAGTGTATAATCAGTGGTCTTTCGTGTAATCACGGAGCTGTGCATTCATCACCACTATCAATTTCAGAACACTCTTGTTACTCCAAAAAGGAAAACTCCCTACCTTTACCAGTCGCCTTTCAGTCCCTCCATCCTTCCCCAAGCCACACACCTGCCCTAATAAAACAACAGCAATCTATCCTCACAGTTCTGGAGGCCAGAAGCCCAAGATCAAGGGGCAGGCAGGGCTGCGCCCCGCCCAGTCTCTAGGGGAAGCACCCTCCCGGCCTCCTGGGCTCTTTCCTTTTGGCCTCATCACTCCAGTCTGCCTCCACTTCACATGGCCTCCTCCTCCATGTGTCTTAACGTGGACACTTGGCCTTGGAGTCAAAGAGTGCCGGGAAATCCAGGATGCTCTCCTCTCAAGGTCAGAACATACTGCATGTGCAAAGACCGTTTTCCCAGTTAAGCTCACACGGACAGGCCGCCGGGTTAGGCCACGGGCATATCCTGCGAGGACTACTTTAATTGGTATTGTCAAAGTGCCTGGATATTCATTTACTACTCTCCGTTCTCCTCAGCAAGTCCGGGAGACGCACCCATCCTGGAGGACTTCTCTCAGGCCCCGCCCACTGCCTCCCCCGCTTCACCCAGCTCCAGACTCGCATCTACAGGCGGGACCTACCCTGACCCCTGGGGTTTGGTCCTGATTTAGCTTCTCAGGCCTGAACCCAAGGGACCGCCTTCCCCAACACCACCTACCCTTGACCTCTGGCCCCATCAGATTCAGTTTCTCCCAGTTAGAACCCTGCCGAGGAAGGTCTCCATTCCATTGTCCACAGCCCAGCGTGGACCATGAGCGCCTCTGCCGGGGTTATCAGCCATGCAACGAAACCCTAGAAATCTAGCCCTTCGTCTTCTCTGACCTCATGTCCTAACCTACACGCCACACACACATTCGTTTATGTAGCTCCAGGATGCCTCCTTGCGTTCCTGGAATTAGCCACCCAGGTGCCCACACTGCTCCCTCCCTCCTGTCGCCAGGTCTTCTGGTGGCCTCTGTAAATTGACCCATCCCAGCACCCATGCCCACCCAGCTTCTCAGCCATCCCCTCACACCAGAAGGCAAGCCCGTGAGCCTGAGGCTGTTTTGTTCGTGGCTATGCCCAGCTCAAGAATAGTACCTAGAGTGGAGGGGATGCTCAATCGCTGCAGGTCAGTGAACCAAGGAATGCGCCTTCCCCCTCACAGACGCTCTCCAGAGGCTCCAGCTCTAGCCCAGCCCCTGACTGCGTCACTCCCTCCTCCCGGGGTGGCCCTGGCTGTGCCTCCAGGTGCTGCTCCCTCTGCCATCCACCAGGCTCTTCTCCTGGAAGAGCTCCCTTTCCTCCTGCCTCTCTCAGACTGCACCTCCTTGATTCCCTTCTCAGCAGTGACCACAGTCGACACTGCCCTCATTAATTCCTGGATTTTCTCGTCTACTCCCTGCCTCCTTCTTTCAAATGCAAGCATCAGGAAGGTAGGGCCTTGTTGGCCCATTCATTCCAGGACCCCTGGGGTCTGGAAAGGGGCTTGTCTTAGAGTGGGCATTTACTTAAAATGCTGTTCAAGAAAAGAAGAGAGGAAGGGAGGAAGAACTGGTTGAGTTTTCCTTTCAGACCCTCCAGGTGATGCTTCTACTGGACATGTGCTTGGCGCTCACTCTTCATCTTGGCTTCAGTCCAGAATGCCAATTTTTGAATCCCTTCTCTTTCTGGTTTCCAGTCCCTCTTCCAGCACCCAATGCAAGCTCCCCAAATTCCAGCGCAAGACTGGCTTCGCAGGCCCCCACTGAACTGAGGGGAGCTTGGCCAATGGGTGTTAATCACCTACCAGCCGTGAGTGGCTGTGCCCAGGCCCTCTGATGGCAAACCCCACTGGCTTTCCTCCATGTCTTCTCAGTCACACTTTGAATGTCTCAGATGTGTTGAAAGCAAAGGACAGGAACCATCATCAGCAAAATTGGAAGTGGATACAAAGTATGTTGGGAACTCCCCAAGCCCCTGCCAAGGATGTTTGATGTCCAAATTCTCCACCCCAGGGTCCCTATTCCACATCCCACACCTGCAAGACCCCTCTCCCACTATCAGCCCTACAATTGGGGAAGGTCTACAGATGAACCCACTGGCTGTGGAGGGCCTTGGCTGGTGGATGGGAAGTCTGACACTAGAACAGCTGGTCCTTTCAAATCCCATTACCCCATGATGTCACAGGGCAGACTGAAGGAACTCACATCCATTCAACCAACAGATAGTTACTGAGCACCATCACAGTCCTTTTACCTACTTGAGCTCATTTAATCCCCAGATTAAATAGGTGCCTGTGTTCAGTATTAACCAAAGATGCATACCAATCAGTGAGCTGGAAAAGGCAGAATAAGACATGGCATGCTTCGCAAAAAGATGAAAGAGACTGTGAAGGCGGGCATCTGACTTATTTTGGGGGTACAGTCAAGGCTTCATTGAAAAGGGGAGTTTAATCTGAGTCCTGAGGGACTAAACCAAGGATGAGTTTGCAGGGACTGAGGCTCAGACAGATGGTGGCACTCCCACGGTCATTTGTAGGAAATGCAAAAATTAAAGGGGAAAATGATGGTCCATCTCTTATAGGATGATTGTGAAGATCAAGTAAATAACAGATGCAAGAGCGTTTTGCAACCTGAAAGCCCTCCAAAAGTGTAAGGATCATCTAAAGGAATTTAGGGTCACTTTTGTGGGGTCCTTAGATTGCTTAAGGACTAGAGAATAAGTCATTTCTCAAACCAAGTCAGGAAACAAGTGTGAATGAATACTTAGTGATTGCCTCTCATATTCTGGGCACTGCAAATGAGCACTTTGTATGTAACCCATGTAATCCTTACTACCAGCTTATCACTCCATTTTACAGATGAGAACATTGAGGTACAGAGCAATGAACTTACTTCTCCAAGACACAAAGCTAATAAGCTAGGATGCTGGTCACTAAAGTCCATGCCCCTGACCACTCTCCAGCGGGCAATCAGAAGCTAAGTCATTTGGGTATAAGTGGTGCTGCACCAGAGAATATGCCATTCAAAGCAGAACTCTTGGTCTCACCTGCTGTTTGCCTCGAATAAACCTCCCTGGCCCCTCACCCCCAGATTCCCTAATGTCCAGGCCAGGTAGCTCCAAAGCAGAGGTCTTCTGTGTCTAATATGTTCTTTTATGTACCAATTTTTAAAAAAATCAATAGAGTATTTTTCATCGTCTGAATTTGTGTAGGAGATGACTTCCTGTTCATTTTTGTTTTAGTTGTATCTTAGAATAGTAACTGTTTATCGGACTGTGAAATTTCTGTTTGTAGGAAATCTTTCTAATATTTAAATAAGTAAATGGACCTCAACAGACTAATTAAAAAAGAGTAAAAACTACAGGTTAACCAAAGATATGCCCAAAATAGTCAGCGATAATAGTAATCAAACAGAAATAAAATAAACTCCTTTTCTCACCTATAAAATTTGAAAAGTTAAGAGGCTATAAAACAAGATTCTCAATTACTGAGGAAGGAAGAATAGATGGGTAATTATGCTTTGGAAATTCATCCAGGCAATGAATACTTAGATCTTTAAACCTTACATTCATGTGTCTAAAATCAAGTCAGATATGCAGACCCAGCAAAGTCTTTCAGAATCATTTATAATAATATACTCTCCTTACGCTGGCTGCATCCAGAGGAAGGACTGTTATGCCACCATTAAATGTACATTACCAAATAATATTTGCAAATATTAGAACACTTAGCAAATATGTAAAATACTTATGTCATAGGGAAAAGAAATGAGCAGGACTTTGAATTATATGATGATAAACTTGAACTGTGGGAAAAGAGCTTGAATTTGAATGTGGGAACCTGGCTTGAAGTTGAAACATTTCCATAATGCAGATAAAAAGTGTGGCCCTAGGAACACCGGCCTTGCCTAGACGGAACGCTGTCTGGTCAGCATGAAAATTGTTTCCATGTGGAGACGTTTGAACTTTGTTATGGCCTGCCCCCTAACATTGCCAGTGCTACAGCTTTAATAACAAACAGCCGTGAAAATAAACACAGATAACTACTGCTTTGTAATTTCTGTTAAATACGATGTGGAAACTAGGGTCGAGGCTCTCAGGACCAGAAGCTGTTGAGTTCCCTGGTCCCATCTTTAATTTCTCTCTTGTGTCTTTCTTTCTGTCCTTTTATTTCTTCAGTTCTGTATTGCCTTCCCTTCATGCAAACCTATTGCTGAGCTGGTCTCAGCACTGAACAAAGGAAAAGAAGTGCAGGAGACCCTCTGAACTAGTCCCAGTGCTTTATCTTAGGTGTGTGGTTTGGGTGATTCTCTCCTTTGATCTTTTTTCTAGTAACTATTTTCCAATATCTCAAAAGGGGCCACTACTAATTTCATCCTGGAAAAATAAACATGATAAAAACCAAACTCAAAATGTAGTTACAAAGTAATTAATAAGATCTTGCCCATGTCTTGTTTCAGGCACTACCAGAAGATTCCAGACCCAGGATCTGTTATTTTCCATGAATGTCACCATCTTACCTATAGAAACCTTTTCATTGTTATCATTTATCTAAATTCAAATCACACCTAAAGGACCTGCCAAAGTCCCACTCTGCCAAGTCATTTACAAACATCTACTGAGCATCTACCAGTTGCAGTGGATACAGAAAAGAAAAAAACAAAACCCTGCTATTAAGAAATTCAAGTCTCTTGGGGAAAATTGGACCTTAAACAACCAAACAAGAAATGATGACGCACAGGGCAAAAGCTCTAACAAGGGTCTGTACTTTGCGCTTACTTCTGGGTCAACTTCAGAAGGCCCGGCTGGTGGAAAATAAAAGGCAGCAAATGGTGTCCTGGGATGGCTGAGGCCAGAAAGCAGACGACGTGAGGGGACATGGGGCTGAGCCAGGCAAGGGGAGGAGAGATGACAGGCAGAAGAAACCAAGGTCATGCAAAAGCATGTGGTCCTCAGAGGAGGGGTGAGCCCAGCAGGCAGGAAAGCAGGTGTAAGTACTACAAATAAGCCAGGCAGGGCAGAGGATGGCGGTGAGAACCCAGATTTGGAAGCTAACAGTTCATTCAGCAGGACCTGACCATGTGCAGGAGAGCTAACAAGATGCACTGAGCATCTCTGAGGTCCTAAACTCAAATCTCCCAAAGGGTACTCTGTGGAACACTAGGATGTTAATAGATACCATAATAAGAACACACAAAAGGGTTCCATTTGGCGTATCAGCCTTAAAAAAAACTAACATGTAGTTTGCCATGCGGAATGACAGAAAAGTATTACCCAAATTATTTTGCCATTATACCCCTATTTCCAAAACTGATTAGTGTTCCTTGGATAATGCTTTGGAAAATGCTACTATGCCATGTTTTGGGTGTATATTCGAGGAAAAAAGACCCAGGACCACTTGCAATGGAACAAGCCAATGAGAATTCATTGATGTAGGCAGGCCCTGTGTTTCTAAAGTCCACCTATCAAATGGCCTACAATGGGAGACCTGCTTCTGTTGCACCCTATGGACAAGGTGCAAATGGGATGGCTCCTTTTAACCTAAAGACTTAGCCCAGGGCCAAGAGCAGTCCCACAGTAAAGGCTCCAGCCCATTTGCGTACTTTACGCTTGTTCTTTCTGAGCCAAGTTTTCATGCCCCAACCGATTTCAGCCTCCACATCCCACCAGCTCCTGCTTTTCCTGCCTGATTTCCTTTCTTCCTCCCATTAGTCCTGAGTGCCACTTTGTTCCAGGGACTGTTCTACTCTATCCCCAGTTGATCCTCTATTTAGAATGGGAACATTTCAAAGAATCTAATTGTAGATAAAATTCTCTCTCAAAATGTCCACAGGCATCACTGAAGTTTGTGTACGGTTCTTGGCTAGCAACAACAGCATTTTCCTCTTTGTGACACTGATATTTGGGGAAAAGACTGCCCCCAATGCCATTAGTTTCAATTCCTTAATCAGTCTTTGCTGACACTTAGTCAATGATTGTCTGGCTGTAATTCATCACATCGAACATAATGCAAAAATGAAAGCATTTCAGGGCAGGTAGAATTCACAGCATGGCACGGATGTCGTTAGCACTGAGAAAGCCAACACTCCAACAGATACAACTTGAAAACATTTAAGGAGGAAATTACTTTAGGAGGGCAAATATCCACCCCAATCGAGGACTCCCAGCACTGGCAACATATCTATATAACAGATAGTTTATTGTCCCAGGTAGAAGAGTTCACCCTATGTAGAGCTACAGTGGGTTTCCTAAGGTTTTTCCTTCAATCTGCCTCTTCACTAAGAAAAAGTCCCCACCATCCTGGGGCAGGGGTAGCCTGTTATTACCCTGGCTGGGCTCAGGAAATAAAGTGTTAAGAGCTCCGGTTGAAGGGAGTGCCAGTATGGCTTGACCAGAAATTCCATAAGAGAAGACAGAGGTCTGCCTGGCTCATCACTGTATCTCTACAACCTACCTAGCACAGTGCTTGGTATACAGTAGGTACTTAACTCATACTTAACAAATGGGTTCCATGGTTAGATGGATGGTTTAATAGCCAACCATTAATTTGTTCAACATTATTTATTATGCTTTTTTTTTTAGATTTCTTTCTTTCTCTCTCTCCTCTTCTCCCCACCCCCACCCCAGTTGGCTACTTCTGTGTCTATTTGCTGCGTCTTCTTTGTCCGCTTCTGTTGCTGTCAGCGGCATGGGAATCTGTGTTCCTTTTTGTTGCATCATCTTGTGTCAGCTCTCCATGTGTGTGGCACCATTCCTGGGCAGGCTGCACTTTCTTTCGCGCTGGGTGGCTCTCCTTATAGGGTGCACTCCTTGCACGTGGGGCTCCCCTAAGCGGGGGGCACCCCTGCATGGCGGGGCACTCCTTGCGTGCATCAGCACTGCGCATGGGCCAGCTGCACACGGGTCAAGGAAGCCTGGGGTTTGAACTGCAGACCTCCCATGTGGTAGACGGACGCCCCAACCACTGGGCCAAGTCCACTGGGCCAAGTCTGCCGACCAACATGATTTATTATGCTTTTGCTGTGTGCCTCTCTTTGCACTTGACTCCAGGTTTAAAAAGGAATTAAATGTTAAATGAATGAAGAAATGAAGCACACAAACAAAACAAAAGGGAAAAAAAATTAGCAGTAGAACTGCTGGACTGGCCTTTATCACCTTCCCATTGATATTGTGGCACCAGATAAAGGTGGGAAATAGGAGACAAACACTTCCTAGCTCTTTGATTTTGAGCAAATTACCACTCCAAGCATTAGTTTCATTGTAAAAGGAGAAAGGAAATAATAGCTCCTACCTCACAATGTTGTTGGGTTAAAGAAGATAATTTGTGGGGAAAAAATGCTTAGGCAATTCATCAGTGCTCCCTCTTACAGGATCAGTAACGGTGGTTAAGATTTGCACATTCTACCCAGAAGAAAAGACAGTGAGTGTGATGGGTGCTCATGATATTTTGCCCATCCCACTAGCTGTTTCCAATAACTTCACAATGTAGCACAGAGGTGGGGAGGCACCTCTGGAGGCAGACTCCCTGGGTTTCAGGCTGGTCCTGCCATTTCTCAGCTGAGTGTCACCTTGGGCAAGTTACTCAACCTCTATGTGTGTGCTTCTATTTCCTCAGCTGTCAAATAGACAGTATGATGATATTGGGACATGCCTCGTGCTTTGTCCTTGGATTAAGTTACTGCTGGCAGAGTGTTGTAAATAGCATCTGGCAGAAAATAAGCACTTGCTGTATGAACCCATTAGTCTAGTTTATAAGTTCCAGTATGTTTACATTGGAATTGTTTTTCAATGAACACTAGCTAGAAATGACATCTTTATGATGGCAAGTCTCCTTAAATCAGAGCATGCTAGATTCTCCCATTTGTGCTTTTGTTGTCTAGCTTCAGAGTATTGTAAAGTATTTTCCTCTAACTCTTGTATATTTCTTGTTAATTTTATCCTTAGGGATTTTTGTCCTAAACTTTTTGGTTACTATGGTAAACAGATTTGTTCTTCTGTTATCACTTGCATATTGATTTCTTTGCATTAATCTTTTACTCTGACACCTTACTGAATCTCTAAGTAGTATATTTGCCCTCATTCTTTTAGGTTTCCCAGATATTAATCATGTTATCTGAATATAACCACATATTTACCTCCTCTTTTCTAATTTTCATTACTTCCAATTCCTTTCTCTTGCATAATCATGTTGGCTAGTATCTCTAGTACAATGCTAAATAATGTTGATAATGGATGCTCTTGTCTTTCTCTCCTCTTTACCGTGAATGTTTCCAGTATTTTCTCAGTAAGCATGATGCTGAATTTTGAATTATACTATTTTATAAGTTAAAAAGTATACAATTCTAATTTTTCTAAGTCAATTTTCAAGAAATATTTGTTGAATTTTGTCAAATACCTTTTCAGCATTTACCAAGATGATCATATGCTTGTATTCCTTAAAGCAGTGAATGAGATGAAAAATGCTATAGATCACTTTAATGTTATATCCCAGAACAAATTCCATCTAATCATGGAATATTCATTTAATGTATTGCTGGACTCTGTTTGCTAATATTTTATTTAGAATTTTTGCCTAGATGCTCATAAGTGAAGACTGCACTGTAGTTTTCTTTTTGCGTATGTGCAGTCTTCATTGAGTTTTGGCATCACTGTTATGATTGCTTCATAAAAAGCATTTGGAAGCTTTCCTTCTTTTTCTGAGTTGTGCATCTTAAAGAAGGGGTAAGGAGTAGCCAGGGAGAGGAGGTTCAGCAGATAAAAGAATACGCCATTGTAGAGATGGCACAAAGCTAAGAAATGTCAGTGAGCTTGGGTCACATCTCACAAATCCTGACACTCTCCCTTCCTTCCCAAATCCTAATTCCTTTTCTGAGTCAGCTGCATGGATTGCTTTTTCCTGTATATTGTTCCACAGTTACTTCCTATATTAGCATTTGCCCCCTTCAACAAGATTCTGAGACCCTCTGCTTGCTGTAGAAAAGAAGGTCTTAAACTCCAGAAGCACATCTGATGTATAAAGAGCTGGACTAAGGCACCCCCTAATAAATTGCTATTCACATATTTATTCATTTACTCCTTTCTCCAACATTTATTGAGCTTGTTGACAAAATCTAGAAAAATAAGGTATATCCCTTTACTCCAAGAGCTTAGGGTTTAGAATAAAAGAATAATGGTGGTCTAGTCCTAATCCACATGACAAATTAAACCAGTCGATGGATTTTTTTTTCAATTAAAAAAACACTTTTCAATTAAAAAAACACTTCCTTACAGATTTTTCTTAAACCTCTGGTGCCTGCCAGCAAAAACTCAAAGATAAAAATCAAAGAAGAAGCATTTCTGGGATAAGTTGGAGATGGTATGATTTGCTATATTCTACAACTTCTTGAGAGGGACCCAGAGCTCTGGGGTCATCTGTATTTCTGTCAATACCTTTCCCAAGGCCACACGTCAGAAAGAAATATACTCACTTGACATTGTGCTCCATCAGGAACCACCTGGACCCAGATGCTCTGCCCCTCCCAGAAATACCTGAAAAATCATAACCCCCAGAGAAATACAGCATGCTGCTGGGCACAAAGTAGGTGCTTACAAAAAACTGACAGGCAGGCTTTGTATGATTGACTTTGAATCCTGACTTTGTATAAGGACTCGATTCCACCGTCCAAAAAGGGAGAGGACAACACCTCCTTCAACAGAGTATCATGAGCCAAACAGAAGCATCTCCTTCACGGGATTTGCGAGATCTATGCAACAATAAAGAATTGAGGGCTAACCCTGTCTGTACATGATACTAAGTAGTACCTAATGTCTCACTTCTTTTTCACAACCACCTTATTTGGTAGTAACAGTACTACGTACTTTTTAAAATAAACTTTTAAAAATTTCTAATAGTTTTAGATGGACAGAATCTTGTGACGTAACTACAGAGCCTCCTCACATGCCACACACAGTTTCCGCTATGGTTGACATCTTACACTACTCTGGGACATTTGTCACAAGTAACGGACTAGTACTGATAACTTACCATGAACTGAAGTCCAAACTTTATTTAGATGTCACCATGGCTGTCCCTTTCCTGTCCCAGGGTCCCATATTCCATTCACTTGCCATGTCTTTGAATTCCTCTGGATTATGACCATTTTTCAGCCTGTCCTTGTTTTTGACCACCTTGACAATTCAGAGGTATTTTCAGAATAACTGTAGGTGTGTGTTCTTCTGATGATCTTCTTGTAATTAAATAAGGGCTGTGGACTTGGGGCAAGCAAAGTGCCCCTCATCAGATCTCATCAAGGGCACATGCGATCAACACAACTCATCACAGCTGAAGTTAACTTTCATCGCCCGGCCGAGGTGATGGCTGTCAGGTTTCCGTGCTGGAAAGTTACTCTTGTTTTTCCTCCTTTACATACTGCGCTCATTGGAAGAAAGGGCAGCCCACACTTCAGGGGCGGAGAGTTACACTCCACCTCCTGGAGGAGATAGTATCTACATCAATTATTTGTGATTCTTCGGCACTGGAGATTTGTCTAGAGGCAGCGACACCTCATTAGCAATGAGTACACCCAATGCCCCAATCTTGGCTTCTAAAACCACAAGAAGGAATCAGTGCTTCTTGGAGAAATGGCTGATTCTAGGGCAAGGGCAGGATATACTAGAGATGAGCCTGGAGCATGTTGTATTTCCAGAAAGTAAGGAAGTGCTGAAAACAAAAACAAAATGTACATATACACACAAACACAGTGATGGGGGTATGTCAATGGGAGGCATGTAAAAGAACAGTAACGGAAAAACTGGTGAAATCTGAATAAAGTACAGATTTAGTTAATAATGATGTATCTATACAAGTCCATTAGTTGTGACAAATATATCACAGGGATGAAATGAAAAGCTCCCAATGGCCAAGGCTGGGAAATCTGAGTGGCATGATACATAATGTAGCACAAGATAAATACCCACAGACCATCCTGATCTAGACCAATGGGTGTATGACGGACTTGAAAGATGAGGAAACAGGCTCTGTGAGGTTCCGTAACTCGGCCATGATCACACAGCATATGGAGGTCCAGCGGGGACTGACGCCCACACAGCCTGTCCCCGGAGACTAGGTCCCACCGCCACCAGGCCACACGTGTGGCTGCACCGTTACAAACAGCACGGGCACGGGGCACAACCGGGCCTGGGGAGCACGTCTGCCATGGTCATCATCGCCCTTTTGCTCTCCACCCACCCTCGACGTGACTCCTCTCGCACTGTCCAGACTCCACGTTTCCCGCTGCTCTGTTCCCTCAGCCTCCAAGGCCCCTTCCACCCTATTGTTTCTTCCTTAAATCCTACTCATCTTCCAGGGCTCAATTCATTTGCCCCTCCTCCAAGAAGTCTCCGCCAAGAAGTCTCCACTGACCCCAGCCCTGCCCTCACAGCCCGCTCAGCACCTCCTCTGGCCGCCGCCTTTACCTGCATACCTTCAAAGGCTCAGATCGCCAGGTGACCAAGCTCCAGGAGGGCAGAGGCCTTGAGCCACGTGCAGTGAGCACTCCACAACCAGCCCCTGCGTGCATGCACGGATGAACGACTGGAAGGACGGATGGACGTGTGTGTCCTCCAGGGTGCCCAGCACCCATGTTTGAGCCACAGCAGATGCTTAATGCCTGTGTGCTGAATGAAGGCATGGATGGATGAGTGAATGAACCTGCTAGAAGGAACAGACCCCTTAGGGGGGTCCTGCAATGCCCTTCTGATGGCTGCCCGGGCCAGGTGGCACGGCTGTGCTTGGAAGCAGCTAGCCTGCTCCCCCAGGCAGGCTCTTTGTGTGCCATCAGAGCCCTACATTCTCTCCCTGGCCTCAGCAGGCCCTAATCAGTCATGAGGAGAACATGGGTGCCCGGGCCGACCTGAGCCTGCAGGTTCAGAGCCATGGGGGATCCTGTTACACAGCTGGCACCAGAAGGGAACTACCCATTCCAAGCCGCAGCAAATGCCCAAGTACAGAGCCCGCTGCCAGGAAGCCCTTCTTCTTGTTACTATCAGAAATCATAATCACGTTACTAACAAGAGTCAGAGTTTCTAGAGCACATGGCAACACACAGGGCGCCGTGTGAATCGCTTTTCACTTACGGTCCCACATCTCACCACACTGCAATGAGGTCAGGTCATCGTCTCCATTTTACAGATCATCAAGTTGAGGCACAAAGAGGTAAAGTAAACTGCCCCAGATTCCAGAGCTGGCAGGATGCTAAGCAGTGAACAGAGCTGCATTTCTCTGAAATTCCCTGGCCTTCCCATCCCTGCACATCCTCCTTCATCCCTCCACCCCCCCATTTCCCAGAAGTCCCGGTAACCTTTTCCCAACCTTGTCCCTACCCCATTTGCCTCTCCCTGAGGGCAGGAACCAGAGTTTCCTATCTCCCCGAGTCTCAGAGTGAAGTGGGGGCACTGAGTAGGCACCGAACCCCTTTGTAGATCGCCGGCCTGGCTGGCTCTGCTCGTTTCCCAGGCCCAGCATGCCTCTGGAGCCCTCAGCTGTCTGCAGCGCTGCAAAGTGATCTACTGGAGATAATATTAAATCCTAAAGCAGGCACTTAATAATTTGGGTAAGTGACTTATTCTCTCAGAAACTTTATCGTCGCTCTAAATGGGACCAATTTATGGCACAAATATTTCCTGAGCGCTGAGTCCATGCTCCGAGGAGTCGCAGCCCAGGGGAAGAGGCAGTCATGGAAACCGGCAGCTGCGAAAAGGAACCGTGCAGGCAAGCACTGGGGCATGCAGCAACAGAATACGTAGTGAGGCCCCCGTGTCAGCTGGCACCATCAGGGAGACTTCCTGGAGGAGGAGGGGCCTGAGCCAAGGCATTCGGGGAAATGGCAGGCAGGTAAAATGAGTGTCAAATACAGCTCCCTTCAAGGCACTGGTCCCCATGCAAGAGAACGGTCTGCTGAAGGCCGGGCCCTGGCTCAGAGCTTGCTCTCCTAGAGCAGGAAGAAGATCTTCCAGAGGCATGGAAGGTGGCACTGGTATTTGTGCCAACGAGGCAAAAACCAGCCCCTGCCCCCAGAAGCAATCAACCCATCCATCAATCAAGCCCCATTTCTTTAATATTTAGGCAGCGCAGGCTGGAGCCTCCCATGGAGGTGTTCAGGTATGAACAGTCAGCAAAGCCAGAGTAATCATCAGCAGAGGAGCTTCAGGTTTCCCCTGCAACTCCACTCTGCACGCCTGCGGCGGAGGCCAGGCCCTGCCCGGTGGCGCTGGCCTGCTGAGCGGCCCCCACGCCTGCCCCACGGGGGATGCGTAGCCATTTAAGGCATCTATTTACACACAGGGTACAAAACCCTGGTCAAGTCCCCCGAGCTGAGGTCCCCTCGCTGAGCTCCCCACCCACCCCCAGAGCTGAGGTCCCCTTGCTGAGTCCCACCCACCCCCCACAAGGAGCTGAGGTCTCCTTGCTAAGTTCTACCCTCTCCCCAGAGCTGAGGTCCCGTAACTGAGTCCCACCCACCCCCCACAAGGAGCTGAGGTCTCCTTGCTAAGTCCTACCCTCTCCCCAGAGCTGAGGTCCCCTAACTGAGTCCCACTCACCCCCCACAAGGAGCTGAGGTCTCCTTGCTAAGTCCTACCCTCTCCCCAGAGCTGAGGTCCCCTAACTGAGTCCCATCCACTCCCCACAAGGAGCTGAGGTCTCCTTGCTAAGTCCTACCCTCTCCCCAGAGCTGAGGTCCCCTAACTGAGTCCCATCCACTCCCCACAAGGAGCTGAGGTCTCCTTGCTAAGTCCTACCCTCTCCCCAGAGCTGAGGTCCCCTTGCTAAGCTCCCCACCCACCCCCAGAGCTGAGGTCCCTTTGCTGAGCTTCCCACCCCCCCTCCAAACAGCTGAGGTCTCCTTGCTGAGTCCCACCCTATCCCCTAGAGCTGAGGTCCCCTTGCTGAGCTCCCCACCCCCCCACACAGCTGAGGTCCCCTTGCAAGGCCAGCTCAATCCCAGCCTCAGCGCCAACAATGGACACATCCCTAGCCTTCCACTGGCCTCTTCTGGCTTCTGGTATTACCTGCTCTATTTCTAGAGGTTTTCTCCCCAGAATAGAGTTCCCTTTTCTTGCTTCCTCGCCAGATAAGGCCCATAGGTCTTTTCTGTCCACGTTTAAGGGTGGCCTCTGGAATCACAGCCTGTCCGTGACACTGTCCTGACTCTACCGCTCACTAGCTGAAGATCCTTGGGCAGCTGACTCTCCTAGCCTCGAGCTCCTCATCTGTACAATAGACACATAACAGCACATGAATAAGAGCTCATTCTCCCCAAGTCTGTTCCAAGATTGATGCAAGCCAAGACATAAAGGCCTTTAGAACAAGGCAGGTAACTGCAGAAGGCAGGCACATCTCTGGCTTCCAGTGATCCTCTAGTCTTCTCTCCCTCCTGCCCACAAGCCACAGTGGCTGCAACACAATTCCGCCCCTGCTGGCAGCTACCGGTACAGCCCACTCCCAGAAAGGCTTTATTTTTTAATTTTTAAAATTTAATTCCCTTTTTTTTAAAGATACATAAATCACGAAAAACGTTACATCAAAAAATATAAGAGGTTCCCACATACCCCATTCCCCATCCCACCCCCACTCCTCCCACTCCTCTCTCATCACTGTGGTACATGCATTGCATTTGGTGAATACATTTTGGAGCACTGCTGCACCACATGGATTATAGTTTACATTGTAGTTTACACTCTCCCCCAGTCCATTCAGTGGGTTATGGCAGGATATATAATGTCCATAATCTGTCCCTGCAGTACCACCCAGGACAACTCCAAGTCCCAAAAATGCCCCCACATCACATCTCTTCTTTCCTTTCCCTGACCTCAGCAACTCCTGTGGCCACTGTCTCCACATCAGTGATACAATTTCTGCAATTGCTGGAGTCACAATAGTTCTATTAAGACAGCAGTTCTCAAACGTTTTTGTGTGAGGACCCCAAACAACAGCTTTTCAGTACATGGACTGTATCTATCAATATTTACTGTACAGAAATTAAAACTGAGTTATTTTTAACATACTTTAATTCATTTAAAAATAACAATAATAAACATGTCAACATGAACAAATCTTTCATGAAAAATAACTATAGTTTCCAAAGCAAAAAATTAACTAGTGAGAAGAGAGGTACTGTGTTACATTTTTGCAGATCTCTTTAATGTCTGGCTAGACTGAAGACACCTGGATTCTCATCCCTGCTTCTGCCTTTGACTGGCCGCCGACTCAAACACCACGCAGCTGCTGCAAAATCCCATGACCGGCACTCCCGACAGTGAGAGTGAAAAGGGCAAGACGGTCTTAGTGTCATTATGAAAACAGTTGTGACCTCTCAGGCTCCCTGGAAGGGGCTCCCCAGGGGCCGCCAGACCACACTTTGAGAACAGCTGCTCTAAACCCATCCTTCCCACACCAGCTGCCAGGGGCTGGATTCCCAGCTGACATGCTCCCTGCAGGGCTGGCACCTTCACTAGCTCCCCTGCCCTCCTGCCAAGGCCCCCGCTCCCCTGCTGGGCATCCAGGCCCTCTGTGGCCAGGGGCACTGCCTCCTTCTCCTGGACCCTCCCTGCAAAAATGAGCAGCCACCCCCCGCCCCCGTGCGGCTTTGCCCTCCTCGGTTCCTGTCCCTGCTTGCAGTCTCTTCTGAAGGAAGGTGCGTCTCCTTCTCAACCTGGAGACACGCCTTCCTTCGGAAACCTCCCCGGCCTTATCCTAGCACTACCTCCTGGAGCAGGTTCTCTGGCTTCTGTACCAGCCTCGTTTTCTGATTGTGAGCTCCTGGAGGAGGGGTCTTATGCCCAGCCCTGAGCTCACGTTAGTGCTCTGCCAATGTGTCTTAACCCAATCGGACTTGCCTAGCCTGACAAATCTATTTTCCCTCCACTTAACTCCATCCATCGAAATTCCCATTTGCTCGATTATCATCCTAATTCTTCAATTCTAAGAGACACGCTTCTTTCTCCCTGCATGATTATATTTCTGAAATCAGAATGTAAAATTGATGCATGCATTTAAAGTTTCTGATATTCCTCCTCTCCAAAAATTGTACTTAAATTGATGGCCTAACTTGCAACCAGCAGCATTTTACATGATAATGAATGTGATTACCCTATTCCAAATATGACGCTGGGCTGGTAATTCGCAATTGTGCATTTAACTAAGAGTAAGTGCTTCCATGCTCTCCTCACATTGCTCTCCCAATAAGCCATGCAGGCCGGGTCTCGCTGAGATGTTTTGTCAGGGAAAAAGGAAGGGAAGAATTTTAGGCAAAGAAGTATAAATGGTGAGGACTGAAAGACAGAGAAAGAAGGCACTCTCCAGGCTGAAGTCAACTGATCTAGGAAAAAACCATCATTCTTGTAGATGCGCTTGTCCAGGCACCTGAGAGCCTGGTCCCAACACTTGGCTTTGGACACCTGTGAGCTGTAACTCACATTTGCATGCCTCTTGCCATTTAACCAATTGCTTTTATAGCCATTAGGGCATTTCCATCTTCCCAGCAAGCCTATCTGGGAACCAGAACAGGGTTTATCTCTTCCTTACCCAGAAAGGGAAACTGAGGCCCAGAGAGGTAAAGGACAGCTGGTGACAGGGATTTGTGTTTGCCAGGAACTGCAGGGAAGAGGGAATGGGGGGTGACTGCTTAATGGGTATGAAATTTCCTTTTGGGGTGATGAAAAGATTCTGGAACTAGATATGTGAAAGAACTTAATGCCACTGAGCTGTTCACTTTGAAACAGTTACTTTTATGTTATGTGAATTTCACCTAAAAAGAAGGAATTTAGAAAAATCAGGGGGAAGCAGATGTGGCTCAAGTGATAAGGCCTCCGCCTACCATATGGGAGGACCCAGGTTCGATCCCTGGGACCTCCTGCTGAAAAAGAAGAAGAAAAAATGTGCCTGCACAGTGAGCCAGTGTCCATGCGGTGAGCCAAAGTGCCCACGTGAATGCCCACGTGGTGAGCCAGTGCCCGTGCAGTGAGCCAGTGCCCGCGCAGTGAGCCAGTGCCCGCGCAGTGAGCCAGTGCCCGCGCAGTGAGCCAGTGCTCGCGCAAGTGAGTCACGAAGGAAGATGATGAAGCAACAAAAGAGAGAGATGAAGGGAAGTCAAAGCAAAGTGCAACAGAGACCAGAAACTGAGGTTCTACACTGATATATTGAAAGGCAACAGTAAAAAAATGGAAGAATATGAATGTAAAAATAACACAAATACATCTTTTAAAAGTTAGATAATAAAAAAAAATCAAAAGAAAGTCAATGTAAATAATAGCCCATTCTTAAAGCAATTATCACCTTGGCTTTGTTCTTTCCAGGGACAATTGTCTATGCATTGTCTTAAAGAATGGAGTCATTTATTCTACATATTATAGCAGATGCTTGACCACTCACACACAATTCTCCTCCATCTTCTTTAGTAACATCTGCTAACATTGCTAACATGTTACGGGGTTTTTGTTGTGGTGGCTTTGGTTTTTTGGTGTTTTTGTTATTGTTGTTGTTGTTTTTGTTTTTAGAATTAAGGGCCTATGTGCTTCAGAGGAGACTCCTCTCTATCCTCCAAAAGTGAACCTTTATTATTTCTAAGCCAAGTCATGGCTATTCCATTCTTCTTGCCTATTACTGGGTTGTGAATGGAAGAACTGGCACATAGCATGAGTCTGGCCAAGAAGACTTGATAGAGGGTTCAGAAAGGTTTTCTAGCTTTTCAAAAGAGACCTATGGGGAAAAATACTCTTTTTCCTATCTTTGGACATAAATGCACAAGGATGTGATGTTTGGAACAGTGGCAGCCATCTCTCAACCATGAGGACAACTCCTGGTTGCCCTTAAGAGCATCACCGTGAAGCTGGTGAGAGCAATAAAGTCACTGAAGGGTTGACTTGACCAAGCCAGGACATCTTGTTTTGTGGGCTAATAAATATTCCCATCATGCAGAAGTCCTCCAATTGGGCTGTCTATTACTTGCAACCAAAATCATTCTAACACCACAATTCACTATTTGTAACCTGGTTTGTGTGTTTGTTCTTCACCTTCTCTATCACGTGTGGTCATCTCTACAGGTCACCAAACAGAATAATAATAATGACTATTAAAGACATGCTACTTACAAGTTCTTAAACGTATTTCATGCATCATCTGATTTTCAATCCTCACCACAAATATACCCGGACAAACTGATTAGCTCCATTTTTCAGGTGAGAAAGAAACCAAGACTTGGAAGGAAGAAGTAATATAGCAACGAAGCTGAGGGGCCAGAATGGGGACCCCTCTAGAGGCTCAGCTTCTCCTCCAGAGTTAGAGCCACGCTAGAGTCACCCCTTCATTTACAGTGGCTGAAAATACCCCATTTTCTGTCTGTGACACAGCCACCCCCATCCCCACGGACGGCCCATGTCCAGCACGTGAAGGCCATCCCCTGCCTCCTCTCGGCGCCCTTCCCAGCTGGCCCTCCTCCGTGTTTGGCATCTTCTAATTACCCTGGTTCCCACATATGCGAAACAATAATATTCCCCAATTGTTTCCACCTATAATTTCATGTAACAGGTCCCTTCAAATAGCAAGTCCTTAATTTTAATTGCGTATCATGTTCCCTTTCTGCGGGCAGACAGCTATTTATTCATCTGGTTAATTGTTCGAGAGACAAAGACGTGGAACATATCACACAAATTAAGGATTTGCTCGTTGCAATTCCTACTGGGGCTCCATTACATTTCCCTGATTTCCTTTCTCAGAGCTCCTGAGGAAATCCTGGCATCCTGAAAAATATATTTTTTGGCTTAGCCTACCTATGATTATATAAAGGCCAACAAATCCCAGAGCTGTGTCATTACTGGTGAGGATAACAGTAATTAAGACAATGTATAGATGTGTAGCCATATGGTGTAATCAATAAAGTAGGAAAAAGAATAAAAGAGTGTTTATTGAACACCTACTGTGTGCCAAGCATTGGGTTGGGCACAAGAAAAATTACTCCATCGCCTCTTTCGCGTTCAAGAACTCCTTAAGAGACTATTATCCCTAATTACACCAATGGAACTGAGGGGTAGAGAAGTCACACCCCTTGGCCAGCACCAGGCACGTAGCTGGGATAGGAGGTGGGGGGTGTGAACTCAGGTCAGCAGCCCCTTCCCTTTCAGCCTCACGATTCCCCCACGAGAGGAGCAGTTGATGCCCACTAGAGATAAAGCCACCTGCTGAAGTGGCAGTGATTTCGCCAACTCTGGTGGATCAAGATAGGCCTCAGAAGCTAGAGGGAGAAAGCGACGGTCCCTGCACAGAAGCACTCTGAGAGGAAGTCTGCCTCACCCGCTTTACCCCCTGCCACCGCCAGAAAGCCCAAGGCTGACTGCTTGCAGCACCCATCCACCGCAGCAGGAACTGGAGCCGTCTCCCTGGGGTAGTCAGAAAGAACGTCCATCCTCGCCAGCCCTGCCCCGTCCAGGGCTCTGGGTGCACAGACACGGCCTGCCCTCAGCTCTCCCAGCCCAGGGGAGGGTCCCAGCTCATCACAATCCATGGCCAAAGCAAGGCTGTAAGGAGCACAGCAGGAGCAGAGGCCGTCTGAGCAGACAGGAAAATTCAAGTGCCGAGGGTGCCGTGCAGCTGGACAGAGGCTTGAGACGGAAAGAGGGAGGATGGGGCAAAGAAAAGGCAGGGTTCAGAGCAGACAGGAAATGTAGAGCCCTGAGAGTAATCGCCAATATCTCCTATGCACCACGGCGTTCCAAGCACTCGGCCTAATCCACCCCAGACCCCTATAAGGTCAGTCCGTTACCCTAATTTTACAGGATGGAGACTGAGCCTCAGACACCACGTGCCAAAGGCTACATGGCTGAGAAACGGCAGTGCCAAGACTCAACCTAGGGAGGTGGATGTGGCTCAATGGATACAGTGTCACCTACCATACAGAGGATCCAGGGTTCAATACCCAGGTCCTCCTGACCCACGTGCTGAGCTGGCCCACGTGCAGTGCTGATGCGCGCAAGGAGTGCCGTGCCATGTAGGGGTGCCCCACGCGTAAGAAGTGCGCCCCCCAAGGAGAGCCACCCCACTCGAAAAAAGTGCAGCCTGCCCAAGTGTGGTGCCACACACACAGGGAGCTGACGCAGTAAGATGGCGCAGCAAAAAGAGACGCAGTTTCCCGGTGCCACCTGGGAATGTAAGCGGACGGAGAAGAACACACAGCAAACGGACACAGAGAGCAGACAACAGGAGGGAAGGGGAGAGAAATAAAATAAATCTTAAAAAAAAAAGCCTCAACCTAGAAGGACGTGACACCAAAATTCACTCCCTGCACCACACTGGCACCGACACGGGCCTGTGGTTCCAGGGCCATTACTGTACCCATTTCCGCCAGGAGCGACAGCCCTTCCCAAAGAGCTGCGAAGCATACCTGCTGCTGCGTCCTGGGGCGGACACCAGGGCTCCCAGACTGCAGGGCCCTCGGACGTTTGCAGGGCGCAAAGACCATGACACTGGAACGAGGGGGAGAGTCCGTCCCTATAGAAGGAGCATTCCCTGTTCAGCCAAGTCCCCCTGACAGCATGCCCTACACGATGGTTCATTCATTCAGCCAGGGTGCACTGAGCACTTCCCGGGCGCTGGGCAGGGCTAGCGCCGGGAGACAGTGAGCAAAACTGCAAATGACCATTCCTAGGAGTGGGATGCAGGGGGAGCAAAACACCACCAGGGTCCCTGGGGCTCAGAGCGGAGTCACAAAGCACAGCCGCCCGAGCGCCCCAGGCTCACCCCCGGCCTGCACCGGGGAGGGCCAGCGAGGCCCATGGCCGGAGGGCGAACTGAGCCTGGCAGCAGAACCTGGCCTGGGACACACTGGGCACATGGGGGGGGCCCGCTGGGCAGCCCACACCAGCCTGTCACACAGGTGTGGACAGGTCCCATGAGGCTACAGGGCAGGACACGTGCTGGAGGACTGCTTAGTGCGGAACGCAGCACGCAGGAGCTGTGAAATCATACACATCTCGTAAAAGCCGCGCGGCATGTTCTAGGTGCTGGGTCGTCATGGTGACGGGGCCAAGGTGAGAGGGGGGCGGCACTGCCAGTCTGTAGGAAGCCGGGGAGCAGCAGCAGGCTGAGAGCCTCAGGCTGCGAGAGGGGCAATGAGGGGAAGAGAGAGAAGGGGCGTTACAGTCGGGGCAACTCGCTGGGCACCGAGATGGCACGGTGGCCCTGCCTTCTGCCCTCGCACACTCGACAAGCCGAGGCTGAGCACCAGTCTGATGGCACATCAACTAGCTCCTGCGCCTAAGCCATGCGAGGACTCTGCACGTCTCGACAGCTCACGCACCTATAGCGGGGCCTGGCGCGGGGTGTGTGCACGGCTGAAGGTAGGCAGGCAGCCACAGCGGGGCATCTCCACACAGCCCTTTCCTTTTCCCACTATGGGCCAGCTCGGCCCCTGAGCCTCGGACTTGCCCTCTGAGCAGAGCTGAACTGGGAATCAAACTATCCTCAGCCACTTTCTGGCTGTGTGACCTTGGGCAAGCCACACGGCCTCTCTGTGCCTTTTTCTCCACTGTAAAATAGGGATTAAGTGAGTTACCATGGGAAAAGCACCGAGATGAGTTTCTTGATTTAGCAGAAGCTCCAACGAGCTGTAGTGCATTTTGTCAGGCCTCTGTTATTGAGAAGAAAACTGGGAATCAGTGCAATGGCTATAGCTTGTCACCTGACAAACTCCTATGCCTCCTTCAAAGCCCAACTCAGGGCTCACCTTCTACAGGAAGGCTTGTCTTCCCTACAGCCTGCTCCCCAGGCTCCTCACTAGGCCTCTGTCCCCAGCATGCACGTCCCACAGCACCTTCCCACCTGCCTCCTCGTCCCTCTGAGTGCCGTGGCTGGCGTCTCTCTGTGCAGCCCTCGCCCGGCCCTGTGCCTGGTGGGACTGACCACCACCACGAGTGGAAAGGTAAATAAATGAGGGAGTGAATGAACGATTTTCCCAGGAGCTGAGCAGAGAGAAGGCCACTCCGGGAACGAAGGGGGTGGCATTTTTAAAATTCCAGGATGGAGACATAGTCCTGAAAGCATACAAGTAGAAACCAAGAGGTCACACGTGATGGACAATAAAAGAATCAGGCGGGGCCCTAAGACTTCTCTGCACAGGGCAAGAGCCTGAGGGCAGCAGAACCACCCGACGTGGAGGCTTCTCGGGAAAGCTTGCAAGCCACATGTTCTAGACCCGTTGCCTGGTCATTTATGTGTAACAGCAGCACAGTCAACCAGACAGTCACGTGAGAAATACAGATTCAAGGATTCTTTTATTAAAAAATACTTACAGTAGCTGCTAGGAGAACTGAGTGCAGGACTTACACCTCCAAATCCATGGAAGCATTATAATAAAGTCAAACTGCCTGGGTTAGAGTACAGCTCTGCTGCTCTATCACCACGGGCCAGTTACATAACTGTTGGCATCTTGCTTTCCCATCTAGAAAAGGGGAGCACTGAGAGTGCCCACCTCACAGGGATTTTGTGAGCGCTGAACACGATAATGCATATTCAGAGGCTGGTCCGGAGTCTGACACGTGGTAGGCTATGGTGGACGCTGGGACGTGCCACCAAGATCCCTGTTTAGGAGCAAAGGCCTTTCTCCCCCACCTGCTGGAGTGTGACCAGCAGACTTGGCAACCAGTCCTTACGGGACTGCCTTGGAGGTGCAAGCCCCTTGCCTCCTTCCAGGCTGGCCCACATCCAGCAACTGACCAACACAAAGGCTCAAAACTCAGCTGGCTCCACCCAGCTTGGGACAATTCTGAAAGATCATCGCAGCTTCAGAAATGCCCGTGGGGTTGGCCAAGGCCTTGGCTGGGACAGCTCAACCTGTCCCTCTAGTCAGCCCCGCTTCCTTCCCTTCCCTTCCACGGGAGCCGAGCTCAGAAGCACGCCCTAATAAATGTCCTGCACGCTAATATGCATCTCCCAGGCTGCTTTCTGGAATACCAAGCTGCCAGCAACAGAGACCAGGTTCAGCATCGTCCAAGGCAACCAGCCACCCTTTAAAGACAAGGTGAATACACTGTACCCTTTCCACCGCAGAATGGACAGCCAGTCATCTTGACAGCAAGAGGGACATGTTGAGTATGGGGTAGCCCTTCCCTGCCACCTCCACCAGCTCCACTGTCGAAGCCTTACAGAGTGTCAGGTCGACCAGCATGGGATCCATAGCAGTTCGATATTATTTATGAATTCCAAAAATAAGTACTGGATTATGTTTGTAAACTGGTTTGTTCCTCTGGGCATATTAGATTATACTGAATTTCAGAGGTTATACTTTTATTTGATTAAATAACGATTAAGGCTTTGATTGGGCCATGTCAGTAGGACATTGAGTCCCTGCCCACCAAGGGGGTAGAGACTCACAGAGATACTGCGCAGCAGAGAAGGGAGGTGGGAGTTTTGAGCTGGAGCATGGGAATTAGGCACACAGAGAGAAGCAGATACGTGAGTAAGGAGAGAAGTAGAAGTCTCCAACAGACACGGCCCGAGGCCCCAGGAAGAAAGATGAGCCATTCACCTAACAGTCTACAGCTGGCATTGTGGTAAGAGCAAAGCAGCTGAGTCCAAAGAGAAACAAGCCTCAGGAAGAGAGGAACCCAGGAAGCCTGAACACTTGCAGACGTCAGCAGCCATCTTGTTCCAACAAAGGGTAATAGACTTTGGTGAGGGAAGTAACTCATGCTTTACGGCCTGGTAATTGTTAAGTTTCTACCCCAAATAAATACTCTCTATAAAAGCCAATAGGTTTCTGGTATTTTTGCATCAGCACCCCTTTGGCTGACCAATACAGGATTCCACATGACATCATGTCAGACCAACAGGTGCACTTTGAGCAAAGAAGAGGCAAAAGGCCCAGAGCAAAAAACAGAATGCTGCTGGAACAAGAAGGAAGAATCATGACCAGGAAACACAAAGCAAGGTAGCAGTGATGACATGAGAAGCATAAGATGAATGCAAGTAAAATCTCTTGATAGGGGAAAACACGAAGTCTAACTTTTTGCTATTGGAAATAGCACCTAAAACAAGTGGCAAAGAAAAATAAAAAATAAAGGACTCTAGGATGAGGGACCAGGGCAGGGAAGATATTAGACTTTCAGTGATTGCATATGTGGTTTGAAAAGACTCTTTAAGTGATAGTGATATACTATCCTAGGTGCACATATGCTCTCGATCTAAAAGAAAATGATAAAAAGAATGCCACATGTCAGAATTTAAGAGTGGTATCCACAGCTGTTCTCAGAGGAAAATGCAGTTTTAAATGGTATCAATATTAAGGAGGCGAGATGATAACAAATGGAGTGAGCCTTTAACTGACTATTTTTTAAAAGTACATGGAACTTGAAGAGATTGAAACTATAAAAGTATAAACTAAATAAAACTGAAAAATAAATCCAAAAGCTGGTTAAGCATAGACATAATTTTTTTAAACTATTACTCAGAAGCTTATATAATCACAGCTAGATACATTTTAATCATAAAAAATATGAGGCCTTGCCTGTTCTGTGCTATCTTTACAGAACTTGATGAAATGGATGCTTTTAAAGGAAAATATGCCCAAAATTAGTTCAAGAAAAGAAAAATTCAACGGAGCAGAAAAACACCAGAAAAAAATTAAAAGCTTCTTTAATCCATCAAGAAATATATAATGGATCATTCCTCTGGCTTTCAAGTAAAATGGAAATTCTCCAAATCTACTTTGGAAACATAACCATCATGTTGAAAAACTGACAAAAATAAGATAAAAGGAAAACAAAAGGGTACTCTGTCAAAAACTTACAGAAGCAAAATCCTAGATAAAATGCTAGCAGGAAAATCCAGCAGCTTACTACAAGAATAAAATTACTCATGCCTAAATAGGACATCATTTCCAATAAGGCCCAGGATAGGGATATGGCAAGAATATAAAAGATTGTACAGCTTTAGAAAATTCACTAATGGAGTCATCACATTAATAAGTTAAAGGAAAAAATCTGTACAATCACCTTAATGGATGATCAATTGGCAGTTGATCAAGTCTGATAACTGTTCCTGAATTTTTAAAATTAGTACCTGTAGCAGTTTGATACTATTTATGAATTCCCAAAAAGATACTGATTATGTTTGTAAACTAGTCTGTTCCTTTGGTGTGATAACCTTTGATTGTATTAGATTCAGCTTAGATTAAATAATGTTAAGATTAGGGCTTTGATTCCACCACATCCATAGGGCATGGCTCAGGGTTGAGTCCCCACCCCCTTGCTAGACTGATATAAATGGACACTTTCTCAAGAAGACATACAGAAGAAGACACACAGAAAGGAGACGACTCAAACAGCTAAAGGCCTGAGAAGAGAGATGAGCCCTATGGCAGCCTACAGCTGAGATTGGAAGAAGCTGGGCCCAAGGAGTCTTAAGAGGAAGAAGGAAGGAGAGACCAGGCAGAGATTACCTGCCACCTTGCTTTAACAAGTAGCAGTAGACTTTGGTGAGAACTCTTGGACTCTTTAAGGCCTTATAATTATAAGATTTATCCCAAATAAATACCCTTAATAAAAGCCAACAGATTTCCTGGTGCTTTGCATTAGCACCCCTTTGGATAACTAATACAGGACCATAGAACATGCCTTCCTTAATATGGTAAGAACTATTTGAAGCATTCAGGAAAACTTTTACGTAATGGTGAAAACCTGAAGTCCTTCCCACTTAGATAGGACAATGAAGTCTTTACCAAGCAGAAACTCAAAGATAAAGTCATGAAAGAAAGACTGACAAAGGTGATTTTGTACAAAAAAAAAAAAAAAAAAGTAAAACTTCTGAAGAAGAAAAAGAAAATGACCTGCAAACTTTAAAGACAAGGAACAATTTGGGACACATATTTGCAATATATCTGATAAACAAAAGATTAATATCCTTAATAAACAAAGAACTCTTGGAGGATCTTACCAAGTTAAAAAGAAGCTACATAAAGGATCATATACATAGAACAACATTTTCAAATTCATTTGAAATTAAATAATTAAAATTTAAATAAAAAATGTAATTTGACTTTTTATCCATCAAATTTGCCCAAATTAAAAAAAAAAAAAAAGGATGGTGCCAAATGTCTTTGAAGATTCTGGGAAAGAGGCGCTGTCATTGTTTGCTTGAAGAAACTTAAATTGATTCAAAATTTTTGCAAAGCAATTTGGTAATGTTTAGAAATACTTATAAATATTCATACTTGGATCTACTGACTCTACTTCTATGAACACATTCTAAGGAGATGAAGTGAAGAGTACAGAGCACACAACATTCAGGATAAAGATTACTTATACTAGTTAGGAATTAGAAATAATGTACAGGTTCCACAACAGAGAAAATATTTAATGATTTTAGAAAATAGGCAAGAGTTATTGCTAAGCAAATAAGTCACAGTATTAACAGAATGTACAGCATGGCATCAATACATATATATATATATGTACACAGAAAAAAAAGATGAAGGAGAGAAAAGTTTCCATGCATTCGTTCATCTTTCTTTCCTTAAAAAAATATGGATTAAAAATCTACTGTGTATCAGTCCTAGATCCAGTCTTCATTAAATAAATTAATATAGTTACTTCTGGGTGATGATATTAATAGTGGTTTCCATGTTCTTAGAGATTTAATTTTTTTCCAAGTGCCTTATATAAAGCATGATTGAAGCACAATGTTATCCTTCCAGGCTCTAATTTAGAACCTGCTGGAAAGCTTCAAAAAGTAGGAATGGATAAGTGATAGATCAGATTCTTTAAAAATGTTCTTGGGAAAACTTGGTATCAATAGGAAAAAAAAATTGCCCTCTACCTCACACCAAACATAAAAATCGATTTCAGGTGGGTGGTAGACATCAACATGAAAGACAAGACAATACGTCTGGAAGAAAATATTGGAGAAATCAGCATGATTTTTCCATAAAGGAAATTATTGACCAATTGACTGCATTAAAATTAAGTACCTCTGTCCCTAAAACAAAATGATAATAATAAAAACTTTAAGAGAGAGAAAAGTGCAGCCACAGAATGAGAAAAGATATTTGCTACCCATAAAACTAAAACAGCAATTTTATCCAGAATATATAAGGAAAGACAGGCAACTAATGGGAAAGTGATCTATCAACTTGAGTATCAACTTCACAACAGGGGATAGCCAAACGGTTTAAACCAAATGAAAAGTGAGTAACCTACTCATTAGTCACCAGGGACTAATGTAGCAAATAGCCACGTGACACCACCGCACACCTCTCAGAATGGGTTGCTGGGATGCGGTGTCGAGAGAACCCTCATAGACTATTGTTAGTTGCACAAATTGGCATTATGAATATATTTGAAAACACACAGGGAAGCGGACTTGGCCCCGTGGTTAGGGCATCCGTCTACCACATGGGAGGTTCGCAGTTCAAACCCCGGGCCTCCTTGACCCGTGTGGAGCTGGCCCACGTGCAGTGCTGATGCGCGCAAGGAGCGCCCTGCCACTCAGAGGTGTCCCCATGTAGGGGAGCCCCACGCGCAAGGAGTGCACCCCATAAGGAGAGCTGCCCAGCGCGAAAGAAAGTGCAGCCTGCCCAGGAATGGCGCCACACACACGGAGAGCTGATGCAGCAAGATGACACAACTAAAAGAGACACAGATTCCTGTGCCACTGATAAGGATAGAAGCGGTCACAGAAGAACACACAGCAAATGGACACAGAGAGCAGACAACCGGGGCAGGGGGGGTGAGGGGGGAAGGGTAGAGAAATAAATAAACAAATAAATCTTTAAAAAAAAAAAAAAGGAAAAGAAAACACACAAAGCCTTAATCCAGCAACTGTGCTAGCTACTAGGTATAGACCATGCAAAAGGATGTGCATATATGCACCAAAAACACACACACAACAGAGTTCCTAACAGTGTTATATGTAATAATCCAATAAGGAACCAACCCAAATGCTCATCAGCAGTGACTGAGGGTATAGACATACAGTGGAGTTCTATTCAGCCATGAAAACAAATGTGCCAGTGCTACATTCATAACGTGCATAACTTACAAAATAAAGCTGAATGAAAGAAGCTAGAGGCAAAACAACATCTTCTAAAAGGTTCCAGTTATACAGAAAGTCCAAAAACAGGCAAGGGGAAACTATAGCATTTAGGGATAAACTATAGCATTTAGGGATAAAGAAAAGCAAGGAAGTCATTTCCATAAGTCAGGGACATGGCTGGAGAGACAAGGGATTGGGGAAAGAGGCAGGGACTGTGCTCGGAGAAGGAGGGGCAATAGTCTCCCATGGCTGTTGGCAACTCAGTGCCCATGAAGTTGTACATTTCTGTGATGCACTGTATCATCATTCACAATAAAAGGGATTTTAAGGCAACTACAACAAAAATACTGAAGCCTGGGCCCCACCACAGACCAATGAAATCAGACACTCTCAGTGGGAGCAGGGTTTGGGTGGTTTTTCAACACTTCCAAGGTCATTCTCATGCAGGGTGAGGCCCTATGAGCAAAAGAAAGAGAAACCACAGGGTGTCCCATCTGTGAGCTTGCACTTCAATGCCTCCTCCACTTTACCCACTTCTCTATGCCTCAGTTTCCCCTTCTATTAATATAAAAGGAGTGCAGCAAGAGGCCTGACCTCATGACATTCTAGGGATGACAGATGAGCACACACACAAGGGGTTTCTACTGCCTAGCATATGGGAAGTACCCATTGAGATGTAGGCAGGCAGCATGAAAATAATCAAGCAGTGTTACACATGATTTATTTTTTTCCACTTAAAGTATTCTGAAATGAAATTTGTATAACAAAATTAACCGCTTTAAAGTGTACAGTTCTATGCCACGTAGTGCATTCCCAGTAGCATACAACTACCACCCCCCTCTAGTTCCAAAACATTTTCCACACCACAGAAGGAAACCCTATAGCCATTAAGCAGTTACTCCCCATTTCCCCGTGACCCATCTCCTAGCAACTGCTGATCTGCATTCTTTCTCTATGGATTTACCTGTTCTGAATATTTCATAAGAATGGACTCAGGAGATGTGTGCTGCTTGGTCTCTGGCTTCTCCTTTGCTCACTTTGCATACAGTTTTTGAGGTTCATCCATGTTCTAGAATGCTCCAGTCGTTGGCTGGATACTATTCCACTGCATGCACATATACCCCACATTTTGTTTATCTCTTCACCCTCTGACAGATACTTGGGCTGCTTCCACCTTTTGGCTGTTGGGAATACGCTGCTATGTACATGTCGGCACACAGTTTTGTTTGAGTACCAGTTTTCCAATGCTTTTGCTTACAGTTGATCCGTATTCATGGATTCCCTATTAGCTAAACCTCCTATTCACTAAAAATACCTGAGGCACTTTGGCAGCCACTTGGGTACGTGCACATGCTCAGAACTGCCAATGTTTCCCAGCTGAGGTCGAAAAGCCTTGTTCAGTTTTGCTAATTCAGTGTTCTCGGCAGCTTTAGAGAACCTAAAATCGACTCATGAATACCTAGGAGTGAGATGGCTGGGGCACAGAGTAATTCTGTTTAACTTTTTGAGGAACCCATATTATTTTTTAATGAGATAATGTGAATGAGGGTGCCAACATGATTTCAGATCTTCAGTAGCACTTAAAAATGTTATTACCATAAATATTTTGTTTCCATAATCTCAGGACAAAATGGGATCATCTTCAGTGTGGAAAACTTTTATCCTTTGGGACTGGGAAGGACGGGTATGATTTCAGAAAAGAGACAAACGAATCCTCAGTGATTAAGAAGTTTTGAGAATAAGTGGCTATTACCACAAGATTATGCACCCTCTGGTTTTGCAAGTTTGCGAATTTCCAGACACAAAGCTCAGATCCTCTTTTTTTTGTCTTTGTTTTTTTAATGTTACATTAAAAAAATATGAGATCCCCATATACCCCCCACCCCCCTCACCCCACTCCTCTCCCCATAACAACAACCTCCTCCATCATCATGAGACATTCATCGCATTTGGTGAATACATCTCTGATTCTGCTGCCAGTGTACTCGAGTCCCATAAGTGGTGATGACACTGAGCCTTGTCTGGCTGAGGATCATTTACCCCGTACCTCAGAAGCTAGCGCTGAAGACGATGGAAACTGTTGGGGATTGAATCATGTCCCCCACAAAGACATAACCACATCCCAACCCCTGGTCCCATGACTGGGGACCCATTTATGAAGAGGATCTTTGAAGAGCCCAGTGAGATGAGGCTAACTGGAATCTGGACGGGCCTTACCGCCACAACCAGAGTTCTTACAAGGAGAAGAAATTAGATAGTCACAGACGAATGAGCAGGAGATGGAGAAGCCAAAGGCAGAGACAGGAACAGAGGGAGATGGCCATGGGATGGAGGCAGAGGTTCAGCCACAAGCCAAGCAACACCAAGAACCGCTGACCAGGAGTCATTAGAACACTCCAGACCGCAGGGAAAGCATGGCCTGGTGGGACCTTGATTTTGGAGGTCACCCAATGCTGTGAGCCGATACATGTCTGTTGTTTAAGCCAACCAGCATGTGGTATTTGTCATAGCAGCCCTGGCAAACTAAGACTGCATCAAAAGGCTGGGTCTTAAAAATTCACCCGACATTTCGCTGGCTGGGAGACTTGGGGCCAAGCACGTAAACTCTGGAAGCCTCACGGTCTGTGTCTGTAAAATGGAGCTGAACACAAAACAGGCCTCTCACTTGTCCTGAGTGTTTTGGTGAGGATGATTTGAAATAAGGGATATAAACACGCCTAACACAATAGATGTTCAGCTAAAAAATGCTTGACACCTCCCACACCCAGCAGGTGGCTGGCTAATGACACCCATAAAACAAATTCTGCAGGCTGAATAGATTTAGGAGCCTATAGAGCTAAAGCAAACACCACCAAGCTCTTTCATGGGGCTGCACTTGGATACACAGCACTCACCAAGGGAAAACAGAGCCAGAAAAATCCTTCCCCGCCGGTCTATAGCAATCAGGCAAGATGACACATCTCCCCCCTCCCCGCAGCAGGAGATGAAATACAGCCACCCCATTTCTCTTCTTTCCAACCCCCTCAAGACTTATTCTCCTCCAAATCCAGCCAGCTGCTGGAACCGACTTCGATGTGGGGAGCGGCATTCTGCAGCCATGGCCCTCGCAGACGATTTTAACTGCTTCCGCTACAGATGCTCACGGTGCTTCTGGGCAGCTGCTGTCTTGGAAACTGCTTCCTGCACTGTGGGAGGGTGGGTGTGGACAGAGTGTGCTTTCTGGGGCCCTGGAAAAGGAAAAAAAATCATCCATTCTGAAGTCCCCATCGACTATATACTCTGCCACTGATGTGCCAATAGCATAGGGTCTGTGTTTGCAGACTACCTATGATGGTGTCTTCACTTCCAGTGTGTACATTCTGCTGTCATAGACACTAACTGGCCAGCAGCACCAGGCTTAACCTTCTAACGCCTTCAGCACCTGGCTTACCCCTGGAGACACACACCTGGTTCCAGTGCAATGCCTCTGACCTACTTTGAGTCACTCTCTCTTCAAGAACAATGGCTCTCCAGTTCTTGGGTCAGTTTTACTGACTTTTCTCCACCAGACACCCTCTGGAAATCATTCTTTGTCCCTATCTTGGGTTAAAACTTTCAGAGAAGAGCCTGTGCCTGTTCTTCCAAGTAGAGGTACTATGGTGGCCCCACCCCCTTTGATGGCCTGCTGTAGGTTTTAAGTTAAAATGTTTCCATAATACAGACAAAAGTGGGAGCTTAGAAACACCGTCTGGTCAGCATGAGAAATTGTTTGCATGAGGAGGCGTATGACCTTCATATAACCTGTTCCTTATCATTATTATAAATGCCACATCTGTTCTTTATTATTGTAAGTATTATACCTGTTCCTTATTATTGTAAATAACAAACAGCTGCTTGTTAGTTCCTAAAGAAATCTGATGTGGAAACTAGGGTTGAGGCTCTCAGTTCCTGAAGCTGTGAGGCCCCTGGTTCCATCCTTGGTTCCTCTCTCGTGTCTCTCTCTGCCCTTTATATCCCTTCAGTTTTGTGTCACCTTCCCTTCGAGGCAACCAATTGCTGAGCTGGTTCTCAGCAATGGCCCATCATCTATTTGATTCCAACTGCTACCACGTACCCTCTTCCTAACTCTGCTCCAGTCACATAAGCCTTCTTATTGTTCCTCTCAAAGGCCAGGCATATTTCCACCCCAGGGCCTTTGCACTGGCTGTTTCCTCGGTCTAGAGGTCCTCACCCCACATACCTACCTGGCTCTCCCCTTTATCTCCCTCAATTCTTTGTTCAAATGGCACCTCTCACTGAGGTCTATGATGATCCCATCTTCAAACCGCAACACTCACCCCACCCCACTGTTACCATTCCTTTACCCTGCTCTATTTTATTCCATAGCACTTTTCATTGTATAACTTAGGATACAGTTTACTTTTAAAAAAATGTTTGGCATTCTTTACTCTCTCCCACGCACTCTAAAACATAGACTTTCCAGCTTTGCTCACTTCTCTGTCTCCAGCATGACGTGCATAGCAGTTACTTAATGAACAATTCCTGAATTTTCATTGCTATTCCAACCTTCCCCAACTGAGCTTTGCGGTAAAGAGGTGAATGGCTTCAGAGCAGCTCTCCTTCAAGTGTCACCTCAAAAGCAAGGACATCCCATCTCAAAAGCTGCCTGCTCTGCCTCCCACCCCCACCACCACTTTATTTTCTTCACTGAGTATTTTCACTACTTTGACATCATATCACATAAGCAGGACAGAGTCTTGTCTTTGTTGATGTTCAAGGCTGAATCTCAATCACCCAGAACAGGGGCCAGCAACCTTTCCTATAAACAGCCAGAGAGTAAATTTTTTAGGCTTTGCAGGCCGTAAGGTCTTTGTCACAACCACTCAGCTCTGCTCTTGTTGGGCAAAAGCTGCCACCAACAGTAGGTAACAAATGAGCATAGCTGTGTTCCAAAATAAACCTTTCAATGCAAAAGCCGGTGCTGGGTCAAATTTGGCCTGCAGGCCACAGTTGGCTGACCCCTGATCTAGAACATTTGGCACATAGGAGGTGTCCAAAAATTTTATCTAAATGAATGAATGAATTGAACACTTTATTACATGCCTTCCTTGTATTAGGCACGAGCTTGAGATGAATGACCAACATTTCATTCTAGTCACAGCACCATTATTAAACTAAAGAGCTGATCCCTGGTTTACAGGCGAAAGGAGAGAGGCTAAGAGAGGCTCTGTGACATCTCCCCAGGCCACCCTGGTAACTGACATAAAGGGGATTATTAATAAAAGTCAGGTCTTGGGAAGCGGACTTGGCCCAGTGGTTAAGGCGTCCGTCTGCCACATGGGAGGTCCACAGTTCAAACCCTGGGCCTCCTTGACCTGTGTGGAGCTGGCCCATGCGCAGTGCTGATGAGCGCAAGGAGTGCCCTGCCACGCAGGGGTGTCCCCCGTGTAGGGGAGCCCCACATGCAAGGAGAGCGCCTCATAAGGAGAGCTGTCCAGCGCAAAAGAAAGCGCAGCCTGCCCAGGAATGGTGTCGCACACACAGAGAGCTGACACAACAAGATGACGCAACAAAAAGAAACACAGACTCCCGTGCCGCTGACAACAGAAGCAGACAAAGAAAAGAACATGCAGCAAATAGACACAGCAAATAGGGGGGGTTGGGGGGGGAAGGGGAGAGAAATAAAATTTTAAAAATAAATTAAAAAAAAAAAAGTCAGGTCTTCCAGGCACCTGCACATCGCACCACTGGACCGACATGTTGCGTCGTGGCTGTGCACTCCATGAAAGCATCACATCACGCTGAAGACGATAATGGCCTTAGTAACTGCACACCTGCCATTTGCCTATTCTTTCTCTCATTTATCCAGCCAGGTTGTGACAAATGTCTATCATGTGCCTACCCTCTGCTTAGTGTGATATAAACTTCACTCATCCAAGACAAAGGTGCTGCAAAACCAGCACACAATAGGTATCGACCATGTGCCGGGCTGTGGGCATTAGAAATCCGATCCTGACCCCAGGCCTGTCTTTGGGAGGACAGCAGGAGGGGCTTCTGGTGTGAGCCCCTGAGCAGCATGCTCCCCTGCCCCGCTGGGCAGGTGACAGTGGGTGCCATCAGAAATCCCAGACAAAGCCTCAGTGACACTCTGGGAAAGAGAAGGTGAACTTCATCCTTGGGGCTCCAGGAAAACATTAGTAAAAGGTCATGGTTAAGATCATGGATTTGGAGAGTCAGACCTGGGATCAGTGTCACTCCTACTGCTTAATATGCTTGGAAGACTTGGGAATGTGACTCAGTTTCCCCATGCCTCAGAAAGCAGTGATGAAAGTATAACTTCTCTCCCCACTCACACAAAAAAAATTGAAAAACTGAAAATGACATGTGTGGATACAAGTAAAGTGATGACCTTATCCGTAGGAAGTCTTTCCACTGTGGCCATAATGATCACCCTTGGCATTATTATGTGACGGGGCCCTTGAAGGGTGGAGGGGCCATGGCTCAGCATGATGGGTGCGTGAGTTCGAGTGAGAAGCTAAGGGCCTGCCGAGATCACGAAGCCCCCATTTATTAGACAGCCTGAAGCCAGGAAGACCCCCGAATTAGATCATTTGCTTATTTACCCAGCACCCAGTACCAGGGGAAGGAGGTCCCTGCTGCTAAAAGTGAAGTGCACCTGCCCAGATATCCTGGGATGACAGACTGTGCTTCTGCCCAGAGATCTAAGTGAAATCACAACTGGAGATCAACTCCAGTTGCACAGGACGTGGGAGCTGAGCCTGCTGGCCACTGGGCTGCCTCCATGGCAACCCCAAACAGCTTCGTCAGCTCCGGCACCCCTCATTCGATGCACAGAGGGGGGCACTGCTAATAGGTGCTTCATGAAGGTCCCTGCTGTCCCTCAGGAACCCTCTCTCCACACTCCAGTCCTACTAGAAGCATCAGGGGGTCGAACTCAACAGCAAAAGATGGCTTAGAGTCTGATTTCACACAACACGGCTCAAATGAAAACAGCCCTGACTCCATCCCTAAGTCTTTTTCTTCTGACGATAGCTCTTTATTCCTCCTCCAAGCATCTTAGCTCAGGGCAATTCAGAAACATCAAAACAAATCCAGGAACGCGGAGAGGCTTTTAGTCCTAAAGTAATAGCACCTTGTGTTTATCCAGCCTCTTGTCCTAAGAGGATTTCTGATTCAGCAAGCATTTTGGAGTTTCTACTACTTTCATGGATATTCCTTTATTGAATACTCTCAATGACTTCATCCCTGTAGGGGCATATGCTGAAGCTCAGCGAGCTTGTGGGCCTTATTCGAGTCACACGAAGTGCTCAGTGGCATCTCTTAGGGAACGACACGTCTCTCCAAAGACTGGAATGGATAACAATCAAGGGAATGAGAGCTGGCAGTGAGGCAGGTAGTTCTTATCTTCCAGACACAAAGCCAAAGCTCTGAGTTCAAGTCCCAGCTCTGTCACTACACCCCCTATGGACCTGAGCACGTTGCCTCATTTCTCTAATTTTAGTTTCTTCACCTGCTAAGTGGCGCTGACTCTAGCAGCTCCTCTTCTGACAGCTCTGAGTATTAAATGGGCTAGAGCACGAGAGGCCCTCACATTTGCCACGACTGCCATTTCTGGCAGTCTGCTTGGTGTCCTACAGGAGTTGCTTCATTTAATCTTCAACACAAACCATTACAAGCCCCATTTGGCAGATTATAAACACTTGGGTCTTCAGGTCAGTCTCCATAGAAATCAATTCCTTAGCCCCTACCCACATTAAGTAGAGAGATTTCGCAATCTACAACAGTCATTTGCAGAAACTCAATTTATAAGTGTGAAACATCCCACTTAATACACGATAAAGAAAATTACCTGAGCTCCTTGGAGCCACACGAAAGGTCACAGAGAGTCCTCACAAGGCAGGAACTTCACGATGTCATATTATCAAGAGGGAGAAACTTCTTCCTTTTACTTAGCAAACTTCATCTCATATGTGTCCAGTCCTGCTCTTGCAAGTATTAAAGCTAAGAGACCAAAACCTTGGGAGTCACAAGTCTAGAGTCATACTAAATTGCATATCAGCAAAAAAAATCAAGTTTCTAGATGAGTCATCTTTCTTCAAATTAAACAAAGTACCCAGAAACCAATCTTCGACCTCTACAGTTCCTGCTGGACCAAAAAAAGGATCAATGAACGCCAGGTCTCTGCCATTCTTTAACTAGTTGGTTAATTTCATTCTCATTTTTTTAAATGCAATATGCCCCCCTCCCTCAATTTTAGAGCTTTTTGGTTTTGATTTTGGATTGTAGCCTATTTTGAAAAATGTGTTAGAATGGGAAGAAGCCAACTCATAAAGTGTTATTTAAATAATATTTTCCAAAATGATCTGTTCATTATTTACATTTTCTACACTCTCAGACTTTCCTTTATGTGTCTCTTCCCAAAAAAAGTCTTGAATGTCAGAATCTCATTTGGGGTGCCCCAAGATAGCAACATTTTATTAAAGATGACTTGCATAAGCCATTTCCCCTATTAAAATGCTACTACTAGGGATGTGCTGATAGTATAAAGCTGTATCAGTTAAGTGGCTGGATATAAGGGGAAAGGAAGAGGTTGGGTGATGCTAGAAATGCAAAAGGGAGGAGAGAAGGTAAGAGAAGACACAGGAAAGAGAGAGGAAAAGGGAAAAAAGACAAAGAAAGGCTGGATGGAGAAGCCAGAGGCAAAGGGAAAGAAAGAAGGCAGCAAGTAAGCGATACAGCATGTCTGGTGGACCGAGTGGACTTTCTCAGAAACCGAGGCAAGGCTGGCTTCTTCCGGAAAGGGAGAAGCTGAACAGTAGCCGGCACCCAAAGAGCCCGAGCTCCAGGCCTCACGTCAGCTCCAACCACAGTGAAGACATCCTGCCTGTCCACACCTATGACACGGTCAGGGTAGCCACGCGCCAACGGCCCTTCATGCCCAGGCACCTGAGGGCCACCCCAGGCGATGGCAAGGCTTCCCTAGTCCTCCATTCAAACCCAGGGAGATGTCCACAGCGACGCGTGCAGACGTGTCAGGACACGACGTGACGTGCGGTTTACACCTTTGTTCATCAGACAGGTTTTGGTACCTGCAGCTAGAACCAACCCGCTGTGCAGGTATTTATTCACAAATTTAAAACACAACTCTTCCACCGAGTTACAGAAATAGCGCTCACCTCTGCCAGCCAAGGGAGCAGCCTGAGCCTGGCTTTTTTTCATTTTTAGCAATTTTTCTTCCAGTGCATTTGAGCACATCTGTAGCACTCACAGGCAACGAGTTTTATCAGCAGGCAAAGCAACAGCTGCCTGGCCTGGAGAGGGCTTTCTCCAATGCACCCTGCTCCCTCCTTTTCCCCCACTTCATGCCATCTCTCAGAAGTTATTTCTAGCCAGGCCCACAGAGTAGGGGAGGGGAGAGACAGAACCTCAGAAAAACCTCCCCACTAACATTTCAGTAACCTCTGACATTGTCCAAATACCAAGCACAGTGAGCTTTCCTGTCTTGGGATCTTGGAGGAGCTTTCCAGGGACCTCGAGAGCACAATTATCACCATGTGCCTGCATCCCCACCAGCTGTGGGATGCCTGAGGACAGGGATACCCTCCTCGTCTCCAGGGCCCAGCTCCCTGCCCAGTCTCCGGCCCCTCTGCCAGTTCTGATTTCATGTAAGTTCTCAGTCTCCCCTTGCATCCAATGGCAACCTTTGGCACTTGAACCTCAGGGCTCAGTCGTACCCAGGGGTCAGAAAGCATAAGCCAGGCCTCCGAGTTCACTCAGCGACTTTCAGGCACGATGAGTCTGAAATCAGATTTCCTGCCTTCCAGCCTGGGACACTCACCTGCCAAGGTGCCCACTGGCCCTGGTACTTCTGATCGGCCCATGCTAATGTGAGCGATGGGCTTTCTAGAACCCTGACTTCCTGCCCTCCCCTCCTACCGTCTACTCTAAACCCAGGAGCCAGAGAGATTCTATTAAGACTAGAAACTCGTGAAGAGCGTCTCCAACGCCCCAGAGTCCAGGTCCAGGCCTGCCAAGGCCCCCCTCCCCTTCCTCCCTGAGCTCACCTCCTGCTGCGTGGCCAGGCCACGGCCCCCCCTGGTCCCCTCGTGCTCCTAGAGCACTCCAGCTGGTCTCAGCACCTCCTGGAATGCTCCGCCTCTCGCTGCTCCACCCACTCAGGCCGTCTGCTCCAGGCCTCATGCCCACCCAGTGACACAGCAGCCTGTCGCCCCTCCCCTCTTCCCCAGGACCTAAACCATACCAGTGCCTATTTGCCCTACGAAGGAAAATTTGAAACTAGAGTAAATTAGCAATACATGGGGGCCTGGATCAACTCCTGGAGCAAAAGGGCAGAGGGCTGGGACGACACGTTTGTCGTCTACGGAGGTCCCGCCTGCTTCCTTCTCGGTTCTTCGTGTGCTCAGAAAAGCCCTGCCCCTGAGGGTGGCACCCACCCCTGCACTCCCCCCCAGCCAGGCCCTCTCCTGCTGGAGACAGTAACGGAAGCCAGCAGGGTCTCTGTGCTGATGGTCCAGCCACGGCGAGGAAGTGGCCATCAGAAAAGCCTCCATGGAGAAGCAGGGATTTCAAATGGGCTTTGGGGGACAGAGGGAAACAGAGAGGCCGGGCAGGGACCCTCGTGCAAAGGCAGTGAGACGGGGTGGCAGGGCGCGCCCCGATGCATTTGCTCCAGCCCCCCATATTGTCCCTCTGCCTGTGCCCTGCCCTGTGTCAGGGCTGAGGGGGGAGGCGGCCACTGAAAACTGCGCAGTGGGGAAGATCACGTGGTGCAGATGCTGCACGAGGCAGGACCAGGAGGAAGGGGCATTTTAGGGCCCTGGGGGGTTCTCACACAGGGAGCGGGTGATCGAGGCACAAGAAGAGGAGCAGGTGCCGCCTTAGCCAGGAGCTGGGCCGGGCAATGACACTGGTGGGACCACGGGGTGTGCGAGCATCAGCGCCCACGAGGCGGCAGATGGGACAGAAGACACGGCAGGGGCCCAGGGGACAGGGAAGAGGACCCAGGAGGCTTCCCTGTCCACCAGATGGACCAGACATTCCCGAGCACTCCCGCTTCCCACCCCTCCGCCCACACAGCCAGCAGCGGCCTCGGCGGTCCTATCTCGGAATTTATTCCATATGGACGGTGGGGAACAGCGTGTGCTCTGCAACCAGACTTACTGGAGGCACATTCTGGCTCCTCCACCTTCCAGCTCCAGGTCCTTGGGTGCTTCTCCAAGCCGGCGTTCCCTCGCCTGTGAGCGGGGAACGGTGAGAGAACCCACAGAATACAGTTGTTAGAAGTGTGACCATGAGTCGCTACAGAGTATGTGTTCAATACATAGCGGCCGTTATGACTGTGGATGCCACTTTCTAGTCCAGCTCCCCTTCACCTCTCATCTGGAACCCTGCAGAAGCCGCTAAGCGGCACCCCAGCTGCTATTTTGCCTGTCTTCAGTCATCTCCTCATACAGAGGTCAAAGCTGAGCAATCCAGTGTAAACGGAAAATGAGTCAATTCTCCCAATGGCCTCTTGCTGCACTTAGAATAAAATGAAGATCCCTGCTTGACCAGCAAGTTCACCAACCTCATCCCGCACCACCCTCCTCCTCGGCCACCTGCCCTTTACAAAAGCTGACCCTCTGCCCTTCATTTTTTTTTTGCCTTTTTTTTTAATGTTACATTCAAAAAATATAAGGTCCCCATATACCCCCCACCCCCTTCCCCCCACTCCCCCCCCATAACAACAACCTCCTCCATCATCATGAGGCATTAATTGCATTTGGTGAATACATCTCTGAGCACCGCTGCACCTCATGGCCCTCCAAGGAGCCAGACCTTTCCTGCCCCAGGGCCTTTTCACTTACTCTTCTACCTACAAGAATGACTAGGCTCCTGTCATCCTTCAAGAGTTGGCCCAGAGGTCACATCCTCAGAAAGGCCTTTTCTATTGCTAATAGCTTCTCTCTCACTGAGACTCTGATTCTACTCACTTATTTCCTTTTCAACACTTACACCATCTACAATAATCTACATATTTGTTTAGCTCCATTAAGGCAGGCCATTCTCTATCTTGTTACCTGCTGGTTTTCAGCCTAGCACCTAATAGGTGCTCAATAAATATTTGCTACATAATAAATACCTCAATTACAGGGGTAGTGCCAAGGCAGGAAGTAGAGGCCACATGCTACTCCTTGACTTTTTCATATAAATTAGTGCTCGATTCTATTTTGTTTTGTACCATTCCTAATTCTTTTCCTTAGTAAGTTCTCATGGAATCCACAACCAAATCATGTCTCTCATCTCTCTTAGGTCTACTGAAAAAAATGGCACTAGTTCCAGGAGATTTAGTTACCAAGCTCGATTTTGCTTCAAGCAACCAATCATTCATTTGTTCATCCATTCATTCCCTTGGCAAGGTATTCTCCTCTCTGCATTGTGTTGGGTAGTTCTACAGTGATAAGACATGGCCCCTGCCCTCCAGGCACTCACAGTCTAGAAGAGGAAACAAACATGGAAACAGGCAAAGACAAGGGGGAAGGAGTATGTGTAGGACAACCCAGCCTGGCTGTCTGGGAGGCTTCCTCCCCACAGGCAGTGACACCTCGCCAAGAACTGAAAGATGAGCTCACACTGGTCAGGTGAAGGGAGTGAGACAAATACATATGTGCTATTCAGCTATCCAGTCCATTGATTCAGCGCATTTATTTAGATCTCTCTGTGTGCTTCTTCCCTGGAATCTGCCTCCTTTGTAAACTAAGGGGAGGGAGCTAAAACACGAGCTCACATCCTGTCCACCTCTACCATTACCTCTTTGCTCCAAACAGAGTTGGATGCACAACTCATTCAAACACTGTCTGATTTACAGGCAAAGAGTGGAACCCCAGGTCTGGTCTCCATACAACTTTGTCCCCAAGTACTCACCTTGTAGAATAACCTAAAGGAAAGTGACATCTGACCAGCTTTGAATAAGTGACTCTTGATAGCTCTTTAATCATGACCTTGAAAGATAGGTCATGTTGCCCATTTCACAACTAAAGAACTAAGGCCCAAATTGCTGCTTGCCCAGGCTTCCAAACACCCATCTCAGCACCACCTTCCTTCCCCAGCCCGTGTGGGTGCTAGGGCCAGTGCTCAGGATTGAAGAGTTGGATAAGCTCCAGCTCAGCCTTACAAACTAGAGCACAGAGGATGGTGGGGAGGAGGGAGAACAAGGCAGTTCTGCCAGGGGGCAAATCTACACATGAGGAGCTAAAATATCACAGGGAAGGCAAAAAGATGGCACCTCTCAGGCGGGAAGAACTGCACGTGCTTAGAAGTGACTCCCTGAGAAAAAGTGGGGGTGGGGCATGCTTGAATAGCAACAGCTGGGGACTCAGCTTTCAAGGAGGGCAGATCTGGGGTACCGGTGAGTCTTAGTTGCACCAAGTGGGGCAAGCTCACAGTGGACGCTGTGACATGCTGCCCAGGCGCTCCCCTCCTTCCCTGGCTAAGCGGAGGGTGGTGGCTGATGGCTCCAGCTAAGGCCCCTCTCCATGATGTGCCCTCTGTCTAAAGATGCAGACTCAGCCAAGGTCACACTCTCTTCCTAGAGCCAGCCCACGACCAATGACTGCCTGGCAGGGGGTGAGGGGTACAACAGGCTGGCCCCTCGTCCCAACTTGGGACAACCCTGAAGGGCCATCCCAGCTCCAGAGCGCTTAGCTGAGGATGAGCTAAAGGCCTAGTTGCACTCTGGGAGCAGAGATATGGCCCCCAAGGCTGTCCACAACCTAATCCCTGGAACCTGGGTATGTGCTATGTTACACGGTAACAGAAACTCTGCAGATGGAATTAAAGTTCTGGACCTTTAAACTGGGAGATCCTTCTAGATTATCAAGGGGACCAATACAACCCCATGGGCCCTTAGACGCAGGAGGCGGAGGCTGAAGGATCAGTGGTAGAGATGCAACGACAGAGGAAGAGGTAGGAGGGAGCTGAAGCGGGACAGGGACTCGGCCGGCCAGCTGCTGGCTTTGAAGGTGGTGAGGTGCCTTGAGCCAAAAAAGGGAATGGCCTCAGCTGAAGCCAGCAAGAAACCATGGTATACAATCTCCAACCGCAAGGAAGCAAACTGCCCAAACCCGGAATGAGCAGGAAACTCATTCTCGCCACAGAGCCCAGAAAGGAACACAGACACCCTGATTTTAGTCCCGTAAGACATGTGGCGGACTTCCTTTTTTTTTTTTTTAAGATTTCTTTCTTTCTTTCTGCCCCCCCTTGTCTGTTCTCTGTGTCTATTTGCTGTGTCTTCTTTGTTCACTTCTGTTGTTGTCAGTGGCACTGGGAATCCGTGTCTCTTTTTGTTGCGTCATCTTGTTGTGTCAGCTCTCCGTGTGTGCGGCACCATTCCTGGGCAGGCTGTACTTTCTTTTACCCCGGGCGGCTCTCCTAACGGGGCACATGCCTTGCGCGTGGGGCTCCCCTACGCAGGGACACCCCTGTGTGGCACGGCACTCCTTGCACGCATCAGCACTGCACATGGCGAGCTCCACATGGGTCAAGGAGGCCTGGGGTTTGAACCACAGACCTCCCATGTGGTAGACAGACGCCCTAACCACTGGGCCAAGTCCGCCGCCCTTGTAGCAGACTTCTGACTCACACGACTGGAGGGTACTAAATGTGAATGGTAGAAGTCTCTTAATTTGTAGTAATTTGTTACAGCAGCAAAGGGAAACTCAGGCAGGTGCCTTTGAGGCCCAATGACACTCTGGGAGAGGGAGGATTTGGTGGAGGGGAGTTCTGATAGTCTTCCACCAAGGTACACGCTTCCTGCCCTCCTCTAATTCCACGGAAAGCTCTTTAAGTCACTCCCAGCACACGAAGGCTCAATTTAAAAAACCTGGCACAGGGGAAGAGATTGCCCAGCAATAAAAGTGTTACTAGTAGCTTCTCTGCAACTGGAGGCAAACAAGGGCGCTTCCGTTCATGTGATAAATATTTAGCCCAAACCCCTGGTCAGAAACAGTGCCGGGAGCAGGGCTGCAGCTGGGAAGAAGGCAGCAGGTGGAGCTGTCAGGGGAACCCTCCCAGCTGGTGGGCTTGTGGGCATAAGGTAAAGAGGAGCCCGGATTTCAGAAATGATCAACTTACAAAGAACCTTCCACAGTAACATGCTGTGTCCCTTTTTTTCTTTAATATATATTTTTTTAATTTTTAAAGAAGCTTCAGATTACATAAATGTTACATCAAAAATACAGGGGATTTCCACACACCCCACCCTTCTCCCTCCCACACTTTCCCACATTAAGAGCATCTTTCAGTAGTGTGGTGCATTTGTTACAGTTGATGAACACATATTGAAGCACTGTACTAATCAAGGACTATAGTTAACTTGATGGTTTACACTTTGCACCGCACAATTTTATAGGTTTTGACAAAATGTATAAAGGCTTGTATGCATCACTGCAATGTATAAAGGCTTGTATGCATCACTGCAGTGTCATGTGAGACATGAATGTGGATCCTGACAATGCCAAGAAGTGGGTAGAATTAGAAGCTTTTAATAGCAACAAATAAATCTGTACCTGAAAAGCAACTCTAGAATCTCCTGTCATGTCATCCTCTGCCCAGCCCAACTTCCTTCTGCTGTCAGCCCTGACACACAACCCAGAAGCAGGAGCTTGACACCAAATGTGGCAACGCTTCTCCCAGCATTGGTCTGAGAGGGGAGGGACAGTGGCCAGCTGGATTTGGCCAGTGGGACCTGAGAAGGACACTCAGAAAATCCAAGGTCTGAAGAAGTCACCACACTGCAACTTTCTAGCCAGAGGTCCAGCCAGGCTGCCCGGCAGCCATCAGCACAAAAGCAAATGCTGGGAAGGAGCTGATGGCACCCTTATTTTCTCCTGAGGGCCTCTGGACGAGGGCGGACATGCATCTGTGGTGTGGCGATGAGGCAGGGCCAGGGGTCCTGGAGTGCTGGCCCTGGGGGACACTGCATGTAGAGCTGGCCCTTCTGCCCAGAGGATGCGGGCACATACACGGGGAGGGAGAGGGGGCCCTGTGAGTGACCCGCCCAAGACGAAACCGTCCATCCACTCTGCTCTCGTCCTCTCGTCTGCTGTGTGCCAGTCCTCCTGGCCGAGCAAGCAGCAGCCTGGCTGGAGAATCTGCCTTCCACCCCACACTACATTGTATCCAGGGCCAAGAAACTGGCTCCGCCTCCTCCTCCTCCTCCTAGACCGAGTCTCCCTGGCCATCCTTTCTTACACAACACAAACCACGGCGAGTGAATCTCCAGAACCTTGTGTTAGAGGAGCAATGAACACAGCCCAAATGCCCTGCTAGGGTGCTGCCAAGTGCCTGCCTGGGCTCCTAGAAAGGTCTGGCATGTAATTTCAGGGAGAGAAAATGTCCAAATGAGGGCTTGTCTCAAAGAGAACCGTGGCCCCAGGGCCTCCCATGGTTCCCGGGAGCCCCTCAGCCCCCTTGGACACCTCCTGGCCCCCGTGGCTGGACAAACACACCCTGGACCACTCCCAGCCAAGGCTGCCAGAGCTAGACCCGCGCCCCATTCCTCTCCAGGGAGCAGGCTGCTCCCAATGTCAAGTCTGATGCATCCCGGCACCAGTGGCTGGGGGTTCGATATCGAGCAGTTGGGGTCTTTGAGTGGCATGGGCTGCACGTGGGACTTTGGCCTCCTTTTCACGCCTCAAAAACACGCCTCATCAGGAATGTCACTAATGCACCAGGCGGCACACTGAGAGTCCCAAGGGAAACCATCACAATTGCTCTTCTGCCTAGTTCAACCTCCATGATTCCTTCAGCACCCAGTTCAGATGTCCTCTCCCCAGCTGGCCAAGGGCTCCTGCCGGGTTCCCAGAGCGTCCCACGCTTACCCCCACTGGAGAATAACTGCTCCCGTGTCTTTCTGCTCAGCTAGGCTAGGGAATCCTGCAGAGAACAGGGACCCCACTTCACTCATCCCTTTGGACTCTGGAGAAACCTGGAGCCTGGCTCGTTCCACTGTAAGGCCTCCCTGCAGGCTGGGGCCGCGGGGGTCAGCTTCTGCCCTCCCCCAGGTGCTGCTCTTGACTCGCCCTCCCCGACTCCCTTCTGGGTGTATGAGTTGGCCAACACATCTCGGCCTTCCCCCAGTTTCCCCCATAAAACTCAGAACAAACAGAGAGGACATGGAACAGTAGGTTTTGATTAGAGAAGAAGGAAGGAGGGCAAAGAGACACTCTAAAGACCAGTGGTTCTACATAGGAAGGATCACGTACGGAGATCTCCAGGGCAAAGTGGGCTTCTGGCATTGGAGAAAGTCCCCCGGATGTCCCTGACTCCCTTCTCCCTCCATCCCTTGGCCAAGAAGTGGGGTGGTTTGGGGCTGTGTCCACTTGTTATTCAAGTGGTTGTTCAGTCCCCTGTTATTCAATCCAACTCTCAACTGAGTGTTGCTGGGAAGGTATTCTGTAGCCGTGACTGAAGCCCATCATCAGTTGACTTTCAGTGAAGAGATTATTCTAAGTGTCTGGATAGGCCTGGTTCAAACAGTTGGAAGGGCAGAGCTGAGGCGTCGCTGAAAGGAAGACATTCCACCTGTGGAATTCTGAGGGCTCTGGGTTTATGGCCTGCCCTGCAGATTTCAGACTTGCCAGCCCCTCAAATCTTGTAAGCCAATTCATTGCAATGAATCTCTTAACATATCATCTCCAAATGAGGGAAACTGAGGAGTCCCAAGGGACTCACCACCAGTCACTGAGAAAGAGACAAAATGAGGATCTGAACACATGTCTCAGGGACTGCAAAGCCCCTATTTCTCTACCACACCAAGGGCACGTGTGAAGTCACAGGTCCCTGGGTCTGGGGAAGGCGAGAGAGATGGGAAATGACACAGGAGCAGGTGACACACACCTTCGATTGAGTTTCCATCCTTCATAAGCTTGCCAATGCCTGCTCCCCATGCCCCTGCCCTCTACTGAGTGAAATTTCAAGGAACTGCCTGGCAGGGGCCACTGGCTGCTCCTGAGCATGCCAGAGGAAGCACAAGGAGGGGGCAGGCACTGCCAAGAAGCCTCAGTCCACACACCACAGGGGAGCTGCTTTCCAGCATCACAGAACTGCCGGTTCCATAAAGGACAGCTCTGAGATGCGCCAAACCAGGCGGTGCCCCATCTCGCCCTCATCTCAAGCACCCAGCTGTCAGTGGTAGAGAAGCACACACAGTGCCTCCAGAAGACCCCATCTTAGGTCCGCTGCAGGGCAAGGGGACTGCTAAGGCTCACTGTCCCACTATCTGGAAGCTGAACTTCAAGGCATGGTTGATGGGTGATGTTGCACCTGATTCAAGAACTCTGCTAAAGCACCAGCTGGTCCCATGCCAGGAGCAAGGGGGTGGGGTGGACAGCGAAGGTGGACAGACAAGGGCCCTGCCTTCCTTCCTTACGGTAGAGACTGACAAGTTCAAAAATAACTTCCTGATTGAAGGCAGAGTGGGATGAACACAACAGCCGGCTCCCACCAAGTCGCCATTCACCCGACATTCCCTCAGCAGCAAACACGTCTGGATTTGTCATGGGGGTGCTGCTACCATGTGAAAAGGACAGAGCTGGAGGAGGGGCGTCCTAGACCAGGCGGTCTATGTGGGGACATCGCCCCTGGAAGGTAACAGCTGCTTCCTGCCATTTTATTCCCAAGCAGCTTCCAAGGCAGCAAAAGCCACCGTGAACTGAAAATTCAGGTGCAGAGAACAAACCAGACAGAAATGGCTCAGGTGGGTGGCTGTGTGAGGGTGACTTAAATTCTCAGCACAACAGGTTCATCCTTTGCAAACTGGCAGTAAGAATGGCAAATTTTCCAATTTCACAAGGGCATAGTGAGGAGGAAACCTGCCAGTAGAAGGAAGGGTGCTGTTTCAAACTATTTAACCCCAGGTATTGCCTGAGTACAGATGGCAGCCTCGGTGGGGTGGCCATGGGTGCCAACTCCTAACCCTTTCCTTGCTGGATCCAGTGTAGCCTGGGATAGAAGGGACAGGAAAGAGTGTGAGGAGCCAGTAGCACAGAACAACAACTACTACCAGAACCAGAGAAAAGAATTTCAATATTTTAACACCGGGTTGTCCACTGAACACCAGCTCTGTTCCAAAGCTTCCCCTTGCTCTAAGGAGAAAGGAAAGAAGCTAATGTGCTATAGCCACAAAGATCTAGTCCTGCCTACTCTTTAGGCCTTACTCCTCCACAACTCTATTCCTGAGACCCTACCCCTATCACACGCACACACACACACACCAGCAATACAAAACGAGCAGTGTTTCTCCAGTTCGAAGACATCAACAAGCCTAAGAAACAGCATCAGATTAATAAGGGGTAGGGATGGGGGGTGGAGGAAGACACAACATTGACTGTTAAATCAAAATAGTTAAAATGGCAAATTTTCTGTAGTATATATATACGTAAAAAATTAAAAATATCACATTGATTTCAAGAGTCAACTTGATTTCAGAATGGAGGCCATTGGTTCTCACTTTAGTAGGCATAAAGTTTTTTAAAAAGTGTGGCTCGTGAGAGGAAGGGGACAAGATAATGTAATTCATGGGAAAGATAATTTAATGAAATGAGACCATTTAACAAGACATGGTCTTAATGAACAAGAAAGTAATACCGAGAGGTAGTTTTTTCCCTGCAATGAAGTTGCCCTGACAGGGCAGTGTTCCCAAACTCCCACCAACCACGAACAGCTGGAAAGCTTGAAAAAATATATATATGCCAAGGTGTCTGAAAGTGGACTTTCGTCAAAGAGATGTTGAATGATTGGAGGAAGTAAGCTGCTGGGTGGGTGGGTAAAGAAATTAGTGAGTAAATATATTCATTCATCAACAATTCACATATTCATTTACTCATTCACCCATTACTCATCTACTTAATTAACTAAGTTATGCCAAAGGGCTATAAAAAGTATTGTGCACACTATAAATGCCAAGTAATTTTAAATTATCATGGACCAAATCTACAAGCCCACTTGAATGCACCCTTGAACAATGTGGAATGGTTTCCCCAAAATGTTCCCTGGAAAAGTTTTAGCTGATTACTCTATACTTTCAAGAATCCAACAATTTACTGAGTCGACTTGCCAAACACCAGCAGTGCAGTGAGTCCGAGTCTTCTGTTTCTACTCTTGGGGTGCTTTCCTGGGCCATGGGAGCCTCTCTGGACTCAGCACTGGTCCTCCAGGCATCTCCCTTATGTGCATTATAGTTGGTATCTGGTCCCCATATTGTGGATCAGGCATTGGGGACACGGGGATGAATCAAACAGGTCTCGGAGGTAGGCAAATTCTAAGCTGGCCCCCAAGATTCCATGCCCTGTCGAATCCCCTCCCCTTAAGTGTGAGCAGGACTTGTGACTAGGATGACACAGCGCTCCCATGACTATGTTACCATAGATGATAGAAGGGATTCTGCAGATATAATTAAAGTTCCACTTGATTTTGAGTTCATCAAAAGGGAGATTAGCCTGAGTGGACCCGATCCAGTGAGCTCTTAAAAGAGGTCAGAGGGAAGCAGACTTGGCTCAATGGATAGAGCACCCATCTACCACATGGGAGGTCCAGGGTTTAAACACAGAGCCACCTGACCCGTGTGGTGAGCTGGCCCACATGCAGTGCTGATGCGCTCAAGGAGTGCCGTGCCTCACAGGGGTGTCCCCTGCATAGGGGAACCCCATGCGCAAGGAATGCGCCCCATAAAGAGAGCTGCCCAGGGTAAAAAAAGTGCAGCCTGCACAGGAACGGTGTCACATATGGAGAGCTGACACAGCAAGATGACACAACTAAAAGAGACACAGATTCCCGGTGCCTCTGACAGGAATGCGAGCAGACACAGAAGAATACACAGAGAGCAGACAATGGGGGTTGGAGGAAGGGAAGGGGAGTGAAATAAATTTTTTAAAAAAGAGGTTAGAGATGCCACATGAAAGAGATTCTCCTGCTGGCCTTGAAGGAGCAAACTGCCAGGTTCTGGAGAGGGCAACGTGGCAGGGGATGGTGGGCAGCTTCTAGTAGAGAATAGCCCCCGTTGGCAACCAGCAAGGAAGGGGGGCCTGGTCCTGCAGCTCTAAGAACTGAATTCTGCCAACAGCCAGTGAACTTGGGGGAGGCCCCAAGCCTCGGCTGGGATCACAGCTTTGGACGACACCTTGATTTCTGCCTTATGAGACCCTGAGCAGAGAACCCCGTGACCCTGGGCCAGGACTTCTGACCTACAGAATCTGATAAGACAATAGGGGTGTATTGGTTTAAGCTGCCCAATGCACACACTTTGTCAGGCAGCAATAGAAAACAAATAGAACCCCTTCTCCCAAAGAGCTCATGGGTGCCTAGCTGTGAAGAACACAAGCAAATAATCACCAAGCTTTACTGTTTCAAGGCTGTAGCAGTTTTCACCTTTATTACTTTTCAAATTACTGAGTTCAATTTGCCCACAGAAATTTTTTCCCACTTATCTCTAATCCCCTCAATTCATACATTTATTTTATTTTTTTTAGGCCTATCAATGTCAGTTTATTTAATTAATATAAAATTTAACCAGACATATGAATACATTTTATTGAAAGTAGAGAAAGAGAAAAGTAAGGAATTTGTAAAAGGTTCATTACCATTTCAAATATATTACAGAAAATAGGCATATACAAATGATGAGACTGTAGACATACTGATTTTACCTTTCCAAGGAAATAAACAAAATTAAACTAAGTCAATTTTGAAATTTTCACAGGAGAAATTTACTTTCAATGAATACATAGGATTTACAAAAAAGCCAATGACACTGCTCTTAAGTAAACATAATTTAAGTCCTGGAGAAATTGTAACTTAAGTACTTTTCAGCAGTATGCAAAGTAGGTACTAAAAATTACATTCATGCTTTGAACTTCAAAATCTGATCTGTTGATGCATAAACTTATCCCAATCTGAAAGGGAAATATTTTGCAAAATATATATAACAAACAACTAACCAATTTAAATTGTACAATTCAAGGACATTTAGTACATTCTCACATTGTGCAAGTATCGCATCTATCTTTCTATATCTTTTTTAAACAGTAACATTCACACTGAAACAAAAGACAAGGCAGCAAGCTAAACTTAAAAGGAACAGAAGCTCCTCAATTGGTCATGAGAAATTGTACAATGTGGCGTTTTGTCTTGTGAGAACAAGTTAAATTAAAAAGAATATTTCAAAAAAAATTTGTTTGCTTTAATTAAAGCCAAGAAAATGAAATTATTATAAATGTTGGAATTTGAGGTTACTAACACTTAAAAGTAATGCTGGGAGCTACATTGCCTGTACTTGTAAGTTTGTCAACATTTCTTTTTTTTAATTTTTTAAAATTAAAATTAATAGATCACGAGGAATGTTACATTAAAAAACATAAAAAACAAGAAACATAAGAGGTTCCCATTTAACCTACTCCCCACCCCCACCACATCATTTTTGTAAATTGTATTTTTTTGAAGATATATACATTACAAAAAAAAAAAAGTTACACTAAAAAATATAAGAAGTTCCTGTATACCCCCACCCCCCAACCCACTCCCCCCACACCAACAACCTCCCTCATCATTGCAAAACACTCATCGCACTTGGTGAACACATTTTGGGGCACTGCTGCACTACACAGATAATAGGTTACCCTGTAGTTCACACTCTCCCCCAGTACATTCAGTGGGTTATGGCAGGATATATAAAATGCAGCATCTGACCCTGCAATATCATTAAGGACAACTCAAAATCCCAAAAATGCCCCCACATCACATCTCTTCTACCCTCTCCCTGCCCTCAGCAACTACTGTGGCCACTTTCTCCACCTCGATGCTAAAATTTCTTCTATTACTCGTCACAATAGTTTTATAGTAGAATATCAGTGAGTCCACTCTAGTCCATATTTGATTCCTCCATTGTGTGGACCCTGAGATGGCGATGTGCCCTCCACCTCTAGATCAAGAGGGGGCTTAGATTCCACATGGATGATGGATGCAATTCCTCTGCTTACAGTTATAGGCACTCTTGGTTCCCTGGTGTGGTGGTTGACCATCTTCTCCTCCCTGTTAGCTGACCTGGGTAAGACCAACGAACCAGAGAGTAGGAGTCGCCACTCTGCTGAGGCTCAGGGCCCAGCTGGCACACGGGCAGTCCAGCGATTCAAGTCTCCTGAATATGGACTACCCCTAGCACCAACCACAGGTTCAGTAAAAGTGACAGAAGAGGCGTGTGTAGAAAAGTCACATTGGAGTCCAGCTGTCACACTCAGGAGCACAAATTCCAAAGTAGGGTCCTCTGACATGGCACAGAGCTCCAAATCCATCTGCCATGACTATATACCCTGTGGATCTCTGTAGCCTTCAGGAGAACCAGTACCTAGGGTTGTATCTTCTTTGTTTTTTTCTGGGGTCCTGCTGAGGTGTGCTTAAGCATGACCCCTCTGATGACCTCTTGACTCTTTTTGGAAGACTCTCAGCCATATCAACTCATTTGTCTTTGCCATTTCCCCCTTTCATTCAAGGTCAAAGAGCAGTTTTTAACACATTGATCGAACACATAGGCTGAGATATTCTGCTGGTCTGAGTTGATCCTTTTATTAGAGGTCTCTTTCTAGTTGCTTCTCCAGTTACTGATTGGTAGTAATCCCCCGGCGCTAGGGAGGCTCATCCCCAGGAGTCATGTCCCACGTTCGGGGAAAGGTAATGTCAACGCATACAATTAATCAACAGCTTGTTGTGGCACCTACTCTGTGCCCGACACTGCTACGAATGGGAGCCCCAAAGTGATCTAGATAGTTCCTTATTCTCCACCCTCTCGTATCTGGCCCGCAATGGCCTTCCCCAATGTTGTGCACCTGCTGATGCCCAAGACCCAGCTGCCATGCTACCTCCCAGCTCTAACCTCCTAGATCTTTCAGAGCCATCAGCTCCACCCTAAACATTTCCACAGCAAGGTGCATGGCTCCGCTTAGCCCACGGTGGTTCCACCATGTGTGGGAATCACATAGGTCTGGCTAAATGAGCCTCCAGCTAGACTGGGAGCTCCTGAAAGGCAGGGACCAGGCTTCTTCTCTAGCTTCAGGACCCAACATCTCCAACCGGGAAGATGCTCAGGAAATATTGGCTGAACAAATGAACACCTCATCTAATTTGTCACTGCATCATCCTTACCCCCAGCGCTATGTCCCACCAATTTCAGAAGTCAGTTTCCATGAAATAGAGGGCAAATAGTGCAGGACAGACACTGCAGCCCACTTACAGGACCGGTCTTGCCTGAACTCCATAATCAAGCAGTCCGCTCGGGATAATGACGCCTGGGTCTGACTGCACAGGTGACCTTGGCTTATGCAGAAGGTCAATTTCAGAAATTTTATGAAAAAGCTAAAGGTCTGTATGTCAAATCACATTCCAAAAGCAAAGCACTGGAATTGTCGTTTTCTTAAGGGATGACTGTGATGAGTCTTATTAAGTAAGGAGTTATTTTTTTTTAATATCACAACTAATTTTAAGAGGAAAGAAAGAAGATCACAATATACCAAGACCATGCCAGAATGAAAGATTTTCTAAACGGGATCATTCAAATTATTTGGAAAGAGGAGAAAGATAGGCCAGGAGCCTGCAATGAAATAATTCCCAATATGGTCCTCAACGTCTTGTTCGGATAGAAAGAAGCAAATCTGTCCACCCAGAGAGAGAAACCTGCTTCTGGCACTCAATGATGAGAGGATCAAGGGAGAATTAAATGAGAAAATCCACTGCAGAGACAGTTGTCTCCATGCCTGGCACATAGTAAGGACAGAGAGACTGCCAGCTATCATCAGCACCAGCAGCTTCTTTCTGTTCTCATGTCAGTTCCTAAAAGGAAAACCAGGCAGTGTGTAGCACACTACCTGCAACTGCAGTTCCGCAGAAATTAAAGTCATATTTCTCTAACAACGGTTTGGGATACAGTGAGCTTCCCAAAATGCCAAGGTCATGTCATTACATGGTAGCTTGGGGCAGATATTTTTGGAGACTGCTTAGCTAATTCATAGCGTGACAGATGGTCAACGGGAACTCTTCAGCCTCAGTTTCAGCTGGACCCTGCTATCAGAGCTGCCACCCGCCCCCACTTTTCCAAATGAGGCACAGACCAGCACTTCTCGGACTCCACTGTGTATGTGAAGCCGCTGGCCATCTTGTTTCAGCAGTTTTGATTCATTAGGTGTGTGGTAAGCCTGCCAGCTCCATGTCTATAAGGCTTCAGGTGACACCGATGCTATGGTGGGGCGGCCAGTGCCAGGAGCAGGTGCTGGAACAGCCAAGTGGGTCTGCAAAGAGCAGGTGGCTGAACACCCAATTTGAGACCCGAGCCCACCACCACTATAAGCATATAGAAGGATATCACCCAGGAAGGGGAAACTCCATGGGGATATTTTTTCAAGAGAAGTTTCTTGGCATCTTGTGAATCCAATGCCCCTTAGGAGGGAGTGAGAAGATGGCTTCACCACACTTTAGCCCTGGCAAGCAGAGCTCTGAGAACTCCTGGACAGTGTATGGGAGTCCCAGATATTGGGGACACGAGGGGGGCTGGCAGATGCTGCACCTGGCAGCAGAGTGAGAGGGGAGCCTTTGGGGGTAGCTGCGCTCCACCAACGGGGGGGTTGATGTGCTTGATTCTCAGGAGACAGATGTGGAACTGGGGAGGCAGGGATGTCGGACTAGAGGTCCTCGTGGGGCTCCTGCCAGAGGGCATGGTGTAGCAGCTCAGGGACATCCCTGGAGGGGCACCGCGGGAGGGACAGGGACAGAATCAGGAGAGGCTACGGTGATGGAAGCTGCCAGCAACACATGGCAGGCCCGTGAGGGGAGGCAGCTGCAAGCATCTGCCAAGTCCAGAGGAAAACAATCCCATCCATGGGGGACAGACACAAGGCCATTCCCTGTCCCCCCCGCCCCCCCCCCCCCCCCAGCACTCTGCCACCCACAGGATCTAGAAGCAACCACCACAGGAGACACCTGACTTTCTCAAATGAGATCGCTCCTGGGACTGAAGACAACAGCAGGACTTTTGATTCTCCAGGTGCATGGCTTTCACACAGGGACGGAGCCCCAGCTCCCAAGCATGGTTGGAAGGGGCCACCAGGGCGGAGGTGCTAAAGCGGCTGCTGCCTGAGCCCCAGACATCGCTTTTGTTCAAAAAGCCACGTACCCCACCTACTTTTTAGCTCAGATCCAGCACCAGCGACAGACAAAGACTTACACGGGCCTTGGGTGACTGGGGTGTGAACCCCAGCTTCATTCCTGACAGCATAAAATAGAAGCGTCACTCCACCGTTGTCCAGCATGGGTATGAGAATGAACTAAGGCCACTTTACGGCAACCCAGCACGGTGCCTAGCAAGAGGCAGGGGCTCAACGAACAGTTCTTTGCCGATTCTGGAAAAAATGCTTTGTGCTTTGACACAGTGGTTTCCAGACACGAAAGAGCCTCAGACTCAGCAGGGATGGTGATCAAAAATGCAAATTCCCCGGCTTCCCCCCAGAATGCTCTCGTTCAAAACGTCTGTGGTGGGGCTCCAGAACCTGCCTGTTCACCCTCATTCCAGGTGGTTCTAATTCAGGTAATGCAGAAAGCACCTCCTTCAGAGGGAAGGATGCTCATGGAAGATACCGAAGAGGAGGACGCAGAGGGCATTCTGTCCAGCAAAATGAAAAGGCCAGCTGGGTTTCTGCCCCCAGGGAGTACAAGTCATTTCCAATCCAGCATTCTGCAAACATTTTCAAGCCTGAAACAAATCCTTTCACACAGGCCACTGCCCGCCTGGGCCGTCTCTTGGTGAAAGAGGCTCGCGCATTTGCGCGCCACGCCTTCGGCCCCCAGCCTAAACAAGGGCAGGTCCAAGCTTCCCAGGAGCAGGTGGCAGGGGACGGTGCCTCCCTTATGGGGACTCTGGTGCAGAAGGCAGGCCAGCAGGTAGGGGACTGCCAGCCGCCATCCAGTACACCTAGGGCTGCATGCAGTGTCTCAGTGTCCGCAAAACAGGCTTCTGTGGCAGGTCCCAGTCAGACCAAGAGCGTAGCTCTACTGACCTAATTCATTTAAAGCCAAGCAGATACGACTTGGCCCTAAGGCAGCCTTGGCCTCCACCATCCCTCACCACGCAGTCCATCGGCTCTCTGTGCGAGGCACTCAGGAAAAATCTGCTGCCTGAATAAAAGGGTGAGCCGATGACTAGTGGATAAGTGAGCAGATGCACGAAAGCACACACAAACCTATCTTCCCCTTTCCTTTCCTCTACCTGACCAGGGAGGGTCAGGACCTCCACCACCTGTTCCCTCCTAGACCCCAGACTCATTCACCTATTTACAGTTTTCTTAACCCACTGTTCTTTCTCTTGGGTTCACAGATTCCTCCTTCCTCTAGCAACTCCCAGTCACCCTCCAAATGTGAGTTTACTCATCACCTTCTCCAGGAAGCGTTCCCTGACGGCCACAGGCTGGCTTAAGTAGCTCTCCATCAGGAGGTACGTCTTAATTTAGCAGACCCTTATTAAACCCCCGTGTGTGTCAGTAACCCCCTCCGTGGAGATTCCACACACACTGTAAGGATCCCCAATAGTCTCTGCTTACCCCCACCCCCTCATCTAATGCAGGACCTGGCACAAGGGGGCAACTAAATGAATGATCGTGGAATGGATTAAATAAATGGACCCTATAATTCCCGGGGAGACGCGCGTGCCCCAGGGGCTCACAAACGTCACCGGGCACCGCAGGATGGAGCGTACCCCCCCTTTCTCCGGGAGCAGAACAAAGGCTTCCCGGCACGTGGCTCCGGCGGCAGCGGATTGGCCGCCTCCCCTGCCACGGCGGCCGCTCGGGCCCCCGCGAGGAGCAGGGCTTCCTCCGCGCGCCTGGCCCGCGCTGCCGGCGGCTGCACGTGACCGGGGAATCCCATCTGCTCGCACACACGCCCACCCATGACAAATGAATTCGTCTGCGGTGTTTGGCAGGCGCCGCTGGGGGAGCAAGGGAGACGGGCGATGAATTATTCATCCCGAGCAGCTCGCCCAGCCTGCCGCGCGGGTGCGGCCCGGGGAAGCACCCTGGCGGCTGCCGGGCGCAGATCCCGTTACACAAAAGCGTAATTAATAACAGCGGCATCCACCACCTACTAAACGAAATTAATTTTCACGACAACCCCGCCGAGTAGGAGGGTAGCGCCCTCCCCATTTATAGGTAAGGCGCCGCCAGCGCAGAGGGGGCGGGAAGCATCGGGGTCACGCACGTTTCTCTGGTCCCGAGAAGGGACCCCCTTCCTCTGCGTGTCTGGGTCACAGCAGCAGGTGAGCGAGCAGGGAGGCCCCGGGAAAGCCCAGGCAGGGATCCCCGCGGGCCGGCGGGAGCTGCGAGCGGCCCGGCGTCCCTCGCCCGCGGCACTGATCTTCCCGGGCCGCCTCCAGCGCGGTGGCTGAGCCCTCCCCCGCCAGCCGCGTCCAACGCCGCAGCTATTTCGAGCGGCTGCTCTGCGGAGCGGCCCTGCCGCAGTGGAGATGGCTGAATCGGTGATTTTGGAGGCGGTGCAGTTGGATCCGGCTAAGGAGCACACGGAAGGGGAGGAAGGAGAAGAGGGAGGGGACTCCCCAGGAGCTCCACCGCGTGTCACAATTACCGATGCCCAAGTCTGCGCTGAGCACAGCACAGGAGAGGAGGGGCGTCTGGCACCGTCCTTGTCAGCGGAGAACGAAAACCAAAGCGGGCGTGAAGCAAAAGAACAGATCCTGGGAGCAGACATTTTGCTTGGGATGAATTAAGCACCTCGTTTCACAAAGGATTTGGGGGCCCTTGCAAAGATTCTAAACCCAACAGCAAAACAGAAATGTGCAGAGAAGAAATCAGAGCGCTCACAAAGCCTGCCCCAGGCACACACGCGCGATGTCTGGTGGCCCAAGGGAAACCCGGGTGGGGAGAGAGCAGAGTTCCGGCTCCAAGCCCCCAAGCACGCCCAGGGAGACGCTGCAGCCAGCTCTGTCCCAGGTCACAGGCGCTGTCCAGAGGCACGAGCAGGGCAGCGGAAAGGAAGGTCACCAAAGCCGAGCGGCTGCAGACATCCCCGGGCGGGAGTCCCTCTGGGCCAACTCAGCCTCCCTTAAGCCAAGGCTGCTTGCCTCGGGCTTTCTTTTCTCCTGCACAGCCTGAGCTTCCCTCCAGCCCCATCCCTGAGCCAGCCTGGACTGAGCAGGTGTGAGGACCCAGCAGTCCCGGCTCCAGCCTGGCCCAGCACGAAGGGTGTGAGGGGCATCCCCAGCTGGAGAAGTGTCCCTGCCCCGGGCTTCCCTCTAACAGGGCCCTGGGATGTCCCCAGGAGACTGGGAGCATCCTTGCTGTTGGGGTGAGCCTCGCCCACCTCTGCCTTCCCAGGGCCTCAGCCAAACAGCAGTGGCTAACAGCCTTGAGGCCCCTGTCTCCACAGTGACCGCACATAGGGACCCCTGGCGCTTTTCAGACCTGCACACGGGGTCCAGGGATCCAGGACAGGAGTCCATCGCTTTCTTCTCTCTGAGCCTGGGACCTTCTCAGAGCACAGGGCACTGCAGCTGTGGCACCTGCCTTGGTCTGGGCAGCCCCGTCGACCAACAGAGAAGGCAGGCTCAGGGGCACCAGCCTTCTCGGTGGGGGAAGACTGGTTCCCGGGTGGCATTAAAAAAAAAAAAACCAAACTCAGCTATTACAATGGTTTGTGGCCCTCCAAAGGGCCACACTTCACAAACAGATACACAAACAGTATTCAGATTTCCTGGTTTGGGTGCAGGGTAGGGGAGTCAGATTCGGTGGGGCGCAATAAGGAATAAAATGTTGAGAAAACTCTGCTCTACACGAGGCCTGCCCAGGGGACAGCTGCTCCAGGCCTGCTCCCCTCATTTCTCAGAAGAGGAACCCCAAGGCTCAAAGGGGTCACCAAGAGCTGGGTGATGGAACTGACACGGGACTCAGGCCTGGGGGGGTCCCAGCTCTTCATCAGGGAATGAGACGTTTGTCTCAAGGCATTCAAGCTTTTTTGTGTTTTCTTTTTAATTCAATGTGTCTAAGAAAGACTTTTCTAATTTTAGGAAAGGGAATGAAGATCTATAAATATGCATCATGAAGATGGCATTTCTCCCAACACATTTTTCCATTTCTTTAACATTCCAAAATGTACCTCCCCTTTGGAATTCCAAAATCTGCCTTCTCGTTTGAATTGTAAGCTTCTCAGTGTGTAATAATTCATAAACTCACTCAAGACCTGCCTTAACTGAGTGGTACTAGGCCTGAGGCGCTGAGCCTGCCTTCCAGGGGTTCACCGTCGAGTGGGGGCGCCCTGGGCTGGGTCTGCGCTGAGCAATGCGAAGTCACAAGCTGCCTGCAGAGAGGAGGGACTGCCAACGCTGCGGGGGAATCCAGACACTGAGCCTAAAGGAGGGCAGGAGAGCCCTCTGGGGAAGAGAAAAGGGCGTTCCAGCAGAGGGGCGAGCATGGGGCGGCGTGTCAGCGGGAGGGGGCACGGAGCAGTTCTGGGGAGCCCGGTGTGTAAGGACCCACCACCACTATTTGGTCTTCTCTCTGCCCGGAGCCCAGCAGAAGATATGATTGCTGTCACAAGTCAGAATGTGTGGGGCCAGGTCCCCCACCACTCAAACTTGGAAACTTGGAGAAATTCAATCCAGGAACTAGTCACAAAGGGAGAGCCAGAGCATAAGGAGAACAACAAAGGAAAAAGAAGCCCCTGAGCTGCTACCACCCCTGGGGGTGGAGGGGCGCGGGGGAGCGAGCAGTTACCAGAAGCCAGGAAAGCTACAGTATGGAGGAGAGTGCCAGGGAGGGAACCAAGTCCTGTGCCCCCAGTCCTAGCTGCCTGCAGTCTTCTGCTGGCACCTTCCACTGGCAGGGGCCAGCCAGAAGTCAGGGGCAAGGGTGCAGGGAGGAAATTCAAGACCGGTCTCCTGTGGGCATAGAGCAGGCAGAGAAGGGATGTGGAGAGGCCAACGAACCACCTGGCACACAGAGAGCCACAGTGGATGCTGCCTTCTTCCACCTGCTGGGACAGGATCCCTGACCTGGTGACGGCTCTCCGCCCGCCCCCCAGTTCCCCACACAGAATCTATGTGGTAGGGGAGGGTCGACCCCTTAGCAATAAGGTGGGCATGCAGCTCTGACCTGGCCACATTCACATATTCACTCCTTCCAGGCACCTGCGACCAGCAGGAAGGACTCGTCCGTGAGTGAGAATGGCTTCCCAGCAGAGGCTGAGAGCCAAGAGCACCCCAGCAAGCCAGCCCAGCAGGCCCCAGGTGGACACTCAATTTAGGAGTCTTGGTGGACAACAATGGGGAAGAGACTCTTTCCATCGACCTTAGAGTTGAGCTGATGGAGGTCTCGAGCCCCCCGAGCCCCCCAGGGGGCAGGCTGTGAGAGGGAGTGGAGGCCCTGGGACGGACTCATCCACCCCGTCACGACAGGAAGATGCTCTTGATCCACAGTCTGAATAGTTTTCCACTGAGCCAACCTCCCTCATCTTCCAGGCGAGACTCTGAAACCACCAGCATCAGAGGCTGCTAATCTCGATCTTTAAAAATCCCCCTGGCCACAGAGACACTGGGTATCCCTGGCAATGGTGCAAAAATCCAAGCTGATGGTGGGTTTTCTCTGAGCAGAATTTCCCACAGGAAAATAAGAAGGAAACAATTACTTTGAAGCCCACAGACACAATAAATATAAGCTCAGATCATCGGCTTTCAGAGAGAACAGTTTTAGCTGGCAGCCAAAAGGGAGAGATCCGTAATGCAGCTAAGGAAATGGCTCTGGATTCCATGGGTATTTAATGAGGCAGAGTAGACGAGCAGGAACAAAAGTGGGTGTGGAGTTCAGGGTCCCGACCTGACTCTGCTTCTACCTGGCAGTGTGATTTAGGATAAGTCGTTGATTCCCCACTCTGGGTTTCAACCTCCTCATCTGAGAAATAAGAAAAGTCAGGGGTGGGTAAGGAAAAGCAGCAGCAGATGGTGGAGGAGTGGGGTCAGACCTGGGTTCAAGTCCTAATTCAACCTATAAAAGCTGTGTGACATAAGGCAAGTCAGCCTCTAGGCCTCGGTTTTCTCATCAGTAAAATGGGTGTGACGGCACCTAGCTTAGAGCATCCATGTGAAGACGAGGGGAGGTAGATAAAGGCTGAGTGATGTCCAGCACATAAGCGAAACTCACAAAAGGGACTTAGCATTCCTGAGAAGGAACTGGTCTAGAAAGGTCTTTAAGATGCCCCCTAGCTCAAAATCCCAAGGCTTTGGGAGCTAATGCCAAATTCAGAGGAAAATCCTCCCACTCCCACCCCTCCTCCTTAATGACAGAGCCCCTCACCTAAGCCTCAACCGGTATCTTCCTTCCTCTTAATGTTCAGCTATAAAAGCAGCCCTGACCTGAAAATTATTATAGATTTTTGTTTTGCTTCCTGAATTTACAGGTCCTAGTCATAGTTGGAGATCGAGCCACCTTAGTCAAACTAGATAATAAGTATACTACTTTTCATTTGAATTTTGCTCCTACAAGCATTCCTCCCTCTTCACCTCCCCATGATTCCACTGATGCCAACAGTTACACAGCAAGACCAGCACTGCAAGCCCTTGACTCCTGCCACCCCACAGAGCCCTTCTCAGCCTTCAAGTGACTTGCCAGGGAAACCTTCAGGGAGGCCAGAGCAAGACACCACCATACCCACTCCACCAGCCAAGCCACCTGTGCCCAGGGAGAGCATGCTCCGTTGTTAATAAAGAGGAGAACTGCTTTCCACAGGTCTGTATGAGGAGAGGAGTCCCCCAGGGGTTGGACCAGCTTTACTTCAAAGCCTCAAAACAAATCCACGATGGTCAATATTATTAGCCTCAATGCACAGCTGAGAACACTGAAGCTCAAACTCAAGTGGCTTGCCAAGGCAACACAATAACAGCTGATGAGGCCTGGATGAGCTCAGGGCTGGCTGCCTACAGAACCTGTTCTCTTCCAATCATGTCATCCTGTCTTCAAAAAAAAAAAAGAAAAGAAAAACAAAGCCACCATGTTAGAATAAGTGGGAAGTGGAAGGCGAGCCCTTGGCTGTGTATGCGCTGACGTGTCTAGAAAACAAGTCGTGTCAAGGCAGTGTCATGGGCACAGATGGTGAGTGGCCCATCAGAAAGCCAGCCGGTGACATCTGTAGCTTGTCCCTTTCCCTTGAGCCAGAAGCATTCGGCACCAGGACTGGATGTCTCCTCGGCGGCCAGCCGGAAGTGTGTGGGCTGTGTTTTTTATTCAAGAAAAGACAGAGATGCACCAGATCCCACGCAGCACATAAGGAAGGTCGCTGTGGTCAAACAGACTCACTGGGGGAGCAGTTCTCTGGGCAGGCACAAGTGTTTACTTAGCTACTCTCTGCCTCCATGAATAACTAATCTGCACCAACCCTCAGTGCACTCGAGATGCTGGATAAATGATGCCGCAGAAGCCTCAGGTTTCTGGGCTCTTGATGTGCCTATGTTTTTGTTGTTGTTTTATTTTTTATTTCTTGAGTCTGCAAGGAGAGCACAGAGCACAAAATGACAGGGCATGTTCTCTAACTGAGGCTGCAGGTGCCTGGGAACACACCATAGAAACGCCTGAATTTCTCCAGAGCAAGGACTATGCCCAATTGACCTCTGTAACCAGCCCCCGGGGCTGGCGTATGGGAGGCATTCCAAAAGCCATTGCTTGTGTTAGCATGGAATCAATTTAAAGTTTCAAGCCAAAAAGTAAATATTATGTCTGAAAGATAAACTAGAAGGCAGGGCAGGTAAATTACCATAGGCGGTTTGAGCAGACGTGAACCTTCGAAAGGTTTATACAATCAACCTGTCTACTGAGAAGTGCTTTGCTGTATTTTCTAAATTTTCTGTTTATCTATGTGTGTATGCATGGGTATAATACAGAGCCTTGTGTTTGGTTTACCTGTAGATATGAATCATAATATATTTGAAGGAATCGGTTGACTAAGTATAATAATACATGTGACTGGTATATAGAAGTTCTCAGTAAATGGTAGCTTCCCCTGACCCATGAAATGCTCTAAGAAAAAGAAATTCTGGCAACTTAGTTACACATCTTCAATAGGAAATATCAAGAGATCAATACAGCTGCATGAGAAATGGTCTTTGATTACAGCCAAGTCCAAAAGGACAGAGGCGTAAAAGGACCAGGAAACACGATATGCAGGACAAACTATAAAAGGTGCTGCAGAGCTGTACAAAAACATGAAGAAAGTGCCATCCCAGAGGGCGGACGAGAAGAAGGACACCGGGAGTGACCAAACAGTTGAGAAGCACATGGAGGGCGATGGAAATGGTGGATTGGTTCCGGCAGAAGGGGAGGGGTAATGGACAGAAGGGAGGAGGTAGTCTTTCTCCCCTCAACTGGTGGGACCGTCTTCAGCCAAAAGAGTATTTTCTGAGCTGGAGAAAGAGAAACAAACCTAAATAGGAACAAAGTGATACACAGGAAAGAGGCACCTGGGTAGATAGACTCCACCCGGATCTGACCGCAGAGTCACAACTGAAAGTTATTTTTAAAGCAGGGGCTGGGAGGGATGCCCGGATCCGGAAGACTGGCAAATGCCAGCAAGTAGGGAGGTTCAGATCGTTTGATTCATTCCTGTGTTCCATCCCTCCTGCCTCACCCCCTCTTCCAGTAGGGTCACTAGACCAACAGCCCCTGGACTGTGCCATTAGCATGGGCAAGAGACTAAGCTATTTACGGTCTTAATCTCCACCTGGCGCTGCAGCTCTCTGTCCACCTGCCTCCTTAGTACCTCCACCAGCTGGCATCTCGTGGGCAGTGACCACCTAACCCATCCAAAACAGAGCCCTGGATTTCCCGCCAAAGCCAGCTCTTCCAAGGACTGCCCTCCTCAGGCAAGGGCACCATCTTCTAAGCCAGTTGTTCCAGAGACCCAGGAGGCACCCCTTATTCTTCCTTTCCTTCACCTTGATATCCAATCCTGTTGGCTTGGTAGGGAATGAATCCTATCTCCCATACACTCACACACAAGCATATTCTTAATCTTAATTCATATTCCTGTGGGTGCAAGCCCATTTGTAAACAGATTTGTATGTTTGAATGCCTTAAAGGAAGTCAGGGTGGTGTGACCAAACTGATTGAAGGCTGCCATTAATCTGTATGACTAAAGGCTTTACTAAGAGAGGAAATTTGGACATAGAGAAGCCCAAAGCTGTAGAAGCCAGAAGTCAGAAAAAGCCACGGGAGGAGACCAAGGACATGCTACATCAGAATGCTCCTGACTCCAGAAGAAAGCATGGCCTCACTGACACCATGACGTTGGGCTTCTAGCCTCTATCACCATGAGACAACAAATGCTTGTCGTTGAAGCTGACTCACTGTGTGGTATTTGTCCTAGCAGCTCTGGCAAACGAAGACACAACCGTACTTCCAAAATAAATCTAGAAAGCTCCCACTTCCCTTCTACAACCACCACACTAGTCCAAGCTGCCACCACCCATGCCTGCATTACTGCAACGACCTCCCAACTGGTCCCCACCAAGTCTTTTCTCAATACGGCAAACAGAGGCATCACCCCAAAACATAAATGTGGTATTTACATTTAAATCCAAACTCCTTATCCTCCAAACTTGCCTCCTACAGCTCTCTCCATATATGACATTCTGGCTCCTCTGGCCTCCCCGCAGGTCCTGGGACCCACCAGGAGCTCCCATGCCTCAGAGCCTCTGAGCACCCTCCAAGAACCAGGGCTGCTGTGAAGATCAGATGTACAAATCCCTATCACAGCCCTGAAGGGAAGGCACATGTACGCCCATTTTGCAGTTGAGTAAACTGGGGTATAAGAGGTTTGTAACCTACCCATGGTCACAGAGTTACTAAGGGGAAGAGCTGTCATCTCATTCCTGAGCTGGTGTCCTCTGAGCCACTCTGATCCGGTCAGGTTTCAGGTCAAGCCTAAACTCTAGCCCACTCCATTCATCTAGCATTGTGGGCCCGAGCAGACAAGGAGCTCTGAAGGTGACACGAGGACACAGAAACAGTTCATTGTACTTCAGCTCTGTTAACTAACACTTCCTGAGCACAACCAAAAGTAGGTCAAGAGAATTATTTCTGGGATTTAAAAAAATGCAGAAATATCCTAAATGTGACTCCCATCATTTGCAGCCAAATAATCTCAAATAGAGGGCTTATTATTATTCTTTCTTTTCCACCATGTCAAAATGAACTGGTTCCATTAGTGCTCTCTCTCTCTCTCTCTCTCTCTCTCTCTCTCTCTCTCTCTCTCTCTCTCTCTCTCTCTCTCTCTTTCTCTCTCTCTCTCTCTCTCTCACACACACACACACACCACCTGGTTAGCTGGCTCCAGGCAAAGTGAAGTAGGAAAGGGGCAAAACCTGCTGCTGGGTTGGATGGGTGACAACTCCCAGCCTTTCTATCTTGATGGGATGGCAGTGAACACAGAAGCAAGAGCAAACAAGTCCCTTGGCACCTCCACCCCTTTCTCCCTATGTCCCGTTGCCTTGCAGCCCCTGCCTCCTTCCCCAGACGTGCAACTACTCAGCCACTCCAGTCCACCATCTCTAAGGATTCTAACCTCTACCCCAGGTCACTCAACACTTCAATTTCATAACGTACCCACTCTTCATTTTATAGATGAGGAAACTGGGCATTGGATAGAAAAAAGTGAAGATTGAGAGAAAAAGAGGATTTCCCCCAGTCCCACAGCCCAGTGGTGGCAGACCAGAGTGGAAGCCCACGACCCCTGGTGCCACGGCTGGTCGTCCTTCTGCCTCACAGGTAGGAGGGGACACAGTTGAATCTGTTTCCTGTTGCTCCTGGAATAGCAAGGAATTTGGTCTCCAAAAAGAAGTCTGGCCTTTGGGTTCCTGGGGGTAACCTCTAAATCTCTGGAGATGGAAGTGTCCTTGTGATTCCTGGTGGGTCCCAGACCAGCCCTCAAAAGCTTATGGGAACGAGCTGGGTCTCTGAGCCACATCACATCAGCCCAACCTCCCTGACCCACGGGGAGGCATGTGGACCTGGACACTGATGGAGTCCATCAACCTGGCCTTTTAAGGAAGCCCTATTGAAAGCTAAGGATGGATACTACACACTGAGAGTGATGGGTGCTGGGTGCTGGTGCTATGTGGAGAGAACAGAAGCTTTGAATTTAAGACCTTCTCAGCCCTTGCCTTCTTCTTCTTTTGGCTTCCTCTGATTTGTATCTTTTTTGCACTGCAATAAAACCATAATCGTTGAGTACAGAGCTTTCCTGAGCTCTGTGAGCCATTCCAGTGTATTACAGAATCTAAGAGAGTAGGGAGGACTCCCGAATTTGTAGCCAGTTGGTCGGAAATGAGGGTGGTCTGGGAACCCCTAAACTTGGGACTCGTGTGTGAAGTGAAGGCACTTTTGTGAGGACGGTGTCCTTAACCTGTGGAGTCTGTCCTAACTCTGGGTAGTTACAGTGAGAATTGTATTGTCCTCGGTGGTAGAAGTTACTGAAGCTGCTGGAACATACTGCGCCAAGAGCTTGGTGGCTTAAAACAACAAAAATTTATTCCCTCACAGTTAGTTCTGGAGGCCAGATGTCCAAAATCAAGGTGTTGGCAGGGCCAGGCTCCCTCCAGTGGCTCTGGCAGAGAATCCTTTCTGGCCTCTCCCAGCTTCCAGCGGCTCTAGGCGGTCCTTGGCTGGTAGCTGCATATCTCCAATTTCTGCCCCATCTTCATCTGGCTCTTCATTGTCTGTGTGTCTGTCTTCTCTTCTGTCTCCCATAACGGCACTTGCCACTGAATTTACGGCCCACCCAAGTAATACAGGAAGACCTTATCTCAAGATTCCTAACCTAAGCACAGCTGCAAACATCCTTTTCCAAATGAGATCACAGTACAGGTTCTGGAGACACATCTCTTTGGGGCCACCAATCAATCCACCACAATGGGTTTCTAATTCAGGATTCCAGGCACCTTTGGAAACCACGAGTTTTTGAGCACAGTTGTGAGTGAAGACCCTCGGATCCAAGTTACATCTCTGCACAAAGTATAGCACAGGGCTTGGCAGCGAGGACCAGCCCTTCACTGGACACCAACGTGTCAGCCATAGAGTCAGGAGACAGATACATAACAGCAGGACAAGAAGGTCAATGACTCTTTATAAGAGGCTTTCTGCATACCAGACACTGCAAATTCAGGACACACATTATCCTTCATCCTTACACCAACCTTATAAGTTAAGTAGTAAGTAAACCCCATCAATTGCTAGCTGGATGACTGCAGACAAATTATTAAATTCTCTAGTTTTCAATATTCTCACCTTAAATATGGTAGCAATTATAATAGCATCTGCTTTGAGAGGTTCTTATGAAGATAAAGGAGAAAATTAGGAAATTCCCAATACAGTGGCATACACACATACTCAATAGAAGGTTTCATCATAATCATTATTCCCCTCAATTTCTACTCTTAATGTCACATTTGACTATTTTAGAAACATTCATGCTATATTTACTTTTAATAATAGCTGTGACCAACAACTCCACTGGGTATAAATAACAGTTAAAAAGACTTGGAATGTTACTTTAGAAGAGCTCTGGAAGTTTGTTGTTCAAAGAAACCCCTTGGGAACTCCTTCTGTAAGGCTGAAAATCTTCCAGCAGTATGAATTCGAATCTGCCAAGGCAACCGTTCGACACATTTGCATTCCCGGCCATGTTCTAACTATTTGAATGGGGCACAACTCTTGTCAGCTTGATGAATCGGTGTTTTCCAGCCTTGGTTACATTCAGCCCACTGCCTGGTTACCTCATTCTCTGGCTCGTAGACAATGCCTGAATTAATTTTAACTATTTTGATTCTCCCAGCCACCACAATGTGACAAATACAAAGAGAAACTGAGAAGGAAATGAATTCTATCACTAAACAATGCCCAGGTGCGATGAAATACAAACACACACACACCCAGCACTGAGTGACTGACAAGACCAAAAGGCAGCAAGAAACCATTTACTCAAAATTTGAATTTATAACAAGCTTTTGCAGGAGCCTGGGAAAGATGACAGGCTTTAGAGCCAAGCAGCCCTGGGTTCGAATCCCAACACAGTTGGCCCTAGCAGCATTACCCTGATCAAGCTCTCTGAGCCATGGGTCCCTTCTCTTCCATATGGGAAGAATAAAACTTTCCTTTCAAGAAGAAAGGACCAAAACACAGATTCCCATTGTTTAACTATAGGTACTACCTCTGCCCTCAAATAAAATAAACAAAAAAAGCCAGGGGGGAAAAAACAATCAGTTTGTACAGTGCAAGGACTTATCCACTACATACAGAATCTAAATGACTGCTAGTGCTCCCCAGAGCACTGTCTTGAGAAGGCTCAGAGGTCATGATTGATTAGCAATGCCTATGATTGATTAGTGATGCCTGCTATGGGAAGGGGCATGGGTAAATAGGATAGACAGCTCACTTAGGTGACTTCCCTCCCTCCCACAGGTGAAAAAAACACCAGCCTCTCACCCATTCCCTGGGGTTCTAGTCAGTCTCCCTCTCAGGGCCTCAGTTTCTCCATCTATCAAATGAAAGGACTAAACTCGATGGGCCCTCTGATCCCATCCTCCTCTTACTCGCTTGGTCTCCTTTAATCTAACTAATGACATTATAGTAAGGGGTCACTGATGTCAGGAGGGGGAGAGGAGGAGGCCAACCTCACCACCCCCTCAGCTAATTGTATTTCTTTCTTATTTACTCCTTAAAAATGCCAACAGTTCTGATTTCAAAAGAAGCCTGGAAGTTGTATCTATTCTCCGCAATTTTAAATGAAAAAATCATACTTTTGTTCCAGCAAGACATGGCACGTGGCAGCAAAGCCAAAGAAACCAAGAGGCTTGCCGCGGCCCCGTGCACCCTCCCCCTCCCCCTGGCAGCCCTGCCCACGTTACCTGGGGGGGTCATCCCCCAGCCCTGCCACCACCAGAAGAGGGAGGCGCCAACCCCCAAGCCCACAGGAGCAACAGAAACAGCAGGTGAAGGGGGGCAGGCAGGTCAGTCTCTCCTCCCCAAAGAAGCCTAGATCTCTTTTTAATAAAATGGCCTTTAATTGCTATAAAGATTTTATTAAAAATTCCCTGTGGGCCAATTCTAGGCAATGCTTTTGAGCAGCGGTCTGTCTAGCAGTCACGCCCATCTCCTTGCACATGGCACTGCAGGCACATCTGTGCCGCGGCATCTGTGTCCCACCCAGGTGTGGCCTGACTCGGCCGGGTCTCCCTCCGCAGCTCGGCCCATCTCTCCCTCGTCTCCGCATCTCTATCCTCAGTGTCTCTCTCTCCCTCTTTGGTGCTCCCCCCTCTTTTTCTGGCTCTTTGACCACCTCCTCCTCCCCGCTACGATCCTTTTCCTCTTTCTCTGAATCAGACTCCTGCTCTCTGTGCTCTTTCCATTCTGCCGGCAGAGAGGTCTCTTCCACCTTGGAATGCCTACCCTGCTTAGTCAAAAGTTCTTGGGAAACACACCCTCTAAGCTACTTTTGCATAAGGCAACTTATTGACAAGCCATTATTACAATAATTAACCCAAACAGTTTAAAATAGCAATCACAGCCTCTGGTCCCTGCAAACCGGGATACAGGAATTAGTCAGCATTCTCTTCTTGCTCCCCACTCAGGAGAAAATACACACACACACACACACACACATCGCACACACCCCAAGGCTTCCCACAGTTCACTAAAAACGATGATCCCTTACAATGCTACTAGGTTTGTGACTTCTTTTTTTTATCTGAAATATGGAAGATACAGCAAGGTGTACCTATCTTACCTTTTATATGTAAGTGTACACTTCATAGAAATGTTTAGTATGTGCGCCACCAGGAACATTATGTAAATGCATTTTATAACACCCTTCCCATCCACACAAAACTATATTCACGAGTTAAATGAGCAGTTGTCAAGCACCCATCACGCGCAGGAGGCTGACATCTGAGCGACATTGCTCCCTGAGGGTACTTGCACACAGGGCTCCCTCTATGACATGGTAACGGGAGGGACACCTGGGGAGGGCTCAGGAACACCTGGATAGTGACTTCTAAGTTTAGTTCTTGAAAAGCAGGTTAGGTGTTCCAGGACGTCAACTGGGAGGTGACAAACCAGGACAGAAAACACAATCCCAGGTCCAATGTCAGCCAGCTCGTTAGCGAGCTGTTGAAAATAGAGGAGTGGTCATCTCCTTTGAGACTCCATCCACCCTGTACACACCCTCCCCTCTTAAACAGATTTTGTTTTTCTGACTCCAAAGAACAGGTATTTCTAGGTCCACTCTCAAAGGCTTTTTCCCAGCATTATGTCATGAAATAGAAGCAGAAAATGTCCTGAGGATGGGAGTTTTCCAATGACCCCACCCAACAAGTTCCTTGGCTCACTCCCTCAAAGACGCTGGAAAACTTAGACTGTTGCCAGACTCAAGGGCTCCAATTCATTCATTCCTTCATCACTCAAAAAGCCTTTATCCAGGCTCACACACTTACTCCCTGCCATGCCCTGTGCCAAAACTGGGAATAGAGAATGAGGAACATTCCTTGCCCCTGAACAACTGACTGTCATTCAGAGACTATCTCTGCCAGAGAGTGCTCTTGCTTCCTCCATGAGCTGTGTCACGTGCTATGTGTGCACTGGTTAGATTTTCACCCGGACAGTCTGTCTACCTCTAACCACTCTTGTTTGTAAGTGTCATCTGGAATTGGTTTAACTGAGCGAATGGTTCTCAGCCCTGGCTACACATTAAAATCACCCAAGATTAAAGTCAAATACTCATCTCAGTTCCCATCCCAGATGGAACAAATCAGAGTCTCTGAGGTGGAGGAGGAATGGGGCTGGGGCATCTGGAAATTGGAAAAGTGCCCAGGTAATCCCACTGAGCAGGCCGGGAGGAACAGCAGAACCAAGCTTGCTGACGGCAGTCTCTTCACGCAGCCCGGAAGGTCCCTGAGTCAGGGTCAGCGCACCACGAACTGACCCTGGGCAAGTCACCACCTTGCCTGAGCCTCGGTTTTCTCCTCTGTAAAATCAGGTCCTTTCCAACAGAGCGTGGAGCCTGTCGAAGCTGAATCCCAGATACGAGCCACCTCACACCAGAAGGTGAACACGTGCGCAACAAGGAAGCCAGTGGGGAGCAGCAACACGGGAAAAAAGCTTTTGGAATGCCTCCCCCAGCATTCCAAACGCGGAGTCAGCCTGGGAGAGAGAAAGGAGCTGCTCATCCTGGTGGATCTCTTCCCACAGCACAGAAGTGGGAAGATTTTCCCATTTACCCTCTCCAGGGCTAACGAATGAGTACACATATGTAGTGGTTCAAGTGCTCGCCCCTCTTCATGCTCGTCCCCCCACCCCACCAAAGTGCACACCCTGCAAGATTCCTCCAGGTGGCAGAGAGAGGGGCTTGGTAGGAGCCTCCCACCCCCCTGTTCCTCACATCTGCAGACTCGCCAGCTACCAACCCTGGGACCCGCTCACCCGCTTCCACTCTCCCACACCCCACGAGGACGCTGCTCTGGTCGTGGGCCTGACTTCCTCTCCTCACCCTCCACCCCCGGACCAGGCCCCCAACCTTCCTTCCTCAGCTCTGCACCACCCCCACCAGATATTGCCAGTTCCAGCTGGGTCCACCTCCCGGATGCCACCCACACCCTGGGAGGCCCACACACCACAGGCCGAGATTCTTCCCTTCTATCAAGACCCCAGGGCCCTTGTCCTTAAAACTCACAGGGACCATTTTTGGGCATAACTGCACCAGGAGAGGCTCTTGCTGCTGCAGCTACACACACCAGAATCACAGTCTCCAGACTCAGAAGAAACAGTAAGGATCAGTCGTCTAATTCCAGGGCTTCGATCCTTCTCCATCCTGCGAAAGGCCCATCCCGGCTCCACCTAGGCTTCCTCAGCATCCGGGAACCCTCAGCCTTCCCTGGACAGCCCTGATCCCTCAGAGCCCAGTGTCATGTCGGCGTCTCCCAGCTTGGATCACCTCAGAGCTCCACAAGGCCATGTCCCACAATGCAGGGCCTTCTCCACAACAGCCCCACCTCTTCTGTCTTACAAAGACAGGCGGAACCTGAAGTATTTCAGGGAGGATCCCCAGGTAATTGCACGTAGAGAATGACCTGGGTTGGCTTTCTTCCTCACCGAGCAGCTCCACAGCCTCCCAACTGGGAAATGGAAGAGAATCTCCCTTTGAAGAGTGTGTCTAGGGATGCCTCTTTCCCATGCCCTATTATCATCATTTCTATCAGGTCCTGGCCACCCAACAGCCTGGGTAGTGTCCCACCTTCCACAGGGATCCCAGATGGAGGCATGTGTGAGTTCAGTCAGGCACACAGAGCCCTTTCCATCTATCATCTTGACCTAGATCCAGAAGCCTGGATTCACATCTCATTTATTAATTTATTTGAGGCAGTTATTTCATAATTTTATTTGGTAACCAGCTGTTAGATTTCATCCATCTCGATTAGGGTTTTGAAAGTGGCAACTGGTACCCAGGTAACCAATGCACAGAGCTCGTTTGATGAATCTTCACCCTCATTACATTTTCTGGACAACCATACATGGATAAGGTATGGGACATTCCTTATGCCTTTGGCCCAGACTGCTTTGTGGAGCCTGGTCTCAATGCACACATCTAGCATTCCCATCTCCTTCGTGGCAAATTTCCAGATCTCTGTGAGTGCCTGAGGGACACACTTCTAGAAGGTCACTCCATGAATGCACTTGTGAACGCTGATGGTGTACTCCCTGGTCACCACCTCACTGAGGGTAGAACGGTCCTTTTCTTCTCTCCACCCTTCTTTGCAAGAACCATTCGGCCCACACCCCTTTATTTCTGCCCTCACTAACTGTACACCTTGGGTAAGTCACTTCACATATCTGGGCATCAGTCTCACTTTCTCTAATACGGCTTTTAATAACACCTACCTCATAGGGTTGTTGTAAGGAGTTACTCAGAACTAAAGATCAAACATTTATCAATTTCTTGTCTTAATTCATGTCCAATGTTTTTCTGTTAATGCACTATTGAACCAAAACAGAAATCCCCATTCCCAAGGGGCCATGCCATATTTGTCATCATATCCACAGCCCCTGGGAAGGGACTGAGCACCTGGCAGGCTCTCAAGGTGTGTTTGTAGAGTGAACTGAAATTGAAGTAATCTAGGTTGAGGTAAGAGTCCATGGCAACCTATATTTCCAGTGGCAGAGAAGTGATTAGCTAAAACATCTAGGCAGGAAGTAAACATGGCAAAGACCCAAGACATAATGAAACTACATGGTCAAAATATTTGTTTTCAAGTCCAGAGTTTAAATCAATGGAGAATATATTTAAATGAATTAAAGTTCAACCATCGGCCAAATTGCATAGCCAATCCAATCTCCTACATTCTAACATTACTACCATAACATCTTCACCAGCCTTCCAACTGGTTTCCTTGCTCCAGAGACTAGCCCCTCCATACCAAACCCCACCCTACTCTTTTTTTTTAATGATCTCCATTTTTTTTATTTTTTATTTTTTATATTTATTTTTATTCTTTTTTTTAATATTACATTCAAAAAATATGAGGTCCCCATGTACCCCCCACCCCCCTCATCCCACTACTCCCCCCATAGCAACATTCTCCTCCATCATCATGACACATTCATTGCACTTGGTGAATACATCTCTGAGCATCGCTGCACTTCATGGTCAATGGTTCACATCATAGCCCACACTCTCCCACGTTCCATCCAGTGGGCCATGGGAGGACCTACAATGTCCAGTAGTTGTCCCTGCAGCACCACCCAGGACAATTCCAAGTCCCAAAAACGCCTCCACATCTCATCTCTTCCTCCCATTCCCCACACCCAGCAGCCACCATGGCCACTTTTTCCACACCAATGCCACATTTTCTTCGATTACTAATCACAATAGTTCATGAATAGAATAACAGTAAGTCCACTCTGATCCTTACTGTATTCCTCCTTCCTGTGGACCTTGGCTTGGTTGTGTCCATTCCACATCTATGTCAAGAGGGGGCTTAGATTCCACATGGATGCTGGATGCAATCCTCCTGCTTTCAGTTGTAGGCACTCTTGACAATGACTCAAATTCATATCCAATCACTCCACTCCCTTGCTTAAACAGTCCCCATTCTGTTAACACAGCTTACAATCCTTTCTCATGTCCCATCGCTGTCCTCCCTGCTAGGCGTACTGCATTGCAATTGCTCACTTAAACTCCTGTCTTACCCATTGGACTAAGAGTTTAGTGAGAGAAAGAATGAGTGTCTGTCTTCCTTGTAACTCTAACAGCTGCCCTGATTCCTGGCACAAAGTGCTCATTTGTTGAACAAATGACCCACTTGCTGCCAAGAATAACTTGCTACCATTTGAAAAGAAGAAAACACACAAACAACTAGAGCAACTACAATGGCTTCAAATTCTGGGTTGGAAAAAACTGCAAATAACCTTTTCTATGTAGTAGATTAAAGTCTCCCCATTTTGAGTTACTACAGTTACTCATCTTTCCAAAGTCCAAAGTAAATAGAGTCAAAGGATCGTATCCTACTGGAGGAGAATCCAAGCAGATATCCCAAATTCTCCAGAAGGTTATCTCATACTTTACTGGGAGTGTCTGGATTGGAGCTGTCCTAAAAATCAACCCCATTCTTCTGGACCATTAGCCACTACCAATTCCCAACTCAATGAAAAGCCATTCTGTTCGTGGAAAACAAACCTCACCCCCACCCTCCACCCCCCAGTCATGTGCAAGCTGGTTCTGACACACCAGAGAAGGACTGGCTGCAGCCAGATGCCTGTCCATTTCCTTTGGGGCCTGCATTCTTTTCGAGCCAGAGCCAATAAATGTTTGTTTATCTCTGACCATGGACACAGCATTCTAACTTTCGAGACTCACTGGAGAGGAATCGCGATCAACCTCTCTGGATAGAGAAGAAGACAGAAATGGCTGTGGTTGGGAGGGTTTTGCTCTGCTTTTGTGAAGATTGAGAGAAGCTCATGAGAACTAGTTGAATCGATTGTTTTATTATTGTTCATACACTTTAAAAAATAAAATAATGTGTTCCTAGTATTTTAAAGTCACTAAATTATGTTCAATCTTCCCATTATCTTTATCCTGCTATGTTTTCTCCATAGTTCTTATTACAATTTAACATACTACAAAATTTTCTTTTTTGGTATGGTTTTCATCTACCTTCCCCCCAAATGGAATATACATTCCATGAAGCAGAGGTTATTTTTCTCTCTTTTGCTCACTGACAGATTTCAAGTGTCTCCAACATTGCCTGGCATATAGTAGGTGTTTAGCAAATATTTGTGGAATGAACCAATCAGTTCATGTAGTTATCATAACCTTCTATTCAGATAGTTTTTATTTCTAATATATAAAAGAGAAAACAGGCTTAGAGAAGTTAAATAAAGTTAAATTACTTCTCAAGGTTATGTGGGTGGGTCTCAAATCCAGATGTGGCTTACTCCAAATCAACTGGAATTTTTCAAGCAAATCAAAAATAATATGAATGCAGGAAGCTTCCAGAAGACAAGTCAAATAAGACCAATGGACCAATGGGCTGCTGGTGGGGAAACAGGTATAGATGGATAAGAGAGAACTGTGGATAATCAACACCAAAGATGTCTACTACCAAAAGTAAGTGCTGGTGGAGGTGAGAAAGAAATGGCTTAATAAACCATGGAAGGAAGGGGAAGCTTCAGAAAAGAGGTGAACAGGAACCATCTGGCCCTTGAAGGCTGGGTATGAGTCAACATTACAGGGAAGAAATAGGAAGTTTATATGTTTTTCTAGGTCTAAAAGGTTTTCTGGCCTCAAAGTTCAGCACTCTGGACCTACAGCCAAACAGGAATGGAATTCACTTGTTCCATAAACATTTACTGAGCATCCACCAGGTGCTGTTACTGTACCCGTGCAGGGTGTGCAAAGACGAACCATCATGGGGCCTGATGGGAAACACAGGTCCATTCACTGATAATTAAGAAAGGATGCAAAATGTTCAAGGTGCAACACCGAGGGCAACCGGGGGCCACCTGTCCATGCTTCACTAATAATGATTTTGTTGGTGTTTGTTTAATTTGATTGATTCTTTATTAATTTATTAATAATATATTCAGCACATAATAGATGCTCAAATATTCTGTGGAATAAAATAGTGAATGAACAAAAGAGTGGGTGAACACTGCGTAGTTCTTCAGGTGAGGAAATGGAGGCTCAGAGCCACCATGTTAAGGCAGAAGCAGGAGACTCTTCCATTTCACCAAAGAGGAACAAAAGCACAGAGGGCTGAAGTAGCCTCCAGGAAAAGCAGGAGCCAGGATTTTAACCCATATCTGTGTGATCCTAACCACTACGATGCTCTCGTTCCTAGCCTTCATCGTCATAGCAAGTTTGGAGAAACATCTGTTATCTCTGCTTGACTGATGAAGGAACTGACTGTAATTTGCCAAGTTTGGATTCAAACTCAGACTGAGTAGTAAACAGGAGCTCAAGGAAGTAGAGGGAAAGCGAGTGTAGACCATTTGCCCCAGAACCTCAGTGTGGGGGGAAGGTTCCCGGCTCTTCAGCTATAGGCTTGGCCTCATTCTCTTCACTGGGCACCACACTTAAGTCCAGTCACCTGCCCCTGTCAGCTGCCCCAGGACTGCGAGGGCTGGTCCCTGAGGGGGATGCAGGGTCAACATTGCTTTTCCAACTTCAAGGTCCCCAGGTCCAATGGCCCTGAGAAGGACGAGGTGCAGAGGAAAACGCCTTCTGAGTCCAAAGAAAGGATTGCCAGCATCGCCACCACTAATGGCCACCACTGACAGATTTAGTGCCTTGACACGCTGCAGTACCGCGTTCTCTGAAGATGAGAAACTACAAGTGCTGCTCTCACCAGCTTCACATGGTAAACAACGACAGAAGGCCCGATTCTGGAGGAGAGCAGAGAGCTCTCCGCACCAGATGGACCATCCAAGGCAGACAGAAGGGACAGGAAGCCACAGGGAAAGCCCTGGGGGATGAGCGCTCCTCCAGCTCCGAACCGCAGGATGGTGGGTGGGGAGAGACCCTTGGAGGGCCTCACAGACTTCTATCCCACTTGCTCCAATCTGCCCAGGCAAGCCCCCAATCCTGGGCACCCCCATCGTTCAAGCCAGGCTTTCAAGGAGCCCGTGAAACCGTTTTCGCCAGTTTCCTTCCCCTAAGGGTGGAGGGAGGTAGGGGCCAAGCACAGCAGGGGGACCCAGCCCCCCAGACCACCTTTGGCGGGTCCCAGAGCCTCAGTTTCCTAACATACAAAATGGGGCAGGAGTTACCTTTCCTGCAGACGTGGACTAATGGAATGTGCATGTTCTCTGAAAAGTCAAAAGCCTATTTATAACACTTAGTTTAGTAATTTAGTTACACTCCCAAATGTAATAAAATATTTACATGTGTTTAGTAGTATTTTAATTTTCCACTCTTATTTCATCAAAAAGTTCTCATTCTTTGTCATCAGTCTCTCTGACATCTCTATAGCACTTTTGACTCCTCCAACTCAGTTTTGGGGCATCCCACCCTCACTGGCCTCAAGGATGCTTGGGACAGATGCGCCTTGTGACTCCATACACGGTGCTGTCACTGGAAGCTCTATCCCAGGCCCAAGAGCCCATTCACGCTTTACAGCCTTTACAATATAGCCATTTCCATGGTGATGCTTTTCTCCCATAGATCTTTTAAATGATTGTTCATGACAGGTTAGCATTGTGCAAGCACAGCCCCAGGAAAAATGGTTCAACCCATAAAATAGCTTTGTGTGTGTGTACATTCATGGATGTGTTAAACCACTTGCACTCATGACCTCTGTAAATGTCCACAAGAGCACTGGGTATGGCTAGCACAGGAGTCTACGCCTTCCCTAAACAGTATTTCGTTTTCATAAAGTAAAACAACTGAAGCATTGCCCTATAATACAGACCTGTATTAGGACCCAATTAAATGATGATTCCTTCTTTGAGAAAAAAGTTTGGGGAAAAAATTGCCTTTTATTCAGGCATATATAGTATATCATTAGAATCCCTGCCTCGATCTACAACCTTTTACAGGCCAGTAGATATACTAAGTCTATCCCTGACACTTGGACAAAAATTGTCTCTCTCCTTGGAATTCTTCAGGGGCTTCCAAATGCAGGAGAAAACAGGGACAGATTCCAGGCCTCTGCCCCTGCTGATCCTGCCCCTGTCCATCCACCCTTCCACTGAAGAAGTGCAGGAGCCCACTGGGACCCTCAGTTATTTTCTGATTCCTCTGAGCAGAGATACTCAGAACCGAGGGGCACCTAGCCACACTGCCTCCACAGGGGACAATCCCATGGCGTGTGGGAGGGGCTGCTTGGCAATGGGCCAGTTACACCTCGAAGTGATGCAGGACAGCAAGAGGCTGGCAGGAAGCCCCTGCCTTGGGTGGTCTGGTCTTACCCTGTGGAGCCCGTGGAGAGGAACTAAGACTGGGGAAGGAGACAAGGAGAATGAGCTCAGATGATGGAAGGACACGTGGTCTCCGTCACACTTTCCACAGGCATCTGAGCTGCCTCATTTCCTGTCACCAGGGGTTTGACAGAAGCTTGGGCTGTACCTTGGCAGGGTCTTGAAGAAGAGACTCAAGCACACTGCAGCCTAGAGGCAGCGCCAGCCACACTGCGATGGAGGCAAACCTCAGCTTCCCTTTGCGCCTTCTTTAAAGAGTTCCCATACTCCTGGACTACCCAAACACCTGATGCCCTCATGCCAGGTCCCCATTATTCCAAGCTCTACACACACTTGCTTCTCAGGCAGGTTTAGATTTCCCAGGTTCAAAAGTCCCATGTACAAATTTATCCCATGGAACATTACTTATGGACTGAGCAGCAATGAGTGATCAGTATAAACTAGACCCTGAGAATTTCAAGTTATCTTAACAAACGTTTTTGAAGTCCACTGCACAGTTCTATATCTACATTTCTATAAGTTACTCTACAGATTTCGGGGGATTTTTACTTCCAATATCTTTCTTGGCACTCATTAAACGAAACCATTAAATTCAGAGATTGAAACCAGGGAAACCCATCTGAGGGATGGGTGGAAGCTACAAGCCCATGAGGTTAGAATGAGGAAACCATTTGTAGCAAAGTGATAAGTGCCTTGAAGCAATGGGGAACAAGAATTTTATTATTTCTGCTTTTCTAACACATGCAAGTGACAAAGAGATTGTAAACTATACTCCCAAGGCACACAGAGGTCAACAGACACTCCCCCATTCAAGTGTTCCTCACCAGTCAGCAGCCACGCTGTAATGGGGAATTCCTCTGCCCAACACCATGTGTCATTGTCCAAGGTTCAAAATATACTCAAGGTAGCCAGGACCTACACTTCAAGAGACAGAAGACATGTCAACACTACGGTGATGGATAAAGGGAGGAGAGGACGGGAGAGAAAGAGGAGCAACCCAAAAGCCAGATTTCGGAGAGCTGGAGGTCCACTTTGACTGTGAAAAGGAAAGGATCCAAGGAAGAAGAGAACAGCAGACAGCGGTCTCTGCACAGGACAGAAGGAGCACGACTTGTTTCATTCCAGACTCAAGATTCCCAAGGCAGTGAGTGTCCTAGAACCCAACTAAGTGGTATGCACAAAGCTTGTGAAGATGAAAGGAGATGCTGCATTCTGCAGATGAAGAATGTGAGGCTCAGAGAACTTCACAGATTTCCCACCAAGTCACCCAGTTAATAGAGGGGGAATTCAATGGGGATGCCAGCTCAGGCATGACTGACAATCTTGTGCTCCTCCTGCTAACGTTGGCTTGCACCTGTTCGTGGGCTCGTCAAGTCCCTTGCTAAGCACTATTGGCCTCACCTAGGAGGTGGTCACAAACGGAGACCCCCAGGCCCTACCCCGGACCTCCTGGATCAGAATCTGCATTTTAGCAAGACCCAGGTGATCTTATGCAAGTCTGTACTTAATAGGCACTGCCTCAGTTTGCAAAGTTGGAAGAGCACAGCTCTCCGCCAGAATTAAAATCATCTGGGGAGCTTTCAAGAAAGTTACTAGACCCTGGGCCCACCACCACAGTTTCTGATGTAGCTGGTTTTCTGATGGGGCCAAGACCCTGGTATTTTTTAAAGTTCCCCTAGTGATTCTAATATGTGGCCAGGTTTGAGAACCAATGGTCTAGTGACATCCAACGAATTCTCAAAGTTGTCCCCAGACCACAAACCAGCATTCTGAGACTTGTTAGAAAGGCAAATTATTAGTCTTACTGAATCTAGTCCAAAGGTCCTCAAACCTCATGTGAATAAGAACCATGCCTGGTGCTTGTTTAAAATGAAGATTCCCTAGCAAAAGCCTGAAACAATCTGTGCTGATACCAATAAAACATGGTGAACCCATACAATGGACTGCCATGTTGGTTTTAAAAAAATGAGACTGGTTTGTGTACATGATTAAGGAAGGATTGCCAAGATACACAATGTTAAGTTTTGAGGGGGGAAGATACAAGACACCATGCTCCTATTCCCATAAAAATCAAAAGATATTCCTGCTTATAAACATAAATATTTAGAGAATTGCTTAGAAGCCACATTTGCTGTGGGGTAGGGAGACAAGAAACTGGGTTTGAAAAATAGACTAAACTTTTATTTACTCAGGCTTTTTACACATGCTTGGATTAGGATTCCTGGGTTGAAGCTCCCAAGATTCTGAGTCAGTGGGTCTGGGAGAGGGCCTAGGAACCCTTCAATTTTAATAAGGTATCACTCAAGCGATTTCAAACCGCTAGTCTTGGGAACCCACTTTGAGAAACACTGATCTCTTCTAACTTCCCAAAGAGGGAAGGTAACTACCATAAAAGATGTCTCCAGACATTGCCAATATTCTGTGGGGGCAGCACTTCCCTGGTTGAGAGCCCCTGACCTAGAACAATGGTAAATAGTGGTTAAAGAGTATTTATTGAATGAATTGTGTGATTACTTTATACCAGACACTGCTCAGAACGCTTTTTTAGCCTTACAGAAATCATCATTATTTATGTTTTACAGTTGAAGAAACTGAGGCACAGAGAGGTTAAGCTGGCCACTGTGACATCGGGAGAGGCTGACAAGGTTAACGCTCAAGTGGCTGGCTCCAGGACTGAGGCTTAGCCACCAGGCACACCACCTCAGCCTGGGCAGCTGGGAGCGAGTGCCTGCCTCTGGCCATCCCCTTGAAGTCCAGGATCACCCAGGAGACACCAGAAAAGCCCAGATCCCCCCTGGAGAAGCTGCACCTCGAAAGGAGCTGGCAACATCTGGAATGAGCAAACAGATGCACGCATTTGTGGTTCACATCCCCTTAGGAGGTTTCATTCGGGGACCTGAGGCTCAGGTAAGTCATGTGACCTTCCTCTGCAGCAGGGTATGCAGAGAAAATGCAGGGGCTTTGGACTTCCTCAAGTCCTCTACTGCGGTGTGACCCTGCAGGGTCCCCAACCTCTCAGGTCGCATCTTCCCCACCTGTAAGGGGAAGGGATGCCACCCTCACAGGGTCCTCCTGTGGTTCCCGCTCACTTCCTGCTCCCAGCTCCTCCCTGTGGCTTTCTCTTACTCTGGCTTCTGGTTTCTTCCTCCTTATAAGGCCTGCAGTGACCTGGATTAAGGCCCCTCTTGGTTCAGTTCACCACACCTTAAAAAATAACACCTTCAAAGGGTCCTGCGTACAATGGGTCCGTAGCCACAGGAAGGGGATTAAGATGAGAACACATCTAAACTGGGGCACATCATTCCATCTCCCACAGAGACTATGGATGACAGCTGCTCAAAGTGGAAGTACGCTGAGACCAAGGAATCCAAATTCTGTTTACTCAGTCCAAGTCATCTGGCCTGGCCGAGGCCCCATCTGCTCTTACCTCTTCATCCTCACCACAAACCCCAAGGACTAGCCCCATTTTATAGATGGGACAAGTGAGGCCCAGTGAGGGAAAGACGCTTGTCAAGAGTCATAATTACTTTGGGGTACAGCCAAGACCAGTACCTGGGGTGTCCACACACCTCTTTCTAGAATCTCCTCTCCATTCCCCAACAACCAAAGTCCTCTTTCTCCAGAGCTTGTTCCAACATCGGGAAAGCCCCCCTCTCAACTTCGCAGGAGGCCACATCCCTTTATGCATCAGGAACTTCTCTTCTGGAGAATTTATCATCATTGTACTTTTACATTTATTTTTGTGATTCCTTCAATAAAGTCTTCCCCCACTGAGCTTATAAGCTCCATGCGAAGTAGGCTAGTAAGATAGGGAATCAATAGAGGGGTCTGGAACCTGGCAGAGAGTCCACGTGGATATCAGTAACCCCCAAGACGCCTACGGGAAGACCCTCCCCAAGATTCTGCCATTCAGAACAAAGACTTCTTCTAGAAGCCAGGAGAAGCCTGGGATATTCCCCAAGAACTTTATCACTGGATCCTCCTCAGGGATTGATGGGTGGGGTAATCAATCAAAACAGCAAACAGCTGGAACTCCTCCCCTGCCATTAGCAAAGGGGTGGAATAATTAACAGTTCAAAAAGCAGGTATGAGGCCTGAGCATGCGCTCTCACCTCCAGACTCCGACTCTGGCTGCCTTCTCCCCGGCTTGGATCACCACACAAGTAAACCTGGGGACTTCTAATCTACAATGGGGAATTGTAGCCTGTAAATCAGCCCTCTTCATCCCTTTTCAACCCCTTCCTTTCTACCTGGGACCCCGATCTGTTATTTTCTCCCATTTCTCATCCCTCCCTGCCTGAATAAACTAACTCACCCAACGTGCACTTGAAATTCATTTCTGCAGCAGAGTCAAGAACCTAGACAAAATCTGGCAGCACATGAAGTGAAAGAACAGTCTTGTTTGGGTTCACCATTAGCTTCCCTGGTGCCGAGCATGGGGTGGCAGGTAGATGCTAAATAAAATCTATTGTAGAATGACAAACGACTGCAGGGACCAGGCTCTCAGGGTCAAACCATATTGCTCCAATGTTGGCTTCAACCGGGATGGCCCAGATTCTTTCTCCTATCCCGCAAGTCCCCAGGAAAGCCTGCTGGAGGACCAGTGGGCTAACCTGGTGTGCCCCTAACAGGCTCTGCTTCCCCTCAACTGACCGAAGAAGCCACAGCATTTTCCCCCAGGATAAATTCAAGACCACTTCCATACTGCCGGAAGCACTTCATCTCTTTAGCCATCACTGCCTGGCCTCTTATTTTATTCATGGCCACGCAGCCCGATGATTTAGCAGCTTCATATTTAGAGAGAAAAAAATATATTGGAGGTATTTTTAACTGAGCACAGCCAGGCCTCCCTGCCAGGCCCCCCACCTGTGCTCCACACAGAACCTCTGGCCCCAGAGAAAGGCTCCAGCCACTGGAGGCGGAGGCAGTTCAAGCTATAAATCCTCATCTGGGGCTGGTAATCCGCATGGAGAGGAATGACAAATGCTCTATTTAGCCCTATTTCCAAGGAAATTAGAATTACAAATTGGAGCTATCACTAAAGGCTGCTTGAGTACAACCTCTGGAAATAAAGCCGGTGGGGGCAGGGGAGGGCCGCCCTGCTCCTTTGTCAGGTTCCCTTGGGCAGAAAGCTCCCCACCTTGGAAATCACCCCCTCCCCAACCCACCCGCCCACACACCACCAATTAGAAACATGGCCCTGGCTGGCCCTGGGATATCCGCTCCTGTACTGTTCACTGCCAGAGGCCCCGCCAGCCCAGGTAAGCAATCATTTCCACTGAAAGTACGGAAAATTGCCTCTTTAATTGGGTAGATTCTAGAGCTAAGAATAATTTAATTGAAAAACAGCGCTGAGAAGGACTTGAGAAAGGGCCGGGACAGAGATGCCGACAGGGCAGACTGATGACAGGAGGTCCTGGTTTTCAAAGGCGTTTGAGGAAAGAGGCTGGGTCTACACTGCGGCTTGGTCTACACTCCACCACTATCAGCGCCCCCACCCCACCCCTGGACACGCACCTACGCACAGACGCAGGATACGCTGGCCCGGACTGGAAGTGCTGATTTTGAAAGCAATCACCTCATCTCCAAATCATTGAGAACCCCTGGGCAGATGGTTTTGGTTTTAGTTTATTCAGTTTCTTGATTTTGCAGCAAGTAGTAGGATACAGGGGGAATGGTCTGAGGTGGTTACCAGAGGTCCTGGCTTCAAATCCTACTCCTGCCTCTGCCATATCACGTGGTGCATTCTCCCAGCCCCTCTGAGACTCATTTTCCCCATTTATTTGTTTTATTTCTTCACTTAACATCTATTTTAAGAAATAAGTATAAGACACTGTTCTTAGAGCTTTATCAATTCAAGTAATTTAATACTCAAGCTAAGCCTTTGAGACAAGTTCAACTTTGGTCTCCTTTCTTCAGATCAGGTACCCAAAGCATAGAAAGGTTAAGTAACTCGCCCACGGAGACACGACTGGTAAGTGAGGAAGTTGGGATTTGAAGCAAGATAGCCTGTCTCCAGAGTCCATGGTGGCTAAAATATGGAGATGATACTATCAATTCATCTATCCCTCCTTCTCAGAGGAGCTGTAAGAGAATGTAGGTGTGGGGATTGAATCGTGTCCCCCACAAAAGATACATTTGTCCCAACCCCTGGTCCTTGGGTGTGAACCCCTTTGTAAACAGAACCTCTGAAGATGTTCTCGTTAAGGTGAGCCCAAATGGAGTGAGCGTGGGCCTTAATTCAATATGGCGGCCGGCCTTTGCTATGAACAAAGAGAACTGGACATGGAAAGACAAGACACCCCAGGGAGGAGCTGAAAGCAGGAAGCCAACAGAACCCACAAGAGAAAGGAGAAGACATTGCCCAGAACCTGCCGTGTGACAGAAAGGTCGAAGAACCTCAGAGCCTGCCTGCCAGCCAGAAGATACCAACTCCAGGAGGAAGCAAGCCTTCTTGCTCTGCAACCCACAAGCCAGCAACTTCCAGTTGTCAAGTCTCCCCACTGTGCGGTATTTGTTTTAACAGCTGGGAAACTAAAACAAAGCCCCAGCACTAAACCTGCGTTTCTCCACCTGGGTGAACCTGGGCCCTTTACAGGGTTTTCTGACCTGGCCTCCCCCAGCCACTGGGAGCACTTCCCAGCATGAAGCTCAGTGCGAAAAGCCCAGGAATTACCAGGGTGTGTTTTCAGGCTATAACCAGCGTCTTGTGCCTATCAATGCAAGAAAAACACCAGATGACCTTCTGGTCCCTGTTTCTCTGTAACACCCATCCCGACATTGACCTGCCAACCTTAAGCTCCTGTCAAGATAATGCTTCAACAGTGGCCAATAAGATCAGTGCCCAATTAATCACTAATTTGGGAAGTCCTGGGATAAACAGCTTGGCCAACTGCATCGGGCCACACATTAGCGCTGCCTAAAAGCAGCCTACTTTGAAATGCACAGCAGCCCCTTGAAGACTGCAAGACAAGCTGTGCGTCCTCAGGCAAGCCCCCTCCCCTCTCAGAGCCTACAAATGGAGAGGTGGGGGCCCAGTTGCAAAGACCTGTTCCAGCTCCAAAATTCTGTAGCCCTATGACATCATTCAGGTAAAGGAAGGGGACGAGACTATGTCTACGTGTCAGCAGAAATGTCCAGACAACGTGCAATTATCGGCACTCGACCGACCCGTGGTTAACTGCAGGTAATTTCCAGAGGATTTACGGCAACTCCGAAAGCTATTTGGTGAGGGAAGTGATGTATATTCATTCCTGACAGTACAGGAGGCAAGTTCTCTATCTCCAAGCCCATAAATCTCCCCACGTGTCGGGAGGACAAAACCACCAGTGGCTTGTTACAAGCAGGCTGCCTCCCAAACAAAATCAGGATTTATAGGAAGCTATAAAAATGGAGGTGAATTTAAAGCTAGAGGGATGTGAGGGGTATGTGTGAGAGCGTGCATGCACATACATGTGTGTGTGTGTGAGTGGCCAGTGCAGAGTGCCCTCAAGAAATCAAAGCGTAGGGAAGCAAATGTGGCTCAAGCAATTGTGCTCCCCTCTAACAAATAGGGTTCCATTCCTGGGAATGGAAGAGAAGGCCCGCTCAGTGAGCTGACGCAACAAGATGATGCAACAAAAGAGACACAGAGGAAAGACAAACCATGGAGCTGAGGTGGCTCAAGAGACTGAGTGTCTCTCTCCCACGTCGGAAGGTCCCAGGATCAATTCCTGGTGCCTTCTAAAGAGAAGATGAGAAAAGAAGACAGACACACAAGAACGTGCAGCAAATGGACACAGAGAGCAGCAGAGAGCGAGCACAGGAAGCGGGGGCGGAGGGGAGGAGGACTGGGGGCGGAGGGCAGTGATTGATAAATAAAAGAAATCGAAGTGGAAAAGTCAGCGAGGAATGGCCAACGCATAGAATGACAATGAACATGTCTTCTTCAACCCGGTGGCACATACATACCAAGACCCTTCTGGGTGCAGGCGCCCAGTGGAGGGAAATAGAGGGGAGTCGGGGGCGGGGGTACCTGGCCCTGAGCAAGCTCATTCGCGGAGCTCACTCTGCCACGTGACTCTGACTGGATCTTGGAATCTTTCTGATGCTCCGATGACCTCGCCACAAAATAAGAACCCAAAACCTTAAATGTTTTCAGGATGTTGTGAGGATTTCAGAAACTAACATAGGTGAGAAAGAGATCTTTAAAAATAAGGGATAACATGGCCAGAAATAACTCTAATACAGAGCAGAGCAGGCAGGCAAGAATCCTAATAAAGGTACCCAATAAAAGATGCTAAGGGTTTCCTTAAAGAGATGCCGAGAAGACACTGGAGAGAGGAAGAGAGTGGGGGAAAGGAAGAGGGGGAAAGACCACGGGGTGGAGGAGGGAGCAGCACACGGGTGACTAGAAGCGGAAAGAGCCATCTGGAGCTTGAGGACCTGAGAGGAGGAAGAGGCTGCCGCTGGGGAGAGGAGCTGGGGATGAGGCAGGATGGCCCTTTCACTTTAAACCTGCCGTGCGATGTGGGCTTTGAGTTACATGCGTGCATTTCTTTGATAAGAATAAAAATAAACACAGTTTTAAGGGATGGAAAAGGAAGTTAACACTTAGCAAATATACTTCCCACCAGGTACTGCTCTAAAACACTTATAAATATCATCTCATCTGTCATCCCAATAACCCTGCAGGGTAATTAATCAATTTATATTTCATCTAACTGCATTTAATTTCATTTAACCCCGTGGGGGTTTGAGAATTAAGAGTTAAAACATGTAGAGAGTCTGGCAAAGAGCCTGGAGGAATGGCCATGCTCGAGAATGACCATCACTACTGTCGTGATTTGACGAGCACGTGACCCTTTTCCTGAGAGCCACTGTGTCCCCTACCTGGCAGGGGCTGCCCTGCTCTTTCATGACCCTTCTTATTACCCGCCGGGCCGCAGGTTGGGAAAGGGAGTCCAACAGTGAGCACCTGAGCCAAACGAAACTGACAAGGGGCCCCTACTTGAGAACCAAAGACTCAAGATCAGTCCCTGCGGGTGACCTTGTCACCCAGCACCCAGGGAAAGTCTGCCGTGAAGCCGAGGGGACAGCGGCCGTCCCCGCAGTCCCCCAGCCCGGCGTTCCAAGCTGCGCCCCCAGACCAGTGCTGCTCTTGACCTCCTTTGGAACCCAGGCGCCAACAAGCTCCCCGCCTCCTCCGCCGGTTGGAGCTGGGCTTCTGTCACTGGCCCTCGGGGGGGTCGGGAGAGTGCCAAGCCCACACCACGCAGGTCTCTCCCAGGCCTTCGGAGAACAGGTGCCTGAGTCCTGCGAAGGTGCCGGGGAGGAAGGCGTGTGTCTGGGGATTCTGCATTCTGCCTGCTTCTATTTTAGAGCCTGGGAGGAACTCAGCACAGCCATCTCTGGCCGCAGCCCGCAAAGCTGTTCTTTGCATTTCCATCTTTCCCGCCCACGATCTGTGCCATTTGGATTTCATGGTCTAAAAATAGTTCCCAAACTTCCAAGTATGTTGGCATGGGCGGGTGGACTCAAATTGTTAATCTTCTGCAAATGTTTGTACACAGCTCCTCCCCTCCCCCCAATCTCTGTTTCTTGCTGAGTCACTTCCAGCACTCAGTTTGGCCTTTACTGGGAGCAGAAACAACATCGCCGTGAGCACCGATGTCAGCCCTGGCGCTGCACGCTCCGGGGGCCCCCGAGCCCAGGGAAGGAAGGACCAGCACTGTCGGGAGAGAGGTGCATTGTCAAGGGCGCTGCAGGGTGGCGGGACCCTGGTACTGAACCTCTCTTGAGCGTGTGTCCTCGACTGCCACAGAGAGGATAAAACAAGCCGAGTTCAGCAGCGCTTGGTGGGTTAGAGCACCAGGCAGGAGCTGAGCGAACGTAAGCCACGGCGGACTTCGACTGCCATCGTGGAACGACTGAGGGTCACGTGTATTCATTCCCAGCAGCAAAGTCATTCTTACCAAAGAGAAATCTGACCTGTTGTAAAACCCAGGGGAGCTTAGAATCAAGCAAAAATGTGGATGGTCCACCCGCTGCGTCATGTCCCCATCCTCGGCTCACCCCGGCCTCCCTGCTGCCTCCAAGCAGGATGGTCCACCCTGCCCCACGTGGCACTGCCTGCCTTCCTCTCCCTCCGCCTTGATGGATCGTCCTCGCCGTAAGACCAGTCGCTCCCGGCGCCCGCGTGGTAGTGCCCTTCTGCCTGCTTCACCTCTCTCCACCCCAGGCCCGCTCTCCACTGCCCTGTGAGGTGGGTACTGTGAATGCACCCATTTTACAGATGGGAAGGAGATGGATGCAGGGAAGTGCATCAAGCCCGAACGGCCTCGCCCCAGAGCCCCTGCTCCACGCACCTTTCCACTCTTGACACCGAGGGCATGTTTTCACCAAGCCCCCGTAAGCCTGAGCACAGGGACAGCGCGCTCCTCAGCCTGGGGGGGTCCTGTTCTTGGGGATGTCCCAGTAAACTGTGCCCTGCATCTGCCGTTTCTGATGTCAGCGTTTCCTGGAGCTATTTTTTATCCATATGGAAGCAAAAAGGTCCCCAGCTTAATTTATTTCATGCAGTGACACTAATTAATGTTCCAAACACTGGGGCCTGGGGATTTCGGGGTGTGCGTATGTACGTGCGTATGCATGAGAGCAAGCACGCATGCGCGCTGTGTTTGGGTAACTTTTATTTTCCCCCAACTTTTGAAATGATAGATGTGGATCCTTTACCTGAGCCAAACCATTTCAATTCAAAAAGCAGTTTGGGTTTTCCCGAAGTCATAAACCACCACCATAAACTGCCCTCTAACCCGCAAGGCTGATAAATCCTTCGGCCTCCTGCAGCCGTGCTTGGCTCTGGCTCATCACGGACTTTAAACACAGGGAATCGGGGGCCTGAAGTAGCAGCCACGGGGACGCGGCCCTCAAAGCAAGAAGTCACCTGGTGATCACCGAGGCGGGTGGTCCTCGACCGAGGGTGCCGCTGCCCCCGTCGCAGGCTTTGCAAAGCCTGGGGTGGTTTGGTTTGTCACAACCGGCAGCTCTCCTGGCATCCTGGGGGCAGGGCCAAGGATGCCGAGCACCCTGCAAGGCAGGGACATTTCTGCCCCCGAGCAATGGTCCCATCCATTAACACCAACGCATCATCATGGCGAAACCCTAGAAAGCACCCAGTCACTCCATTTCTGCAGGGAAGAGGGAAAGGCACAGAGGGATGGAGTTCTTGCCCAAAGTCACTCAGCAATTTCACAGTTAAGGAAAGTCTTATTCCTCCAACGACATCTCCTATATCATCCTCTCACCACCCACTTACTCCATCAGGACCACCGCAGCCCGATGGGACGAATCACGCCTTTCCCGCATGCATTTTCTCACCGCCAAGGCTTTGCCAAAGTTACGCCCTCTGCCTTCAGCCCTAACCTTGACCCTGATACCATCTCATCCTTCCATGTCTGGATCAAAGGCTGCCTCCTCCAGGAAGCCTGCCAGAGCTGCGTCTCAGACCTAAACCACGGCAGTCTGCCAGTACTTGGACACCCGGCCCGTATTACAACCTGCCTTTGTCTGAGAGTAATGTCAACAACACTGTGCCACCAGCTGCTTGACAGCATGGTGCCATCCAAAGGGAAGGTCATATCCCATTTCACCGAGGGAGAATCTGAGGCCCCCCCGGAGGCCCCATGGGTGGCACGGTGAGGGTGTCCCCCGCGTATGATGGCAGGGCCCACGCTGTGGCCACCAGGCCACCCTGCTGCGCAGACGTGCACACACCTCCCATCTGGGCACTGAGGTCCCTGAAGGCCACATTGCATCCATCCACACCTGCCTCCTGTCAAGCCCTCTGTGACGGGGTGGACGGGCCCAGGACAAGAGCTCAGGCGTCCTCACTCGGGCCCAGGGCACGTCCACTCCATTAGGCCACCTACGGCCCAACATGCCCTCTCCCGAGTACGTGGCGAGTCACAGAGAAGGGCCACGAAGTGAGCAGTCTCCCACCCACCCCCAGCGGCCACCTACAGTTAACAGAGAAGCTGCAATCAGCCGAAATGAATCACCTCCGGGCCGTTCTTTGGGCTCCACAGGCCGCCCGGGAAATGGCAGTGGGCAAGGCTGCCTGATTCGGGGTGGGAAGGCAGTGAGCACATGATCCTCAGAGCCCCACTGCGGAGACCCGGGCCAGGCAGCCGCTGGAGGGGGCCTGGCACTGACTGGAGCAGGGAGAAATACGCCTCGGTCATCGGCTCCAGCCTCTTGCTGGGGTCCTGGTCACCCAGCATCAGCTGCCTCCTCAGAAGCCACTTCTCCGCCTTTCTCCCAGCTAGCACGACCCCACACAGGCTGGCTGGCCACGTGCCCGGCTCCCAGGGGTCATCAAGATGGGTCTAAGCCAATCACAGCAGTCCCGACGGCCACCGCAGGGGAGGGGCAAGCAGCTTGGGTCAGTGCTATGTGCAGGGAAACCTACGGTCCCCTCCTGCCCTGTCCAGGCTGGGTGGCAGTGGACCTGCCCTGCTGACACGGCCTGACCTTTGCCTCTTAGGGAAGTCATGGGAGCAGCAGCGCTGCTTCATCAAATGAGGGCAGCGGGAAGGGGAGCAGAGAAAGCCAGGCTCGCCTTGGAACAAAAGGACCTGGGTTCAAGTCTCAGCTCGGGTCCTCAGCCATGGTGTGACACAGCCACAGGACTTGATCGGTCTGGGGCGGGGCATCCACGTTGACAGAGTGAGTCTGAAGACTGACATGGCACCAGGCCTACCTGACAGTGTTGTCACAGGATCTGACAAAACATGTTTTCAATGGTTAGCGGGACGGAGCCATCGATAAAGAACAGGAGGCATGATACCACTGCTCTATTACTGTTATTATTTGAAACTAAGGAATTTCCCCCTCCCTCTCCCTTTCTCTCTCTCTCATCTGTTTCCCTCCTCCTCCCCTCCCTCCCCCTCTGTCTCTCCTTCCCTCCCTCTCCCTTTCTCTCTCTTTCATCTCTGTCTCCCTCCCTCCCCCATACCCTCCCTCCCTCCCCTCTACTCCCTGTCTCTGGAGGGCACGTGGTCTAAGTAAACATGTTTCTTCTCATCTCTGTGTTCTTAAGAAACCTGGGGCAGAGAGCAAAACTCCATTTTATAAGCCTATTTTTTCTCTTTCTGTACAAACTGCTTCCACAAGCCACAGCAGTACTTCAGAACTCACACGTACACACCTCCTTAGGTTCATGAGCAGACCCTTAAGGTAGAAAAGACAACACGACGTCGGCGTTACTTCTCTTCACTGCCATCATGTCTACCTCGGCAGGCCTGGCGAGAATGAGGAAGGAGCCACCATTCACCAGACGCCTGCCACGAAGCACGGCCAGGCTTTGGGCTGAATTATAGCCTCGCATTTAATTCACAACAGCCATCTGGCTAACCAAGTGCCATGTTACAAATGAGGGAAGAGGTTTAAGCTGGTTGAGGGGTTTACTCAGCTAAAAATATGGTAGATTCAGGATTCCAAGTCAGGTCTTACCGACAGCCACGTCTGCTTCTGCCACTTAGACTGGGCACTAGGTCCCTTCAGGACTGCCACTGTGTCCATCTGCCAACAAGACCTTCTGGTACGCCAAGCCTTGCTTTAGGCTCTGGACTGCAGGAAACGAATGCCCGCAGGTATGAAATGAACAGCTGGGGAACAATTCCTCGATCCCTTTAAATAACCCAATTCAAGGTTCACCCAAATCTAGGTTTTACGAGCCTGCTTTCTCTTACAACAATTTAAGCACTTCTCCTTTACCAGGAGAATAAATCAAGCCTTTGAGCTCTAACTCCGTGACACAGGCCTGGCCAGTGTTACACTCTGGGAAATGAAGGAAGAAATGGTCTTCAACTCTGTGTACCTGATGAAATCCACTGCTTGCAGATGGAAAGCTTCCCTGACCCTCTTACACAGCGTCGACAACTTTACTTGGGCCCCAAGTAAACTCAGTGTATGCAGATAGTAGAGTGAGCATCCGGCCGCCTTGCAATTATTTACCTACCGACTTGCCAGTGAGCTCCTCAAGGGCATCCCTGCCTCACCTGTGCCTGGCCAAGGCCTGGCTCGCATGACCTTGGTCGATTGAGTGGCCAGCCCGCCTGCCTGGAGTTTGAGCTTCAGCTCTTCGGGGGCCTGTATATCAAACCTAAAGGATCGACATTTTTCCACGACTTTTCTTCCCACCCAGGTAACGTCCTGGAATTATAGCACAAAAGAAGAGTGCAAGGGGAAACTGCACTACTTCCTTCAGTGTCTCCATACCACAAAGGTGACTCTCACCTCCACAGGAAAGCAGGACTGAGGCACAGGGCGGAAGTCACAGCCCACGGCTCACAACCGAGGTTCCGCTGTTCTCTCTCTCAAAAAAAGATGTGTTTGTAAGAATGCTTGGAATATCTATTTTCACCGTGTTTTGAAAACGCTAGTGTTTCTCACATTATAAATTAGTAAGAGTCTTCATTCTTTGAAAGTATCACAAAAGCCATTCCTAGTCATAGTGTGAGCGGGCCTGAAGTTCCTAAGGCTTATTTAAAATAACTGTTTTATTTGGTGAGAATCACTAACATACGCGCACACCCTAATCGGAGCAAGGTGACGGCTCCTGATTCTAAGGAATTAGGCAACGGCGGGCCTTGAGGCCCACACAAACCCAGCCCATGGCAAGAGCTCGAAGGGTTAGCGCACGTTAGAAGGCAGGCACCGACTCGCCTTTATAGGCGTTTCATTCCGTTTGTTTTTTGTTTTGTCTTTTTACCCGAATGGCTATCCTAAGTGAAAAATCAACGAGGGAACAAAACACTACGGAATGATTGTGACCCTTAGGCCACAAGACCTCCCGTACTTAAGAACCACTGGGAAAACGCAGGCCAGTCTGTGTGCCAGCAGCACCTGCCGAAGGTGGCCTTCTGAAAACACACGCCCCCTGCGGGTGGGCGCCTGGCATTTCTGGCTAAGGCACTGCTCTAAGAGGTCAGGCCTCTGGCCAGGGCACTTAGCCAGCGACAGGCTGGAGGTGAGGCTGACTCTGGGCTGCTCTACGTGTTGCCGGGCTCCCCCCGGGGACCGAGCCTCGGCCGCCCCCGCTGTAACCGGCTTGCTAATGCACCTGCTGCAGTCGACCTTCTCCCTCCTATCTCCCCGACTTCCCCAGTTTCTCTTGGCATCACCTCCTAAACCACTCACACTAAGAAGATACAGTATTACCACTCTGCCCTGGGATGCTGCCGGGCACACTTGCCCTCAGCAGCCGGACAGGCAGGGATGAGGAATCCGAAGCCATCAGAAGCGGAATGACGGGGTGAAGACTCCAGAGCGAATCGGCGGAAGACCTGGGGAAAGAGCTCCTCTTCCCTGACGGCTGGGCCAGTGTCCCCTGTGCCCTGGGCCACACCTCAGGAAAGCCACCTAGAGTGCCAACCCAACATGGCACAGAGAAATGCTCTTCCAAATGCCAGTGACTCTTATTAACACAAATATTAAGAAACGGGGTGGCCATGCATTGAGCAGACGGTGGTGTGCCCCAGAGACGCCATCTGAAACAACCCAAGTGGATAAAACACGAGTCACCATAACATGATGGTTTGGCCTGCCCTGACTCAGCACGGAACTCAGTGGCGATCAGAGACCATACCAATAGAGGACTGGGCTGGTTTGGAGAAAATGGGATCCCAGAACTGAGAATTTCAGCAAGAAGAGAACCTCTCCTTGGCAAGAAGCCAACTGACACCTTTGTCCTAAAACATTAAGTCAGCCGCTACCTGCCTTTCATCTTCCTTCTGTTCATTCATAAAGGACCTGCAAGAATCAAGAAGGAAAAAAATCCCTGAGCAATAACCATTTTGCCCTGGAAAAAAATCCTAACATCTCTAGCCCTTCTGCAATAAAGTGAAGATCCAGCCCATCAAGCAAAACTGCACTTTGGCTGGGATTTGATTCTGCTCCTAAGAGGGCTACAGACCCAGAAGCAACGCTGTTCCACTGGCCCCCAGCTGCCAGAGGACCAGGGGCAAGCCCGCGTGGATGACTGCAAGCCCGCCTTGGAAGAACGGCTGGCTGAAGTCTTCCCCTTGCCAGTATTGTGACCTTAGGCAAGTTTCTAAGTGCCATGGGCCTCAGTTTCCCCTCCTCTACAGGGAGGACACCCGTTCAGCTCTCACAGCCTCTCATTTTTGTTATCTGCCAATTTTGTCCTTCAGTGCTGAGCCCCCAAGTCCCATCAACTGTTGTTAAGTAACTTCCGCTGATTTGTTCCATTAGATTTGCAGATTATTAAGGCCTGCTGGCTTCGTTTTATTGACTGGTATCAGCAAGTGGAGAAGCGTACCATCGCTGTCACATGTGGTATCAGACAAAGTGAAAGCTGGGATTTTAGGAAAGGGAGGAGTAGGGAGATAAATAGCTTGATAATGCTAAGTAATTTTCCATTAGAGAAGATAGCTTGGACCAGATGAGCATTTTCCCCTAGCTCAGTATTTTCAAGTCTTGTAGGATAAGATTTCATCCCCTATCCCCAAGAAGAGATCAGTAAGGATAGAAACTGACTCCAATTGCTGTGAACAGAAGAACAGAAGGGGCCAACGGCAGAGAAGCTCTGTGTGGGCTGCTTGCTGTGCAGGGGTGACACTGGCTTAGGAAAACCAAATTTGGTGATCTGTTAAAAGGGAACTAACCTAGCAGTTATCATTACTAAAACAAATGCAAAGCAGATTTCCCTGACATTGAACAGAGGGCACTGCCCTAGAGGTGACAGTATAAACTATGAAATTACATAAAAATGCTGATTATTGATATGCTGGTTCTATTTGCCCCCACTCAATGGAGTCCAGAAGATTCTGCGTGGCTCTTGGTGGAGATGGGGGTGATGAGTAAGAAAAGGGAACCCCAGCCCTGAGGTCCTCAGCAGGGAGAGAAGACACTCCAGAGGAAGCCAGCTGGAGCCCAGTGCAGAGTGTGAGGGTTTACTCCACTCCTCATTTGTAAACTACACACAGGAAGTCTGCGTCCCCACAGGGAAAACACGGGGCTCAATTCCCTCATTAGACTGGGACAGGCTTGGCCCTTCCCAGGACTCAGCGAGCGACCTCCAAATGAACGAGCTGAGCATACTAAGCAGCACCTTTCTATTCCACCTTTGTCCTCATCTGGACAGAGCCCAAGGCTGAAAGGACCTTTGTGACTCGGTCTATAGAGAATCCATGGATCCAGGAAGCCCTGTCCAGCTCAGCCACCAGGTCTCAGGCAGGCCTGGCCGCACGCTGGCATCCACAGGCATCCCCTGAGGGCCAACAACGCTTGGCTCGGGGCCGTGGACCGAGGCTCGCGCTTTGTGGGGTGGGGTCTGTCCTCAGTACCCACGTGCAGGCTTTCTGTCTTGGTATGAGTTTAGCTTTCTTTCTAAAAATTATATTTAACTTTTTCTTAAAAAAAAAAATCCAAAAGTTGAAAGATCGATGCAATACAAATTCACATATGCTTCACCTAGATTTACCAAGTGTTCACATTTTTGCCACATTCGCTTCTCTCTCTGTGTTGGCCTGCCTCTCTGTGAGGATACACAAATTAATACACTTATTTCAGAGTAAACTGCAGGCCCCATGATAACGTCATCCAAAACACGGTGCCATGTAGCTCTGAACGAGAGAGAACATTCACCTACCTTACCACAATATAATTATCACACAGAAGAAACTGAACTTTGATACAATAATCTTGTCTGATATGGAATCCATGTTCAACTTGTCTTAATTATACAAATACTATTCTCTATTTTTCTAATCCAAGACCAATCAAGGATTGTGCATTGCATTTGGTCGCCATGCCTCCGGAGACTCAGTTCCTTGGAAACAATTTGCTCATGTCTCTTTTTCCTGCACGACAGAGATCCTCTGAAAGGGAAGTTCTCACAATCCGAATGTGCCTGTTGGGTGTGTGTCATTAGATTCAGGCCTTTTATAGGCACAGCTGGGGATATGCTTGACAATGACTGAATGTCTCAAGATACACAGGTTGGATGACTTGGCTCTGGTGAAATCAGCCAGTTCTCTCTCTCAAGGTACTTTGCCACCTCTGTAATTAATAAGCGATCTTCAGGATGATAGTATATATCCTATTCCCTAAAAAAAAACTTCCACCCAAAGGTTTTAGAGTCTATTGATGATCCTTGCCTAACTCAATCTACCTTGATCGCAAAATCTTTTTTCCCCCAAAGTTCCCAAGGTGCTTTTCAAGTGCAGCTGACCTTGAGATGCCGGGATAAGTGATCCCAGGCAGATACAACCCAGTGGAGGGTAAGCCTGTGGGAGAGGAAGCTTCCAGTCATTTCTTATTTCAGATGTTCTTCACTCTATTCAAAAACTCATTTCCTTCTGTTCTAGTTTCAGAAGAGGAGGAAGACATGATTTTCACAGATTTCCTCTCATGCTAGAGTTGTTTGTTGAAGGCAGCTGCTCCACCCTCTTGCAAAGTATGATTTAAAACACCTGGCCAGAAAATCACCTGCTCCAGGAAGCCTGCTGCCATGTCTTTACCATGGAAAGGAATGGACCACCTCCTTCCCTGTATCTGCTCCATGCTCCATGATGCCTATTTGTGACTCTCCTTGAATAAAAAGAGGGCATCTGGAGGCTATGGAAAAGTCAGTATCTGCAGAGCGTGGCTGGAGCCGAGCACACAGTAGGTGCTCCACAAATTCTTTTTTATCGATTTCAGCCCCCTTGGTCTCTGAACAACTGCGTATTAGGTCCCATCGCACCCCAGGGACTCCTCTTGGCTCCAGTATCGTCCATAGCATCCCCTCACAACCCCTGTCGCCTGCACTTAGCTGTCTGTTTTCCAGCTAGACTGGGGGCACTCTGACGGCCACCGGGCTCACTGACAGAGACCTCGAACCCTGCACAAGGCCAGACACGGAGGAGGCACACACTGCAGGCTTGCAGAGTGCTGGGCTGGCAGCGAAGGAGTCAGCAAGCTCTCCCGGGCTCGCCATCCAAACCTCTGACCCAGGCCGTGGGACGCAAAGGGGGGTCCTGCCCCAGCAGCACCAGCATCCTCCAGGAGCTGCTGAGAAATGCAGAGGCTCGGGGCCCCGACCCCCTGAATCTGAATCTGCAGTTTAACAAGATGCCCAGGAATCCGCGGGCCTGTCAGTTTGAGAAGCCTGGGGGTCTGCGGACCAGCAGCACAGCCTCCCCCTGGGACCCTGCCGAAAAGCAGCCATGAAGCCCTCCCCCAGCGGGGCGGCGCTTCAATTGTTCTCTTACCTGACTCCACACCTCCTGCCACTGAAGACAACCACCGACATGGTGAAGAGCGCACCTCGTGGGCGGAAGACCCTGTGGGATCCCAGCTCGGCCATGCGAGCGGCCGTGAGAGCCTGGGCACATCCGGACTTCCCGGGTGCTTTCATTCATCTGAAAAGAGGGGCATCGTGCACCCACCTCCCTCCCAGCACTGACGGCCCCCTGGTGAGAGCCCATTTCCTAGACAGTGAACGACTGGTACCTAACACCTGCCAGCCCCCAGAAACGGCCCCACTAGTGCCTGGGCTTGTTGCTCTCAGCCCCTTACTCAGCTCTTCTGGAGGAGTTTGAAAATGCCTTAAGGCAGAGTTCTGGGAGGAAGGCAGGGAGCTGAAACAATACAGAGGAACATAAAAGGGGATTATTAAAAAGAGGGATGGGCATGGATTTTATGATGGGTAAACCAAGGCAGAGTAAACATGATCAGGAAGGGAAGCAAAAAGCAGGAAGGGGGCAAATTTACAGAGTGTCTACAAGGCCATCTCTAGGTGTTCTGTACACATCACCTTTGTTAAACATCACAACCCTGGGAGGGGGGCATTGTAGAGCTAAAGGAACCGAGATTCAGGAAAGTTGAGCCAACGGCCCCATATCACACAACTGAGATGGCGGAGCTGGATCCAACCCAGCTCTGTCTGACCCCAAAGACTGCCCTTACCACTGAATAAAGGCGGACAACTTCTCAAAATCCTTGGTTCTCAATATTAAGAAGGAAACTGGCAAGAATAGGGGCAGAAAGGCAAAGGTTGGGTATGAGTGGGGTGAAAAGAGGTGGGGATGGACTGAGAATGGTGAAGACCAACATGAGCGGGAGATGAGAGGGAGAGGCATAGGGTCAGACAAGGAGAATGGCAAAAGGAATGGACAGATGGAGAAAGACAGAGAGAAAGGGGAGGGAAGTAAGAAAGAGAGGAAGGGAGGGAAGGGGGAAGGGAAATGCATTAAATGAAAAAGTTGAAGCCTTCATTATCTAGAAAAATTATGCCCCTTCAATGATAAATTACAGATTGTAGGACAGGCTGAGATGCTGTCCAAGGGACTCTTTCTATTCTGGCAGGTAGACCTAACCCTCAGATTTCTGTTACTATTAACGATGTTTCTGTTAGAGTAAATGTCCTACAAGGCAGAATTGTTCTGTATTGTTTTGTTTACTGCTATATCCCCAATGTCTAGAAGAGTACCTGACACAGAGAAGGCACACAAGAAATACCTGTTCACTGAATGAATGACATGAAGTACTCCACAAATAACTACCTTTTAGTGAGCATCTCTTCCACTCAAGGTGCTCTTAGCTTCACAAGAGCCAATAATTTTGTGATTTCATTTTTCAGGTGAAGAAACTCAAGCTCAGATTTTCAGCATCTCGCCCAAGACCACAGCAGCCGTAGGAGGCAAAGTGAGTAAGAACCCAAATTTCTCTCATCCCAAAGCTGTGTCTCTCCTCCACCGTAAGGACTGTAGACCCTTTAGCCAACGTGCTAACTCCACTAGCCAGGTCCCCAACTCCCCTTTACGTCCCAGAGCAGATGCCTGTCCTTGTCTCTCACCACCCAGTCTTGCCTGGCAGATGTCTCTGGAGCCAGCCCACCTCGAGAATGCCATAAGTGGGTATTGCCCATGATCATTTCCCCCTGGTGTGTCAACAGAAGTGTTTGCTGACCCTGGAGATACGGTCAGGGCAGCCGGATGCTTGTACAGTGCCAACACAGCAAGGATGCTAACAAGAAGCCAGCATCTCACCCCTAAAAAGGCAAGGAAGGAGAGTTCCTGGAGAGCCTATGACAGCCACAGTGCCAGGTGGGTGACTTTTAAGGCCACCTTCATTCAGATTCAACTAATAAATACCTAGTGCTATTTGTTGGACTAATTGCATTTGTATATGTTATTTCCTTTAAACCTCAAAACCGGCCTGTGACAGGGTGTTATTATCCCCAACTTACAGTTAAGTGGCTCATGCAAAGTCACAGAGACTTAGGGTAGAGTCCACAAATGAACTCCAAGTCCAGCAAAGCTTTCCATAAATGCCAAACCCCTTTCCAGCCATGAAGCTAAAGAAGCAGAGAAGTGATCAGCTTCGCAGAGGTTACAGATGGTTCCCCACTTCCTTTCCCTCCTTACAGCCAATTTTAGGACTTCCAAGAGCTTTTCATTAAAATTTGATAATGCTGACTTGGGCTACTTGCCGTTGTTGTTGGTATGATAATAGAACCACTGTCTATAGCAAGGTCTTGGCTAACCAGAATCCTGACAGAATGCTTCCATTCCTGCCTTCAGCAGATGCCACACAGGCCATGAAAATTGAGAAGTCCAAAGAATGAAGACATAGACCTTGCCCTCAAGAGCTTACAGCTCAGTGGAGACACAGCCAACAGATAAACACAAGGCACATGCAAAATGGACCAAGGTGAAGGTGACTGCCCAGAAGAAACCAGGAGATGGGTGTTTAAGAGAGAAAGGCGAAGGGGGGGGCCTTTGAGTTCTCATTTGCTGTACTCTACCTTTAGGACAGAGAAAGAAAACTCTCATTTCATGAGTCTGGTTCATTTAAACAAAATGCAAGCATTGGACTGTGAGCCCTTGGCCAGCCCAATCTCCTCATCCCCTTATGCCATTAGCCACAGCTCAGAACAGGCTAATGGATGCTCCGAACCACGAATTTCAATGCCTTGCAAAATCCTGAATCATCAATTACGTCCACTTGATTGGGTTTCCTCCTAAGGCTGGAGGAAGGATAAGTGATGCATGCGCTGATGAGGCATGCTTCAATAGCAGAAGTTCAAACCCAACCCAACCCAATTCATCAGAACCCACAGTCCCACCACCACTCTACCTCTTACCGCACTTCCTTAACATTGTGGTTCCCTGAGTTCTAATGGGCCCCTGCTCTGATCCCAAACTCCACCACCAGCCATGTGCCAGCTGCGAGCTAGGAAAGGGGAGACAGAGGCATTACTAAGCGCCCTGAACTACCAACAGGGGTAGGGTACCGAGTGGCATCTCGTGAAATGCCCAAGTCCTGCCATCATTGGCAGAGGGCCAGAACCGGGATCCAGGCTCAGAAATGGAGCTGACCTGCATTCAAATATAATTCCAGAATGCATGTGCTCTGCTGATGGGCAAATCATGTTATCTCTTAAAGTTTTCATACCCTCACCTATGAAACAGATTTCCACTTCATAAGATCATGGGAAAGAGTAAATGATTTAAATGCATTTGCATGTATGAAAGTAACTAACTAAGTATCTGACTTCCAATTTTCCTAGGTCCTTCCTGGAAAAATGAGGCCACAGGTCCTGGCATTCTCAAACTTGCTTCCTGGTGATGGAATGATTCTAGAGACAGATAAAATTGAGGCTCTGCCGATAGTAGGCTTTGGCTATCTCAGCCTCAGACTGGGCAAGGCAGGGCTGCTGGTGTTAGCCGAGAAAGATGGGAGAAGAGAAAGGGAGCCAAAAAGATCCAAAGGGACCCCAGGTCCTGAAGCCAGTCAATACTGAAGTCAGCCGTACTGAACACCACTTACGTGCAAGAGGACATCTGAGTCACGTATGTTTGTGTGCAATTTGTTGTGCCTTTTTAAAATATGAACTATTCCAACTGAACTTCAATTCAATTTAACTAAATGCAGTGCTAGAGATGGGCAGATGAATGTATTTTAACCCCCTTTTTAACCTCCCTGGAGAGAGCAAATGAAAGAGCAACTGCTAACCTCTTCTCTAGCCAGATCCTCGCCAACACCCTCAGACACACACACTTGCCAGATCCTCACCAATACCCTCAGATACACACACACACACACCTGCAGCCACCAAAGTCTGCATCACCCCAAATCCACGTTCCTGCGTAGCCACCTCCCGTTCCTGCGGGTTCTTCTGCTTTCCCGGAGGTGCCCTCCCCAGGATGCCCTAACCTCTCTGAAGACACCTGTTGCTAAGTCAGGTCTTGTGCAGACGCCCCCACCTCGTGGCCAAATTTGGAAAAGCGTTTCCAAGGGAAAAGACTGGCAGGTGTCGGTGAACTCCTAGATTCCCTGAACCTCTTCAGGCCATTTTGGTCACAGGTCAGTTGGAGTGGAACAGAGAGGACAAACCACTATCAAGGCACGACAGGTCAAGGCCATGGCCAATTCCCTGCCAAGCCTCTAATTTTAAAAAAAAGTACAGCTTCCATGAGGATGACATTGAGAGAGAGAGCTGGAAGGGCCCTGCCAGCTCTGAAGCATGTGCTCATGGACCAAATCTCCCCGCCCGGCGTAGGGAGCCACCACCCCTCATACCCTCCTCCTCCAACACAGGAGGATTTTGCACCCTATCCGGTGCAGAACAGAGTTCCGTCTCCCTTCCAGCCATGGAGTTGCAAGCTGACTAGCAAGCAGGTTCCTTCTAGAAGCAGGGCGCTCTGAGGGCAAACCTCCAGCCAGGGATTCTTCACATCTCCAGGGCCCCTGCCCAGGTGAACGCAAGAGAAGGGTCAGGGGTTGAGGCTGGGGGGTATCAAAGTCCGAAGCCTTGGTCTCCAACTTCTGACCCTGTTAAGCTCCAGTCCCTCAGTCCAGGCTTAGAGACTGTGAGACAGATGCACGCAGGCGCACACACAGACTCCTATTCAGTCCCTAAAAAGAACCCAAAGGCAGGCGTTTGGATCAGTCCAAGCCCCGAATTACAGCAACACCGGGTTCTCTTCTATTCCAGGGTGGAGTCCTAAGAAAGGCAGGACAAGCAAGCAAAAAGGGGGCACACACACCCGGTTCTGGGCACCCCCAACTCCAGGATGTGTCCTCTAAACTCAGGAGCAATCCCAAGAAAAGGGACCCACCCCAGGCAGAAACACAGCGCTCACGGAAAGATCCACTTCATCCTGTTCAATCCCCAGATTAACAGGAAAAAGCACAGAATTTCTTTACGCTCCGATACGAACTCCCCGAGAAGGTGCCAGAAACGCGCACACGGGCGCCCTCATGTCAGGGCAATCTCCACACTGGCTGCGGAACCACGCTCGATTCTTCTAAGCCCTGGGACCACCGTCCGAGAGCGGCTCAGACACACAAACGCACACGACAGAGAAACAACCCGAGGGCGGGCGGGTTTCCAGCTCCGCTGGCTAGCGCCTCGGGGTTTTACCCAGGACCCCGCACCCTCCCACCCGGGGCTGCAGAGCCCCCCCCCCCCCCCCCCGCACCCCAGTCGCGCCGCGGCCGAGGGGCCGCCCGGAGCGGCCCGGTACTCACACCAGCGCGTGGTAGAGCAGCGCCCAGCCCCGCGGTCTCTCGAGGGCGTCGTAGATCAAAGTTTGGACGCGCCGGTACTTGGCGTTGTTCCTCTTGACCGGGCGGCTCAGCGGGGTCTTGGCCAGGAGCCCGATGCCCTGCGGGGTCCTCCGCAGCCCGTCCTCGCGGCCGCCGCCCTCTAACAGTAGGGTCCCGTCTTTGTCCACGCCGGCCCCGAGCGCCAAGGTGACTTGCTCCACGTCTCCGGGCACCAGCCCCACTTTCCGCTCTTCGTCGCCGGCCGCCGCCGTGTCCCCCCCAGCGGGGTTAGCGGCTCCGCCGCCTCCGCCGCCCCCGCCGCCGCCCCCGGCCGCCCCCGCCGCCCTGCGCGCCTTGAGCCCCATCTGCCTCGCCCCCGCCGGCCGCTGTGCCTTCTCCGCTGCTGCTCGGGGAAGAAGGGGCGCTCGGGGTGCGTGGACTAGGCGGCGGCGGCGGCTGCAAGCCCGGGAACTCCAATGCCATGATCCGCGCGCCCCTCCCCACCCAGCCCCAAGAGCAGGCAGAGGCGGGGGGCCGGGGAGGCCGGGCGGGGGGCAAGAGGGTCACATCCCGTGTGGGTCAGCTGCGGGACCCCGAGGGGCGCGGGCCGGGGGCTGCGGGAGCCCGCGAGGGCGCGCGAGGCTGCCGCGGAGGCGCTAGGGCGCGCGGCGGCGGGAGCCTGGCACCGGCGCTCCCGGGCGGCGGCGGCGGCGGCACCCGGGCCGGCCAGCCCGAGACAGCATCGCAGTTTATTTACGAGCCGGATGCCAGCCGCCCTCCCGCCCGCCCGCGCCAGCCCCACGCGCCGCCGCCGCCTCCCTCCTCCGCGCTCCCACCCGCGCCCCTCCCCGCCCGCTCCAGCCTCAGCCCCGCAGCAGCAGCAGCAGCAGCAGCAGCAGGAGCGAGCGCGCCGCGGGCCAGGCGCACGCCGCCTCCTCCCCTCCCTCCCTCGCCGGGGTGGGGCCCCATTGTCCCGCCCCGTCGCGGCAAGAGCCAGGCAGCGCCCCGCCCCACCCCAAGCCCCTCCCCAACACCCCTCCCTACTGCCCCCCAACCTTTTGAGCCCGGGAAGCCTGCCCGCCACGGGGCTGCCCCCGCAGCCCCCGGGCCGTGCGCGCCGCAGCAGAGGCACTGAGCTCTCCGCGGCCCCGTAGGCGTTGGGGGTTCCCCGGGAGGGGCATCGGGGGTCAGGAAGGAGAAGAGGGTAGGGAGGAGAGGCGGGGGAGCAGCTCGCTCTGGTCGGGTGGCCGCAGCGAGAGGTTTGCTCATCGCCCCCACCCCCGCTCCTGGGCTTCGGAAGTAAAATCTAAGTTGCGGGGTTGGCCCAGGCCGAGCGCACCGCCAGCGCGCTCGCTCCGGGATCGCCTCGCTCGAGGTTCCCTAGACCCCGGTATTCGTGGTTCACGGTGGGAGCGCAGCTCCTTCCCTCCCGCGGGCCTAGAACAGCACCTCCGGGGCCAGGGTGGGCGAGTGCTGGAAAAAGAAGCACGCCGCGGTCCAGCCCTGGGTTCTGCCTGCGCTCTGAACTTGCGCTCCAGGCAAGTCGTTTCCTCTCAGCGGGTTTCTATTCATTCAGTCACTGCACCCCGCATTCCAGCGGGAGGTGAAAGACAATAAGCAAGACAAGCATGAGCAATACAGGGTCCAATGATGATAAGCAGGAGGAAATAGAGCGGTGCTGCGGGGTGGATGAGGGCAGCGTGTTGAAATGGGCGGTCTAGAAGGGCTCATCTCGTGGAGGTGACGTGGAGGTGAGACCTAGAGGACGAGCTGGGGGCAACTACGCAAATATCCGGAAGAGCCTCACTGCAACCTCAGAAATATCTCGACGAAAGCATTTTGACGATACTTGAAGTAAAAAGCCTCATTTGTAAACACAGGAGACTCAAGGACCGCATGGAAAGCAGGCGTGTGAATTGATTACCATGCAACTAGTCAAAAGTTCAAAACTCCGGAATGACAGTTTGGATGCACTGCAAAGAGGAGGCTTCTCCCTTTCACAGTCACCGCCTGTCAAATATTAACGCTGTGAGAGAAAGTGCAGGGACTATTTCTATGGCTTCCATATAGGATGAGGTGAAATCAATATCAAAATCATGACTCTGATCCAATTAAATCCAATGACAGGGAAACTGCCAGGCAGTTGAATCTAGGAAACTGATTTGCTTTGATGGTTTTATAATCCTATGGAGAGGGCTGTTCAGTTGTTTAATTGGGGGCGGGGGAGGGGGGGGGGAGTTGTTGGAAATATCAAAACTGGAGTATAAAACAAAAACAACAAAAAATAGGGTGTAACCAAGAACCATTTGAGGGACTACAGAATTACAACACTCTATAGCACAGATTCCAGCAAGGAACTCGAACATACTGTATCTCATTGGAAGGAATCTCCTCTGAGGCCTAAAGTCTCTGAGAGCCTCATGTCCACGTCCCAGAGGGGGTGGTACCAAGAGGGAGAATTCGGGGCAGAGTATCTGCAGAGGCAGAGCTGGGGCTCTAGAGCAAACAACTGCACATTCCCTCAGGGCTTTGTGTCCCAGCTCTGGCAACCTCATCCTTCAACGAGCCTCAGTTTCTGCAGATGATACTTGGGTCGTGGTGGTTATTGTCACCAAATGAGCAGGGCAGAATCCTAGGTTCTACAGGTGTTGGTGAATGGTGACATGGCCTCTGTTCTCACCCTGTTCCCAAAATGCATGAAATAATTGTTTGAGACTTTTTAAGTTTTACTCATTTGCGGCGTAAGAAACGCATAGTAGCTGTAGAAAAATTAATAAACAAGCAACAATGATAATTCATCATCTCATTGCCCAGAAACACCTTCTGCTAATATTATGGCAACAGCTGCCACCCCTTCTGCTGCATGCCTGACCTGCAAACAGCGGAGACCAGCCCTGAGTCCCCAATGTGACCCCCTTTCCCAGGACCAGCCAGCCCCCTGGTGGCAGGTTGATTCCATTGGACCCTCCAACCATCGATGGAGACAGAGATGAGTCCTCAATGGAGTAGACGTGTAGCCTGGAAATAGACTCGCCTTACCCATCCGTGATGCTTCTGCCAGGGCCACCCTCCATGGACTTAGGACTACCTCATTTGCCATCATAATGTTCTCACAAAACTGCTTCTATCAGATCGTTCATTCCAAAAATGCTTGCTCTGGACCTGAGAGTAAACCCACCTCTGTGGAGAGCCTGGGTCTCTGCAGTCAGGGAGGGCATCCTTTGGTTGTTTGGAGGAAGCAGGTCAAACTCCAATCTGGGGTCTAATAACACTCCAGGCCAAAAGGAAATATATTTGGGAAGAAAGGATCCTAAGGCTCCCCTATCTGTATTTTTTATTCCTGAAACCCAGCTACATTCTAATCCTCAAATTCGCTACCTGCCCCCCCTCCTCCATATCTCAGCATTTGTTTTCCATTTTCTTGGGCCTCATCTCACTCTACATTAGGGCAGATGAACTCTTTCTTTGTGGGAACGAGTAAGAAGAGGGAGGTAAAAGGGCACCTGCGCACATGTCGCTCAGCAGATGAGGGTGGCTTAAAAGATGGCATTTGAATCTCAAGTACCCAAATTCTAGTCCCGCCTCTGGGACCTTGAGCTTGGTGACTCGGACAAGTCCCTGGACTTAAAACCAGCTTTGGTCTATTCATTCATAAAATGGGGGACAGTGTTTCCTACCCACCTTCCCTCCACCCCAGGAGCCGGGTAGAGTAGAGGCTGGCAGCCTGTGATGTGCCATGTGTATTTACTACATTACTCGAAGGCGTCTGGACACATGCACAGTGGAAGGCAGCTCAAATCAGGCATGATGGGGAATGAATGAGTTCCAGCCAAATGGCACTCACCTTCACTCCAGATGGCAATAATTAAAGGGCTTAACTTAGATGGTCCTCAGGTAGAGGAAGTATTTTTTTTGCTGTCTCATAATTGCAATTGTTACATTGCCCTTTACATTTATTTTGCATATTTCTTAATGTCTCTTTTGTCTTTTTTATTTGAAATAATTAGGTTGGGTAAAATATTCAACTCTTCATTCATTCATTCATTTATCCTTCCAGGAGCATTTATCAGCTGCCTGTTTAATGCATTGCACTCCATCTATGGGAAACAGAAGGAAACAATGAAGATTAAATAATTCCATCTTTAGTGGCAAAGATGAGATAAACAAATGCAAATACAACCTACTCATCTCTAAGGGCTCTTAATAGATGTCCATCATCATCATCAACGTCACTAACATTTACTGAGTGCTTTCTAAATACCTGGCACTGGGCTAAGTACTTTCTATAGATTACCACACTGAATCCTCACCCAAAAAAGTTATGAGATGAACATTCTTGTTATTCCTTCCATATAAGCCATGATGGAAATGACACTTAAAGAGATTAAGTACCCTGCCCATTGTTGTATGGCCGAGAAATGACAGACTTGGTGATCAAGCACATTTTCTCTAACTGTGGGGTCTGTACTTTTAACCACTGCCTTTGTTACTTCCTGAGAGTGCTGTACCAGGTGTAAGGTTCAGCGGATGCAAAGTATAGAGTCAAGGTGGAGCATGGGGTCTTCAGAGCAAGCAGTTCAGATGGCTGGAGGCAAATACAAATGGAGACAGAAGACACGTGGAGCACCCTTGTTTTCTAGGCTAAAGAATTTGGAGAACATGGTGTGCTTTAAGCCTAGACCAATGGGGTTTCAGGAAGAAAGGGCTTTCTGAGGACTCCGTGGAGGACAGGTTGGGAGCTAGAGAAACTAAATCAAGGAGAGCAGCTCCCAGGCTATTTGCAGAACCAGACTGGGAGATGCTCAGGTCCAGATAGGAAGTGTAGCAGAGCCTGGAGCGGAGAGGACAGCTGCAAGAGGTGTTTAGGAAGGCACACCACTGGCCCTCAGTACCTGAGAGAAGCAGGGCTGTGTACAGGCCACTTGGTATCTTGGAGGCAGAAACAAGTCCCACCCAGTGTCTTGGTCTCGGTACCCACTGTGGGTTCCCTGCTGGGCTGAGCATGCCAGCTCTGGCTCCTTTAATTGGCTCCCTGGGCAGTCTGTTCCTTTCTCTCAACCAAATTAAGCTTTTTCTCTCTGGGTTGTAATTGGTAAAACACCCTCTTTGCCCATGTCATTTGCATATTCCAATTACCCACAGCCATTTCTCTGTTAATGAACCCAAGTACCTGCATTCAAGAATGGCTGCCCAGGAACCGGCTTGTGCAGGGGGCTGAATCCGCTGACAAAGATACTACTCGCCTTGTCTGTAGACAAGGAGTGCACAGACCATTTTTCTCACCTCCTTCTCTTCCTGCTGGACCGATTCTCGTAGATGGAAGAACTTTGTGCCCTGTCAGTGAGTGATGTTCCATCCCCTGTGGTGACAAGAAGATGCTCAGGAAAGCACCATGCCAGCTGGAGAAATGCGCCGTGCCCTTACTACAATCACAAAGGGCCCATTGCACCTTTAGTCAATCACAGGCGCGGCTCCTACTAAATCCAAAGTCTTCCTAATTTCCATGGCAGAATTCTTTGCAGAGGGGAAGCAGATGCTTTGGTGCTAAGTTACTGGCCAGGGATCCTGGGTAGCCATGCAGTGATGCCGAATACGAAGAACTCCGGCTTTTGAGACAGCTTCTTTGAGGTAGGAATCCTGTCCCTGATAAATGCTAAGTGTCTGATCCTGGACAAATCATTTAACCTCGTATCACCTTCACCTGTGAAGTAGAGATGATAATAATTGCCTTGAAGGGCTGTGTCAGGATTAAGAGAGTTACCATCTGCCCAGCTTTGGCAAGGGGGCACTTAGTACATATTAACTGACATAACATGCCATATTAACATACGACTATTGTTGTAATTCTACGCACGTCGGAAGAGAACTTCAGGGAATCTTGTCCAATGTTGCTCCACCTTTCCTAACAGTACCCACATTTTACATATGACCCAGTCCATGTAACATATACACAGACTAAAACTGAAATGACAGTTTCACCAAGCAGCAATGTCCTGACATGTATGAGTCTCTTTCATATTTTCTGGCCCATATTTTATAATACGTTGATTGCAAACCCACTAACAGATTTCATAATGTATTACGTAACTGAGGAGTCGCAGGCATAGCCCATGAAATGTTAAGTCAACCCAAACTTTGCCCAAGTCCTTTGGTCTCCACTCAAATATCTCTAGTGAGGACTCGTTACCTCCCAAAGAATCCGATTGTTAAATAATCAGTATACTCACCCCTTCCTGATTTGGATGTCCTGTGGCCAGGATCTGTGCTAGGCATCTTTCCTTCTTCATCTCATTTAGTTGTCATGACTGCCAATGAAATAAGTATCACACAAATGTACATCATGAATGTACCCGGATTGCCCCAAACCACAAAATAATAGCCGAGCAGGAGTTCAAACTGAGGTGTTTTTTTTTTTAAGTCCAAAAGATGGTGTCCATTTTATTGCAAATTTCTTCTTCATGACAAGATAAATTTTCTCCTAGGTAATGTGAATATCAGAAAAGAGGCTATTAAGGGTTGAACTGTGTCTCTCTAAAAGACCTAAGTCCTAACCCATGATGCCTGTGAATGTGGCATTATTTAGAAATAAGAGCATTGCTGAGGAAATTAATTCAGATGAATCAGGAATGGGCCCTAATCCAGCATGACAGTTGTCCTTACACAACGAGGAGAAGAGACAGACACTCAGAGAGGAGCCGGTGAAGCCGGAAGGAGGCAGACACTGGGTGATGCACCTGCCACCCCTGGGATGCCGAGGATTGCTGGGGAGCCCCTGAAGATGGAGGAGACAAGGAAGGGCACTCCCCTACTGGTTTCCAGGGGAGCATGGCCCTGCTGTCAGCTCCAGAACCGAGAGACCACAGGTTTCTGTTGCTTTAAGCTGCCCAGTTTGTGGATCTTTGTCACAGCAGCCCTAGGAGATGGAAACAGATGCTAAAATGTGGGCATTTTAGGAGATCCTAGGAGGGCAATGGTAGCACAGGTTTGCCTGTTTGAAGACTCAATCCCAGCTTTTGCTTTTTCTGGCTAAGTGGCTTGGGAAAGCAAGATCAGTCCTGACTTACTCTGCTTCCTCTGCTACAAATGGAGATATTGACAATATTTACCGCGTGCCGTTGTGGTGAGGTTCAAATGCTAACGACAGAGGCCCAAACTACTTATTGTCTCATCGCAGCAGGTGGCTTGGGCCACGTTCTCCTGTCTGACCCATTATCAATAATTAATTAATTAATATCTTTGAATCTCATTATTATCATTTCCTTGTTAATATGGGTAGAATCAACTTCCTCAGAGGATTGTTTTTAAAATTAGCTAATTTAATGTATGTATCCTGTTGCATTATTTAGATTTTAATTGTGTCTTCCCTTTTCCTTTGATGTGTACAAATTGATCAAGAAAAAACATAAAAAGTGAGAAGAACGCATTCTCTTTCCTCCTCAAAGACAGAACCACCAGGCTCCCCGATCTTGAGCCGAGCACCCCGTTAAGCAGTGTTCCTTTCCAGATGTTTCTGAGACTGCCCCCGCCAGGTTTTGGGAGTGTAAGACTGGGCCTGGGTTCACGTACTCCTGCGCCTCCGGGGACCAGGAGGGAAATGTGGAGACATGGAGGGAGGTATAAGGCTGTGTGCAGCCCCTGGCACGAAAGGGAGCAATTCAGAAACTGTCCCTGCACAAAGGACTGGGATGTGATGATAAAGAGAAGGCTGAAAGGAATTGAGAGGAGGAGACTCCTGGAAGCAGGGCGACGCAGCCTGCTCCCCATCTCCCCGCCGCATAAAGGGGGAGAATTCCCGTTCTGCCAACTTGTACTTTCCACCTGGTCTCAAGCTGTTGCTGTGCATGACACCCTCAATGGCTGTCAATGTAAGATGGAAACCCTCATTCTTTCTCTATGGTTCCTTGCCATCGAGTGTTTTGCCTATGAACTATGGGCGGCAAAGATAATAATAGCACGATAAATTAAAATAGGCTATTAAAAATGTTATACACTGCTGAGGGTCTACATGTACCCTACCATTCCTGTCATCTTCTTTTATTTTTTCATTTTTTTAAAGATTTTTTTTTTAGCTCTCTCCCCTTCCTCCCAGCCCCCAGTTGTCCGCTCTCTGTGTCCATTTGCTGTGTGCTCTTCTGTGTCTGCTCGGATTCTTGTCAGCAGCACCGGGAATCTGTGTTGCATTTTGTTGCATCATCTTGCTGCGTCAGCTCTCCGTGTGTGCGGCACCACCCTGGGCAGGCTGCACTTTTTTCATGCAGGGTGCCTCTCTTTACGGGGTGCACTCCTTGCACGTGGGGCTCCCCTATGCGGGGGACACCCCTGCGTGGCAGGGCACTCCTTGCGTGCATCAGCACTGCGCATGGGCCAGCTCCACACAGGTCAAGGAGGCCTGGGGTTTGAACCTTGGACCTCCCATGTGGTAGGTGGATGCCCTATCCATTGAGCCAAATCCACTTCCCCATCTTCTTTTATTTTAAAATATTTTCCCAAAACCTTTCAAGTGACATCGATGCTCAGGTTGACGTGCCAGGAGTACTCTGTCACTTTGCCTGCCTCCAGACCCGGCTCTGCAAACCCACTGGGCGGGATACGTGCTGTTTGAGAGATGTGTTCCTCACCCAGCTTTTAGTAGCCTGCACCCTTTTAACCCATCTCCGTTGAGAATCTCCCCTCTCACACAATCAAGCATCGGGGGAGCCGATTTCTAAACAGAACCTTTGGCAGGCCAGCCATATTTTCTTTCACCTTTGGAAAAAGCAGCAAAGACTCACAAGAGGCTCTCTGTCTGCAAAAGCCTCTTGCTCCTGTGGTGACGCTGTTTCGTGCCTCTTTGCGTGACCTGAAGTGGTGGGAAGAAGCTCTTCTGAGCACGTATCATGATCACTGCAGCGGTAACCAGCGGCCGGCACGGGCACCCCCCGCCCCCACTGCCAACCTCCGTGGGGGTCTCCACGCCCCTACCCACTGATGGTCGCCCCATCCCATGACTTGCTTTGGCCGAGGGAATGTGGACACAGAAGCAAAAACGCGCCATTTCCAAGCGGAGGCCTTGAGAGGCATCCTATCTTTGTGCTTGCTTCTTGGGACCCGCTCCCCGCAGTAAGAACATGCCCCAGGGAGGGGCAGCTCTCTCCCAGAATGAGACAGGTGGGGCAGAGCACCCACTGCCCTGCACTCCTAGAAGAGCCAGGGTAAATGCACACTATCAAAAGCTATTGAAATGTTTGTGGTTCTCTGTCCATCAGGAACAAAATGGAAATTGGCCAAAGAAATTACCCGGAGCTCTTTCAGTGGAGTGTTGAGAGCCCTCTGGGGATTGCCTGATTAGCTGGGTGTGTACACCTTTGGGCAACTTCCTGCCCAGGATGCTATTTTGTAACTGCAGGGATGCAAGGTAACTTGTAGAAAACCCATAGCAGAGCAAATGAATTTTATCCGGTAGAGATACAGTTGATTTCTGCCCTGTAGAAAAGATAGTGCAGACATGACATTTTATTGCCTTTTGGGTATTAACATGTTTTGCGTCTTTTAACACATTTCTTTAGCATTCTTGATTGTCTATATATCTCTTGTTCCTCAAAGCCTCATTTGGACTGGTCTTAACGTCTTGCTGATTCCCTCGTGACTTGATGAGTTGGATGTAGTCTTGACATGTTTATTTTATACACGCATGAGTCATGCTTTTAACTTTCAAAATAAACTTTAGCATTTGTTATGGAGCAGGAGCTGATTAGTACACTGTGGTTCCAGTCTAATCATGGTCAGTAATTCACTGAGTAACTTGGAGAAGCTGCATGGCTGGCCTGGACCTTGGCATCCTTATGTGAAAAGTGAGGGTTTGGAACAGATAATTTCAGTTTTCAGATCTAAAGATGGTTCTCCCAAGGTTTCTGTGAATAGGGAGGAGACGTGCCATTTTACTGATAGAGATGCTGAGAGTCAGGAAGGGTAGAAGATTTCCTCTAAGTCACAGAATACTTCTATCTCCCCTGTCAGTTCACCATTTGCTAGACAACGCCCCCAAGGATCTGCCAGCTGCCCAGACAAAGACCTTTCGTGAACTGATGCTTGGCTCTTGCTTAAAGAAAGGAGCAGCGTGCACACAGATTCTCTCAGACTCGAGCTGGAATCCAGCATCACGAGAGCTGTTCAACCTTTGGTAAATGACTTACTATTTTGGTGCCTATTTCCTGATATGTGAAATGGGGATAAAATATGTATTTTGAAAAGTGGCTTTGGTGATTCTATGACAAAAGAAATGCACCCAGTACCATGACTGGTACATAGTAGGTGCTCAGTAAATGCCAGTTTGTCTATCATCCCCTTCAGCAGAGTTGGGAGAATGCCTGCCTTAGCGTCAAGCTGGCCACCAATTCAGATCTTACCCTGCCACTTACCAGCTGTGACTTTGGGCAGATGTTTGCCTCCCTGTACCTTCATTCTATCATAAGCGAAATGGAGATGCTGAATCTGCCTCTTTATGTTGTAAAGATCACATGGGGAAACATCTGCAAGTGGTCAACGTAGAGGACCGCAAAACAGGTGCTAACTCAGTTGTTCTTGTCATCAGTCGGTGGTAAAAGCACAGGCAGTGTGAAGGTCAGAGAGAAGATCACAGAGGATCTTTGTGTAGAATTTTGAGAAGAACCTACTTTAAAAGCGGGTCTGCCATCAAGAGGATTCAGACCAAGGTCTATAGCTTTGGGGGACCCAGTTATCAGCTGGAAGGAACAGGACTACGTGATAAAAGAGCTTCTGCTTAATCAAGAAGTTTTGTGAACCTAATTTCTAAAAACGTTAATGGGAAATATTATGCATCCATATGTAATTCTAAAAGACTTATGCCAATCTTAATGGCTGGAAATGTCCTTCAAATTTTCCATCTGCCCTGGATTAGGTCTAATGTGATAACAAACAGGAAATCGACTGGCTAAGGGACATGCAGTTCTGTTTTGTACTATAAAAATATACAAGGCTGCTGACATTGCATATTAATTGGCTGATCTTTTCCTTTCCAAACTAAGACTTCAGTTTTGTATTACTTGCACGGCTGTAAGAGCTGGCTCTGTGGTTTGGATGCTTGGAGAGCTCATTCAATAAATACTTTTGGAACACCTAATCATGTCCAGGATCTTCTAGGCTTGGCAGGGAATTAGGCAAGACATAACCTAAACTATGGAAAACCTTTCACTGTCTAGGAAGATAATGGAGGAGGATAAGGCAAGAGGAAAAGTGATTCCAGTGAATGTTCCAGAAAAACCCCAGCTTTTTCTGAGCATCCCATTTGATTTTGTCTTGCAGTCATTGGGAATCTTCGGAGCCTCATATTTCCCTCTGTGCTTTGGCCAGAAGGAGACTTAAAGCTGATTTTCCTTCAACTGTGGACAAAATAAACTTATTAATATTGTAGTAATGGAAGAACATGGAAGAGTGATGGAAAGGGAGTGGCTACCAGAGGTCCTGAGGGGAGGGAGAGGGAATAATAGGTGGAACATAGGGCATTTAAAAAAAAAAAAAAAAATATATATATATATATATATAATTAAATAGATTACAAGGAATGTTACATTAAAAAACATTAAAAAACAAAAAACATAAGAGGTTCCCATATAACCCACTCCCCACCCCCACCATATCATTTTTGTAAATTGTATTTTTTTGAAGATAAATACATCACACACAAAAAATGTTGCATTAAAAAAATATTAGAGGTTCCTGTATTCCCCCCCCACCCCACTCCTCCCACACCAATAACCTCCCCCATCATTGTGGCACACTCATCACACTCAATGAACACATTTAGGGACAGTGCTATACAACACAGATAATAGTTTGCCCTGTAGTTTGCGCTCTCCCCCAGTACATTCAGTGGGTTATGGCAGGATGTATAAAGTCCAGCATCTGACCCTACAATATCATTTAGGACAACTCCAAGTCCTGAAAATGCCCCCACATCACATCTCGTCTACCCTCTCCCTGCCCTCAGCAACTACAGTGGCCGGTTTCTCCAGATCAATGCTACAATTTCTTCCATTACTAGTCACAATAGTTCCATAGTAGAATATCAGTGAGTCCACTCCAGTCCATATTTGATCCCTCCCTTGTGTGGACCCTGAGATGGCGATGTGCCCTCCACCTCTAGATCAAGAGGGGGCTTAGATTCCACATGGATGATGGATGCAATTCCTCTGCTTACAGTTATAGGCACTCTTGGTTCCCTGGTGTGGTGGTTGACCATCTTCACCTCCCTGTTAGCTGACCTGGGTAAGACCAACGAACCAGAGAGTAGGAGTCGCCACTCTGCTGAGGCTCAGGGCCCAGCTGGCACATGGGCAGTCCAGAGATTCAGGTTTCCTGAGTATGCACCATCCCTAGTGCATTGTATCTCTCGAGAGGATTGCTGGCTCCCAATTAGTTAGGGGAGTCTAGTATGTCAAGCCCTCAGCATTGCTGCAGTATCTGTAAATCTGGTTCCTCAAGTAGTGAAGACTGAGCATCACGGTGTGCCCTGAGGGGTGGGGGAGAGAGGTATAGCATGGATGGAAGCAGGGAACTGGGGGGCAATGGAAGTGCTACACAAGATCATGCAATGATGGACATGTCAACTTACATCTAAAGTGTATAAAAATCTATAAACTAAAATGTAAACTATAATGTAAAACATAAGGAAACTAAAAATTTAGGAATCTGTGCAGCCTAAAGTATAAACAATAATGTAAACCAAAATGGAACCATGTTTGATAGCTATGTTTCAAAATTTGTACATCCGCTGCAGCAAATGTAACACGAACTTGTAAAGAGATCATTGCTGGGGAAAGGGAAAAGGGTTTGATGTTGGAGATCTGGGAGTCCCCTATACTGTGCATGTGAATTACTGTGATCCAAAACTTTTTTGAAGACAGAATTTAAAATCAGAAGACAAAAAAAAGGATGTAGGCGCTGAGGAAGAAATGAAAGTGCCTTGCCACTGTACATACAGGGTAATACCTATCACAGTGATGAAAGGCAAAACATTAGAAACAAAGCTTTATAACAGTTTTCATTTTATTAATACGCCAATTTATTTTTCCTTTATTTTAGTATTTCTAAATTACTAAGTATTCTATTTCTAAACTTTAAACCCATCACTGTATTTCAATTTCCTATTAATTGAATTTGGCAATATATTAGGATTCATTGTTGAAGAAATTTTGGACAATATAGGGCATTTTTAGGGCACCAGAATTAAGTGTAAACCACAAAGTAAACTACAGACCTTGATTAGTAGCAACGCTACAACACTTACAATTGTAACAAATGTACCACATTATTTTAAGATGTGTATGTGGGGGGGTAAGTTGAAATCTCTTATACTTTTGCTGTAATATTTCTGTAATCTAAAACCTTTGGTTTTAATGTAACTTTCCTTGCAATCTATTAACTTTAAATACATATAAGCAATAAAAAATAGTGAGATAATTCAGAAAAAAGTGTGGGATAGTTCAAACAGGATAAAATTGGATAAAATGCACTTTCGTAAATAAAACTATATTAACATTGAAAAAAATAAAAATAAGTAAAACCTCTTTAAAAAGAAAGTTTATTATATAAAAAGATGATTTTCTCTGCTTTCTTATTTCTGTATGCATATTTGAAAAATTCTTTATTCTGTCATCTGCTAAATTTTATTGAGCAACTACTGTATGCCAGGTACTTTCCTAGGTGCCAAAATACAGCTATGAACAAAACAGGCAAAACATTTCTGCCTATGGAAAGCTTGCATTCAGGCAGGGGAGACAGACAATAAAAGTGACAGACAAGTAAATATGAGCATAAGGTCTTCCTTCATATTTCCCTTGTCTCTTGCTGTGTAACCAACCACCCCAAACTTCCTGGTACAAACAAATCAACAGTGACCTTAGAATTTTTGTGAATTCTGGGGGCCAGGAATTTGGACAGGGCACAGTGGGGATGATCTGTTTTCGTTGCATGATGTTTGGGCCCTTGGGAAGCCTCGAGGGTCTGCAGTTGATTCTGCCGGATACGGCTGGGTCAGAAGATCCACTTCAGAAATGTCTGTACTGAGCCGCGTTGGGGGGCTGGACTCAGCGAACACCTGCACGTGATCGCACCAGGGTGGCCACCCCAGCACAGTTGGCTTCTTATTAACACATGGCGGCCAAGGGCTCCCTTGAATAAACGAAGGCTGCACTGCCTTGGATGATCTCACCTCAGCGTACACTGTTGGTGGAAGAAGCCAAAAGCCCACTCAGATTCAGCCTAGCAGGAAAGACAGGTGACCGGGCAAGGATTTAGAAGACAGTTCGATAAGGGCTGTGGCTGAGAACACAATGTGTAACAGAACCATATGGAAGAAGGACTTAGGTGAAGGCAATTAGGCAAATCATTTAAAATCTCTCCGCCATTTGTTTCCTCATCACAGGGCTAATAAGACCCACCTTATAAGGCTAGTATGAGGATTAGATGAGCTAAGTAATCTAAAGGCGCCCCAGAAAATCTCTTCCCATCACCTTATTGTTTTGTCTTTGTAAACCACTTATTACTATCTAACTTTTACTCCTTTGCTTGCTTCCTTGCTTGTTTACTTCTTATTGTCTCACCTCCCAAACTAGAATGTAAGATATGCTGAATATTATTTTGGCTGCTGTATAGAAAATGGGCTGTTACCTGCATCGAAAGCTCTTCCCTCAAATAACCTGTCTGGCCCACCTTTGCTGTGGGAGGAAGTATGGCTGAGATGTTGCCTAATCACTTGATTTAAAATTGCATCCTAGACTCCTCCTTATAGCCCCTGTTCTCTCCTTGTTCTTATCTACTCTACATTTCTTTTCCCCAGAGCACTTATAATCTTCTAACACCATCTACAAGTTTTTCATTATGCTTATAGTCTCTCCCTGTTAGAAAGCAAGTTCTTTGAAGGCACGAATGTTTTGGCTTTATCACCAGTGCATCATTGCAAGTGCCCAGAACTGCATCTTTTGTAAAATGGAAGAAGGAAGGAAAGATGGAAGGAAGGAAGGAAGGGGGAAGGAAGGAAGGAAGGAGGAAGGAAGGAAGAAGGAAGGAAGGAAGGAAGGAAGGAAGGAAGGAAGGAAGGAAGGAAGGAAGGAAGGAAGGAAGGAAGGAAGGAAGGAAGGAAGGAAGGAGTAAATGTATTGGGAAAGAAGGTAGAAAGAGAAGGGGTCAGAAAGATGGGCAGGAGTTGTAAACTAGGGTAAAAAGTTTGGACCTTCCCCCTAAATACTCTGTGATAAACATTGGATGGTTTTATGAGGGAGTCTGACAGGATCTGATTTAGATTCCTTTATTATTCTGGCTGTCCTATAGAGGATGGACTCTAAGAGGTCAGGATTGAAGAAAACCAGTTGGGAGCTACTTCAGGGGTCAGGAGAGATGTTGGTGGCTTGGCTTGGACTGACAAGTGATTCTAGAGATGAAGAGAATGGGAAGATTTAGGCTCTGTATTGGAGACAGAACCGATACAACATGCTGATGGGCTGAATATGGAGGTGGAGAGAAGGAGGGTAATTATTAGGCTTTTGGTTTGAGTAATTGAGTACAAAGTGGTGTCATTTACTGAGATGAGTGAGACTAAAGCAGCAGCCGTCAGTGTGCGTGTGTGTGTTTGTGTGGTGTTGCTTAGTGAGTTGGGATTATACCTCAGCCCTGTTAATTCCGAGATGTGGGTTAGGCTGCTGGTGGAGTGTTCCACTTTTAGCATCTATCTTAAAGAAATACTCAGAGGTGCCCGCCAGGAGTCATGCACGTTCTCCGTTGCATTACGTGTAAGCGAAGCTCTGGAAGCTACCAGGTTGGCCAGCATTGTAAGATTGGTAGAGTCCATTATGGGGCCTCCATATGATAAAGACTAGGCACCCTTCAAAATGCCAGAAGATTATAAAGAGATTGGACATTATTCATTAAATAAATAAATGATTGATTGAGTACATGTTTCCTGCATGGTACGATAAGCATTATTAGAGAAATAGCCACAAAATTATTTCATGGTAAAACCTATACCATGAGAAATTGAGAACTAGAAAACATCTTTGCGGTCCTCATTTTTGAAAAACATGCTCTAGTGGAGAGAAAGAAAGGAAGAGTGAGGGCTAGAGGGACGGGAGACCTCTGTGGAGGCTATGAAGTTTGATCCTATTGGTGGGAAAAGATTTCTACTGAGAGGGTCCCAGGCTGCTGCTTGTTGTTTGTTTGTTTTGTTTATTTTCTGGCCCCTGGTTTTGCTGTTTGTAGCTGAGAGACCTTGGTTACACCATGGAGTTACTCGGGGCCTTGGTTTCTTCACAGTTAAAGGAGACAGTTGGTAATTTCTTGGATTCCTCGTTTCTTGGCTTTTCCGTGGACTGGATGGGACACAAGTCTCCCAGCACAGAGCGCTTCGGTTGGAAGGAGCCTTGGAAGCTGTCTCTTCCAGCACTCTTACAATTCAGCTAAGGTCCAAACGGTAGGACACCTTCCCAAGGGCACACACTTTTCTCTAAATGTCAGTTTATAGGCTTTAGCAAGAGAGGCAGAAGCAAAGAGAGGATATTTAAAAAATGGCCACTAGAAGATGACCCAAAAAAACACAAAAACTCAGACTTAGTCTTAAAGAAGTCAAGTACAACCTTAACTGATTTCAAATAAAAGTATTTCCGGCCTTATCGATGAGGTATATGAGACCATTGAAAGTTCTGTTTGTGTCAAACATTAGGGTTTAATAAGGAAAACCCAGCTTCTACACGAGTTCTGCCTCCTGCCTCTTGTCTTGTCCCCACTGCCAGTGCATCCTCCACAAAATGTACCCTAAGCAATTTTCCAAAAATGCAAATGTGATTATGCCACACACTCACCTGCTACCTTAAGCATCTGTGCTCAAAACTCTGCAAAGCATCACCATTTGCTGGGGGATAAAGCCGGGGCTCCCCAGACCTGACCCCTACCTCCCTCCTCCAGCATCCTCTCCCGCTTCCCCTTGCCTCTTCCTGGCCCATGCCTGGCCTCCCCTGGGTGGGGCAGGCTCTCTCTAAGCCTTCCTATCTTTGCTCCTGCCCTTCTTTCATCCTTGAATGCCTCTCCTCACCTGGCTCACCAGCCAAGCACCTCAGCTTTCCAGGCTCAGCTGAGCATCACCCTCTCTGTGCTCCACCCTCTCTTGAGTTCCCATTAGACTTGCTCCTTTTCTCCTCTGTGCACCCTACTCTACTGCACCCTACACAGGCTTCCAGCCTACCCACCATAATGCTTCATTGCATTTACTTCTTTATTTGTCTATCCCCTAGGTAGAATGAAAGTTCCTTAAGAACAGGAAGTATGTTATTTCATCTTAGTGTCCCTTGTTTCTAGCAAGAGACTGTCACTCACTCATTTAATAAAAATGCACTAAGTCTAAGTTCTTTCACTGGGGGGATGGTGGTGGTGGGAAGGGTGTTGTACAGCAAAGTAGCAGAGACTGTACTTGTTTGCCAAAATCCCTTCTTTCATCGTGATGGTAGAGTTTTGATCTGAGTGCCTGGGAACCCAAGGCACATTTCTCAGCCTCCCATGCCATTACATGGTCATGTAGGCAAATTCTAGTGAATGGGATGTGCATAGGAATACCGCATGTACCTTTTGGGTCATGCTCTTTAAGGGAAGCAGACAGCCCTTCCTTTTCTTGCCACTCTTGCTGCTGGCTTCAATGTAGTCATGATGGGGCGAGCTGGGGCAGCCGTCTTGGATCATGAAATGGAAGCCACATGCTGGGGGTGGCGAAATAGCCAGTAAGAAGTAGGCTAATTTCCCTTCACCATCAAGACCTCTCAGTGGTCTCTCGACTCACATGAGGAAGAGAAATTAACATATTCGGTTTGTTTAAACCAAAGCATTGTGGCTTTCTTGGTTATAGCAGCTTACCCTATACCTATACTTTGCTCATAAAAAAGATTGTCTAACGTAGACCTGATCTGTATACTGATTGAACTTGCTTGGCATAGACACTGAGGGCCTGGTTTTCAAAATGAAAGCTGAGTGGATGGATGATTAGTTCAACATCTAGCTGGAATCAGCGAGAAAACAGCTATGTCATCTGCTCTGAGGTTTCCGTTGTGTGCAGCCTGTACTTCAGATGCTGGAGTCAGGCATTCCTGCATCGCTGCTCCACCTCCCTTTCTCTTCACAAAGCTCCTGTGACCCTGGAATTCTCCCTCCACGCATTCGCATTGTCCTCATTCTGTTCCCTCACAGCCTTCCCCAAAGCCACAGCTTTAATTTGGATCCTCGTTACCTTGTCCCTAAACCATGGCACTGGTTAGTGAGCTGGCCTCTCCACCCTCCATCCTTCCCCAGAGCTGTTGCCATGGTGATCTTCTCCTGGCACTGTGCTGATCAAAACCTTCAAGGGCTCCCCATTGCCTGCAGGTAAAAGGCCAACCTCCTTGAATTAGCTCCGTGCTTTGGCCCACCCCTCCTTTCCACCTCCGCCTCCCACTGGTGTTCATTCCTCACCTACATTAATTTCACGGCCCCACAATATACTCGCCATTTCCTTTCCCCAACCCATTCCAAGCTGATCGCTTTGCTTGGGACATCTTCTTTTTCCAGCCTCAGTCCTTCCTCTTATTTCAAAGTCCAGCAAAACAATTCTTTCCTTATAATGCTGTGTTTTAATGTTTCAGAGCCGGAAGGATTCTATCCTCTCTATGGACATCCGTAGCTCCTTTACTGCTAATATAGTATTTATTGTACTTCAACTAGGACTAGATATGGGGGAGCAGAATAGAGAGTTAACAATGATACGACTTTTAACAATAATAACTACATGCAACCGTGGGCCGAGTGCTTGCTATGGCCCAGCCTCTTCCCCGGTGCTTTATCTGCACCCGAGGCCCACAGCAATCCTGTGGAGGTGGTACCCTTTCCTCCCCTTTAGAGATAGAGACCTAAACGGCACAGAGAAGTTAAACAACCAGCCCAGAGTCACACAGTTGGGATTTTGAATCTTGACCGGATCACTTACTAGTATCTGCATCCATCCTCAGCTGTTGAGACAATTGTATGATAGGTCGTCTGGGACGTGCCCGGTCCAGTTCCAGATCCATAACAAGTGCTCAGCTTGCGTTACCGCTCATCTGCAGGGCTATATTTTAAATATGGCTTCTCACGCATTTCCCTGTAGATAGCAAGTGCCTGCAAATTGTTCGTTGATGCCGAAACGTGTTTTGTTTTCAATGTCAGTGTTCTAACTGTTCCTTGCCTGATACCTCTTAGCATGAGGTAGCGTAGCTACAGTGGCCTTGGTGGAGAGTGCTACCTGTCCACTAAAACTCCTTTCTTTGCTATTCTTCTTAACTATTTACCTAGTTACAACAAAACCCATTTAACCTAAAACGAAGACTCATTTGCATGCCTCTTACAGCTGGGTGCACCCTTGTAACTAAGTTCTGGTCAACAATATGCGAGCAGAAGAGATGCGGACAAAGAGTCTCTGCTTCTCCCGTCTTCCTTCAGCCTCCTAGAGCGAGGACACAACGGTGAGCTATCATGGACCATGTAGACAGGGTAGCACCCTAGAAGAGCAGAGTGATAAGATCAGAGGGCCCTGGTCCCTGACAGGTTGCTCTCAGGCTGACACGTGAGAAAAACTTTACCTCTGCCTTGTTTAGCCATTGCATTTGAACCTCCGTTGCAGCCATGGAACCTGTATCCTACTTAGTAGTTGCAAGACCAAGTGCGCCAAACTGCACTTCTCGCCAGCTAAATGACCTTGGGGAAGAAAGTAAATAAACTCCCAGCATTTCAATTCCTCCCCTGTAAGATGAGATAACAGTGGCACCGGTGTCATGGGGACACTGTGAGGATAAACGAGATCACGTCTGTAAATTGCTTAGCACAATGCTGGGCACACACTAAGGGCTCAATAAATGTGAGCAATTATGGTTATTTGGAGTCAGCTGAAACTGCAGCTTTCCAGATACCTGCCCCTATATCTAGCTGGTGTGCTGCTTCTGTTCCTGAAATAGATGGTACGATGATCTCATCCTGCCATGTTTATAGAATTCGCTGCACAAATATGTTTCCCTCCAGGCCCTCCTCCTGATGTCATCGCTGCCCTCCCTCCCTTTGTCTTGTGTCAACGCCTGGTATGGCTCATCTCTGTCCCAGCAGGAAAGCAGAGAGGAAAGTCAGGCCACTGACACCATCGCACATGTCCCAGTTGGCCAGTGGATCTGCAGGGTGCACGCTGGGCCCGACAGGAGCGTCTCCTGTGGCCTGGAATGCTGGTGACACTGAGCGCTCACATCATCGTCACGCCTTCCCCATGTAGTCCTTGCTCTTGATACTAAAGTGCAGACAATAAAACCGAGGATGGCAGATGTGAGATGGCTGGCCCAAGGGCACCCAGCTGGACAGTGAAACGCTAGGGTGGCTAGGAATGCTGAAAGAGCTCCAGGACTTCGATCAGACCAGCCTGTCCCCTAAGGCCGAGAGAAGGCCAGCTCGCAAAATGGATTTCATTGAGCCTTGGAAGTAATTCCCTTCTGAAAACATTTCTGTCCTCTGTCACCTGCCTTTTAGCCATGAAGCCCTGAGAAGCTCCACTACCACTGGGACTCTCAAGTCAAGGCATCACGGGGCAGCAGAAGTCCTCAAGGTCAGCCAGTGACCGTCCCATCAAAGCCACTGCCTTTCCGGACTGCATGTGCTCCTATTCCACTGTTCTCAGGGTATATTTGGGTTTCAGGGAGTCTAGATTTTGAGAGTGGATATTTGCTTAAAGAAACGTTCAAGGATTGTGCAGAGGGCATCAGAGGGACTGGGCTGGGTTCCTCCTCTAGGGCTCCGGCAGGGTCTCAGTCCTGCAGCAGGTGCACAGAGGACGATCCCGAAGCTCAGAGGGGTCCAGCAGGCGAGGCGCTTTGCCCCTGGCCCTGGCTTCCACCCAAGCAGCTCCATTCTTATATGTGTCACACACTGGGATTTTACTTAAGATTTCATTTGAGAGAAAAAAGGCTTATCCTGGTAGAAGACAAACAAACAGAAAATGCGTTGCAGTTGCATCATATCCTTGCTGAAACTCAGAGTTAAATTAGAAAAGTCCCTGACAGGGTCTGACAATCCTGGGTCCTAAATTCTGCCCCCCTCTCCCCCCATTGTGAGTTCTTGGGCAAATGCTCTGACCTCTGGGAGCCTCAAGTTCCCATCTGCGAAATGGAAAAACAAAACAAACAAAACCCACAACAAACAGCCAAGTCTTAATTTAGAGGATTGTTCTGAAAACCGGAGATACTAGGTGGCGGCTGTCTTCATTCCATATTCAGAAATCTTTGAGCTGACTTGGGTTCTCGCCTTCCCTCCTGGCAAGATGCACTCTGAAGAAAGGGGGAAAAATGAAAAACAACCCATAGATTTCACAGTGGAGATGCAGATAAGTCAGCATTTCCCAGAATAACCTAATAATGTAGATTCCTGAGTCCCACCCAGATACTAAATCAAACCTTCTGGGGGCGGGGTTGGGACCTCCACATCCACATTTAAAATAAGCAGCCCAGGTGATTCTTACGCATGCGGAAGTATGAAACCCTGGGTGTTTAAAGACCGAGGTACCTGCCTAACCCACCGGGAGGGCTAAAATTAAACTGACTGGCACTGACAAACGTCACCAAGGAATTAGCAACTGCAGTCATCATGCACATCCTGTGAGACTTTAAAACTGCACAATGACTTTGGAAAACTGTTCCGTTGCATCAACCAAAGGGTAAGCAGGCAGCTCTCCTATGAATCAGCAATCCCACTCCCAGGGGTCCACGCAAGACAATTGAGGGCACTTGCCAGCAGACATGGTCAAGAATGTTTCTAGCAGCTTTACTCACAGTAATTCCAGACTGCAAACAACACAAATGTTCATCAACAACAAGTGAAAAAATTAATTGAGGTGTGTTTGTATCACCAGCAAATATTTCCTAAGATTTGGAAATGAACCCAAGAGATTCCCAGTGCTGGGTGCTGCCTCCAGGATTCTGCAAGGATTATCTGAATGGGGGCTGGGTATCTTTAATTATCTTTCTACTGACTAGGCTCTTTTACAACTCTGGGGGGATAGAAGGTAAGTTAGGAAAATTGATAGCCATGCAAATGCTTCCTGTCCTTCCCTATGGAAATGATTCCTGTTCACAGCAATGCAAATGAATTCTCTCTGGTAGAGAATATAAATCTCAGTAAATCAAACTGTCATTGGAACCTGTTTTTAATTAATGCATTGAAAAAAAACCTTCGCTATGTGTTCAATTGTTATTGTTTGCGTCATGTTTTTAACTAAGGAAAATTATAATTTAGACCTATCATGGAACCTACTCAGTAAATAAAAGAACAAACTACTGAGACACGCTAAAATATGGATGAATCTCATAGACCCTATGTTAATTAAAAGAACCTAAATGCAAACGAGCGCATACCTATAAATCCATTTCTATGAAGAACAAGGAGCGGCAAAACTATGCCAGGGGGAAGTGGTTGTGACTCAACTGATAGAGCATCTGTCTACCATATGAAGGAGTTAGGGTTCGATCTCCAGGGTCTCCAAACCCATGTGGTGAGCTGGCCCACGCGCAGTGCTGCCGGGAACAAGGAGTGCCGTGCCACACAGGGGTGCCCCCGTGTAGGGGTGCCCTACATGCAAGGAGTGTGCCCCTCAACGAGAGCTGCCCCGTGTGAAAAAAGCACAGCCCGCCCAGGAGTGGTGCCGCACACACAGAGAGCTGATGCAGCAAGATGACACAACAAAAAAGAGACGCAGTTTCCCGGGGCTGCCTGATAAAAAAGCAGATATAGAAGAACACACAGTGAGTGGACTCAGAGAGCAGACAACGGGGAAAAGGGGAGAGAAATAAATAAAATAAATCCTTTAAAAAAAAACTATGCCATGGTTTTAGAGGACGGGACGGTGGTTACCTCTGTGGTGGGGTGGGTGAGGGCATCGACTAGGAGAGGGCACAAGAGACTCTCCTGAGAGGATGGAAATGTTTTATACCTTGAACTTGGTGATGGTGACCTGTACATATATACACCCCACTAAGCTGGGCGTGTAAAATGTGTTCACTTTTCTGTAAGAAGTTTATACCTCAATTTTTTTTTTAAATGCCAAAAACTACAAAAAAAAAAAAAATTAAAGAACGGTACTTTATCATCTCATAAATGGTGCTTGGCCTGAAACACTGCTGGAACTGAACTGCCCTCAGCCCGTGGAACCTTCTGGAGCTGAATCCTGGGGGAATGGAAGCCCCGTGCCGATGGCTTCACTGCCGTGCCCTGACCCCAGCCTCCTCCAGAGCTGTGGCGGTAACGCACTTTGTCACTCTAACAACTTCATTACAGTGGCTGACGGCAGCTGGGAGCAGATAGATGCTTCTCATTTTCAAGCTCAGCAAAACACATTTTAAAGAAACCCTAAAGATCTTTATAAGGGAAGTCTGTCACAAATTATCGCAAGCATCCATCTCTGAATGGCCCCATCAACAACATCTCTTCTACAAAATCAAATCAAAATGGAATCTCTGCCCAGAAAGAAAATTTCAAGGAAGTCTGAAGGTTCCTTCTCATGGACAGGCATCAGCCCATAATTCCCCTGGAATGGCCTACTAAGGAATGACCTGGTCTTTATTACAGATGCACAAGCTCTTGCCTCTCAAGATTTTAACTATCACTTACTGAGGACTTACTTTTCTTCATCTCATTGAATCCTCACAACAACCCAGTGAAGTGGGTACTGTTATTACCACCATCTCACAGGCGAGGAACCTGAAGTTCAGAGAGATTAATGAACTTGCCCAGGACCACAGAGCTGATGAGCAGAGGCAGGAATCAAACTCAGCTCTGCTTGACCATGTGACCTTTCTACTAGACATCCTTTCCAAGAAGCCAACTCCACCCTTGGACTGCTCTGAAGTTTAGGGAAAAAAAATTCTTTATCTTGACGACAAATCTGCCTTTTAATGTGTCCACTACTCCAGCTTCTACTGAGTCATTCTGCTTCTACTTCTCGGAGCCACCCGGAGCCATCTATTTTCTTATGCATGGGCCAACCCTGGACCTCTCTCTGCCACAGTAAACATGCTAGCCTTCCTCCTGTAAGGTGACCAGCTGTCTGAATTTGCCCAGAGCTGAGGGGATTCCCAGGATATGGGACTCTCAGAGCTAAAACTGGGAAAGTCCCAGTCAACCTCGATGCGATGGTTGGTCTACTTTTTAGTGTGATAATGGTGTTATTGGATGCACAGATTGTTTTTTATTCTCATTACAAGGCTCTCTCATGACTACATGTCAGTCAAAAGTCTTCAACTGGCTTAGGCAAAAGAGGGAAGTCTTTGGTTCATGGAACCATGGAATGGCCAAGTCCAGGCCTTCCAGGGGCTCGCACAATGTTAACTGGCTTTGGCACCCCCTCCGTCTCCCAGCTCAGCTTACTTCCATCTTACTTTTAGTCTCGGTGAACTCTGACCGTGAAGCACCTCCAGGCTTCCATTCCCCTAGCAGAGAGAATTTTTTCCTCCCAAGAGTTACAATAAAACTGGAAGAATTAATCCCACCAGACTGATGTTGGCACATTCCTATGACCAGGGAAGAGACTGCATTGGGCAAACAGGGCTGAGCCGTGGGGTCGGGAAGGGGGCAATGGCACTTAAAGCATTTGAACTGAGAGTAAAGGAAAGCATTTCCTAAAAGGGAAAGCTGAGTGTCCTTACAGCAAAGGCGCAACGACTGTGGTTGGAAGAGGAAAATGGCCCAGCACGTGCCTCTGGTCAATACCCGCCCCCCCCCCCATCTATTAGAACACTCCGAGGACCTGGGCGTGGCCTTCAAGCCTTTCTTGGGGTGCCCCTTGCCCACCTCTCCAGCCACCCTCCTCCCCTTACATCCCTGCCAAACTCTATGATTTGCTCTCCCCAGACAAGTGATGCCATTTCTTGCCTCCTGTCTTTTCTTGCCCCACCTCTCCAGCATTCCTGCAGAAAACCTCCTTGTTTTCAAAGGCCACTCCCTTCAGGAGACATGCCTCCACCAAACCCCGGGCCTAACGGTGAATGGTTCCCTGATACATGCTGACGGGTGGCTGTCTCTCTCCAATACCCTCAGTTATTACATATCTGTCTGTCATCAGAGCATGGGTCCTTGGCTATCAAAGTGTGTGTCTGGTTTGCCTTCTTCTTCTTTCACCTGCACATAGTACTCAGTATCTATTGATTAAGGAAAGAAGTTTGTCTTATTTGCAGCAAGACTCTCAATTGCTCCCCAGTACCCACTGCCCACTTTTGTTCTCAGAAGGAGAACCTCTATGTTATTCTGTGTGGCAGTGCTCCCAGCTTAAGACCAACATTTTCTAGCTTCCCTTGCAGCTAGGTGAGAGTAAATTTTGGCCATGGAGATTTAAACAGAAGTGAGTCATGGAACTTCTTGGATAATTGTTTCTAGAAGCCAACTCAGCTCGAAGGAGCTTTCTCTTGTCCATCCCAGCTTCTCCTGCTGCCAGCCTGGCAGGAGGCCTTGATGTTGGATTTCCAGAAGACTTTGGGGATTGTGCCTGATCTTGAGGATGGAAACCACTCATTGAAGGAGGCTGATCAGATGGATAAGCGGGAGGGTCCCCAATGAAAGTGGGAAGCTGCCATTTCAGCCCCAGATTAACAGCTCCAGACATATGTAAGAGAGAAAAAACTGGTAACCAGTGTAAGCTACTGTTATTTCAGGCTTTTTCTGTCATTTATGTTATATAATGCCAACTTAGTTTTAATTGATAATCACTCATCTGTTTGAGTAAAGAAATATGTGCATGTGCATTCATGTTATGTGTAGTTGGTTAAATGGTGGAAATCAGATTAACCTTTCTTTTAACTGGGCTTAAACATGTAGCTTCCAAGTTCCCCTTAAATGATGAGAACTATAGGAGCTCTTCTTTAAAAGATCAGGTCATGAAGCATTAATAATCTTTAAAATTAGACCATTGTGCCAAACAAGCGAGTCCAGGAGCCCTGCTCCACCTCCCTCTGTGATGAGAGTGTGCACACAGGTGCGGCAGACTTACCTGGCAGCAGCACAGGTAGGAGAGAGAGCCGGCAGACCACCTGGCAGGGATGGGCAGGTCTGGGGAACAAGTATAATCACTGACTTTTACGGAGCACCTGCTCTGTGATGAGCTGCCTGCATTATCTCACTAAATTTCACTGCATTCAAGGGAGACTGGGTCAGCTCCATTTAGCCAGGAGTGAGTGGATGCCCACAGGTTCTTGATTACCAGAAGCAACAGAAGGATTGTGTCAAAGACTGGAATCCAAACCCAGCTCTCTGTTGGGAAATGTGGGGTGGCTCAGGAATGTAGATGGGAGCTGGGAAGGTCTCACATCTGTTGGGTGCCTCCTGTGGGCTGGCACATCTGGCAGAGTTTCCTCTTCATGGGCTTATCTTTAGAATAGCCCTAGAGGATCAGTATTGTTCCTCCCACTTGAAGAGCAAGAAACTGGAGCCAGGGAAATCAGCTAGAATACCCAAAGTCAAACAGATGGGAAAGGGCAGAACCACATTTGAGCTCAGACTGATTCCAAAGCCGCCTTCTTAGCCTTTCCACGAGGGTGCTAGGGAGTGACTGCAGACTCCATAGCTGAAAAGGAGAAGCAGTACCTTCCGGATCAGAGTTTTCTCCTAAGTGAGGTGTGAAGACTTAGTTGGATACAGAGAGTGGACCTAGGGTAGAATCACACCCTTCTCCCAAATGCCTGCTGGCCCAGGGACCTCAAGACGGCATTCCCAGCCTGAGCCTCTGTGCTGGTTCAAACAGGAGGAATTCTGCCTGCCTTGGTCAGGCTTAGATGAGCCGATCGAGTCTGCATTTGGGAACACCAAGGATTTGAAGACTCAGCAGGAAACTGCAGGGTAGGCTGGAGTGCTGTGTGACTCCAGACAACTTCCTTCCCCTTTCTGGACCTCAGAACCCTCAGAGCTAATGTCCTGGCTGCTTCAGCTCTGACAGTTCAGGGTTGCCAGGAATAAAGCAAACCTCTGGCCATGGGTAATGAATCCGTGTAAAGGGAAATTTCCTTGTGCCCTGCCTTCTAAGAGCATCGATTAGCAGCAATGCTGATGAAGAATCTGCAGTGTGCAGAGATGGAGGGAGTCTCCCCTCTGGCTCGGGAGATGTGGCTCCCAACCCTGGGCAGCTCTTGGATTTTGCAGTGATCAGCATGCGATGATTTTTTGAGCAAACTCCCTTGAAGACCAGATGGACTAGGCTAGCCGAGTGTATTTAAAATGCAATGGAACTGGACTGTCTTCCAGGGGGCAGGCACTTCCTGCCGAGTCGCAGTCTCCCTCCCTTGGTTTGACCCCAAATCAGACACTGGAGTTGCCTCCCAGAACGACAGTCCAAGCCTCTGTTCCATTGCATCCCTACTGCCCCTTGGTGGGCCGAGGGCAAGCGGTGACTTTCAGTGTGGCTCGTGCAATGCCAACGCCCGGGTCCTCCCTGGCTCTGCGGGGCTCTGCCCAGCAGCCAGGCCCCCCGGGGGAGCGGGAGGCGGCGTGAGCGGGATCCTCTCTCATTCATTATTCACACCAGTGCTTCCCTTTCTATTTTTAATGCTTCTCGTGTAGCGGTTCCCTCTGCCAGCTATTTTTAGCATCGTTGCTGCCAGCTGACGGCCGAGACAAAAGCATCAAGGCACCTTGAGAGTGACAAATGGAGATTTCAGTGATAAAAATAGAAAGGCTATTTTTCTCCCTGGAAAGAAAGGGGACTGTGTCTGCAGTGGCACAATGGGTGGGGCTTGGGCTGAATTTACACTTGGAAGCATCTAGCCAGTCGGAGAGCCACAGCAAGGATCTCCTGCAGGTGCACACGCAGCCTTTGGCGTCTGTGCAGCTTTTCTGAGGCTCCCTCTGCCCCTGCTGGGCCGCCCTCTCCGGATTCACCTCCATATGGGGGTTCTCCAATGGAGCTGGGAGCGTTTGCTCCGCTCCGGGATGTGAGCCCGAGGGCAGGAGCTTCTCATCTGATCTGCTGGCGCCCAGTGCCCCTAGTTCTGAGAAAGGAAAAGAAGCAGCCTGGCACCCCCGCAAGCCCACCCCACTCTCCTGTGTGAGATAGAAACTACCTCACAGAATGGCAACGCCAGAAAAGGTGACGCTGCAGCCACAGCCGCGTGAGACAACGCGAGGCTGCACCGTGTTTGTCTGAGCACAGGCCAAACAAGGTCACTGTGCCACTCACCAGACACCAAACCTCCCTCTCTGGGCTCAAAGGCGTGACCGTGACTTTGTTCCCAAGCGCAGCTTTGTCCTCCCTCTAGTTGGCGCTCCCTCTTGACGCACGTCTACGGGAGCTCCCTGTAGGACGTTCCAGCCACGGGATCACCCTGCTCTCTGACAACGCCCAGTCTAGAGCAAATCCCCTCTTCCTTAGATCTGTCCCCAATCCCCAACCAGAGCCCAAAGCCCGTAATAGGGTCTTTTGAACACCTTCCTACTGAGTTGTGCGCGTCGCCAGTGGTGTGCGTTCTCCTGTAGAGCAGCGAGCAGTAACCCTGGCCAGGTCCGCTGCAGTCGTGTTCCTGGTGGCCTTTGCTTGAGGCCACTGACAGAAAAAAGTCAGGTGAACGTTACAAGCGAATACGTTTGTTGTTGTTGTTGTAGTTGTTGTTTTTTGTTTTTTTTTTCCCTCTCTTTATTTTTTTTTAAGTTACATTAAAAAATATAAGAGGTCCCCGCATACCCCCCACCCCCCTCACCCCACTCCTCCCACATCAACAACCTCTTTCATTGTCATGACACATTCACTGCACCTGGTGAATACATTTTGGAGCACTGCTGCACCACATGGATAATGGTTTACATTGTAGTTTACACTCTCCCCCAGTCCACCCAGTGGGCCATGGCAGGACATACAGTGTCCAGCATCTGTCCCTGCAGCACCACCCAGGACAACTCCAAGTCCTGAAAATGCCTCCATATCATGTCTCTTCTTCCCTCTCCCTACCCTCAGCAGCTACTGTGGTCACTTCCTCCACATCAATGCTACCATTTCTTCCATTACTAATCACAATAGTTCCATAGTAGAATATCAGTAAGTCCACTCTAATCCATACTCTATTCCTCCATCCTGTGGCTCCTGGGATGGTTATGTCCACTCCCCCTCTATATGGAGAGGGGGCTTAGATTCCACATGGATGATGGATGCAATTCTCCTGCATTCAGTTGTAGGCACTCTTGACTCCCTGTTGTAGTGGTTGACCTTCTTCACCTTCCTGTTCACTGGCCAGGGTAAGTCCAATAAACCAGAGGGTAGAAGTTGCAAGTCTGCTGAGGCCCAGGGCCTGGCTGTCACATGAAGAGCAGAGATTCAGGCCTCCTGAGTATACATCAACCCCAGGGCCAACCACAGGTCCAGTAAAAGTGACAAAAGACATTTTTTATGAATAACCAGGGCCGGGCTAAGGCAAGCGAGGTCCCCACACATGAGCCTGAGGGTGAGAGCCTCCTTAAATCCTGTACCAAGATGCCTCACTTGACTCACCTTAGTTGCAGCCACAGGAAGAGATGATGCACTGAGCAATTACTCTGTGCTGTGCATGTATTCACGATCTAGTTGTACCTCACGAGAATCCCACGAGGTAGAGACTATGATCTCCCTCAAATTTAGGATTAGGCACCGGAAACTTTGTGAGGTTAAAGAAATGTATCAGGTCACCTAGATACTGTGGGGTAGAGAAGGGATGTGCCCAGGACTGGTTGGGTACCCACTCAATATAAAATACAGCCTCGGCATGTGCGTGCACCAGAGGGGGACGGGTGAATTCAAGTACAAACATAGGCCTGCACGGAAGGTGCTGACCACTGTGTCCAGCGTGCAAAGTTTATACAATGATGGCGTAGCTGGTGGGGCCTGAGGTGGTTAATTCAAGCCAATCGTGCTAACTACCTCCTCTCTTCCAGCAACTGGTCCAGAAACAAATGCTCGACTTAATTCTAGGAACTGAGACATGGAAAGAAGCCTTCTGTGGGGCTTCTGGGAAACCTCTCCCTCCCCGAAAATTGAACCTCTGGAAGAGTTGGTCTCCCTCTTCCTCTCCACGTCGCCTCATCTGGTGGGATGAGGCCAGCCCTGAGCATGGTTGAACCCACCTCTTATTACCTGACACAAAAGGCTTCCTCATTGATTCAGCCAGTTTACATCTGAGTTTCTGTCACTGGCATCCAAGACTCCTAGCCTCTGCCCTCATGCACGCTCGCACCTTGCTGCTTTGAGGTTTCCTCTGACCGTCCTGGCTAAAACAGCCTACATCCTTCATCTCCATCCATTCACTCTTTGTAATATTGCTCCATGACTCTAATCATGGCCTGAAGTTATATTTCAAATTCAATCATTTACGACTTCACTAGACAGCAGGCGCCATCAGGTCGGGGCAAAGTCTATTTCATCATTACATCACCACTTTCTCAAACAATGCCTGGCACATGGTAGGCATGTGAAGAATATATGTTGAACAAAAGAAGAACTGAAGGACATTTGGATGAATAAAAGCCAGAGGAGCCTTCTCTTGATCCTTCACCAAATCCAGCCTTTATTTAAAGTCTCTCCCCTTCAGGAGTAGATACTTGATTCCAGAGAGACCGAATGACTCACAGGGTCACACCGTTAGAGTGAAGGAGCTGGGGGGTCAAGGCCAGGTAGGGTTGAATCCAATGTCAAGTGGTTGGTCTATGAGGGTGGTGGGTGTTTGGCCCCTTGTACAATGTGTGGCTTCTGTACAAGGCACAGGCATTACTAGAAGTAATGGGAGAAAGATGATTGTTTCATTTTAGTCTACATCATCCAGCCCATACCTAGAGATGCAGGTTAGATTGTTAGCACCATACTTTAACCAAAAGGACCTTATTTAGAGCTGAAAACCAGGAGGATGCAGGGGCTCAGAACACAAGGAACTAGATATGTTTACAGGAAAGGAGAAGCCTGGGGATCAAAGAAGGGTGGGAGGAAGGAAATGGGGATTTCCAGAGCAATGTACTACCCTCCATGCTCCAGCTACTAGGGGAGTTTTGTGCCAGATGAAGAGCTATCTGTCCCATTACTAAAGAAACAAGCAAGATTGAAAACTGAGGCTATACACATGTGTGTGTTTCTGTGAGATTTTGTATAAAAACTGGATCATATGAACTGGAACACGATGAAGAGCATCTTGAGATTGCACAAGGAGGTCTTTTATCATAGATTTCTTTAAGGTAAGGTGGTTTCTGTATCAGTGATTTTTCCACCACCTTGAGATATTAGGTCGAGGATTTACTTGTTCCTACTTTTGGCCATCTTTGATCTTTTTCATCACACTCATCTCAGATCAGCCTGGAATTCCTGGAACCCAGTCACCTTTGGGATTTCCATTTCAGCTCCCCAGTGGTCAAGCTCCTGACTTCTGTTTTTCTATCCTCTCAGTCAATAATAGTCTGGTGGTTCCAAAGAGAGACCCTCTTACATTTCCCTCGCAGCAGTGCCTCTGGACCCATCTCAGTCTGGCCCTAAACGGGGGTGGAGAGCATCAGCACTGCCTTCAGAGGGGCTGTCGTGTGAAAGAGGATTTTAATTGTCCTAAGTGGGCCATGGGGTGAAAGCCACAGAAAGGCAGATTCTAGCACAGTATTGGGAAGACAGTTCTAATATTAGCAATAGCTGCTCAAAGAAACTGGGACTGCTTGCTGACGAACCAAGGTTCCCAGCATGGGGAGTGTGCAAGTTGAAGGCAGAACTACTTGATAGAAATGTTTTGGGCCACCACCACAGGGGCATGTGTGAGTCTGGGGGATTGTCAGCAGCAAGGAAGAGTCGTTAAAGTAATTGCAGAGTCTGATTCCAGAGGTTTCACAGACACTACCCCTCCCCCACCCCCGTAACTAATACCTCTCTCACAAATACACATTTTATATGGGCATAGCTGCTGTTGTGCTTTGTGAAACACAACTTCATTTTATAAAGGGTTACCAGATTTGTAGTAGCTTTTGCCACTGCCTGGCTGTTCCACCAATGGATGCTAAAAATACAATGGATGAGGAACCTGTGAAATATTTTGACCCTAAAAGTGACTTCTCATTCTTGAAAAAGTTGAGAGCTGTAGTTTTAGTAGATTCAAACTTCAGAAGGGAGAAACTGGATTAGATGAAATTTAGTCCCTTCCAGCACAGTTCTCAGATTCTAAGCAAACATTCATCTTTAACATAGTATCATTCCACAAAAGAGAGAAGAGAAATGAGCAAGAGTGAAATTTTCCCATGTGCTATTTATTTTGCCACTAAGAGATGGATTATTTAAAAAGAAAACCTAAGGGGTTTGTCCATTTAAAAAGGGGAGACCACATTTAGTAATTCCATTGTCCACATGTCATTGGCATTAATCTAAGACTTCTTCTTAAAATTCATTTGAACAGGCCACTCAAATGTCATTTACTTGGCCCAGAACTTTAGACACCAACTCAAGTGAAGCATGTGTCATCCTGGGTACTCTGCAGGCATAAGAAAGACTCCTTTATGAAGACTCGTGCCAGCCATTCTTCAGCTCCACCAAGAAGCTGAAGGAAACAGGCAGGCGTCTAAGCCTGAGCAGAAGTTACTTAAGTTAACTACAAATAAGAGCGTGCACTCTGTCAAACCAGACAGCTCTCACTGGATGGGCCAAAGGCTTTCCTCAAAGATGGGGGGGAATCCTCATTTTTGTAGGACTTCTGATAGAGAATATGTTTGTATTCTAGGCCAAATGGCATCTAGAGAAAGAACAGTAGGCTTAATGAAGAAAAAATTGTAATTGTATTTTAAAGAGAGAAACTACATACCTTGCATCTTAAAATGAGGGAGGGATCCTTGGGGCGAGAGTCAGATGACCTGGGCTCTGGCTCAGTTCGTTCACGTCAGAGTTTTGGTCATGGCCTGAATTTTCTGTGGGACCTTGGTCAAGAGGTCACCCTTTTCTGAATCTTCGTTTTCTCATCTTCAGTATAGGAGGATATTCTAAAAGCCTTCATATTCCCTTTTGAGTCCAGAGTTACTCACTTTGATGAACGTGCCTTCTGGAGTCATTTGGAGCATCTCCAAGAATGTTGCAGCTTAAACATTCTGGGATTCTAATTCAATATTAATAATATTTTTTAAACATTGCTGGCTTTTTTAGCCATAGAATAAATATGAAACTCAAACTTAAAATTTTAATACAGTATTTGGAGCTCTGATGTGCTCATCGTTCGCCTTAACCTTGTTTCCAAACAAAATAGGAATTGCAATTTCCAAAAGCAGTGCCCTGGATTAGCCTACAGCCATCTCATTTTATGTAGGGGGATTTTTTTCTCACCTTTGCAGTATATTGTAACCCTCTTTGGGATAGTGGATCTCATCGTCCATTCGTTCATTCATTTATTCAGGCACGCGTTCAATTATTCAACTATTTTTTCAACAATTTATTGACTTTATTTGCCAGGCACTGTACAAGCACCAGGGATACAAAAATAACTAAGGTGCTGCCCAATGATTTCAATGTGTAGGGCAGGGAGCTATTCGTTTCAACAAACATGTTAGGGAAAGAGAGAAGGATGAAAACTCAAAAAATGGGCCCAATTGTCAAATAGGCCTAAAAGAAGGACCACCCAATTTCCCTGCATATAGAAAATGGGGGAAATGGCTTGGCCTTTTTTATTTTTAAAAAACTTGTGAAAAAAGTGAGGTGTGGCTTATTCTGTCTGAAACGCCTCTGTCTCTTCAGCATCTCCCATCGGCTTATTCAGATCCAGGGTGATCTATGCCCTGAACGCCTCGTTCCCTCCTGGCCACTATCCCATATTTCACCAGCAGGGTCATGTCGGGTGAACAACAGCTTCATTTACTAACAGTCTTGCATTGTCATCCTAGTCTTCACCACCCTCGCCTTCTCTTTTAAAGGTTCTTTACATATTTTAATACACACCTATAGGCGAATATTTATACTTGCTGTAGGCAATGAAAGAGTAGATGAGAAAGATTGATAAAAGCAAAGATAATCATCCTCCCAGTGTCTCACACGTCAGAGGGAACCAATATTATTAACACTTATTTCTCACAATTAATAGTAATAGATAAAAGTATCTACAGAGATTTTGTTTTTACTTTTTAGCAAACTAGAATCACATGATACCCATTTTTCAGCACCTTAACTTTTCTCACTTTAAAATATGTTATAATCATCTCTACAAGTCCATAGACGATATCTACCTATTTATTGTCTTTACTCATTTAAGCATGCAAAACACATATCCGCACCCATTATGTTAATTAGGATTATATTTGTATATTTGGCTGCATGTCATAGACAACACAAGATACCTGGACAAGCAAGATTGAAGTTTCTTCTGTCTCATTTAAATGTAGTCCCAAGATGGGCTTCCATTCCCCTGAGAATTCTCCCCTTTGACCCTCACAGTTACCCTAATATGAAGGCACTCCCATTTTAGAGATGTGGAAAATGAGGCCCAGAAATAAGAAAAACTTATGAACTTGGCAGATACAACCTATTAAAATAATGCTGAGTTTAAAGAGAGCATCAGTTCAACTGGGAGAAACAGATCTTGGACTAATGAATGGATGGAGCAGAAGGAATCAGATGTCACCCAGAATGGGAGCCAGCGATCCTCTCGAGAGACATAATTCCCTCTCTTTGGGAACATCAGGAGTCCCCAGGATGTGTGTACACCTTCACACTCATTGTATGGGTCTCCACCCAATGATATAACACACTATGACAAAATGAGCACTCATATACTCCCTAGAAGCTTGCCCCTGTACCAGATGCCCCCCGCCTTAAGCACTTTAAACACATGATCCTTCCTTATTACATTTTCTAAAGAGTTTTCTCAACAGTATAGTTTCAACCATATATCTGACATTCTCCCATATTCAGCCCTCCCCCCAATTCCTTGGGTCATCTGACCCATCCTCTCAACCCTAGCCCCCCTCAAGCCCACAAAGCCCCACCCAAATGTATCCCTATGCCCCCATCTTATCCCTTCCCTGTACAAATACCTACCTCCAGCTTATCATAGACTTCACCCATGTAGGCGTCAGCTCACAACCTTCCTCTACCCGCCCCCCCCCGCCCAGATTCCTTTAAGCCTATCTTTCAGCCCTTAGCTCTTTCAGACAGCTTGGTTTGCTTGTTTCATATCAGAGAGGTCATGTGGTATTTGTCCTTCAATGCCTGGCTTGCTTTGCTCAACATAAGGTCCTCAAGATTCATCCATGTTATCACATGTGTTTGTACTGTATTCCTTCTTATAACTGAGTAGTTTTCATTTCTATGTATATACCACATTTTATTTATCCATTCATCCCCTGATGGGCATTTGGGTTGATTCCAACATTTGGCAATAGTGTATAATGCTGCTATGAACATTGGTGTACCTTTATCGGTTCATGTCCTTATTTTCAGATCTTCTGGATATATACCCAGCAGTGGAATTGCTGGCTCATATGGCAAATCTATAGCTAACTTTTTGAGAAACTGCCAAACAGTCCTTCAGAATGGCTGGATCCTTCTGTGTTCCCACCAGCAGTGGATGAGTGTTCCCGTTCCTCCATATCCTCTCCAGCACTTGTAGTCTTCTGTTGTTTTGATAGCTGACAGTCTTAAGGGAGTAAGATGGTATGTCATTGTAGTTTTGATTTGCATTTCCCTAATAGCTAGTGATTTTGAGCATTTTTTCATGTGCTTTTTAGCCATTTGTATTTCTTCTTTGGAGAAGTGTCTGTTCAAATCTTTTTCCCATTTTTTAAATGGGTTGTTTGTCTCTTTATTTTCAAGATATAAGAGTTCTTTATATATACAGGATATAAGTCTTCTATTGGATATATGGTTACCAAATATTTTCTCCCATTGTGTAGGCTGTCTTTTCACTTTCTTGACAAACTCTTTGAGGTGCAGAAGGCTTTAATTTTGAGGAAGTCCCATTTACCTATTTTTTCTTTTGCTGCTCATGCTTTGGGTGTGAAGTTCATGAAGACATTTCCTATTACAAGGTCCTGTAGATGCTTCCCTACATTGTTTTCCAAGGTCTTTACGGTCTTGGCTCTTACATTTAGGTCTTTAATCCATCTTGAGTTGGTTTTTGTATAAGGTGTGAGATGGTAATCCTCTTTCCTTCTTTTGCATATGGATATCCAATTCTCTCCACACCATTTGTTGAAGAGGCCATTCTCTCCCAGTTGAGTGGGTTTGGTGGCCTTGTCAAATATCAGATGACTGTATATATGAGGATCTATATCAGAACTCTCAATTCAGTTCCATTGGTCAGTGTGTTAATCCTTGTGCTAATATCATGCTGTTTTTACTACTGTAGCTTTGTAGTATTTTTTGAAGTCCTTAGAGCAGACTAGTATGTCAAGCCCTCAGCATTGTTGCAGTATCTGTAAATCTGGTTCCTCAAGTAGTGAAGATTGAGTGTCACAGTGTGCCCTGAGGGGAGAGGGGGAGTTATAGCATGGATAGAAGCAGGGCAACTGGGGGGCAATGGATGATGCTCCACAAGATCATGCAGTGATGGACTTGTCAACTTATATCTAAAGTGTATAAAAGTCTATAAACTAAAATGTAAACTATAATGTAAAACATAAGGAAACTAAAAATTTAGAAATCTGTACAGTCTAAAATATAAACAATAATGTAAACCAAAATGGAACCATGTTTGATAGCTTTGTTTCAAAATTTGTACATCAGCTGCAGCAAATGTAACATGAACATGTAAAGAGATCATTGCTGGGGAAAGGGGAAAAGGGTTTGATGTAGGATATCTGGGAGTCCCCTATATTGTATATTGTGCATGTGAATTACTGTGATCTAAAACTTTTTTGAAGACAAAATTAAAAAAAAAAAAAAGAAAAGAAAGGATGTAGGCACTGAGGAAGAAATGAAAGTGCCTTGTCACTGTACGTACAGGGCAACACCTATTACAGTGATGAAAGGTAAAACATTAGAAAGAAAGCTTTATAATAGTTTTCATTTTATTAATACACCAATTTATTTTTCCTTTATTTTAGTATTTCTAAATTACTATGTATTCTATTTCTAAACTTTAAACCCATCACAGTATTTCAATTTCCTATTAATTGAATTTGGCAATATATTAGGATTCACTGTTGAAGAAGTTTTGGACTACAGAGAGGTTCAACTATGGCAGGGGAGGACTCTGGTGTGGGGTGTTATTGATGGGGGCACATGGGTCGGGGGGAATCCTCCAGGACATGTATATAGGGAACATAAATATGTTAGGATATATGTTGGGTATTTTTATACACTGAGGGAGTGCTGAGTTCCCACCCATGGGAGCTCTGTCACATTCCCCAATGGAATAACAAATCCCCCAAGTGCAATGGCAAAGATCAACAGGAAGGATGGTCCAATAATGAGCCCTTGATACTGATGACTATGCTTAGGAGCCAGTGTGTGTGAAATATGAACTAGGTCTAGAGCTGTAGGGTGCCTAAGTGTTACCTCCTGAGAGCTTCAACATTGCTCAAATGTGGTCACTCTCTAAGCCAAACTCAACGTGGGACATGACTCCTGGGGATGAGCCTCTCTGGCACTGAGGGATTACTATCAATCACTAACTGGAGAAGCAACTAGAAAGAGACCTCAAATAAAAGGGTCAGCTCAGACCAGCAGAATATCAGCCTACATGTTGGATCAAGTGTTAAAAACTGCTCTTTGATCTTGAATAAAAGGGGGAAATGGCAAAGAAAAATGAACTGGTATGGCTAAGAGTCTTCCAAAAAAAGTCAGGAGGTCATCAGAGGGGTTGCACTTATGCACACCTCAGCAGGACCCCAGAAAAAACCAAAGTAGATACAACCCTAGGTACTGGTTCTCCTGAAGGCCACAGAGATCCACAGGATATATAGTCATGGCACATGGATTTGGAGCTTTGTGCTGTGTCAGAGGGCCCTGCTTTGGAATTTGTGCTCCTGAGTCTGATTCAGATGTGACTTTTCTATACATACCTCCTCTGTCACTTTTACTGAACCTGCGGTTGGTGATAGGGATGGTCCATACTCAGGAGGCTTAAATCTCTGGGCTGCCCGTGTGGCAGCTGGGTCATCAGAGTGGCGACTCCTACTCTCTGGTTCATTGGTCTTACCCAGGTCAACTGACAGGAAGGGGAAGATGGTCAACCAATTTACCAGGGAATCAAGAGTGTCTACAACTATAAGCAGAAGAATTATATACATCATCCATGTGGAATCTAAGCTCCCTCTTGATCTAGAGGTGGAGAGGACATCATCATCCCAGGGTCCACAGAATGGTGGAATAAAATATGGACTAGAGTGGACTTACTGATATTCTACTATAAAACTATTGTGACAAGTAATAGAAGAAAATTTAGCATCGAGGTGGAAAAAGTGGCCACAGTAGTTGCTGAGGGCAGGGAGAGGGTAGAAGAGATGTGATGTGGGGGTATTTTTGGGATTTTGAGTTGTCCTTAATGATATTGCAGGGTCAGATGCTGCATTTTATATATCCTGTCATAACCCACTGAATGTACTGGGGGAGAGTGCGAACTACAGGGTAAACTATTATCTGTGTAGTGCAGCAGTGCCCCAAAATGTGTTCATTGAGTGTGATTAGTGTGCCACAGTGATGAGGCAGGTTGTTGGTGTGGGAGGGGGTATGTGGGGGGTATACAGGAACCTCTTATCTTTTTTAGTGTAACATTCTTTTTGGGATGTATATATCTTCAAAAAAATACAATTTACAAAATTGTATTTGTGGTGGGGGGTGGGGAGTGGGATATATGGGAACCTCTTATGTTTTTTGTTTTTTTATGTTTTTTTAATCTAACATTCCTTGTGATCTATTAACTTTAATAAAAAAGGAAAGAAGTCACTGGGAATGACTTTGAGATGGTTGAGTTCAGTGTTTTCATTTGTTTATGCCTGATTTTTACTCTCCAGTGCGGCTGCTGCCTCTGCTGTGTATTTTCTTTCTTCCCTTGCGTTTTCTATTTGCTGCTTTAACAGTTTTGTAGCCCAGATACATACATTTAGCACCTTCACATACAGCTTCACATACAGCTCTGCGCCTGTAGCTTCCCTGCACTGTGTCGCCGTGGCAAGGATTTCCACCTGGGGGTCCCATGCCCCCGATGTGATCCCATTTGAGCTCACCTTCTGCCTCCTCTCCTCCTCCTCCCCTCCTGAGGTCCCAAACCCCGAGTGTTACATTAAAAAAATGTGAGGTCCCATATATCCCCCACCCCTCTCACCCCCCTCCTCCCACATCAACAACCTCTTTCATCATCATGGGACATTCATTGCACTTGGTGAATACATTTTGGAGCACTGCCCCACTGCGGTCACCCCTCGGGCTGAAGTGTGGTTTGCTGGCCTGGCGAGGGGTGGCGGCCGCGGTAGGCCTATTCCAAACCGCTGCCCCCATAATAGGGTGGTTGGTCGGGCCCACCGCCACCCCTGAAGGAAGCTCAGCATGGGCGCAGAGTGCCCTCGGGTCTCCCCTTCTCGGCAGCCATGCTTCCGCGGCCGCCCCTCCTCCCAGATGGCGCCACACGATGCCTTGTGGGGCGGCACCCTTCTTCTTCTTTCTCCCTACGCAGGCGCAGGGGGGAAAAATCCAGTCTGCCCTTTTCCCTCCCCCTTACAGCAGCAACAGCCAGGCGTGGGCGGGAAACTCCAGTCTGCCCTCTACCCCAGCAACAGCAGCCACCAATCACTAAACCCTGCCCCTTCCCCCAGCAACAGCGACAGCCAATCCCTAACCACCACCCCTCCCCCGTCCAGTACCGCCCACTGACCTTTCTCCGGCAACCAATCAGAACAGGGCGTGGCTTCGACCAATCAGCCTTCCCCAGCCCCTATAAAACTGTTGCCTCTCCCTCAATAAAGTTGGACTTGCGTGTTTACCTCATCTCCGCGGTAGTTCTTCTGCCGTGCGCCCTCCAGTCCTGAGAGCCCCGGACAAGGGCCTGGCCTCCCTTGTCCCCAGTTCGTCACCTGCTTCTCCGGGCTACCCCCTCGTCGCCGGCTTCGCCGGGCGACCCCGTCAGCCGAACCGCGCAACCCTTGTGAGACCAACCCCTCGTCTGCTGCCGGACCGACCCCTCGTCCCAAGTGGGACCGACCCCTCGTCCCAAGCGGGACCGACCCCTCGTCCCAAGTGGGACCGACCTCTCGTCCGCAGCCAGACCCCACCTCTACCGACCGAGCAAGCCGTCGCACCCCACCACATGGATAGTGGTTTACCTTGTAGTTTACACTCTCCCCCAGTCCACCCAATGGGCCATGGCAGGACATACAGTGTCCAGCATGTGTCCCTGCAGTACCACCCAGGACAACTCCAAGTCCTGAAAATGCCTCCACATCATATCTCTTCTTCCCTCTCCCTACCTTCAGCAGCTACTGTGGCCACTTTCTCCACATCAATGCTACCATTTCTTTCATTACTAGTCACAATAGTTCCATGATGCATTTTAAGGAGCTGCGGGGAAAGGAGCGGGGATGAAGAACAGGAAGGGGGAGAAGCCAAGCAAGTGGGCCGCAGCGGGCCAAGCCCCCAGTCCGATGCTGCTGGGGCACAGAGTGTGAGGCACGCCTCCCAGAGTTGGCCCAGCTCGAGTATGGGAGCTGGGCTTGCGTGTCCAGGTAACCTTTGGCCGAGGATCACCCCAAGGAGATAGAGACTCCAGGGACTTCCTGCCCTCTGCACCTCGGGCAAAGCTGCTTCAACAGCCCAAGGGCAGTCCTTTAAAGTGAGCTGCAGGTACAGGCCAAGAGAAGAAAATACATGCAGAAGTCAGTGAGGGCTCCTGGAGTCAGGAACGGGGATCTGATGGGATCTGGGTGGGGCACCAAACTGTCTGCTACAGACATTCACCAAATTTAAAGGCGGAAGAGAACTAAGATTTTGGGGGCAAATTCCATATTCACAACCAACCACTCTACAAGTAAGCATCAATTTCCTTCTATTATTTTACCCAGACAAAAATAGTATTATTTTATCCCGTGGCTCCAGGACTTCTCAAATGGAAGGAACATCCTTAATAAGGTGATATACTAAAGGCTTGGGTGTCTGATGAACAAAAAGAGATACCTAGGTATGTAGAATAAGCCCCATTGACTTACTCATTCATGAGAAGAAGGGGAAAAATAAGGGAAGACTGGAGAAGTAAGTCCGGCAAAAGGTGAGAGGCTATATCACAACACAGGGTGGCACTGCCAATGAGTATTTCCCACCAATGGGAAGACCTCAAAGACTTGAGAAAGAAAAAGTAAGCCCTGCTTATGACCAGAGAGTGAGGCACTTAGCAGACCCAGACAAAACCAGTGGCAAAGCCAAGAGAAAACAGTGCTTTGCCCAAGGTCACGCCACAGTTCAAAATTACTAATAGCCCCTCCCTTCGAGGATCGCAGTTTTGCAACCAGTGACTTTCCTAGCCCTGCTTCAGCTCTTCCACCCCCTAAACAACTCCCAGTTATGAAACTGCCCCTGCTTCATGATATCCCCTGATCCAGAGCCAATTCCCATTTTCCCTGGACCCTCCCTACAATTATTCAGCAGAAGCCCAGCACAAGAAGACCTCCGTCCTACTGAGATGCCCCACGGATCCTCGGATGTGCAGCCTCCCTTGTTGCAGCAAGTTAATAAACCTAACTGTTTGACTCTAGACCCCTTCCGGATGGTCTTTATCTGATTATCTTTACTGGACTTTCAATAAGAGTGTTGTCTAAAATGAGGTTTTAAGGTTTCATGCAGCACAGTATGTAACTGTGACAAATCCCCACTCCTATTAACTCCCTAAAGCTTTGCATGAGTGGGTTTCTAGGGACTGTGCTAAACACTAGTATCAACACAGCAAGGTATAGCATGCTATAGAATAAGACAGAGTAAGGATCCCAGAGGTCAAGGTGACCAAGGAAATCTAAACTTCCCTGGGAATCCACAGTGCAACAGGTATGGGCCTTAGATTTCCAAGGTTGGAAATGTGCTGGGGAGTCAAACAAATCTTATCTCAAGCAGATCCTGCTGATTATCTCCCAATATTCATCAACTTCTTTTTAGCAATAAAAGCATTCTACTTCTTGAGTTGTAGCTAGATCCATGGTCACCCCACCAGAAGCTACATTTTCAAGCCTTGATTACAGTGGAATGTTGCCTTGTGCCTTGAACTGGTCAGGGGCAATGGAAGCACAAAGACTTTGTGCAAGTTTCGTACCTCCTTTTTCTACCATTCTACAGCTGGATTTGCAGTTGGTATCAGGGAGTCAGATTTGACAAAGTGAATAAAAGCAATAAGCCAGAGAATGATGGAGCATCCACATGGAAGGAACCTGGGTCCTTCCACATCTGGTGGGGGTATTAACCTGCTTACCTTTACTTGTTTGGGTCCTCGTATTTGGATGTTTCTTTGTTGAAGTAACATCCCCTGCACTCTAATAATTAAACAAATCTAGATCTCAAAGGATTTGGAAACCCTGGGTCATAACTAGGCTGCATTAACGGCCCAAAGAAGTTAGGTTATTATTGTAAAATCACATAGTTCATAGGAGTGAAATCCAGGCTTGCTGGAGTCCAGCTCCCACATTCTTTCTACTCTTTCCACTTCTCTAACAGGCTAGAATGCCCTTCCTAGGCTCTGTGTCCAACAGCACCTCTTCCCCAGTTGGTTCCAATAGACCCTTTCTGAGATCTCCAAGCAAATCATCAGATATGTTATTAGCATGTGTCTGCAATAGAGGCCAAACCTTGAAGGACCTCCCTGGCATTCCTGGAAGCACTCAAATGGCTGAGACAGCAGGTTTCACTGAGCTTCTGCACCAGCATGACAACCATCCTTAAAAAAAAGGACGCGAGGGAAGCAAAAGTGGTAGGCGATGTGATAGGGCCTCCGCCTACCATATGAGAGGACCTGGGTTCAATCCCTGGGGCCTCCCGGTGAAAAAGAAGAAGAGAAAGCATGCCTGCATGGCAAGCCAAATGCCCACGCAGTGAACTGAGTGTCCACGTGGTAAGCCAAGTGTCCATATGAGTGCCTGCCTGGTGAGCCAAGTGTCCATGTGATGAGCTGAGTGCCCACGCGAGTGCCCACATGGTGAGCCAGTGCCCGTGTGGTGAGCCGAATGCCCACACGGCAAGCCTAGTGTCCGCGTAGTGAGCTAGTGCCCGTGCAAGTGAGTCACGCAATAAGATGATGATGCAACAAAAAAGAGATGAAGGGGAGAGTTGAGGTGAAGTGCAGTGAAGACCAGGAACTTAGGTGGTGAGATTGCCAGGGAACCTCTCCCACAGCAGAGGACCCCAGGATCGAATCCCAGTGAATCCTGGAGGAGAAAGACAAGAAGAGAAGAGAAAAAAGAGGAAAAGATACAGAAGATCACACAGCAAATGGACACAGGCAGCAAAAACAGTGGGGCAGGAAAGGGGAGGAGAAGAAAAAATAGCTGTTAAATTAAAAAAAATTTTTTTAAAGGAAATGAAAAATTGCACATTTCCAAATTATAAACCTGGTTTTTAAAAAGAAGAAGAAAGAAAGAAAGGGAGAAAGAAAAAAGAAAGCAGCTTCCCTGCCTGCACAATGTAGCCCCATGCTACATTGTGACCCCAGCTTTGTCTTTGGGGCAGGATGAAGACATTTGAATGGGTGGGTGGGCAGAAGAAATACCATCATAAAGAAGTCAAGTGGAAAATACAGGCATTAATGGTTCAGCAATAATCCCCTTTTCCAGCCTTTGGAGCTGAGACTGGCAAAGCTCTCCATCCTTCTCTGGCTAACTTGTCCATCTCCGTGCCACTTCCACCTCCATTAATACCTGGTTACTGATAGGCTATGTGACTGGTGGTGTTTTTCCTCTGGAGAGTGCTACAGAATGTCAGGCCAGATGACCACCTGCATCTGTTTTGTTTTGTTTTAAGTTGTGCGACCTCTACTCCCTCTGTCATTCTCCCCGGGACAGGGGAGGGTTATATGGACTGTTAATAAAACCTTTTATTTAGGTGGTTGGATTTGGATCCAAATTGTATGACTTGAGCTCCAGCCCAGCAAGCGGGACCCCTATTTTGCGTTTCAACCTCACATCCCCCTGCAGAGTGGCCTGATGGTAGACCCAGAACTTGGGTTTAGATGTTCTGTTAGATTCCTGTAGCTGCTGTAACAAGTCATCACAAACCAGGTGGCTTAAAACAACAGAAATGTAGAAGCCCCAGTCAAGGTGTGGGCAGGGCCGGGCCTCCTCTAAAACCTGTACGAGGGTCCTCCTGCCTCCTCTGTCTCCTGGTGGCTGCTGGCATGCCTTGGCACTCCTGGCCCTCAGCTGCCACTCTTCAGTCTGCCTCTGTTGTCACATGGCCCGCTCCCCACGTCCGTGTCCACTTTTCCTTCTTCCTATAAGGACAGCAGTCATTTTGCATCAGGGCTCATTCTAATCCACGTGGGTGGTCCCATTGTAAGTAATCCCATCTTCATTTGGAAATGGCTTCACACTCACACAACCGCAGTTAGGACTTGAACGTATCTTTTTGGATGATACAATTCAACCCGTCACTGGTATCATCACACACGGGTTTGATTCTGTGCTTCCGCTAAGTAATTCTGTGACTTGGTCCAGTCTGCTGACCTCACGCTGATTCCTCCACCAAACACTCTCTGCTCTGGGCCCCTGACCCCTAATCGTCCCCCCAGACCCGCTGCTGAGACTTCGCACATGCTAGTCCCTCTGCACAGCCCTCGTTCCATTAGTCCTGCTTAGCTTCTGACTGGTGCTGGGTGGGAAGGCGCCTCGGCGTACCACCGCAGGATCTAGAGCAGAATGGGCTTCCATCTCAGCTGTGACCCTTCCAAGCTGAACCCAATAAATGTGCTTTCTCTAGGAGGCCTCTCCTCTCTTTTCTCATGGCACTGGGGCAGGTCCTTGGTCTTTTTTCTTTTTTCAACAGTTGTATCGAGATAAAATTCACAGACCACACAATTCTCCTATTTAATGCATACAATTCAATAGTTTTTAGCATTTTCACAGAGGTTTTGCAACCATGACCACAATCAATTTTGGAATATTTTCATCAACCCCCCAAAACCTCATGCCCATTAGTAGTCACTCACCTCACCCTCTCCAGCCACTGGCGACCACTGATCTACAACATGTGATCTTTAGGACTGGCTTCTTTCACACAGCACAGTGTTTTCAAGGTCCATCCATGTCGTAGCCTAAATTGGAACTTCACTCTTTTGGTGCCAAATAAAATTCCATTCTATGGATTATAGGACATTTTGTTTATCCATTTATCAGTTGGTGGCCATTTGGGTTGTTTCCACTTTGTCTATTATGCATAATACTGCTACAAACATTTGTGAACAAGTTTTTGTTTGGGCATATGTTTTCAATTTTAGTGTGTAAATACCTAGGAGTAGAATTTCTGGGTTGTATGATAACCCTGTGTTTAACCATGTGAAGAATGTGTCAGGCTGTTTTCCACTGGTCCTAGGCCTTTTTTGTGACCAGATCCACCCCTAGCTCTTCCCCTGCTGGGTTCTTTTTGGCCTGACCTCTTCATGCTAGGTTTCTTAGGCTCCTGTATCAGCTGGCTTCCAGCCCGGCTCAACCAAAGAGACGCAGGACTAGGAACTTGAAGGGTGAGAGGAAGGGAGAAGCAGGGTCTGTCTGTCTTCCCCCTAACCGAGGAAGTCTCTCCAACAAATGTGTTTCCCCATGGCCTAATCTAACTCCAGCTTCCCCTGTGTGACTCCAGCCCTCAGTTTCCACTAGTGCCATCTTCTCCCTTTGCTTCTAGGGGTGGCGACGGTGGCTTTCTGCAGTTGATAATCTCTGGGATGGTTCTCAATCCTTCCATCACCTGTGTCACTATGCTGTCTTCTCCCTTTCAACATGTACAGTTGTTTCTACTTTCTGGACTACATTCATTGCACACATACCAAGGCACTCTGCACACTATTGTAATTATATATTTATTTTTCTCGAGTCTAATCGGGATGCAGGTGCCCTGTGGCTGGGGTCTATCTTAACCTTGCTTACCTTGTAGCCCAGGGTGCCTGACCTAAGATAGGTCCTCAGTAGATGCTTGTTGAATGGTGAATGGATGGATGAATAAATGGATAGAATACCCACCACCTCTCCTGGAAATGGCCCTGGATTCTCCTCCACTTCTTTCTCACTTGTCTTCATTTGGACTCTATCTCTGCAACCTCAAACTCCTGTTCCCGTGGCAATGTCCTCATTCCATGCTGCCTTCTAGGCGTGGGGCTTGTGTGGGATTTGCCCTGCACTCTTCTGGCTCCCATAGCCCTACAGCCTCATAAAGGAAACTCTCCTCTCTCTCCCCCTGCAGACCCCATGAGTGGCAGAAATCAATTCTGAACCTAAATTACTCGGATGGCTTTAGCTTCCAAGTGTAATAGTTCGGCTTCTCCTATATAATGTAGAATGCAATGTTTAGCTGAATCCAGGGGACACCTTAAATTCCTTACATGAAACAATAGAACTTTTGCCCTCACCCCCACTAAATTGCAACGGCCCTCCCTTATCAAAGCCACCGGAGATCCCCACGTCACTCAACTCTTTGGTCAGTGCTCAGTCCTTATTTAATTTGATCTGTGGCAGCAGCTGTTCCTCCTAATTCTCCTTTGTTGGATCCTTCTCATCTTCCCAAACTCTAAACACTGGAGTGGCCCTGGGCTCCGTCCATGGACCCTTTTACTTTCCCTATCTACCCTCGTTCCCGTGGTTACCCTCTCCATCTTACTGCTTTAAATACAATCTAGGTGTGGGTGACCCCCTAATTTATATTGCCAGTCCAGGACATGCCTCTAAACTGCCACATATTTAACTGCCTATGTCACATTTCCACTAAGTTACACCTCAAACTCAATGTGTCTGAAACAGATGTTTCCCCTACAAACCTGCCCGCCCATAGTCTTCCCCTTGCAATAAATAGCAACTCCATTCTTCTAGGTCCATAGGCCAAAATCATTGAAATCATTCCTCACTCCCCTCTCTTCAGCCTGACATTCGATCCATCAGCAAATCCTATTGGCTGTATCTTCAAAATATATCTAAGAACCAAACTCCTCCTCCCACCACCTCCACTGCTACTATTCTAGCCCAAGCCATCATCATCTCTACCCTGGATGATTGCAAAACTTGTAAGAGGCTCCTTGCTTCTGCCCTTGCCCTTCTACAATACAGATATAGATGCCAGATGAGCCTCTTAAAATGTAAGTCCAATCATACCACTTCTCAGCGCCAACCCTCCATTGGTCTCCCATTTTCCCAGACTAGAAGCCACATCTTTATAATGACTTCTATGGCCCTACATAACCTGCTCCCTCTCCACCCCACTACCTCTATGATCCTACCTGGCTGCTACGCCCCACCCCCATCATGCTTACCTGGTTCTACCACACTGGACTTTCTACTATCCTTCAAACATGCACAGCAAGTTCCTGCCCCAGGGCCTTTGCCCTCACCGTTCTCCCTACCTGGGACTTCTTTTGGGCCTTTATTCAAGTGCTGCCTTGTCTGTTTGGCCTTCCCTGGGCACCCCATCTAGGTGCAAACTAACCCCCTTCCCACTACTCTTTCCTGCTCTAATTTTTCATTTAGATCCTATTTTTATTTATTTATCTTCTTTATTATCTGGCCCTGCCACACTTAAAATGTCTCCAAGGACAGATATTTCTCTCTTCTCCACTCCCTGGTGTATTCCCAGTGCTTAGACTCACATCTAAAAAAGATTCACTGTATCAGTGAATGAGGGGCTCCGGGGGAATGTATCTGTGGAGTTTCCTGTCCCACCACTGACACAGAGGGGCTAAGAGCACGCCCCCCGCAGTCAGGCAGACCCAGGCGCAGGCTCCAGCTCTGGGAGGAAACGACTGTGTCGCCTCCTGGCAAGTCTTTAACCTTCACAATTGAAAATCTTGTTTGGAAAGCAGGGGTTACTAGGCACACCTCGTCATGTCTTGAAAAGATGAAGACATGAAACATGGATGTCACATGTGTCACCCAAGCCCTTACCATTATGTGGATTCCATGTAAACCATGGGGTGGGTGCTGCCTGATAATCAGGATCATTTTAAAGTCTCAAATCTTCACAGACCTGGGTTCTTAGTCTCACCTCTGAAATTAGCTGCTAAGTGTAAAAGAAGCTCGCTAGCTGGCTTTGGTTTTGCAGCATGCGGTCTGAGATGTTACCTTATTGTGTCAATCAACAGATAATTTTAGTAGACACATTAACAAGGTTTAAATAGAAATTTAGGGTAATTAATGAATAAATGAGAAATAACAGATGGGGAGAAGTTTCCATTTTCTAGGCTTCCTTTTCCAAAACACCTCAAGAAATCCTTTTGCATAGATAGCTGCCCTTATTATTTAATAATTAGAGTTTCCTCTTGACCCCCAACATGCATTTATATTAATTTAACTTATATACTTAATAAAATATATTTAATAAAAAAGGCTACCATATAAGCCTTCATCATAGACCTCCCATTTACTTATTCACTCCACTTCAATCACCTATTCACCCATCCATTCATTCATTCATGGAACAAATGTTTACCAAGATGAGAATATGTACAATATATGCTGGATCCTGGGGATAATGCAGAGGTAAATACAAGATTCTACATTCATAAAGCGTATAATTTCAGAAAGGAGAGAGGTTAACGCTTGCGCCCAGATGTCAACAATCTAATATTGAAAGTGGTCCAGAGAAATCCAGAAGAGGGACATGATAATTCAGAAAATGGAGTCGCTGTGCTTCCATGTGGTCACTCAATTGCTCTCAGCATCTTTGGCAAACTTTAACCCACTCTGTGCCAGCACTGGGTTCTCACTGTGTGGAGAAAAAAAATCAGGGGTTAACAAATAAGAAGATCCCAAGTTGCTTCTTTTCTTCCAACAATCCTGTCTGTTCTCGCTCCGGTCACCACTAATTTCCTCCTGGGCATATCTCATAGCCTTGTCCCAATCCTCAGTCTCTGAAACCAATTGGCATGAGCGAGGACCTCCTCCACGAAGCAGACCCTTCCTTGGTTTCTACACAGCTTTCTCCTGGTCTAAATCCCACCTCATTCCTACAGGTAGGGGTTCCTTGATCCTTTCTTTGCTCTTCAGGAAAGAAAAATCTGCAAGATTACAACAAACACTGATTTGACCATAGGATTGCTTATTTTATTAGCTGAAATGATATTAATTGTATTCCTAATAAATGCAACAAAAACAAGACTGTGGTTGCTGAATGAAATATAAACGGTCCTCTTAGGATGAGTTAGACCTAACCATCATTTCCCGGCAGGAGTTGGGGATTATGCATGGGACTGGATTCTAAGGATGCTTGATCAAGAGGGGCAGAACACAAAACTGGATAGAGAAGAATTGATTGACTCAGGTGTACTTACCTGAAATGCAGAATTTAATATTCTGCCAAAGACCCCTGGAGAGTGTGTGAACTCACTAGTAGGATGCATAGAAAATGCAGTGCCTTATGCTGGGCAGATTATGTCTCGGTGAAGTGGGCATGCTGAAATTGATTTACCACCTCCATTTCAGGGCAAACCTACCAGATAATTCATGGGAAGGCTCAGAGGACAAACAATTTACCAAGGATGCAAGGAATACTCTTTTGAGAGGGTACCAGCCTCACAAAATATTCAGTTTTGGACCTCCTTTGTGGACAAGGCTGATGGTAATGAACTTGGCTTGCGGAAAGCAATGGCAATGATAGGGCCCTAAAATAATAGAGGTCAGGTGAGCACTTAGTTGCCAGAAACCAGGACCTTGCAACTATTACGACGGTCAGCAAGGGTGCCCGACACACAGAGAATTACGGGGATGGTTAATAGAATATGGCCTTCTGGGGTTGTAAAATAGATGGTACAAAATAGATGAGCAGTGGACAAGGCTAATACTCAGCTCTTACCAGCAGAATAAATCAAGGACCAGGTAGAGGCTTGAGGGTAGTCACCCAAATAAAAATTCATGATTCCTTGCCCGGTTTCCAGACCTCAGGCAGTTTTCATACTCAGAATGCATTGACTGAAAACGAGGAAGGACCCTGCAATAAAACAAGTATACATGGTAATGACTTTCCCAGAATGGCCATTTATTTGAGTAATTGCACTGGGGAAAGGGACATACCCAGATACTTCAAAGACCATTGGACACAGGGTCATGGACTTTGATATCTGAAGATCCAAAGAACCATCATGGCCTTCCTATTAGAATGGGGATATATTTGAGCCAGGTAGAAAATGGATCCTTTCCAAGGTCTGGTTTACAATGAGCCCATTGTCTCTGTGAACCCATTGGTGGTCACTTCCCTGGTCCTTGATAGCATAATTGTTGTAATGTGGACTTTGGGTCCTTGGTCTATAGAGTAAGTCCCTGATTATCAGGAGAAGGTGGAGCTAGCTGAATAGGAAAATGCCAGCTTTGTCATTTTTAGGAACAAAGGTCTCCTAGATGTAAGTACCTAGAAGCCATGGATATACAGAAGGCAGCCCAACCTCAAGACCACAGTCATGATAGCAAGCTGATGAGTTCACCATTCCATCTTCTTCTCTAGAGGTCACTAGAAGGTCTGGCATATAAGATGGCTCTGCCATTCAATCATTAGGTGATCTATGTTGGTACATCCTGATATTCCATTGTCACTATTGGGCAAGGGAAGAAATGGGTAGGTACCTTACTCTGGCCTTAGGAGGGCATGATGACCATGACTCTGGCCTCTTGGAAATGAGGGTCTGAGTCAAGTCATTCCACGAAGGGACAAATCAAAGTTAAAGGGATCTAAAATGGAAGATGGGGCTGATGAGCAACTGTAGTAATAGTTGGTCTTACTAACCTCTTTCTTCCAAGTCTCCCATTAAGAAAAGGAGCCCAAAGGAATCCTGGAAATCCATGAATGTGTATAGAGAAGTGGATCTGAGAAGTGCAAGGAGTAGACTGTGGTAGATATGTAGATGTGCTGCCCAGATCCTTTACCTAGGAAGAACTTGCTGCCAGTTGCAGGGAGTATGGTCAGCATAGAGCCTCCAGTTGTTTTCTACTTCAGGGCTGACTAAACTGCCTCACCCAAGATCATGTCACACTTCTCCCAGGGCAGTTACTGATGGCATGAGATGCTAAATGTTATGGGTTGAATCGTGTCCCTCAAAAAATATGTGTTGAAATCTCAATGAATGTGATCTTATTTGGAAATGGGGTTGTTGCAGATGTAATCAAGTTAAGACGAGGTCCCTAAACCAGTACGACTGGGGTCCTCTTCAGCAGAGAAGAGACACCAATGCAGACACACATGGGAGAAGGCCAAGTGAAGATGAAGGCAGAGACCTGAGTTAACCAGCAACAAGACATGGAACTCCAAGGCAATCTAGCCACCACCGGAAAGCTGGAAGAGGTCAGAAACTTCAGGGAGCATGGCTCTGCAGACACCTTGATTTAGGACTTCTAGCCTCCAGAACTGGGGGGGAATAAATTTCTGTTGTTATAAGCCCACCATTTGTGGTCCTTTGTTTCAGCAATCCTCAGAAACCAAGACAGTATCAGTCTCACTGGTACTAGTCCCACGGCCATGCACTATCCATCGCGATTCCTCTCCAGCTTGATCACACCTTTGTAAATAATCCTTTCAATAAACCCTTCTTGCACTGTCCTACTTTAAAAGTGGTATCCTCCTCCGATGCTGACTGACAGAATTACCAAGAATGGTATGTCCATGGAGATACCCATAAATATTTGATTTGGGGAAGGCACCTTTTAAGCACATTTAGACTGTACTTAGCAGGTCAACAAAAAAGCCAGTATAACCCAGGCTGCAAATAAGAATATGGGCCTGTGATCCCACTCTAAGTTGTCTGAAACGTTTGTTTTTGCCTGCTTTTTCCTCAGCCCCTAGATGGAGCGTTTTGCTCTCACTCCAAGCTGCCGACTAGCTGTCTTAGATGTCACCCACTCAACATGGCACCAACTGGCCACCATCAATCACCTCAAGTCAATCTCACTTCCACACTGCAGATCCTGCCAGTCTCAAGAAAACATTTGTTCTCTCGGGGCTTCCAAAAATATTGACAGTTCTTGGAAGTGGTTCAGCACTAATTTGGGGGGTTCTCTCTTTTTCTTTTCCATGGTGACAGCTTTCCCGACAGCATGAAGCCAAGCATTTCTGCTGTTTAAATGGTGATTTTTTTTTATTTTTGAGATGCCAATGATCTCATCTCTGTAGTTCTGTCTGGGCAAGAATGAGTGGCAGAGCCGCTCACATGCCAGGCTGTGTAATGAGCTCCTCGAGGAAGATGGGCTTATCAGATTGTGAACACAGTGTGGTCTTGGGGTCGGGCACCTGCTGTACATCTGTGGCCTCCGAGTCCTCGCATACAGGACACCTTTGCTTCTGAAAATGGCACAGCTGGCATTTTCTTCTCCAGATGGCCTTTGGAAGTTCCTCCCTGTATAGTTAAACCTTTGCAGCATAATCCTTCTTTTCCAGGCACAGTAGATTTGCCATTCCTCAAGCATGCCCTTTACTTTACCGTCAACAGACTCTGTTGCTCCCTCCACTTGGAATATCCACTCCCCTATCTCCATATTTCCAAATTCTAATTTTCATCGTCTCCACGAAGTCTTCCCCAAGACCTCATTTTGGATTCAATATTTCCATCATCTGAACATCTATAACATTATTCTTCTGTGATGACTTAGAATATTTGTGTAGCAGGGCATAGTTTTCAAAGAACTTTACGCGTACATTTTTTAAACCTCACACTTTATGACATTGCTTATTCCTTGTGCTGGTCATTGGTACTTTCCTCCCAATATTCCCAGCTGTCCTGCCCCTGTAAAATTAGATGGGGCCGCCTGATCTGCTCTGGCCAAGAAAATGTGGACACAATTGATATGTCATTTCTGGGCTAAAGCTTAAAGAGCCAGGGTGCAACTGGACCAACTATTCCACAGACTCTGTGGAATAGTGAGGTTCTAGTAAATTTCCCTGGTGAGGTGCTCACTTGTAGAAGCTCCCCCAGTCTCGATGGTCCCATAGCTTCCAGGTAACCTTTAGCTTGCTGCTGCACATCATGTGCCTCAGTTGTGTTTGTCTGAAGGGGCTCCTGGGCATAACCATAGCCGCAAATTGTACCTAATCATTGAGCCCAGCTCTCAGGTAGTGGGCATGTGCAGGAGCTATCTTGTGTCTGAATCTTGGAGGCAAGGACAGTGTCATGCCCTCTGTCAGTCAGTACTCCACCACCCATCTCTGATTCCATTCTTCAGTAGCCTAGGGAAGACCAGGCGCCAAGCAGAAGTCCAGCTGAGGAATCACTTCCTTCTTCTTGCTGGCTTGCACCAGTTTTTATGAGAGCTTCCCTTGCTCTCTCTTTCTTTGACTTTAAGGAGAAGATACACCTCTATGGCCTTCCACTCCCCAGTGGATGGATGAAGAAAGGGAGGGAGTGGAAGAGTACACTTCACTGTATCCTTCAATTCCGGAGCTGGTGTCTCCTCTTATTTTCCCAAGTCTCCACTTACATTGGTTGGAGGGTGCTGGTGGAGATGGAGCTAGAAGTGGTGGTGGTCAGGGCTGTTGGAATTCTGCCTCTCAGGAAGTCCGCAGTGAAGTGGCTAGTCAGAAAGTGAAGCTCCTGAAGTGTTCTGTTCTCAGTTGTGAACTTATTTGTTCACTCCAGGGAAAGACAGAGAGGTTGAATTCAGCCCCAAAAGCATCTTTTTACCTATTTTCTCTGTGTTCCATTAGTTACCAATTGATTTTCAAAATGAAGCTGTATAGATTAGAATCATACCAAAATACAATCTTGCATCCTACCTTTCAGTGCTCAGCATTTCAGTAGAACCATTTCCCAGGGCTTTTCAAATTCCTTCTAAAAATAATATTTTTATGTCTGTAATTTAGTTAACAATTTTTTCATTGACCATTGGATGGCTTAGAATTTTCACCATTATAAAGAGTATTATGATGAACATCTTTAAGCATAAAGCATTTTTATGGATTCAATTTCCCCTTGGGTTAGATGATCAGAATTAGAAGTTTGAGGTCATAGGGTATAGCCATAATTAATATTCTTGTTATACCTTGAAAATGTTCTTACAAAAATATTGCACAAGTTTCCACTGTTGCTAGCAGTAGAGAATGAGATGCCCTGCTTGATAGATTTTGAAGGGGAAATCAAAGGCACAGGGGGTTTTCCCTGTGCTCAGAGAATGACATCATCTCTTGGTGTTCCTGCCAAAAACAATTCTCTGTTGGGTGGACTGTGAAGCGTGATTGCTGTTTAAGCCAAGGAAAGGCTGTTTGAAAGTGGGATTTTACTTTATTTTTTTCCAAGTGAGTGGGAGGCCAGCTGGCTCTAAGTCTCAGCTTAGACAGAGGAAAGTTTGCACGGAGTTGCAGAGATATTTTTTTTTAATTGGGGATTCACAGGAGGATTTTCCTTTTACATCTCAAACCATCTGCAGTAGAACAGGAATTAATTTACCACTCAATAGTGGTTTCAGAACCAGGTACAAATTCTGACTCTTGAGCTGGATGATGTTGAATGCTGCATATAAACCCTGTAATTGAGTTTCCTTCACTGTACAATGAGGTTAATACCACTCACCTCTCAGGGTTGCTGAAGGATTAGAAATAACATCTCCTGCTCAAACCTCTCCTCTGAATTCCAGGCTCCACCTGTCTATGCGCCTCCTCTCCATGGAAATCTAGTAGGCATTGGAAACACAGCTTGACCAAGGCTGAATTTCTACTCTTCCTTCCACTGCCCCAGGAGACCACTCCATCCCTCTTCCAGGGTTCTCTAAATGTTGACTCATCCTTCTAGTTTCTCGGCCAAACACTTCATTGTCATCCTTCTCTTTCTCTTACAAACCACATACATCCTAATGGCTCAGCATTCAAATATATCCAGAGTCCAGTCTCTTCTCCCAACCTTCACCACCACCCTCCTCTCCAGTCCAAGCCCCCACTGTGTCTCCTGGACTCTCTGCCATAGCTCCTAGCTGAGGCATCCTTTGCAAATCAAAGTCTTAAACACTGCACAGAAGCCTTTGATGTCCCCACTCCCATCCCACCTCCCCCTGCCATTTCTCTCTGAATAAAAGTGGAGTGCTGACGATTCTCTATGAGGGGCTGTATAGTCTGGCCTCACCAACTCCATGATCACATCTCCCTCGTGGGACTGTCTCCTTGACCCTCCCTCTCCAGCCACACTGGCCTCTTGTCACTCCTCCAAGAAATCCAGTTCGCTCCCAACACAGGGACTTTCAACCTACTGCTTAATCTACTCCCCCAAGAAGTCCTTTTCTGGTTTTAGCAACTCACTGAGTTCTTTGCTTAATGCCACCTTCAAAAGGAGGTCTTATCTGATCGCATTACCTAACACTGCAGCACCCCAGCACTTGCTTTCCTTCTGCCTTGCTTCATTTCCTGCACAGCTCTTATACAATACGGCTTATCTCATCAATCACCTGCCACCTGTCTATCTACCATAGCTATTTCTCTGTCTCTCTCTCTATCTCTGTCTATCACCGATCTATCTACATTGACCCATCATCCTCCCATCTGTCTAGCTACATGTGTCCAGGTTTTTGTGGACTTGCCCCTGACCTGGCCCTTTAGCACATCTCACGGTTGCAATCTACACAGTGGCTTGGGGACTCCGTGCACTCTACCCAAAGGGGTGAACCAGGGACAGAACAATTGCAACCTAGAGCAACACACTCTTGAAGCCCTAGGCCGTGAGAACTTGGGGGATGCAGCTGCAGGGGCTAGTGCCACTTAGGGGAGCACAGTGAGGGAAAGAGCAGTGGTAGGGAGAACATCACCTTCTGTGACCCTAGGATTCTGCTGCTGGTGAAGGCGGACACGCTGGCATTCTGGTGAGTTTCCATTCTTGTCTGAGGTCAGCCCCTGAGGGGGTGCTAACTGCATTCAGATGACACTTCAGAATGTAATTTCACGCCCTGCCCCAGTGCTGATGAGGCACTATTAATTTGGGGACACTTTAACACCACTTCACTGTGCCAGCTTAGCAACCCCACTAATTAATAGGAAAGAAAAAAAAAAGAGTAAGGGGTTGATTTAAAGAGACATGGCAATTAAAAAAAATAGAGTCCCTGCAAATGTTTTGATATAAGAAGGGTGTCTGGGATTCCTGATGTGTCAGTTGAGGTAAGGCTATGGTCTTGTTGATACATATATATGAAATTTTGTATTTGCACCTTCTAAATAAGTGGTGTTGTATAAAAGCAACATTTATAGCATGAAGTACAAGGAGTTTTAAATAAGACATATCCGAGTTTGAATCCAGACTGTGTTCTTATGAAAACAACATGAAGAAACCATTGAATCTCAGTGAACCCCAAGTTCTTCATATGTAAAATGGGGATATGCCCAGCTTGAGAACTGGAGATATATATGATGGATTTAACTGTGTGTTGGCCCATAAGTAAGCACTTTATAAAAGGTTTATAAATGATCAGCAAATACGAGACTTTCCAGACTAGAAAAGCCTTCTTGAAGTGGAGTCCATGAATGATGAAGAGTTGGTAATAAAAGTCCCTTCAGGGAAATGGACTTGGCCCAGTGGTTAGGGCATCCGTCTACCACATGGGAGGCCCGCGGTTCAAGCCCCTGGCCTCCTTGACCCGTGTGGAGCTGGCCATGCGCAGTGCTGATGCGCGCAAGGAGTGCCATGCCGCGTGGGGGAGCCCCACGCGCAAGGAGTGCACCCGTAAGGAGAGCCGCCCAGCGCGAGGAGGGAGCAGCCTGCCGAGAAATGGCGCCGCCCACACTTTCCGTGCCACTGACGACAACAGAAGCGGACAAAGAAACAAGACGCAGCAAAAAGACACAGGAAACAGACCCCCGGGGGAGGGGAGGGGAATTAAATAAATAAAAATAAATCTTTAAAAAAAAAAAAAAAGTCCCTTCATTACATCCCTGCACAAGGAATTGGCTGAACTGGAGTCAAGGCTCCTGCTGAGTCTGAGTGAAAGGACCCCACCCAGGCAGGCTGACCAGGGCAAGGTCAACACTGGGGATCCACATAGAGAGGCTCAGAGAACAGGGAGCCAGGCATCCAGCTCCAGAACATACGGCTTCTGGAGCTTTCTGAGGAGGGCCATGACATTCAGACAGATAACTCAGAGGCTGTCTCTGGGGAGTCATTTGAACTGCCTGCTGTGGGATACATACAGCATCACCAGTGTGACCAAGGACAGACTGACCCCTGCCCTCTTCCTCACACCTCCCCTCCCCTAACACCCTGAAAGCACACCAAGCTTTGCAGCTAAAACCTTGAGTACAGCCTGCACCGTGTGCTTTGTGTTTTAAGAAAAGAGCACCTACCAAGATATTTTCCCAATGCTTGAATGTAAGCCCCTGCCCTTAGCCCCCTTTGTTCTTCAACCACATATAATCTGTAGGTGCAGATATACTCGAGTGAACTTCTTGCCATCTCACCCTCTGTCATGTGGTAGCTGCAGTTCACTGTATATAGGTTTCCCTAATATATATTAGACTGGTCATCCTGGCATTTAATGCCTTTCTTTAGAATCTCCACCAGCCCTGGTATAGGGCAGTTTGGGGCAGTCCTGGTCAGGTCTTTCCCTTTTTTCTGCCTTCGGGGTAAACTGCTGCAGGATCAGCAGGATGCAGCACCTGCTATGGGCCAGGCTCCCGGGAACCACTCATGGGTAGTACACAGCCTTGCTCCCAAGGTGTGTGGGGGGGGGAGGATAGGGGGATGGGAAAAAATTGACTCAGAATAAATCAGAGGATGTTACAGCAACTAAGACTTACAAATTCAATATCTAGATTTGGATATCTTAATGGGAAGGGGGTAAGGACTCAACAGAATTTTTTTTTTTAAGATTTAGTTTTTATTTCTCTCCCCTTCCCTGCCCCCACCCCAGTTGTCAGCTGTCTGTGTCCATTCGCTGTGTGTGTGTGTGTTCTTCTGTGCCCACTTGGATTCTTGTCAGCGGCACCGGGAATCTCTCTCTTTTTGTTGTGTCATCTTGCTGCGTCAGCTCTCCATGTGTGCGGCGCCACTCCTGGGCAGGCTTTTTTTGCCCTGGGTGGCTCTCCTTACAGAGCACTCCTTGCGTGTGGGGCTCCCCTGTGGGGGACACCCCTGCATGGCTTAGCACTCCTTGCGCGCATCAGCACTGCATGTGGGTCAGTTCATCACTCAGGTCAGGAGGGCCTGGGTTTGAACCCTGGACCTCCCATGTGGTAGGTGGACACCCTATCCACCAAGCCAAATATGCTTCTCTTATCAGAATTTATGGTGTTAAGATTTGTAGAGGTCGAATAAGTAAAACCCATGTTTTTACTGCCGCATTCTGAGACTGTTAAAAGAGAACCAAGGAGTGGGATACTAATGGATACTCTCCCACAAGGAAGGAACATCAGGCATGGGCTACACATGTACTCCTATAACAAGGAGCTTGCTTTATAGTCATTTTAAAAAATAAGACATTGCAACCTAATCAATGCTCAACATGACACATTGTGCTCCCGGCATGCAATCAGCCCCAAGGATCACTACATTGCCTCATGACTAAGTGAAAATATCTTTCAAAGGCCAAAATAGAATTTTACTTCCTAAGATTATCATTATTTTGGTTAATTATAGGAAGCGTTATTTAATTTATGTTTGTAGCCAACATTGCTAGTTGTCTACCCAGCATGCATCCTCATCATTTCTAACAGAACCCTGGTTTTCTTTGGTTTGCTAAAATGTACATTTACAAATATTAGGTCTCCCAGCCTCCCTTGCAGCAAGCAGTGGCCACATATCACAGTCTTGACCAATGAGATGCACATGAGAATCAAGGTATAGGTCCAGGTATGTGGTGAGCCTCTTCCTCCTACTTTTGCCCCTTTCTGATTTTTCTTGCTTCTTCCTGTCTGAAATGCAGATGTGATGCATGAAAGTGTGGCAGCTATTTTTTAACAATGCATTTTCCTACTTTTTCGCTTGCTTCTCATTTTCTACTCCCTCATCTCTTCCCACCTTCCTTCTTAGCACTTCTAATCAAAATGCATTACTTCCCCCTGCAGTTCCACCTTACTTAATGTTTCATATCGTTGGGGAAGAGCACACAGCACATTGGAGGATTCCTCAGAGCAGACAAGGGCAGGGCTGGAGTCTTGACCATCCTGTGCCCCCAGCATCTGCCATGATGCCGCTGCTCAAGGGGCGCTCAGCGACGCTGGGTTGATTTCAATAGGTGGACTTCCCATACCCCTTAGAGTAAGGGGGTGCTGCTGTGTGTGCTGGCGGCCAGCTCGATTTTACCTGATAAGGGTGGTGGCATTTAGCTCCTGGAAGACCCACAACCAGAGCAAAGGTCACCTGTCGTAATGTCACGGTTGATGTACGGGTAGACAGGACTAACCAGGCCTGCCCTTGGGTCTGAGGGGCCAGGGCTCAATTTCCAGCTCTAAGCCTCTGTTTCCTCCCCTGCCAAGTGGCATCCCTGCCATGTGGTGCCTGAGATGGTTAGGGCTGGGTATGGGGGTGCACGTGCCCAGGACCCTGCCCCCACACTGCCCCCCAGAGCTGGCAACCTGGCACAGAAGTCAGTTGGAACACAGGCAAGACCGAGGAGGGAGGACAAAGCTGTGTGGACATCTCGTGGGGAGGGAGAGTCAACCAGGAAGGCTTCGTACACACTGTGCCTTTCCTGTCACGGTCCCCGGCCAGAGACAAATGTCCACCGATATACAGAAACAGCATGAAAAATGCAGAGTAGAACCCAAATATTAAATTACCCAGCTGAGTGAGTATTCCTACCATCTAGAGTTTTGGGGTATGCAAAATTATGTATTTTTTTGAGAGGAGACGAGAGTTCAAAGTGACTGTACAATTAACTGTTTTTGATTCCATCGACAAATATTGCCCATATGCTCCCTCTGTGCCAGGCCCTGGGGAAACTCCAGTCACCCAAACCCAGTGCCTGCCCTTAAGCAGCTTATAATCAAGCATAAATCATCATCGCACCATGAGGAGATCAGGATTGAACTGGCAGGTTCAACACCACAAAGAGGAAGATCTTCCAGAAAATTATTGTACCACTTCTAGGTGCAAGAGACAGAGCCTGGGGGATGAAACATGAGAAAACTGGTGATTTTGATGGTTTGGGGGAGAACTGGGTAGGATGTTTCAGATGGGGGTGACAGCTGGGATGCTGGGTCCACAGTTTCTATGGCGATAGGCTCCTACTGTGGGCATGTGACATCTACAGGCAAGGAAGTAAAGAGCCAAAGCCCCTTGGGTCGGGGAAGCCGAGGAGAAGGGATGAGAAGCGAGTGGCCCCTGGAAGGACGGTGCTTTCCTGTGGCTCCACTTTGCTGACTGCAATCTCTGGCTTCTCCCTCTGGACCAAACAACCCAGGGAAAATTTGGAAGAAGAGAACAGGAAGTAAAATAAAGGAGAGGGAAAGAAGAAACCACCCCAGTCACTGGTTTCTTACCAGGGCAAAAGCTCTGCTGGACCTCATGTAAGACTGATGAGTGGTGAAGGGTAAATTCTTTTAGGTGGCATGAGCACAAACTGAGAGCTGAGAAACAATGGTAGTGAGCACCTGCACCCATGGGCTGTAGGAGGGTGCCCGTGGCTTTGGTTTGGGGATGGACTAGACAGCTGTCAGCTGCCTTTGGAGCAGGGGTTCCCCTGGGGTGGCCCAAGGGGTGAGTTTTATAGCCCATTAACCCAGTAAAGAAAATGCAAGCTTCCTTGCAGGGCGAGGATCGAGACGCTTTTTCTATAAAGTGTTGGATAATATATATTTTAGAATTTGTGAGCCATAAGGAATCTGTTCCAACTACTAACCAGCCACCATGTTAGTACAAAAGCAGCCATGGACAAAATGTAGACAGGTAAGCATGGCTGTGTTCCAATAAAACTTTATTTATGGATGGTGACATTTGAATTTCATGTAAGTTTCACATGCTGCAAAATCTTATTCTTTGTTTTTTATTTCAGCCATTTAAAATGTGAAACCTGTTCTTAGTTCACAAGCTGTACAAAAATAGGTGGTGGACAAATTTGCCCCCTGGGCTAAATAGAGTCTGCTGGTCCCTGCTCTGTCTTCAGAGAGTCTTAAAGAATCAACATATTGCTCAGGTAGCAGCCTCCCGCACGGCCCTGTCTAGCCCAGGCTCCAGGGAACATAACCACAACAACCAAAACAGCTTGAGAAATATTTTATGTATATGTAATTTTACATATATGATGTATATTATATTTATATAAAAAGTTTAAAATATTCACTTGGTATAGTCCTTGCTCCTTGGTTCTATATATTCTTTTCTTTCTTTCTTTTTTCTTTTTCTTTTTTTGGTAGAGGCAATTCTTTAAATGTACAACTAAATAAGCTGGTGAATGATAGTATTTTGTCTAAGTATTTTCATTTAAATAAGTTCCCAAGGCAGGAAAAATCCTGGCAGGTTGCAATTCCATTTGCTATCTGCAATTTTCTCATATCTTTTCGGGCATTCTGAAATCATATAGCTTGCCTGCCTCTATCCTTTCCTTTCTCCCTCAATTTCCTTCCATAAACAACCATTTCAAGTGCTTGTACTGAGTCAGGTGCTGAAGGATGCAAACCCAGAAGCTGAGGTCTTGAGTTCATCTTGAGAGATTGGTCTTTCGTGAGGACCCTACAGCCCCTGCTTCTTCGGGTTCTGCCCATGCGTGAGGCCAGGTCTGGAGAGCACCTATAAATGGGGACAAGGTATTTCTAGAACTTTTCTAACTCTCTGTCTGCTAGAATGTAAGCTCCCCAGGAGAGAGATTTTTATGGGTCACCAGTGTTTCCCAAGGGCTTAGAACAGAGAAAGCATGCAAAAAATATTTGCTGAAAAATATTGGCGTGGCCGCTGTTGGGAATTGAATCCTGTCCCCCAGCAAGACTTGGTCAAGTCTTACCCTTGGTCCTGTCGGTGTGAACCCTTTTGCAAAAGGGATCTTCGAGGGTCCCATTAAATGAGGCCAAATGGAAAGAGGTAGGCCTTAAGCCTATATGACTGGAGTTCTTCTAAGCAAAAATAATTTAGACAGGGAAGAGGGAGAAGCCAGAGAAGGAACCAGGAGACAGAGCTGCATGCACCCGAGGCAGAGCCTGAGCCAGAACCAGAGGCTGCAGACTTCAGTGCAGAGTCCCTTGACTTTGGACTCCAAGCTCCCCACATGTGAGACAAGAGTTCCTGTTGTTTAAACCAACTAGCCTGTGGTACTCGTCATAGCAGCCCAACTTGTCTTAGCAAACTAACACACCCACCATTGAATTCCTCTATTTCTAGTTGGGTGAATTACTCCTCACTCTAAAAGCAGTAGAAAAATAAGAAACCAATATTGATTTCCTTTCCTTTCTTCCCCTACTTAGGATCTACGGTTTCCTGAAATGAGTTAATCACACTGTTCAGTTGATTACAGGAGACTATCCTTAGCTCTGCAAATCCCCTTCATTGTTCATTTCTTTACAAATGTATTTATTTTTGTCATTTTCTCTGTCATCCTGCATCCCCACACCCATTCTTCAAAGGCATCAAGCGAGTCTACTTTATGCCCTTTGACCCATCTTCCTTACATTTGTTGTGGTCTATGTGTGTCCTTGAAAATTTGTGTTGCTTTGAGGGTATGGGTTTTTTTTAAATGTACAAAAATTGCATCATGCTTTATCATGCTATTTCTTCCTTTTTTTCACTCATAATTGATTTTAAAGAACCTAGCCATGGTTCTGTCTGTATATCAAGTTCATCACAGCTGAGCTCTGAAGGGAATGGCTTCTAAAACACACACATTGTTTTCTTTATCCACTTCCCTTAACACTGGACACCCAGGTTGCTCCAAGTCTTTGCTATCACAAATAACAGTGCTAAGAGACCCAAACCCACATTTCTCTGTAGACCTAGGTATGAATTTTGCTAGAATAGGTATTGCAGAAATGACTTTCTGGCTCACCACCCAGGCATTTGTTCTGGCTGATTGTTGCCCACAGGGTACCAATTGTTAAACGGTTTGATCATCATGCTCCCTGCACAAACCTGTACTGCAGGTAAGTTTCCAGAGGAGAAAGAATGCTCCCGTTTCTATCTCTCCCATTCTCGGTAACTGCAAGTTTGGCTATCTCTTTGTTGAATTTGTCTTTTCTGATTGTTGGTGAAATTTGCTTATCAGCTATTTAGGTTTTGCCTTCTCCCAATTTCCTCATCTTTTTTCCCCCTGACCTTTATGAGTCCCTCATGTTTTAGATATTAGCCTCTTGTGAGTTTAGACATTTGCAAATGATTATTTAAATCAGGGATTTTGAAAACATCTTTCCCCACTCTAAGATTCCAAATATAGTCACCCATATTTTTTCTATCAGCTTTACAGATTTACCTTTCATATTTATATCCTTAATCCAATGGGCTTTTACAAAAATATTGGAAAATAAGGATTCTATCGTATTTTTCTCCCTCACAAAACTAACTCAATAAGTCATCTTTCCTCTATTTATTGGTGATACCACTTCTATCTTATACCATGTTCCCAAGAGTCTATTTTTTACTTCTTAGTTTCACTGGATTATTCTTTACTCCCTTGTTGGTATCATAATAATTTTGTGTTATTTAGCATGCATCTGTAGTTATATATTAAAAGAATGTCTTATATGCAAGAAAGTGAGCCTGCTGTCCATTTTGGTCTTCATTTATAATTTGCCTTAACCATTTCCTGATCTCCAACATTCTGCTATTGTTTTGATTGGAAGTGAATTCAACTTGTACATTAACTTTTGGAGATTTGACAAATTTACATGTTTAATCACCCCATCCTTGTACAATGGTACAACAAACATTTAGTATGGGATTCTTTTATGTCCTTTGATAGGATATAAATTTTTCTCAATATTTTATGTATTCTTAAATTAATACCTTGATATTTTATATTTTTGTTTCAATTGTTTCTAAATGTAGTGACAGTTTGCATTCTATTACACTTTTAACTCAATATTACTGATATATAGGGGTACTATTATATTTTGTGTGTTAGTCCTTTATATGAAAATTTACTGAGCTTCTCAGTAATAACACCTTTTTACAAAATTGATCACATTAGCTGCAAGAAAGGATATAGGGATTTCTCATTTCTTTACTTGTTTTTTACTTATTTTTTAGTTTTTTTTTTTTGGAAAGAATATGTTGAATGAGCAGGGCTAGGAAACATCATTTGCTTGTGCTGAACTTAAGGAAGTGCACAGGGATAAGTGATCTTCGTTAAATATCATATTTGCTGTAGGTTTTTGCAGAAAATCTTATCAGAGTAAAGAAGCTACTTTTTATGCCCATTATTGCAAGAGTTTTATTTTTCGCTTTAAAATCATAAATACCTATTAAGCTTTAGCAATACTGTGTCTGCATTTATTGAGGTTGTTAGAGTTTCCTCCCTACAAGGTTTGCAATGATTAACAGGTCATAAGTCTGTGACTCCATTCTGATCGGTTGAGCAAGATGCCTATGTGCAGAGGACAGTATATTTCCCCCCAAGGATGAGCCATATCACTGTGGTAATGGAGCAGATAAGGACCCTCATCCCTTCCAGACCACCAGACCCCTGCATTCCAAGAATACCCTGCCTCGTAGCCCACTACCTCCAGGTCATGCATGAGAAGAATTCACTTTACAGCCCCTTATTAACCACACGTTGTACTCGGACTCTAACCCCCTCCCCATGGACTAACTTTTTCCTGCTTATTGATGCACTGTATAAAGTCACATCCACCACCTTCCATGAGCAGGCTGAAGTCTAATCTTAAGACCCCCTCCATTGGGAGAGCTTTTCAATAAACTTCCTGCCTGCCTACATTATGTCAGTCTCCCTGTCCCAGTGAGTGCTGTTTTTCTTTAACAGAGGTGATGATACAATACTTCTCCCTTCCCATCAATTAATGTGCTGAATTAAATTGATAGATTTTATAAAATAAAATTGATAGATTTAAAAATATAAACTATAAAGCCACCTCTGCATTCCTGAAATAATGGTTACTTGATAGTGATGTGTAATTTTAATAAAATTGCATTCAACTACCTGATATTGTATTTAAGATTTTTATATCCATATTCATAAATGAAATGGCTCCATATTTTTTTTCTTGAACTGTCTTTCTCTGGTTTAGTATTAAGACCATCCTAACCAGTCTTACCAGAGTTTATATATCTTATTAGCATTTTCAAAGAAACATTTTCATGTTATTAATGATCTCTCATTTATGGTTGATTTTATCTTCTAATTCATTGATTTCTCCCTTTTCCTCATAAATAATTTCTTTCTTTAAGTATACTCGTTTGTCCATTTTCTAGCTTCCAGAGTTAAATTCAAAGTTAGTTTCAATTTCTCTTTTATTTAATTAAATGTTTTCAAAGTGTTATGAAAAATCATGGTAGACTTTGAAATGGGCACAAATAGCTTACTGTGTGACCTTTCTAGCAAAACCTGCGTTATCTCCACCTTACAATGTCTATTTTACAAACTGTGCACTTTGTAAGAAACTGATAATAATGCAAATACTTCTTATCCGTAGAAAGGCAAATGAATTTTGTTAGGTTGAATGCAGTTGATCACTGCCTGGTGTTACACTGGGTTCCTCTCTATTTGTAAATTCCTTTCAGCATTCCTCACTGAAATATACTAGTAGTTCTGTGAATTTTTCTTTAAAGCAGTTGTAATATCCTACTGGCTTACTGGTTCACTCATTAACGAGTTAAGTAAAACCACTAATGTGTTTATTTTATAATTATACAAGAGTCATAATTTTATCTTTTAAAAAATCGTCTTTTAACAAAAGCTCTAAATTTTCTTCTAAGCACTGGTTTAGCTTCATCATTTAAATTTTGACATATGATGCTTCCATTGTCATTTAAACTTGGTAATTTCACTTCTTATTCCATTTTTTAACCCAAGGATCATTTAGCAGTCTGTTTTTTAGATTCAAAGCAATACAGTTTTAGCTATCCTTCTCTTACCAGTTCCCAACTCTATTGCATTATAATCAAATAGGTTTCGTTCATATATTTATATCATTTCATTCTACAGAATTTTAAGCTATATTTCTTTTTCTTATAATAATCTTACTTTTATTGAAGTCTACTTTTCCTGAAGTCAATAATTTGTATTCGTTATTTATATATATATATATATATATACTTTTTTTGATTCTATAATCTCTTTATTATTTTTTAAATATTACATTAAAAAAATATAAGAGGTTACCATATGCCCCCCAACCCCTCACCCCACTCCTCCCACATCAACAACCTCTTTCATCATTGTGGCACATTCATTGCATTTGGTGAATACCTTTTGAAGCACTGCTGCACTACATGGATAATGGTTTACATTGTAGTTTACACTCTCCCCCAGTCCATTCAGTCATTTATGGCAAGATATACAATGTTCAGCATCTGTCCCTGCAATATCATTTAGGACAACTCCAAGTCCCAAAAATGCCCCCACATCGCATCTCTACTTCCCTCTCCCTGCCCCCAGCAACTACCGTGGCCACTTTCTCCACATCAATGCTACAATTTCTTCTATTACTAGTCACAATAGTTCCATAGTAGAATATCAGTAAGTCCACTCTACTCCATATTTTATTCCTCCATCCTGTGGACCCTGGAATGGTGATGTCCTCTCCACCTCTATATTGAGAGGGGACTTAGATTCCACATGGGTGATAGATGCAATTTTCCTGCTTGCAGTTGTAGGCACTCTTGGTTCCCTGGTGTGATGGTTGACCATCTTCACCTCCCCGTTAACTGACCTGGATAAGTCCAATGAGCTGGAGAGTAGGAGTTGCAACCTGCTGAGTCTCAGGGCCCAGCTGGCTAAGCTATATTTCTATGGTATGTGAAATGTAATCAAAGAGAAAAATGTAAATAAAAATTAGAGAATGGGAAAGAGTACTATAAAGCAGATCTCTTTGAATTTAGACTCAATCCCTCTCGCTATATTCATTGCCACAGTGAATATCCAGCATGTCAGGAGAAGTGATAGGGTGTCTGGAAAAAGTCTTAAAGTGGTGGGGAAATGAATAGGTGGTGGAGTGTGTTGGCATTTCTCAAGACCATCTCCAAGTTTGATGATCTATTAGGAGGACTCTCAGGACTCAGTATATAGCTGTACTCGTGGCTGTGATTTATTGCAGCAAAGCAAAATTGGCAAAGGGAAAAGTCACATAGGGCAAAGTCCAGAGGAAACCAGTCACATACTTCTAGAGTCCTCTCCCGGTGGAGTCACATGGGGTGCACCCAATTCCTCTAACAACGAATTGTGGCACATATAAAATGTTCTCTACCAAAAAAGCTCATTAGACTCTCAAAGTCCAGAGTAAATATTGGGGTCTATCACATACATACCCTCTGTCTAGAAAGCACCAAACTTCCTGACTCCCAGAAGGAAAGCAGGTATTACACAAGCTGTTGAAGTGTATGAGCCACTCTTATCAGTTCTGGGAACCCAGCCCTCCTAAAATCCAACTTCCAAAATGCCAGCCAAGGGCCAGCCTTGCATGTTAGCCTTTCTAAGGACAGCAGTCTCAGACCTGTTAACCCTTTCCTGCACAAAGATTCTCTTGTGGAGAACTCATCTTGACGACAGTGGGGGCCAGTTTGACAGGCTGTCTAAGGAACAGATTTTAATCTCTGGAGGAGAGCAGTGTTTCAGAATTCTCATGGCTGACTATTGCCATGGTGACTATTGCCAAGTCTGTCTTTAGCAGAGCTTATGGAAATGAGCTGAGTGCTAAGGAGAATTAGGCTGTGAGTAATAAGACAACTTAAATGAAAACCCCTCGCCCTTCCAGGCTTGAAGGAGAATCCTAGGAATTCAGGAGAAGAGATTTGGGCACAAGTGCTTCATTGTCAGGTGATATGGGGAAACTCTTGGATTTCCCAAGGTAGGCAACGAATGAGTAATCTCTAAACAGAATGAAGTCAAGTTGTTTATAAGAAATGAGGCCAAAGTTATCTTCCTAAGAAAAAGCATGCCTCTTACATGGAAACCAAATGAGGGTTTCAAGGAAAGAATTCTCACATTACGAGTGGGTTTTATTTTGCACCTCAGAGTGGCAGATACTCTCTACCACCACCACCATCCCCATTCTCCCTTGGTTTAAAGAGTAGAGCTTACTCTTCAGGATGACTCAAACCAAGCCTCACAGAGTGAGTTTCCAACAAATCAAGAACTCATGCTTCCACTCTAAGGCTCACTGGATGATACAAAAGAAAACTTGGGATTTGATCACTTCTGCAGAGAGGTCTGGTACTTCCAAGGCAATGAAGCAGTTGGGGTCAAGTTGGTAAGGAGTGCTGAGGAAAGGGCTTAAGAAGAGAAGGATGGAAAAGGCCTAGAAGGTGATACCTTTCCCCTCAAATGGAAGGGAAGGGTGAGAGAGACTCAGTTCTTCACCAACTCTGTGCAGTGTTGAGCCAATCACCTGGATCCCTGTGAATGGGCTCCTCAAACATTCCTTAAGACTCATTATGCACAGTGACCAGGGCTACTTGCTGAATGGTGGCCACTGTCTACTCAGATGTCAGGGACATTTGAGCTATGGCTATGACAGCGATCTCCAATGAACCCACATACTGGATTACATCAGAGAGAATGCAAAGATAATACCAGAAAAAATATTTAGTTCATGGATAGGCATGTATAGTGTCATAGTTAAGTGTTGCTTTCAAAGAAATACAGGCAAAGGAATAAAAATTCCTGCCTTTATAAGCATATACAAGGACCATTAAACGATCACATTGATAACTCTAAACAACCCTTTTAAACTGCCTCCAAGGATCTTTATTTGACCTTGCATTGATTTGTAGTTACTTTTATTTATAGAAACCACCAGAGGAAGGAGAAACAGGCAGTGGTGTATGTTTAAAAAATGTGCCCTAGGGTTCCCCCAACATCTGTTCTTCAGTCAAAACCTAACGAGGAGCTGCCTCCTCTTTTTCTTGGGAGCAGAGAAAGAAACTAGAGTTTCACAGAGTAAGCAATGTGCTTTGGTAGACTGTATTTTCCAAAGGTGACCCAACAATGTTTCCTGTGCCACTTGCTCTTCTAGAACCTTGCCACACCCCTAGAAAGAGGTGGAGACGGTGTCCCCTTTCCCTGGAACCTGAGTGGGCCTTTGTGATGGCCCAGACCCACAGAATAGGGCAGGAGCGAGCTATGCCACCTCCAAGGCTAGGTCATAAACACACCATGCATTTCTTCATTGTTGTCTTGGGACTGGTTGGAAGCCGAGACCATCTCTCATGGAGAGACCTCATGGAGGTGTTCTGACTGATGAGCCCTGCTGACATCCTCATCCAAACCGGAGTCAACCTCCAAGTGTGTGAGTGAAGACATGACCAGATGGCTTCAGCCTCCTGGTGTCAAGTTACCCTGGGCCTTTGGGTTTTCCAAGCTAAGGCCCCAGACACAGAAGGCAAATAACAGGCTGCCACCATTGTGTCTCTGTTTCTGACCTACAGAAACTGTAGGCATAAAAAAAAATGTTTTATGCCACTCAGTATGGAGTGCTTGTGTTGTAATAACCAGAACAGACATCGTAACATTTTCCCTTGGGGAGTGGAAGTGAACAGAAATAACGGGTTTCTGGAACATTGGGTGCTGTGGGGGGCAGCTTATGGCTCGCTGTGGTCAGGGATGACTCTGCTGGACAGGGACTGGACTGGAGCTGAGCAGAGACTGCTGTCCCATGTGGTGACAGCATTTTCCCAATGCAGCTGAAGCCGGAGGATGGCTCATCATGCGGGATTACATTTCTCTCTGAAGCAGCTGTTCGTTTATCATTCTTATAATAGTTGATGCTGTTGCCAAGGAGTATGGGCTGGGTGTGCCTTGATGTGTCTCTGCCTCCACCAGCAGGGCGGTGACCACTCCACCCTCGTCCCATTCAGTCCCAAGGGGAGCTCATCTGGGACCCTCGACCCACTGCATCGCCAACATCAGTTCAGTCATGACATGGACCTGTTTGTATGTCCCATGTGGCTCAGAGAAGGCTGATCCTTTCAGGACAGGTGAAAACTTTGGTGCAGTGGATGGCTGGGTGCCAAGGAGAGGTGGTGGGAATGATGGCCTCATGGCCAGTTGGGGCCTGGATATAATGTGCTTAGACTTGTCCTATAGTCAATGGTTAGCCAAAGGGGGCATTTGTCTTGAGAAGGAGTGAAGTTGGGGCCATGTTGACATAACAGATGATGCGGCATTAAATGCAGACAGTAGAAATGGGTTTGAGGAAGACTGGAGAAGCTTTTGTTTTTGAGAAAGAATAGACAGGACTTGGCTACTGAATGAATGTTGAACATAAAAGGAAGCAGGGATGATGTTTTCTAATAGGAGTGATTGGAATGAGAATCCATAAAACAAAGTCCAGGAGACAAGAGACAGAATAAAGGTAGGTGGTGGGAGAAGACGAGGAAGAAGACAATGAACTGGACATTGGACCAGTGTTCAGACTCACAGGAGAAGAAAGTTAGGTGGACTTTAGGAAAACACTAAGATTTGAAGTGGCCATTTCAGAGAAATCAACCCCAGGTGGCAGTAAAAGCCATGGGAATGATCCAAGGACACACTGAAAAGAGAGGGGGCCAACGGGTCACCCTGGGTCACCAGGTTTTCCTCGACAGATGGAGGGAGCAGAGCTGCTCAGCAGAAAGAGGACGAGAACCGGGAGAGGGGGCCCTTGGAAGAGAATTTCTGTGGCACCTGACATGATCCATTGCACCTGACATGACCCATTGCACCTTGAAAGTGCTCAGGAAATGTTCGCAGAGTCAGGAGACACATCAGCTGGGTAAGCTGAAACTTCTTTCCACTCCAAGACAACCCCAGACAAAATGAAAGGAGCAGAAACAGAAGTACAAAAGAACAGCTCCCTTTAACTAAGACCTGCCACAAGAGCGTCAGGCAACTGGCCTGCCCTGCATCACTGGGAGGCTGGGGGGCATTTCCCATCCAAATGTGTCAGGCAAGCTGTGACAGACTGCACATGGTGACAGGCACATGCCACATGCTGCAGCCCCAGCTGTCAAGGAGCGGGCCACCTTCCTGTGAGCGGGGAAGGAGGACCTGACCAGGTGGCCCTGGGATCTTGAGCCATGCTCACACCTCCCCTAAGAGTCACTGTCCATGCTTCCTCCTGACACTCCCAGACCATGAATGCACAGGCTCATGGTGGGAGCTGGGAAGAAAGTGCACAGAGGTGAATGGCAGTACTAGGCACAGGGGCACACTGGGCCACAGTAAAGGGTGGGGGTAGCAGGATATGGTGGCACTGCACCATGCCATGCTGTTCAAGAAAACCCTAAAAGAAAAGCAGAAGAAAATGCCTGTAACAGGGGACACTTGGGCTTTGGGAACAGAAATGCCATCATACCCTGTGAGGTTGTCCTTCTCCAGAGGACTAGGTTAAAGGTCAAAGGCCACTCCGGCTCCTGGTGATACACCTGGGAGGTAAGTCAAGGAGGCTTCTCAGAGCAAGAAATGAGCAGAGGCAGGGATGGAGAGTATAACCCAGGCAGACCCTGGGAAGGGCAGTCCCAGCCCAGCTCTTGGGATTACAATGACAGCGCGATCTTCATGGGACACGTTCTCCTTGTGGGATATGATCAGAACACAACACACATTTGTCCCCTGCTAGGCCTTTGTCCTTTTTTCAGCAGGGAGGTCTTTCTCCTGCCCCCAGATGAAGATTTAGACAGATCCTCTAGCGTTTCCTCTCATTCTTGGTAGTAGATGGGCCTTCAGTCACTTAACTTACATCCTCAGCCTCAGTTCATAATGGAATTGTCCTCCAAAATAGTTAAAACCCTGGCATTAAGTCTTCTTCACTCCCTTCTTTCCCTGGCCCTTTCTCAAACTGCTGAGATTGGAAACCTGCAACTGAAAAAGGAGGGAGACCCTGTGGCTCTTCTCTCCCCCATCCTGCTCTCTGCTTCCTGTAGGTCGGGACCCCTCCATCTCCAAATCCCTTCCTGGGGGAGTCTCAGGGAGAACAAGTTGGCTCCTTCCTTGCCCTGCAGATCCAGTCTGTCCTGTGCCCCAGGACCTTGGCCTCTGGAGTCCCCATCAGCTGGCTCCCTTGCCCCTGTGTGGGAAGCTCCAGCGAGAGCCTGGAGGAAGGGAGAGTAGTGGAGGCTTTACTCCCTGCTCCCGGCCCAAGGGCTGCAGCCCATCGCTGGCTGCACACAGCTGTCTCTGGGGCCTGGAAACCGCTGCTTCCTTTATGCTTTCAAGCTCAAGCCTGGGATGGCCAGGGCCTGACAGGTGCAGATAAGATAGCTCTGACTTGGCTTGGTCAAGGTTCCTGTGCCTGGGCCTGGCAGGCTTGAAGCTGAGTCTTCTCCCTCTCGACTTACTTTCATGGACACTTGAGAGAGCCCGTTTTCCCCTCTCTCCTACATCCCCTTGACTTGGGCAGCCCTCTGAGAGCCTCTCCTCAGGTCCCAGCATCCAGCAGCACACCCCCTCAGGCCTCCTCACCCCCTCGGGCAATGGGCAGTGCCCACAGCGCATCCAGACTGTTCTTCCCTGAGGAGCCTACCTCTCCACAGAAAATGCTCCTGCATCCCTGCTCCCAGCTGGGCCGGAAGAAAGCTAGCCTCCCCGCTTCCCCAGAAGGCCCCGTCTCTGCTCCTCTGGACTTAGCAGGCAGGGTCAGAAAACAAAGGGCTGCAGGAACCGGGCAAGCAGTGAATTAAGGAAAAGGCCACTTAAAGCCCTAAGACCCCCTGGTGGCCTGGCTGGCCCTCCACCATCCCCCACTGGCTCAGCAGGGGACCAGCTCTGCTGGATCCCTGTGGATCCCTGAGCAGCTTTCTGGAGGGAGCAGAGTAACTCTGGTGCACATCCCGGGAGCGCGCACTAGCCAGTCTGTCTGGTGGTGCCTTGGGGGACTTACTGCCCCAGAACCCGCTCTGTGTGTGCAAGGCTGCTCGCCAAGCTCTCCTGCAGAGGTTCTGGGACCCAGGCAAGTCATGCTGCCTGGACCAAGGGATTGCTGGCTGCGAGAAACCCAGTGCAGCGCCTGGGCCTCTGAGAGACTGTTTCCTAGGAAAGAGGGGGCATTCAGAACCTTATATATGGGGGGATTCCTAAGGCTATGTGAGCATGCGCCGGACAAGATGCATGTGCAGAAGGAATCAGGGAGGCCACTGTCCTCTGACAGGGAGTGACTGTCTGAAATCATCCTATGGATAAGCCCCAAAGGAAAGCACTCACATGGGTCACTCCTCGAAGACTGAGAAAAGGGCTTTTCTCTCTCCCCCTCCCCCTCACTTCCCCCTCCTCCACCTATCCTTTCTTCTCCCTTTCCTTTCTCCTTCCCTTTCTTCCCTCCCTCCCTCCCCTCCTTTTTCCTCCTCCTTCTCCTCCTCTTCTTTCAGCTAGCTCCTGGCATTCAAAGAAAGCTCTATCCTAACACTAGCTGGATAAAAGCTTAAGGAATGGACCCTTCAATATTGTTCCAGCAATAATACAATAAAATATCAAAATGCAGGGTTTCAACAAAGGATACAAAGAAACAGGAAATATGGCCCAGGCAAAGGGAAATATTAAAGCTTTATAAGCCATTGAGTCTACCAATATATGTATTATGGGAGTCCCAGAAGGAGAAGAAAAAGAGAAAGAGGCAGAGAGAACATTCAAAGAAATAATAGCTAAAACTTTCCAAATTTAACATGAGACATGAATATACACATCCAAGATGTTCAACTCCAAACAGTAAAAACCTAAATAAACTCACACCACCCACGTTATAATTAAATTGTTGAATGACAATGATAAAGAGAGAATTCTGAAAGCTGCAAAAGAGAGAAGCAATGTGACACAAACAAGGGAAGCTCAATAAGATAAGGCATAATTTCTCATTGGAAACCATGGAGGCAAGAAGGCAGTGGGATGGCGTATTTAAAGTGCTGAAATCAAAAGAATTTCCAACCAAGAATTCTTTACCCAGCAAAACTGCCTTTCAAAAATAGAGGAATTAAGACATTCCCAGAGAAACAGAAGCTGAGGGACTTTATCACCACTAGACCGGCCCTATAGGAAATGCTAAAGGAAGTTCTGCAGGTAAGAGGAAAGGTCACTAGACAACTAACTGAAGCTGCATGAAGAAATAAATATCTCCAGTAAAGATAACGACATGGGTAAATATAAATACCAGTACTAATGTATTTTTGATTGGTAACTCAACTTTTTACTTTTTACAGGCTCTAAAGGGCAAAAGCATAAAACATAATGATAAATCAATAGTTTTGGCTCAAAATGTTTAAATGTGTAATTTGTGACAAGAACTACATAAAGAAGGGGATGGATGGGTATAGGAACCTAGTTTATGTATGTTACTGAAGTTGTTAAGTTGGTATCAAAGCAAACAAGAATGTTATAGATTTAGGATATTAAATTTAAGTCCCATGGTAACCACAAAGAAAATGTCATAGAATATACAAACTTAGAGTCAGAAAGTAGAGTATAGGTTACCAGGAGTGGGAGGAGGGCAGGGGCATTGGAGAATTAAAGCAAAATGAGCAGAGTTTCTGTTTGGGGTGAAGGGAAATTCTGGAAATGGATAGTGGTGAGATAGTGGAACACGGTGAATGTGATTAATCCTACTGACAGGTACACTGGGGAAAAATAGGGATGGCAAGATTTATGTTGTCTATATTTCTACCATTGAAATAACAGAGAAACTAAAGAGATAATGACAATTAAATGCAATACATGATACTGGATGGGATTTAAGAATGGAAGAGAAAAGGCTCAAAAACAGAAGAAAATGGAATCTAGAATGTAAGCTTTATATCAACATTAGATATCTTGAATTTCATAACTGCACATAAGATGAGTACATAAGTGAATATCTTTGTTTATAATAAAAGTACATGTATTATGTGCTCAAGGTGTATGATGTGTGCAACCTGCTCTCAAGTGTCCAGAAAAAAAGATAGATGATTAATAGATATAGATAGATAGATAGATAGATAGATAGATAGATAGATAGATGATAGATAGATAGACAATAGGAAGAATGATATCCAAAGTTGGTAAAATGTTAAAATGGGTGGATCTGTGTATCTGGGGCAGTGGGGTATAATGGAGTTCTCTCTATGGGATTTGTATTATTTTTTAAACTATCCTGTACATTTGAAATTATTTCAAAATTCAAAAGTTAAAAAAGCATGAATGCCAAAGTATGAGAAATAAGCCCCACAAAAATTCAGGGTTCTGCCAACTTGTGAAATTCCTATGGGCCTAGTGGGTTGGGCCTTGTCAAGATATTCCTTCCAAGGTGGAGAATAAGTTGCTTCCTACAACCAAAAATGAAACACAATGCCTGGCAGTTCTCTTGGATTGCAGAGGTACTATATATCTCATCTGAGCATATTACTATGACCCATTTGTTGAGGAATCTGAAAAGCTACCATGGGGGAGCAGATGTGGCTCAAGTGGTTGGGCACCTGTCTCCCACAAGGGAGGTCCCAGGTTCAGTTCCTGGTGTCTCCTGAAAATACAAAACCAGACAACAAGCAAAATAAATGAAAAAACCAACTTCCCACATATGAGGTCCCAGGTTCAATCCCTGGCCCTGGTACCTAAAAAAAATAGTGAAAAATAAAACTACCATGGGTTCCAAAACGAGGTGCTGCTACAGTCCATGCTACCAGGAAAACTGCTCTGCCACTTGGGCCATAAGACAAGCAGAACCATCTATGGTAGATAAGGATGCTATGGCAGGTCCTACAAGTGAAACAAAGCAGAGACAGTTAGGATTTTGGATCAAAGCTATGCCACCCTCTGCAACTAACTGTTCTTTTAAGAAATAGCTTCTTGCTTTTACCGGACCCTAGTAGAGACTGAACACTTGACTGTGGGTTATCAAGTTATGATGCAACCTGAGCTGCCCATCATGAACTTGGGGCTGTCTGAACTACCAACCAATAAATCTGGACATTCCCAGCAGCACTTCATCATTAAGAAATTGTATATATAAGATCAGGCTCAAGTAGGTTGATTATATTGGAACACGTCCATCATGGAAGGAGCATTTCTTTGTTCTTACTGAAATAGGCACTTACTCTGAATATGAATTTGCCTTCCTTCTCTACAATGCTTCTGCCAAAGCCACCATCTGTGGACTTACATAATGCCATATTCACCACCATAGTATTTCATGCAGTGCCACTTCTGATCAGGGGACTCATTTTACAGCAAATGAAGTATGCCAATGGAATGATGTTTCTGGAATTCACGAGACTTACATGTTTTCCATCACTCTGGAGTAGCTGGCCTAATAGAACAACAACAAAAAAAAAAGCCCTTTGGAAGATTCAAATACAGTGCTAGCTGGATGATGACACTTTGCATGCATGGGGTAATATTCTCTAGGATATGATATATGCTCTGACTCTTAGTCCAGTATATGATGCTATTTCTCCTAGAGCCAAGATTCAATAGATCTGGGAATCAAGATAGATCAAGGGTAGATAAGGTGACTTATAGGAATTTATGTATCCTTTTAAGGGAGAGGAGTAACATGTTTTCATTTGTTTAAGGAATAACTGCAAGAAGTTAGAAGCATAATTTCACCTTGTCTTTATTTGGATGTTAAACATCTGTGTGTGTGTGTCAAATATGTAAAAAATATATGCCATAAATATTATGACATGTATATGGTTACCAAGCTGATAAGGGTTGGAATTTGTGAAATGTCTGCTGGGCTAAGGCTATTCTTTCAAGAATCCTTTCCCTGGATGGTTCCTGGATAGAGAAGGCCCAAAAAGGAATCTGCATGAGCTTTGAGAAGTAGAATTGAAGCAGAAGATTTCACACCAAGGCAGTCTTTGCTATCAGACAGTGATGGACAGATGCAGATGTGTCCAGCGGGCTCCAGCTTGCCCTGCTCTGCTCTCCTCTCTTCCATGCCATCCCCTCTTAATTAGTGCTGACCAAGGAAGGCCCTATACCCACCCACCAAGAGCTTGGAGGTGGACCCCTAAGTAGTCACTACCTGGAGGCAATGGCTTCCCCAGGGTCACTGATTTCCTTAGACCTCCCCATACTTCCCTGTGGCAGCCCCACTGCAGCATCCAGGCATGCTTTGCTTCTTTGATTCTGTGCAAGCTCTTACCTGTCCACCTGCACCTGTCCTTCCCCTGTCCCTTCTGGAATTTCATTTCCCCAGCTCCTCCTACATAGGTGTGAAGTCACTTCTCATCATCAACCCCTTATTCCTGTCATGGAGTGGCCCTGTTTGTCCCCACCCCCCACCCCCAAACCTGACTGATACACTTTGCTTCTCTGCTAAAAGAGTAGGCTTAGTAGAGATGTTTCCCTGGAAGCCTTTCTGAAAAAAGACCCTGATGCCCTTGATCCCTCACTCTGCTCTTTTCCTTCACAGCTCTTATTGCCACCTGGAATGTGTTGTGTTGATACATTTAGTTGCTTTCTGTATACTAAATCCTTGATGACTAGTATGGTGCCTAGCATTCAATAGCCGTTCCATAAGTATGGGTTGAATGAATATTTGGGTAAGCCTGATTTAAATGCTGGTATATTGTGATTAGAGCAACAGTGGTTTTACCCTCACTGTATTGGAATGTTTTTCATAATGGTCCAGATAAAGAGACAATAATATCAAAAGATAGAGAAGGAAGAGTAGGATGAGGAAGGGAAGGAGACAGTGAAGAAAAGGAAGAGGAGGAGAGAAGAGGGAGAAGAGCCATTGAGAAATTGGGAAAGAAGGAGAGGGAGAGAGGAAGAGAGAGGAGGAAGGGAACAAGGAGAAAGAGGGAGTGCCAAACATATAGCACTAGGCATTCTGTGTAGTTTCTCTTGAGGCAGTATTGCTATTCCCCAGCTAGAGATAAAGTCACTGAGGCTCAGAGAAGTTAATGGACTTGCTGAAGATCTTTACAAAGAGAGTGAGCTGAAATCCAAATTCAGGGTGTCTAATTTCAAAACTCAATATTCCAGCCATTACACCATTTCCCCAGAGAAAGTCGACACATCGTGAGAAGAAAATTGAAACACTGTTTAAAATCATATTAAAGCATTCAAAGTTGATCTGAAACTTTAGTTTTAAATTCTGAGCTCGACCGATTTACCAACTTAACAATCAGCCCTTTCATCTGTGGCCTAATCTATCTGCATGAGAAGGGGGTCTGGTGACATACAGTAAATGTTTTGTGTAAGAATTCTATGATTTATTGAATGTTTTCACTAGCCAGCACTTTATCACAAATGAAAGATCTATTACTACACATTTACGCTACATATTTTAATTTTAAAATCCTTTAAGAATAGCATGAATCAAAGTAGGTGAGATTAAAACACTGGAGTAGCAGTAATGATAAACAGCTCTGGGTTTATGCCTTAAAGATTTGCACACACTCTGCACTGAGCAAATGACCCAGAGGGTCACAGTCAGTGACAGTGCAGCCTGACATTTCAAATCAGCGGAGGCACGTCAGGGTTATCTTCAAAGTCTGGGTCTTCATCACTTGGTGTAATTTTTGGTTCAGATCTCGATCTTCTGGGCATGTTTTTTTCCTCTTGAACTATGTTAGCCACATCAGGGAATGAGTGCTTGCTAGGGTCTACTTCTAGTTTCTCAATCTGCTTGCTTCTACAACAAAAAAAGGCAAAGCATAACTATCATGTAAAACTAACTTTCAAATAGATACAACTCATTCATCCATTTATTCAGCAAACTTTGGCAAGTGCTATACCAGGAGCAGTGAGATAAAAACAGAGTTCATCGCTATGTAATAGAGACTTTATCAGAGACTGGCCCTGGCTTCACACAGCTGATAACCTCATTGGAGCCAGATTGTGACACAGGAAAGAATCAAGTGTTCAAAAGTGCTACAGGGGCTGTGCTGAGCCACAGGCAGCTGGAGGAGAGGTGGTCCGGGTGATTCTACTTACCTAAGAATGACTTGATAACTGAATGATACAGCAGGCTAAGCCGCAGAGCAAGGATCTGTAATAGAACCCTTCTAGGAAGTTGTCATTCCTGAACGCAGCTACCCAGGCTCCCAGTCCCTGCTACTTTTGAAAATCCAACCAACCATGCTTTGGCGCAGTAGTTGTACTACCAGATCAGGTGCACAGCCTAGTTTATCCTACCCATTTCCCCTCCCAATGTACTTGCTCCTCCTGCTGTCACCCAGTTCTCCCAGCAACAACACAAATTAAACAGAACAAGAAGAACTGCAGTTGGCCAGTGATTCCCACGATCATAGCCAAATGAGAATGCTCTAGATAAGACAGATTACTGGGCCACTTTCCTTGAAAGTTTGATTCCATAGACCTGGGACTGGGCCCAGTAATCTGTATTTAAGTAAAGTTCCCCCCAGTGATTTTAAGATCAGTCCAATTATTTTGGAATCACTGCATGATTTGTGCATTTATTCATTGAACACATATATTAAGTGCCTACTACATTCCAGTTGTAGTAGGCACCAAGGATGCCACTCTCTGTACAAACTGACAAGGTTTTTGATGAGAAGGTATCATCAAATAGTGCATCATAGTGCATACCATATAATTCACCACTCTCATGTGGAATTGTCTGATTATTGCTCTGTTCCCCCAAGTAGGCTGATATCTTTGTCTTTTTTATCTTGTATCCTTGGCATGCAGCTTATTGAGCAAACACTTGTTGAATAAATGAAAAAAATATTGTACTATTGAGGGATAATGAAATAAAATAAGAAATTACCTCTGGCCTAAAGAAAATCACAATCATATTCAGAAGATTCAAATGTACCGTCCATAGAATAAATTCATCCAGCAGACACCTTTTGTTGTGGGGAGGGAGGTTGCATTTCTTTAAAAGTATTATCTTTTGTTTTAGTTTCCTAGGCTGTTCAAGAAAATACCATGCAATGGGACAGCTTAAACAATGGGAATTTATTTGTGCATGGTTTTGAGACAAAGAAAAAGTCCAAATCAGGGTATTGTCAAGGTGATACCTTCCCCCTGAAGACAGTGGGGTTCTGGGGCTGGCTGCCGGCGATCCTCGGCCCTTAACTTGTCACATGGCAAGGTGCATGGCAGTGTCTCCTGTCCTCTCCCTTCTCTTCTGGGTTCCGGTGATGTTCAGTTTCTGGTTTCTGTAGCCTTCTCTCTGTCTGAACTTGACTCCACTTATAAAAGACGCCAGGCATTTGAGGTGGGACACACCTTAACTGAAGTAGCCTCATCAAAAGTACTTACAAAGGGATCATACCCACAGGAACAGCTTAGATTAAGAACATGTTTTTCTGGGGTACATACAGCTTCAGACCACCATATCTCTCTATGGTCTTTGCAACCCCAATGTCCCCCAGTTTCTATAATCTGCTCAGCCCATGTAGACTCCACTTAGTATTTTGACTAATATACATGGACCCACTGAAGAACAATACAAAACATACAGTGTGACATAGTATATTCTAAGACCTAGATTGTACACTATAGTGTGCTGCAAGAGGAGGGAGAAATCAAATTGTGCACCCTGTGAAGAGGTAAAAGATACAGGAATCTGAAGATGCCTTGAAGAATGATGGATGAGGAGAGGAGACTCAAGGGGACTCAGCACTCCAGCTAAATGAGTGGTGCTGTGGCCACTTCCTGGACACATCTTTTGTCTCATGCCTCCATGCCATGAGATTCACTGACACCTTTCTCTTTAAAAGGAACAGAATCGTAGCTTCAATTTATTAGGAAATAATCACCATCATAAGGTAGGTGGCTGCTTGTGCAGACTGCTATCATCAGAAAGACCAGCTTGCCAGGTTGGCCTTTGGCGGGTGTCTGGGAACATGGCAGGCAAACAGCTCCCTACACTGATGAGATTTTCCCACAGAGTGTTTCACCTTGACTGAATTATGTGCAAGCACTGTGGTTTATGCTGGACACAGTTCTGCTGGGAGTCTGGAATTTTGGTACAAGTTAGGCAGAGGGATCCTATGTGACTGGCCCCCAGTTAAAAACCCTGGGCACTGAGTCAGTGATGAGCTTCCCTGGTGGACAACATTTAGCACATGTTGCCACAACTCGTTGCTGCAGGAATTAAGCATGTCCTGTGTGACTCCACAGGGAGAGTGCTCTTGGAAGCTTGCACCTGGTTTCCTACAGACTTGGCCCTTTGCTGATTATGCTCTGCATCCTTCCCCTGTAACAAATCACCCTTGCTTAGGACCATATGCAGAGTCCTTTGAGTCCTTCTAGCCAGTCACCAAACCCGGGGTGCTCTTGGGGATCCACGACACACTGCCCTTTACTGAACCCTGTGCTAAGCTCTTAAATCCTCAAGAAAACCCCATTTTCACCTCCCTTTAGCCCACAGAGCATTCTGCTGAGGTCCCACAGATAAACAAAGGGAGGGCTGGGATTTGATTCTAGGCCTGCTAAATTCCAGAGTCTGTGTTACTAACAAGTTAGTGGATTTTTTGTCTTTTGCATTTGACGTGAGATTTTACCCACGGAAACTAAGGGGAAAAGTCCTCCAAGTCAACACTAGTATTTTTTTTAAGATTTATTTATTTATCCCCCCACCCCCACAACCGTTGTCTGCTTTCTGTGTCCATTCACTTGTGTTCTTCTGTGTCTGCTTGGATTCTCATTAGGCTGCTTCAAGAACCAATACTGGGACCTTCTGGAGTAGGAAAGAGGCGATCATTCCCTTGTGCCACCTCAGCTCCCTGATCAGCTGTATTGTCTCTTCTCTGTGTCTCTTTTTGTTGTGTGGTCTTGCTATGCCAGCTCTCTGTGTGGGCCAGCACCCATGCGCGGGGCAGCACTCTTGCGTAGGGCAGTACTCTGTGCAGGACAGTACTCCATGCAGGTCAGCACTCCATGTGGGCCAGCTTGCCACACAGGTCAGTTTGCCTTCACCAGGAGGCCCTGGGCATCAAACCCTGGACCTCATATATAGTAGACGGGAGCCCACCTGCTTGAGCCACATCTGCTTCCCTCAGCACTAGTATTGAAACTGAAACCCAGGATCTAATGACAGGCCCTCTTTCTCTTGTTTATTTCTTGGTAATCCAGAACAAAAGTGTATTACAGTTTTTCAGGAAGCAGGAGAGCATCTGGGTTAGTTGTGAGATCCTGGCTCCTACTCACTAAGCTGTGCGACCTTGGGCAGGTTACTCAGCCACTCTGTGCCTCAATATCCTCATCTATAAAATTGAGATGATGACAATGAACACAGGCTGTTGTCAAGATTAAATGAGGGCGGTGGACTTGGCCCAGTGGTTAGGGCATCCGCCTACCACATGGGAGGTCTGCAGTTCAAACCCCAGGCCTCCTTGACCTGTGTGGAGCTGGTCCATGCGCAGTGCTGATGCGTGCAAGGAATGCCGTGCCACACAGGGGTGTCCCCCGTGTAGGGGATTCCCATGTGCAAGGAGTGCGCCCCGTAAGGAGAGCCACCCAGCGTGAAAGAAAGTGCAGCCTGCCCAGGAATGGCGCCACACACACACGGAGAGCTGACACAAGATGACGCAACAAAAAGAAACACAGATTCCCGTGCTGCTGATAACAACAAAAGCGGACAAAAGAAGATGCAGCAAATAGACACAGAGAACAGACAACCGGGGTTGGGGGGGTGAAGGGGAGAGAAGAAAAAAAGATTAAATGAGTAAATGCAAGTAAAGGGCTTAGAGCTGGCAAACAGCAAGCATTTGCTAAGTGCTTAGTACCACACAGTCAGAAAGCAAACATCGCATGTGGTAGTGTAGAGGTAGACTAGTCATCCAATTCAACATGCTTTTCAGCACACAGCTTTCGTATGCCTGCAGCTGTGATGGGTGCCAGGAATTTAAGATGAGGAAGACATGGTTATGCCCCTAATCAAATGAGGAGGAGGGCATGCATACACTCAGCTATTATATGCTAGCATGGCAAGGGCTCTTCTAGTGAGATAAACAAAATCACACTGAAGTAGAGAGGAAGACGTGATCACCAGTGACTCGGAGGAGTTGTGGTAGGAATCATATAGAGAGTGGCACTAAGGGATGAACAGGATTCTGCTAGGTTTTGAGGAGGAAGGACATTCCAGAGAGCAGCGCTAACAAAAGGTAAGAAAACATTTATCCTGCTCACTGTTAACCTGGTATCTTTACAGATTGAGCTTTCCTGGGGAAGGGAGTAGGAGCAGCAGTTCCTGGCCCAGGCAGGCCACGGCAGGGCCTCAGTGGATGAGGATGGATGGATGAATTAAGACGTTCACGTGCAAAGGAGGCTGCCTGGAAAAGGATGTTTGTGCCGATGCTGAACTCCTTTGGAAGTCATGGTTAAGTGCATAGCATGTCCCCCTGGCTCACCCTGCTTTCCTTTTCCTTTTGGGGATAGTGAAGCACTAGGAAGCAGGTATTTTATTTCTAGGTATTTTATTTCTTTAAAAAGAACCAGTGATCTTTTTAAGTAAGGGAATGATGTTTAACAACCTAGTAAAAAAAATCATTATACTTAGTGTCATGAAACTTTAGCTAGAAAATAACACTGTTGCCTGCTAGTGTCCTGTCATTCAAATTTCCAAGTTTTCTTTAATTGATGAGCTTCTATTTGTCACAAACAAGTTTATTTTTCCCTCTTAGCTGTCACAATTCATTAATCCATTCCTTCAAAAAGCTTTACATTGGAGATGGAGCCTAAAAATGAAAAGATCTCTTCCCTATTCTCAAGGAGCTCATGCTTAAAATAGAAAGTATTATTATTAGCAAAAGGCGATTGTATTGCTAACAATAATCATTACTGTTTCTAAAGACAGGACTTGCCCCTACATGGGGTAATTTTACTGACCAAATGGGCTAAGCTGTGTTGATGAATTGAAAGGGACATGATACTGTTTTTGATCCTTTTGGAAGACGTAAAACAGTCTTGCCTGACATTCCACCATCCCTGACCTCCTCCCCTCCTCACTGGGGGTGGAGTGAATGAGGAGAGAAGGGGTGGCAGTGAGGAGCTTAAACTTCAGGTCGAGAAAAGATATTTCATGTGTGTGGTCATTCTTATAACACTTTAAGCTTTCCTACTGAGTGTCATACATGTATGGAAAAGTAACCAAATGATTAGCATAGAGACCTTGTGAATTGATGACAAGTGTGACCAGCCTCCAGGTCAAGAAAGAACCTTCCCTGAGAAGGCCCTGTTGTGCCCCGTTGGGTACCGCTGTCCCCCCTCCTCCAGTAACCTCCATCCTAATTTCTACCAGCATAAATTGTACATGGTAATTTAAAAAACTGAATTCTGACCCCTAGTGGGAGCTGTGTGTCTTCTGAGCAGCTACTTCCACTCCCTTCTCTGCCCCTGATCCCAGGAAAAATTGGGATCCCAGTTCCAAGGGATGAGCCATTGCCTCATATGAGTGACTGGGGATCCATTTCGGCCAATAAGGAACAGGGCTTCTGTTGGCTGGCACCTGGCTTATCTTTTATCCTCTTCTGGAGGTCAGAAACCCTAATGGGTCTCACTGGGCTAAAATCAAGGTTTCAGCAGGGCTGTATTCCTTCTGGAAGCTCTAGGGAATGATCTGCTTCTATGCCTTTTCCAGCATCTACAGGCCACCCACATTCCTTGGCTCATGGTCCCCTCCATTTTCAAAGCCAGCAATGGCTGACTGAGTCCTTCTCACATAACATCACTCTAATGTGTCTCTTCTGCCTCTCTCTTTCACTTATAAATACCCTTGTTATTATATTGGGCCCATCTGAGTGATCCAGGACCCTGTCCCTATTTCAAGGTCAGCTGATTAGTAACCTCAATTCCACCTGCAACTTTAAGACCACCCTCCCCCCTGCCCCCATGGAAGGTAACATAGTCACAGGACCCAGGGTATAGGACATGGATGTCTTTGAGGGGTGTCATTATTCTGCCTTCCTCACCTTCCTTCCTACAGGGGGTGTTGACATGAAGACTTGCTATTGGAAGCTGCAGCAGCCATATTGTGACCATGAAGCAAAGGCCAAAAGAATCACAGAGATGGTCACCTGGAGTCTTGACTGCTAAGCTGCTGAGCCACCGACAAAACCACTTATTTCCAGATTAATTGTTATTTAGGGTAATTAAATGCCTTTATTTTTAAAGCCCAGTTTGGGGATTCCATTACTTGCAGCTGCCTACAATTTAACTCATAGAAGCCATATCCAAATGCTATGTACCTATAAAACAGGCAAAGAATGTCAAAATCTGCCAGGTAAAACAGTTATTCCACAATTTAATATGAATCTTTACATGATTTGAAGATAAACTCGATCAGTATTAAGTTTTAACAATTACATTTATCACTTAGTTTATAGTTATTTAATTGTATAATAATGGTAACAATGATCACTTACAGCAGATAGCACTTTCTAGTTTGGAAAGTGTTTTCTAATACAAATGGAAGTTCTAGTTTAAAAGGATCTATATTACAGTCATTACTAAATATACCTCTAGTTTTTAATGATTATGTACCTATTTATTTTTAATTTTCCAATGTTATGCTTTTATTTAAAAGATCTGCAGGGTGCCTAAGAGTTACCTCCTGAGAGCCTCTGTGTTGCTCAAATGTGGCCAGTCTCAAAGCCAAGCTCAACATGTAAATGTGTTGCTGTCCCCCCAGCATGGGACATGACTCTCGAGGATAAGCCTCCCTAGTGCAGAGGGATTACTACGAAGTACCAGCTGATGATGTAACTAGAAAATGACCTTGAATAAAAAGGTCAACTCGGACCAGCAGAATATCTCAGTCTACATATAACAGCAGGAGTTAAAAGTGCTTTTTGACCTGAATAAAAGGGGGAAATGGAAAGGACAAATGAGTATATATGGCTATGAGTCTCCAAAAAGAGCCGGGAGATTATCACAGAGGTTGCTCTTATGCACACCTGAGCAGAGTCCCAGAGACAGATAAGAGTAGATGCAACCCCAGGTATTGGTTCTTCTGAGGGCGACAGAGACCCACAGGTTCTATGGTCATGGCAGATGGAGTTCAGTGCCATGTCAGCTGGCCCTACTTTGGAGTTTGTGTTTCTGGGTGATGGAGCTGGACTCAGATGTGATCTTTGTCCACAAGCCTCTCCTGTTACTTTTACCAGAACTGTAGTTGCTGCTGGGGTTTAATGTATACCCAGGGGACCTGAATCTCTGGACTGACCATGTGATAGCCAGGCCCTGGGTCAACAGACTTGCAACTCCTACACTCTGGTTTATTGGACTTACCCGACTCGGCTAACATGGAGGTGAAGATGGTCAACCACCACACCAGGGAGCCAAGAGTGCCTACAACTGAAAGCAGGAGAATTGCATCCAGCATCCATGTGGCATCTAAGCCCCCTCTTGATATAGATGTGGAGTGGACATGGCCATTCTAGGGTCCACAGGATGGAGTAATAGAGAATGGATTAGAGTGGACTTACTGATGTTCTATTCATGAATTATTGTGATTAGTAATCAAAGAAAATGTGGCATTGGTGTGGAGAAAGTGGCCATGGTGGCTGCTGGGGGTAGGGAGTGGGAGGAAGAGATGTGATGTGGGGGCATTTTCGGGGGTTGGAGTTGTCCTGGGTGGTGCTGCAGGGACAGTTACCAGACATTGTATGTCCTCCCATGGCCCACTGGGTGGACTGTGGGAGAGTGTGGACTATGGTGTGAACCATTGACCATGAGGTGCAGCGGTGCTCAGAGATGTATTCACCAAGTGCAATGAATGTCTCATGATGATGGAGGAGGTTGTTGTTATGGGGGGAGGAGTGGGGTAGAGGGGTGGGGGGTATATGGGGACCTCATATTTTTTTAATGTAACATTAAAACAATGCATAAAGACAAAAAAAAAGGTTAAAGGGAACTGTGGGGTGGAGAGGAAGAAATGTTGCTTGGTTGGTACAGAATATTTGTTAATTTTAGGAATTTATGTAAAATAAATAAATGAAGTTAAAAAATTAAAAAAAAGCAAAAAATGAAAATGAAAGTCTATGATGTTAGGAAGCGGCTGTGGCTCAATCAGCTGGGCTACCGTCTACCATATGGGAGGCCCTGGGTTCACGTCCCGGGGCCTCCTTGTGAAGGCAGGCTCACCTGCATGCTGCAGAGAGCCGCCTGGCTGGCAAGTGCCGCAGAGTGCCACCGGTCAGCAAGTGCCGCAGAGAGCAGACTCAGCAAGGTGATGCAAAAAAGGAGACAAGTAAAAAACACAGAGAAGAGTGTGCAGTGAATGGACACAGAGAGCAGGCAACAAACAAACAGCAAGGGGGGAGGGGAAATAAAATAAATAAATACAGACACAGAAGAAAGCACAGCAAATGGACACAGAGAGCAGACAGCAAGCAAGCCCAAGGCGGGGAGGGGAATAAAAAAAAGTCTACGATGTCTGTGGCTTAATTAAATAAATATCTAAATTCATTTATTATAAGGATGTCGTCCTTGACTTTGAAGAAAAGCAGACTACCTCACTTCCAGGCATATTTCTTTGCCCATAATTTCTGGATTTCAGTAGTTAACAGTGAAAGTAACAAGTATTCCATTATGTAGAACTCACCTACTTCAGACGTTTTAAGAAATAATTTGCGTGGAAGACTGTAATTACTTGTGAAACCCTGGGGTAATAAACAGTGAACAGTTAAGACGGGGCACTTGAATGCTAATCCTCAAAATAAATATGAGAGGGGCTTTCCCTGCCTCCTGTTTCTGCCTCAGTGTCAGAGGACCAAGCGACAGATGCCTCTTGCCAGTTTTACCCACCACCTGTCAAAACCAGAACTTAGTAAGAATGGATGGAAGACAAAATGAACAGATGCACTACCATGGAAGAGAGCAAGAAAATGTCTGAAATACATCACATCACGTCAAAGGCCAGTCCCTTCTATAAAAGGATAAAAGAGCCTTCTCTGGCAGCATGGTAGGCTAGCACATTCACACCAACTACTCCCACTTCCCCCTGAAACCTTTCTTGAGGTCTTGGAAGATGGACAAGGGAATGAGGAGTTACCAGGTCTGAATGCACGGTCTGCTCTTGCCCTCAAGGCGTTTCCTGAGCCTGGAAGCCGAGCTCTGGTCTTGCCGACCTTGCGGAGTCTGGGGACTCAGTCAAAGCCAGAGCGGCCAGGCGGCTTGTCTACCAGTTAGGGTGCAGCCCCGGCGGGCTGCTCTCTCTTGTGGAAGGTGAAAGAGGAGTAAACGTGCTCTGCCCTCCTCCCCAGGGCACAGCAAGGAAGCCGCCTCAGAAGGGCAGAGGAGGGTGGAGCTGCCACCGTATGCTGGTGTGCTCATGGGTTCACGCTATAAACCAGAAGCTGGGGGAAACCTTCACTCTTGACTTGGGACTGAAGTGGTTCCAAGCTGGCAGCGTCCTTTAGCCTGACGCCACACCAATGCTCCCTGGCTGAGCACCTTCCCAGGCCTGCGAGAAGCCCATACGCCAGTTTCCAAGGAAAACGAGCAGTCCACAGAAAAAATAAAAAACACTCAAGGAAAAAGGGGGCTGTGATTGAAAAAAGCAGAAACAATGAGGACAGTGCCTGAAATGCAAAAATCGCCAGAGAGCAGAATGGGAAAGCCTAAGCTATAAAACCATTACACTACTGTATCTAAATAAATGTATCAGACTGAACAGTAAAATGCTGAAAACCGCGCCTCTGGGACTGGCAGTAAGACAAAGATGCCTGCTATTAACCTTATTCACCATTATACTGGAACCTTTCTCTACCCAGTCAGGCATGAAAAAGAAACAAAAGCTATCACTCTTTGAAGATATATAGAAAATCCAAAAGAACCAATAACTAATAAAATAGTAAGAGAGATTAGCAAGGTTGCTAGGTACAAAATACACAAAAGGCAACGACAAATCTATATACTAGCAAAAAACAGAAAACAAGATAAAAAATACATTTATGATAACATCAAAAATACCAACACCTAAATTAATAAAACAGGTGTTTATCCATGGAAAATTATCAAATTTCATGGCTAGAAATCAAATAAGACAAATAAAGAGGAAAAGAGAGCTATGCTAACCCTATAAATATTGTTCTCCCCAAATTGATCTATACATCCAATACAATTCCTAATAAAATTCCAAAACACAGTTTGTGTGTGTGTGTAATATGGCAAGTTGATTCCAAAACTGATATGACAGTACAAAGAACAGCCAAGAATAGCAACTCACTCATCAACAAGAGTAAGGTAGGAGGACTTTCCCTACCAGCTATAGAGACTTGTAGAGCTCTAGAAACTAAGGAACTGGAACAGAAGAGAGTGTAGAAACAGACCAACACAGAGATGGACACGCTCTCTGACAGAGTTGGCTTTGCTGATCAGTGCAGAGAGTATCAGCTTTTTAATGCAAGTCACTGTGACAGAAGGATGTCCATACAAAAAAAACCTAAATTGTCATACCTTAACAAAATTGTCCTACCTAAATAACACCCAAGTCCTGATGGGTTATACCTGAAGGTGAAAGGCAGAACTAGACAGTAGTATAACATATGGGACTGCTGTTACGACCTCAGGGTAGGAAAGGCTTTCTTAAATAAGACAAAGACAGCATTAACCTTAAAATTTTAAAATAATTTTTACTATCTTAAAATTAAGATCTGTTAGCTAACAGGCAAAATAAAAAGAGTTAAAAAGCAAGTCTAAAGAATGGACTGGGTTTTATAATCCTGGTTCTATCAGTTACCAACTTTGTGATCTGGGGCCAATTATTCAACCTCTCTGAATCTCAATGCATTAGGAATAAAAATATTTATCTTGAAGTATTATTTTTTCTTTATTAGAAATGTTATGGGTTTACAGAATAGTCATGCATAAAACACAGGATCCCCTTCTACCACCCCACCACCACCGCCTTGCTTTGGTGTGGAAGACTTGTCACAATTGGTGAAAGCACAGTGTTCATAGTTGTACTATTAATTAAAGTCCACGGTTTAACTTAGGGGTCACTGTTGTGTAGTGTAGTTCCATGGATTTTTAAAATTCCATTACTGTATATACAATCTAACACTTCCCCTTTTAATCACACTAGGATATATATTTCAGTGCTGTTAATTGCATTCACAATGTTGTGCTACCATAACCACCATCCACTACCAAAACACTTCCATCATTCCAATAGGAACCTTACACATTTTAAGCCTTAATTTCCCATTCCCTATCCCAACCCAGTCCACTAGTAACCTACATTTTGATTCTTACTCTGAGTTTGCTTATTCTAATTGTTTCTATCAGTGAGATCATATAATATTTGTCCTTTTGTGTCTGGCTTATTTCTCTCAACATGTCTTCAAGGTTCATCCAAGTTGCTGCATGTATCAGGACTTCATTCCTGTTTATGGCTGAATAATATTCCACTGCATGTATATACCACATTTTATTTATCCATTCATTGGTGAATGGACACTTGGGTTGCTTCCATCGTTTGGCAGTTGTGAATAATGCCACTGTGAACATTGGTTTGCAATTATTGAGTTTCTGTGCTGCAGTGTTATTTTGAAGATCGAAGAGAAATAATGTATAGCACCATGTAGCACAGAGTAGTTGTATGCCCTCCTTCAGCTCACTGGATCACAGGACCACAACAGTTGTCCTCTCGCTCAACCATGAGCCCATCCAGGCCAGATGAACAAAATTCTACCCTTTGGACAGCAAAGAAACAGACCACTCTGGCCAAAAGAAGGACCAAGGGGCCTCTTCTGGCCTACATGGAGTATTGCTGAATCTCCTACCCTCTTTCCCTCAAACCCACAAACTGGATGGCCTCAGGCCCTTCTGTGATGCCTTAAATGGCAGATGCATGGCCAGTGGTTGAGATGAGGTGGATGATGAAGTTTGCCAATGTGATTAAAGATATTTTATGTGTGCTTGTGAGGTGATCACATCTCAGTCATCAAATGAAAAAGGAAAGCTTTGTAAAAATATAACAGGAAGTACTACTCTGAAGAACTGAACTGAGGGTTTCCTACCCCTCAAGTGTAAACAATGGATGGGATGCTTTTCCTGGGGTCTGAAAACCATCTCTAAACTGTTTGCAAATGACTTGGCTGCCCATCCCTGCTGGTCCTCACCAAGCAGATTCAGATTCTTTACACGTTGATGCTGCTGGGCGTTAATTATGACTGTGGCTATTCACAATAGTCACAATACTCTTAAATCTCTTTAAATGACACAGGTACCTGAAATGCAAATCACTAAGCAGGGAAATATGAGTCAATTTCCAAGGTTAAAAACAAAAACCCACTATTCAGGAGGAATTCGATTTTATACCTGTTGTTCAAACAAACCCCATGTTTGAAAATCTCTACAAACTTCAACAGTTGTCTGTGAATATACGAATGCCTAGCTGCTTAGATTATGCATGACATAAATATAGCTCTTGTTTAGGTATTTTTATGATGATCGTTCTGGCATATACATTTGTATCACAAAGATAGTTTGCTTTGGTTCAAAATAGATTTCACCATCTGGATAGTAAAAGTCTTGAAATCCTGACAAGAAGAAGGGCAGTTGAAAGAACTGGGACACCCATTCTAAAGAAGAATTGAGGAATGTGAGCACTTTGTCCAAAATATTTTAAGGAATGTCACTGCTTAAAGGAGAACAGCTTTGTACTGAGTGTCCTGGATCTGGGATCTTGGGTTAAAAATTAGAGAGAGGCTTTTGAGGAATGAATCCTGTCCCCTACAAAAGGTAGGTTCAGGTCCCAACCCCTGGTCCTTTGGTGTCAACCCATCTGTAAATAGGACATTGGAAGGTGTTATTAGTTTAGGTGTGCCCAAACTGCCTTGTGTTTGAATAATGAATCTTAATGCATTATGGCTGGAGTCCTTATGGGCAAAGGAAGGTGGACACAGAAAGAGAAGCCGCAGGGAGCAGCCAGAAGCTGGAAGTCAGTGGGCATCGGAAAGAAAAGGGAGAAGATGCTGCCATGTGCCTTGCCCTGGGACAGTAAAGCCGAGGACCAGGGACCACAGGTGGCCAGCCCTGGACCACCACATTCATTGGGGAGAAAGCATCGTCTTGCTGGGGCCTGGATTCCGACTTCTCCTAGCCTCAAAACCGTGAGTCAATAAACTCCCACTGCTTAAGGCAACCTACTGTATGGCATTTGTTTTTGGAGTTGGGAAACTAAAACAGGCAGATGGAGATCTTTCTCACGAAGGGCATACTGGGAACGGGAGGAATGGTCTCTTGTGAGGGTGAGCGTCCTGTTGGGAAAGGTGTTTAAGCAGAGACCAGAAGATGACCTGGTCTGGAGACTGACAGGAGGGCACGTGAAGGAGGCCTCCTTGGCCATTTGGCCCCTATGAAGTGACAAGAGGGTTGGGAATCAGAGGCAGGGTGAGCAACGTGCGAGCATGGCTCCTCTGAGCTTTCTCAGCATATCACGGCAACAGGACCCCGGGAATGTTCTAAGCTGCTCTCTGCCTCAGTTTCCCTGTCTGCAAACAGGATAAATATTGTGAAGATTAAATATGTTAAAATGGATAACATACGTACAGCAGTGCCCGGCCCCTAGCAAGCCCTCAGTAACTGTTAGCAGCCAGTGGTGCTGCGAGCCCCAGCCTTCTTATTGCTAGCCCAGTAGGGATCTGTATGTACGCAGATTTGTTTTTCAGGGATCAGGTGCCATACAAACCATTGGTCTAAAGTTCTGGGAACAAACATTAGCTTTCCTTATGTGACTCATTTTTAAACTTTAATAATTGTATCTTTTTGGAAGCTACAGTGTAGCCAGCAAATGACAATGAAGAAAGCAATATAACAAAGCTAAGGACAGGCTGGGGAGGTATTACCTTTTGCTTGTCTGCTCTCTGCCGCTGTCCAAGGTAGTTGTCACAGACTTGGATGTTTTCCTGCCACCTGTGATTACGTCTCCTATCTAAAACAAAAATACAACACAGACTAAGTGGTACATTACTCCCTAATATTCCTTCAAAAGCATATGCTAACGTGGATTTGGCCCAACTGATAGGGCATCTGCCTACCACATGGGAGGTCCACAGTTCAAACCCCGGGCCTCCTTGGCCCGTGTGGAGCTGGCCCATGCACAGTGCTGATGCGTGCAAGGAGTGCCATGCCACACAGGGGTGTCCCCTGTGTAGGGAAGCTCCATGCTCAAGGAGTGTGCCCCGTAAGTAGAGCCGCCCAGGGCAAAAAAAGTGCAGCCTGTCCAGGAATGGCGCCACACACACAGAGAGCTGACACACAAGATGATGCAACAAAGAGAGACAGATTCTGGGTGCTGCTGACAAGAATACAAGTGGGCACAGAACACACAGCAAATGGACACAGAGAGCAGACAACTGGGGGGGGGCAGTGCGTGGAGACAGGGAGAGAAATAAATAAAAAATAAATTTTTAAAAAGCATATACTATACATATTAGAAGATGCTAATGTTTTAATTTTTCACCAAGTATTCCAAGAAAGCGTCTAACTGTACAGCCTATATGTGGATGGAAAAGGTTATATCACACGCTGCATTTGTGCATGATAATCTTGCCAAGCCAACAGCTATACTTTGTACTGCCAAAGGCCAGCAATGGGATATGGTGAATTAGTTCTTTTAGCACATAGTTCCTGAGAGCCGACAACAGGCCAGGCCCTTTTGGTGGGTGCTGGGGATACAGATATAATTGAGACACTATCTTTGAGGAGCTCCCAAAGAAATGTGCCATAGCAGGAGAACCTCTGAGCTGAAAGCCTGAATCATGATTCTCTCAGGTCATTGAGTTCTTTCTCAGCAAAATGAAGGACTTGGAAGATGAACTCAAAGGTCCCTTCATGGTCTGAAAAATTCTGTCATTCTCCTGCTTCTTAACTAAAGAAGCTGAGTGCTAAGCACAATGGGGGTATCAGTAAATTAAATGGAATCAATTCAACAAACACTACGAAGGCGATTCAGACCCAGAACCTCCCCTCCAGAAGCTACTAATATAAGAGTAGAGGGAGGAACACAATTACCTGTACTAGTTATCGTATGTATTTTCTTTAACCCCACCCGTAACATTCCTATGAGTGCAGAGATTACTTGTAGGGGGGACAGAATGTCACAACTCATCACCTGGGATCGTCTTGGTCCATATGTACTGAAGACCAGGCTGGGGCAAAGAACACTCTTCAGCATCACAAATGGTTTGTGCAATGGTCAAACTTTAGCTGACCCAGAAGAATAAAAAAAAAGAATATTGCATGTACTGATATTAAATTTCAAGGCTGGAAACACTGGTTGAGAAACATTTTTAAAGAGGTGCAGTCTGCACAGAAAAAGCTTACAGAAGACTATAGAAGAATCAGTCGTGCAAGCCACCGATGCAAGGTTTCCTGAATAATTAAAGAAGGTGACTCATGGAACAGTTCACCTAACAAGGCAGGATTTTTATAGTCCTACATGGTTAGTTTGGGAGGAAGCTAATCCTAAACCATTTTATTTGCTATGTTTTAAAATATATTTAATGTCATAGTTGTAAAGCTTACCATAAATTTCTTATTGACCAATGACAGCATATTTTTGGATTCCAATGTGGCAGCATATAAAGGTTTAGATGATCTTTTTAACAAATCAATTTTATTGATACATATTAACAAAGCATAAATCCATCCCAAGTGTACAATCAATGGTATTTGGTATAATCACATAGTTGTGTGTTCATCATAGTTTAGATTATTTAAATATGAAAACTTAACATTGGCTTCCCTCCCTTTCTTTAACTGCACCAGCAGGATACAATACAAATATTTCCCCACATCTTCCTGATCTTCCCTCAAGAAAATGGAGAGCACTTTTTCAGCGGCAGTTGATTCTGGCTTATTAAGTCATAGCAAAGTCTAATGTGAAAGAAAACGAGAACTGAAAGAAAATAAAAAGGGCTGCCTCTGGTTGAGGGGAGGAGGGAGCGGCCACAGGGGTTAGTGACCCAGCACCTGCCTCGCTGGCAGCAGAAGGCGTCGGCGAAGCAGGCCTGTGCAGTAAGCGTGCTGGAGCGCTGTCGGGGATTTTCTGCAAGGCCGGGGATGTTCTGTGCTGCTCACTACAGCAGCCCTTAGTCACACAAGGCTACAGAGCATTTGAAAAATAATTGGTGCAGCTGAGAAGCAGAATTTTATGTTATTTTAATTTATTTGCATTTAAATTTACAGAGAGAAAGGAACATAAGCAGAATTGGCCCCCAACCCTCGAGGGGTGGGCAAGGCGTGCTGTCTGGATTCCTCTTCAGGAGGGAAGGACATCCATCCATGCCGCTACCCAGAGTTCCTCCGGGGTCCTTACCACATGCCCCTGTCGGGTCTGGAACTCTCTTCTCCTTCCTTGATCTTTTCAGTTCCGGAACTGTTTCCTTCCCTGACATCCCCGGGACCTAGAACTCTTACATGCGCCTGTGTCCAATCCCTCTGACCCATGTGGAGTGTGCAGGCTGTTCCCCTTGCCTCTGCTCCCGACAGCCCTGGGATCTCTGCACCGCAGCTCAGCTCGTTGTCTTGCAAACTTTCCCCATCCTGGCTCCTTCCCTCCCTCCCACAGCTGTTGATGCACGCTCATGGCCATCTCAGGACTTGCTTCCTGGGGAGACCAACCTGTGACACCACAGCGCAAGTTTTAATTTTTAATATTTTAATTACTTTAAATGAGGCCAATGTTAGTTAAAATCAATTACAATATTGGCTTTTAAAAATCTCTTGAACCAAAAGCACAAGTTTTCTATTGCTTCACCTTGTAAATGTACTAATAAAAATTGGGAACGTGCATAATTAGAGTCTTAAAACACCCCATTTCTAACACTGTTATTTGTCACACAGTAAGCACAGACAAAGATCCCCTGTGTTTATGGAAATGCAAATTGAATCACAAATTTGGAACCTCTCTTCCTTGGGAATTTGCAGGGCACCAGAATCTAAACATGTTTCTTATCTTAAAAAATATTTTCAGCTCTTTTGGTTTCAAAGATTCTTGTAAGTTTTAAAGTTAGAACGAATCAAGTAATCAGCAATAAGAAAAATATTAACACCAACTTTCACATTAACACCAAAAACCATTTACACCGACATTCAGAGTCACGGCAGGAAAATCTCTTCTGGTGGGATCTAAGGTGCACCAGCAGAGGACTGCTGGGCTGCAAGGACTCCCACCCACCTGCACTCCTGCTGCTGCTCGTCCTCCAGGAAGTGCTGTTCATCACATCGAGCACCCCTTACCCACCTGCACCAACTGCGCTTAGGGGTGACTAATGGAAGGGCTGTGAAGGCCAAACGGCGTTCAATCAACTGTGCTAAGCTGGGGACTAAGGCGTTCCTGGGCCCACGGAGGAAAGTGGAATCAACTTGAAAATTCTACTGTGGGGTAATCACAAAAGTACAAATTAACATTTTAATTATGTGACATTATTTTAACTCTCATAAAATCATGCAATTGAAAGTTGGGAGCAAGTGTGGAGGTAATCAAGTCCACTTTTCTACAGAACGCAAAAACTGCTTCTCAGGCTGGCTGGCTTTCCAGTCTTTCCTTAAACAGTACCCTGTACTGGAGTCTCATTATCTCCTGAGGCAGCACTCTATACTGAGAGCATCTATATTTATACAACAAAATGTATGTGGCTGCTTTACCAACAATAAAAGTTACTCATGCTAAGGAATACTGATTCTATGTGAGCTGCGTAAAAATACAACGCAACTGCGAGGGAGAGAAAGACTTATCTTTACATTGAAACATAAGAAATCCTTATCTTTACATTGAAACATAAGAAATGATCAATATCTGACTATTTTTAAATTATAAATGGGGCTGAAATTAATAGCTATTTACATATATAAAGCTAAATAAGAACAAGCAAACAATCACTCCATTCAGATGAAGACTTGGTAGAGGTAAAATGAAGGAAGAAGTGAATGGAAACTAAGAAAATGGAATATAATCAGAGATACTTTTTTTTTTAATGTGGGCCCTTGCCTTTTTAAGGTTTATTGTTTTTTTCCCCCAAATTCTACTCAATTTATTAATTTTTTAAAAAGATATTACATTAAAAAATATGAGGTCCCCATTCGCCCCCACTGCCCCCACCCCACCACTTCCCCCCAGTAACACTCTCCCCTATCATCATGTCACATCCATTGCATCTGGTGAGTACATCTCTGGGCATCACTGCACCCCATGTCCCGTATTCCACATCATAGCCCACACTTTCCCTCGTTCCATCCAGTGGGCCATGGGAAGACATAAAACATCTGGCAGTTGTCCCTGGGGCACCACCCAGGACAACTCCAAGTCCCGAGAATGCCTCCACATCTAATCAGAGATACTTTTTAGAAAGAAAACGTAAAGTAATCTTTTTAACCTTTTCCTGTGAATTTAGTATGGTGTCTTAAATAATAATATCCATCTGTTGGGGATTGAATCATGTCCCTATATGTTCAGGTCCCAATTCCTAGTTCTGTGGGTGTCAACCCATTGGTAGATAGAACCTTTGAAGGTGTTATTAGTTAAGGTATGGCCCCAACTGAATGAGGGTGGGTCTTAACGCAATTTGGCTGAAGTCTTTATAAGCAGAGGAAATTAGACACAGAAAGAGAAGCCACAGGGACCAGACAAAAGCTGGAAGTCAGTGGAACACAGAAGAGAAAGGAAAAGACACTGCCACATGCATTGCCAAGTGACAGAACAGCCAAGGAACAAGGATCCCTGGCAACTAGTCTCAGAAAGCCACAGTCTTCAGGGAGAAAGTATTGCCTTGATGAGGCCTTGGTTTGGACTTCTCCTAGCCTTAAAACCATGAGCTAACAACCCATTTTTAAAAAAGATTTATTTATTTATTTATTTATATATTTATTTATTTATTTATTTCCCCCACCCTCATTGTTTGCACTCGCTGTCTGCTCTCTCTCTGCTCATTGTGTGCTCTCTGTGTCTGCTTGTTTTCTTTTAGGAGACACCAGGAACCAAATCCAGGGCCTCCTATGTAGGAGGGAGGTGCCCAATCACTTGGCCATATCCACTCCCTCCTTATTGGGTCTCCTCATTGCATCTCCTCATTGCATCATCTCATTGCGTCAGTTCACTGTGCCAGCCAGTTGTGTCAGCTCACTGTCTTGTTCATCTTCTTTAGGAGGCACTGGCAACTGAACCCCAGATATCCCATGTGGAAAGTGGGTGCTCAACTCCTGGAGCCACCTCTGCTCCTCCTAGGCCAACTCATTTTATGGTATTTGTTTTAGCAACTGGGAAACTAAAACACCATCTATGAAAATCACAATTTCTTTTGAAGATTTCACTTTTTCTCACAGTTTCAAATATTACCCACCAAATCTGCTCACAAATAAATTACTTTGCATCTATGTTCTGGCAAGCATAGGATTAAGTGGTAGATATGGAACTACTCTTAACCAGCTCATGAGGGAAACAGATACCTAAACAGTTAAAATACAGGGAAGAAAGTGCAAGTGAAAGATACATACATAGACTTCTATGGAAGCCCAAAGGAGGGACACCTAATGGGTGGGATGGGGAGCAGGGGTAAAACAATGTGAAGCTCCAGGATGCATGTGAGAATGCTGGAGAATGTGGAGCCAGATAAGAATTTTAAAGAATGAGTAGGAGTTTCCCAAAAGATGGAGGCAGGTCATGTGGAATAAAGAACATTCCAGGGATAGGAACTCACTAGTAGGTTTCAAGAAGAGAAGTGGCATCATAAAGTTTGAATTTTTGGAAGGTTGCTGGAAAGTGAGTCTATATGGAAGGAAAACAAACCTGGAAAGAGTAAACCCATTTATAAGAATACTGTAGTAATTAGTCAAGAGAGGATTGTTATAGAAATCAAGATAATGACAGCAACAAAAAAGAGAAGAAATCACTTTGAGAGATATGAAAGGTAAAATCTACCACACCTGAATGCAGAGGGTCAGGGAAGAGGGAGATGACAAATATTTTTGAGTAGATGGAGGTAACATTCGTTAAGAAAAGGGATTTGGGAGGCATAGAAAGTTTGGGAGGGAAATGAAGAGGTCAGATTTAAACTGAAAATCCTGGAGATACATATTTTAAAGTCAGTAACCTTTATGAAATACCTGAGGATAGTTCAATAGATAATATCAGGAAAGTGTAAGAGTTAGAAAAAAGGGGTGAAGTAAGCAATGCTGAAGAAGGGAAACAGTTAATGCAGGAATGGGCATAGGAAGAGGAACACAAAGGAAACTACGAAAGAATTACTAGACTGGCCAAAGAAAAACCAGTAGTATGTGATTTTAAAGAGCACAGTTAAAAAGGAGGAGTATCCAATACAATGGAGATATCAAGCAAAATAAGGGTTAAGGAGTTTCCACAGGATTTAGTGAATAAAATAAAATCTTTGGTCAAAATGATAGTTTCTGATAAAAATGATAATCTTTGGAAAATATACATGCACATGTGCACACACACATACACAATACAAAGGTCTTAAAGATCAACCAAAAGTGAGCAGAAACTGGAGGGAAGTTGATACTTAAAAAGGGGGAAGGGGGCTGCAGTGAGATTCATGCTGATGAGCCCAGCCCTTGCTGGATGAGAGGACTGGAACACAAACGGACAGATGCACTCTTATAGCTGGAGAAGTCAAAGGAATTTAGGGGTGCCACTGGCTGGAAAGTGAGAGAACTACAGAAAGAGGCATCCAAACAGGTATTTAAACTCCATCCAAATCTGTGGCTATCACTGATCACCCATACAAAGCAAATGGCTCCTGGGAGCTCAGCACAAACCAGTAACTGTAAGACTGGAAAAAAAGAAGAGCAGAGATTTCAGCTGCAGCCCACTGCTAGGAAGACAGTGTTTGAAAACTAAATATAGTCAGATTAAATGCCACAGCAAAAGCCAACCCTTCAGAGGAAGATAATAGGATTCAGAGTCTCTACAGCATATCTTCCAAATGTCCAGATTATAATGAAAAAATACTAGATATGAAGAAATAGGAAAATGTTTCTTGCTTCAGAGCCAAGACAAAAAGAATCAGACCACAAGATCTTGGAATTCGAGCATGGAGGAACATATTAGGAATCTTAGAAAAGAAGTAGAAATGATATTTTTAAAAATGGAAATTATAGAACTGAAAAGTGCAATGTCTGAAAGTGATGGACTTAACAGCAGATTGGAAGTGGCAAAAGAAAGGGTCAGTGAATCAGAGGATATGTCAGAAATTATTCAATCTGAATAACAGATGGAAAAATATTTTGTAAAAAAGCACAGAAATGAGAAGCAGATTTGGCTCAACTGATAGAGCATTCGCCTACAACATGGGAGGTCCAGAATATAAACTCAGGGCCTCCTAACCCATGTGTAGTGAGTTGACGCACATGCAGTGCTGATGCATGCAAGGAGTGCCATGCCATGCAGGGGTGTCCCTCATGTAGGAGAGCCCCACACGCAAGGAGTATGCCCCTCTAGGAGAGCCACCCCACATGAACAAAGTGCAGCCTGCCCAGGAGTGGTGCCGCACACATGGAGAGCTGATGCAGCAAGATGACACAACAAAAAGAGACACAGATTCCTGGTGCTGCTGACAAGAATACAAGCGGACACAGAAGAACACACAGCAAATGGACACAGAGAGCAGACAACTAGGGAGGAGGAGGAGAGGAGAGAAATAAATAAAAATAATAATAAATCTTTAAAAAAAAAAAAAGCACAGAACCTCAGTGGGCAATATCAAGTGACTAAGTGTTATGGATTTTTAAAAGGAAAAAAGAAAGAGATTAGGTAGGACAAATACTTAAACAAAAAATAGCTGAAAACTCCCCAAATGTGCTTAAATACATAGGCATAGTGATTCATGGTGCCCACTAAACCCCAGGCTGGGTAAATACAAAGAAAATCACACAGATTAAAACAAAAGATAAAGGCAAATTCTTGAAAGCTGCCAGAAAGAAACAACACATAACATACTGGAGACAATAATACGAATTACTGCTTTCTTCTCTTTAGAGACTAACTATGGAACAGCATCTTTAAAACACTGAACAAAGAAAACAAAAACCTGCCAAAAACCTATCTACACATATCCAGTAAAAACTTCCTTCAAAAGTGAAGGCACGTTTCACATCTGTTCATGTTGAAACAACTGGTACTGGATTTGATCTGCTGTTATAAACAATTAGAAAACTGAGCAAAAATAAATGAAACAACTGTTTTCAGACACTGGACAATTTGGCAATTCAGGACTGTCATCTATGGGCTTTCTCTGGGAACACTTTCAATAACAAATAAGTGGATGAAAAAAGAAATAATAGGTAAAGTAAATAAATAAATAAGAAATAAGGTTTGGAAACAAAGAAGTAAAACTCTTCACAGATTACATGGTTTTTTAAAAATATGAGCATCCTAAATAACCTATGAAACAATTACTACAAGTATTAGGTGGATTAAATAAGGTCAATACCCAAAAATTCAATTTTATTTCTATATGCTAGTGGCAAATTATAAGATGAATGAAATAAAAATTTCATCAACAATAGTTTTCATGAAAGATAGGGCTAATTTTAACAAAGACTGCACATGGCTTCTAAACTTAAACTACAAACTGCTGCTGAGAGAAATTTTAAAACATGTAATGGAGGGAAATGCCAAGACCACGCACTGGCTAGTTATTATTGTTAAGATGCTAGCTCTTCCCAAATGGACGCCTCTTCTTGTCTTGGATATCCATAAATAGGGAAGAGGAGGGCGTTCAGCAGGATGAAGCTTCATGCAGGAGGGGTCCTGCTGGGCCTGAGTTTAATCGGGAGGAAAGGGTCTGGGGAGTCATAGACTATCCCAGCAGTTACAACTGTGCCCTAAGTCACTGAGTCACTGACATAGTTTCAAATCTCAACAGAAGGGAAGAGAAGCTGCTTGCAAGGATCTGAGCCTACATGAAACTGGGGTTTAGCAACTGGGGGAAGGGAAGATCTGGGTCCACAGGAAACGATGGTCAGCAGAAAAGGAACCTAATAAGAGGCCTATATCATTTATTGATTGCTTTTTCTCTTCCACAGTACGTCACACAGTGCTTTGCCCACATGAAGTGCTTAATAAATCTGAGTTGAATTTAAATTAATTAGTAATTCATTATCCAAAGTTTTTTAGAATTTTGCAGAAAGTTTTCTATTTCTGAGTTCCAGCACCTACTGACATGTTGTAGCAACCCAAACATGCTAAATGATTCCCTCATTAGTTATTAGTAATTTCCAAATAATTTATTTATGAATGCTGCATGTCTTTTTTCCATAATCATTTCGCTTAGGTAAACACATTTAACATCTTCACCCATGCCTAAAAATTTCTTCTTTATAAAACTTCCAAATTCTCTAAGTCCTAGCCAACTGACCTGACATAAGCCTATTATTTGACGTGGGGGTTGGGCAAGAGTTGAATCAGTTACAGGGTTAATAATGCTTAGCAATGAGACTCTGCCTCACAATTAAATTAGACTGCTTTTTTATAGCAAATCTGATTTTAGTTTTAGAGTAATTGCTTCACTTGTAAATTAATCATCTACTTACATATTCCTGGTATATATATTTATTAGTTAGTTATCCAGTATACTAATGTTGAACGCTTAAATATACAAAGTTCATACTCTTAGAAATGACTATTAATAATGTAAAAACTTCAGAATCAATGTTTTTTTTTATTATCTCCTGTCATTGGAAGAAGTTTTCACATATCCAAATTTATTGTTGATATTGTAATGATGCACTTCATCATTTGTTAACTGTATTCTCACTGACTTTACTAAGAAAGCACATACTCCCAAGCACCTATTTAAAAAGATTTCTCTATAGAAAATAAGTCCTTTTTTCTATTTTAAAAAAGATTGTCAATCCACAGTGTTAAAAACTACCTAAATTACCTTCGATACATTATTTAAAAACCCCTCATAGATAAAATATCTGAAAAAAAATCAAACATTTCTGAGGTTTATGCTATCTCAGATAAATGCGTAATTGGCAGCAAAGAAAATTAAAATAACTGATGAGAAAAATAAGGGAGATGAGAATGCTGGCTTCAATTCCCAATATGCCCAAGTTACTGAAGAAAAATTTCAAAGGTGCAATTGCTAATGTTTTTATGGAAAACTAATATTGGCAGTTACATAAGACAGTTACACGACTTTGGGGAAAAGTAGGACAAATCTCACTATCAACTGATACTTGTGAAGTGCAAGCTCATCTGACAGATCCATTATCCATACGTCACAGTACAACACTGAAAATGCTATTTAATCCAGTTAGGACAAATTCCAAGAAAGATCATGTAGTTTGAAAAGAAAAGATAATACTTGCCTGATTTGAGTCTTTTGTGAACCTCAGAAAATTATGTTCTTAAATTGGTCCCTTCCTGTGGGCATGGAACCCTTTCATTGGACTGAATTCAGTTGCGGGCCTTGGATTGGGGTACTTCAGTGAGGTGTGACCAGGGTGGGCCTCAACCTTCCTGCTGGAGTCCTTTATAAATGGGGGAAACATGCAGAGACACACAGAGAAAGAGAGCTGCCATTTTACTTTGCCATATGAGAGAAGACGCCAGAATCGTCGGCTGCCACAGAAGGACAGAGAAACTCCTAGAGGCTGAGAGACAGGCTCTATGGGAATCAGCAGAGCAGCTGAGGCTGAAGTAACTAGGCCAGGAGGAGAAGGGAGAGACGAGTCATATGCCTGCTTACCCACATCTAGGCTCTGGGAGAAAGTGAGCCTGGAGGAGAAGGCAGCAATTGCCACCATTTTGCCTTTCCACGTGGCAGGAGGCCAGGATTGCCTGCAGCTGACCTTTGGTGAGGCAGCATCTCTGATGCCTTGGTTTGGACATTTTCAGAGCCTTGGAACTGTAAGCTTCCACCCTAATAAATCCCCATTATAAAAGTCAACACATTTCTGGTTATTTGGCATCGGCAGCCTACAGCAAACTGAAACAATACCCTTTAATGATCTTGCTATAGATAGTCTCAGTGGGAAACATCTTCCATTCACATAAAAAAGCTCATGATTATTCTTGCTTGTTTATCATTTACTCATTCAACAATTATTTATGAAGGCCTCACTATGGGCTTGGCAATTTTCTAGGTCATGGGGATTCATTAGTGAATAAAACTCACAGAAATCCTTGCCCTCACAGAGCTTCCATTTTAGTTGGGGGTTGGGGGGGAGATAAATAACTGATGAAGACACAGCACATCGTGCCATGGAGAGAAAAAGGTGATAACAAAGGGGCACACAGATGTGGAGGTGGGGGTTGCAATATTAAATGGGGTGTCAGGAACACTTTCATGAAGAGATAGTTAAGGAAGACCCAAAGGAGGTGAGGGAACAAGCTCTGTAGGGATCTGGGGAAGATTGTTTTTCTGAAAGAGAGAACAGCAGTGGGGACAGGGGGCCCAGAGAAAAGCAAAAGGGAGAGCAGGGGCAACGATGTCTTGGAGGTGATGGAAGCCCAGATCACCACAGGCCTTGGGGCCATCGGTGGAGACCTTGGCTTGGACTCTGAGTGCAACGGGAAGCTCTTGGAGCATCCTGAGCAGAGGAAGGACATGAAGTGACTTTTGTTTAAGTTCCTTCAGGCTGCAGTATGGAAAATAAACTAACAGGTTGGAGTAGGAAGACGAAACCCACACAAAAGCTGCTGCAGTAATCCAGGACAGGGAGGGTGATGGCAGGACAAGGCTGGTCCAGGCTGGTCCAGGTAGAGATGGCAGGAAGACATCAGATTCTGGATGAATTTTGGGGGTAGAACCAAATGGTTTGCTGATGGGCTGAATGTGGGGCATAAGAGAGAGGTCAATGATCTTTGTTATCATTGCTTTCCCATATCTTGTGCAATTTCTAAAACAATGGGAAACATAAGCTTTCTTTCTTTCAGACGCCTATACCAATCCTTACTGTAGCAGAAGTGTTTCCAAATTCTCCGAGAAATGAGAGCCACCCACTCTCTACTCCTGAATTCACTGTTCTCACCAACACAACACATCCTAGTCTTGCCACTTCCTCCCTCTTCTCTTCTACCTGAGAACAGCTTCTTTACCTGCATTATAAAGATAATCTCTGGAAATGTTAGCCCATCTCCACTCCTTGTTGCCCTAGCAACTGGACCTCAAGCTGACAAAAAACCACATGCAAATGCAGTAAATAATGCATTGGGGTAGAATCCTAGCAGTCTTATTGGATAAAGGTCTGAATGTGTTTGAAAGGGTTCGTTGCCATAGACAAAGCCCAGTCCTGGAGGTTAACCCTTTTGTAGAACTGCACACTAAGTATGGGTGACCTGTTGCTTTTCCTACTGACCCAGCTGGGAGCTTCACTTTGGGTGATAGTGCTTATAGTCAAATATCATGCTTCATTACCTGCTCTACTCCAGACTCCCTGCTTAGAAGAAAAACCTAAAATTCAGGAACCCTGGCCTGGAAAAAAACAATGCTCCCTTTCCTGTTTCCCATGTAAGGCTCCAGAATGACAGAGGGATTGGCTTGGTACCCATCCATGAAAGCACTTGGCGAGCTCCATCCAAGGAGGAACCGATTCTTTGCTCCTCAGATGCCTCAGGTCATTAAAGCTGCCTATGGTATCTCCCAGGTGGTTTGAATTGCTGCCCTGCTTCATCTTTCCCTCCTCATTTTGCTGATAATTAGAAGAGTGACTGGGTCACCCACCCCGACTGGCCAAGTTAAGAGGAGGGCAGAGCCCATTTCAAGTGGCATCTTAGCAATTCTGTGGAAGCTTTGAAACCTGAGTCACACAAAGATCACGTGTGAAGTCATCACAGTCAGAGATGAGGTCACTGCTTTACCAGCAGAGAGCTGATCTCGCCTCCTCTTTCAGTTTCTTATAGAATTTACACACACCCATAGGGGTGAAGAAGGAAGTTAAATAGAAAATAAGATGCAATTCCTTGATCTATTTCTAGATGTGATTCTTCTCCAAAGCCACCAAGCCCTGCCCATTCTTGAGAGGTTCCTGTTCGGTCCCAGTTCCCCTCTGCATTGTAGAGGGGAGCTCACCTGGTGATATGGGATGCTCTGGATTCCCAGTGCCCTCAAAATCTGATTCCTTTCTTGAATCAAGGTCAGCTGTGCAGGTTGTTCCTGGTAAGAGTTGAAAAACCTTTTAACCAGCTGAGGGCTCATCTTCATCTGGCATCTGTTATATTTCTGTTTTGACAAGTATTTATTTAGTTGAAAATAATCAATCTCCTTATTTAAGTGACATTCGTTTATTCAACTTTCAGGGAGCTCATAAAAGGGAAAAGTCAATCTACCCAGTGCAGAGGGGAGCTGGCAAGGATTTTGAGAGACGGCCCATGGTCTTTATCACCTTGAAGAAAAAAATTACTTGCAAATAATGAGTCTGCTTGACCCTCTGTTGACAACACAGCCAAGGAACTATGCAGCTATCTTTCAATCACAGTGGTACAAAGAATCATGGAAGAAAGGACAAATTGCATCATATCTAGTTCTGATCTTGAACAATTTTGTAAATGCGGGAAACAATCTTAAAAGGAATGAATGTTGCCAAGATCCTGATACTCATAAAATATCCTAAACTGCCCCCTTGTTTTAGGATAGAAATAATGGGAATTGAATTCTGAAGGTACAGCATGTACTCTATTAAATACCTAATGATCCTAAAGTAAGTTGTTCACAGGTGAAATTATGAGGCACCATTTATGTACATTTGGACACATAGCCTTCTGTTTTAAAGCAGCATCAGGCTTCAATTATTTTCTTCTGTAAAATGGGTTAGCAGTCACACATACTTTATAGGTCATTTAAAGCATGCAGCACAGTGTGTGGCACATTTGTAAATGTCCGTACATGATAGCTTCCTTGTTATTCTTTACTATTAAATGTTATGAGGAAAAGAGTGACAGTTGAAGTGCCTTATCTAATATCACATGCATAACAGAGGCTTCTGACAGAAGAGAACTTATGACCTCCTTTAATGTAAGGCTTTTTAAAATGATGTATCATCCATGTATTAACTTGTGACCTTTGGAAAAATTATATAAACCTCACCAAGCCTCAGTTTCCTTTTTCAGAAAAGTTCAGATATAAGAGTTCCTAGGTGGTGAACGTGGCCCAGTGGTTAGGGCATCTGTCTACCACATGGGAGGTCCACGGTTCAAACCCCGGGCCTCCTTGACCCGTGTGGAGCTGGCCCATGCACAGTGCTGATGCGTGCAAGGAGTGCCATGCCATGCAGGGGTGTCCCCCACGTAGGGGAGCCCCACGCACAAGGAGTGCGCCCCATAAGTAGAGCCACCCAGCGCGAAAGAAAGTGCAGCCTGCCCAGGAATGGCGCCGCATACACAGAGAGCTGACACAACAAGATGATGCAACAAAAAGAAACACAGATTCCCGTGCTGCTGACAACAACAGAAGCAGACAAAGAAGATGCAGCAAATAGACACAGAGAACAGAAACCGGGGGGTGGGGGGGTGGGGAGGGGAGAGAAATAAATAAATAAATCTTTAAAAAAAAAGAGAATTCCTATATTGCAGGTTTATTTTAACAACTGAGTTTTATAAAACAGCACAGTACATGAAAAGTTTCTGCTTAATAATAGTAATTAGCATTGTGGCTATATCATATCTCTGAATATGTGGTAAATTCCTTCAAGGCAGGGGCCAAGCATAATTATTTTTCTATTTCTCATACAGCATAGTGTCTTACACACAGGAAGTATATGATACATTTGTAATCTGTACAATGGGTAGCCTTGCACAAATCCTAAGTACAAATTCTCACTCAAGTTCAAGACCCAGTTGTGGGGCCATTTAAAGAATGAAAAGATAGACTGCAAGACCTTCTGAAGACTGGTTTATTTCTGGTTCATCTTATTCCTGGAGGACAATCCTTCAAAGTCACATCCCAAAGTGGGGGTGGCTTACTAGGGGTCTCATCCTGGCAGGCTCTGGACTTTGATTTTTTTGTATCTGCCCCTGTGTGGTCACTAAAAGAATGGTTCATCCTCTCAGTCATTACTTCTGGATTAGTGAATGTCCACAAGGATGAAGGTGGCTAATTTCTCCAAATTCCTGGCTTCCACTGGATATGAGCCATTAATTGCTCACTTGTTAAGTAGTGACATTATTGAGATGTTTTAAAAATATGCCATCCAGTTTTCTAAGTTTTCTTTACCGTGACTGTTGTTCCTAATTTCAGAGTTGGCATTTATCAGAAGATGGAGCTCTAGAGATTAGATGGAGCTATAAGATAAGATGACGTCAAGGAAATGAGTATAAATAGAGAAGAGAAGGTGCCCCAGAACTGAGTGATCAGACATACCAAATTTGAGAGGCCTGCAAATGAAAAAGAAGCATCCAATAACATCGGGCATCCAGTGAGCAAGCACAACCATTGACACAGAAAGAGAGCCAGGAGAAAGCAGTGTATCTAAGCCAAATGAATAAGTGTTTAAAAATGGAGGCAGTGATTAATGGTGTAAAAAGCTGCTGAACATCCATGTGGAATCTAAGCCCCCTTCTGATATAGATGTGGGTGGATACGGCCATTCTAGGATCCACAGGATACGGCCATTCTAGGATTCATGACCATTCTAGGATCCACAGGCCATTCTAGGATCCACAGAAATAGAGTATGGATTAGAGTGGACTTACTGATATTCTATTCATGAACTATTGTGATTAGTAATTGAAGAAAATGTGGCACTGGTATGGAGAAAGTGGCCATGGTGGCTGCTGGGGGTAGGGAGTAGGAGGAAGAGATGTGATGTGGGGGCATTTTCGGGGGTTGGAGTTGTCCTGGGTGGTGCTGCAGGGACAGTTACCAGCCATTGTATGTCCTCCCATGGCCCACTGGATGGACTGTGGAAGAGTGTGGGCTATGATGTGGACCATTGACCATGAGGTGCAGCAGTGCTCAGAGATGTATTCACTAAATGCAATGAATGTCTCATGATGGTGGAGGAGGTTGTTGTTATGGGGGGAGGAGTGGGGTGAGAGGGGTGGGGGGTATATGGGGACTTCATATTTTTTGAATGTAACATTAAAAAATAAAGGCCAAAAAAAAGCTGCTGAAATTTCAGCCATAATCTATGCTATTTGAGTAAAATAATAATCTCATCTGGAAATTTGCTAATATTTTTAAACAGTCATCACCTTTCCATTTTCGAAGAAATTCCAGTTTTCAATGCAATAGCAGTACTTAATAAGGAGACCGGCTGAACAAAACTTACAATTTTAGGGTAAGCAATTGACACATACAAAGAAGCTACTCAAAGATCAAATAAGAAAAGGATAAGGCTGGCCACTGGATTTAGGAATGTGGAGATCTCTGGAAACCTCAACAAGAGATGTTCCAGTGGAGTGGGGTTGGGAGCAGATGAATGCCTGCTTGGAGTGGGTTTTGGAAAAAAGAACTGAAACGGGAAATATAGCTATTCGTTTTAAGAGTTTTTATGTAAAGGGGACTGGGCAATATATAGAGAGAGGATGTTTATCTTCTGTTTTTTGCTTCTAGAAGGGGACGTGTTTCAGCCTGTTTTCTAATATAAGATCCAGAGAGGGGAAATTCAGCGAAGCAGGAGAGAGAGGAGAGAATTGCCAGAAGGGGGGAGATGGGCTTGCTAAGGCAAGTGGAAATAAGAGCCAGCACACAGCTGGAGGGTTTGGCTAGAGCACAGGCAGTTCTATGAACGAACTGTTCATAGAATCTGGAAGGAAGACCAAGTGTGTGAACAGAAATGCAGTGGCTGGAGCGTGTGGAAACCGTCCTTTGATGCTCCTATGATTTTATTGTTGAAAGTCTTAGGAGAGGGCTGAGGGTGTGAGATTCTGTTCTAAAGAGGAGAAGGAAAATGGACAGGGAAAGCCAGTGACCAGACCGGTCAGCACTACAGGCCCATGGTTAATGACCAGGAAAGGAAAGTGATCTTACACTGGGTATAGCACAGGTGGATTTGAGCAGAGAAAAAGTATTTGGAAACACACACCCAACTAATAAAGGGAAGGGAGTCGGAGATTGTATTTTTCAGAATTGTGGCCTGTTTTACTGACCTTACTATGTGACCTCCACCTCCTGCTAGTCATAAAGGGCATCAAGCAAGATGCCCACCAACTGAAGCTGTAAATGTGTTTTGCTGTTCTGTTCAGAAGGCAACTTCCTTAATCTCATTTAATTATTCTGAAAGAACACCCAAAGGAAATCATGAAGCATATTCTTGGAGTGTTCCTGTAACTTGTCAATTGAGAATCTAGATGAGGGTTTAATTTAATGACTCGATGCAAGTGAATAAGCCTCTCAGTGAAAAGAAAATTTCAGTCCAATCTTGTTAAGTTGGACAGTGGTGAGATCATATGCCAAATATTCCCAGGCTGATGCTAATAAAACTGTTTATGTACATATAACACTTTAAAAAAAAAGATACTGCAGGCCAAGCATAAAGTCTTAGAAAATGTGATGGGAAATAATCTCACTCAAAATAAGAACTAACCTGTACTTTATGCATGATTGTTCTGTAAATGCACAACTTCTCTAATACATTTTAAAGAAAGAAAAAATGAACTACAAACATAGTATGATAACTATAAATAAACTTTAGGAAATGTGTAGTGATAGAGAGAAAACTAGAGAAATAATAATAAGGGACATAAAATCAGAGTAATAAATAAAACATACATTCTTAGATATCAGTTTTGATAATGTAAATATATTGATTTTTCCCCATAATAATCTATAAATGCAATGCACTCTCAACAATAATACTGTCATCATTACTTCTGATTAATAATATAAATTAAATTAATGTTATTACTTACTATAATTACATAGTATTATTACATAATATATAGACTATGAATACTCTATGATACATAACATATTAACTACAGTAAAAAATTTATATAATACTGGTATAACAATATAATTTCAATATTATAATTGATTTAATATTAATTTTTAGTAATTACTGGCATTAATAGTAAACATTGCTACAGTGAATATTATGTCCCAAGTGCTGCTCTAAGTGCTTTACATATATTAATTTACATTAATCCTCAAAACAACCTTTGAAGGCAGGCATTCTTATTAATACCATTTTTTGGAACAAGGAACCTGAAGCACAGAGAGATTAATGATTTGCTCAAGGTCACACAACTGCTGAATAGAAGAAACATGTTCCATGCAGGTTCTCTGGCTCCTGAGCCCATTTCCTTAGCCATTTCTCTCTACTGCCTCTAAAGCCATAGGAATAAAATTTCCAATCATGTTTTTGGAGGCAGAACTTGATAATATTGTTTTAAAGTTAATCTAGAATAATAAACATGGAAAAAGTCAGAAAATACTTGGGGGTATTAAAAAAAGAGTAATTAGGGGAGTTTCCTGTTCTACCTATAATAGTAAAATGTATTTTAAAGAGGCCTTTAATTTATTCACTCATTCAGCAAATGTTTATTGAACAACTACTCTCTGCCAGAGTAGGTAAAACCAGTAGGTACAGCAGTGAAAAGAACAGACAAAAATCCCTATTCTCATGAAACTTCTTGTTAGGGAATACAGACAAAGAAATAAATGATTAAATATATAGATAACAGATAGCGATGTTGTAGGAAGAAAAAGCCAGTAGGAACATGGATAGAGAATGCTGGGGCAGGCAAGGAGCTTTTTTTCCCTCTTTAATATAGGGATCAGGGAGGCTTTACTGATAAAATGACAGATGAACAGAAACCAGAAAGAGGTGAGAGAGCAAACTATGGTGACAGCTGGCAGAATGGCATTCCAGCAGAGGGGACAGCATGTGCAAAGGCCCTGAGATGAGAGATGCTTGACATGGATGTGATTCGGCTAGGAAGCCAATGTGGCTGGCAATGGCAAGGGGTAAAGTGGTAGAAAATTATATCAGAGGGATAATGAGGAAGACACATGTTCTCAGTGGATTTTGCCTTTAGCTCTGAATGAAATGTGCAAAGAGACTCCGTCTGATTTACATATATTTTTAAATGATCCTTCTGTCTGCTGTGTTGAAAAAAAAAATTACTAAATCTCCAAAGTAGAGCGGGCAGTTTCCTGGCTGGTAGAGGAAAACCAGTGGTCCATATTTCTTGACTGGATGCATTGAATACCGCAAAAGGTCATGGGCAGAAGAGATTGAGTCTCTTTTCACACTAGCCCCAAAGCTAAGACCAATGAAAATGCAAAACACACTGTCAGAATCTAGGAAGCAATCCACTCACCAGTGGAGCAGGACTGAGAATGGCCTCAAGGAACATAGCATCGTCTTCTGCTTTTCTGTTACCTGGGCAGTTGAGCCTCTGCTGCTGGAGGACGTCAGAGCACCTCTTTATCTACTACTCTACCTGCCATCTCTAGCCAAGACAGCAACCCCATTCTGGGAGATGGGGTACCCACAAGTTAAGGGTGGAGATGAGAGTGCTGGCAGCACGCGCGAGATGGCGACATTGTAGATTACGTTGTAGACTCAGCGGCAGAGTCAGGAAATGCCTAGCACTGCAGAGCTAACCCTGGGTGAAAGCCTCGTGGGATGTGTAATGAACTGGGGCTGCCCACAACAGGCAGCGCCCACTGCAGGTCAGCAACAGAAAATGCAGCCATGCCCTACATGACAGGGAGCGAAGATAAAGTGATTGATGCCACCTGTCTACTGGGCAGCACATACCCTGTATAGGTCCAGCCTCCTTGAAGGTCAAGAGAAGAGGAAATTGTCTATTTGACATCTATGAAACAATGTTGAAAGTAGTGTCTAATAAGAATGATCTTCACCTTTAGTGGATTCAATTACAAATTTTGTGTCCTTGGAGAATAAATAAAAGTTCATTTTCGAACTGCCACAAATAAACATGATATAATCATCAACACCAAACACAATCAAATAGGTCAGCTCTTCACAGTATTCTTTACAAATACTGTCACAAAGAAGGACCCATTAAAGATCAAATCTGACACTTTCAATTGATATGGAGCATTCAAATATTATCAATGGCGAAGACCTACCTTTCAGATAACGCTATTCTACAAATGAATTGAAATTGTGCCTAATTTGTACACTTTACAAATCCAAGAGTATGTCTCAGAGATGGTACTGTTGTGTAAGTCTGGATGTATGAACAGTTCAGCGGGTTGACCCCAGCACTTCAAATAGTTCAATCAATAGGAATTAAGATGAAGCTAACACTCAGAAACATATATTTTGAATAAATATAATAAGTGAAGTTGCTTTAAACTTAAATGGTTTTTAAGAAAAATTTTTTGCTCTTGGGTTTTATTGTCCTTGCCAAAAACCACTCATGAATGAAAAACAACTAATGTTGGTCAAGAAATTATTTTCCAAAGGTTACTTTTGCTTACCTTTTAAAAAGAATAATGACAGAGAATGACTTTAACTTACACTTCACTATTACTTTAACATACTATCCTAAAAAAGGAAAAATGTTATTTCATAGTTTTTTATTGAGAAAAAAATTAAACTACTCTGAGTCCTTCTATGTAAATGATCTCATCTTCAACCGAGCACTTCTAAGATGCTTTTTTCCTGGCAAGTCATTTTTCATACTTTTCATATGTTTTCAACATGAAAATTTAGAAAGATACAAAATAAAGCGGCTAATTGAAATAGAAGATTTTATTTATTTAAAAGATCCATAAGCAGTGATGGCTTTCTGATCAATTGCCTTGAACCCTGCAAAAGATACTCAAAGCCTATATTGTGACTTCCTTTTAAATAATAGTGGGCTTACTATTTGATTTTTGGCTTTTCTGGTAGAATGGAAGTTTCCTCCAAAAGGCTGATGATTAGAGAGTGCCATACAAATGACTACATCAAAGTACTGAGGTAATTAAGTTATCTTAGATTTCCCTTTGGATAGTCTAAGTAGCATAGATGCATTTCCTTAATTTGTTGTACTCACCAAAGACAATGTGGTTCTTACCATTGTTTATTTTACTGCTTGACAGCAAATTGTATATGTTGCCTTACTGCATCAGAGTAAAAATGTGAGCATACCTTGCAAAATATTTCTTTACCAGTAATCAATCTATTGCAACACTGACTATGGAAAAATGAATTATTTAAATCATTATAGAAACCATATCTGTTAGTCAAGTTGGTTATACCTTTGTGGGGGATTCTTGTCCCCAATCTTTTCTTCCTCATCATTGGTTTTGCTACTCTTGATTTTGCTACTCATCTCTATTGGTTTTGCTACTCTTCCTCTCTGAAACCTGAGTGACTTGGGAAAAGTTGACCTGGCTCCCACTTCAACAATGGGGTCTGACTAATGGAAACAAATCAATGTAACACCATCCCTTTGGCCAGAGATTGGTTCAATTATCCAAGATTATCTTAAGACTTGATGGGTTCTTCATTTAAATTGGACTAATCAGTCCAAAGGAACTTTTATTATTCCACAGTGAGATTTTCTCTGTGTCTCTTTTTTTGATTCTCTGTCTTTCTAACTTCCTCATACAAGGCAAGAACATGAGTGCATGTATCCCCAGGTGCTGCTGGTGCACATCTCAAGGAAGGAAGCCAGTCTGAGCACAAAGCTACCATGTCAGGGAGACCAAGCTAAGAGCAGAGACAAAGGCCTGGCCTACCCTGTGTAGGGCCCTTCCTGGCTTCTTGTATCTTGTTATAAGAGATGGAGCATTATCTTTACAGTTAAAGCCAGAGTGGTTTGGAGTTTCTGTAGCTTGCAGCAGGAAACATCCTAACTCAGTCAGCTAGCCTGTAATGAGGAATCCAGATACTCCATATGGACAAATTAATGTTTTAAAATTTAATTTACTTAAGTTCTTTCAGAGTTGTCATCTATCTATGTTAAGCCTGAGAGAGCTTCTAAACAATTTCTGATGTAGTTATTCAGTTCTAGATGAAAGTTTAGGAGTCTGAAAATCCTATCAATCTTCAGAAGTCATAAACATTACAGTTTGCTCTACCAGGGAAGTGTAACCTATATTTTCATCTTCCTTCTTCCACTCGACATTTCAATGAGTCTTTTATTTCCTTAATGTTTCTTATAGCTATATTATCTTCTGCCTCTAACCACTCCCTGGATGTCTCAGGGCCTTCCAGCCCCTGGCCCATTTCTCTCTTCCCATTCACAGCAAAGATCCTCCATATATCTAATTCCCTCATCCACCCTTTCCACACAACATTCAATATCTACTGCCCCACTTTCATCGATGTTGTCATTGTCCTCCATTTTGTCAAATCCAATGATCACCTATGTGACTTCATCTCCCTCAACCTCCTCCCTTCCTCTTGAACTCATTTATTCTCTAGGCTTCCCTGATACCACACACTTCTATTTTTTCTCCTACCTCATTGACCATTCCTCCTCAGGCTCCTTTGCTGGTTCCTTCTCTACTCAACCTCAAAATGAAGGAATGCTCCCGCAGCTCATGGGTCCTCTTTTCTCTTCCATCTAAATTTTCCTGATGCAATCTCTTTCTGTTTCATGGCTCTAACTATCATCCTATGGTGATGATTTCCAATTTCATATCTCCAGGCCAGATATCTCCACCAAGCTTAAGGCTTTTATATCCAAATGCCTACCTGAGATGTGAACTGGATGCCTCAAGACAGCTCTAATTTAAAACACACGGAGAGCTGATGCAGCAAAATGATACAACAAAAAGAGACACAGATTCCTGGTGCCACTGACAAGAATACAAGTGGACACAGAAGAACATACAGCAAATGGACACAAAGAGCAGACAATTGGGGGGGGGGGCGAGGAAGGGGAGAGAAATAAATAAAATACATAAATAAAATGGCCAAATGAACCCATGATTTCCTTCCCCAGATTTGTTCCTCCCAAAGTCTTCCCTGTCTCAAAAACATCATGACCATCCATCCACCCATTAGTTCAAAGATTTGGATGCATCCTTGACTTATTCTTCTACTCTTACCCTGCTGTAATCTCTTCACCCTGCTTAAAATTCACTATTGGCTTTCCATAGCACTTGGAATAACATTCAGATTCCTGTCATAACCATAAGGCACCCATAACACTCTATACAAGGTAGCTTCTGCCCACCTTTCTGGAATCTTCTTCCACTTTCCTCTCTCACTACATTCCAGACACTCTGGCTTTCTGAGGTCATTCATGATTCTTCTCCTGCGTACCTCTAACCTTCTCTTCCATCACCCTCTCACATTAGCCTTATGCTCCAGCTAGCCAGAACCATTTCCCATTCACAGAATGTGCCCCTCAGCTTCCTGCCTCCTTGCCACACAGTCTTCCTCTTCTCCACTTACAAACTCACTCGCTCTTCATTTTCCCACAGTTGCTTCTCTGAGCAACTTTCCCTGACTCACCACAGTAGAGTTAGTATTCCACTATTTCTAGCACACAACCATTATTGTTCTTAGACTACAGTGCAATTGTTTGTTTATAATTCTGGCTCACCCACCACACTGTGTGCTTGTTAAAGACTAGTAGGCTGTAGTCTCTTACTCTTCTTTATGTCAGTAACTGGCACTTATGAACACTTTAAGAATTGAATTGAATCAAATTGATATCAGGCAATATCAAAAGTATATGTTTACAAGAACCAGCAAGATGGCGGGGGAGTAAGGAGCTCCTAGAGTCGGCTCCTGCTACAGGGCACTTAGCAAACACCCAGAGCTCTCTGGAGGTAGCTGAAGCACCTGTTTGAGGGCTCAAGGAGGCCAGAAGAGCATCCTGCAATGTCCTTGGGGGAGTGGAAGGAGGAGACCATCTGTCTGCAGAGAAGCCTCATAAGCAGAGGGCTCCATGCTGCAGAGGCCAGTGCCCATCCTCCACTATAGGCACAAACCGCCTCGGGTGCTGTTCTGCGATGGAATTGAAAGCTCAACTTCCCCAAAATGGGGGTGGAAGAGATGGCTGGGCACCAATTTCAGCTATGATGAGGAAATTCAGTGCACTACAGTATGATCCTGAGAACAGCTAAAGTTTGAGCATGTCCAGGTCAGAAAGAGGCCGGGATCTGCTATCTTAACTCTGCACCTGGCACGAGGGAAAGGGGAGCAGACGGAGGACCCCAGTGCTGGTGGGGACCGGCTTCTTTCCATCTAGGTCATATTGCAGGTCTAGCCTGGGCCCCCGTGCCACCTCCAGCAGGGAGGAAGCTACAGGGACTTACTTGCACCAGCCTCTCCGGGAAATTACCAGCCAAACTGCAGAGGCCAGTGATTGTCCTACTCTGGCAGCACAAGCCGCCCCAGGAGCTGTTCTGTGATGGGAATTGGAAGCTCCATTTCCCAGAAACAGGGTAGGAGGAGACAGTTGGCTGCTGATTTCAGCTATTGATTGGTAGACTTGGCTGGTTGAGAGATAATCCTGGGAACAGGGGGGTGTGAACCAGCCCATTTCAGAAAGAGGCCAGTAGCTGCCATTCTGACTCCGCCCCCAGCCTGAGGGGAAGCAGGGCTGACTGAAACTCTCAGTGTCTGCGGGAACCAGTTTCTTTCACACAGATCAGCCTGCAGCCTGCCTAGGCTTCAGCCCTGCCTCTGGCAGGGAGGAGGCTAAGGAGCCCTGCACCAGGCTATATAGGCAACTGCAGGTAACTTTGGCTGGCATAGACTGAAAATCAGAAGTCTGCATAGATTGCTACCCACACCTGCAGCTCCATCCGTGCCCCAGGTAAGGGAGAAAGGGATGTGAAGCTTCTTCACTCTCTCTGGGCAACTACAGTCTAGGCCTGCACGTGGATTATTCCATATAGCTGTGACTCTGTCCCTACCCCTGGCAAAGGAGAAAATTGGAAGAAGCTTCATTGGTCCCTGGTGCAATGAGGGCAACTTGAGCCTCCACAGCTTACAGCACCAACTACATGCTTGGCTCCTAGTGCATAACTAGCAAGGGAGAAACGATAGGAAGCCCTAAACTAGAGAGAAAAACTGCACCCAGAAAAAATACTCCAGGAAGCCAGATGCAAAGACACCAACAAACAATTACAATCCACACCAAGAAACAGAAAGCTGTGGTCCAGTTAAAGGAACAAGATAAGCCTCCAGATGCCATAAAGGAGTTGAGACAACTAATTATAGATGTTCAAACAAATCTCCTTAATAAATTCAATGAGATGGCTAAAGAGATTAAGGATATTAAGAAGACATTGGATGAGCACAAAGAAAAATTTGAAAGCATACATAGAAAAATAGCAGATTTTATGGGAATGAAAGGTGCAGTCAATGAAATTTTAAAAACATTGGAATATATAATAGCAAATTTGAGGAGGCAGAAGAAAGGATTGGTGAGCTTGAAGAAATGGCCTCTGAAAGTGAACATACAAAAGAACAGATGAAGGAAGGAATGAAAAAAATTGAACAAGGTTTCAGGGAACTAAATGACAGCAAAAAACGTGCAAACATATGTGTCACAGATGTCCCAGAAGGAGAAGAGAAAGGAAAAGGGGCAGAAGGAATATTCAAAGAAATCATGGTAGAAAATTTCTCAGCCCTATTGAAGGACATAGATATCCCTAAGAAACACAACATACTCCCATCCGAAAAAATCCAAGTAGACCAACTCCAAGACACATACTCATCAGAATATCAAAGGCCAAAGACAAAGAGAGAATTCTGAGAGCAGCAAGAGAAAAGCAATGCATAACATATAGGGATCTCCCATAAGATTAAGAGCTGATTTCTCACCAGAAACCATGGAGGTAAGAAGACAGTGGTCTGATATATTTAAGATACTACAAGAGAAAAACTTCCAGCCAAGAATCTTATATCCAGCAAGACTGTCTTTCAAAAATGAGGGTGAAATTAGAATAGTCACAGATAAACAGAAACCGAGAGAATTTCTAAGCAAGAGACCAGAATTTCAGGAAATACTAAAGGGTGTGCTAGAGCCTGAAAAGAAAAGACAGGAGAGAGGGGCCTGGAAGAGAGTCTAGAAATGAAGATTATATCATAAAAGTAACTAAAAGTGTCAAAAGAGTGGTGAAAATAAAATATGACAGATAAAACTCAAATAATCAGGAATAAACTTAACAAATTATATAAAGCAGTTGTATTCAGAAAACTCAGTGTTAAACAAATCAAAAAAGCCCTAAATAACTGGAAGAACATTCCATGCTCATGGATTGGAAGACTAAATATCATTAAGATGTCAATTCTACTCAAATTGATACACAGATTTAATGCAATCCTGATAAAAATAATACCAGCACTAAAGAAAAAATTGAAAACACGATCATTAAATTTATTTGGAAGTGTAAGGAGTCCTAAATAGCCAGAAACATCATAAAAAGGAAAAGTGAACCCACATCTCCAGACTTTAAATCATAATAGCTACCTATAGTGGTAAAAACAACATGGTACTGGCCTAAAGACAGACACAATAGACCAAGGGAACCAAATTGATGGCTCAGAAACAGACCCTCACAGGTATGGTCAAGTGATTTTTGACCACAGCTCGGGCAGAACAATCCATTCAACAAATGGTGCTGAAAGAATTGGACATCGATAGCTGGAAGAAGGAAAGAGGAACCCTATCTCACACCTTATCCAAAAACTAACTCAAAATGGATCAAAAAACTAAAAAGCAAGAACCATAAAACTTCTGGAAGAAATTATTGGAAAATATCTTCAAGACCTGGTGGTAGGTGGTAGATTCTTAAAGGAGATAAGAGAAGGAATGAGTGGACTACTTAAGTTTAATGTATGTAGAAGTTGTAATTAGCTTTACTCTAAAATTGTGGAAATACACAGAGTGGATGGTAACACATAATGAGTAACAGCTAGTTTATAAATGGGGATGTGACTAAAAATGGTAGTCTAGTTATATAAATGCCAACTGACAGAATGCTTGAGAATAATCTAGGAACTGGATAGCATAGTAAACCAAGAGAGGGGTGAGAATTGTGGTTGATAGTACAGATGCAAGAGTGTCCTTTGTTAGCTAGAACAAATGTATATCACTACTGCAGGGTGCTGGGAATGTGCAGAAGCATGGGAAAAATACAGTTGGAGTGACCTATGGACTGTGGTGAGTAGTAATAATATTCTTGCATCTATGCAAAAGATGTACTGTGTTGATACTGAGGCAGTATGGAGAATATGGGCCAAATGTACACTATGGACATGGTAATAATCAGATGATATTATTTTATCTGTAGCAAATGACACACCACATTGAGGTGTGTTGATGGAGGGATGTTGTTTGGGAATTCTGCACATGTGCATGATTGTTTTATAAGTTTACAACTTCTGTCATAAAAAAACATATTTAAAAAATAATAATAGGGTGGGTTGGGGGAAAAACACACCAAATGTAAAATAGGGACTATGATTAGTAGTAAGATTTTGATAGTGTTCTTTCATAGTTTGTAACAAAGGTCTCACGACAATGCAAGGTGTAGGGTTGATGTATGGGACCCCTGTATGATGTTATGCACATTTACTTTGTAAGTTCATAACTTTCACTATACACTTAATTGTTTATGTATGTTCATATATAAATGATATAAAGATAATAATTATCCAATTGGTTAGGGGAAAAACACTTTGTTTAGTAGTAATATTTTGACAATGCTCTTAAATCATTAGTTAAAAAGGTTTAAAAACAATGCAAGTTATTGGTGATAGGGTGAGATGTTATGTATGTTTTGTAACTTCACAACTATTATACATTTATTATGTTTATGTATGAGTGATATATTTCAATAAATTTTTTTAAAAGTATATGTATACAAAGAAAAGGAAGTAGAAGGAAGAAGAAGAGACGGGTGAGAAGAACAGAGTTTTAGTTAAAATATTATCTGAAATAAAATGTGATATATCCATTCAATGGAATACTAGTCAGTCATAAAAGAGAATGAAGTACTGATACATGTAACAACATGGATGAACCTTTATGTTGAGTGAAATAAGCCAGACACAAAAGGACAAATATTGTATGAGCTCACTGATTTGAAACAATTAGAATAAGCAAACTCATAGAGGCCATGGAATGGGCAGTTAAAGCTTAAAATGTATAGGGTTCCTATTTGGAATGATGGAAATGTTTTGGTAATGGATGGTGGTGACAGTAGTACAACATTGTGACTAATTAACAGCACTGAAATATATATATATCTGAATGTGACTAAAAGGGGAAAATATTAGATTGTATATATGGTAACAGAATTTAAATAACCCATGGAACTATATTACACAATGAATCCTAAGTTAAACCATGAACTATAGTTAATAGTACAAATACAAAAATGTGCTTTCATCAGTTGTAACAAATGGACCATATCAGGCAAGGTGTTAATAGTAGGGTGGTATGTGGAAATCCTGTATTCTATGCATGATGGTTCTATAAACCCACAACTTCTCTAATGAGAAAAAAAATAACTAGGCTATGTCATAAATATAATCACTCTGCTATGAACTTTATATGTGTATTCTCTCTGTTAAAAGCAATATTAGGAAATAGAGACTTAGAAAGGTTGGGTAACTTGCCCAAAGTCACAGAAGTAGTAAACTTGGAATAAATTTTTTACCCATCCAAGGTCCACTATATCTTCTCTCAAATTATTTGTAAGGGAAGTATTTTTTTTAATTATTTATTTTTTAAAATTACATTAAAAAAATATGAGGTCCCATTTAACCCCACCGCCCCCACCCCCCACTCCCCCCACAGCAACACTCGCTCCCATCATCGTGACACATCCATTGCACCTGGTAAGTGCATCTCTGAGCATCACTGCACCCCGTAGTCAATGGTCCACATCATAGCCCAGACTCTCCCACGTTCCATCCAGTGGGCCCTGGGGGGGTCTACAATGTCCCGTAATTGTTGTAAGGGAAGTATTGATTTCCCTGTAACCCGCATGCTTAGTGGTACCTTCCCCACTGTGGAAGAACCATCTGACCTACCCACCCTACCACCTACCCGACCTCTACCCTGCAGAAGTGAAAAGGCTTCAGAGGCTTGGAGAGGGGCAGAGACAAGAATCACTAGTGAAGAGCTGGAAGGATGAGCCCCTTAGGCCCCAACCACTTTCCAGTCTCAGTACTTGCCTCCCATAATTCCTTTTTCTCTTACCTGGGCAGGTGTGAGTAGATTTGCCAGTTCTTCTCCACCAAAAGTACCTGGATCTGACATCAACATTAGCCCTGAGAGATCCAGTTCCTTCAAGAACCAACTTAGCATACGTGAATAGATTCCAATGGCAATGCCTACCTTGGGCATGCTGACGACTAAATGTCCCGTTGTCTGAGACCTTCTGGCAGAGCTGCTATCAGGCTTGACTTCCACAGGAAGTACAAGCTGAAAGGGCTGAAAATAAATAGGAGGTGTCATCTAGAGAGTTAGTTTAAGAGGTATTTTCATTACACTTTCAAGATACACACTTCAATTTAAAAATGTGCATTGACTTGTCAGGGAAAAAATTATATTTGGGTTATGCTTGATACGCATAAACTATTATACCTATTTTAATTAAGACTCTAAAGAACAGTCATCAATCACAAACAGTGAAACACTCACTGGCCCATTTATGTTAACATGGCTGCAGAGCAATTTATAGATAAAGCTTTTTATCATAAAAGAGCAACACATTTCCATTTTAAGTCTTCAAACTAACTTATATAAATACTCAGTATTAGCAAAAAATGCTATTTCAAAAATGATAAATTACAACTGCTCTGAATGAAATCGTTGACAATATAGAATGAGTATTTTAAGTTCAGGCATAAGCTATAGCATATATGATCATCTTATCTGCTTTGTAAGAGTACTAACCCAATAGGCACAGGTATTGCAAACATTAAATTTATCAAGCCACCCAATGGTCAGCAGTCCTTCCCATGCATGGTACAGAAGTCTCATCAAAGCCAGGTGCTTAAAAATAGCCCACAGACTGGGCTCTCTTTTTTGTATTTTAATAATACTTTTAAAATTTTAGTTTAAAGCTTAGCTTTTTAACTGAATTCAAGGCTTAGCTTTTGAGATTGCAATAGCCCATGAGATATACACACCTTTCCTTTGACCACTACTCGCACGTAAGTTGGCTGCACATCAACATCAATTAAAGAGGTGTCCATGTACCTTTAGAATTAAACACACCAAAATCTTGTAATTCTCAAAAACATTGGGTTTACAGAAGTGCAAATACAAATTCACATTTATTGGACTATTTTAAATGAAGAAAGTTTTAGGAAACAACTAGGGTAAACAGATCTTTTTAAATTAGTCTTCTTTTAATCCCCAGACCATAATTCATTAGATCAGCAATTTTAGTTTTAGACCCGTGAGTACATTTGGCATTGATTGCCCCTAGCCCAAAAATATCTGAGGCCTGAAACACCATAGGTTTGCATAAAACAGCTTGCCATGTTCTTGTAGCATGAATATTTTATTTTAAGCCCCTACGACTTGAATAGCCAGGAATGCTGAATCCACTACACTCGGGGCCTGCAAGTGCAGCTCAAGCTTCCTCAGCGGCTCACAATTCCTTGCAGCTGTTCTGCAGCTGCCCTGATACCATCGCTCCTGGAAGACTGGCTTCGCTTCCCTTCAAGGGCACATCCTGCTGAATAAGCAGCACCTTCCACTTGCAGGATTGGGGGGTGTGTGTGGGGGGGGAATTACTCTCCTCCACTCATGAGCAAATGAAAAATTTAGATTCCACATCACTCATTAAAAGAAGAAGTGTAGCCAAATAGTTATTTTTACGCACTTTAGAATATTGACAGTGAACATTAGAAAATGCAGCAGTGATTCAAAAATCACAAACGTGAAGGCAATTAGGATATGACAGGGGTTACAGGGACAAGCTTTGGGGTCACAGACTCCCTCTTTTCCTACTGCATGACCCTGCACCATGTTGCTTAATCTGTCTAAGCCTCAGTCTCTCATCTGTGAAATGAGGATACTAACTATCTACTTCCTAAAAATGTGCAGAAAAACTAAGGCATAGTACCTGGTACATAGTGTCGTTAGTGTCAATAGAGTATATTTTACTTAGTAAAATGTCTGCAGTCATAACATAAAATAGCATCAAGTTTCTTATAATTTTATGTTTAATATCTATCATTTTAATGGATTACATATTCTTTTCTATGGTTTGAGCCTCCAAAACTGTTCATCTGTCCTTTTCCACGGGGCCTCAGCATGTGCTGCTTTCTTTGCCTGAAACAAGCTTTTGCCAGTTCTTCACAGAGCTCGCGCCTTCTCACCTTCAATGTCAATGTTCATGTCATCAGTTTCCCCTTGCTTCCCCCCATCACACACACCCGTACTGTCCATCCGTGAACACCATCTCTTTTCTTTACAACACTCTCCTCATTTGTAACTGCAGCCTGAGTTGCTTAGCTCCTTGTTGTCTGACTCCCTCATCGGGCCACAGCTATGTGAGAGCAGTGATCGTGTTTGGATCATGTCAGTTAAGGTCTCCCACGGCCAGGCACATAGTAGACATCTTATAGATACTTGCTGAACACTGATGGGAGGCATGAATGAATGAAGAATTTAACTTTTATCCATGTGCCAAAAAAAAGATTACAAAATATTTTGGCACAATTATTTTAGACAGACTCATGGGAATGGAAAGACGTTACTACATAGTCTGGACACAGGAGAAATATTTCCCCTTAAAGATTCACACGCATGGGGATGAGGAAACCAAATAGAGAAAAGGCTACACATTCAATAGACTCCAGAAATAAGGCCCAAAAGTGGAAAGGACTGAAAAGGATAAAATAGAGAATGTTCAATGGAGGAAACAGAGAGGGCAGTTTTGGGAGCTAGAAGAACAGAGGACAGGAAGTCAGCTGGAAAGATCTGGAAGCTCTTCAAGGCAGGCAGCCTGGCCACAAGGGGGCAGAGAATTGATGGGAGACATGTGAGAGGCAACTCGAGTGGAGAGGAAGGCACTGAACTTGGAGCCAGGCCTGAGGGCTCAGGTCTTGTCTCCTCCACTTACTGCATCTACTTTGACAAGACTCACATGATTCCAGGAAACCATCTGTCCTACCTGCTAGGGTAACTGAGAGATTCAAGTAAGAGAGAGCAGGCAACAAGAGGTGTCAAAAAGAGGAAGACAGTCCTTACAGGGCACCTAAATGCTCACAGCCTTGCTCGGTGTCTATTCATTCATTCATTCCTGTCTTAGGGAGCAACTGTCAGGTGCCAGGCACTGTTTTAAGTGCTGGATACAGGGGGTGGAGGACTGAAGGGTGGGGGGAGGCCAAAGAAAGTTCCAGCCTTAACCACAATTTTAAATAAATTTAAGTGAATTTATGGTTTGTCAGAAGGAAACACAAAAGCAGGGTGAGGCGGAAGGGAGTGCTGGGAGGGGCACTGTTTTCTCCCGTAAGGCTGGAACGGGGAGGCCTAGTAATAAGATGTCATCTGAACAGAGGCCTGAGGGACAGGGGGGCCACAGGCCGCTGGGACTCCTGGAGTGAAGGTGATCCAGGCAGAGGGATACACCAGTGCTCAGGTCAGGGGGCACTAGCATGTCCAAAGGGCTGGAGAAGAGCAGGGATGGTGCAAGTAGATAAGGGAATCATCAAAGTATGCAGGACAGGACCAACCTAAAACCTTCAAGGAATGAAGCAGAGGGTCCTGATGCTTAGACAACTTCACCCAAGAAGGGAAGGAGGTGGCATGGGCTGACAAGAGGTGGGAGGAGAGAGGAGCATTCAGTGGAAGTGGCAATGAGGGGCAAGTGGGATACCTTTGCCACTCGCCAGTCAGGAGGTGACAGCACTTGCAAGGGAGGAGTGTCCTGTGGCGACAAAGAGGCTGCTGGATTTATCCTCAGGGTCTTCAAGACAGGACTGAGAGGGGGAGGGGATCCCACCTAATATTATTATTAAAAAATGTTTTGGAAAACTCAACGAGGAGTACAAAAAAAAGTGGCAGCAATAAAAGCAGAGGGGGTAGTTTGTAATATCAGAGCAAAATTCCAAAAGCACAAAGTTTTGGGAATTATTTAAACTCTGCCTTAGAAACAGGTATTCTATTGTTCACAGCCACAGAATTGTGAGTTTATTTACTTTCTTTTTCCTTTCCACGCTTTTTAAAATTACAGTAAGTTCTCTGCCTTAGGAAAAAAAATGAACATAATCATTAACTACATTGTAAACTAAATTCCATTTTAAAATAAATCAGAACTCAAAAGATTGCTACTGAGAATGAAAAGAAAAATGCCATTAAAGAAATGCATAATAAAATGTCATTACCTATAAACAGCAAGGTCCAAGATGAGCTGATTATGTTTTTCATCATCTTTCAAAGAGAAGTCAAGTCTAAGCAACAATACATTGGGGGGGGGGGGGGGGGAAGATTTCTTTAGCGTTACTGTGTTGATAACCCACAGTAAATCTGGCAATAATTTTATAATAATCTTCAAAGTAAACTAATTTTGGTAGCTGGACAATAAAATGTCTATAGTAATTTTAAAATTTTAACAGAAAACTAAAAATATTGATACACTGTAAAATTTACAACATTATTTTAAATGTGACAGTCTTAAGGTAAATTGCAGACAAAAAAATTAACTTTGGTGCAGAGAAAGAGACATCTGGTGGTTAAAGTCTTGTGTTCTATTCTATTCGAGTTTGCTAGAAGCAAGCAAATTCACTGGAATTATTTATGGAGATCTAGATGTTGTATTTGCTGCCCCTCAACCAGCATTCTATTATTTAAATTTTAAACAGCCCTGACTGCCTTCTTTTCCCTTGCCATCTTTTTTCTTCTCCTTCACTGTTAACCTTTCCATCTCCCTGGAAAAGGCTGTTACAAAGCATGTCGTTTATTACCTCCATTTTATAGATGAAGAAGCAGAACCGCAGAGAGGTCGAGACAGCTGGGAAAGTGGCTCCATGAGCCCAGGTGGGTGGGCTTGCAAAGTCTTTCAAACTGTACCCTGAGACTCAGCCCTGGGTTAGCTCCTATACTGTCAATATACTAGTCAAAATTACATGGTCAATTTTATTTTGATCATGTTCATTTATGATATTGTTCTGTAAAATATATAATCAAGTTAAGCTAAATGGTTTTGGGGAAATGCAACGTTTCTAGCTGTCAGCTGTACGTCTGCTTTGGCAGTATCTCTTCTTTCTTTCAGCAATCCAGCAGTGTAGGACTTCTTGCAGTTTCTTGAACATACTGTCCCTTCTTTATCTCCTCTTGGGATCTTTTATATGCTCTGTTCCCAATTCTCCCTCCAGTCAACTTGAACTTTCATCTATCACGTGGAAGGTAATTTCAGGGTGGTTTTCAATGGCAGAGGTTGCTATTCATTTCTTTCTCTGTTCCTCCTTTATTAATAGTACTAGAACCCCCCATTTTGGCTCAGCATGTGGCTATACAGAACAAATATTACATTTTCCAGCCTTCTGTGCAACTAGGTGAAGTCTTGTGATTTAGTTCTACAAATGAAAGTGTTGCATGGCACTTTTCAGGAATTTTCTTTAGAAGATGGGAATGCAGGCTCTTTACTTCCTTCCTTTTCTTTACTCATCTGAGTAGTAGAGATTTTAGGAGGTCAAGAAATGAAGTATATAGACCACTTAACATGATTTTGCAATTGTCCAGGCAAGAAGTAACATGGGCTTGTACTAAGATGGTGTTGATGAAATTAATGAGAAGCGGTTGGATTCCTGGTAATAATGAAGAAAGAGCTTACAGGGTTTGCTGATAAAATCAGGGAGAGAAGAATCAAAGATGAAACGAAGTTTTTGGTCTTAACAACTGGGTGGATGCCCATTACTGAGATTAAAACCCCTGGGGGACAAGCAAGTATGGTGGACAGTGCTAATGGGGGTGGAAATAAGAGTTGCGTTTTAGGCACCATCAGTTTAAGGTAACTATTTTAATGAGGTTTGATGTCAAACAGCTAAGTGAACATTCTTGAGCTTAGGGAAGAGGATGGGTCTGGTTGTGAGCAATGTAAAGACAATGTTTAAAGGCACAGGGTTTGGTGGGATGGTTACCAAAGAGTGATTATAGTAAGAAAACACAAATGAGGAGCTTGCTCCAGAGCACGCAAGAGACAAGGGAAACAGAATCCAGCAAAGCATAAGATTCTTAAAGAACAGCTAGTAGGGTAGCAGGGAAATCAGAAGCAAAGGGAAAAATTGCTTCAAAAAGGAAAAGGATGATCAGCTTGGTCCAAAACTGCTAGAAGTAGGACAGGGACTGAGATTTGAACACCGACTATAGAAATGTGACTAAAGAAGATTCAGGATGACAGAATCTCCAGGAGTAGCTCCAAAGGAAAGTGAGTGAGGATCTGGAAACTGTGAATAGTTAACTCCATGAGGATTTGGGGTATTAAATAGGTACAGAGAAATAGGGCAGTAGCTGGAAGGGAGATTTGGTCCAAGGAATTTCAAAAAATATTTTAAGTTGGAAGATATTACAGTATGGTTGTATGCACATGAGACTGATGCAAAGAGCTGGGAGAACTGACACAGCAGGAAGAAGGGATAATTACAGAAGCAAAGTCCTTGATGGACCAGAGGATGGGTTTGGGGTACCAGCAGAGGCTGCCTTCACATGGAAGTTCACCCAGAGTAGCAGGAAGGGATAGTGGAGGTGATACAGGCATGCTGGTGGCTGGGTGTTGGGAGGATGGCAAACTTCTGATTGCTTCTGTTTTCTCAGTGAAATAAGAAAAGAAGTTTTCAGTGAAGAGTGAGGAAGTGTAAGGAATGCTGGAGGTAAGAAGACTGTTGTGAAAGCAACCTACAAGAGAGTGGGAGAATGAATTGCCCAAGAAAATATATTAAGATTCCCAAGAAGTCCCTCTGAGGTCTGTGTCCACACATCTACAGTAAGACCAGCAAATACAGTTGAATGTTTTCCTCTGGCCATGCCTGAGAGAAAGCCCAGGGACAAATGTCGTATTAGATTTAAATAGGGTTGGAGTTTTGTGAGGTGATGATCATGGAAGGAAAAAGGACAAGAAAGTTGACTATGTATGCCAAGGACTAATCTCTGTGAAGAACCATAAAATCAATGAAGGGGGAGAGAAAGTAGGAATATGAGGAGGTGGAGAACAATAAGAAAAATAGCAGACTGAATTGACTTAAGGTGTCTCACAGGAGCATGTGATTGATAGAGTGGAGGGAGTTATCTGGAATGTAAAAGATGGTGTTCAGTGAGAAACTGGAGGTTAAAATTCTGGAGGTGGAATTGTTAAAGGTGGTGGCAAATCTAGGAATAAAAGTGAAATTGTGTGGCTGAAGTTGGGTGGAGAAAAAGATGTTCGGAAGTGAGGTTGTTGAAGAACTGAGAGTCCAGGGTTTTTGATGGGTCATCTCCATGCATGACAAGGTCACCTAGAATGATGACAGGAGGAGAGGCAGAGAGAAGACAATGGTGTGGGTTCTGAAATCCTCAGTGAACTGAGAGGAGTGGTGGGCTGAGGGTAGACCCAGAGGTAAGAAGGTAACTGCGATAAGGGGTATGGAGCAGTATATCCTGAGGATGTGTGCTTCAGTCGAGCTAGGAAATTTTAGGGGAAGGGGAGAAAAGAGGTCTGAAAGTAGCTCTGAGACATAACTTTTCATAGGTGGTGAGGAAGAATAAACAGGGCAGTAGAAGCAGCACCCTTAGTTTCAGCTCGAGAAAGAAGATAAAATAGAAGAGGTTAAGGATACAGGTATTACTGAGAAAGAATAATCTTCAGATGGCACAGTGGAAGGTTGGAGGATTCAGGGAGAGGTGAGATGTTGAGTTGATTAGGAGGTGTATAAGAAGCCATATGGAATGAGATTCTGGAGGAAGATGAATGATCTGGGAGGGTGAGAATGGGTAGCCATGGCATGACTAGAGGAGGGGGAGGTGGTGAGTAACTAGTCCTTCACAGGATACCCTACATGGAATTAGTTTGGGGCAGGTAAACTGGTGAGTATTGTGGAGTGGTGGTCTTACCAGGGTACTGGAGCTCTGGAGACCTCCCTTAACCCCTGGAATATAGCTCCCTTAGATTGTAAGCTTCATGAGGGCAGACACCTGCCATTTTCACACCTGTTCCCCAGCACCAAGCATAGTATCCTATGCTGCATTCATGTCTGCCAGATAAAGAAACTGTGTGTGTGTGAGTGCATGCCTGTGATTGTGATTGTATATGCATGTATGAATGAGTGATTACAAACTCCATCTTGAAAATGATTATACTGGGTTAGCATGGGTTAGTTAGACAGTCATGTGTCCACCACCTACGAGCAATATGACCTGGAGAAGTCCCTCCACCACTCAAGCTCAGGTTTTGTATCTGTAAAATAGAAAAACTGCCCACCCCATGAGACTGCTATAAAGTTGAGATGAATGATGCATGCAAATGAGTCGGGACAGCACCTTTATTGTGGTAATCACATACCAAATGGAATGACTAGATTTTGAGTAATGAAATGAATCAAACAAGATCAGTCCACAGGCTTTTTGGTCCAAATTTTGGCTCCCAGCATTCCTTTAAGCTAGAGATAGGGTAGATCAGATGTTACAATCCCTAAGGATTTCCAGTTTGAATATTCTTCCTCTCTCATTAACTTACTTGTGGGATTCCTATAAGTTTACTTCCCTAGTTCTCCAATGCTTTGTAGCTGGGCCCCAGAGTAGGCAGTAGATGTCAATGACAGGTACCAATAGTCTCAGTCAACTTGTTCATGGTAGAGTTTTAAACATTAATAAAGGGAAACGGACTTGGCCCAGTGGTTAGGGCGTCCGTCTACCACATGGGAGGTCCGTGGTTCAAACCCCGGGCCTCCTTGACCCGTGTGGAGCTGGCCCATGCACAGTGCTGATGCGCACAAGGAGTGCCCTGTCACACAGGGGTGTCCCCCGCATAGGGGAGCCCCATGCGCAAGAAGTGCTCCCCATAAGGAGAGCTGCCCAGCGTGAAAGAAAGTGCAGCCTGCCCAGGAATGGCACCGCCCACACTTTCCGTGCCGCTGATGACAACAGAAGGGGACAAAGAAACAAGACACAGCAAACAGACATAGAGAACAGACAACTGGGGGAGGGGGGGGTTTTAAATAAATAAATCTTTAAAAAAATAAATAAATAGCAACAGTGTGGTGTGTTGGTGAAGGGTTACTATAAGGGAATTTTTACATATGTGCACGACTTTTTGTAAGTTAACAACTTCTGTAATAAAAATATATTTAAAAATTAATAAATACAAAAGTAATACACTGACTTTGCAGGCATAAAATCAAATAGTGTCCAAAGTTTTATGGAATGCATAAGGAACTAAGATTTTCATATACCGAGATCATTTTCCAGATGCCAAGAAAATAAAATATAGCTTTATGTACTTGAAGATATAATTGATTTCTGCTTTTTAAATATGCACAAAAAGACACTATTATTAAACTCAAAAGTGTTAACAAGGATCAGATATATCTTTTGCAGAGTGAACCTGTAACTGGAACCATAAAAGTGCCCAACACCACTGATTTTCCTTCTTCAGGTCTCTATTTGGCCTCACGTACTTGGGTTCATTTACATTCAGGACTTTCCCATCTTCAGTGATCAAAGTCCTGGGTGGTTTCACTTTCTTCTTTTTCTCACTTAAGATTGGGGAACCAGGGACAATGAGGGGTAGGAAAAAATAAAGAGAATATAAAAGCAATTAGTATTTTTTGTGAAACAGGGTAAGAAAAATTTAATCAGACATTTATGAATACATTGGCTTACTCTCACGAAGTCCATTACTTTAATTCTGTGCTGGGAACTGACAATCAAGCTATATTTCTACATGGCTCTATCTATAATTGTAAAGCAAAACTGTGACTCAGACAATTTGCCAGATAATTCAAATGGGGGGGACAAGACTCCTTTTCATGAAATAGGCATGAATATTTAAATTAGTCTATTTTATGCATGATTTACAATTGTCAATTGTGTATTCAGCTTCTGCTTTAGAAAAGATTTAAATTTTAAAAATACCAAGTAGAATCTATTCTACAGAAATAAAAATACCAGTACATAGGCTCTACGTAAAAAGATGTTTATTATAGCATCATTTGTAGTAGCAAAAACCTGGAACTGTGGTGAATTTTTACCAATGGAAAAATGATTGGAGGAATTGTGGTATATTCATATTATGTAATATTTTCAGCTTTTTAAAAATGTGTTTGCTTTTTACCTAAAAAATGTCAGTATTTCATACAGTATATGTAGTGAAAACAAATATATACATTTTTTTGGTTAAAAAAGAGTCCTCAGTCCTACATATGCAGAGATGATTTACAAAATTGTAGAGGGTAAAGATCTGATGGGATAGATCTCTCTGTTAATATTCATTATCTTGAAGGGCATGAAATAGAAGTAAAAGAAATATAGGAAAGAGTAAAGGACTCATGGAATAATGTGAAACAAACATGTAGAAAATAAGGCCTATTTAAAATATTACTGAAAATATCTAAAATTTAAATAGGCATATATTGACAAGATCTAGAAGATCAGATGAAAAAGTGTTTAGATGATGGAATTCTGGATTTCTATTGTTCTTTTAACACAGATTATGTATCAGTTAACTTAATTTTTATAAAAGTCACTCACATTCTTCTGCGTCTTAAAATGGGCCCCCAGGTCCAATTTAGTTAACATTTCAATGAACTACACTATTTTCCATGATCTAGAACAATAAAGAAGCAATCCTAGAATTACCAGCTTCACCCTAGTCCAAGAAGCAAGAGCAGAAGAGATTGTTCTTGCTCATTTCCCCATGGCTAATGAAAATGACTATATAATCAGAGTCAATGATTATAGAAAACCAGAATCTCTGATACCCAGTGGTTGGGGTAGACTACAGCATGCTGAGCAGAGCTGGAAAAAGCTACTCTGGAATTAATGGCTTAAGCATCTGCAGCTTCTAACAAATAATCAAATGATATCTAAACAATTCAAAAATGAAGGCATACAACTAAATGTACAAGAGAATTAATTAGGAAAATGTAATGCCTAATGAAATAATTTCTAATTATTCATCTTATAAAAGAATGGAAAAGAAGCAAAGGAGCTCATTTGCCCTGCAAAGTGGTTTTTCTCTTTTACTATGATAACTTCTATCTCTGACCTCGACTATATTAGTTCTAGATATATTTTAAAAGGTTAAAAAGATAACAATATGAAAACAAACAAAACTGCACATAAAATGGCAATGACTCATGATGCACTAAAAAAGTTGTTTTGATGTGAATGTTTGCAGATACAATTCAACAAAAAGCTATGCTTAGAGAAAGCAAATTCTATGAGTGATGGCTAACGAAGGTTTAATACAGACAATGGGTAAAAAAGTGTGCAAGCAAGAAAATATACTCCATAAGAGGCTGTTGTTATTTCAGTGACAGGAAAAAATGGAATACCTTAATTTTTCTTGGTCTTTCCGTTGTTTTTCTATATGTCTAAGAGTTTCTAATCTAGACTCAGGAGTAAACAAAGAAGGCTTGTTCCAGAATGCTAGGTTGTCATCTTCATCTTCATCTAATTTCTTTTTGTTGTATTCTTCTTCTTGTGTTTCTGGTGCCTGGAGGTGGTCATTGCTCTCTAAAGAAGATGGGCTAGGGAAGAACAAATATACACAAAGTGGATAAGAGCAATAATGGATGTATGCGATTCCTCCTTAATTCGGCTCCTTAAATACTATACACTTTCTTAAGTTATTGTCTCATGTTTGAGTGGCAAAATGCCTACCTAGCCAAGCAGGAGGAAAGTACTGCCACTGCATTGGGGCAGACCTTCAGCGTCGAAGGTTAGCAACACTGCAGTCACCAGACTCAAGAGTTCACACACTTAGTTGATCTGAGTTACCTGGTGTGACAGTATGAAGTTTTGTGAATCCCAGAAAAGATCACAGTCCTTGAACTAACCCATTCCTGTGGGTGTGAGATCCTTTGATTCTGTTAATTCAGTTAAGGAACCTTTTGGTTAGATTGCTTTTGATTACATCAGTTTTCATTAAATAACTTTAGGGCCTTTGATTGGACAATGTCAGTGAGGCATGACCCAGGTTAGGTTTCTACCCTCTTGCTGAAGTCTTATATAAATGGACACACACAGAGAAAGACAGTTGCCATTTTATCCTGCCATGTGAGAGAAGACTTCAGGATTGCCTATAGCTGCAGAAAGACTGTGAAACCCCAAGATGTTGAGAGAGAGGCAGAGGCTGGAATCAGAGAAGATGAAGCAACAAGGCCCCCAAGAGGCTAGGTCCACGGAGCACCTCAAAGCTGAAAGAAAAGGTGAGCCTGGAGGAAAAGCAGAGAGAGAATGGCATACCTGCCATTTTGCCTTGCCATATAACGGTAGTCCAGGATTGCCCTCGACTGAAGTTTGGTGAGACAGCATCTCTAATGATACCTTGACTTAGACATTTTCACAGCCTCGGATCTATACAACTTTCCCCTAATATATTCCCATTATAAAAGCCAATTCATTTCTGGTATTTTGCTCCTAGCAACTTTAGCAAACTAATACACCAGGGGAGTTTTTAAAAATGTCCCAATTCCTGAGCTCCAGTGAGATGTTCTATCCAGTAGATCTGGGGTAAGGTCTAGGAATCTGCATTTTTGTATTTTGCAGTTGGTTCTAATGGCCAGATAATTAGAGGGATCTATGGTTTTTGCAATCATTCTGTCTCTAGTTCTGCATAATTCAAATCCACTGCTCTATTCCCTTTTCCATTCATGTTTTGTGGACTCTGGGGGAATTAAACGATGAATCTACAGATATATGAGATAGTCAATATATGTTCAACATGGATTCAAGAAATATTTATTGAGAATCTTATGTATGTCAGGAATCTTATGCATGCTACAACAAACTGGGACAAAACTTCAGGAGATTTTATTCTAATGAACGAAAAATGACAAAATTCAAATGATAACATTGGGTATAGCCTCTTTATCCCATCCCTCATCTCTAGCTAGAATATACACTCTATTAGAAATGGCATTAAATGAAAAGATACACATGAACCTTTTAGTACACAGTATAATGAGTACTTAGTAAATGTTAGGTTTTGTTATTGTTGAAATGAGGAGACACAAAAGTTTCATTTTCGTTGATCTTAAATAAGATTTTTTTAAAGGGATAGACCCCAAAAGACAGAAAATCAAGTTTTAAAAAGCACAAATAGAGGACTTCCAGGGAAGATGGCAGAGTAGGGAGCTCCAGACTCAGTCCTTTTACCAAAGCAGCTATTAAACAGACAGGAACTTTCTGAAACCACTCTTCTATGGCTCAAGGACCAGAAGAACACTGTAGAGCAGTCAGGGCAGAGAGGAAGGAAGAGGTTGATAAACTATGATAAAGCACAGTGAGTTGCCCTGCATGGTGGCTGTCAGCATTCATCCCCCACTCTTGCAGCAGGCCACCTTGGGGTCCAATTCCTGGCTAGCTCACTAGTGACAGAAAGGAATATAAAAAATCCTCTTTCCTAAGAACAGGGGTGGGCATGGCCAATCACTGATCATAGCTTTTGATTAGTGAGTTTGGACTCTAGATCTCAGCTCTGAGCTACTGATCCAGCCATCCAGAGGCACTAATTAATGCCTCCTGCTCCCCTGGACAAAGGCAGCAGCAGCCATTGTTTCAACTCTACCTCAGAGAGGGGCAGAGGTGGTGGAGATTTAAAAATAGAGTTCTTCCTCTGGGCTTCAGGAGACAGTTAGTTGAAGGGCTGCACTTGATGGGCAGGCCAGGAGAGCACACCTTTGGGTAACTGTCAAAGAGGCTTTTAGTGCCCTTCCTGATACCCTCCCTAGGGCACTGTGGAGCCAGTCTGTGCCCCCTCCATGGGTTCCTGGTCTTTTTTGGCTGGGAAATACTGACTTGGGAAAGTCCTCTCTGGGGTGACCCTACATCCAGAATTTGACCTCCAGGCAAAAGCAGCTAGAGACAATGAAAGGAGTAGAAAAAAATATAGAGAGACCAAACAAAAACAAACAGTACAGATCAAGATTTCTGAAGAAGGAACAGAAAAGGAAGTTTTCTTCTGGAGATGAAACAATTATACAAAAATTATAGTCTTAAAAATTATACTGCATATCTAAGGGCAAGATTCAGATGAAGAAGAGCTGAAAAAAATCTGAACAGTTAAACATGGGCTATTATAAAGGCTTAGAATAAGATGGACCAATAGCATCAAAGAAGAGCCTTAACACAAAGCCTATCAACAGTGGAACCTGAGGCAAGAGAGAGAAACTGAGTCAGAATAAACTCATCAAGATAAACAGATACCTAAACACCAGCAAAAAAATTACAAGCCATACAAAGAAACAGAAAGAGATGTCACAGTCAAGGAAACAAATTGAAATGTCAGAGGAGACATATATTTGGAATAACTAATCAAAGATGGTCAAATAAACCTCCTAAATCAATTCAAGAAGAAGGAAAATATGGTTAAGGAGATAAGAGATATTAAGACAATGTGTAAGCATAAAGAATTTGAAAGTATAAAAAGAAATATAACAGAAATTCTGGGAATGAAAGGCCCAATAAAAGAGATTAAAAATACACTATATGGAATACCATTAACTGAATACTTTGGATGGATTTATGCTTTATTAATATGTATCAATAAAACTCATTTGTTAAAAAATTAAAAAAATACACTATAGGCATATAACAGCAGGTATGAACAGGCAGAAGAAAGAATCCATGAACTAGAAGACAGGACAATCTGTCTGAAATCCTACAGACAGACGAACAAATAGAGAAAAGAATGGAAAATATTGAGCAGGGTCTCAGAAATTTGGGTGACAGTATAAAGCATGCAAACACGTGTGTCATGGATGTCCAATAAGGAGAAGAGAAGGGAAAAGGGGTAGAAAGAATATTTGAGGAAATAATGGCTGAAAATTTCTAAACTGTTATAAAAGATATAAATATACATGTCCAAGAAGTACAGCACACTCCAAACAGAATAAATTCTTATAGACCTACTTTGAGACACATACTAATCAGAATGTCAAAAGACAAAGACAAAGAGAGAATTCTATACGAGCAAGAGAAAAGTGATTCATCACATACAAGGGATGCACAATAAGACTAAGTGCCAATTTCCCGAGAGAAATCATGGAGATGAGAAGACAGTGGTATGATATATTTAGGGTACAGAAAGAGAAAATCTGCCAGCCAAAAATTCTTTATCTAGCAAAACTGTCCTTCAAAAATGAGGGAAAGCTTAAAATATTCACAGATAAAGAAAAACTGACAGAGTTTGTCAACAAGAGACCTGCCCTACAAGAAAACCAAAGGGAGTTCTGCAGCCTGAAAGGAAAAACAGGAGTGAGTGGCTTGATGCAGTGAGAAGAAATGCAGATTATCACAAAGGGTAACTAAAAGCATAAAAAGAGACACCAAAAAAGATATGACATATATATTAGTCAGCCAAAGGGATCCTGATGCAAAACACCAAAAATCTGTTGACTTTTATAAAGGGTATTTATTTGGGGTAGAAGTTTACAGTTACCAGGCCATAAAACAAGTTACTTCCCTCACCAAAGGCTGTTGCCATGTGTTAGAGCAAGATGGCTGCCAATGTCTGCAAGGGTCCGGGCTTCCTGAATTCCTCTCTTCTCAGGGTTTGTTTCTTTCCAGGCTCAGCTGCTCTCTCTGCTCTCTCCACAAGGCCAGCTGTAAACTATCAGGTGAATGGTTCATCTCTCTTCCTGGAGCCTCTGCCATGTCTAATGGACCTCTCTCTCCTTCCTCAAGTATCTGTTTCTCTCTGTGTTTACTCTCCAGGGCTCCAATATCAAAACTCCAAACTCCCTTTTCTGCAATGCAGTTTCTCTGTGAGTTACCACCCACCGAGGGGGCAGGGATTCATCATCCTACTGACTGGACCCAATCAAAGCCTAAATCATAAAAGTGAAAGCTCTGAATCCAGTCCAATCTAATATGCCCAGAGGAACAGACCAGTTCACAAACATAATCCAATATCTCTTTTTGGAATTTATAAACAATATCAAACTGATAGAACATATAAAATACAAATGATAAAATTGCTGAAGTAAATACTGCCTTTAGAGTACTAATATTGAATGGTAATGGATAAACTCCCCAATCAAAAAACACAGATTGGCAGGATGGATTAAAAATCTGATCCAGCTATATGCTGTTTACAAGAGACTCACCTTAGACCCAAAGAGGATGAAAGTTAAAGATGGGGTAAAAAGATATTCCATGCAAATAGTAACCAAAAAAGAGCTGGGGTAGCTATACAAATATCAGGGAAAATAGACTTTAAATACAAAACTGTTATAAGAGACAAAAAAGGGCACTATATATTTTAAAAAGGGGCAATCCAACAAGAAGAAATAACAATCATAAATATTTATGTATCTAACCATAGTGCATAAGGCAAACACTGGCAAAACTGAAGGGAGAAACAGACATCTCTACAATATTATGTGTAGACTTCAATACATCACTCTCATCAATACATAGAACATCTAGACAGAGAACCAATAAGAAAACAGAGAAGCTGAGTATTATGATAAGTGAACTAGACCTAACAGACATAAACAGAACATTGCACCCTAAAACAGCAGGATATACATTATTCTCAAGGGCACATAAATCATTCTCCAGGATAGATGATATGTTGGGTCAAAAAACAATTCTCAATAAATTTAAGAAGATTGAATTACACAAAGCACTTTCTCTTATCAAAATGGAAATCAATAATAGGCAGAAGACTGGAAAATTCAGAAATATATGAAAGTTAAGCAACACACTCTTAAACAATCAACAGATAAAATAGTAAATTACAAGGGAAATCAGTAAATATCTAAAGATGAATGATGCAGTAAAGGCAGTGATGAGAAGGAAATTTATCACCCTAAATGTTTACATTAAAATGGAAAAAAGAGTTAAAATCAAAGACCTAACAGTATCTGGAGGAACTAGAAAGAAAAAAAAAAAAAACAAAACACAGCAAACTAATCCCACAGCAAGGAGAAGGAAAGAAATAAGAAAGATTAGAGAAGAAATAAATGAAATTGAGAATTTAAAAAAAATAGAGATAATTAATAACCAAAAGTTGTTTTTTGGGGGTAAGATCAATAAAATTGATAAATGCCTTACTAGACTGACAATGAAAAAAAGGGAGAAGATGCAAGTAAGTAAAATCAGAAATGAGAGGCACAGCATTACTACTGACACTACAGAAATAAAAAGGACCATAAGAGGATACTATGAGCAACTGAATGCCAAAAAATTAGGCAACCTAGATTAAATGCACAAATTACTAGAAACACACGAGCAAACTACACTGACTCCAGAAGAAACGGAACCACAACAGACCAATTGAAAGTAAAGAAATTGATTCAGTCATCACAAACCACAAACCTTGGAACAAAGAAAAGCCCAGGACCCAATGGCTTCACAGGGGAATTCTACCAATCATTCAGAGAAGAATTAACATCAATCCTGCACAAGCTCCGGCAAAAAATTGAAAAGGAGGTAACACTACTTAATTCATTCCATGAGGCCACTGCCCTAATACCAAAGTGAGATATTGATACAAGAAAATTACAAATCAATTTCTCTTACATATATAAATGAAAAATCCTCAATAAAACACTTGCAATTCGAATCCAACAGAACATTAAAAGAATCATACACCATAATAAAGTGGGTTTTATCCCATATGAATGCAAACATAGTTCAACACAAGAAAATCAATTAATGTAATACACTACATTAACGAAACAAAGGAGAAAACCCAGACAACAGTCTTGTTTGGTGTAGAAAAGGCATTTGACAAAATCCAGCATCCTTTCTTGATAAAAACACTTTGAAAAATAGAAACGGAAGGAAACTTCCTCAACATGATAAAGGGCAGATATGAAAAACCCAGAGGTAATATCATACTCAATGGTGAAAGAATGAAAGCTTTCCCTGTAAGATCTGGAACAAGACAAGGATTCTCACTGTCACCACTGTTATTCAACATTGTGCTGGAAGTTCTAATCAGAGCAGTTAGGTTAGAAAAAAATATAAAAGGCATCTGTAGCAGTTTGATATGGTTATGAACTTAAAAAAAATAGGGATTGGATTATGTTTGTAATCTGATCTGTAACCTGGGCATGACTGGTTATGATTAGGGTGTTGAGTCTCCACCCCTTGGTGGGTGGGGACTCACAAATAAAAAGCATGGCAAAGAACAGAGATGAGGGTTCTTAATGTTGGAGTTTTGATGGAGTTTGATGCTGAAGTCTTAAGCTGGAGCCCTGGGGAAAGAGACAGAGCCATTTGCCTGATAGCCTAGCCTACAGTTGACCTTGTGGAGAGAGGTAAAGCCTAAAGAGCCTCATAGCTACAGCTGTCCTCATGGAGAATACAGGAGCTGAGCCCAGAGGAACCCAGGAAGCCTGAACCCTCACAGACATCGGCAGCCATCTTGCTCCAACATGTAAAAATAGACTCTGGTGAGGGAAGTAACTTATGCTTTATGGCCTGGTATCTGTAAGCTCCTACCCCAAATAAATACCCTTTATAAAAACCAACAAATTTCTGGTATTTTGCAACAGCACTCCTTTGGCTAACTAATACAGCATCCAAATTGGAAATGACAATTTGCAGATGACATGATTCTATATATAGAAAGTCCTGACAAATCTACAACAAAGCTACTAGAGCTAATCAGTAATATTTCTATACACTAATAATGAGAAATCTGAGAAGGAAATCAAGAAAAAAATCCATTTACAACAGCAACTAAAAGAATCAAATATCTAGAATAAATTTAACTAGGATGTAAGGTACTTTTACAGAACTACAAAACATTGCTAAAAGAAATCAAGGAAGACTTTCATAAATGGAAGGACATCCCATGTTCATGAATTGCAACATTAAATATTGTTAACATGCCAATTCTACCCAAATTGATTTACAGATTCAATGCAACTCCAATCAAAACTCTACCAGTCTACATTGCAGAAATGGAAAAGCCAATTATCAAATTTACTTGGAAGGGTAAAGAGTCCTGAATAGCCAAAAATGTCTCAAGAAAGAAGAAGTAAGTTGGAGGACTCAAACTTCCTGATTCTAAAGCATATTGCAAAGCTAGAGTGGACAAAACAGTATGGTACTGGCATAAGGATAGATATATTGACCAAGAGAATCAGATTGAGAGTTCAGAAATAAACCCTCACATCTATGGCCAACTGATTTTTGACAAGGCTGCTAAGTCCACTCAACTAGGAAAGAACAGTTTCTTTAACAAATGGTGCTGGAAGAACAGCAAAACAGGATCCCTATCTCACACCATATACAAAAATTAACTCACAATCAATCAAATACCTAAATATAAGAACCAGGACTATGAAACTCCTAAAAGAAAATGTTGGGAAGCATCTTCAAGATCTTGTGATAAGCAATGGTTTTGTAAGACTTTACACCCAAAGTACAAGCAAATACAACAACAAAAATAAATAAATGGGGCCTCCTCAGAATTAAAAACTTCTGTGCAAAGGACTTTGCCAAGAAGACAGCCTACTCAATGGGAGAAAATATTTGGAAATTACATACCCAATAAGGGTTTAATATCTAGAATATATAAAGAAATTCTACAACTCAATAATAAAAAGACAACCAATTAAAAAATGGGCCAAAGACTTGAATAAGTATTTCTCCCAAGAGGAAATACAAATGGCTAAAAAGCACATGAAAAGCACAAAATCACAGTGAAATACCATTTCACACTTACCAGAATGGCTGTTATTAAAAAAAAAGAAAACTACAAGTGTTGGAGAGGATGTGGAGAAATAGCAATGCTTATTCATTGCTGGTAGGAAAGTAAAATGGTACAGCTGCTGTGGAAAAGAGTTGGGCAGTTCTCAGGAAGCTAAGTATAGAATTACCAAATGATCTAACAATTCTGCTACGAGGTATATATCCAAAATTGAAAGCAGAAATTCAGATATTTGCACATTGGTGTTTGTAGCAGCATTATTCACAATTGCTAAAAGATGGAAGCAACCCAAATGTCCATCAACTGATGAATGGATAAACAGAATGTGGAATATACATACAGTGGAATATTATTCAGCTGTATAAAGGAATGAAGTCCTGATGCATGTGACAACATGGATGACTTTGAGGATATTATTTTGAGTGAAATAAGCCAAATACCAAAAGATAAAAGATTGTATGAGTTCACTGTTATAAACTAATTAGACTAAGCAACTGATGGAGTTGGAATCTAGAATACCGGATATCAGGGAGTTTAGAGAATGGGGAGTTGATGCTTAACTTGCATAGAATTTCTGTTTAGGTTGATGGTAAAGGTTTGGAAATGGATGGTGGTGATGGCAGGACATTATTGTGAGTGTAATCAACAGCACTGAACTATAGAGGTGAATATGGTTTAAAAGGGAAATTTTAGGATGTACATATTAACATTATAAAAATTAGAAGAGGAAACATAGAACTGTGTAACACAGTGAACCCTACTGTAGACAACAAACTATAGTTAATAGTACAAGTATAAGAATGTTCTTTCATGAATTATAACAAATGTATGATACTACTATAAGGTAGCAATAATAGGATGGTATATGGGGAAAATAAAACTAAAGTAAATAATGGATGATAGAACTATTTTAATAATCTTTCGTCAATTGTAACAAAGGTAACTGCTGTTAAAAAACAGTACAATTATTTTAAAAAGTGCTATCATCAATTGTAATAAATGTTCCACACTAATGAAAGGTGTTGATGGTGGGGTACTGAACAGGAATCCTATATTTTATGTATGATTGTTTTGGAAACTCACAATTTCTCTAATTTAAAAAAAAAAGAAAAAAAGAAAGGGGACAGACCCACTCTCAGTTCCTCTGGTAAACTGTGAAGGGAAAAAAGCATAAACAGAACATAGAATAAAATTCTGCTTAGGATCTTTATACGTTGTAAATTAAACTAGGTATTTTAATAAGTTATAGTTCTTCATGGTATTGAAACCAATCGATAAGATCTATACTATAGTACAATAGTCTAGCCAATTGCCACTAAAAGAATTAGTTTCATTCTCATTTAAAAGTTGGTTTTTTTTGGCTGGACAGAGACTAAGTGGTTCACTTTAACCATCTGCAATCTAAAATAGTAGATAATGAAAACAAAAACTATACCTGTGCTTAAGAAAAACTATCCGATATCAATTTAATAACTCTTCAATAATGGAATGTATAGAAATAACTTTTCCATACATTTAAAAGTATGTAGTCAGGTGATGACAAAGACAAGGCCATCAGGATCTCAACACAACATGAGTTCTTCCACCACCACCTTCAGACCCGCCTGCCTTTTTAGAACTCTCTTCTCCACCTGCAGCCCTTGGTCACTTTCAAGAACAGCCTCATCTCAGCCAAGACTCACGTCAGGGATCAAACGGTCTTGTCCAGTTTAAAGAGAGCTTCGGTCTTCCATCCACACAGAAGCCTTCCCTATTCCTCCCCACCTCTGTCCCAGCTTAGGATTAGGTAGGTGGGGCCTTGTGGGAGGGACACGGTCTGCTTTCCAGCCCTCACTGAGCATCCACTCTTCAAGTCAACCCTCCTCTCTGGGTACCTTCAGCTTTCCCCTTCCTCCAACTTTTGGGCCTGGGGGGATGGATGGCAGAAGGAAGCACACAGCTCTTACGTGACTGATGCTGTTGTAACATGGCTATTGGTACCAAGTGGGGCAGATGCCCAGACACTAACTGGCTTTTTCTTGTGAACAAATCTGTGGGTTCTTGGAGCCACTGCATAGTTCCCTCTCAGGGTGATCAATATATTTGGCTGGTCCTCTTATGACACCCCCTCAGCTTCTGCCACTGGCAGTCCACCTCCCAGACTCATTGCTGCCACTCTCATGGGCAGTGTACCTTCCTTCTCCCACAAGTACTTGGCCTAAGGAATGGTCACAAATTCTTCCCACAGACAATGTTTGAAGGCTAAGCTGATTTCACCAATGCCATCTTTCCTGACCCTTCTGCTCTAGCCTGCTCCAGACACTTCCTACCTTCTCCATTCTCTAGACTGGAAGCAGGCTCTGTCTAATCAAGAGGAAAGGTGCCCATCTCCCCTTCTTACAGCTCCCTGATGATACTTCCATTCTTCCCCAGCTAAGTCAGAGACTCCATATTTCAATGACTCTTGTCTGACATAGGTTTCTATCATATAGGCTAAACGGGGGGATGGGGGTGATGGCTGAAGGACCAGGTCAGTTCTTTCATAGCCAGTTCTACAGGGGAAGCAAGTAGACATCTGCAAGAAACCCAAATGTAAACTCCTAAAAGGAAAGGAACAGATAATTTTAAACTTTCATAAACTCTTCTAACTTGAGACTAGGAAAATGATCCCCAACACATTTTATGTGACTTTTATGATCTTGAAGCAAACATCAGGAAAATACACAATTAGAAAAAATATTGAGGCACAAATTAATTTATGAACATAGGTGCAAATATTATACATAAAATATTAGCAAACTGAATACAGTAATCCATAAAAACATACGGTCAAGATGGGTTTATTCTAAAAATTCAAGAATGGCTGAAGGTTAAAAAACCTTTTAATGTGATTCAATATAAGCAGAAAAACATGATTATCTCAATACATGCAGAAAAAATCATTTAGTAAGAACCCAATATCTGTTACGATAAAGCTCTTCATCAACTAGGAATAGAAGGAAACTTACCTAATTTTACCAAAGCCGCCCAGTAAACATCCTACTTAGTGATGAGGAATTGGAAACATTCCTTCTACCATCAGGAACAGCACAAAGATATCTGTTATTACTGCTATTTTGCCTCTCAGCAGGTATCATAAAGAAAATAAAGTGAGGCATAAGGATTGGAAAAAATTTTTTAGGTTGATATTTACAATGTGTTTTACTACAAAGAAAATGAAGGAATGTCTACAGACTATTACATCTTTTTAGAAGGTCAGCAAAATTGCTTAATACAACACAGAAATCATTTGCCTCTTTATACATCAGCAAGAACCAATTACAAGTCTATTTTTAAAATCCCATTTATAAGATACTTAGGAATAAATCTAATAAAAGCTGGTGTAAGACCTTTATAGGGAAAATTACATAATCTTATTGAAGGACTCGGAAGAAGGTCTAAATAAATAGCAGGAACTATTCCAAAGTTCAGCAAGGAAAGAAACAATGCCAAGAAGATGTCAGTTTCCCCTAATTAACATATAAATTAAATGTAATTTCAATTTCAATCAAAACTTCACTAGAGATTTTCAGGGAACTCCATAAACTAATTCTAAAATTCTTATGAAAAGTAAATAACTAAGAATAGCCAAGAAAATTGTGAAAAACTTAGTAATATATCCTACTGAGCATCAGGGTTCCCTATGAATCCATAGATGTTAAAACCACGCGGGGTGCTCCCATAGAGCAGTCAAGGGAACTCAGAAACCGACCCATGAATACATGGGTAGAGGGTCTGTGGAAAGGGTGGTGTTACAGACCACTGGGAGAAATATAGCACCTTAAGAAGTGGTGTAGAGAAAAGTGGCTATCCAGATGGAAAACTATTAGTGCCCTCCCCTACTTGATATACAAAGTTAATTCCTGATAGTGACCTAAACATAAATGCAAATCTATCAAACCTATAGGATAAAATGTGGAAAATAAGTTTGTGATACTGGGGTCATGAAGAATTTCATAAACAAGATCATAAAGTAGAAGAAAAAGTTTAACTATGTTAATATTTTAAAATTCTATAAAATAGAAGCACTTATTAAAATTAATGCCAAATCTCAGGCTGAGAGAAGTTTGCAAAGCACATAGCCACCAAAGAACTTGTATCCAGAATATAAAAGAACTAAAAATCAATAAGATAAAAATGTATAACTTATTTAAAATAGGCAAAGACCATGCATTGAGGAAATGTGAATAGCCAATAAACATATTAGAAGATATTTAAAATATTCAAACTCACTAGTAATTAGAGAAAGTAAATTTAAAAGGAAGGTGCTTTTTAACATCCAATAGTATTGGCCAATACTTTAAAGTATCATATTATCTAGTATTGGCAAAGACAGGGGACTCATATATTGTTATTATACTCATATAAATTAAAAGAGCCACTTTAGAAAATAGTCTGGTAATACACATATAGAGTTGAAAAGATGTTTCCTCACTTAATGATGCTGCAATGTCATAGTGAGATACCTATACTGGAGAAATGTTCCTACCTGTACAAGGAACCATGTGCAATGCTTTTTGAAACAAAGGAAAGGAAAACCACCTAACTGGCCATCCAAATAGGGGCAGTCGACCCAGCGCTGATCTTCAGCCAGCTCCCCCTGGCAGGGCTGTACAGACTGTTACACTATGGCCTATCTCACCGGTCAGAGCCGATGAATCACTACCATTAAGTATCTTGAATACCACCTCTAGAATAAATCGTGGTTCATTCATCCAACAGGATGTTATTCCACAGGTAAAATGAATGAAAGAATTCTGTAAGTATTCATATGCATAAATCTCAAAAACATAATGTTGAATGAAAAGCAAGTCTGTAGAAAGATGTCATACGTGTGAAAAAACACAAAAATACTCTTGTTTAAAGAGGCATAATTATGCAGTAAAGGTATTAAAAATATGGATGGAATCGCTATACCAAATATGTACTAAATTCAGGATAGTGGACACCACTGGAATGAAGGGAGAAATGGAAATGGTGACTTCTACTCCATCAATAAAATTTTATGTCTCATTTTTAAAAGGACCCAAAGCAAACATGCAAACTACTGACATTTATTAAACAAAAGTGATGGAACTTGGGCTGCCTATTTAATTATTTTTTAATATTTGTGCAGATCTGAAATAGTTTATAATTATTTTCTCAATTTTAAGAGATTCTGTTATCAAAATATTTAAAGCTTTCAACTATTATAGCTGCAATTCACAAAATAAAGGAGAATGAAAAATTTCTATGGATAAAAAACACCAGTTAGAGAGTTATTAATCACAGTAAAAATGCATCCATTATATAGTGCACAAAATAGAAAGTTTCCATGATGCAATCACAATTATTCAATAATAATGTGATTTGCATTTAACTTTTCTGAAATAGTCCTACTTCATAAATCATCTTTCTTGTAGATATTATATAACCACTAATCTGAGTATAATTTCGGAAGCAAATTACAGTAGTTAGTTTGGAAAGGCTTTTTGTTTTTTCCAAAAAGAAAGTCTCACAGAATTACCACAAAGCATAGGATATTCATATTTCTCCCGCAAAATTCACATTATATTTTATTCTTCAAAGTAATCATCTAAAAAATAATAAAGGACATAGTGAACACCTTGGTAAGGGAACAGTTTGCTACTTTCAACAAAAAGTTCACTAGAAAGTTAACTATAATATTTACATACAGAGGAGCATTGATGTCTGTGTACCAACATCCGTCAAAGCCTGTGCTACTTCTCTTCTTTTTTTCTTCCTTTCCACGCTTTTCCTGAAGTTTCCTGTCTGCTGCTTCTTTGTCTTTGGCTCGTTTGAAGCAGTAAGCCTTTTCCTGCTCTCGGATTTGTTGTTCAATTACTGGGTAGTTCTGCAGTGCCTGAATTCTTTCTGAACGTTCTATTTCTTTACCATCCAACCACTTAAATGAAAACAACCAACAAAGTACAATTATTCAAACGTAGCAATGCAAAACAGTTGCAAGTTGATTTTGATTGGAATATTTTAAACTTTGAAATAATAATGTATCATGGTGATAGGAAATTAAAATCAAAGTAATTAGTGGGAAATATCAGAAACATTGATCTAAATCAATGTTTATTTCATACAATTAACACAGTTTACAAACTATCTCTACTCCTAATAATAGTAAGTAGGCATACTGTCAAAACTGATAATTACTGTCAAGTTCTAAAATGCGTTAATTTTATAACTGCTGACTATTTCAAGAATTTGAATGCCTCAAGGCAAATCATAGCCCCCAAATCAATCAAGGACACTACCCAAATGGTCTCTACATAAATTGAGCTCTAATACAAATGAGCCCATGGGTTGTACCCATGACAACAAGATACACAGAGTAATACCATTAATCATTATGGGTCACTGTTAAGCCCTGATATTTTTATAATAACATTCCTAATTGAAATATTAAAATTAAAACACCAACTTAAAACCTGAAGGAGGAAAGGCCCATGAATCAAGAAATGCAGATGGCCTCTAGAAGCTGACAAGGCAAGGAAATGGGTTCTCTGCTAACAATTTCATTTTAGTCCAGAGATACCTACTGTAGATTTCTGACCTCCAGAATAGTAAGATAATAAGTTTGCATGTTTTAAGCCAATAAATTTGTGGTAATTTTTTATAACACCAATAGGAAACTGATACTGATGGAAAAACACACACAAAAAAGTAGTAAAATAAAAATGAAAACAATTACCAGGACCAGCTAAATTGTATAAGAGAATTAAATGTGGAGATTTGGAAACCAAGAATTTAAAATACGTTTGATCATAAGAACTCTTATGGCTTCTATAGGTAGAGTGCATATTTGTCTCTGAGTTTCCTAGCAGCTGTAACAAAATTAAAAACTAACCAACCAACCAAACAAACAAAAAACCTGACCAGTTGCATGATTCTTCACTACCTTTAATTTTAAAATATACTAGTTTTCCCTAATATTTCCCCTAATATTTAGTTCTAAAACACATTTCTGAAGTCGAGTTTCATAACAGAGATCCTGAAAAATACCATGCATGATTTCCCTAGAAATGATCCTCACAGCAGCAGGCTTCATAAGGCTGTTTCTTCTTGCACCCTTCAATGAAAGAGGTCACAATGATATATTCTAACACAATATAATCTATTCTTCAAGGTGATAAGCAACTGTGAGCCAAATAATTAGCCTTTGTCTAAAAAAAAATAATAACCTGGTTTATTCTAGATTTAAGAGCTAAACAATTTGGAAGCTTTTGAGTAAGTATTTTTTTTCACCTGAGTTTTTTTTTATTTTTTATTTTTTTATTTTATTGACTTTGAATAATATTACATTAAAAATATATATGTGAGGTCCCATTCATCCCCACCCCCCCACCCCACCTCTCCCCCCCACCCCCCCCAGCAACACTCCCTCCCATCATCATGACACATCCATTGGATTTGGTAAGTACATCTTTGGGCACCTCTGCACCTCATAGTCAATGGTCCACACCATGGCCCATACTCTCCCCCATTCCATCCAGTGGGCCCTGTTTCACCTGAGTTTTGATATCAATGATGAACGCTCTGACCTGTATCTGGGGTACAGAGAATTAAGTATTTTTTAAGTATGCTTCCTTATATTTTAGTTAAATAAATATTGGTTTGATTTAGACCTACTATTCCTAAAAGAGTCTAACAACTAAACATCCTGGCTCCTTACAGATGGGAAGCAAAGAAGCATGTATTGAAAGGTGATGGCAAATTTTGGGTTGTACCACATGTCTGCCAGTAACTGTTCTATGGATCTTCTTACTGGTTCTCAATTTACTTGAAGAATTCTATTGGGTAGTCTTCAAAATTGGCCTAAGTTTCCTTCAATCCAGAAAGCACATCTGAGTTTAGAAGGCCTAACTAATGGAGAGATTAAGATTTTAAGCAGAGAGTTTTAGTATTTTTGTATTTTTCTTCACTTCCCACATCACAGAAGTAGAGCATCCACACTTAAAATAAATCGTGCATGCTTGCAGCAAAGGGAAGAAAAACTAAGACTTATTGAGGGCCTCCCAGGAGTCCTTTAATGTGGGAATTATTATCCCATGATAGATGAGGAAAATGAGGCCTGCAACTCATAGGTAGTGCAGACAGAAGTTGAACCCTGGTCTGTCTACTACGCAGTCATTTTTCATTACACTAAGGGCCAGCTTCCTACCTGGAGAAACTCAAACACTGGGAAAATTGTTCTGCCACACACCTCTACTACATAGCTGAAAAATAACTACTCTACCACAATCCCTTTTCAAGTAGATTATAAGATTTCAATGAAATGGTAATTAAGATTGTAAGACGAGGACCTATTTTTAAATACTAGTAAACACATTTATGGACACTATTTTTCAAATAAGAGGCACTTGTCTATTTTAGCAGCTTATTCTGAGCAGTCTTTCTGAAAGGAAAGGCTTGATCCAAAGCCTATACATGAAGCCAGAGAGAAGCAGGGAGTGTGATCACGGTGTGAAATGTGGAGGCTTTGGGGTCTGAGCTATCTGTGCCACTCAGCAGGTGGGTCTACCTAACTAAGAAGCATTTCCACCTGAGTCCTGGTTTGCACAACTGCAACTGATCATCTCCTTGCAAGGCAACCGTGAGCTCAGCAATTTCTTGTGCAAAGCACCTGGCATCACCCCTTGGGCCTTAATTCAAGTACCTGCTGGATGGCTCTCCCGCAATTCTAGCCAGAACGTGGCAGCGGTGATGCAGAGTTCAGCTGTGATGACCAGCCACAGGGCCTCTGTGGCCCCTCAACCTTTCCAGGGAAATGGTCCACAGCGTTACACTCCAGGATTCATATCTATGATATTCTGGTTCTCATCAATTCATTTTTTAGGAAATCGGTGTACAATAGTTATCAACCTGGGTTACATTTGAGCAAAATTTATCATTTATTCTAAGTTTACATTCATGATTCAATGATCTGAGCCACTCATTCTTAGAAATTTTACAGTAGAGGACAGGTGTTCCATTAATCCAGCAGTCAAGCATCCCAACTACACAGAACACAGCTTTCTGAGAAACAAACGTCCTCTGAGAAAGGAAGAAAATGCCTGTCAGAAAGCCCATCATACAAAGAACCATAGTCAGGTTGGGAACTCCTGGAAATTCATGGAAAATTAACATTACTGCTTTAATATGCTCAGGTGTATAATTTTCCTAGAAAACACTGTTTTTTCTAGATTCCAAAAACAGTGGATGGAAGAGACAACGGTGTGAGAGACTTGAGAGGTAGAGGAGCAGTTCTCCAGGGGGCCGGTCCCCAGGACCAGCCGCATCGCATCACCTGGGAGCCTGTCAGAAATTCAAGTTGTTTAGATCCAGGACAGACATGGCAACCTGCCTATTAGAAAGCCCTCCAGGTATTCTGATGAAGGCCAAAGTTTGAGATCCATGGACACAGAGAATGAGTTAAGAGGAAGCAATGATGGAACAAAGGTGTATATAGCCCTCTCAATGACCCTAAGCTTTTGGTTTGATGTTAGTAATAATGAATGCTTGTCATAATGATGATTTGAAGGCACCAAGAAATAGTTAAATTAAGTTCTGTATGCTCTCAATAAGAAATGGGGGAAGAGTGCAATTTATTTCACCAAGGTTCAATAAAACTATTAAGACCATTTTAAAGGTTCAGTAAGTCAAAGAATTCGTTACAATTCCTTGGAAAATTCCACTCTCTGAGGCAACACATTCCCTAACAGAGCCATGAAGAAATCAGGAATTATCGTGGCTACTTGTTTTCATTTTTCTGTGCTTTTTGCATCATTAAAATAAGCGTACTTTTAGTTGTTGAAGAGTTGCCACCACAAACTGCCGATAGCCTTCAAAGTCAGCACATGGGTTACCCATGAGAAAGAGCTCCTTCAGATGAATATTGTGCTGCAGGGTTTGAATGCTGCTCAGCTCTCCAATGAAATTTACCGTCAAGTCAAGTTTCGTCAGCCCTTCACATCCTGTGGAGAAAAAGAAAACAAAGGGGAAAAAACTACAGAAGGTAATAAAATCCATGTAATAACACATAGAAATAACAGTTGCAATATTTTAAGTCTGCTGATAAATTTCATTGCTCACCAAGAAGTGCTGGGATTTTTTTCCCAGAAATTTCAACTCAAAGGCTTAGGCTTAACTCCCCTTTCTATTGATCTTCCCATATTTTTGACCCACAGTCTCTCCAGCTAGAGAAGATCCCTTCCCTGCCCATATCTGCAAGCCCTGGGCTGGTTAACATCTAGATTTAGTCATTACCTGGCATGAAGAAAGCCAAGCATAAGCGGCTGCTGGGGTGGATGCTATTGGGGAGGACACCTGGACTCTCTCCCCTTGAGAGCTTTGCCAGGTAGTCCGGACAAATCTTACTGTGGAGGGCGACAGTGGGAAGTGTCCCCAAAAGGAAAGGCATTCATAAAACCATGCACTGGAACCAGTATTTGTGAAGACACCATAAAGAAACAGAATGGTTCCAAGAACTGAAATGAAGGTCCAAAAAGTAAAGAACAAGAGGGTTTTGGTTATCACTGGAATAAGAGAAAAAGGGTGGAAGTCACTGAAGCAGAGTTTTGTAGTAAATCTGGCCCATTTACCTTCATCATAGAGACAGCCGGATGCTATAGCATTTGAATCAAATTCAACTTTGAATTTTGAATTAATTCCTCTCATTCTTATTCGATGAGAACTTGGTGGTTAGGACAGCAGACTTTGGGATTAGACAAGAGTTCAGGCCCCACTTCTGTCAGACCCTTGCTATGTGGCCTCAGAAAAATTTTAAGCCTCAGTCTATAAAACCTGTAAAACCACAATAGCATCACTAGCCAATTCAGAGTTGTGCTGATAATATAAGACAATTCACATAAAGTGCTTAGAACCGTGCTTCACATTGAGAGGGTCGGTAAACATCACTAGGATTAGAACTAGACCAATGATCACTCTATTCTGATTATCACATCACTTCTTAAATTATGTATCTATAGAGAAAAAAGAATGCATGGCTGTCCCACAAGCAAAGGGTTTACAGTTTTGGGATTTTTCACTATAATCTAATGAAAAGTTGACCTGCTTTATATAGCAGCTTTTATGGGGTTGGTTTGGTACAAAGCTGTCTCTGCCTGTGACTGACTCATGCTTTGACAGGGAAGACTTTGGAGGCTTCAATATTACGAGAGCCTTCTCTGGGGAAAGGAGAAAAAGACAGTCATGCCAGAAAAATATAATTAAATGTGCAAAGGCAGCAAGAGGTGAGTCTGGAAAAGAAGGCAGAATCCAGAAGTAGGTAATACCCACTGAGATTCTGTATGCCACACTTAATTCAGTGGCCCTGCTTTCTCAGTCCCAATGCTGGCTTAACCCGTTGTTATCTGGCTTCCACACCCAACATCTACCAGACTTGCTCCTCTAAAGGTAACCAAGAACCTTCCTATTGAAAAATATAACAGACCTTCTTGAACCTATCATTTTACTAAAACAATCTGCTGCATGGGGCACAAGTGACCAGGAATTCTTAAATCTCTCACTTGTCTATTAGTGATACTAATCCTTGTTCTCTTGATAATGTGGTTTATTCCCCCTTGATCTCTTTTATGACTTCTACACTCCTTAAATGATGATGTCATTGAGAGTTCCAACCTTAATATAATACTCTCACTTCTTCAAGAGTGGCTACTCTTCTCCCAAGTCTACACTCCAGCCACCCTGTCTCTCCTTTGGGTCCTTCTAGGACAGCCAGAACACAACCAATCACACACTCTCTAACACACACACACTACTCTGCCTCACGTTACTTCTCTGAATATAGCATTTACCACTATTTGATATTTTTCCTTTTTGTGTGTTTGGGTGATTGTCTCTTACTATTAGAATTAAAGTTCCTTGGAGACTTAAACTGTCTTGCTCACTGCTGTATTTACCATGTATAAAAAGACTCTTTGGCATAAACCAGGAGATCAAGAAATGTGGAAAGAAGGAGGAGATGGAGGAAAAAAGGAAGGAAAGAAGAGGAGGAAGGAGGGAAGAAAGAATTAGAGAGGAAGACGAAAAAAGAAGAATGGGTAAATGGGTAATTGGAGCAGATTAGTCTACAGGAAAATGATTAGTTGACTAAGGAGAAAACTAAAGGAAGCACAATTTCAAAGATAATTAAGAATTAAGGAAGAAATGGGATTTACAAGAGTAAGTCTAGGTCAAAGTCCTTCATTACAACCAGGTGACCATTATAGTTAGATATTAAATTACAGCAAATATAATTACATGATGTAGAATAAAGCATTACAAGCAGAGAGAGAAAAGAAACCTACATGCCCAATGATATAAAACTGGTTAGGCAAATTCTAATATATCTACTCAATGCACTATTATAAGGACATTAAAAATGATCGTTGCAGAAAAACTGTATCACAGCATGGGGGAAAAAGCTTATGATAGAATGTAAAGTGGAAAAAGTAGGATATAGCCCTGCCTATATGCTGTAAGTACAGTAATGTAAGAGAAAAGACTGAGAAAGCAAATTAAGCAAAATGATAACAGTAAGAGTAGAATTAAGCATAATCTTTATTTTTTTAAACCTTTCTCAAATCATGGCTATATTTGAGATTATTTATATACATAGAAGAATAAAGACAGAATAAAGACAGAAGGAAAATGACAGAAAACTAAGATATATGTTAGTACAGTTTTTCTGAATGTCATAAATATGCTTTTTAGGCATATAATATCCTTATTAACTGTTTGGCTAATATTTATTTAGTGTTTCCTCTGTTAAGCCCTTCATAAATAGTATCCCATGTAATCCTCACAACAGGTCTCTGAGGGAGAAATTATAATTATCATCCCTATTTTCAGGCCAAGTAGCTGAGTCCGGGGGCTTGACTGCAAGATGGTGCCATCAATTCCTTCCCTCCCCGTGTACGCATTCCATCCTTCCTGGAGATGGCACCTAGTCCTTCTCCCCACCCCTTGAATCTGGGCTGGCCCTGGGCACCTACCTGGTCTCTACTACGGCAACAACAATGTTCTGGGGCTTCTGAAGGCAGGTCCTAAGAAGCCTTGCAACTTTTGCCTGGACCTCTTGGAATGCTTGCCTGGGAAGGCCTGCTCTCACAGGAATTACTCTGGGACATACCAGAAGCCATATAAAAAGTCTGGCTGCCTTGAGACTGCCACGCTATGAGAGGCCAAGCTAAGCTAAAGGGTCCTGACAGGCCAAGCAACAGCCCTGGACAGGTAAATGAGGAGCCATTGTGGAAGTGGAGCCTCTAACAACAGCCACCCCCGCTGAGGCCATATGGACGAGAAATTGCCCAGTCACACTCCTGAATTCCCACAAAATTGTGAGAAGAAAAAAGGGTATTTTAAGGTACCAAGTTTTGAGGCTGTTTCGCTGCAATTGATAACTGAAACTCTAAGACAATTGGCCTAAGATATTACCAAAGTTCACACAACAACTAAATGGAATAGTGTGGATTTGAACCCAGGTTCGCCCTGCTGAAAAACTTCTCTTAACTGGTATACTAGAGGACCTCTTTTCCAATGTTAGCTACTATTATGAGCGTGATTACTATCATCATCATCATCACCACTGCCTTTAAATTCCTGACATAAAACATTGTGGGACACAAATTTGGGTCTATAAGAGAAAGCAGTTTTAAGCACAACCCAGCAGACGGGTGAGTCCAGTATAGGACTTGGCTGGAATCAGCCTCGAAGAGGGAGTTCTGAGGGAGGTGGAATAAGAAAGGCTAGAAGAGCTGCAGCAGGAAAGTGAGCAGAATCGCCCTTCCCAAGAAAGTGTTGATTCAAAAGAGAAGTCACCATGAATGGGTCCGGAGCCCACAGGGTTACTGCAGGACAGGGATGTACCCCAAAGAAGCAGAGGCTGTGCTGGGAGGTAGTAAGATAAGCAGCTAACTAGAAGAGAAGGTACCAGATTCTGGCAATTACTTATTAGCTAGGACCCAAAGGCACTAACCACAATGAGGTAGACTCCACACACACTAGATTGGCTAAATTAACAATTGAAATGATAGAAATACTTTGGAAACCTGGCAGAATCTTGAAAAGTCAAACATACCCTTACAGTTTGACTTACCCATACCACTCACAGGTATTTTCCCAAGGAAAATGAAAATATATATCCACACAAAGACTTTTACATGAAGTTCACAGCAATTAGATTTACAGTAGCCCCTAGCTGGAAATATACCAAAGTCCATCAATAGGTCAATGGATAAACAAAATTTGGTATAGCTATACAATGGAATATTTCCCAGCAATAAAAAGGAGTGAACCATTCACATAAAACAAAATAGATGAAACTCAAAATCATTATACTGTGTGAAAGAAATGAAATTCAAAAAGAGTATATACTCTTAGATTGTACAATTATTTATTATTATTTTTCAAGGAGGTAGTGGGGATCAATCCCAGGACCTCATACATGGGAAGCAGGCATTCAAACACTTGAGCTACATCAGCTCCCAGATGGCACACTTTAAAATGGGTAGATTTTATTGCATGTAAGTTCTTATCCAATAATATTGATAAAAATTGAGGGTAAAATTGAGACTTTTGCAGAAAAAAATTTGAGAAAACTTAAAATAAGAACTCTTCAGGAATTTCTAGAAGATATTTTTGAAGAAGAAAAGTAATCTCAAGCATATCATCTGAGATTCAACAAGGAAGAGTGAATACATAAAATGATAAAAAATTAATTTAAATCCAAATATTGTCTTAAAAGAAATAGCAATAAAAATAACAATGATCACGATGTCATCTAATTCATAGGTTTTAAACTAAAATGACATTGATAAACAATAGTATGTAAATCACTAATGAGGGTGATAACAGCTTCTAAAATCTGTACATTGTAAGAGTGATTAATCACCAATAGAGTATGAAAGTGCGGAAGAAGAAAAAAGTGAACAAAGATTACAAAAAAGTAATTAATAAAGGTAAGAAAGGGGAGAAAAGCAAAAAAGAACATGAAAAATACAAACAGAAAAGATGGTAGACTCATGTCCAAATAGATCAATAAGCAGAAATAAACTAGATTACTCAGATAAAACAGACGGTCAGATTCATTTTTTAATCCAGCTCTATTATTGCTCACAAGAGACATACCTAAATCCTTAGGCCATGGAGAGGCTGAAAAGAACAAAATTTAAAAATGCATAGCAGGCAAAAATTAACCAAAAGAAATCTAGCGTATTGTTAACAATAATATAAAAATAGACATTAAAACAAAAAGCAGTACTAGGGATAAAAAGGTCAATACTAATGACAAAAGTTTCAAAAGATAAGGATAAATGAACAAATCCACCATTATCATGGAGTAGATTGCTACCATATTTTAATCAGAAATTAAGTGTAAGCCTATATACCAAAAGTAAGAACCAAGATCTGTTCCCAGAATGCACGTAGCCAAGCCAGAGGCAGAGTTTTGAGAGGCCATCTCTGAAATGACAAGCTAATCAAGAAAAAATGATCTGTAGGTATTAACATTTGGAGATTTCTTCCAATAAAAAAGCCCAAATTTTTAAAAATAAAAACTAGAACTCTACCTTGTTACTCAATGATTCCAAGTTACCTCTACCAACCCCTGCTACTGTCATCCCTGCCCCACCACACAAATTGCTTCCACTATACTTTTGAGAGTATCTTATTTATGACTGAGCAACCAAGGATCACCCAGCATTTGAGGAAAGCTTCTAATACAGAAGAATCAAAACAAACCAACCACAAAAACATACAAGCACAGGCTCAGACACACATGTGCACACATATGCACTCACACATCAGAGACGAGGAGACAATGCAGGGAGGCACAAAGAACTTTAAAAAAAAACTATAAGCAATATCCTTAGAGAGATGAGAGAAGATACTGTACCCCTGAAACAAGAAATAAGATGCTGTGAAAAGTATATTAGGTAAAATGAGCTCTTGAAAGCTATAAATCTGACAGCAGAAATTTTAAATAAAAAAAAAAAAAGTTGGAAGGCAAAGTTGAAGGAATCTTAGGAAGAACAGATGGGAAGAGAATTGGTGCTGCAGGGATAATTACCGGACATTGTATGTCCTCCCATGGCCACTGGGTGGAATGTGGGCGAGTGTGGGCTATGGTGTGGACCATTGACCATGAGGTGCAGCAATGCTCAGAGATGTATTTACCAAATGCAATGAATGTCTCATGATGATGGAAGAGAATGTTGCTATGGGGGGAGTAGTGGGGTGAGGGTGGTGGGGGGTATATGGGGACCTCATATTTTTTTAATGTAATATTTAAAAAATGAATAAAGACAAAAAAGTAAAAAATAAAGGACATGCCTTCAAAAAAAAGGGAAGAGAACTGGAATGAGAGAAAAGATAAGGAAAGTAGATTATCTATTCCAAAGGTTCAATAACTAAACAGTCAGAGTCTCACAAAAAGAGAAACAAGAACATCAGAGGAGGAAAGTATCAGACATAAGGTTCTAAGTTGAAAGGACCTACAAAGCATGTGATACAATAAAAGATTACTGGAGGATGTGTTCCATCAAAACAAGAGCACAATTTAAAGAAAGGATGGCATGGGATCCAGGAAGCAGGAACTCCAACAGGGAAGAAAGATAAGGAAGAGCCCAGGCTCGCACTGTACAGCGGGCCTGAAGAACACCTGTCCTTACTGGCACAGGAGGGAGGCCTATGAAGAAACTAAAATGATACAGTGCAATTCTTGATGAGCTAACTGCACTAAGAGGAAAGTGTACAGCTCTGGACAAGTTAGTGGATGAATTCGTGATCAGTGACTAAAAAGTTAAGTAAATGAAAAAATAAATATTAAATAGAGGGAAAATGAAACTTGTACAAATATGGTACACTATATAGCTCACTTGGGAAAAATTTTAAATGGTCATATGATGCAAATGTTGATTTACCCAAAAACGTGATCTAAAAATATAAGCAGGGTAGGTATAAGGAAATTGAGAATGTTGGGGCAGTGTGCAGGGACAAAGCCTGCATCTCCCACAGCAAGAAGTTAATAGGTGATGCCTAAAATAGAAATATCAAGACATCCCAGGGAAACATGATATGAGCACAATATTTAGAAATATTGAGGCACACAGTACAATAAACTAGTGTTGACAACAGTTGCCTCTGTGGAGCAAGATGCAGGGGTATTAGGGTATGGACAGGGAAATATGGCTTTTCAGTATAAACTATGTGTTGTATTTTCAAATTTTTAAACTAGGTATTGTATTACTAGAGTAAAATTATTAATTATTTAAAAGATTAATATCCATAATGTATAAGAATAAATATTTTATGTATTGCAGATTCTACTAGATAGGTAAAGAAAACAATAACTTCCTATCTTCAAAAATAATCTTAAAAATGAAAAAGGAAAGCAAAATCACTATTTCTTTGAAATTAGTAAAAATACAAGCAAAAATTTTTAAAAATAATATTTGCAAGTCTATGAGACAGCAATACTTTACATAATGCAATCTGTTAATACATGCAATAGGCTTTTATATGGTCATTTTTCCCCTTAATCCAGAATTTCATTTGGGGGAAAAGGTCCCAATCAAATACCTCAACTGTAAACAGAGGTAATTTGAACAAATCTATTCAGAGCATTTCTATTCATAATAGCAAACATAATTAAAAATACCTCAAGCACCAAACAATAAGGAGTTATTCAGTTTAAAACACTTCAATACACTTGATAATAGAGTCATTAAATTATAAAAAGTAGACTCTGTCACAATGTGAAGAATGAATATATAACTACACATAAATATAATTAAGTTTCTATTTCTATGTCTGTATGCTTGTTTTGCACTGGCAAAAATGTTAGATATATTTTTTCAAAGTGTAGAAGATACATTTGGTGTAGTCCAACGACATAGATTACATGGTGTTTCTTACATTTACTTTGTGTGGCTCTGAGAGACACTTTAATTATGTTTTTCTTTCACCTATGAAAAGACTGGCATTGCTCAAAATGTCCAACAAATTAAAAATGTTCATGTAGTTTTGGATTGTACTGTAATTTTGTAGACAAAGGACCCTCCAAAAGTTCCTTATATTTTTCAAAGTGATAAATCTCTTTTTTTCCCTTCTACCAGGCCTAGACCTATGAAATTAAACCACATTTGCCATTCTAAAGATGAACACCTCTTGCTGAAATGACCAGGCTTTGCAGTTGGGTATTCCTTCCCCGGACTCGGGGTCCCAGCCTATATCTCCTGCTCTGAGAAGATCCAGCTAGTGGGGGGGGGGGGCGGTTAAGGCCGCAGCAATCCACAACATTGACTTCCCAAGGGGAGAGCTAGACTAGCAAAACACCACCTCTCCTTCCAGGCTAGGATGGCTGAGGAGGAAGGCGGGTAAGAGAAAGAAGTTTATTTTACCCCAGTGAATCTACAAGAGAAAACAACAAAAAAGAATACTAGCTATTTTTGTTGTCCTGCCAACAAAAGCACCAAAAAAACAAAAGAAAAAACTTATTTGAAATGGGCTACTAAGACCTACTTAAGTAGGTGGGCTGAGTGGCTCTCTACCGCCCTCTTCTCTCACCTCGAACCTTTAAAGATCTTTTTTAAAGTACATAGTTTCCAGCAGATAAGATGCAGTACCCCCGTCTCTCCTTTATCCCGGCCATGTCCTGAAACAACGCCGTGGCCAGTGGCTCCACGTCAGAGCTGGAAGGCTGCGTGCCCCAGGAGGCAGCGTCCAGGTAAGAGAGGCTTGGGGCAGACCTTGGGCTACAGTTCCCAGAGCTCAGACGACAGGGGCGGTCTGCCCTCTAGTGGTGAGTGCACAGGACATACTGCAGAAACAACTTCCCGTATAGACTCTCCTCAGAAATTACAGGCCTGGACTTATTCTTGGACTTACTTTTCCTACCACAACACATGCATATAGAGCAAACTTTGCTATTCTATTTGGTTAACGAGAACAAAGAAATAAGGGGGAGGAGTGGCCTCTGTAGCAAACAATGACTCCATCTCTAATGCAGAAAAATGCCAGGGATGGGAAGAATTATCTGAACTCTGGCGCTGATGGTGGGCTTAGGGGCTGAGAGAGTGGTGCCTTCCTAGATGCTGGGGATGAAAACTGAAAATTTATAATGCATTTTTATGTGTTTGTTGACATAAAACCTTAGTAGTCACTGAAATATCAATTTCTACCCTAGAAGGCAAATAGGCTAAAATCCACCATTTCCTATGTAAAACCCTCCTATTTTTAGCAATTGTCAGATGGGAGCTGGGTGGAGAGAACAGCTTGTTGCTTCCATGCCCTGCGCTCTTAAGGAAAGCCTGCTGGCCGGCGCAGCCGCCCCTGCACACAGTAGCCCTGCCAGGCCTGCAGGGGGGCAGGCTGGGAAAGAGAGCCTCACAATCGCAGAACAAACTGCGCACTCCAGCCACCTAATTCACCTAATCCTTTGTGATTATGAACAGACACCAAGAGTTACCAGGCATTTAGAGAAAAATAACAGCACAACATGAAAGGCTGAAAAGCAAAACAGGAAACTTTGGATGAAGAGAGATAATTCAGAGCACTGATGAAACTGAAAAAAAAAAAAAAGTTTTAACAAGTATCTCCTGAGAGATTTTGGAGGATATCTATAAAAGACCACCATAGAAAAACACAAAGACAGATGTGAGTTTCTGAGGATGAAAAATTGTGGCCAAAATAAAGAAGTAGATGTAGATAAAGTGAATTATGGAATGAGCAGGGATGAACATAAAATAATTGTTCTGGAATGTAAAGCTGCTGAAATACTCCAGAATGTAGAACAATAAGACAACTAGGTATAAATAAGGAATACAAGTAAAGAAACATGGAAGATCAATCTAGTACAGCCAAGATCCATCTAAAAGAAATTCTAGGGAAGAGCAGAGAGGAAGGAAAAAAACAACTATCAAAAAGGAAAGAAGGAAGCAAGGAAGGAACTTAAAGAAAAATTAAAGAAATAATTGAAATTAAAGGTGTAAAAAAAACAAAAAAACAACAAAAAAAAACACACCTCCATCTAGCCAGATGCTTGAGACTTTTTTCACAACACTGAGAATAGAGAAAACATTCTTAAACCTCCCAGAGAAAAAGAGGTTTCCATACACTAGAGGCAGAATCAGATTGGCATCAGGCTTTTCATAGGCTATACAGGAATATCTTCAAACTTCTAAGGAAAAATAATTTCATACCTAAAATTCTATATATATCCTGGAAACACTGTTAAAATACTTTAAAGGGGGTGAGGGTGGGGAGGGTCATCTATAATTCTAAATCCAGAAAAAAAATTTTTCAAAAGTGAAATGCAATAAAGACTTCTTCACATAGACAAAAGCTGAAAGAATCCATCACCAATAGACCAGCATAATAAGAAATATTAGTGGAAGTCCTTCAGGTAGAAGAAAATGGTACCAGAGGAGAATGTGAATCTACATGAAGAAATGGAGAGCACCAGGCAATAAGGTAAAAGGTATACTGTAAACCTTAAAACCACCACTAAAAGAACAAAACAAAGAATTACAGCTAACATAAGAAAAGAGATAAAATGAAAACATATAAATATTCAGTCAATCCAAAAGAAAACAGACTAAAGAGTAAACAGAACAGGTAGGATAAAAAGAAAAAGTAAGATAGGACATGTAGAAAAACCTACCATATCACATTATATGTAATAATCTCATTAAATAAAAATGGTTCAAGTGACATCAGTGAAAAGAGTAAAGTAAGGACCTTTGAAAATTCATACCTCCATAATAGCAACCAAAAAACCTGACAAAAAATTGTCAGAATAAACTTTTTCAGAACTCTAGAATTTAACCAAAGGCTTATAGCAAACTTACAAGTATTTATTCAGAAAAAAAAGGTTTGAATATTGATGATAACAGCACGCTTTGTGATATTTCAACTTACCCTACTCCTATCTCCTGCTTTCTAACTCAACAGTAGCTTTGAAAAATAATAGCCTGCACTACTAGCATAGCTGGGCAACCAGCCACCAGAGTCAACAGAATGGAACTAAAGCTCTTTTTAAAAGACTCTTTTCCAAAGAATTATCATTTTCCCTGCATGGTGATTCCCTGGAAGACCCAATTTACAAGGCTGACTGTATGCTAAAAACCATCTCTCTGTTTTGTGGGAGGGAGTACATTTGTTGGAAACAATTACAGGCATGGCTTTAACTTCACAGCTACCTGTAGTGAGGCATAACAGTTGGAGCAAGCCATAGAATGACTAAAAAGCTTAAATGAAATGCTGAGTGATGAAATATATATAAGGACTTTGAAGAACTCTTAGGAAAGACCTGAGAAGGCCATAAGCTCATACAGTTGGCTGACCTCGAGGCTCTGCAAAAGCAGGAAGTGAAGGCTAAGGTACAATTGTAAACTGTGGCTGAGTGTTAAAGAAGTACCTTATACTCACACAGAGCTCCTGAGCAAAGATTGGGAAATGTATTGCTCCAAGGTTCTTTAATGAGAACTCTATGTAATCATTAGCTAACCAAGAAGAAACTACAAGGGCAACACATGCCAAAGAACACACACTTTGAAGAATTAGTTCAGGAAAGTCTGTAAACAAAGAACAATGACAACAAGCAACAACTATACATAACCCTGGGCAGATAAGGGAATATGATTTTCAGAGTTGCCACATTACATCATTCAAAATATCCAGTCTTCAACAAAATATTATGAGATATGTAAAGAACCAAGAAAGTACAGTCCACATACAGTCCATAGGCAGGAAAACAAGCAATCAATAGAAACTATCCCTAAGGAAATCCAGATGCTGTACTTACTAGAAAAAGATTTTAAATCAGTTGCTTAGAATATAGTCAAAGAAATAAATAAAAACCATGTCTAAAGCTCTTTTTAAAAGACTCTTTTCCAAAGAATTATCATTTTCCCTGCATGGTGATTCCCTGGAAGAAAGCATGAGAATGATGGCTCATGACAAAGAAAATATCATAAAGATACAGAAATTATTTTAAAAGACCCATAAAAAATCTAGAGTTGAAAAGTACAATAATTGAAATTAAAATTTAATTAGAAGAGCTCAGCAGATTAGGCAGGCAGGAGAAAGAATCAGGAACTTTGAAGACAGAACATTTGAGATGATCTATTCTGGGGAATTAAAAAAAAAAAGAATGAAGAAAATGAACAGAACCTCAAAGACCTTTGGAATACCATCAAGTGTATCAACATAAACATACAAGGAGTCCTAGAAGGAGAGGGAAAAAAGAGGAAGAAATATTTTGAAGAAATAATGGTTAAAAACTTCCCAAATTTGATGAAACACATTAATGTACACATACAAGAAGCTCAATGAACTCCAGGTATGATAAACTCAATGAGATCCACACCTAGAGATACTTTAACCAAAGATGAAGAGAGACTCTTGAATGTACCCAGCAAGAAAACACTTATCACAAATTAGGGATCCTCAATAAGATCAACAGTGGATTTTTCACCAGAAACCATGTCACCCATAAGGCAGTGGTATGACATATTAAAATGTTATGCAAAAAAAAAAATCTATATCCAACAAAACTATCCTTCAAAATAGAGGGAGAAATTAAGACATTCCTAGATAAACAAAAATGGAGTGTGTCCCTAGCACACCTACCCTACAAGAAACACTAAAAGTATTCCTTCATGCTGAAATGAAATGACATTAGTCAGTAACTTGAATCCATATAAAAAATAAGGAACACAGGCAAAGGTAACTAAATAGATATTAAAAAACATAATATAAGTATATTTTTGTTTGTAACTGTTTTCTTTCTTAACTGATTTTAACAGAGTTCTATATAAAGCAATAATTAAAGCATGTAAATGGACACAAAATTAATAATTATGTAATTTGTGGAAATAACAGAATGGGGGTGGAGCTATCAAGGAACAAAATTTTTGCATACTATTAAAATTAAGTTGGCATTAATCCAAACTAGATAGTAGGATGCTAATTATAATCCCATGGGCAACCAACAAGAAAAAAATAGAGTAAAAGGAAAAAGCAGAAATTAAAATGATACAATAGAAGATATCTATTTAACAAGAAAAAAGGAGCAGAAAAAGACAAAAAGACAAAGTAAAGCATATAGAAAAATAGCAAATGGCAGACAAAAAACTTATTGCATCAGATAAATGGATTGAGCTCTCCAATTAAAAGGCAGAGATTAGCAGAACAGATTAAAAAACAAAATCCAACTATATTCTGTCTATAAGAAACACACTTTAAATCAAAAGGCACAAATACTTGGAAAATGAAAGGATAGAAAACTTACACCATGCAAGCAATAAACAAAAGAGAGCTAATGTGGCTATACAAACATCAGACAAAATAGTCTTTAAGATCAAATTGTTACTAGAGACAAAGAACACTTTATAATAATAAAAAGTCATCAAGAAGATAAAACAATTATGAATATACATAACCAAACAACAAAGCCCCAAAATACATGAAAAAAAAACTAACCGATTTGAAGAGAGAAATAGACAATTCAACAATACAGTTGCAGACTTCAATACCCCTTGTAGCAGTTTGATATTGTTTATGAATTGCAAAAAAATAGATATGGGATTATGCTGGTAAACTGGTCTGTTCCTCAGGGCATATTAGATTATATTGGATTCAGAGGTTTCACTTTTACTTGATTAAATAATGATTCAGGCTTTGATTGGGCCACATCAGAACTTTGAGTCCCCATCCCCTTGGTGGTTGGGGACCTACAGAGGAACCACACTGGAGAGAAGCTTAGAGTTTTAATGCTGCAGTTCGGGAAGTAAGCATACAGAGGAGCAGAAAGAAGGCTCGATTAGACATGGCAGAGGACCGAGGAAGAGAGACCAGCTTTGCCTGAGAATCTAAAGCTGGCCTTGTGGAGTGAGCAGAGCAGCTGAGGCCAGAGAGAGGCAAGCCCTGGGAAGAAAGGAACCCAGGAAGCCTGAACCCTTACAGACATTGGCAGCCATCTTGCTCCAACACATGGCAATAGACTTTGGTGAGGGAGGAACTTATGCTTTATGGCTTCGTAACTGTAAGCTTTTACCCCAAATAAATACCCTTTATAAAAACTAACCAATTTCTGGTATTTTACATCAGCACCTCTTTGGATGATTAATACACTCCTTTTTCAATAATTGATAGAACACATATTCAGAAAACCATGAAACACTGCTAAAAGAAACTAAGGATGATCTAAATAAATGGAAGGATATTTCGTGGTAATGGGTTGGAAGATTAAATATCATTAAGATGCCAATTTTATCCAAACCAATCTACAGATTTAATTCAATCCTGTTAAAAATTCTAATATCCTTCTTTGTAGAATTGGAAAAGCCAATTATTAAGTTTATCTTGACAGGTGAGGATCCCTGAATAGCCAAAAATATATTTTTTAAAAAGGACAAAGTTGGATGACTCTCACTTCCAGACTTTAAAGCATATAATCTAGCTTCAGTGGTAAAAAAACATCATGGTACTAGCATAAAGATAGACTGGACAATGGAATTGAATCAAGAGTTTGGAATTCTAGGGCCAAGTGATTTTTTTTTAAAGATTTATTTTATTTACTCCCAACCCCCACTCCTCCCACCACCTGCATTTCCTGTCTGCTCTCCATGTCCATTTGCTGTGTGTTCTTCTGTGTCTGTTTGTCTTTTCTTCTCATCTTCTTTTTAGGAGTCACCCGGAACAGAACCTGGACTTGCTGACTTGGCAGAGGGGCATTCAATTGCTTGAGTGAACTCAGTTTCCTGGTTTGTTGTGTCTCTTATTGTCTTTCCTTTGTGTCTCTATTTTGTTGCGTCATCTTTCTGCATCAGCTCATGGCACAGACCAGCTCTCTGCAGTGCAGGCCAGCTTGCCTTCACCAGGAGGCCCTAGGAACTGAACCCATGACCCCCATATGGTAGATGGCAGCCAATCACTTGAGCCACATCTGCTTCCCCTCAAGTGATTTTTTGATAAGACTGTCAAACCCATACAGCTGGGTCAGAACATCCTAGTCAACAAATGGTGCTGGGAAAACTGGATATCCATATCTAAAAGAAAGAAAGATGACCCTTATCTCATCCCTTATACAAAAATTAATTCAAAATGGATCAAGGACCGAAATATAGAAACTAGAATCCTAAAACTTCTAGAAGAAAATGTAAGGAAACATCTTCAAGATCTTGTGATTGGTGCTGGTTTCTTGGACCTTATATGCACAGTATGAGCAACAGAAGAAAAACAATAAATGGGACTGCCTCAAAATTAAATGATTTTGTATTCGTATTTCAAACGATTTTGTCAAAAAGGTGAAGACAGCCAAGCTGTTCAATATCACTAGCTATTAGGGAAATGCAGATCAGAACTATAATGAGATATCATCTCACAGCATACAGAATGGCCATTATTTAAAAAAAAAAACAGACAGAAAACTACAAGTGCTATCTCAAGAGGATATGGAGAAATAGGAATACTCCTTCACTGCTGGTGGGAGTGTAAAATGGTGCAGCTTCTGTGGAAAACTATTTGGCAGTCCCTCAGGAAACTAAATATAAAACTGCCATTTGATACAGCAATCCTGCTACTAGGAATATATTCAGAAGAACTGAAAGCAAGGATATTTGCCCACCAATGTTCACAGCACCATTACTCATAATTGCTAGAAGATGGAAATAACCTAAATGTCAACCAATGAATGGATATACAAGATGTGGTATATTCACTAGAGAAACACATGAAAATGTGGAGGAACCGTGAGTAGATTATGTTGAGTGAATAAACCAGACACAAAAGGATGAATATTGGATGGTCTCAACGGTATGTACTAAATACCGTAAGTAGACTTATGGAGTTAGACTATGAAGTGTAGATTGGTGGGAGATGGAATGATATTCCAGGGATAGATGCAGGACATTATATATCCTGCCATAACCCACTAGATGGACTAGGGGAGAGTGTAAATTACAAGGTAAACTATAGTCCACGCTGTGTAGAAGTATTCCAAAATGTATTCATCAAATGCAATTAATGTGCCACACTGATGAAAGAGGTTGTTGATGTGGGAGGAGTGGGGGGTAAATGGGGACCTCATATTTTTTAATGTAACATTTTGTGGAATCTATGTATCTTTTTTAAAAATGATAGTAAAGAAATGAAAATTAAAAAAAGAGATATTAAAGGGAGTGCTGTAGCCTGAAAGGAAAAAAACCAGGGCAAGAGATTTGGAGAAGACTGTAGAAATGAAGATTATTAGAAAGGATAAATTAAAGGGTAATGAAAAGATAGACAATAATAGTATGATATGACAATAGAAAGTCAATGGTCAAAATGGATGAAGTAAGTAATGCCTTTACAGTAATAATATTGAATGTTAATGGATTTAAACTACCCAACCAAAAGACAGAGACTGATAGAATGGATTTTAAAAATCTGAACCATCTATATGCTGCCTACAAGAAACCCATCTCAGATGTAAGGATACAATGAGGTTAAAAGTAAAAGGTTGGAAAAAGGTATTCCATGCAAATAGTAACCAAAAAAGAGCTGGAGTAGCAAAACTAATATCAGACAAAATAGATTTCAAATGCAAAACTGTTATAAGGGATGAAGAAGGTCATTATATATTAATAACATGGGCAATCCACCAAGAAGAAATAACTATACTAAATATTTATGCACCTAACCTGGGTGCCCCAAGATACATGAGGCACTCCCTGGAAAACTGAAGGGAGAAATAGATGTCTCTGCAATAATAGTTCCATACACCACCCTCAGTATTGGATATTGGATAGAACATCTGGCAGAAGATAAATAAAGAATCAGAAAACTTGAATAATTTGTAAAATGAACTAGATGTAAGAGACATTTATAGAGCACTGCACTCAAAACAGCAGGATATACTTTCTTTGTAAGTGCTCATGGATCCCTCTCTAAGATAGACCATATGTTGGATCACATGACAAGTCTCAATAAGTTTAAATAGGGAAATTATACAAAACACTTTCTCTAATCATAACGGAAATTACTGAAGCTGGAAATCAATAATGGACAGAAAAAGGGAAAATTCATAAATATATGGAGATTAAACAATACTCTCTAATCAGTAGCTCAAAGAAAAAACTGCAAAAGAATTCAGCAAATATCTTGAGACAAATGAAAATGAGAATACAATATATCAAAACCTATGGGACACTGCAAAGGCAGTACTGAGAGGGAAATTTATAGCCCTCAATGCTTAAACTAAAAAAGAAGAGCTAGGGAAGTGGATGTGACTCAAGCAATTGGGCTCCCATCTACCATATAGGAGGTTCACGGTTTGATGCCCAGGGCCTCGTGGTGAAGGCAAGCTGGCCCACATGGTGAGCTGGCCCACACGGAGTGCTGGCCTGCATGGAGTGCCGGCTTGAGCAGAGTACTGCCCCATGCGGGAGTGCTGCCCTGCACAGGCGTGCTAGCCCACGTGGAGAGCTGGCACAGCAAGACGATGCAACAAAAAGAGACACAGAGGAGAGAAAAAAGAGGCTCAGCAGATCAGGGATCTGAGGTGGCGCAAGAGAATGATCACCTCTCTCCCATTCTGGAAGGTCCGAGAATCAGTTCCTGAAACCATCTAATGAGAATGCAAGCAAACACAGAAGAACACAAATGGACACAGAGAGCAGACAATGGAGGGAGGGGGCAGAAATAATAAATAAATAAATCTTAAAAAAAAAAAAGAGCTAAAACTGGAGATCTAACTGCATACCTGGAGGAACTAGAAAAACAACAGCAAACTAATCTCAAACCAAGCCAAAGGAAAAGAAATAGTAAATATCAGAGCAGAAATAAATGAAATTGAGAACAAAGAAGCAAAAGAGAGAATCAACAAACCAAAAATTGGTTCTTTGAGAAAAACAACAAAATCAACAAGCCCTTGGCTAGACTGACAAAGAAAAAAAGTGAGAAGACACAAAGAAATCAGAAATGAGGGAGGGAACAATACCACTAACTCCACAGAAATAAGAGTGATCATAAAAGGATACTTTGAACAACTGTATGCCAAAAAACTAGACAATGTAGAGGAGATGGACAAACTCCTAGAAACACACAAACCACCTATACTGACCTAAGAAATGGAAGACCTCAAAACACCAATCACAAATAAAGAGATTGTAATAATCCTCAAAAACCTCCCAAAGATGAAAAGCCCAGGACCAGATGGCTTTATAGGTGAATTTTACCGATCATTCAAAGACAATATATCAATCTTGATCAAGCTCTTCCAAAAAACTGAACAGGAAAGAACGGTACTAAATTTATTCTATGAAGTCAACATGACCTTAATACCAAAGCCAGATAAAGAAACCGCAAAAAAAGAAAATTATAGACCAATATCTCTAATGAATATAGATGTAGAAATTCTCAACAAAATATGTGCAAACAGAATCCAAAAGCACATGAAAAGAATTATACACCTCAATCAAGTGGGTTTTACCCCAGGTACGCAAGGGTAGTTCAACATAAGAAATCAATTAGTGCAATAAACGACATTGATAAACTGAATAAGAAAAATCACATGATCCTCTCAGTTGATGCAGAAAAAGCATTTGAGAAAATACAGCACCCTTTCTTGATTTAAAAAACAACAACAACAATGTAACAGATAGAAATAGAAAAACTTTTCTCAATATGGTAAAAAGCATATATGAAAAACCTACACAAGCATTGTATTCAATGGTGAAAGACTGAAAGCTTTCCTGCTGAGATCAGGAACAAGACAAGGATGCCCGCAGTCACCACTGTTATTCAATTTTGTGCTAGAGGTTCTAGCTAGAGCAATTAGGCTAGATAAAGAAATAAAAGGCACCCACATAGGAAAGGAAGAAGTAAAACTTTCACTATTCACTGATGATATGATCTTATAGCTAGAATCTCCTAAAAAACCCACAACAAAGCTACTAGACCTAATAGACGAGTGAGCAAAGTAGCAGGATACAAGATTAATGCAAAAATCAATAGCTTTTCTATACACTAGTGATGTGCAATCTGATGGAGAAATCAGAAAAAAAAATTCCATTTATAATAGCAACTAAAACAATAAAATATTTAGGAATAAACTTAACCAAGGACAAAAATGACCTGTATTTAGAAAACTACAAAACATTGCTAAAAGAAACTGAAGACTTAAATAAATGGAAGGACATTCTGTGTTCAAGGATTGAATGACTAAATATTTTTAAGATGTCAATTCTACCCAAACTGATTCACAGATTCGATACAATCCAAATAAAAATCCCAACAGCCTTTTATTACAAAAGTGGAAAAACCAATTATCTTGGTTTTGGATGGGTAAGAGGATTTGAATGACCAAAAAGATCTTTAAAAAAAGAAAAAAATTAGAGGACTTTTACTTCTGGACTTTAAAGTATATTACTTAGCTATAGTGGCAAAAACACATGGTACTGGCATAAAGACAGACACATTGACCAATGGAACTGAATTGAGAACTCAGAAATAGGCCCTCACATCTAAAGCCAAATGATTTTTTTAAGATTTATTTTATTGGGAAGCGGTTGTGGCTCAATTGCTAGAATGTCTACCTCCCAAATGGAGGGTCCAGAGTTCTATACCCAGGGCCTCCTGACCCATGTGATTAGCTGGCCTACATGCAGTGCTGCCACACACAAGGAGTGCCGAGCCAAGCAGGGGTGTACCCTGCGTAAGGAAGCCCCACATGCAAGGAGTGCACCCTGAGAGGAGCCGCCCCGTGCGAAAAAAGCACAACCTCCCCAGGAGTGGCACCACATACGTGGAGAGCTGATGCAGCAAGATGACACAACAAAAAAAACAACACATTTTCCCAGTCCTGCATGACAAGAATGCAAGCAGACACAGAAGAACACACAGCAAATGGACACAAAGAGCAGACAACAGGGGGAAAGGGGAGATAAATAAAATAAATATTTTTTTTAAGATTTATTTATTTATTTACCCCCCTCTACTGTTTGTGCAAACTGTCTGCTCTCTGTGTCCATTTATTGCATGCTTGTCTTCTTTTTTTAGGAGGCACTGGGAACTAAACCCAGGACCTCCCATGTGGGAGAGAGGTGCCCAAAGGTTTGAGCCACCTCCACTCCCCACTTATTATATCTCTGTGTGGCTCTTGGTTGCATCATCTTGTTGTGTCATCTTGTTGTGTCAGCTCACTGTCTTTCTCTTCTTTAGGGGGCACTAGGAACTAACTCGGGACCTCCCATGTGATAGGTGTGCACCCAATTGCTTGAGCCACATCCACTTCCAGTCAAGTGATTTTTGACAAGGCAATCAAGCCTTCCCAGCTGGGCCAGAACAGTCTATTCAACAAATGGTGCCACAAGAACTGGCACATCCATATCCAAAAGAAAGAAACAAGACCCCTATCTCACACGTTATACAAAAATTAACTCAAAATGTATCAAGGACCTAAATATAAAAGCAACAACCATAAAACTCCTAGAAGAAAATATAGGAAAATATCTTCAAGATCTTCTGATAGGCAGTAGTTTCTTAAATCTTACATCCAAAGTATAAGCAACAAAAGAAAAAAAGAGATAAATGGGATCTCCTCAAAATTAAACAGCATCTCAAAGGACTTTGTCAAAAGTGTGAAAAGACAGCTGACTCAATGGGAGAAAATAGTTGGCAATCGCATATCCGATAAGGGTTTAATATCCATGATATACAAAGAAATAATACAACTCAACAATAAAAAGACAAACTACCAAATTGAAAAATGGGCAAAAGACTTGAAGATGATTGTCCAAAGAAGAAATACAAATAGTGAAGAAACACATGAAAAAATGTTCAACATAACTAGCAATTAGGGAAATGCAAATCAAAACAACAATGAGATATCGTTTTACACCTAGTATAGTGGCTGCAAACAAAAAGTCAGAAAACTAAATGTTGGAGAGAATGTGGAGTGATAGGAACACTTATTCACTGTTGGTGGGAATGTAGAATGGTACACCCACTGTGAAGTTCCTAAGGAAGTTGAATATAAGCTTGCCATGTGACCTGGCAATATCAATACTAGATATATACCCACAAGAACTGAGAGCAGAGACATGAACAGACATCTGCACATCGATGTTCATAGCAGCATTATTTACAGATGCCAAAAGGTGGAAACAACCCAGGTGTACATCAACTGAAAAATGGATAAACAAATTGTGGTGTATACACATGATGGAATATTATACAGCATTAAGAAGAAATGAAGTCGTGAAACATGTCACAACATGGAAAAACCTGGAGGACATTAGGTTCAGTGAAGCAAGCCAGACACGAATGTGCTATTGTATGGGTATGACAATAGTTGAAAGGGAAAGTCTAAGGTCATGTATATTACTAGAAGGAAACCTAAAAATTTTAACAGGGGACTGTATAAGAGAGTAAAACCTCATGTAAAACATGAATATGGGTGAATTGCATAAATAAGAATGTTTTTACAAAATATAAATACAAATATAATAGAGAGAAGGAAAAAAGAATAACAGCTATGTATGACAGGGGAAGCATAGAGAGGTGATGCATTTTGTTAGTTGCTTATTATCATAGGAATAATGAAAGTGCTCTAAGAATGAAGTGATGAATGCACAGATACGTGATTACACTGAATACCATTGATTTGTATACTTCAGATGGATTTACGCTTTATTAATATGTATCAATAAAATCTATTTGTTTAAAAAAGAATATGGGATTTAGTTTTTTGAGATACATGATTAAGCATTTTTTCTCATCTTCAGTTTTTTCATTAATAAGGAGACCTTGACTATGTCATTTAACTAATCTGTGTTTATCTGTATATCTTTCTGAACAGTATAAGAACAAATGAGTTAGTAGTTGGAATGAGATGAAGAAAAGTGCCTTGGTAGAACTTTTTAGGAGTAATGCTTCCATAATTTGAACTGTCTTTTTGTGCTATTTTATTTTTTTGAATTTGAAATTATTTTTTAAATTAAAAAAAAGGATGGAACAAGTAGACAAAAGATCATCAAGGAAATAGAAGATTTGAATGACACTATAAACAAAATTAGACCTAACAGACATCAATAGCACACTACACCCAATAATAGCAAGCAGAACACACATGCTTCTCAAGGGCTCATGGAACATTCTCCAGTATAGAAGATATGGTAGGTCACAAAACAAGTCTCAATAAATTAAAAATATTGAAATCCTACCAAGTATCTTCTCAGAACACCATGGAATGATCCTAGAAGTTAATAATAGAAGGAAATTTGGGCAATTCACAAACATGTGGAAATTAAACACATATTCCTATATAACCAAGGAATAAAAGAATAAACCACAAGAGAAATTAGAAAATACTTTAAGATGAATGAAAATGAAAACATATCAAACTTATGGGATTCAAAGAAAGCCATACTCAGAAGGAAATTTATATTTGTAAATGCCAATACTTAAAAAAAGAAGAAAAAATCTCAATTCAGTAACCTAATGTTCTATCTTTAGAAATTATAAAAAGAAGAGCAAACTCAACACAAAACAAACAGAAGGAAGGAAATAAAGATTAGAATAGAAATAAATAAAATAGACAACAATAGAGAAAATCAACAAACTCCAAAATTGTTTCTTTGAAAAGATCAACCAAATTAACAGACCTTAAGCTAGACCAACAAAGAATAAAAAAAGAAAACGCAAATTACTAAAATCAGAAATAATAGAGGGAATGGTACTAATGAGCTTACAGAATTAAAAAGGATTATGAAAGAATACAAAGAACAATTTTATGCCAACAAATTAGAAAACCTAGATGAAATGGGAAAGTTCCTAGGAAGACACAAACTACCAAAACTGAATCAAGAAGAAACAGAAAATCTGAACAGACCCATAGCAATTAAAAAACATTGAATTTTTTATCTTTCCGTAAAGAAAAGCCCAAGCACTGGGGATGGTGTATACTCAGGAGACCTGAATCTCTGGACTGTCCATGTGACAGCCAGGCTCTGAGCCTCAGCAGATTTGCAACTCCTACCCTCTGGTTTATTGGACTTATCCTGGCCAGCTATCAGGGAGGTGAAGAAGGTCAACCACCACACCAGGGAGCCAAGTGTACCTACAACTGCAAGCAGGAAAATTACATCCATCATCCATGTGGAATCTAAGCCTCCTCTTGATATAGAGGCAGAGTTGACATAACCATCCCAGGGTCCAAAAGATGGAGGAATAGAATATGGATTAGATATGGGTTAGAGTGGACTTACTGATATTCTACTGTGGAAATATTGTGATTAGTAATGGAAGAAATCATAGCATTGATGTGGAGAAAGTGGCCACAGTAGCTGCTGAGGGTAGGGAGAGAGAAGAAGAGATATGATGTGGGGGCATTTTCAGGACTTGGAGTTGTCCTGGGTGGTACTGCAGGGACAGATGCTGTACAATGTATGTCCTGCCATGGCCCACTGGGTGGACGGGGGGGGAGTGTAAACTACAGTGTAAACCATTATCCATGTGGGGCAGCAGTGCTCCAAAATGTATTCACCAAATGCAATGAATGTCCCATGATGATGAAAGAGGTTGTTGATGTGGGAGGAGTGGGGTGAGGGGGGTAGGGAGTATATGGGGACCTCTTATATTTTTTTAATGTAACATTAAAAAAAAAAGAAAGAAAGAAAATAAAAAGCCCAAGACCAAATGGCTTCATTGGTGAATTTTAACAAATTCAATTTGTTATATTAAAACATGTGTGTGTGTGTGTATATATATTTATATATATAAATAAGTGTGTAAAAAACACCACTTATTTAAATTCACAAATTTTAAAAAGAATTAACACCAATCTTTCATAAATTCTTCCAAAAAGTAGAAGAAGGAACACTTCCTGGCTCATTCTGTGAAGCCAGTATTACCCAGATAGCAAAACCAGACAAAGACTATTCAAGAAAAGAAAGCTACACTAATCCCTCAAAAACTTCTGAGACTAAACTCCTCAACAAATACTAGCAGAACAAATGAACAGCATATAAAAAATATTATATGCCATTACAAGTGGAATTTTTCCCAAGAATGCAAGGTTGGTTCAATATACAGAAAACAATGACTATAATATACATGCTAATAAAGAAAAAAAAAAACAAAAAACACACATGACCTCAAAAGACATAAAAAAAATCTATTTCAATAAATCCCCTTTCATGATAGATTACCCAATGAACTGGGAATAGAAGTGAAGTTCCTCAACCTAATAAAAGACATCTATGAAAAATCCACAGCTAACAGCATACTTAATGGTGAAAGACTGCATGCTTTCACCCTAAAATCAGGAGCAAAACAATGATGTCCACTCTCACCACTTCTATTCAACATTATACTTGTTGTTCTAGACAGGACAAATAACTAGAAAATTAAGTAAAAGCACCCAGATAGGGAAGGCAGAAATAAAACAACTTCTATTTGCAGATTACCTGTATGTATTCCTAAAGAATACATACATACATACAAACACAAAGCTATCAGATAATAATCAAGTTCAGCAAGTTGAAGGTAACAAAAACTAGTTTTATTTCTATACATTAGCACTGAAAAATTCCAATATGAAATTGAAAAAACAATTCCATTATAATTGCATCAAAAGGATAAAATACCTAGGTGTAAATTTAACCAAAAAATCCAAGACTCATACACTGAAAACAACAAAACACTGTTGAAATAAACTAAAGAAGACCTAAATAAATGGAAAGATACCTTGTGTTCATGGATTGGAAGAGTGAAAAATTTTAAGAGGCAATACTCCCTGTAGTGATCTACATGCTTCAGTGCAATATCTATCAAAATTCCAACGGCCTTTTTCTGCAGAAATTGACAAGCTGATCCTAAAATTTACATGGAAATGCAAGGAATGCAGAAGAGCCAAGACAATCTTGCAAAAGAACAAAGTTGGAAAACTTATACTTTCCAATTTCAAAACTTACTACAAATTTACAGTAACAAAGACTATTTTACTAGCATAGGGATAGACATATGGATCAACAGAATAGAACTGAAATTCCCCCCATAAATGCATATATCTATGGTCAGTTAATTTTCTACAAGGATGACAAGACCATTCAATGAGGAAAAATAGTTTTTTCAACAAATGGTACTGGGACAACTGAATATTCACATAAAAAAGAATGAATTTAGACCCCTACCTCATACCACACATAAAAATTGACTCAAAATGGATCAATGACCTAAATATAAGAAATAAAACCATAAAACTCTTAAAAGAAAATATAGGAGTAAATCTTCATACAATGAATTTGGGAATAGATTCTTAAATATGACACCAAAAGCATGAACAACAACAACAACAAAAAGAACAGACAAATCAGAATTCATCAAAACCTATTGTGCTGGGAAGCGGACTTGGCCTAGTGGTTAGGGCATCCATCTACCACATGGGAGGTCCGCGGTTCAAACCCTGGGCCTCCCTGACCCGTGTGGAGCTGGCCCATGCGCAGTGTTGATGCGTGCAAGGAGTGCTGTGCCATGCACGGGTGTCCCCCGCATAGGGGAGCCCCATGCACAAGGAGTGCACCCCATAAGGAGAGACACCCAGCGCGGAATAAAGTGCAGCCTGTCTAAGAATGGCATCGCCCACACGGATTGCTGACACAAGATGATACAACAAAAAGAAACACAGAGTTCCATGCCGCTGAAAACAACAGAAGTGGACAAAGAAGAAGATGCAGCAAACAGAGAGAACAGACAACCCAGGCAGGGGGGTGGGGTGAAGGGGAGAGAAATAAATAAATAAATAAATAAATCTTTAAAAAAAAAAAACCTATTGTGCTACAAATGACTTCATTAAAAAAGTAAAGATACAACCTGTGAAATGGAAAAATATATTTACAAATCATATACCTGATACCTAGTATGCAGAATATATAATGAATACTTACAACTCAACAATAAAAAGACAAATAATCCAATTTAAAAATGGGCAAGGATTTGAATGGATATATCTCCAAAGAAGATATAGAAATGGCCACTTAGCATATGAAAAAATGTTCACCATCATTAGTCATTAGGGAAATGCAAATGCAAATTAAACCACAATTAGAAACTACTTCATACCCACTAAGATAGTTATAATAAAAAAATTAAAAAAGGAAAACAATAAGTGTTACTGAGTATGTGGGACAAAATGATACCACTTACACTGTTGGTAGGAATATAAAATGGTGCAGTTATCTGGAAAACATTTAGAAAGTTCCTCAGAAAGTTAAACATAGTTACCATATGACCCAGTAATCCCCTCACCAAGTGAATAGAAAACATCTTGTACCCAATGTTCACAGCAGCATTATTCACAATAGCCATAAAATAGAAACAAGCCAAATGGCATAAACCAACAAAGGGATAAACAAAATGAGGCAGATTCCTAAAACAGAATACTATTGAGCCACAATAACAAATGAAGTACTGGTGCATGCTACAATTTGAATGAATCTTGGAAATATATGCTAAGCGAATGATGCCAAACACAAAAGCTACATATCGAATGATTCATATTAAATGTTTAGATTGGGCAAATCCATGGAGACAGATTAATGGTTACTAAGAGATTGGAGGAGGAGCAAATGGGATTGAAAGATAATGGGTATGGGTGTATTAGTCAGCCAAAGGGATACTGATGCAAAGTACCACAAATCTGTTGGCATTTATAAAGGGCCTTTATTTGGGGTAGAAGCTTACAGTCACCAGGCCCTAAAGGGTCCAACTCAAGGTACCATAAAAGGTACTTTCTCACCCAAAGTCATGTTGCCACATGTTGATGCAAGATAGCAGGCGATGTCTGTGAGGGTTCAGTCTTCCTGTTCCTCCCAAGGCTGCATGGTCCCAGCTTCTTCCAATCTCAGCTGCAGGCTGGGATAAGTCTTGTCTCTTTCTCCAGGGGACTGTTTCTCTCTGGGCTCAGCTGCTTCGCTCTCTCCACAAGGGCAGCTGTAGACTATCAGGCAAACAGCTTTTCTCTCTTCTCTTTCCTCACGTATCTGCTTCTCTGTGTGCTTACTTTCTGGGCTCCAGGATCAAAGCTCTAACTTTTTTCTCTGCCATGTCATTTTCTCTGTGAGTCCCCACCTACCAAGAGGGTAGGGACTCAACATCCTACTACCTTGGCCCAATCAAAGCCTTAATCATTATTTAATCACGTAAAACTGATACCTTTGAATCCAATCCAATCTAATATTCCCAGAAGAACAAACCAATTCACAAACATAATCCAATATCTCCTTTTAGAATACACAAACAATATCAAACTGCTATAAGGGGCAATGCATATGTCCTGGAATTTGATAGTGGTGATGTTTGTACAACCTGTGAATATAGTTAAGAATGATGATTTGAGTACATTAAAAGGATAGATTTTATGGTATTTTTGGGTTCTATCTCAACAAAAAAAGTGTAAAGGTCTAAATATTCCAAGTAAGAGATTTTTTGAGGAAAAAAAGTACATGTGATCCCACCCAAATGTCCATTTGCAGAAAAATGGTAAGATAAGTAAGTCTACAATCATTCCATTGCATAGCCCCTGCCCCATTACTGAATATCAAAGTAACAAGGTAGATAAACAGATTATCATAGAAAAGATCTCGAAGATGTATTTCCTCAGGGAAGAAATTAACATTCATAACAATATTCATAGTATGAATCCTTTGATACAAAGCAAAATGGAACAAAACTACCTCCTACACACCAAATTGTTAACATCAGTTAACTGGGGGAGGGAGAATGGGTTAGGAAGGGGTGAAGTAGACTTTCTTTTTTGAATATCTATATCTCTTGATTGTTTGAATTTTTACAATAAGTATTAATGAATATAAGACATACAAAATGTTAATTTGAAGAATATACCTATTAAGAAATACGATTTATATCTAATTTTAAATCCCAACTTTATCTCATAATAAGAGAACAAAATTCTTACCTTCCAAATTTTCAATTTTTTCAATGTTGTTTAAAGCTAAATTCAAATATTCAAGTTTCTTCAGTTTGCTAACATTTTCTGAAATATATAGAGAATGTAATTAATTAATTTCAAGCTAAAAGACATTTATACAGAATCTATTATGAAAATGATAGAGAATCTAAGGATTAGTATAACGGTTATCAAAACCATGCTGCTTTATCAAATCTAAACCTGTACATCAGACATTGATGGTTGCATATACAACAACCATTCCTCTCTCCATCCTTCCCAAAGGACTCTGGTTTTGCTCATTCTTCCACCAGCCCCACCGCAGGGGGTTAGGATCAACCAAGCTGGGCCTACGTGTGGCAATTCCATATCCTTCGTTGGTGATGGCTCAGGAATCCAGGCTTAGGCCATGTGGCCATAGCACTTGACTGTCAAGCACATCTTGTAGAAAAGGGCCTGCAAACCAAGTATTGCCGATCCCAGATGAAAGGGAAAGAGCCATATTCCATTTGGGAATTTTCCCTCATTTTTTCCTAATGGGTGTTGAAAAAGAAGCTTTATCCCAGTTGATACTGTCATCTTGCAAACATGAGGGACACCAGCTTTAGAATGAAGCCCACGCTGGCTAGTGGAACAATGGGAAGGAATAAACCAATCCTGAAGCCGATCCTACCTCTACACTTAATGTTGGGAACAATAATAGATTTCTTCACTGTTAAGCCACATTGGGTTGGGTTTTCCGTTACTTGCAACAAATACCATTCAGATACAGGATTATCATCTTTAATAAATATGACAGCAGGCAAAACAACAAGCATAAATAAGCCAAAGAATCATTATAAGATGGGACCTTTTCCAAACAGCTAATAATACAGAAGCAAGTGTTGTTGAGTACATCTTCTATGCCATGCAATGTTCTAAACATTCTCTATATATTATCTCATTTAAGCCTAATAATAATGCTATGAGCTAGAAACCATCATTGTCTTTCTTTTATAAATGAAAATACCAAAGTACAGAGAATTCATCTGCCAATATTAAGTGGCAGAGCCAGGAAATTTTATTCCAGAGCCTGGATGCTAAATCACTATAATATAACTTAAGAGATAGAACAGGGAAACGGACTTGGCCCAGTGGTTAGGGCGTCCGTCTACCACATGGGAGGTCCGCGGTTCAAACCCTGGGCCTCCTTGACCCGTGTGGAGCTGGCCCATGCGCAGTGCTGATGTGCGCAAGGAGTGCCATGCCACGCAAGGGTGTCCCCACGTAGAGAAGCCCCACGCACAAGGAGTGCGCCCATGAGGAGAGCCGCCCAGCGTGAAAAGAAAGAGCAGCCTGCCCAGGAATGGCGCTGCCCACACTTCCTGTGCCACTGACAAAAAAGCAGACAAAGAAACAAGACGCAGCAAATAGACACAGAGAACAGACAACCGGGGGAGGGGGGGAATTAAATAAATAAATAAATCTTTAAAAAAAAAAAAAAAAGACATAGAACAGAGCTTTCCAAGATGACATGAATGCAGAACACCCTGCCAAGAAATGTGCATTTGGGGTAGCCTACCTTAAATAATACCTCCTCTGCCCATTTCCCAGGGATACCATGAGGATCAAATGTGATTTATAGTCAGCACCATCATCATCATCAACATGCTTTCTACAATTTGTACAACACTGTAGATTGGTTTCCATAGACCTGAGAATAACAGTTTACTTCTCTGTGCCTGTTTGCTCATTTTTTAAAATGAGATTTTGGAATAAATTATTACTAAAGCTTCCCTCAGCAATTAAATCATTCTCCTAAGTAATACGAATGCTTATATAAGTTCTCTCAGCAATATCCGAGTATTTCATAGTAACAGATTTGGAGGTCCTCTCTGTGCCAGGAATTATGATAAACATTGCATCATTAGCAAGAATAATTAAAGTTATCACTGTTAAAATCCCCAGCCCACAATAAAATACTGATTTGAAATAGAATTTCCCTTCCCTTGTTTTGTTAAATCTATAGCCCTCTAAATGCTACAAGAGTCATCTGATAGAAAAAATATAAAATCTGTTCTGGAGGGATTTCCTAAATGTGTTCCTCAAGATTGGCAGCCACCAAATTGGTCAGAGAGAGAAATAAAGGCTCTATAAGTAAAAATGTGTAGAGTCCCTTGGCAGCTGGAAGGCAACCTGGCTGTCCTGGCCCAAACCAGCCCGGAAGCAGCTCTCTCTGATTGCCATAACCAGAACTACAAACTTGTAAAGGACCAGATCCCTCTCTCAGTTCCAGATCTCGTGGCTCTCAACCTTACCCAGGTATGAACTGTTGAAACGTGGATTACCAGCGCAGATTCACATTCAGCAGGCTTGGTGCCACCCAGAAGCCACACTTGAACTGGATGCAGCTGGTCCTCAGCTCGCACTTGGCTCAACTCTAAGAAAAGCTTTCCTCTCCACCCCACCTGTGTCTCCCAAGGAGGAACAGGGCTTTAGGAAAGGCGACTGTTTCTCAAACTTTTACACCAGTGGCAAAGAGCAAGTCTGTATCCTAGAGAACTCATTTTTCTTGCTAAATAAGTGCCTAAATGTTTATGGGTGGAGTAGCACTGAAAAATCCCATTATTAGAATTTAAAAGAGTGCTTAATTTAAGAATACTTTGGAAGCAAAAATTTAAGCTTTCTCACATCTCTGAAAAGGACTGAAATACTATGCTACTAATTAGCAATTGTGATGGACCCAGCTGTGGGGATTAAAATTTCGGGAACTCTTTTAGATCTGTACAGTTTGGACCGTTCTTTTATGTCCTCACATATAAAAGCTGATGGTTTTCTATAACAGCCTTTTTAATTGAACAATGTGCCAGAATTTCTAATTTCTGGTAAAGTATAAGAAACCAAAAATAATTATCTAAAGAAATAGGATTTTAGTAAATGTTCAAAAAATGATGCAAATTCTATGCTTTTTACAATCTTACAGTCAATTTTCATTATCCACGAGAAAGGAGGTAACCACTACACCAGGGTTCTCCATTAATTCTTTGAGGAGAGGGGGGACATCCTGTGCATTGTAGGATGTATAGCAGCACCCCTGGCCTCTACACACTAGATGCCAGGAGCACCCAAACACATACTTGTGACAACCAGCAATGTCTCCAAACATTGCCAGATGGCCCCTGCAGAGACCAAACTGCCCATCACCATGGAAATTTAAAATGTAATCTTAAAAGTTGACCTATGGGCTCCAGTGCTGAAAACCATAGGTACTGGCATTCTTTCTGTCTCATCAACCCACAGCTCCATCTCTTTCCCCCAACTCTGTTCTGTTTGCCCTCCCACTCCAGGCTTCTATTTGGCTAGCCTGGGGCACCTGGGATAAATGATACTAATAACTATAGCATCACGGGGCGCTGTCACTCAGGGAGCACTTTCCTGTGTGCCAATGCAGAATACCAAGGCCATCAGGTCAAGCAATGCTTCCACTCAGGTGTTGTCAATCCTGTTTTACAGCTGGAAAAGCTAAGGCTTGGACGAGTTAACTGACAAGGCAAATTTCACAAAGCTTTTAAGTGGCAGGGGGAGGGTTTGAGCCCAGGTTCGCCCAACACTAGAGCCTCTCCTAGTGCTAAATTATACTGTTGCTTTTCTGGGTATGGGGTGGACTCCTGCCTCACTCCTCCTGTTTTCATATAGCAGGACCTTGGCCAGAGTGACCCCACAGGCCTCCCTTCTCTTTGCCCCCTAATCCACTCTTCCCCAGGGCAGAAGGACCACTTGGTGCTTGGAAGAAGAAACTGGGCATGTCAGACTCACTTCCTCCTAGCTCTCTGGAATCTTCCTTCCAGCAGAAACCACAAGGTCTTGACCCCTCCCACCACAAAGCAGGGCACCCAGCTGGGGCCTGTGGTTGTGCAGTTCTGCATGTGTCTGGGTGGGCAGGTTTCATCCTGGGGAGCAGGATCAGCACACCCCTGAGCCTGCCAGCCTCACCGCATTCTCCAGGAAGTTTGATCTTCATCTGCCTATCTCCTGTCTCCACCTCTCTGGTACATTTTGAGGCTCCCTCAATACTGAAGACTGACTCCAATGCCTGGCACATACACATTCACAATAAGTAGGGCAGTACTAGCTATCACAATCTGTGTCAACTTAACAAGGATGAGGTCAAGTCCCACATACTCCTTTCAGTATGGCAGAGTGGTGTAAAACCATGGGAATGCCTGGGGTATAGCCTCCTCCTTATCAAACATTCTTAAAAATCAGGCTGCAGTGATCAGGTCAACTACTAGGCTCTCCACCTTTAACTAGCTGCTCCTCCTAACTTCTTGCTGGAGAGCCTTTGGGCAAGGAGACTGACTGCCCAAGAAAATGTTCAGGGCAATGGTCCATTCACAACTATGGAGACATGGCTACATTTATTTTCTCGTGTACTGTATTGCAGTTATTACCTTACTGTAATAATCACACTGCATTTTCCAAAATTTTCCCATTCAAACTGTTAAAGAAGCTATGAGGAAAAGGTACTGAAAACTTACCAATTTTTCCAATGAGATTATTTTGTAGGTAGAGGATTTTTAAATCCCGGCACCATTTGTCAATATGTTCTAGTCTTTCTATTTCTTGCTGATGCAAGGAGAGCTCCTCCAGGGAGAAAATTATACAGTCATTGTGTTCGGCATTCCGTCTAATAAGATCTTCTGTGACTGGAAGAAAATTTGTTGCGTATTACACTTCTGTCTCCATTGTTCATCGTGGGGCTATTATGTTTTTAATGCACTGATTTTCCTTTACAGTTTAATGTCAGTTCCCTACTCCCAGGTGATTTTCAAAAGAAAAGATAATAGAAAAGTACTGCCTCCTGCTAGAATTTTTGTAATGTCATGATGTGAGTCTGAGGAGAGAAAGACTTACAATACCTTACAGTCAAGTCTTAATTGTTTGCGTGTGTATGGATGCAGAGTCTACATATATTTTGCCGTTTGGATGGAGAAAGAGTTGATGGCTAACAAATATAAGAATGTTGGAGCAGAATCTTGTGGTGGAGGGGATCCACTAAACGATCCAAACATGCAGCAACTTGCAACTAAGAGGGATAGTTGAGCTGACAGAGGGCAGAAAAGGAAAGCATTTCCCAACAATCTATAAAGGAGGGGTCATTCATTTATTCCTCTATCCAATATTTATCAGTTTAACTGATGCTGAGGAGAAAGGAAAAGAATGCTGAAGATTGTGCTTTGCAATTTGTAAAGCAATGATCACTTGTTCAATTTCCAGGAGGAATAAAAGAGCCTGCCCACAGGAAGTGCAGGAATGGGATCACCACCCCTCTGACAAGAGTGATGAGAAGAAGAGGCTGGCCTGACTCTGGAGAACAGAAATATGTGATGAAGATGGGCCATGAGCCTGGCGACAATACCCTGGTCCACAGCTGGAGCCCAGAACGAAGTCATGAATCATCTTCATAGGACCAGCTGGACTCAAAGAGGTGAGAACAATGGAGAAACAGCGTTATTAAAAATTTTATTAATCCAGTTGAACCCTCCCATTTTAGGCAGAACAGGGAAATATTGCACACTCATACTCCCCAAAATAATTGACTTATTCATTGCTACTTACAAGGTGTCAGGCATTATTCTAAATGCTCTACATGTTTTGATGTGTGAGTAGGTACTGCTATTATCTCCACTTGTTAGATGAGAAAATTGAGGAACAGAGAGTTTTAAAAACTTGCCCCAAGTCATGGTGGTAAGTGCTAGAGCCAGGTTTTAAGTGAGGCAGCCCGGTGCTAGACCATGTCCTCTTAACCACTCTACTATACAGCCTCAAAACGTGAACAAATAAGGGTCTTGCCAGACTGCCTAGGCTTGCCTAAACACACAGGCTCTTCTAGCTGAGACCAAGTTTTTGCAGCACATTCTGCCCCACCTCTATGCCCATCCCTAAAAGTGAAGGTAGGCTTTTACAAAAATGCCAAAAAGTGTATGGATGCTATCATTTGTATGTAATTAACTGAACACCCTGCTACACTGGTGGTAAGATATGTGGATGCTTGCTAAGACATGTTTTTAGAAAAAAGACAAAACATCCCCCCATTTCCTACCACCAGTGTAGCAGAGGGTTCAGTTAGTTACATACAAATTAAAATATCATACATAGGGTGTGGTCCTGCTGCTCTAAGTTTTGTCTAAACTGAGAGACAGAGAGGGCTACAGGCCAGGTCCTAGTGAGGAACAGGCCAAAGTAGGTGGGAAGGAGGCTGAAAGGGCAGCCCCATCAGCACTGGGTCAGTACCAGTCAGATGTGCTCTGCCATCTCTGGGCTGCCACCACTAGTATGTAAACCAGTCTGAGTAGAGAGCTCTGTTCAAGGAAAAGAAAACAAACTATAAAAACCAAATCAGTAAGATAAAGTTTTTTAAGTCAAAAATTGTTACTAGGAACTACGTAGGTCACTCTATACTGACTGAGGTCCATTTAACAAGAAGACTTAAGTATAAATATATATATACGGCCAATAAACCAGAGTGTAGGAGCTGCAAGTCTGTTGAGGCCCAGGGCCTGGCTATCACATGGTCAGTCCAGAGATTCAGGTCCCCTGGGTATACACTAAACCGCAGCACCAACTACAGTTCTGGTAAAAGTAACAGGAGAGGTTTGTGGACAAAGATCACATCTGAGTCCAGCTCCATCACACAGAAACACAAACTCCAAAGAAGGGCCAACTGACATGGCACTGAACTCCATCTGCCATGACCATAGAACCTGTGGGTCTCTGCAGCCCTCAGAAGAACCCATACCTGGGGTTGCATCTACTTTTATTAACCATGAGGTGCAGCAGTGCTCAGAGATGCATTCACCAAATGCAATGAATGTCTCCATGATGATGGAGGAGGTTGTTGTTATGGGTGGAGGAGTGGGGTGAGGGGGGTGGGGGGTATATGGGGACCTCATATTTTTTTAATGTAACATTAAAAAAATAAAGAGAAAAATTAATAAATAAATTGGAAAAATATATATATATATACACTTACATGGCAGAATTCCAAACTCTGCAAAACAAATATTAAGAGATTTGAAGGGAGAACTAGATGGTTCTACATTAACAGTAGGAGACTTTAGCACCCTACTTTCAATAATGGAGAAAATATCTAGACAGAAGATCAAAAGGATATAGAAGACTTAAATAATACTATTGACCTAACAGCCATATCTAGAACACTTCACCCAACAACAGAACAGTTCACATTCTTCACTAATGAGAATGAATCATTCTCCAGGGTAGATCATATGTTATGTTAAAAAAAACAAGTCTCAATAAATTTTAAAATATTGAAATCATACACTGTATTGTCTCTGATCACAATGGAATGAAACTAGGAATCAGTAACATGGAGAACTGGAAAATTCACAAATATGTGGAAATTATACAATACAGTATTAAACAGCCAATAGGCCAAAGGAGAAATCACAAGGGAAATTAAGAAATATCTTGTGATGAATGAATAAAAAAAAAAACACACAACATATCAAAATTTACTGAATGTAACAAAGGGAGTGCTGAGATAGAAATTTATAGCTCTCAATGCTCTCATTAAAATAGAAGAAAAATCTCATATCGGAAACATAACGTCACAAGCAGAGCTTCTACAAACAAAAGCAAACTAAACTGAAAGTAAGCAGAAAGAAGAAAATAACAAAGATTAGAGCAGAGATAAATGAAAGAAAGAAAAGCAAAGAAACCAAAAGTTGGTTCTTTGAAAAGATCAATAAAATCAACAAGCTTTTAGCTAAACTGACAAAAAAAAAAAAAAGAGAGAACACAAAGAACACAAATAACTAAAATTAAAAATGAAAGGGTGGGGAAGCATCTGTGGCTCAATCAGCTGGACTCCTGTCTACCATATGGGTTCACGTCCAGGGGCCTCCTTGTGAAGGCAGGCTCACCCGCACACTGCGGAGGGCTGCCAGTCTGGGCACTGCAAGCACCGTGGAGTGCCACCTGGCCCACTAGCACTGTGAAGAGCTGACTCAGCAAGGTGATGCAACAGAAAGGGAGATAAACAAAAACGCAGAAGAGTGCCATGAACGGACACAGAGAGCAGACAACGAGCAAGCTGCAAGGGGTGGAGAGAAATAAATAAAAATAAATACAGACGCACAGAAGAACACACAGAGAATGGACACAGAGAGCAGACAGCATGCAAAAAGCCGCAAGTGGCAGGGGGGCGGGGGGAATAAAAAAATAAAAACTAAAAAAAAATGAAAGGGTGGACATTACTACCAAGCCCATAGAAAGAAGGATTTTAAGAGGATACTATGAACAATGATATGCCAAAAAAAAAAGAGAAATCCTAGATGAAATGGTCAAATTCCTAGAAGCACATAAACTATCTACACTGTCTCAAAAAAAAATAGAAAACTTGATCAGACCAATAACAAGTAGAGACTGAATCCATAATCAAAAACCTCCCAACAAAGAAAAGCCCAGGACCACATGGCTTCACTGGTGAATTTAACCAAACATTCCAAGAAGAGTTAACACCAATCCTGACCAAATTCCTCCAAAAAATTGAGGAGGAGGGAACAATCCATAAATTATTCTATGAGATCAACATCACCTTAATATCAAAGCCAGATAACAATACTATAAGTAAAATTACAGACTAATATCCTTTTTAATACAGACATAAAATCCTCAACAAAATACTAGTAAACCAAATCCAACAACACATTACAGAATTATACACCATGATCAAGTGGGATTTATCCCAGGTATACAAGCGTGGTTCAATACAAGATAATCAATTAGTGTAATACACAGTAATGGAACAAAAAAGAAAAAAAAACATGATCAACTCACAAAAAAGTCATTTGACAAAATCTAACATCACTTCTTGATAAAAAACACTCAGAAAACTAGGAATAAAAAGAAACTTTCTCAACATGATAAATAGCATATAGGAAAAACCAGCTCAGTGGTTTAAGACTGAAAGCTTTCCGTCTAAGATCATGAACAAGTCAAGGATGCCACTGTCACCTGTTATTCAACATTGTGCTGAAAGTTGTAGCCAGAGCAGTTAGGAAAGAAAAAATAAAAGGCATCAAATTGGAAAGGAAGAAGTAAAACTTACACTATTTATAGAAAACATGATATTATATAGTTTTAAAATCCTGAAAAATCTGCAACAAAGCTACTAGAGCTAATGAATAAATTCAGCAAAGTAGCTGGGTGCCAAGATTAACATGCAAAAATCAGTAGTGTTTCTATACATTAGCAATGAACAATCTGAGGAGGAAATTTTTTAAAAATTCCATTTTCAATAGCAACTAAAAGAATCAAATGACTAGGATAAATTTAACCAAGGATACGAAGGACTTATACAATAGAAAACTACAACATATTGCTGAGAGAAATTAAGGACGACCTAAATAAATGGCGGGGCATTCCTTGCAAGACTAAGTATGGTTAAGATATCATTCCTCCCAAAGCAATTTACAGATTCAACACAATCCCAATCAAAATTCCAACAGCCTTATTTACGAAATGAAAAAGCCAATCATCAAATTTATGTGGAAAGGTAAGGGGCCCCAAATAGCCAAAGTCATCTTGAAAAGGAAGAACAAGTTTGGAGAACTCACATTTCCCAATTTTAACACTTATTACAAAGCGACAGTAATCAAAACAGCATGGCACTGGCACAAGAACAGACATATAGACAAATGGGATGGAACTGAGAGCTCAGAAAGAAATCCTTACATCTATGGTCAATCGATTTTTGATGAGACTGCCAAATCCAATCAATTAGGAAAGAATAGTCTCTTCAACAAATGGTGCTGGGAAAACTGGATATCCATGTGGAAAAGAATGAAGGGGGCCCCTACCTCATACTATACATAAAAATGGATGAAAAAGACCTAAATATAAGAACCAAAACTATAAAACTCCTAGAAGAAAATTATCAGGAAATAGCTTTAAGACCTGGTGTTAGCTAACAGCTTCATAGACTGGACGCCAAAAGCACAAGCAACAAAGGGGAAAAAAAAGATAAAGGCGCTTCGTTGAAATGTACACCTTCTGTGCATCAAAGAACTTCATCATGAAGTAAAAAGATAAGAAAACTAAGCCTCAAAAATGCCAGGTTTCCTGGCCAGTCGGACCGGACATGGTACTGATCCATTCCAACCCCCTTGGCCCTTTTCTCCAGCCGGTCTGGACAGGGCAGAAGACAAGGTCAGGCCAGGGTCCGCGAGCGCAAGCGAGAAGGGACCGTGGTGGTCGGTACTGGCTGCAAGGGCCCCGGGGAACCGGGAAGGCTCCCAGGGGAGGACACACGACGGCGGAAAGTGGGAGGGGGCGCTTACTCCGGCCCATGGCGCCTCTCCGGCTCGCTGTCTCCGGAAGCCCCACCCGGACCCCGAAAACTCTCTTCGCCCTTCACTGTCACGCCTCGGCGCCTCTGCGCCAGAACCTGGGCGCCATGGCAACGGGGACTCTACGGCGGCCGCACTGGGCCATGCCGCACCGGGTGTGTTACTGTCCAGGAGAGTAGATGCGCTACTCAGCCATGGAGTCGAGGGAAAGCTTCCCCAACCAGAATCTATTTCTCTTCCGCGTCAACACTCTTCCCCTTCCACAAACTGCTTCCCTATTCCCGAAGCGATTGGTCAGCTGACCAGCCTGAACCAAGAACCAAAGGAGTCTTTCTTTTTTTAAAACAATTTTTATGGTTTTTATTTAACACAAGTTAAGACTTGCCAATTAGTTGTCTGTTCTGTACTTCCCTGTGCAGCCTGGTATTGGGACTGGGGGCTCTGGTGGCCAGCTGGGCTGCACTTTCCACAATGGCTTTGCGGTTCTTGCAAGAAATGTTGTAAGCAATCTCAGCACAGTAAGATTTGTTGCATATCGGCAGCACTTCCAGCTTCTTGAAATGTAGACTAGGAAGTTTCAGAAGCTGCTAGGCAGCATCTGTTTCATTTTCTTGTTGGTCTCTTCGTTTCCTTGGCTGCTCAAGCAAATACCATGCAGTGGCTTGGCTTAGGGGATTTGTTAACTCACGGTTTTGAGGCTGGGGAAAAAGTCCAAACCAAGGTGTCATCAAGGCAATGCTTTCTTCCTAAAGATTGGCACTGTGGGGCTGGCCGCCCGTGATCCTGGATCCTGGATCCTCCTCTGTCACGAGCAATATACATGGAGGCCTCTCCCGGCTTCCCTTTGCTTTGGGGTTCCGCTGATATTCAGCTTCAGGCTGCGCCCCCGGTGGCTTTCTCTCTCTGAGCCCGAGTTTCACTCCCCTTTTAAAATAGTCCAGTAATGGGATTAAGACCCATTCTAATTGAGGTGGACAACAACTTAACTGAAATACCTCATCAAAAAGTCCTCCTGACAGTGGGTTCACACTCACAGGAATGGATTAAGTTTAAGGACATGTTTTCCTGGGGTACGTACATTTCCAAATCACCACACGCTCCCATAACCAGTGTTGGACATCAAGATCTGGCCCTTGAGTCTTCTCTGCACCCTCTCGCCAATGTCTCTGGGTTTCCACCAGTTATGTTAATTGTGATATGTGGGATCCGACTGTTGCTGGATGAACTTTTTGGTCGTCTTTTTGACAATCCTGAGCTTCATAACCAGTCTGAGGGCAGCCATGATGTCAGGTAGAAGATGGCTGCCACCCTTCTCTCTGTGGTTTATTTAACGCTCTCCATAAAGAGGATGCGGATTTGACCCCCACTCTATCAGTATGATCTTGCTATCAGTATGATCTTGAACTACCTTGGTGTCAATTTCCTCATCTTGAAGAGTGATAACAATAACCTCACAGGATCATTGGCAGCTTTAATGAAATAAATCAAGTGAATGAAAGGCACATTTTAAAAGTGACAAGCTCAACATAGAACTTAATTGCCAGAAAGCATATGTGGCTCAAGCGATTGGGCACCTCCCTCCCACTTGGGAGGTCCCAGGTTCAATTCCACTGCCTCCTAAAAACAAAGACAAGCAAACACAGAGAGCACACAACAAACAGACGCAGAGATCAGACAGCGAGAACAGAGGAGGGGGAGGAAAAATAAATAAACAAAAATATATCTTTCTTTAAAGTTAATTGTCACAGAGTGAGTGTAGCTCAGTGGTTGAGCACCTGCTTCTATGTACGCGGTCCTGAGTTCAATCTCCAGAAGCTCCTAAAAAAAGTTAATTGTCATTGTTCTAGAAAGTCACCGTCTAACACCAGTGAATTTTCTGCTCACAGATTTTCTAGAAACTATACCAGTTAACGCATCCACCAACTTTCCTGTCCACTGTGTTTTTAATTCTGAAATGTAGAAACTGTCTCCCACGGCCGTCCCCCCACTACAAACTCCTGTTACCTCAGTTCCCTCTCGATATTATTCAATACTTCTTACCCCAAGTCTAGACCAGGAAGGATGACCGTAAGCTCATTCACTCTCACATCCCAGTGCCTTTATGTATTTACCTTTCAAGAATTTTAAGAAATGCACTGTTGACTTAAAAGTAATTATTACCTCCCTCACTCTATTTGCTGATAAAAGCACAATAGGTAGATAGAAACTCCTGCCTTCCCACTCACAGTGAGAAAATGGAGAGCATGCTTCTCATTTTCATACATGTATTGTGTCTTCGTTCTAAGAGAAGATTCACAGAGCAATGTTGAGTACAAAGAAATGTATTTTTTCACCAGATATCTGATAAGCATTTGTGGTTTTCAGTTACTAGGGTTTACAGGGCCAGACAAGGGCATGGACTTGGGTAGAGACAGGACTGCCAAAGAGGGTGGAGTGAAGGAGGGCCTGGCAAGGCTAATCAGTTTGGCAGCAGAGGGGCCTGCATAGAGAAGATTCTCAAATGATAAGCCTGAGAAATTAGATGGTGGGTTATAGAGGCCTTAAATGCCAGAGAAACTGACTGAAGGTGGGCGCTCAAGCACCGCACCACCCCCAAAGGCAGTGAAGTGTAAACATAGGTGAGGTCGGTGAGGTCCACTGCTCCTGCCCAGTCTGGACTGCATTATTTCATTATTAATCAGAAGCGTGGGACGGTGAAGAGTATCAGCTCTGACATCAGGGATCTGTTTCCAATCCACAAAACTGATGAAGGTGACAGCATTGGACAGATGATGTCACCTCTCTGACCAGCTTTCCCATCTCTGCATGGAGATGAAAATACCAGTGTTGACCTATGGCTGGGCCACTGAGTGACCTGCGTGCTGATGTCTGAATGTTCTCATGTTGGAAATGAGATGCCATGAGGGGCCGCCTAGTTTAGCCAGTATTCCTATGCACAGACTTGCGCAATTTAAAAGTATATATTATTTAAGTGAGAATCACATAGCATAAAATTAACCACTTTAAAGTAAACAATACACTGGCATTTAGTACATTCACAATGTTGTTCAACTATGACCTCTATCTAGCTCCAAAGCATTTCCATCACTCCAAAGTAAAACCTTTTACCCATTAAGCATGTTCTCCCCCTCTTTCTCTTACCCGGCCCTAGCAAACACCAATCTGCTTTCTGTTTCTATGGATTTGTCTATATTGGATATTTTGTATAAATGGAGTCATACAATAATCGTGCAATATGTGACCATGTTGTTGTGGCAGAGAGAAGTCAGGTGATTGTGGTATTGAAAGCCAGGATGCAAGAAAACTCTGAGAAGGAAGATTTATTTCGACCGGCCAGGCTCAGTGGATGCCTGTCCAAAAAGCCAAGCCCGGAATAGGATTTTTGGGTCCCTTTTATACAGAGGATATAAAAGTGGGGAGTCTAATTGTGCTTTTATGCAAAAAGGACTTTCTTCGTTAGTTTTTTAGAGTTTTAAGTGTTTGTTGGAGTACCAGATAGGTTTTGAATTAACATATCGGCCACATTCCAGGTAAGCTTGAATTAACATATCCCCCACATTCCGTCTGGATGTAAATTCGATTACACATTCAGTCAGCATCCTCCCTATAGAGGCTATATTACTTTAAACGGCTTTCCAGGAACTAGGCATACTTGGATATAGAATAAGATAAGTTTGAATTCATGCACAGGCCATATTAGTGTGTGTTTGTTATCTTTTAATTAGCATAACATTTCAGGGGTTCGTCCTTGTTGTGACATGTATCAGTACTTCAATCCTTTTTAATGGCTGGATAATAATCATATATATCAATACACCCCATAATTTGTCTGTTGATGAAAATCTGGGTTCTTTCCATCTTTTGGCTATTGTGACTAGTGATGCTATGCACATCTACATTTTGACACCAAGAGGTTCAGAGAAGCTTAAAAGGATCTAGCTTATGGCAAGAAGCTAGTACCAGGTGAAAATCTAGCTAAAATTCTTAGTTCCTAAGCTGGAGGAAGGAGGTCAGGTCCAGTAGAAAGGGTCTTCTCTGAGACAGAAGAGACAGCAGGAAACACTTGAGTACTCTAGACAGTTCTCAAGAGCATTTGCAACCCATGTGTCTGATGTGCTTTTATCCTCAGCCTTAGACCAACTCACTCTTGAAATCTCAACCTTAGTCTTAAAGTCTCTATTTGTCAAAGGCACTGTGAATCTTTTCTGTGACATGTAATATCTGTGGAACTCTCATATTTTCTATTCTATTCTATTCTCTTCATTCGCATGAACAATGGAAGCTGACATTCCACTAGGTTAAAATCTCTAAGATGGCTTTAAGCATTGTGCACTCAACCCTGCCCAAATGCTTTCAGAGTGTTAACTCAAATAGTTCTCATAGAAACCCTCTGAGGGAGGTAGTGTTATCATCTACAATTTACAGATAAGAAAACCAAGGCTCAGTGAGATCACATTACTAGGGAATGGTAGAGCCAAGATTTTGCAGCCAAGCCTGCTCTCTATATTGCATTATTTCTAATCTAAGAGCTACTTGTGGGCAGGGAGGGAGTTTTTTCATCTCTGAAGTTCTGAAACTCAGCAGTTGTCCAGAATTTAATCTGACAGCCAGTGTCTCCAAGAGCTTGGAATTGGACCACATCTTGTGACTTATGAAGAATCACCAATGACATATCCATGTTTGGACCTTTCTTTCAAAATCTGGTATGACAGGTCTTTCTAGGTGTAGGGTCTTGATAGATTGGAATAGAAGGCTGGTAGAACAGGGAAAAGATTTACATGATAAGGCAGGGAAACCAAGAATATCTGCTTCATGGTTTGCATTGGACCTGGCCAGGCTGGTTATGCCATGTCCTTTCTCAACCCCAGATCAGAGTCATTATGTCTCTTAGAAACAGAGGACAAAAATAGAACATGAAAACCAGGTGTATAGTGTTGTATAATTGTTACAGTCCATTGACAAGAAGGAAAAGTGGGTAATCAATCACAATGTTACCACTACAAGTAAATTAAATTCATTTCACTCCAATGTGAATGTGACCATATAAAGAGATGTGGTTTACCTCTGTTTATGCAAATAATTATTTAAAACAGACTCATTTCTTTGGCTCCTGGAAATGTAACAAGACGGACAATGCCTCCTGAGCAAACTGCTCCAACTTATTGCCTATATATGTAGAATCAAAAATCCCCATAATAGCAAAACAGTCCTCCTACTTCTTTTGTGCTGGATAAATCCCACGGATCATGACTGTGTGGTTTGAAACTGTATGTGCCCCATAAAACCATGCCCTAAAGGTCATCCATTCCTGTGAGTGTGAACCTAGTGTAAGCAGGTTTTCATGAGGTCACTTCAGTTAAGCTGTGGCGCAGAGTGGGCCTTCCTCCTCTTACTGGAGTCCTTTATAAGAGAATGAAATCCATAAAGAAAGAAGAAGGAACCAAGAAACTAAAAGCAACGAAATCTGGAAGAGAAGGGAAAGCTCAGCAGACATCACTATGTGTCTCGCCACGTGACAAGGAGTCCAGGATTCCCTGCAGTCGGTCTTCAGGAAAAAGCATCATCTTGATGCCTGGATTTGGACATTTTCATGGCCTCGAAACTGTAAGCTTGTAAGCTAAAAAATACCGTTTGTTAAATCAATATATTTCATGGTAACTGCTTTCTACAGCCTTACAAACTAAAAAGTGACCAAGGAAATTACTTAGTTCTTTTTATTTTATTTTATATGAGTTATTTTATCATATATGAGTTAGTACTTTTTGATTTGTAACCAACACTGTGGTTACAATACCACTGAACTTTGCATTAATTTTCCTTAAGAAGATTTTCTTCCCTGCAACTTTGTCAAGTAAATCACATTTGCAAGTCTGTTGTCACCACATCTACAGTTTCAATTCCTTCCCTCCTTCCATCCATCCATCAGCAAATCTTTAGGGATTGCTTTCAACGTGCCAGGCACCGTGAGGAGCAAGTGAGATAGTACTTATAAAGTCCTTGGAAGAGTATTTGGCATGTAGGAAGCACTTACTAGGGCCAACTATTCATATTTTTTAAGCAGAGCAAGTAATCTCTGTAAATGGTAACCCTAAAAACTGGGTACTATTATTATTATTATCTGTTTTATGTAGATGAAGAAACTCAGTACAATTTGTACAATATGGGAAAATCATGAGAAAGTTAAACACAACTGCTTGGAGCTGAGCAGTGTTGTTTAAGCTGGTATATGGATCCATCTGAGGAATGACGCCTTTGGGCATCAAGGAGACCGAAGACAGGAAATGACAAAAGGGTGTAATGGGACAACAGAATAATTCTCCAGTGCATCCTTGACCCATATATGAGGGTATGAATTCATGTTATTGGATATGAGTTTTTCAAACATCAGACGCTCCAATAATCAAATGGAATTATAAAAGCATATCTCAAAATCAAGCGAAAAATGATTTTTAACTGATTATCGTCATTTGTTTCCCCAAACTTCTGCCCATCTCTATTAGTGTAATAAAGCAAAATTGGCATTTTAGGAAGGACCTTTATTCATTTGATTTTACCCAGAGAGGAGGAACCAGGAATCCTCACTCTATCAAGGAAGTCTCAAGCACAGTGACCAAAATCAAATTACTTTGTCTCGGTTTCTTCATCTGTAAAATGGAAAAACTAAAGTGCCTACCAGACTGGGTTTTAGTGAGGTTTAAAAAAGATGATATATAAAGAATGTGCACATAGTAAGTGCTGGAGGCATCTCAGTTTTTATTATTATGTATGAAGAAAGACGGAGGGAAATGAGGTTTTCCCAGGGAAGAGAAAGCAAGGGGGAGTGTTGTCCTCAGGTATTTAAAGGACTGTCCTCAGATATTTAAAAGAATGGCATAGATGTATTCTTTATTGTGTTATGAGGCCTGAATAGAATCTGGGGACTTGAAAAGAAGGGGGCAAGTTTAGTTCCAATGTTAGAAAAAAATCTTAATAGAATTTTCCAGTGCTGAGCATGAAGGTTCTAAAGCACATCAGCTGACTATCACTGAAGGACTGACCTCTGTCAAGGTCACACGGAGCAGAAGAACCACTAGCTGACCCCTGCCCGACATACTGACTCATGCCATCTGTTAGAATAGTTATTCTATGTTTAGGGGTAGTTTTAAAATAGCAAGAGATCACTGAAATGGTGGCACTGGTTGCCTTGGAAAAAGGAAAAACCCCTTTCACAGATGTGTTTAATGGACTGGGCCATCTGTGCAGGATTCTCTAATTTAGGTAGGAAGCTTGGTGGTTTCCAAGACTTGTTTCAGCAGCCTAAACCCCTTGCCCAAATTTAAATCCCTAAGATGCATAAGAGAGGATCTTCTCAGACGGAGGAGGAGCTGATGACTCTGAGCCCCCAGTTGAGACAATTCTACCAAGGATTCGTCTGTGTCAATCTGGGAAAGAACAGCATTTGATTTTGTTTGATGCTGGAAGTAGAACAGCTTATGGTGCAGTTTAGAAACTCCACAAAAACAGTGTTTGAAAGCCACTAAGCTGAAGTCCCCTCCTGACCCCCTCCATGCCACAGGGGCCCATCCTCTATGTACCCAGATCAACCCCTCCAACCGCGCACCCCACAAATGATGTGGTCCCCTGCATCCTTTCTCAGTCCAAATTCTTTCAACTATTGACTCTCTTCCTGCTTAATCAGGCTAATAATTCTCCTCTGGAAAGTGGAACAGCATAAAATCCTGGAGTAGATATTACATCCCATAAATTACACATAAACCCTTTACTGTCAGAGCAGATTATTACATATCCATTTGCATAACCTGCTCATTACATCCCATGGTACCTGAGAGAAAAGGTCCAGTACAAGTTAATTATTGCCACAAAGGATAAAAACTTACTAGTGACAGGTCACAAATGCTCTCAGAGCCCAGGGAATGGATTAAGATGTGGATTTTCTCTCCCCATCAGGTCATTCCTCTCACATGGGCCCTTGTCTTGCCCTCTCTCTGTCTGGATTCCTGACCTGTTTCCTTACTAGCCTCCCACTTCCCCACTGCCTCCCAGCTCTATCTAGCTGGTGGCCCAGGGGTCAGGGCATCTGTGGTTTTTGGCTTCTCCCTGGCCTCAATAGGAGGAGATTAAGTCTTCTAGATTCTTCTAAATAGAGAAACTCTAACACAATATGGAATTTTGCTTATATCGATCATCTCTCATAGCATTAGTTTTTTAAAAAAATAATAGGTTTTACTTTCTAGAGCACTTTAGTTTGACAGAAAAATTGAACAGAAAATACAGAGTTCCCATTTGCTTCCTTCCCACCCTCCCTTCCCCAATTTCCCGTAAACCAGCTAGATGTTAACTGAACTAGTAAGGAATATTTGTTACAGTCAATGAATCAATATGACATCATGAACTAAAGTCCATAGCTTACATTAGGTTCACTCTATGTTTTTCAGTTTTATGGGTTTTGACAAACATACCACATCATGCAGCCACCATGACAGTATCATACAGAAGAGTTTCACTGCCCTAAAAATGCCCTGTGCTCTACTCGCTCCCTGATCCCTGGCATCCACTGACTTTGCACTATCTCTGTAGTTTTGCCCTTTTCAGAACATCATATAGTTGGAATCATACAGTATGTGGCCTTTCAGACTTGCTTCTTTCACGTGGTGATATATATTTAAGTTTCCTCCATGTCTTTTATGGGCTTGAGAGCTTTTTCTTACTGCTAAATAATAATCTATTGCATGGACCCCAGTGTTACTTTTGCAGGGGAAATTTGTCATAATTTGATGTCCTGCATCTATTGCCTTTGATCTCATCGGAGGACAATTTCACGTTCCTCCTACAGAAGCCAAAGGCAGCCCTACCATTTTTTCCCACCCTGGAGCAGCCAATGTAGGGGCCACATTTGCCCACGCGGACCTTCTCTAACAGGATTTTGACTTTTGCGAGAACAACTGTAGACAGCGGGATTTGAGGCCATTCATCACTGTGCTGTCCTGAAAGATGCTTCCTGTTTCAAGGTCCTTGGTCCTCCAGAGCACCTCCAGTTCTTGCCACCTGCAAATGCTGGTACCGCACCCAGCTTCCCATTGATTACATGAGCTCCCTACTCCTTTTTGTTCTGTTGCCAGGGTCAGTTTTCATTGCTAGCCACAAAGAACCCTAACTCATCCAACTTTGATGCATGATGATACTAAAAGATGCTCTTCCCATCAGGAGAAAGGATGAGAAGAATGGGGCAAAGGAGATAGAGAATTTGATCCTGACCATGCTGCTGTGCGTCTCATATTTCCGTAGAAGGAAGACACTTTTGATCGGATGGACTAGGGCACTTGCCAAGGTTTTTCCTTGATGAGTTTATTTGCTTCAGGCTCAGAGGTTTTGCAATTTTCTGGCATTTCCTAGCAGATAAGTGGTATCAGGTGTTGAAGGCCTAAGCAAATTAATAGAGGAAAAACTCAGAATTTTTGTCCACTAATTTAATTTTGCCTGAGAATTGGGTAAACAACAGCTTTACTCGATTTTAGCCTTAGAACACCTGGGACCAGCTCACAGGAAACCTGGGATCCACAAGATTATTATTTGAGAACCCCTGAGCTCTAATAACTATAGACAGGGACATGCATAAATGAAATCCACAAAAATTAAAACTGTATCTCTGAAAACATTAATATAATCTACAAGGATAAAATTGAAATGAGGCCTGTGGGGAAATTGCCAGTAACTGCCAATTTTGCTAATGATAATAAGTTTATTTTAATTGCTAATATATTCCTAATTACTCTAGTTCTAAAATGTTTACTTCACTGTCAATCATCTTCTTTGATTTATGTTCTTTGTGAAAAGAGTTTGTCATATCAATCAATCCTTTTCAACTTCAGTGGCAGCTGCTGAAATGATCTCACCTTCCTTGTCACAGAGCTTGGCTGGGTACCATTTGTCCAAAGGCAGAGAGAGGCCTTACCCACAGAAACCTCCAGAATTCATCATTGCTCATTTCAGCTTAGAGAGAAGCAGTGTTTGCAAGGCTTTGATTGCATGAATGAAGAGGACTAAGACTGTCTCTTCCAAACCCTGTTTTTAAGCTTAACTTCCGACCGCCCTCTCTCTCCTACACCTGAGCCAAATGTTGAGAATGTGTATATATTCTCTGTGTAGTATGTTTGCATGTGTGTGTGTGTATATATATATATATTTGGCGAAAGAGCACCAAACAATTTTGTTTCAAAATCATGATGTGGTTAGTGCAAAGACACTAATACAGGGTGGAATCTAATCATATTAGCATTCTGTTAACCCATCAGTTCATTCCCTCTTTCAACATATACTGAGTCCCTGGTGCTGGGGATAGAGTACTGAACAAGACTGGAAAATTTGCAGTGACCATGGAATTTACATGTCATACAGATAGATGGACAAAAATCAAGTAAACAGATTAATACTGCATAAAACAACTGCAGACTACAGTATGGGCTATAAAAGGAAAATGGGACTGGACTGGAGGAGCTAAAGTTAGGTCGTCCAATGCCATCTTTGAAAAATGAGAAGGAACCAGGGAAATTTTTCCCCCAGGGAGATAGAAAGGCAAAAGCTCTCAGACCGGGGAGAGCTTGACCTGCTAAGGAACAGAAAAAGGAGGCTAGTCTAGTGGGGCAGGTCGAGGAAGGAGGAGAGGTTAAAGGGTAAGCAGGAGGCAGATCAGTACATGGGCCCTTGTAAGGGTACAGGGTATTATTCTACATGGGATGGGAGGCCTCTAAATGGTTTGGAGATTATATGTTCTGATTCACATTTTTGAAAGATTATTTTTGCTGCAGATTGGAAATCAGGGTGGTTGGGGTAGGAGCAGGGGTGCAGCAAGAGTGGGAGCATTGAAGGCCACTCAGAAGTTAGGGCGGCACGTGGCAGGGTAGAGGATGGGCGTCTTGGACTAGGAAGGTAGCCGTGGTGATGAGAAGTGGGCACATCCAGAACTGGCTTGGAAAAAGAGACCCACATCAGCGACCAACTATTATAATCATAATCATTCATTTGTTCAACAAATAATTTTCGAGCAGTGCCTATGTGCCAGGCTTTATCCCAAGCTCTTGGGATACACTGATGAGTAAAACAAAGGTCACTGCCTTTTGAAGCTCACATTCTAGTAGAATGATGAAGGAGGAAGGATATGGATTTCCACCACTCTGGTCCATCCAGGGAGTCTTCCATATCATATCTTTTTTTCCCCTTTCTCCCCTCTTCCTCCCACCTCCCTCCACACTGCTGTTTTTGCTGTCTGTGTCCATTCGCTGGGTGATCTTCTGTATCTATTTCTCTCTCTTTTTTGTCTTCTCTTTTCATTTTTTTCCTCCCCTAGGATTCATCAGGATTCGATCCTGGAGAACTCTGATGTGGAGAGAGGTTCCCTACTACCTGCGTCACCTCAGTTCTTGGTCTGCTTCACCTCAACTCTACCCTTTGTCTTTCTTTTGTAGCATCATCATCTTGCTGTGTGACTCTCTTGTGCAGGCACTGGCTCGCTGCAGGGGCACTCAGCTCACTGCACGGGTGCTTGGCTCGCCATGCGGGCACTGGCTTGCTGCACAGGCATGCTTTCTCTTTTTCTTTTCTTTTTTTACCAGGAGACCCCAGGGATCGAACCTGGGTCCTCCCATATGGTAGGCAGAAGCCCTATCACTTGAACCACATCCACTTCCCCCTTATCATATCTTGATGACACCAGGGTGACAACTGTGTCTTTACAGAGCAAAGTCTGCCTCATTTCACCTCTTTGAATAGGAAGTTTCTATGGATGCCATCACTTGTAGGTGGACCCACACCTTCACTGAGTTCTTACCATGTGCCAGACACTGTGCTGCCAGCTTTGCATTGTTCTCCCATTTCATCCTCGCAACCTCCTAATGAGGTTGAAATTATTTTTGTCCTGGTTTTACAGAGAAGAGAAAGGAAGATTAGAGGTTAATGGCTTGCCTAAAGGCATTCATTTAATAGGTGGGGCCTGAACCCAATGCTGCCTAATTCCAAAGTCCACTATATCAATCCCTAAATCATGCTGTATTTGGTTCCTATTCTTATCTTCTTAAATTGTAGGCTAATTTACTACAGAGCCCATTGAACAACATTTGGGAAGCATTCCTCCAAGAGCTACTTGGTTTTCCTTGCTTGGGGCTGTTGTTTCCAGACATCCATTCCTCCCAACTTCAAAATCATAGCAGGTAGAAGATTCCCTTTAGTTCCAACTACACCCCTTCCATTTCCTGAACCAATTGCTGTACCTAATTGAAGCAAATCAATCAGGACCCATCTCAGAAATGGAAAATGTAGTCAATTCCTCCTACCTTGCAGGAGACAGAGAAGGATTTTATCAAAGAATGTTTTACCGGAATTTTACCAAAGAAATTTCAAAGCAAACGAATATTGTGTAGTCAAAACAATAGATGGTCACAACCTATATCCCTTATCAGATTTTGAACTGGCCCAAAAAGTTATTCTTAAACTCTGTTGTGCAGGCTATAAAAAGGTAATCATGCTGGGATGGAGTGATTAGAAGGAAACCAAGAGACATGGCTCAAGACCTGAGGTCTCTCTGTTTCCCTACTGGCAAGCTCTGTAACCTTGAGCAAGCTCTTGAGCAGCTCTGTGCCTCTTCTTTAAAATGAGATGATGATAAAACATATCTTAAGAGCTGCTTGAAAATAAAATGAGATAATTTCTGTTAATGGGTTTTGAAAGCCATGAAGCACTGACAAATATCAGCTGCTGTTATTATTATAAGTTTCATGTATTTGAAGTGGAAGGAAGTGAGCTAAACTTTGGTACCAAAACTTAATCATCAGAATCACCTGGGTTTTTCCCCCTCTATTTCACTGACTTTTTAAGAGTTTAAAGTGATACAGGGTCATTATACCAGGCCAACACTTAAAAGTATATAAGGAAAAAGTTAATAATGTCACCCCAGCAGTCCAGTGCCAAGCCCTGACATAAAGGCTATTAACAGGCTATTTGTATCTTCCACTCTATGTTCAGTCATATATAAACACATTTTATTTTTATCGATTTTTCAAAAATAAGAATGTACATTACTCTAAAGCTTACTTTTTAAGATTAAAATATATCATGACCATACTCTACAACAATATATCATGATTTGATTCGTATTTTTTTAAAAATAGCTAAATATTCACTAATATGGGCTACCTAAGTAATTTAAGTAGTTTTTTCAAAACAACTAACATTTTTGTTTAGAATAGTTTTGGATTTACAGAAAAGTCTCAAAGATCGTACAGAGAATACCTATATGCTTTGCACACAATTTCCCTTATTATCAGTATCTTACATTAGTAAGGTAAATTTTTTTACAATGAATGAATCAATATTGATACATTATTATTAAGTAAATTATAAACTTTATTCAGATTACCTTAGTTTTTTCCCCAAATGACGTTTTGCTCTCCCAGGGTCTCATCCAGTTTCCCACATTACATTTAGTCGTCATGTCTCCATAGGTTGTGAAAGCTTCTTTGTTTTTCATGACCTTGACAGTTTTGATGAGTATTGGTCAAATATTTTGTAGGATATCCCTCAATTGGGATTTGCCTGCTGTTTTTCTCATGATTAGACTGGTGCTATGCGTTTAGGGGAGGAATTCCACAGTGGTAAAATGCTACTTTAATCTTATCGTATCAAGGGTACTTACTATCAACATGACTTATCACTATTGATGTTGACCTTGACCACTTGACTGAAGTAGTACTTCTCAGGTTTCTTCACTATAAAACCTTCCCTTCATCCCTTTGCATTCTGGACCCTTTGGAAGAAAGTCTGTATGTGCACCCCACCCTTTAAGGAGTGGGGAGTTATGTTCCACATCCTCGAGGGCCAAGGATCTACAGAAATTATGTGTGATTCTTCCATGTATAAGAGCAATCTATTCTCCCCATTTACTTATTTATTCAGTCATTCATTTATACCAGTACAGGCTTATGTATATTTATTTTATACTTTGCATTAGAATCTAATACTATTTTATTTATTTTCTGGTTCAAATGATTCTAGCTCTGGTCATTGGTAACTCTTTCTTTTGATTCCTCTGCCCCTTTGATATAGCCCCACGATTGTGGGTTTGTCCATCTCTCCTTCCCTCCCTCCCTCCCTCTCTCCTTTCCTTGTTTTCTTTCTTCCTTCCTTATCACTTTTTCTTCCTTGTAGAACTTCCTTACTTTCCAGCATTAAAAGATGATCCAGGCATATTTTGTATATTTCCTGTCACAGTCCTAGAATGGACCATTTCTCCAAGGAGTCCTGGTTCCTCTAATTGGAGAACAGTATGAAACCAAGATCTGGAAATTAGGTGCTCTCAGGCTCCTGGGATGGTGTTGCCTCTAGGCCCTCTCAGCTGACAGAGCAAGGAAATATGCGTGCATACACTAACTAGGGTATATATGCACACATCTATAAATATTTCCATATGGAACTATCTGTATCTATATTAAGCTAAATGTGAGTTTACGCTTGTGTGCCCAACTCTAATCCATTACCACATGGATCAGTCTATCCTTGCTAATCTGTAAACTCCCACTCCAACAGTTAGAAACCTGGCTCCCACCACCATACACTAGTCTTTTAATTGACTTTCAATTTGAGTATATACGTATGGCAGAATCAGAATCGGAAAATAACTCTATCAAATAGAGTATGATGCTCATGTACAGTTTATTTTGTCTTTAGTCTTACAGACTCGTTTTCAAGATCAGCACCTTTCTCCCCATCCCTTTCTTTTTTTTAAACTTTATTCTTAAACACGTTTTAGATTACAGAAAGTTTTCATCAAAAATATAGGGGATTCCCATATATCCCATCCCTTCCCCCTCTCATATTTTCCCATATTAATAACATCTTTCATTAGTGTGCTACATTTGTGACAATTGACAGACACATGTTGAAGCATTGCTACTAACCATGGTCTATAGTTTACATTATGGTTTATACTTTACACTGAATAATTTTATAGGTTTTGACAAAATGTATAATGGCCTGTATAGGTCATTGCAATATCATACAGAACAATTCCAATGGCCCCAAAATGCCCTATGTTCACCTATTCTTCCCTTCTCCTCCACTCAGAACCTCTTGTGACCACAATCTTTATATCAGTGTTACATGTTCTTCCATTACTAGAATAAAAATGTCTACTCTGGCCATAGTTGCATTCCCCCCTTATGTTTGTTCATTCCTCAATTTTGAGGACTTTGGGATGGTGATGAACACTTTGCTTCTGATTGAGATGGGGCTTAGATCCCATGGGGCAGATGGATGTAAATGTCTGGCTTGCAGTTGCAGATACTCTCTGTTTTTTGGAATGGGAGTTGTCCATCATCATCATTTTGTTAGGTGTCCAGAGTGAATGCCATGAACTGTAGAGTAAGTGTTGGCTGCAAATCTGCTGAGCTTCATGGCTCGACCCATTCAATAAGGTTGTTGCATACATTCACAATGTAGCCAGTTTGTTTTGTCACATTCTGCATTCCATCCTGGGATTCTCAACCTCCTAAATGATTGTTTTAAATTTGCATATATTAAAATTCACTCTTTGAGTAAGTTTTTTAAAATGCGGAATGCAATATTTTCCTACAACCTTACAGATTTTCACTTTTGGTAAGTGTGGCCCGGGTATCAGAATGATCATGATTTGCTAGATCTGAGCAGCTTTTGTCTAGACCTCCATGAGGTCCCTTCTAACACTGAGATTCTATATCTGCAGATTGAAAACTGTGCTCAGACCTAGGGGATTTTTGTGATTCTCATCTCTTCACATGCAGAGCTACTATCATCCAGCATTTCACTGCCATCCCATAGCTTTCCACTAGAAACTGTGACCCAGCTAGAATACTATGTTTGTTGCCGATGTTGTCGGTGCTGAATGTCTGTGATCAGAATGGCAGCAATCAAAACAATCAAAACAACAAGAAATCCTTTGGGTTTACAAATTCAGATGCACAAAGAGTGATTGATTGCTTGAAGGGCCATGTTCAGAGATATTTGCAACAGTGTTCAGGGCTTGACATGCTCAACTGCCCTAATGCACAATGAAGATTGACTGTCACTGTGGGCCCTAAGGGGAGGGGGAAAGAATTATTGAATAGAAGGAACCAATGTAACTGTGCGGGCAATAGAAGTGTTCCACAAGATTACACAAGGATGGATATAAGACATGTTAAATTACACCAAAAATATATAGGGGCTGATAGGCTAAAATGTAAATCATAATGTAAAACATAAGATGACTAAACATTTAGAAAATTGTGTAGTCTAAAACATAAACCACAATGTAAACCCAAATGTTACCTTGTTTGAAAGCTATTTTCTCAATATCTGTACATCAGTTTCAGTAAATACAGTATGAATATGTAAAAAGATTATTGCTGTGGAAGGGAAAGGGTTTTATGCTGGATATGTGGGAGCACTGTATATTGTACATATGAATTACTGTGATCTAAAACTTTGTGAAGATAAGCTTAATAATTAGGGAAAAAAAAGAAAAAGATAGGATGTAGACACTGAGGAAAAGACGGAAGTAGTTGCCTTGCCAATTTACATACAGGGCAACAATTACTGCAGTGATGGAAGGCAAAATATCAAAAACAAATCTTTTGCATTTTTTAATATTTTGACACCCCAATTTATTTTTACCTTAATTTTTCTAAATTAATATGTATTCTGTATCTAACCTTTAAACTCATCACTTTATTCCATTTTACTATTAATGGAAGCTGACAATATATTGGGCTTCACTTTTGAAGAAGTTTTGCATCACAGAGATGTTCAACAATGGCAGGGGAGGAATACTGGTGTGGGATATTACACCACATGGTTGGTATAATATCAAGAGGGGACACATGGTTGGCAGGGAGTTCTCCAGGTCATATATCCAGGGTACATAAAAATGTTTGGATATTTTCATAGTGGTTACAATTAAAAACAACAACTGAGGGAGTGCTGAGTTCCTAGCCAGGGGAGCTCTATCACAGTCCCTAAAGGAACAGCAACAATCCCCCAAGTCCAATGGCAAAGACCAAAAAAGAAGGAAGGTCCAACAATGAGCCCTTGATACTAATTACTGTGCTTGTGAGCCTGTGCACCTGAAATAAGAACAAGGCCTAAAGCTGAAAGGTGCCTAAGAGTTACCTCCTGAGAGCCTCCATGTTGCTCAAATGTGGCCAGTCTCGAAGCCAAACTCAGCTTGTAAATGTGTTGCCTTCCCCCCAGCGTGGGACATGACTCCCGAGATTGAGCCTCCCTGGCTCTGAGGGATTACTACCAAGCACCAGCTGATGATGTAACTAGAAAATGACCTTGAATAAGAGGGTCAACTCAGACCAGCAGAATATCTCAGTCTACATATAATACCAGGAGTTAAAAATGCTTTTTGACCTGAATAAAAGGGGGAAATGGAAAGGATAAATGAGTTTATATGGCTATGAGTCTCCAAAAACAGCTGGGAGGTTATCAGAGGGGTTGCCCTTATGCACACCTCAGCAGAGTCCCAGAGACAGATAAAGTAGATACAACCCCAGGTATTGGTTCTTCTGAGGGCTACAGAGACCCACAGGTTCTATGGTCATGGCAGATGGAATTCAGTGCCATCTCAGTTGGCCCTACTTTGGAGTTTGTGTTTCTGGGTGATGGAGCTGGACTTAGATGTGATCTTTGTCCACAAGTCTCTTCTGTTACTTTTACTGGAACTGTACCTGGTACTGGGGTTTAATGTATACCCAGGGGACCTGAATCTCTAGACTGACCATGTGATAGCCAGGCCCTGAGCCTCAACAGACTTGCAGCTTATATACTCTGGTTTATTGGACTTACCCCACTCAGCTAGCATGGAGGTGAAGAAGGTCAACCACCACGCCAGGGAGCCAAGAGTGCCTACAACTGAAAGCAGGAGAATTGCATCCAGCATCCATGTGGCATCTAAGCCCCCTCTTGATATATATGTGGAGTGGACACAACCATTCTAAGGTCCACAGGATGGAGGAATAGAGTATGGATTAGAGTGGACTTACTGATATTCTATTCATGAACTATTGTGATTAGTAATCAAAGAAAATGTGGCATTGGTGTGGAGAAAGTGGCCATGGTGGCTGCCGGGGGTAGGGAGTAGGAGAAAGAGATGTGATGTGGGGACGTTTTTGGGACTTGAAGTTGTCCTGGGTGGTGCTGCAGGGATAGTTACCAGACATTGTATGTCCTCCCACAGTCCCCTGGGTGGACTATGGGAGAGTGTGGGCTATGATGTGGACCATTGACCATGAGGTGCAGCGGTGCTCAGAGATGTATTCACCAAATGCAATGAATGTCTAATGATGATTGAGGAGGTTGTCGTTATGGGGGAGGAGTGGGGAGAGGGGGCTGGGGGTATATGGGGACCTTATTTTTTTTAATGTAACATTAAAAAAAAAGACAAAAAAACTTAAAATTTTTTATATATAAAACTTTTAAATTCTCCACCATTAGAGTGGAATCTTCTTTAAAAAAAAGTGATTGATGCAGACCCTTGTTATTGTGACCTCTTGACAGTTTCAGTTTTTAGTTGCATTTCAGGAAGAATAATAGCAACAATAACGACAATGGCATTGATGCTGATGCTGATGTTGATGGCCAGCCACCTTTGTCTTATCACCCTAACCATGTGTCAGAAACCATAAAAGATATTTACACACATTACCTCTACTTACAATGGTCCTGCTCAATTGCTATTACCATTTCCATTTCAAAATTAGAAACAGGCTCCAAGAGGTAAAGCAACTTGTCCAAACTAGCCCTGATAGCAAGTGACCTATACAGGGTTAATACCCATTTCAGTCAGATTCTGGTTTGTCACTGTATCAAACTGCTTCACCCTGGAATCAGGCTCCCACACTGTTTGCTATAGAAAATTACCCTTGTTTAGTCTCCAGGCTTTTGATTATATAAGAATCAAAGAAGATTCTAAGAAGGGAGTTTGGTTGCTAGAAAAACAAACTAATTCCATTTTTAAAAGTCTTTCATATGAGGCCATCTCATAGCAGTGAGCCCAGGGAGCCAATCAGCATCCTTGCCTGCAGGTCAGATTTGCTTGAACCGTCACAGTGCCAGACACATATGAGAAATATTGGCAGAGTGGGCAGGTGACTGGAGAGGTAGATGGATGAGTGGATGGGTAAATGGATGAATGAGCAGATGCATGGACCAATAAATAGATGGCTATCTTAGAGAATTAATGTTTGCCTATATAGTTTACCTAGAATTATTGCCTTATTCAAAGTTCAACAATGTTTTATTAAATGAATAAATTTGAAATTAGATTTTCAACTTATGCTGGAGCATATTAAGCTCTGGCACATTGAAATGGGATATTCAGGTGGCTTTGCAGAAACTTTCTCACTCCAAATCTTCCATCTCATCCCTTCTAGTCTAATTATGGACACAATTTATAGATACATTTTCATCTTTCCACCAAAATACTGGTTTAAAAGAAGACATAGATTTTTACCTTGCAAAATAGTAGCAATGTAATCTTGAGGAACTCACAACTTCACCAATATTCAGTTACCATGTCTATGCTATGGTGGTCATAATTCCTCCCTTACCTACCTCCCAGAGTTGCAAATGAGGATCCAAAAAGATATTAAGCAGAAGCCAGCTCTGTGAACTACACCTCACTGCACCAGTGTAGTGCCTTATTACCTTTCTCTTCTGAAATAATCAATGACAGAGGTTACCATCGCAATCTGATTATGAAGGCACATTCACCTGATCATTCATTTAAAATATATCTATATTGAGCACGTGCTATATGTCAGAAGTTTTATGGAACTGGGAGTACAACTAGATCAAAAGCTCCTTGTTCTCATGCAGCTGATGTTGTAGTAAGGGGACAGACAATTCACATGTATACAAATTAACAAGGTATTTTAACGTTTAGAATGTATAGAACAAGTAGAACAGAGTGATGGTATTGAGAGTGATGGGTGGGGGCAGAAAAGTGGTGGTCTTATCTGAAAGGGATCAGAGGTCTTGCTGAGAAGGTAACAGTTGAGTTGAGACTTGAATGACCAGCAGGTTCCAGACACATGCAGATTTGAGGGCAGGGAGTTCCAAGCATTTGCAAAGGTGGGCAAGAACTGGGTAGATTTGAGAAGTTTGCTGAAGGTGCATGTGGCTGGAGGACAGTGATCAAGGGGGAGGCTAGTTCTAGCTAAGACTGACCAGCGGAACCATGTAGAAGACAGAGCACACTATATCCATGTCAAGGTGTTTGGAAACCATTTTTGGAGCAATGAGAAACCAATGCAGGGTTTAAATAGGAGAGTGGTGTAATATGATTTACCTTTTAAAGATCCTGTCTGGCTGCTGTATGGAAAAATGAATACTGCAGTAGACTAGTAGGTGGTTGGTGGAGGAATGTGAATAGAGGCAGGGAGACCAGTTTGGAGACTACTAGTACTCTTTCAGAGAAGGTGGTGGCATTGGAAATAGCGAGAGGTGGGGGCTGTTGCAAAAATCAGGGGCCAGTAAGTCAGCAGAGCTTGCTGATTATCTGAAAGAGGCGAGAGGCAAAGAAAGAATTGGGGCATCTCCCCTGCCTAAGTCACGGAGATAACTCATTTGTTAAAAGAAAGAATTGGAAGAATTAGCATCATAAATATATCCAGCTCTCCCTGTGACCTTAGACATCTAGTTGTCCCAGCCCCCCAACCTGAATTACCTCATCGATAAACGAGGAGTTTGAATTAGATCATTTCAGAGCTTCAGAACTGGCAAGTCCTCAGAACTGAGTGCAGCCACTTACGTCTTAGAAGATTAATACTAAGAGTCATAGATTTTAATCCAGGAGTCAGAGGACAGCAGGAAGGAGAAATGCACATAGATCAAAAGGTATTTCTGACATCTAGGGATTACACACTGCAGTCAGCAGGCAGCCAAAGCACAGTGCCAGCCCAGGTACAGCTGCCAGGTCCTTCTGGAAGCTCCCAAATCCTGGCACCATTTTCGCCCTGTGCTGGCTTCTGCTCAGCCAGCCCTGTTCCCGGTCCGTGTGCCCACCTCTACCTCGCCCAGAGGTACCAAGTACTAACTGCCTACTTTCCTCTCTTCCTTATTGCCCTGAGGAGGGAAAACAACTACTTGAATCAAAGAGGAAAAGGCAAAGATGATTACAACACAGGAGATGATTCTAGCTCAGAGTCGAATAACTAAGCACTGCCTATTTCTTCTCGCCTTCAAATACAGATATCTACAAGAAGCAGCTTCCAACAGTGAAAAATGAACAAATCAACAACTCTAGGACAGAACCACATCCTGCCTTGAGGCTGTCAATTTATCATGCTGGGGACTGAGATAGGAGAGATGCAGAAAGGACCAGGTAGCGGTAGTAGTAGACTAGACAGTTGCAGAACACAGGAGAAAAGAGGACAGCAGAGGAGGTGACTCAGAAAGAGAAAGCAGGACCACGAAGAGAAAAATACTGGAGAGAGTCAGAGTGAGACTGCATACAGAGAAAACAAAGAAAAAGAGAGCAGAGAGAGGACAATATTTCACTACGATTATTCCACTGTTTCCATATGAACAGATGCCATGCATGCAGTCAACAAATATTTGTATATCTAGTATGAACACATCTAAACATATAAAAACAAATTTAATATATAAGTAAATATATATGTACATGCATATATATGTAAATATATATAAATCTATGTGTTTGTGTGTGTCTGTGTTATACATGTACATACTATTATATGTAAAGGAAACTGTTTATACTGTTGGAGCTAGAGTGGTAAAATAACAACAAAAAAGCAGAGTCTTTGCCCACAAGAAGCTTATCTGCAAATAGAAAGATAAGCAAACCAACCAATAAGCAAGTAAATGCATAGCAAGCCAGGTAGTGTTAAGTTCTCTGAGAGAAAAGCAAGCAGAGGATGGAGGACTGAAGATGGGTAGGAGGTGTGGTCTCTTGAATTTGGAGGATGTGGCACTTGAGAAGAAACTGTGGCTATTTCTAGGGGCAAGTGTTCCAGGCAGGGGAGCAATGGGTGCAAACACCCTGATGCCCAGGTGTGGCCAGCATGCCTCAGGAGGAAGCAGGAGGCCAAAATGGCTGGAGTGGAGCAGGAAAGGGGCAAGTAGTGGGTGAGATCAGACAGGGAGCTGGGGCCACATCACAGTCTTAGAGGCTGTGAGAAGAACTTGAGCTTTTTTCAGAGAGAGATGAAGCAATCACAGGGTTTTGAGCAAGAAAGTAGCATAATCTGACTTTCATTGTAACCATGTCATTCCGGTTACTGTGTTGGCAGAACAATATAATCAGAAAGCCAGATGCAGGTACAATGGTTAGAGGCAATTAAAAAAACTAAGCAAGAGGGAATAATAATATTGAAATTGGTGAGCAGTGTTCAAGTTCGAGATTTATTCTGAAGGTGGATCCAAATGAAGTTGAGTTAGAAAAAGAGAGGAGTCAAGGAGGACTTCCAGATTTTTTATTTGAAAATTTGAAAAGTTGATGTTGCTATTTACTAAGATGGTGAATACAAGAGGGGGAAGGTAATAGGAGTTAGGAGCGCTGTTTTGGAGATATTAAAATTGAGACACGCATTAGCTATCCAGGTGGAAATTTTGAAAAGGTATGGATCTGGAGTAGAGGTTGGAAGAGTCATCATTCACAGAGGGGTTTGTGGTCATGAGAATGTGGCTGATACTCCTTTAGGAGTCAGGTCATACAGAGAAGGGGTCCAAGGACTGAGCCCTGGCATATTCCAAAATGTAAAAGTTGGCAAAATGTGGAAGCATTAGCAAAGACATAAAACCAGTGAGGTAGAAGGAGAAATCAAGGAAAGCACGTCAAGAAGGCAGAAATGCACAATGTGCCCAGTGGCCCTGCATATCTGTCTCTCACATCAACAGTGTTTGGACAGGACAGAGCCAGGGACTATCTCCCTTTCTTCAGCCTCGGACCACCCTCCAACTTCCTCTCTAGTTGCAACCCCCAGGACCACCTTCTCAGCCATCCCCTGCTTCAGGAGCCCAGCTAACACAGTTGATCGTGGTTAGCCCTTCGTTGCCGACCAACCATGAGCTTCCAGGTCCATCAGAATCATTCTGATGAAGTGGAGGTCATCCTCTACTGCCAGGTCAACCTGCATCTTTCTGTGACCAGAGGTGGTATAGGTGGATGGGTAGAACCTTCTTCAGGTGGTCAGGGAATCCTATCTGAGGAGGAGGTATTTAAATGATGAGAAGAAGTTGGCCTTCAGAAGAGCATTTCAGTTAGAGTAACCCAACAGGTGCAAAGACCTTGAGGTAGAGGTGAGTTTGACATGTTGTAGAAACAGAAAGGAGGGCAGTTTGTAACCATGGTATAGTGAACAAGAGGAAACGTAAGGTAGGATGGAGTATTTTTTAACAGAGAGGTAAAGGAATCTGTCATACATTTTTAAAAAATCACACCAGATGACCTGTAGAGACTGGGTTGAAGTTGGGCAATAGTGGAAAGGGGGAGGTCAGCTGGAAAAATTTCTCTGCCCTGGTACTAGTTGTTCCTGTTTCTTCAAATGTTCTTTCCCATTTCCTTCACCTACCAAACGCATACTCCTTCTGCAACATTATATTAGAACTATCCCTAAAAGTCAAAAGGCAGAAACAAATCAAATGTCTGCCAATGGGTGAATGGATAAACAAAACGTGGTACATCCATACTATGGAATATACTTTGGCCATAAATAGAAATTATGTTCTGGTATAAGCCACAGCATGCATGAATTGTGAAACATTATGCTGTCAAAGAAGCTGGTCACAGGTCACATAATACATGACTCCATTTCTATGAATCATCCAGAAGAAGTAAATCCATAGAGACAGCAAGCAAATTGGTGGTTGCTAAGGACTGGGGGTGGGGGGAATGGGGAATGACTGCTAATGGGACCAAAGTTTCCTTTTTGGATGATGAAAATGCTTTGGAATTTGATAAAGGTGGTGGTTGTACAACACTGTGAATCTATGAAATGTCTTTGAGTTGTACACTTTAAAATGATTCATTTTGGGAGGGGATGTAGCTCAAGTGGTTGAGCACCTGCTCCCCATGTTCAAGGTCCTGGGTTCAATCCCACATACTTCCTAAAAAAAAAAGATTGATCTTATGTTATATGAATTTCACCTCAATAAAACAAAATTCAAAAACAAAGGAAAAGGCATATTTGATTTTTAAATACTTTTTTTTAGCACCCAAGATAAAAGTATTCTGACTGACATAATTCAAAAGGAGGGATTTGTTAGGAAAGATACTCAGAGACCCCAGAAGAGGGGGGGGAAGGGGTACTGGGCAGATCAAGACAGATGCCCACCCCTCATACCACCCAGCACATACACTCTTTCAACAACACCCACCTGGTCAACATCTGAACCGCCCCCCCCCCCCAGCACTGGCTCCGCACTGGGAGCAGGGGCCTCCACCCCCCTGAGCTTGTGGTCATCAGGAAAGGAGGACACTGGCCATATGCCGGTGGGCTGTGGGCTGTGCTGAGGCCCCACCAGGCCCGGGCAGGAACTTCATCTTTCTCTGTGATCCAGACAGAGGTGAGAAAGCCAGGCTGTCCTTTGGCCACTGCAGGTACCTGGAATCACCTCCATCTAGTGCTCATGTAGGAGCTGTCACTACATCTTTGTCTGCCTCACTCACAAGACTGTGAGCTCCTGAGTGGAACAGACCCAAGAACTAGCACAGGGGCTCAGAGGTGAAAGAAAGAAGGAAGAGAAGAAGTGAGGGAGGATGCAAGGGGGGAGGGAAAGAGAAGTGAGGAAAGGAGGAATGAGACACTGGGCATGCTAGATTTTTGGTTGCTTTTTTTTGGCAAAGGTCTTTACAATGATCTTCTCCTTATGTGGCCATCTTGGCCCCCGTGCTGGGGGCTGGGGAGTGGGATGGTGTTTGTGTCGTGTGACAGCTGATGGCTCTGTCCTTACAGTAGATGGTAGCAGGGGGCTGGGCCTGTCATCTGGTGGAACCCTCTACTTCCAACAGGGCGCTGGTCAGATGGTGGCCCACAGATGGCAGCCCCTGCCACGGCCAAAGGTCTTCTCTTTAGGTGGCCTCTTTCAAATCTCATCAACCTGGTGGCCAAGACAATTTTCTTGGATAAAAACCAAGATGTTGGCAGTGGTTATCTTTGAGTTGAGGGATTTGAGGTCATTTTTTTTTTCTCTTCTGCTTAGTCGAATTTTCTCTTTTTTATTTAAATGAAAAAGACTGTGAATCACTTTCAAAATAAAGAAAATCGAGGGAAAGAAGTCCCTCCTTCCTACTGCCACAATAGCAGCTCATGTTCTCTTCCAGTAGGTTTTCTCTATGACATAAAGTGATCATACCCGTCCACGTTGTAGTTAGCATTCCAGAGAGGGATGCAGGACATTAAATCATGATTTTCAGATGAGAAAAGTGAGAGTCAACAAAGCTGAGTGTCACAAAGCTATAAAGGACAGAGCAGCCAGGAGTCAACTCTCTGTCTTTCTGACTTCAAAAAACCTCCATTTTTGCCTTTTTATCATGCTGCATCAAGTTGAATATTGGAAGAGATATTTATTCAGTTTTGCCTTGGCCAAGTCAAAACTCAGCCCCCTGCTCTTGTCTCCCCTCTCCCTCTTCCCGTCTTACCTCCTCACTGGGAAATCCACACGGCTCTAGGAGTCAGAAACACCACGGCTGCCAGCCCTCGATGACGCAGCTCCCACTTTGGAAGAGCTTACTATGTATCTAGCATTGTGTAAAGCGCTAACTCATTTATTGTCAGAAAACGTGAGGAATTCGGTAGTATTTCTATCCTGTGTTAGAACTTAGGAATTGAGACTTAGGTGAAACGCCTGCCCAAAGTGAGCCGGCAGTCCCACAGCAGGCCACAGCCCAGCTCCGGGTCCAGTCTGACACCAGAGCTGGAGTCACTGTCTGTCCTGCTGTGCAAGTGTTCAAAGGATGCGACTCAGCCGAGGAAGAAACCAGAAAAGGGAGAAGGTGGGGACCTCGGGAGAGTGGGTCTTGATTTTTCCTTTTGCAGAGTAGGAAAGAGAAAAAATATGGAGCTCCTGGCACTTCATTCCAGCTATCTCCCCCACAGCAGATCATTTGCAGCCTGAACTTGAGCTGCACCCACGCAAAATTATGCTGTTTCCGTTTGGATGGGAGAGGGTTATGTGCCCCCTCTCTCGGCAATGCAAATGCAAAAGGACATTTTGCATTGAAAATGGAGGTCCTGATGCACAGCCTTTGTTTCCCCTTGAGTTTCATTCTCTTTGTTTTTTGTTTTCTTTAAGCCTGCAAAAGGATACGAAAATGTTTGCAAAGCCGCTGCCAGCTTTTAGCATCCACCTGCTAAGTTGCCCCCCACCCCCACATAACAGGCTGACTCTCTAACAGGTGTAAGCCTGCAGCTGTAGCAGACTTTGCGCAGCATGGGACAGATGGAAGGGCTGCAGCCATCACAGTGGGATGGATCTTTAAAAACTACACGATGAGGCCTCCATCACATGGTAAGGAAAAGTGGCATCGATGCAAAGCGTGCCAAACTGGCAGGTGTCTGTGTGTGCAGTGTTGTGTGAGCAATAGCGGGATTCCTTTTGGGGGGGGGGGGAGGGGATGCGGGAGTGGTTGGCGTCCCCTGCATCTGAGTTGCTTTGAAGTAACTAGGGTAGATATCTGCTGGGAGAAGCATTGTGAGCTAAGGACACAGAAGGCTTCATCACCTTGGCCTAGAAGCCCTGGCCATTTTTGAGTCATGTGATCTAGCGCAGGTAACGCCGCCTCCGTGAGATTCGCCCCCTTCACCTTAAGAGGCAGAGTCTGTCAGAGCTCATGAATAGCCAGGCGCTTCCCTACATTTCACGCCCAGCGGAGGTGGAGTCATGTGTCTAAGAAGGGATGTGTCCCTCCCCAGCCTGGGCCAGTTCGAAGGTGGCTGCACAGCCAGCAGCCACGTATGGCCAACGGCTTGGCCACAAGAAGAAGAGGGCTACCTGGCCCGCTTTATGCAGGACTCCGTTTGCCTCTCCTGCCGGCCCACTCCCAAAAGGGGCAGTCCTTGCCAGGACTCTGGGAGGATTGCGGAAGAGGCAGTCAACGCTCCACAAACGGGCGCTCTTCCATTAGCTATGGAAGCGTCTATAAGCATAGGTCCTCCGTGGCATAGACAATGGAAGGTGATTTCTCTCCTGCATCACCTTCTCCATCATGTAACATCTCCAAGGGACTAGATTTAAGGACTTGAGCTATAAGAAAAATGGCCGAGGTCACCGTTGTCCCTGAAATATGGTTCTTTTTATTTAATCCTTTGCCTGTTTAATCTTTCTGTTGAGCTGGCATTTCTGGAGAAAGCAGCTCCTACAGTATTTGACCTTTAAGGCAATGCACCCCTCTCCCTTAACTCTTCTTTTTAAAAATTATTATTATCTTTTTTTAAAGAAGCCTTAGAGTACATAAATGTTACATCAAAAATATAGGGGATTCCCATACACCCCACCCCTTCCGCCTCTCACACTTCCCCCCATTAACAACATCTTTCTTAGTGTGGTACATTTGCTACAATTGATGAACTCATATTAAAGCACTGCTACTAACCATGATCTATAGTTTTTGTTATAGGTTACACTTTGTACTGCATGGCTTTATAGTTTTGACAAAATGTATAATGGCCTGTATCCATCATTGCAATATCATGTAGAGAAATTCCAATGTCCCCAAAATGCTCCATGTTACAAAATGCTTCCCTCTCCCTCCCAATGTGGCCACTGCCTTTATATCAATGTTACAAGTTCTTCTGTTGCTGGAATAATAATGTCTACTTTAGTCCATAGCTGCAAACCCCCTTATGTTTTTTCATTCCCCAATCTAGAGGATTTTGGGATGGTGGTGCCCACTCTACTTCCAAATGAGAGGGGACTTAGATCTCATGGGGCAGATGGGTGAAACAGTCTTGCTGGCAGTTGTAAATACTCTCTGTTTTGGGGATGGGCACTGTCCATCATCATCCTTCTTTTAGTTGTCCCAGTGAATCTGATGAATTGGAGGGTAGGTGTTGGCTGCAACTCTGCTAAGATTCAGGGCTCAACCAGCATTTGAACAGCCAGAAGACTTAAGTCTTTGGGACACATATTTAACTGATATGGTGGTAATTATAGGTTCAAATAAAAGGGGCTAAGAACCATGTGTAGGAAAATTATAAATGAGTCTAACTCTGATACATTGGTGGAATAGGTTATCATATATTCCAAGATAAGGCCTACTGACAGGATGCCAAATTCCTGGGGTTGTCTGTCTTACTGTAGTGTCCAGATGTCTCTAGAGTCCTCAGGAGCCCTCTGGCTTGAGGCACCGTTTACCACAGCAGTCAGTGAGATCCTCCTAAGATGTGCATATGTAACCTCTTGAATCACTTCCCAACTCACTTTGAAATCTCTTACCCATAAAAACTCATTTGTATTTAATATTTCCCCCTTTTGGTCAAGGCCTTTTTCCAAATGCATTGCTGGATTGGTGCTTGGTAATAATCCCTCAGTGCCAGGAAAGCTCATCCTTAGGAGTCATGTCCCATGACGTAACGGAAGGTAGTGAGTTTATATGCTGAGTTTGGTTTAGAGAGAGGCACATTAGTGCAACAAGGAGGCTCTCAGCAGGTAACTCTTAGGCGATATATAATACTAGACTAAGGTTCTATTTCACAATAACAAGGTTTGTAAGTACAAGTATCAATATCAAGGGCCTGGCCTAATGGTCTGCCCTCCTTTGCTAAGCATAGCCCATGTACTTTAGGGATTCTTGTCACTCTATTAGAGAATGTAGCAGGGTTCCCCAGAATGGGAATTCAATATTCTTCTGGTTATTGTGTGGGCTTCCATCCAAAATACCTCATGACCACTGAACACATTCATATTCCATAGAGGCATGCTCCAGGTGCACCCCTCCCCACACGTCCCCCACCACAGACACCCCACACCAGTGATCCTCCTCTGTCATAGCTGCAACTCTTTGTAATCCAAAACTTCCCAAAAAACAAAGCCCCCCAAAATAAAAATAATAAGTAATACAAAAAATATATTTTAAAAATTTTTAAATAATGAATGTCTTTCATTCCCATAAGATCTGTTAACTTTTATGTACAATGACAATTTCTTCTGTATGTTCCCCCAGTATTTTTTTTTATGTTCAAAGAAGCTTTAGGTAACAGAAAAGTCAAAGAAAATATAGAAGATTCTCATATACCCCACCCCCTCTGCCTCTCACATTTTCTCCTATTAATAACATCTTACATGAGTATGGTACATTTGTTACAATTGATGAACAAATATTGATGTACTGTCACTAACCATGGTCAGTGGTTTACATTATGGTTCACACACACTTTTATAAATTCTAACAAAATGCATAATGGCCTGTATCTGTCATTGCAAGATGATGCAGAAAATTCCAGTATCCTAAAAATGCCCCATCCTCCATCCCTTCTTCCCTTCCCCTCCCCTTGGAATCCATGGTAACCACCAGGTTGCGATTTTTGAAGAATAAGGTTCATAATTACATGTGTTAATATTGAGGGCTTGACATATTAGTCTGTCCTCTTTTATTAGGCACTTTCTAAGTTCTTGAGAGACTCTTGCCCCTCTATTTGAGAACTTAGCAGAACTCCCCAGGATGGACGTTTAATATTTTCTTGTTTATTGTGTGGGTCTCCACGCACTGAGTTAACACCCTATGACAAGATGAACACTTTCATATTCCACAGGAGCATGCCCCAGGTGCACCCTTTCCCACATACACCCTATCCCCGATGCCCTGCACCAATAATCCTCCCCTGCCATATTTGCTAAAAGAACATTCCCATGGACCTACAAGTCCCCAGAGTTCACCTGTTCCTTCCTCCTGCCTTCCCCCTAGTTCCATGGGTAGTCCACCCCCCCTTCACATTCCAGTAGCATTGACCCCACTCACATCCCTGTACCACTGTCACCCCCACCAACAGTCCAAACCACCTCTTTCCCCCTTCCACCTTATCATAGGTTTTGCCCATAGCGAGCACCAGCTCATTACGCTCTACTCCCTTTCTGTCTCCTGGTAACCAATCTTCCAGGCTCTAGCTCTGTGAGTCTGCTCGATTTGCTTAGGTCATATCAGTGAGATCATGTAATATCTGTCGTTTCATGACTGGCTTACTTCATTCAACATAAGGCCTTCAATAATAGTGGAGGGAGCAAGGACTTTTGGATCAGACAGACCTGGGTTCAAATTCTAGATCTCCCACTTATCCTCTGTCAGTGGAAAAGTATGTGATTACATGTTTAGCCAATTCTGTGTCCACTATGATGTCTATTCCTTGAGAAAAGGATCACAGTTCCTTTATTTTTAAAATAATATCTGGTTCCTAGTGAGTGCCTGGTAAGTATTAGGTGCTCAATAATTATAAAGATTGATTTAATTCGTGGATGGATGAACAAGTAAACCAAATATGAATTATTCATACTTTCTAAAGCAACATAATAATAGCTGTAGTATGGGTCTTTAAAAGATCTACATGATTAATAAATCAAAACAGTGATGTTCAATTCAGCAAATATTCTTGAGTCTCTCCCATGTACTGAGTACGCATTTTTTGCAAGTGAGTGAGCGAGAATCAAGGATGCTGACACCTCTTGCCTCTCTCAGGGCAGCCTTCCTCCTTCTGCTCCTTCAGCACCTTCTGCATGTCCTGGTCGCACAGTGCTTAGCCTTCTTGCTTCTTGTGGTGCCTTGCTCCCCTAGTAGAAAGCAAGGTTCTTGAGGGCAGGCACCAAGTCTGAAATGCCTTGGACCTGGCTCAGTTCTTGCAGGTGGTAAGTATGCCCTCAAAATAATAAATGTCAGTTGAGTTATCCTCTATGCAATTTTTTTAATACTTTCATTTACTTTCCCAACTCTTTGGGCTACTTGATGAGGTATGAAGTAATAGAGTCTAGAAGCTGGAAGACCAGCTTTTTGAACAAATCTTTTTTATGAACGATAGTTCCTTCATTCATATAAGATGACTGAAAACGACATCCTGGTCACCTTTGAAAGGTACTAGGGGAACAGTTCTTTGTTTTGAAAATTGGCAAATAAAGGGAAAGGCTCAAGTATACATCCTTCCTTTTCTATGCAAATTGAACCACTGAGTGTTCAGATGCCAGATGAAGGACTGTTTCTCCGTACAGACATATTCTAATACATAAACAAATGAGAGAAGATCAAATTGGGACTTTGCCATTTTGCAACCTTTAGTGAATTAAGGCACTAAGCATTGAACAGCAGTGGCTGCCAACAACCCAAAAGGAGATGACGTATTTCTCATGAAGAATGCAACACCATCTATGAACTAGCGCCCCCCCCCCCATCCCTCAAACTTGAATCTGATTAAGCCTTTCCTCCCCATCTGCCACAGGACTGTGAGCAGCAAATTCCAACTAAGGGAATTCTACGGGACAAATGATATGCTTCTACAAGGAACAAACTTCAAAGGGGAGAGGGATAATTCGAGGGAGAACCTGTACATTAAAAGAAGCCAGAAGACATATTACCAAAAACCAGGCAGACCTACATCGTGTTTTTTAGTGATGCACACTGGTGATAAAACTACAAAGAAATGTAAATAGTCTATTTCCATAAAAATCAGGATTGTGGTTGCTATGGGGGTGGAGTTAAGAGGGCACAGGTTTCCTGAGACAGCTGGCAAGTCCTATCTCTTTTCCTGTTTGGCCCTTACAAGAGGGTTTGCCTTTTTATAATTCCTTTTTTTTTTTTTTAAGATTTATTTATTTCTCTCTCCTCCCCCACCCCCACTCCCCCAACCCCACCCCGGTTGTCTGTTCTCTGTGTCTATTTGCTGCATCGTCTTCTTTGTCCGCTTCTGTTGTTGTCAGCAGCACGGGAATCTGTGTTTCTTTCTGTTGTGTCATCTTGTTGAGTCAGCTCTCCGTGTGTGCGGTGCCATTCCTGGGCAGGCCGCACTTTCTGTCATGCTGGGCGACTCTCCTTACGGGGTGCACTCCTTGTGCGTGGGGCTGCCCTACACAGGGGACACCCCTGCATGGCAGGGCACTCCTTGCGCGCATCAGCACTGTGCATGGGCGAGCTCCACACGGGTCAAAGAGGCCCGGGGTTTGAACCATGGACCTCCCATGTGGTAGACGGATGCCCTCACCACTGGGCCAAGTCTGCTTCCCTTATAATTCCTTAGATTACACATCTTTTATACTGTTTTATGTATTTGTGTTATTTTAATAATGGACTTTTTTTTTTAATGGCTGCCCTGCCTATTTCACAGAGTATGTGGAGCCTCCAGAAGCAAAAGGGCAGGGACCTCTTCTCATTTCACTGTCATACCTCCAAGAGCTAGAATGGCTCTTGGCACATATTAGGGGTCAAATAAATCTTTACTGAATGTATGGATTAGACCATAGAACCCCATACACGTATGGGGCAATATTCGGATTACTATTTTAAACTTCAGCAAAGTTCCTAACGGGTCATGGATTCTCTTTGGGGCAAGGACTCCAGACCACTGGGAATTTATTGTGTCCTGTAGACGTCGTTCTTTATAACCAGGTGTCATGCTTCCCAGGGCTATAATGACAAGTGAGGCCCTGAGAAGAGTCAAGCTGGTCCTTGGTGGGACTCAGGGGCAGCATCTGGCTGGAGGCAACTGCTAGGAGACTTGTCTTCAAGCCATCCTGCAGAGCATTGCATCACTTTTACTTGGATGGCATCTTCATTAGTTAGTTTGGGGGAGGGTTCATGGGAGAGGGCTCATCATTATCTGTTGCTGTAAAACACTTGCTACAACTTAGCAGCTTAAAACCACACCTATAATTCTCCTCACAGTTTTTCTGGGTTAGGAGTCTGCACACATCCCAGCTGGGGCCTCTGCAAGACTGCGACCCAGTTATCAGCCAGAATTTGGTTCTCATCTGAAAGTTTGACTGAGGAAGGCTCTACTTTCAAGCTAACTCTGTTTGGGACATAATTCAATTCCTTTGGCCTGTTGGACTGGGATCTTCCCCAGTTGAGCATCTAAATGAGAACTCAACCCCAACTGACACCTCAATTGCAGCCTTGTAGAGGAACCTGTTAAGCCATGTATGGATGATAAATGTCAGCTAACCTATATGTGTTCTCTCTTTTTTTTTTTAAAGCATTTCTTTTTATTTTATTTATTTCTCTCCCCTTCCCCCCTCCGCACCAGTTGTCTTCTCTCTGTGTCCATTTGCTGCATGTTCTTTTTTTGTCCACTTTTGGCTGTTGTTAGCGGCATCGGAATCTGTGTCTCCTTTTATTGTGTCATCTTGCTGCATCAGCTCTCCATGTGTGCGGCGCCACTCCTGGCAGGCTGCATTTTTTTCATGCTGGGCGGCTCTCCTTATGGGATGCACTCCTTGTGCATGGGGCTCTCCTACGCGGGGGACACCCCTGCGTGGCACGGCACTCCTTGTGCGCATCAGCACTGCACATGGGCCAGCTCCTCACCGGTCAAGAAGGCCCAGGGTTTGAACCGCGGACCTCCCATGTGGTAGACAGATGCCCTATCCACTGGGCCAAGTCTCTTTCCCCTACGTGTTCTCTTAAACTGCTAAGTTTGTGCTAATATTGCTATGCAGCACTAGATAACTAATATACATTATAGAAAGGGGATTAAAACCAGTCCTCCACAAAACCATGTTATTGATAATTCTCAAAACAATCTTGAAAAGTTGAAACTATAATCTCTATTTTAGAGATAAATCAACTGAGACTCAAAGAAAATAAATTACTTTGCTAAATGAGTGGGGGAATGGAATTCGATTCCAGCCCTGGGTCTCTCCTCAGTCAATGCTCTTTTTAGCTTATGATGTTGCCACTTCATAAACCTTTAAAAGAGTCTTAACTATCATAGTTGCTTGTCTACCTTCATGTCAACTTGAAACAACGGATTTAGAAACAGTCAGTTGATCAGTATTTGTCCTCTGTAATGAACTCTGTCTTTTGTACAATGAGCCAGTAGCACTGTTAGAAGGGGCACGAGACCACCTTGATGCGGTACAAACCACAGGGCACCTTCTCCAGGGTTGGAAGGCTGCCAGCAGAGGAGAGAAGGAAGAGAAGGGATCCGCTATGCCTGTGTGCAGAGAAATCCTACAGCAGCTTGCCTGACTACTCTAGACACTGCTGGGAGGTGAGGCCCCTTGACTGCCCCCTCTGCAGAAGGCCCTTCCACCAGCAGAGACAGAGCCTGTCTGCACATCTGCCCCAAAGTCAGGTGTTTCCTGATCAGACAAGGGTGACACGAATTTCATTTACAGAAAGTCCAGGCAATCATCATGGGAAACAGAAACTTCCCTATCATTTTAAGGATTATAAATGTTTTATGGAAACCGGGGAGCTCAGTTTGATCTGTGGATCATTCCTACTTAAGTATGACAAAGCAACTTGCCATGGCTGCACAAATCTGCATGGAATCAAACTCCAGTCTTTTCAGGAAGGCAGGAGAGTTGGAGGTGTATAAGTGAAAACCTGTTGAAAATGAGCTAAGGCCTTAGAACAGCCCCTGGTACTCAAGACAACTATTGCCCAAAAGTTCTTCCCTAGTCATCGCCCAACCTTGGGGAGAGATGATGAGTCCAGTGGAAGTTGGAACAGAGAGAGACCCTATCCCGTTTGGGCTCATGTTACAAGTGACAGAATCCAAACTGGCTTAAGCCCAAAGAGAATTTATTGGCCCATGTAAAGAAAACTCCAGGGTAATTTTAATTTATTTCAGATGCATTTGAATGGGTTTCAAAGTCAACAAGACCCCATTTCTTTTTTGAACCTCTCTCTACTCTGTCTTACGCCACTACATTCTCAGAAGGATTTTTTCCTCATATTTGCAACAGATTTATATCCTTGCAGGTTCCAGTCCAGCAATAAGAAACAGCCCATTTCTTTAATATCTTTACTAAAAATCCTGGAATTGAGTCTCATAGGGTTCCTCTTGGTTTAATATGTACCAGACGCCCATCCTGAGCAAATCGATATAGGATACATGAATGGGCACAAAACTATGTCACATACTTCAACCATAGCAGATGGAAATATTTGGGCGGAGAGTAGAGGAGAGTTTGATTTTCAACAGAAATTTGGGGTTTACTGAAACAGGGTGCATAAAGTCTGGGTTGACAAAGGAACAGTATATGTTCACTAAAAATTCCCAAAATAAAGGCTATAGATTGCATGACCAGGGTGAAATTATATGTAGAGGAAAACATCCAGGCTCTTGAGCACCTGTGGTTAAGTCCCACCTACATCGGAGGCTTTTTTTTTTTAAGATTCATTTTTTCATTTATTTCCCCCTCACACTCCCCCAGTTGTCTGCTCCCTGTGTCCATTCACTGCGTGTTCTTCTGTGACCGCTTCTGTCCTTATCAGCGGCACGGGAATCTGTGTTTCTTCTTGTTGCGTCATCTTGTTGTGTCAGTTCTCCGTGTGTGCGGGCTGCCACTCCTGGGCAGGGGGTGCGGGCTGGCACTCCTTACGGGGTGCACTCCTTGTGCATGGGGCTCCCCTACACGGGGGACACCCCTGCGTGGCAGGGCACTCCTTGTGCGCATAAGCACTGCGCATGGGCCAGCTCCACACAGGTCAAGGAGGCCCGGGGTTTGAACCGCGGACCTCCCATGTGGTAGACGGATGCCCTAACCACTGGGCCAAGTCTGCTTCCCCATGGGGGGCTTTTGAGGATTCAATTAAAGAGTCTGTGAAGAAAGGTCAGCATCTTCCTTAGAAAGCCATTATTAGGACCTCAAATGACTTGGTATAGAAATGTGTGCAACACATAGGTACAGAAAACCCTAAGCACTTCTCAGTGGATGCTCTCCCAACAGAGCATTAAAATGAAAGGCTTTCTGCGCAGTCAGCTCTTCATTAAAGCAGCCTCTTTTTTTTTTTGTCTTTATTTTTTTAATATTACATTAAAAAAAATGAAGTCCCCATATACCCCACTCCTCCCCCCATAACAACAATCTCCTCCATCATCATGAGACATTCACTGCATTTGGTGAATACATCTCTGAGCACCACTGCACCTCATGGTCAATGGTCCACATCAGAGCCCACACTCTCCACATTCCACCCAGTGGGCCATGGGAGGACATACAATGTCCGGTAACTGTCCCTGCAGCACCACCCAGGACAACTCCAAGTCCCGAAAATGCCCCCACATCTCATCTCTTCCTCCCATTCCCTACCCCCAGCAGCCACCATGGCCACTTTCTCCACACCAATGCCACATTTTCTTCGATTACTAATCACAATAGTTCGTGAATAGAATATCAGTAAGTCCACTCTAATCCATACTCTATTCCTCCATCCTGTGGACCTTGGAATGGTTGTGTCCACTCCACGTCTATATCAAGAGGGGGCTCAGACTCCACATGGCTGCTGGAGGGTGTGGTCTGAGCACCACCCTCCTCCACTCCCTTTGACTACTCGTTAAAATGCAAATGTATGAGACACATCCCAGCCCTGCCAAATCATTGTGCAAACTGAACTCAAACAGGACTTTTTAATGAATGACTTTTCTCCATCATTGCTGTCAAACATACATACCAATTGCTGATGACTACTTTATTTATTAGCATAACACTTTTTTTCACACAAAATTTCACTGAAGATGTTATTTCGACAATGTAATTTCAAGAAAAGACACATTCATTTTCTCCATACAAGAGTTTGTAGTCGGTGAAGACCACACAGAAGGAATTTGACTTGCAGTCAGTAATTGCTTTGTGAACCTATACCACGGGAGAAGGATACGGCGGAAAAGACTTGCACAAACCTTCCTTTGGTTGTTGAGCTGCACCATTTCATGTGCTTCAAAGCAATCTTCTGCTTAGCCTTTACTTTGCCCTAAAGGCACTTCCTGTGTTATATCTTTTTAAATTGCAATTTAAGTAAAAGGTAAACATGAGCTTCAAACCAGTTGAAAACACAGTAAAGAAAATGGTTCAAAAGAAGAATGCACCTCCAAAAAATGCTTCTCTCTCTCACCACTATGAACTGTTCCCTATTCAACAACTCCTTTTGTGGAGATGTGTAACCTTTTTTACATTACATTTTGTATACAAATAGCAGTTATTTACTTTCAAGTTGATATTGATTATTTAAACTAACCTTCCTTGTTTGATTAAAGTGGCTAAGTAAGGGCTAGACATCTGGGCAGGGTCCAGGACCTGCATTGCTACATGCTCTTCAAGGAATTCTCTGATTTAAATTAATGTTTGAGAACCACTGCCTCAGGGAGTAGCAGGGGAATATTTACTTCAGGTGGCTTGCCCTTTATTGCTTATATTTCCCAGTCTTTTCCCTCTCAACTGCTAGTATTTACAGAGGAAGAGCAAATTACTATTATTTTCCTGAGCATATTACAGTTGGGGGTGAGGGGGGTAAAACTGAGATTTTAAAACAATCGCATAGTCAAATTAAAATGTTTTTCTCAATTAATCGTTTGCTTACTCCCTTCCAAAACAGCAGTTGATTCCAAGTAGACTGCAAATGGGACAATTTCTGAATATACAGATTGAAGGCATTCATCAGAGGCACTCCTGAATGCTTGTCAAATTTTGGAACACCTAGATCAGAGAAAGGAGAAAAGAAATGCATAATTCATTCAGATACACCGGAAATGCAGTATCTGCTCTAATCACTGCTCACGCACACACACACCACCTATGAATACTCATAACTAGGAAGAGTGGAGTCTCAACTTAGAGAAACTTAAAAAAAAAAATGACCAGATCAGGTCTCAGTGCTCTCCTTTTCCTCTCCACGGCGAGGAGCGCGGCTTCGTGCTCAGTTACCCACCACGGCAGGTGGTTTCTGCTCCCTACCTGCACCCCTCCCACTGGAAGGGGGATGCAGAGAGTAGCAACTGGATTTTTCCCTGAAGGTAATTCATTTATTCACCAACTATATGAACAGACAACCCTGCATATAAGAGTAAAAGATGTTAAGCACCCCCCATTTTGTTTACTCGGAAGTCATGAATGTGCAAAATGTCCTCCACTCATGTGAACACATTCCTGACATCACGTGACACCTGTGATGACCTTCACTTGAAAGAACGCTTGGGCCAATGATCTCTGTGCTCTACTTGCAGACTTTACATTTAAGGAGGAAGGCAGTAGGATAAGAATTACATTATGGTATAGAAAGATATGACTGGAGAATTATGAAGTGCTAAAGAATAGGGCAGGCGTGGGAAAGGGTATTCCAGTAACAAATTCAGTGCTTGTCCTCCACTCCCTTAGATTCGTGTCGCTGATCTCTAGAGAGATTTATGAGTCATTCTTGGTATTAGTGACCATGTCTAGGGCTTATTAGCTTCTGGTTATATTTACATATGCAGGAGAGGGATGCAAAATCTTTAACAGACGGGCACAAGGATGTTAGCTATAAAGGAAGGACTTCGAAATATGAAGCAGCGAATACCTTCAATTTAATGAATATTTATGAAATACCTACTAATTTCAAGTATTGAGATAGATACAAAAATGAAGTCAATAGTATTTGTTCTTAAAGGTTTTATATGCATGTGTGTGTGTGAGGCTGAGTGGGCAGGAAACAGGAAAAATGGAGAGAGAATGAGAAACAATAGGTGAAGAAGTGGGCACAAATAATTGAAGAAGTGATCTTATTCATAAATGAGGTTGTAAATAAGAGAGCTTGGGAATGGAAATATCCTCCTGATCTAATTTATTTTAGGAGAGAAAGAGAAAGGAGCTCTGAACAATGTACCAAGCACAGAGGGAGGTGCTCTGAAAGCACAGATGATATAATCCCTGCCAGGCAGATGGTTGGCTCTTCCAGGAAGCTGTCCCTGCCCACACACACCTCTCGCCTTGTGTTCCCACAGCCCCTGTGCTAACTCTGTCCTTGCACTCACTATGCTGAAATTCACCTTCATCTTGCCATTTACACGGCTGATCCTCTTACTAGACCTTGAAATCTTGAAGCCAGGCACATGCCTTGGCTTGTGGCCCTGGTCCCTGCCAACAGTGTTTGACCCATGCTACAACTCCATAAATGTCAGCAGAGCTGAACGGGGCACCCAGGGCAGCACCGAGCATGTCACCGATCACCAGCATGTTTGATAGGTTAGATGATGCCACTTTGGAGATCAAGGGGTAGAGATGATGAAGGAATCACCATTCCAAGGTTCTCACAGTTAGTGTGTACCAGGGGAGCGTGTTAAAACTGAAGTCCCTTCTGAAATTTTCATTCAGTTGGTCTGAAATGGGGTTCCAGAAATCTCTTTAAATAAGCTCCCCAGTTAGGTGTAGAGCAGGTAGCTCCCAAGCCACACTTTGAGCAGCTCCACTCTCATACAGCACTTCCTAATGGGATGACACTTAAGTCTTTCCGATGGATTGCACATGATCACCTTAAAAGCCAAAGAGAAGGGATTTATACAAATTGCACCACCTGCCAGCTCTATCCTAATACATGTTTTCATTTCTGAAGGTTGGATTCCAAAATGGCTCTTCAGGTCTTTGGTTTGGACATTAGCTGTTATCCCAGTCCACCCATGCCTGCATGAGTCATTTCAGCCCCATAGCCTGGACACACGTGCAAACCTGAGGTTGATGGCATAGAACATGCATCTCCAGCCTCTGAATAAACTGAGCTGGCAACCTCTAGCAAGAGGGAGGCAAGTAGCCATTTCAGAAGAATTTTAAACAACTCTCATTAATTTACCAGGGATAAGATATAAGGTGACTTCAAGACCCAGCTTTGTAACTATCAGGTTAAGAAATGCTTAGCTATATCCATGGTCCCCAGAAACCTGGGATACCAGGAAAGTATTAGGGGATGTGTCATTCAAAGTGTCTGGAAATCAATAGTGGCTAGAGTCCTGAACAAAATAAATTTTCACTAAGCCCCACTGGGACTTCAGAATTAACACAAAGATTTCATAAACAGGAAAACATAGAGTCGAGGGCAAAGGTCAATCAACTAATTTGAATTACAGACCTCAGTCTCTGAGCTGTGGGAGTTGGCCTCTGGCGGCCACATTGACGTGACTGTAATTAACACAATCTATCTTGCAGTGGGATGGTGCTTTGCCGACTGTTTGAAATTCTGTGAGCATCTCCCTCAGACCCCAGTAACCCTTTAAAATATGCTAAACCAAGGCAGTTAGCACACAGGGGATCATTAAGGGATTCGAGATGGCAGAGAAGCCATGGTTTGTAACTCTAAGCGTTTCATGGCAGTGCGGCAGCTATTCGGGGAAACCATAAGTGCGAGGACTCTCAATGAGAAATATTTATAAAATGCAATGCTACAACTCAAAAAATCACTTTCAAAATGATTGAAAAGGACACTTCTTTTCACATTATTTCCTAAATTCTATTGCCATAAAAATTAATTCTATCTACTTCAATGTAAGCATTTAGGAGGCAAGGAGCTCTATGAGATTTTATCAGTAGAACAGAATTCCTCAGGACGAACAATCTAGACCTCCCCTGTAGGAGTCATTCTCTACTAGTACTCAACATACACAAACATACACACACATTGTCATATATTACTCAACATACAAATCAGATTATGGTCATCGTTGTTCAGACAATGATGATAAGGCGTACGAACCTCACCGAGCAGAAGTCATGGTTTTGAAATAGCTGGCAAGGCTGAGGCACAATGATTTGACAGCATCTTGGGTGAGAAAGTGAGAGCATTTAAAAATTATTTCAAAAGGACCAAAATTGGAACAAAGCACAGGAGTCAGGGCAACGATTTGGGAAATGGTTACTTACAAGCTATAGTTACCACCAATGAGCAAATGAAGACACTGGCCAGTATTCTTCCCAGACACCATCTGAAACAACAGTATTGCTTGCGTTTACCATACTAGCATCTGCATTCCCAGTATATAAGATGCTCTTTTAGACTTAAGCATACTTATAAATTCAAGACTTACTATAAAATTACGTTGAAAAGCTAGCATGGTTTTGGTAAAACAATAGACACATAGACAAATGGAACAGAATAGAGAGCCTAGAAATAGACCCACATAAATGTTAACTGGATTTTGACAGAGGTGCAAAGCAGTTCATTGGGGAAAGGATAGCCCTTTCCACAAATGCTCTTGGAACAAATTAAAATCACCAAGCAAACTATTGAATCCAATGGTATTACAAGTGGGTGACACAACCTCCCTGAAGGAGGTGGGGGGAAAATGGTGCTGCTGACTCAAGTAACTTTGGAAAATAATGTTTCAGTTGGAAACTGTAAGACTAAAGACAAATAGAACAACAGAACTGTCCATAGCACTGTAGTCTAGTTGGTCAATTTGTTTCTCACAGGGGTTATACATGTATAGTGGCCTTGAATAAATAAATAAATGGAGGCTGATAGTGGGAGATAGGTTTCTCACTGTCAGAGAGGTAGGTTACAGATAAGCAAGGGGAAAGGCTGGAGTGAACCATCTGGTTGGAGATACCAGTATGAACTCATGCTTAGCTTAATGTAGACACTGATGGATAGCTACAGAAATGATTTTAGATATGTGTGCATATATGGGTTAGTGTACATGCACGTTTTTCCTAGCTTTGTGTGCTGAGAAATCCTAAAAAGCAACTCAGAAGCAACAAGCATATCCAACCCCTAGATTTTGATTTCTAAAACAATTTTCCAATAAAAGGAATCAGGGCTCCTTGGAGAAATGGCTCATTCTAGGGCTGGGACAGGGAATATATAACATGATCCTGGAGCATCCTGAAGTGGCAGAAAGTAAGTTACTCACAGAACAAAAGAAGAGAAGCATATTAAAGAATGACAGGAGCTAAGCAGAAAGAGCTTCCAATGGCCAAAAGCTGGAACAATTTGAGCAAAAAAGAAAGAAAAAATTGAGTATAGTATTGGATTATAGCCCAGTGTAAAAAATAAATATCCATGAGTCCATACTGATATAAATAAATGTTTGAGGAGATAAATAAAGAGGAGGGGATAAAAACTAAGAAGCAAGTTAAAGAAGTCTAGCATCAAAAGAGGAGTCGAGGTTTCTCAGGCAGATGGAAGGAGAAAGCTATTCAAGAGCATGAGGTTGACGAGCTTAGGGCTGAGTGGGGGGCAGGTGCTGCACATGAGCTTACATTGCTGGTCCCCGGAAAGGAGGAGTGGATGGAAGACAGTAGGAGCACATCGGAAAGCAGCTTGCTAAGGAACTGAACTTGAACCTGTAGGCTGAATGAAGGGGACAAGCCTGGCGGGAGGAAAGTCTGCTAAGCAGTTACTAAAACAGGCTTCAGATATAGCTGAAGCAGAGTCAGAGAAGTGGGCGGTGGAGGGCTAGGTTGGCTGCCTGCTCCGGGTCTCGAGCAGGTATGGGTCTGTCAATGCTTCTCAGGCTCTCAGGTCAGGCCCTGCACGTGCTTTCAATGACAAGCATCTCATAATATCTCTTCCTATCCTGAAATTAACTTTCTAAATAACACAATTCATACTTGTAACTAAATAAAGGAACTATATTAAATGAAAAGTTGAGAGAAAATAATTTAAATTAAAATGATATACCAATAGGTGTCATGGCACTAGAAGGCATACCAAAGTAGTCAATGATTCAATGCTTATACTATTTATAATGAACACTAATGAATGATGTGCATTTTGGAAGCCTTTCTTATTGGTATAGCTCTATCACTCATCTAGCCCTATCTCTATCGCGCGCTCTCTCTCTTTACAGCTCTACATTAGTCCACTATATGGACATACCTAACTTATTTATCAAGTTCTCTATTTATGGACATTTGGGCTGTTTCCTTTTTCTTTTCTTCTACTATAAAACACAATGTGCAGGAAGCCCGGAATAACTTAAACAATTTGAAAAAGAAGAACGAATTGAAGGACTCACACAGCCGATTTCAAAACTTGGTACAAAACTACAGTAATTAGGCAGTCTGGTACTGGCATAAGGGGACAAACTATCAACTTGCCTCACCACTGATGAATTGGGCAAGCCAGTGTTTGCCACGTTCCCCCACTGAAAACCCCACTGGAAAACTACTTTTCTATCCCGCCACCCCCGCCACCCCCCAACTTCCATACTCTAATCTTAGTACCCAACAGCTAGCTAGGACCTAAAACTAGCTACAGCTCTCTACCTCCTGAGGGGGGGAGGTGGAGGGTGGGGGTATCTACATAAATTAACATAAGGGAAACATTTCCTTAGTAGTCTATGAAATAAAAGAAAGGGTTCTGGAATCAACTAAGATTGGAAAACACTAAGTTAAATAATGCTAAAGAGCCTCTTAAGTATATTACTTTACTGAGCCTTGTTATGTTAATATACTCCCCTTGGGGATATATAATGGAGAAGTTTGCAAATTTCTTATTAATCCCGGAACTCTTCTCCCCTTTTGTTCCTTTTTCCCTACTCTTGTACTCTAAAACTGCTCCTCAAGGCTCATAATTAGCTGGAAAGCTTGTTTTAAAAGACTGAGTCTTTGCAAATCTAAATTAGTGTCTCAAGGTTGGGATCTGAGGTTGTTGACCCTCAGGGGAGGAGACTTAAGAGCAGGCAAGCGCTGCTGATTAGAGTACTAGGACAGACAGACTAGGGGCTGTTTGTTCACCCTGGTTTCATTGATTCAACAAACATCAACACAGTGGTCAGGGAAGGTCTCTCTGTTGATTTGACATTTAAACGAATTCCAGAAAGAACTAAGGGCACATTATGAGTCTTATCTGTAGAAGACTGTGCTGGACCAGGCGAAGAGGAAGTGCAAAGGCCCTGAGGCAGCAGTGGGCTTAGCACAGAGGGACTTGATCACTGCACTGGACACTGGGGCAGGGAAAGGACAGGAAGACTGGAGAAGGGCATGCCAGACATGAGCATTACATGTTCTGAGATGCTGAGTGAGCTTCCCAGAACAGAGAGCTTATTAGGATATAAAGATACAGTGAAAAGGTGGAATCCTGTGAGGTCTCCAAGTTCCCTAGTGGAACTCCACATGCCCTTGAACTCCAAACAGGTATACTTAAACTATCTGTAACAGGGAATCACCGAGGCTAAGGATGTTATGTGATAAAATCAGATTTTAAGCAAAATACACTGGCTTTTGTTTGCTTTGTGATATGATGGGAGGAGGAGATGATAGATAAAGTTGCACTAACCATGGGCAGAGAAAATGAGTAAATCTTAACTAGAGAGCTACCTAAGGCAAGGAATCCATCCATCAATTACATTAATTATGAAATAATTCATTAATTATGAAATACCACTGCATGAAAATAAAATCTGAATTACCTTGCACATGCAGAAATGATTAAGCATGCAGCAAGCAGGATTGCTTGAATAGAGATCTCTCCCAACAAACCGGTTCCTAACAGGAAAAATAAAAATAAAAGCATTAGAAAGCATGATTGAGTAAATAATCTTGGAACAACAAACTATGCAAAAATTCAGGATACCCTGTGAGGTAGGTGCCATTATTAGTTCTGCAAATGAGGAGATTAAGATTGAGAGAAGTGAAGAAATTTGTTCAAGGTCATAGCTATGAGGTAACAGCCAAGATTTAAAAACCGCTTTTATGCAGAACATAATGTTTTGCCTGAAACAGGGTAGGGAGAGAGAATTGCAACTGGGCCTACTGGGAGTTTCTAAAAGGCCAAAAAATGAGAACCTGTATGATGGATTAATTGTTCTTGCCAAACTCTTTGCTCTCAGTAAAATCTTTCAGTGCTGTCAAACCAGGTGGAAACGACTGCAAATCCATATTACTGTATAGTACTGTACAGTACCATAGTTATAAGAGTCAGAACAATCATGAACCTGAATGTTACTCTAACCACCTAAAAGAAACGAGAGCTGCATAATGACTGCCAGATGAAGATTGAAAGAAAAGTATAAACAGGCCTCAACTTAATTGTTGCTTATTCTTCATAAGCTCAAACTTGCAACAGTTGTTTTAAACTTGGAATGCCTTTATGCTATGAATGTATTTATTTTTTGCCACATATGCTGCAAATGAGGATTGGGTGAGCTGACAAAATCCACTTAGCCTGTAACAGGAGTGGCATACTGAAATTGACAGTGTGAAATATAGCTGTATGGACTGAGGTCACGGCAAATGTACAGGATTTCATGAATACCATGAATTGAACAAATTATTGTGGTACAATTGAACACTCAGTCATCCTTCTAAAACGTGTTTCTATTTCTAGACTTCCCTGATTTCATGTGGAATTTGGAAAGCATTCCTTCATAAAAAGAATCCCAGCTTGAAAAACTGCAAAGATCACTAGACTCAGGTACCAAAGAAAGATCACTGGGTTTAAATTCAGTTTCTACGAAGATACAAATGGTGTGATTTTGGTCGAGTTATTCATTGACTTCATTCCTTCAGTACTATTTACTTAGTACCTATTATGCTTAGCTCAAGGGTAACCTCCTTCGGGAAGTCTATCTGGATTCCTCCAACTCCCTCCTGACTGCTCCTTCTTTGTACTGTCACAATAATTCGGGCAGGTCTCCATCAGAGCTCTTTTCACATTGACTTTAAATTGCTGCTTTATTTTTCGGTATCCCCCACTGACGCTGCAGGCTCGTTGAGAACAGTGGCCATCCTGTCTATTTCCTGTTCTTTGGTGACTGCACCCTTATTTTCCTTGGAGAAGCACTCTCTCCCTCTCTTAGTCCATTCTTCCCGGGGGAGTGACTGACTTCCCTGATTTCCCTCCTGAGGGCTTCTATTTGGAGCTTCACTCATTTATCCACAAAATGGTGGGTTGAGTAAGAGAAGTGGGATCCTTCCAGAACCAAAGCATGATTTTAGTCACCACAAGGTAGGAACTATTAGTATCTTCATTTTACAGATGAAAATGTTAAGTCCTAGAGAGTACTGTAAACTGTTTCAAAGTTACAGCTAACAAGTTTAGGAGCTGGGATTTGAACCTTGGCAGGCTGACGACAGAGCAGGCTCTCTTCACCTTGATGTAAACATGCAAACGTGTCCAAACATGATTAATCAGATACTTACCAACTACAGAGGAACTCTAGTTGAGATGAACTCAATATGTTGTTGAGTTTATTTCGATTTTGTATGGACAGGAGGTTCCTTTTTGGTAAAACTTTTTTTATTTTGAAATACTTTCAAACTTAAAGGACAGCTACACAAATATTACAAACCACATACAGAGAATCCAACAGACATCTTCACACCTTCAGACCCCCAGATCCACCAATTTAACATTTTGTCACATCTATCTATCTTTCTGTCTGCCTGCCTGCCTATCTATCTGTCTGTCCATCCATCCATCCATCCATCCATCCATCCATCCATCCATCCATCCATCCATCCATCTATCTATCTATCTATCTATCTATCTATCTATCTATCTATCTATCTATCTATCTATCTACCTGTCTTAGTTAGCTAAAGGGCTACAACTGCAAAGTACCAGAAATGGGTTGACTTTTATAAAGCAGATTTTTTGGGGAATAAAAGCTTACAGTTCCAAGGTTGTGAAAGGTCCAAATCAAGGCCCATAAGAGGTGCTTTCTCACCAAAGTCAGCTACTGTTGCTTCTGTTGTCTGGGCAAGATGGCCACCGATTTCTGCCAGGGTCCCAGCCTTCCTCTCCTGGCTAACCATCTCTCGAGCTGCTCTGTGGGTCCAGCCTTTGGGGTCTTTGTGCTTAAGTGATCCTCTAGTCCTCTCTTGCATGGCAGGGTCATGCAAATGCCAAATATAGTGGCTTCCTTTTTCTATGTCTGTGTGTCTCTCTCTGTGATCTTATCAAGTAATCTAACCAAAGACCCTCAAGTGAATTTAATACAATCAAAAGGAACCACACTCACAAGAATACATTAGTTTAAAAACAATCTTTTCTTTTTAGTGTTCATAAAATAATCTTAAATTGCCCTCTCTCTTTTTCTTGCTCTGTCCGTCTACCTGTCTACCTATCCATTTACTTATCTATCTAATCTATCTGTCCATTCATTTTCTCAACACTTGATGGAGGTTGTTTACATTATGCTCCTTAAACACTTAATGCTGCCATGTATGTTTTGTAAGAACAAGAATATTCATTACATAACCACTTTAAGTGCAGTTATCAAGTTCAAGCAGTTTAACATTGTTATTAAAACATACAGTCCGAAAGTAGACTTACTGGTATTCTACTATAGATTTATTGTGAGTTTAGCAATGGAAGAAATTATATCACTGATGTGGAGGCAGTGGCCACTGGACATTCTGAGGGCAGGGAGAGGGAAAAACAGGTGTAATACAGGGGCATTTTTGGGACTTGAAAATTTTCCTGAATGACATTGCAACAACAGATATAGGCCATTATAAATCTTGCCATAACCAAGAGTACAAACTACAATGTAAACTTTAATCCATGCTTAGAGGCAATGCTCCAAAATGTGTTCATCAATTGCAATGAATGTACCACACTAATGAAAAAAGTTGTTAATGTGGGAAAAATGTGGGAGGTGTAGGGAACGGGGCATACAGGAATCCCCTTTATTTTTTATGTGATATTTATTTTATTTTTTAAAAAGATTTATTTATTTATTTATTTATTTATTTATTTATTTATTTATTTATTTATTTCTCTCCCCTTCCCCCCTGCCCCCCTCCCCAGTTGTCAGTTCTCTGTGTCTATTTGCTGCATCTTCTTCTTTGTCTGCTTCTGTTGTTGTCCGTGGCACGGGAATCTGTGTTTCTTTTATTGCTGTGTCATCTTGTTGTGTCAGTTCTCTGTGTGGGCGGTGCCATTCTTAGGCAGGCTGCACTTTCTTTCTTGCTGGGCGGCTCTCTTACGGGGTGCACTCCTTGCGCGTGGGGCTCCCCTATGCGGAGGACACCCCTGTGTGGCAGGGCACTCCCTGCGCGCATCAGCACTGCACGTGGGCCAGCTCCACACGGGTCAAGGAGGCCCAGGGTTTGAACCGTGGACCTCCCATGTGGTAGACGGACGCCCTAACCACTGGGATAAGTCCACTTCCCTATGTGACATTTATAATCTAAAATCTTTTTAAAAATTTAAAAAAGAAACTAAAAAGTCATACAGTTCATATTCCAATTTTTTTCATATGTTCCAATAATGTCCCTTTGAGTCTTTTCTTTTCCCTTGCTAGATCCCATCCAGGATCATGTACTGTATTTAATTGTCATTGTCTCTTTAGTTGCTCTTCCATTTTTCAAAATTGTGGGACATATATACAGCATAAGTTTCCCATCTCAACTGCTCCCAAACATAATGTTCAATGGGATTAATCACATTTATTATGTTACAATACCATCAACATCTTCCATTACTAAAACTTTCTTATATCCCCAAATGGAAATGCTACAACCATTAAATATTAAGTCCCTCTTTCCCCTGTCCCCCACCTTTGACAACTTGTGTGCTAATTTTTGTCTCTATAAATGCATATTCTCTGATAATTTCCTTGTAATTACCATGGGGTTTAAACATCTTAAATCTGTAACAATCTTGTTTGCTTTGATAACTTCAATGGTATCCACACACTATGTTCTTACACCCTTCCATCCCCCCAATTTGTTCTCATCACAAATTATATGTTCATACCTTATGAGTCCAAAATCACTGATTTACTGTTACCTTTTGCATATTTGCCTTTTAGATCCCGTAGGAAGTAAAAAGTAGAGTTACAAACCAAAACTACAATGGTCCTGGAATTTATATTTACCCATATTATTATCTTTACTGGAGATCTTTATTTCTTCAGAAAGGTGAGAAAGTCCCTTGCCTTTCTTCTCAATCTGCAAACGTCTTTTTGGTATCTCTTATAGAGCAATCTAGTGGGGGCAAACTCCTTCATATTTTATTGATCTTGCCATCATATTTGAAAGACAGTCTTGCTAGATATATAATTCTTGGGTAGCAATTCTTTTGCTTCAGCACTTTAAATATGTCCTCCCACTGCCTTCTTGTGTTTTTGATGAGAAACTGGCACTTAATCTTATTGAGGCTCCCTTGTATGTGGCACATTGCTTCTCTCTTCTGGTGCTCAGAATTCTCTCTATCTTTGACGTTTGGCAGCTTGATTTAAATATAAAACGTTATGGTTCTATTTGTTTTTATCCTTTTTGGAGTTCATTGAGCTTCATGTATGTTCATGTCTTTTGTTAAATTTGGGATGTTTTCAGCCACTATTTCTTTGAATATTCTCTCTGCCTCTTTCTCTCTTTCTTCTCCTTCTGGGACTCCCACATTATATATATATATATATCAGTAAGCTTGATGGTGCCCCACAGGTTCCTCAGGCTCTGTTCACTTTTCTTCACTCTTTCTTCTTTCTGCTCCTCAGACTGAATGATTTCAATTGCCTTGTCTTCAAGTCTCTGATTCTTTCTTCTGCAGCTCCAATCTGTTATGAAACACTGATAGAGAATTTCTAATTTCTGTTCCTGAGTCTTTAGCTCTGTTTGGTTCCATTTTATAATGTCCATCTCTCTGTTGATATTCTCATGGTGTTCATCTGTCTTTTTTCCTGATTTCTTTAGTTCTATGCCCATGTTTTCTTTCAGCTCCTTGAGGATTTATAGGACCATTTCTTAAAAGTCTTTGCCTGGTATGTCCAAGGTCTGGTCTTCTTCATTGATGGTTTCTAGTGCTTTAATATTCTTTGCCTGGGGCATCCTATCCTGTTGCTTTGTACATTTTGTAATCTTTTGTAGAAATATGGATATTTGATATTTTAATGTTGCTGGAATTTAGACTCTGAGGCATCTGTTCCTTAAGCTTGTATGGAGCTAGTGTAATGACAGAGCTTTCCTGGAATACCAGGAGCTAACAAGAAGAAGATGGAGGAGGAAAGGAAGGAAGGATGGAAGGCAGGCAGGCAGGCAGGAAGGAAGGAAGGCAGGAAGGAAGGAAGAAAACACCTCCCTGGTCTTTGCACGTTTACCTGTGCAAGTGCTCTTCTTCATGGCTTTTCCATATATTTAGTTTAGAGAATAGCTCCAAGCCAGGAGATTCCCTTTCTGCACATCACGTTATCTTGGGCATGCACATGTGGCCCTAGGAATTCCCCTATTGTACTGTTCCAAATGTTCCCCCTTCCCTAGGAAATCCTTTCTCACGGTGCTGAGCCCTACACTGTGTGTGCTACAGCTAGCAACCTCTTGCCGCAGGCAGCGTACCTTGACTGCTTTCCCACAGCCTTTTATAGGATAGCTTGGATAGCCCATGGTGGACAAGTCCCTCAGGCCACCCCAGATAGATTGGGCCAGACATGCATGATACCAGTACATGCATTTGGGTAACTCTGCTCCATCTGGAACTGGGACCAGGGATCTGCTTTGGGAGAATGGACCAGCTTTGCACCAAGCCAGTGAGGGGTGGGGAAAGGCCAGCCAGAGTGTCATATGTCCTACTGTTTTTAAGTAGCATATTTCTTGATATGGCGCTTGCTCTATTACTGCAGTCAGTTCTTGCTGGTTGTTTAAAGAGCCTATGTCAGGCTATATCTTATACTTTTCGTTGCCAGGGGCATAGCATGAGAGGATGCTTGCTGAGATCAGCTCAGTGATAGGTTGGCTCGAAGGGAAGGCAATGCAGAACTTTACAAAATAAAGGACAGCGAGAAAGACACAAGAGAGGAGATAAAGTTGGGACCAGGGGACTCACAGTTCCTGGAACTGAGAGCCTTGATCCTAGTTTCCACCTCATATTTATTGGAAGCTACCAAGTAGCTGTTTGCTATTAGAACTGCAACATCATCTACAATAACAGGGAACAGCTGCAACATCTAACAACTGCAACATCTACAATAGAACAAGTGTAATATTTACAATAGTGAACAGGTAAGCCAGTTTCCCACAACAGATGCTCTTTTCTTTACCTTTCTTTTTTTCCCTGATTATGGAGTATGTAACTATCCACCTAAGTATGAAGAGTAAAACAATCACTACCCATCTTCATCAAAGACTCACATTTTGCCATATATTAATAGCTTCAGGGTTTTAAAAAATTAAAACACTCTAGGGTGTTAGAGCCTCTAGGGTCACACCCCAAGAGCTGTCACGTCCTCTGCGAGGACATCAGTTGGGTTGTGGCAAAGACCCCTGTTCCTCCCTTCCTAGCGCAGGTTGATACCAGTTCCTAAGTGTACATTTGTCATCTCTAAGTCATTCCCAAGCTTTCAAAGCAAGAATGCCTTGGGTGTGGCAAGGATGAAAAAAACACAACAGTTTCCAACTCACTTGAATGATCCAAAATGTTCTCTTGGAAATGTTCAGATGCTGTCAATTGGGTCTGAGGAGATGAGTCATGGGAGTTTTCCCTTTGAGTCTGAGCTACCACGTGGCTGGAAAAGGAGGCTTCCACATACTCTCCATTCTGCTTCTCAGACTCCCCGTCATCAGGCAGAGAAGAACAGACAAAATCACTTCCTGGGGAAAAAAAAGCCAAAGGGTTCAATATGGGTGTGTGTGTTCAATGCACGATAGCTCATAATAATTAATGATGATAGTAATGTGCTATTAGAGTGGGATAGGAGAAGGATGCCTGGATGAGATGGCATGTCAATGTGTCCGCATTCTTGAAGGCTGAAGGATATTCAGCATAAAGATGACCAAAGACGGGAGGCATGAAAGTTTGGTAAATTAAGCCTATTCCAATGTGCCTAGCGTCAAGTGACCCAGGGGAGCCCAGTGGAAGCTGAAGCTGGAAAACTAGATTGAGGGCAGGTCATTGAAGGCCTTGAATTCTCTGAGGAGGAGTTGGGACTTTATGCTGCAGGCAATGGGGAGTCATGGAAGACTTTTGAGTAAGAGTGGCACAATACAAACACTTCTGCTGCATTGTTATGTAGACAAAGTAACGCGGGATTTTGATCTATGATAATACCTAGGGTGTCCGGGACAGAAGTCGTGAAGAATAGCCCAAATTCCATTTCCATGTGGACAAGGAGACAGGAAGGGCCCAACCTTAATGCCCACGTGATGTTTGGGATTATGTGGAAGAGTTGAAGGAGCACGTGGTGGGTACATGGGCCTCACAGTTTTAGAGCACACAACTCTGGATTAGAGCCAACTCTTTCTTCTAGTTCTCATACCTTCATTCACTCACTCATTCATTCAGCGAACTTTACTGAGTGTGTTTATATCAGGTAACTGTGCTACCTTCTGGGATACAGTGGAAAATAAGAAAGATGTCTCTATCTTCGTGGCACTTACATTCTGGTTGGGGAGATGAAAAACAGCTGTCATGGAGGAAACTCTCTTTCTATAAAATATTTCAAAATGCTGAATAAAATGTCACCAACCTCCTTTTAAACATATGGCTGAGCTCAAAGGCAAGGGGTATTCCCGGAGGCCAGGCCCAGAAAACCCAGAACTCTGAGCAGGAGCTGCAGGTGGACTGCCCCAAGGGGCGGGGAGGGAGACTTACAAGTCTTAGTGACCAGAGAACTGAGGTTTCATGGACTCTATAGGGACAGAGAGAAGGCTTGGTCCCAAGACAGGCAGAGAATTATAACTCAGTGGTGGGCACAGGAAATTGGCCTCATCTATCTAACCTTAAGCTCTGAACAGGACATGTAAAAGCAGGCATTTACTGAACCATAAACTGAAGGATGCTACGGTAGATGGGAGGAATGCAGAGGAGAATGAGACATGGGTGCTAGCCAGGAGGAAGTCCCAGTCCTGGGTGTGTGTGTGCACACACATGTCCCAGTGGGGGTGGGGGGAGGGAGGAAGGTGTGTTGCACAAAGATAAGGTATACACATATAAACAGATGGTATTGTTTTTTTAAAAAAGCAACATGCTATGGTTTTGTGGAAACTTCAAGGACCTCAGCTTCAGATTTGAACTTGAATCTTAACAAGAGTGAAGTAAGACAATTGGCTTAAATTTTCTTGCCCTCCTCTTTCTCGTCTATAAAATAGGAAATAGTGTCTACTTTCCATAGTTTATGTCATCATTGAATGAGACAACGGAAGGATGGGAAAGCCCTGAAATATGGTGGGAATTCAAGTGCCTAAGATTAATAGGCATTATAATAGTGCTAGTTCCTAGTTATATGACCAGTGGGAATGGTTGTTCCATGGGGAGAGGGGGTGCTGGTCAACCATCAAGGGAGCTTTCGAAGTGGAGGCGATTCTTAGAATTTGTCATCCTAGAAGAAATGGAGTTTATTACCCGAGCTCGTGAAAGGGAATTTTTTACTTTGAATTGGATTTCTAGAAAGTTGCTAGATTGTGAAAGGTTTACTTGACCTGCTCCCAGGCATTTCAGGCCCAGGGTTTATCTCATGTGACTGCTTTGTTCCCCTGACTGTACCAGACAACAAGCTTCCTGCTAGAAGAAACTGCCTCCGAGGAAAGAAAGGGAGTGTGGTCTCTGGCTTTGCAGAACTGGGTACAGAGCAGGTAGTTTCCAGGAAAGGCAGAGGTGCTGGGCTTAGTGACAGGGACAAAAGAAGAGTGGAAAAGTAAAAAGCCTAGAGGGTTGTTTGTACTTAGTGGTGGAAACTTGGTAGCAGGAGAATCTGAGCAGTGCTACTTAAAATCTAGCAAGACTTTCTGCGCTTTGATGCCATGGATCTCTGGAGCATAAAATGATTAAAGAAAGACACTAGCAGGGAGAAGGTGACACCACTGAGGCTGCCCACAGGTGACGTCCCCAGAGAGAACCCCAAGCCGGAGGAGCTCAGGAAGGGGAGCTAAGCAAGAGGAGAAGGCAAAAGCGTCGCAGACAGGAGTCAGGCAGGTCCATTCGTTCCTTCTCTTCTCCGTTCCTACACGTGGGGCGCATTTTGCCCCGTACAAGAAGCTGGAGCTGGGAAGTCAAGCTGGCTGCTCCAGTGCCCTCATCACGGCCTAGAGAAGGACAGATACACAAACAAGGAGGATGCCGTGAAGTCACTGCTGCCATGAACAGGCACAAGGTCTTCATTGGGATCCTAGAAAGGAGAGTCTGAGCCTGCATGGGGAAATCCAGGGAGGCGTCACAGAGGCCATACTTGGAGGAAACTTGAGCAGAAGGTCTTCCAGAGAGGCAAGTAGAAATAGGGCAGTCCAGGCAGAGACAGAAGAAGGAAAAAGAGGAAGGGAAGGAGAGGAGGGGGAAAAGAAAAGGAAAGAACCCACTGTGAGAGAGCACAGTGGTTCCCCAAAGTAGCGGGATGGAGCAGGTGAGTGTGGCGAGTCCTGAGAAAGGAGTCAAATCATGATGGGCCTCGTGGGTCCCACTCAGGAAAAGATTTCATCTGTGGGCCTTTTGGATCCATTAAAGAACTCTGAATATGAATGCAACATGGCAAGGATCTGCGTCATATGGTTCACTCACAAAGCAGTGAACGATTCGAAAGATGGGTGGCCTCCCATTCCCAGAGCTGGGAGTGACCATGGAAGGCCAAGAGTCAATTGGGGTGCCCCTGGAGCATGGTCCTCGAGTAGGGGGATATTTCCCCACTGTGGACAATTTCCAGACAATTTGGTGATGTCTGGAAACATTTTTGGTGCCATGACTGGAGTGGGGGTTGCTGCTGGCATCTAGTGTGTCAAGGCCGGGGATATTCCTACGATGCAAAGGATAAGCCCGTATCACAGAGAATTATCTAGCCCCGAAGGTCAATCATACCAAGCCTGAGAAACCCTGTCACAAAGAGAGCAGCTCTATAATGCACAGGTGTCCTGCTGTTTAGAATTCTTTCCCCAACCGTGCCAAGCACTTAAATCTGGGGAGCATCTCTGGTGCTCTTACTCTCACCAAAGCACACATCTCTGTCTTCACAGGACAACTCAAAATTCATAACTACGTAATAATTATGGACACATGGACTGCATGGTATGTCATCTGTAAGATTACTTCTTTAATGTTTGTCTCTTTACCAAACTAAAGCCTCCTTGAGGACAAGGCCATCTCCCCTGCCCAGGTGGCCAGCAATTAGTACCTAGCTTATAGTTAGCATTTCATAATATAGAGCAATGACAGAAAGAGGTGGTAGGTGGAGGGGACGTTAAAACACGTGAAGGTGCTACTACCAACGTCCAACCTGGGCCTCTTACAATAGGGCTATGATAACCATTGGGTAAGGGGCCATTTCCCACCCCATGAAGAGCAAAGCCAAGGCTTCAAGCAAGGAGAATGACTGCCTTGCTGGTAAGCTGACCCCACCCCCGGCTGGCTGCCCCCCACCTCAGGCTAGATTCTGAGTCTATGAGCCGGTGACTCGGGACCAGGGAATCCCTACCAAACCTGCAGCTTCCCTTCCAGCCATCCCACCCATAGCCTTCAGCTGCTTAACAGCATCACTGCTGGTTGCCATAGAGAAAGGAAGCAGGGAAGGATGAAACATGCAGGCCAGCCAGTAATGACCACTGTGCGGAGGTCCTGGACTGCTCAGGAGGAGGCTAGCCGGCCAAGTTAAGGGGAGGTGAGAAAGCGCTGGGGCTTTCCTGGCCGATTATGTCTTCACACGAGGGGAGATATGGATGAGGCTGTGACATTAACCTTATCCCAGTGCGGAATCTCAAAGCTACCCTGTTAGATGAAATTAAGAATTCATCCTATCTGGAGTATTGGAAAGTGTCCACAGAATCTTCTAAAAGAAGAGATGGCATTAAACAAGAGACTCACAAAGTTTTTAACATTAAAAAAGCAATCAAGATGTTTCATGTCCAAAAAGACATGATTTGCCCTCAATTCACACTTCTCATAGCTGACATTTATTTTTTTCCTCCAACTTTAACAATAAATGAAATTATCATATTGCAGAAAACATTTCAGGAAATAGCTCTAGCTGTATTATATTTGAAGATATTAATTTCAGTCTGTTTCCCCTGATTTATTTAAATTAGATGTCGTTTACTTGTTTTAAAAAGGATGGTTCTGTTTCTTCCAAGCATAATATTTCCACACCCTTACACACACAAAAAATGGGCATTATTGTTTCCTACAGAGGGAAGCACAGAGCCTCATACAGATGTTGCCAGCAGAGATATTTATGGGAAAAGATTGGCTCTAGGGAAAACAGAAGGCCTCTGGCTTGGGGGGCTTGCCTGAAGCCATTGTGCTTTTCATAGGGCTGGCAGAAACAGAGAGGGATATCCTGTTCAGTCGTCCCTGCAAAAATCCTCTTGTGAATGACGCATGGGCTCTGGAAGCACATCCTGAATTGCAGGATTGGGGTCCGAAAGGCTGCAAAATGCCATGGCTAAAGAATGAATTGTGACTAATGAAGGAAGAGTGTCTCAACACAGCTGGGGAAGGGGTGAACTGGGGACAAACAAAGTAGGCCAAAAAAAATAAAATTCTTTTTAGCTTGAAAAATGAAGAGAAAATCAGGGAAGTAATTTTGATTGCTTCCATTGCACAGAGAGAAAGCAGCAAAACATTTTAATTTTGGAATCTTCTTGAGTCTTCTAACTAGGCAGCACTTCCAGAAAAAAAAAAAAAAAGAAACTGCTGATAAAAGTCACAGGACCTTGGGTAAATGGGGAAAACAAGAAGTCTGGGGAAGACTTGATTACAGTTGACAGCAGGGATGAAAGATTTCAAAGTCCTGTTTGCACCCTGTTGACTAATTACTGATTTGGGAGGGAGAGAGGTGGTTTGATTTGTTATATTTAGAAGATATTTGGAAACCATGAGAATTTTAATGATACCTCATGCATATGTGCAGCACTACTGTGGCCCAATTGCTTTAAAATTGTTTGGACATATTTTGAAGAGGCAACTCTTGGGAAACGAGATGTTAATTTCCAAATATGTGAAACACTGATCTTTATAATAGCCTTTCCCAAACTTTAGTCAGTCAAGTCTCGTTTTCCTCATTTTTGTCATCTCCCAAAACCAGTTTACTAGAAGTATCTCCTGTACACCCCACACTTTGGGAAGACTGCTTTAGAACAGAAGTGAGACTTCCCCCATGTGCTCCAGAAAGCCTGCCTAGAAACAAGGGATGGAAACTTTGAAAAAGAGTATACTAGGAGGAGAAGATGTAGTACAATAGTTGAGCACCTGCTTCCCATATACAAGGTCCTAGATTCAATCCCCTGTACCTCCTTAAAAAAAGGCAAAAAAAAAAAAAGTGTATAATAAGTCAATATAAGCATGACATTTCTATAGCAGTGTTAACCAATAACAGGAAGAGTCAGCCTTAAAAAGTAATGGGAATAAAGGAAAAAAGAGTAATGTAATCCAAAACAGGTAAATCCATAGAGACATGAATTAGGTTAGTGGCTGCCAGGGGCTGGGACGAGGGGAGGGAGAAATGGGGCATGACTATTAATGGATATGGGGTTTCTTTGGGGGTGATGAAAATGTTCTGGAATTTAGTGGTGATGGCTGTACTCTGAAAATCACTGAATTGTATAGATTAAAATGATGAATTTTATGGCATGCAAATTATATCTCAAGTAAAGAAAATAATGGGAGCTCCTCATTATTGTAGGTATTTATGCCACTCTTAGTGCCCTAATGACATGGTTGAAGCAAAGCCTTAATCTTAACATAATTTAATCAAAGGCATTCAGCTGAATCTAATACAATCAAAGGGTATCACGCCCAGAGGAACATACCAGTTTACAAACATAATCTCTCTTTTTGGAATTCATAAATAATTTCAAACTGCCACAGTATCTAATCTGTCTTTGTTTCCCCCTCTATAAAGGGGGAGTAAGAATAGCAATGCTCTTACAGACTTGGGAGGGAAGCAATGGCATGGCATATGTGGATTGGTTGGAATGGTGCTACTCCATTGCACTCATTAGCTATTAGAGATAATTACTAAAGGGGCCTCTCCTGAATTCCTTTCTTTGCTCTCCTTTATGTCATTTACGTCCTTTCCATAGGTGATTGTTTTATTTTTAAAGACCTCTACAACCTCTCAGCTAGGCTCCCAAATCAATATCTCTAGATCATTCCTTACTCTGAGCTCCTTTCTCACATTTGCAAACCTCTGCTGGCTCCTTCTGCTTCCCATAGATATCTCAAATTCAACCCATATGAATTAGAATTCATTATCTCTTTTCCTGACCCCAAAATCTGTTATTTTTTGCCTTTTTGAAGCTAATATGTACTAAGCAGAATATTATCCCTGTGCTGATATGTGTTTTTTCATGAATTATTGCATTTTATCACCACAATAGTCCTATGAGGTAGTTGCTATGATTTTCCTTTTTTCTTTTTTCTTTTCTTTTTGAGGTACTGGGCACCATGGATTGAGCCTGGAACCTTGTATGTGGGAAGCCAGCCCTCAGCCACTGGGTTACATTCGTTCCCCTGAGTTTTTTTTTTTTTATTTGTTTTGCTTATTGTTGTTTTGGGAACCGAACTTGGGACCTCCCATGTGGGCAGCAGGCACTCAAGCACCTGAGCCACATCTGCTCCCCTCCTTGTTGTGTAGATAAGGAAATGAAAGTGCAGAGAGGTTAACTAACTTGCTCAGGAACACTCAGGTGGGAAAAGGTAGTTCCAGGACTTGAATTCAAATCTATCCAGCTCAAACCGCCCTTGTCCTCATTGCTCTTCAAGACTGTCCACCCCGCTGTGGTGACTGGCAGAACTCTTCCTGCAGCCCCCCAAATCAAACACATCGGTTCCCTTTTATTCCACCCACTTTCTCGTTATTACATTCAATCAGTCACCAACCTGTCAATTATACCTTGAAAATATTCCTTACATCGTTTCCCTTCTCTCTAATTTCAGAGTCACTTTCTCAGTGTGCCTATTCTGTCTCAGCTTTCTCCCTCCAATCCCCACTTCACGCTGCTGCAAAAAGTCTTAGAAAATCCAAATCCAACTGAGCCATGGCTCTTCGTAAAATTCTTCAAAAGCATCCTTGACTGATGAGGGAAAATCCTAATTCCTCAGTGTGGCACAGAAGTTTCGTCAAATGTCCACAGTCTGTTTTCCCAATCTCCCGTGCCCCTACCTCTTTCTCCTCTTTGTCTTACTCATACCTCCTTGATATTGGGGAATGAGAATACACTCGACTTAACCAACAGCTTGTGCCTTTAAAGCATTGTTTCTTCACTTAAACATTTATTATGTTTCTATTACTAATTTAGTACATATGCACACACACATACACAGATGAGTGCCTGTAAAAATGGTGAAATCGTCAATGGATTGTGCCAATGTCAGTTTCCTGGTGTAGACAGTGTATAATAACTGCATAATTTGTTATTGGTAGGGGAAACTGGATGAAGGGCATGTGGAATTTTTTCTACTATTTTTGCAGCTCCTTGAGAGTCTATATTTACTTCCAAAATAATAATAATAACCTAATGTAGGATTTGAGTTTTCTTCCCAGGAAGCAGGTTGGAAAAATCATACACATGTAAGTACTATACATTTAAATTGCATTTAAATTGCTATATTCTTTCATTATGTGACACTTCTTGTTTGCTCTTTGGGTTTGGCCTAGGAGGTGTATGCTAAGTTTCACTTTAGCCAGGAGAGCAAGACTCTTTACTGGCAGCAGAGCCATGTCTGTGCTTTCAAATCAGACGCATCCAGGTGGAATTCCAGCCCTGCTCGTTATAAAGTAGAGGAACTTGGGTAAGTCGCTTCACCCTTAACATTGGTGTCCTCTTATTTATATTAAATATGATTATATGGTCTACTTCCTAGGGCTTTTTTTTTTTTTTGGAGATTTAAGCAAGATTTTGCGTGCGAAGTAGTCACCATCTAATAAGCACCCTCGTTTCCTCTCTTTCTCCCACAGCCCACATCTGACTCATCAGCAAATCCTGTTGGCTCCGCCTTTGAAATGCATCCAGATTTCTGCCACTTCAGGACACCCCCTGTGATTATGGACTTGCTTCACTCTACCATCCTCTCCTACCTGAATCACTTCAACAGCCTCTTAACTTGTTTCCTTGCTTCCACTCCTGAAATCTCACATCTAATCTCAACGCAGCTGCCAGGGTTATCCTGTCAAAATGGAATCATGCTACTCCTCTGCTAAAAATCTTCCAATGGTTTCTCCTTTCATAAAGGAGAAAAGCCACACTCGGAGCCCCCAGCCCTGCCGCTCCCCTCCCTCAGCCCCGGGGAGGCTCTCAGCCCAGGACCTTCACATTTGCTTCTTCTCTCTGCCTGGATTGTCCCCCCAGCCACTGCTCCCCCCTCCCCAATACCTGCAAAGCTGCTTCCCTCCGTTCTTTCAGTCGTTGCTCAAAAGTCGTTTTTTCAGTGAGCTTTGCTAACTGCTGTACTACTTGTCGTGGTTTGAAGCTGTATGTACATCAGAAAAGCAGGCTTGTAAATCTAATCCATTCCTGTGAGTGTGGACCCATTGAAAGTGGGACCTTTTGAGGAGGCTACTTCAGTGAAGGTGTGACCCACCTCATTCTGGATGGTACTTAATCCTCTTACTGGAGTCTTCAAATGGAAAATATACAGAGAGAGAGAGAGCACCATGAAAGCAAGAAGCTGAAAGCACCAAAAGCCAGGAGAGGAGGGAGAGGCCAGCAGATGCTGCCATGTGCCTTGCTGTGAGGCAGAGTCAAGGATCCCCGGCAGCCAGTTTCGGGGAAGAAAGCATTGCCTTGATGACACCTTGATTTGGACGTTTTTCTCAGCCTCAAATCTGTAAACTAATAAATTCCCATTAGTAAGCCAACCCATGTCATCATATCTGCTTTCAGCAGCCTAGGAAACTAAAACACCACTTAACATTTTTTAACATGAGATACAATTGATTTATCATCTATCTCCCCTAACTAGAAGGCATGGGGTTTTATCTGTTCATTCACCTTATGTCCCAGTGTGAAGAATAGTGCCTGGCACATAGTTGGTCCTCAGTAAAATCTGAATAAATGAGTGAATAAATAAATGACTGAATTCCAGCAGAGCGAGCAACATGAGAAAAGTCATAGAAATATGGAGGAAAATGGTCCATTTAGGAATCTGAGACCAGATCAGTGTGATGATAGTAGGTTGCACATCAGAGAAAGATGCAAGATGAATTTGGACACAATGATGACATCATGGACGTGCAGCATGCACCTTCTCATGGGGCCCCATGCTCAGAAAATCCTGTGCTTGGTGTAACGCATGGTCGCTGTCACAAAATTCTTAATAATTTTTGAACAAGGATCTCTGTGTTTTCATTTTTCACTGGGACCCACAAATCATATAGCCAATATGGTTTAAGAAGTAGGAAATAAAAGACTTTGTCTGCATTAAGAAGTGACAGGGTCACATTTATGATTTAGAAAGACCACCTTTCCAACAGTTTGGAAGATGCCATATACATCCCACTCCTCCTATAAGCCCCACTCAGATGTTACCTCCCTGCAAAAATCCTCCCAGCCTCCTGCAGGCAGAGCTAACCACTGTCCTCTAACATTCTATCTGCACATTGCTCATAAATCTCTTATAGTGCTTAAAGCTATAATAAGCTATATACTATAATTTTTGCAAACATATTTGGGATGGGTATTTATTCAAACACTGATCAAAGTGTTGGTGTGAAGGTATTTTGCAGATGTAATTAACATCAGCATCAGTTGATTTTAAGTTAAGGACATTGCTTCCCGTGGTGTGTGTGGGCCTCATGCAGTCATTTGAAGACCTTAAGAGCAACAACTGAGGTTTCCTGGAGGAGAAGAAATTCTGCTTCAAGACTGAAACATCAACTCCTCTCTGAGTTTCCTTCCTGTTCACTTGTCCTACCGATTTCAGGCTTGCCAGCCCCCGCAATCATGTGAACCAATGGCTCATTGTCTTATTCAGTTTGGAAGAATGCTCCACTTAGTGCAGTGGCTGGCACTTGGCAGGTACTTGACAAATTTGACAAAAGAATGAGTAAATTAAAAAAATGGCTGTTGAACGGGTATATGATATCTTGAAGTGGACATACAAACCTACTTTTATTTGAGACTCCCTTGTCAATGAAATGATGGATACTCAAATCTCTTCCACGGACAAGAGAAGGAAGAGGAAGAGAAGGGATGGCAGCTCTCTCACTCAGTCTTTTCATTCGCCTCCACCTGGTCTCTTTCCTTCTCTTCCCAGCAAGAATCTCAAGCCCCTTCTGTATCCTGTCTCCCTTTCTATACCTTTCACTCTCTCAGCAACCTACTCCTGGTTCTCTTCTGCTTCCTTCACTCCACTGCCAATAACCTGCAGGCCAGTGAATGCAGGGGACGCTTTCAGTCGTCATCCCACTTAACCTTTTGACATGAGGTGCCAATGTTGCCTGTTGCCTCCCTTACTGAAATACTATTTTCTTTTGATTTTCATATCACAACATGCTCTTGGTTTTCCACTCCCTCTCTGGAAGCTTCTTTTCTATCTTATTTGCTGGCTGGTCCTGTTCTAATCACCCATTCAATGTTTGAGTATCTCAAAGTTCCATTCTAGGCTCTCTTTTCTGTCTACTCTATTTTCTTCCTTATCTCTCTTATCCACTCCCCTGGCTTCAACTAGCACCTAGATCCAGATGGCACACAGATGTGTAGCTCTAACTCAGACTCCCCTTCTGAGTTCTAGACAATAAATACCACCATCACCTTGACATTACTCCTTGAATGTCCCAAAGGAACTTAAACCCACCATGTGCCAGACCATGCATGCAGTCTTCCCTCACCCAGCAGATCGAGGCCGCTTGTGCTCCTTACCTTCTCTCCCCACCCAGCAGAAGGCCCACTCTTGATTTAGAGCTCAGCGCAGTTGTCACTACCAAAGGGAAGCCTTCCCTGACTCTCTATGGGTCAAATTCCCAGGACAGACCTTTTCATCATCTCACTTAACCACAGTTTTTGCTCTATATTGTTGGTGTGATTATTTAATAGAGATCTTGAATATCCCAGTAAGCTATAAGAGACCCAATTTGGCAGTTTTTTGTATTCACCTTTGTATCTCCAGACCTAGCTCAGTGCCTGAAAAATGAGAGGTGTCCAATAAATATTTGCTGTTTCCCTTCTAGAAATAAAAATAATTATAAGTACAATTTGAGCACCAGGCATTATCCCATTAATCTTTATGATATGCTTTGTGTTCCGATAGCTATGTGTTTATCAACATATAATATGTGCAAATACATATATTACATATATTCATATTTTATGATATGTATTACATTACATGTATATAATATACCTAATATAAACATGTCATATATTTCACAAGATTATATATATAATATGTATACACGTCTTGTTTTGAAAATAAGGAGATTGAAATTTAGCAGAGTTAAGTCACTTCCCTAGTGTGTCCAAACTGGTTCTTTCAATACAGGTCTTCTCAATCTGATTCCAGTATCATTTTCCCACCCATATAGAAAAGATGCATTGGAGATGTGCAAATATTTTCCTGGTATTATCAGTTCAACAAAATACACTTTTAAATTAAGCTATAAGGGAAGCGGACTTGGCCCAGTGGTTAGGGCGTCCGCCTACTACATGGGAGGTCGCGGTTCAAACCCCGGGCCTCCTTGACCCGTGTGGAGCTGGCCCATGTGCAGTGCTGATGTGCGCAAGGAGTGCCCTGCCACGCAGGGGTGTCACCCGTGTAGGGGAGCCCCACACGCAAGGAGTGCGCCCCGTAAGGAGAGCCGCCCAGTGCGAAAGAAAGTGCAGCCAGCCCAGGAATGGTGCCGCACACACGGAGAGCTGACGCAACAAAAGGAGACACAGATTCCCGGTGCTGCTGATAAGAATAGAAGTGGTCACAGAAGAACACAGAGCAAAATGGACACAGAGAGCAGATAACTGGGGAGGTGAGGGGGAGAGGGAGAGAAAATAAATAAAAAATAAAATTAAAAAAAATAAAGTAAGCTATAATAATAACATGGGCACATATGCATTTGGATCATATAAGCAGTGCAGAAACAATTTTAAAAATGTGGCCCATTGTCTCTTTCAAAATGACTGTCATCTCTGAATATTACATTGGTCCAGGACCACGCAGGTGCCACCACCCAGTCAGACAGGGCATTTCACCACAGGAAAGGAAATTCAGACTCACCATTGTCACTACAGGGGTAAGAGTCCAGCCTTCTGACCCTTTCCAACCAGATGTCCTCATATGGGGAGGAATCAGTATCATCATAGATACTTCCAGGGAGCCAAGATTCAGATGCCCTGAGATCGAAGAGAGAAGGAAAAGAACGGCGGGTTCTCTTTTTCTTTCTAAATATCCTGGAGAGAAATGAAAGTAATATGGTGAAAACTGAGCAGCAGTCACCCCAAGTTCAAAGTGGAGAATTTAGTGCACGTGAGTCGATGCTCAGAACACATCTCCATCGCCTGAGGACCCTGCGCTTATTTCATTCGTGCTCTCTGTTAATTCTACAGACGTTAACTGAATTGCTACTGTGTGCCAGGCACTGGGCTAAACGTCAGGTTAAAAGACAAAACCTTGTGTACAAAAAGGTCACAATTCGGTGTGGGAGAAAGAAAGAACAATGCTAACACAGCTGGTGCTTACAGAGAGCTTATTCTGTCCCAGGTATCCTTCTAACTGCTTGTGGTTTGGAGCTGTGTGTACCCCAGAAAAATATATTCTTAAATCTACTCGGTTCCTGTGGGTGTGAACCCACTGCAAGGAGGACCTTCTGATTAGGTGCTTCAGGTAAGGCGTGTCCCACCTCAATCAGGATGGGTCTTGATCCTGTTACTGGTGTCCACTGTAAGAGGATGAAATTCAGGAAGGGAGAGAGAAAGTCACAGCGCAGCCAGAAGCTGAAATCAACAGAACCCAGAAGAGAAGAGAGAGACCAGGAGTGGCCACCATGTGCCTTGCTGTGTGACAAACTAAGGACCAAGGACCTCGGGGAGCCAGCCTTAGGATACCACCATGCAGTGAGAAAGCAGTGCCCTGAGGACCTCTGGAACTGGACTTTCTTTCAGCCTCAAAACCATAACTAATACATTCCTGTTGTTTAAGTCAGCCCATCGAATGATATTTGCTTAAGCAAACATATTTTAATTTATGTACATTAATCCACACTATCCTCAGAGCAGTTCTATGAAGTAGGTACTATTATTACCCCAGTTTTCAGATGAAGAAACTGAGGCAAAGGGAGCTTAAGTAACTTGCCCAAAGTCATACAGCTAGTAAGTGGCAGAACTAGGAATCAAACCCAGCAGCTTGGCTCAGTCACTGCACTGTCAATGGGATGCTTGCTTTGAAAGAAGGAATTGAAGAGCACGAGGTGGGGAGTCAAAGAATCAAGGGAACTGGTGAGCTCTGAGCTGCATGAGACCATCTGACCTGCTCGTTGAGGAACAAGTAGGTCTCATAATGGGTCATGCTAATCAATGAGGCTGGAAGGGTAAAAATAAGGCAGGTAACAAAGGACCTCGTATGCCATGCTAAGGAGTTAAAATTTCAAGTTAGAGCAAAGACAGCCCACCAAACCAAAGCATGTTGATGGGGCAGGAGTGGTGGCAATGTGATTTAATCTGCTTCTCTGAAAAACTTTTGGACACAGAGGATGACTTGGAGAGGCAAGATTGAAGGCAGAGAGGCTAATCAAAGTACACAAGGAATTAACTTTTGTTGAGTGCCTGCCTATGCTAAATTACACCACCGAGAAGTGTTGAGAAACTGAACTGAATACAGTTAATGCGAGGACAAAATTGAACATTTTTCCCACCACAAAGTTCTGTTTCTCATATGAGATGCCTACAGCAAATAGAAATGCATTTTTTAAGGAGGTACCAGAGAATGAAGCCAGCATCTCGTAAGTGGGAAACAGGTTCTCAACCACTGAGCTATATCTGCTCCCCAATAAGTTGGTGTTTTCATTTGTTTTGTTTTTAGGAGGTACTGGGGATTGAACTCAGGACCTCGTACATGGAAGTAGGTGCTCAACCACTTGAGACACTTCCACTCCCCAAGAAATGCATTTTTAATTGTGTTTCCCTTAGTGTTTAGAGTTGATTACAGCAAACGCAGGAAATTCTTTGTCCCAGTGATTCTCAGACAGACAGAATTTGGCCCTCAGGAACATTTGGCAGTTTCTGGAGACATTTTTTAAAATAGCTTGACACTGGAGGGTGCTGCTGGTATCTCGTGGGTAGAGGCTACAGATATTGCTGAACATCCTACAGTGCACAGGATGGTTGCATAGAACAAAGAATTAGCCAGTCCAAAATGTCAATAGTGCTGCGATTGAGAAGCCCTGCTTTATTTGCTTCTCTCTGTCATCAATTGCAGGACACAGCAAGTTGAGGAAGACAACATAATACCCGAAAGTGGAACAATTTTCTCTGTACAAACCAACTAAACAAAGTTTTTTGTAGGTTCTAAGAAAGATCAACTTAGCTAGAATAAGCAGGAATTAAGAGATTTTTGCTTTATTTATTCTTATGTTAATTAATTCACCCACCAAAATTTTACTAAGCATCTATTATGGTCTAAGCACTAATCAAAATTGTGAACAAAACTGATGGATAAAACATAATCTCTGACATGGAGCCCTACACGTTGCGGGAGGTGGTAAAGCATGATGGTTAAAAATTTGGGCTCTGAAGTCAGACGACCTGAATTGGAATCTTTTGGCTCTACTTAATAGCACTGTCATCTTGGGAAAGTTACCTAACTCTCTGGACTTATATTTCTCCTTTGTTAAATAAGAATGGCAATAATAGAATCTATGTCATAAAGTTGCAGGAGTTGGGGATTAAATGAGAGTGTTTGTGTAAAACAGTTAAGATAGTACCTAGTATACAATATGATTAATTTCATTTTATTTGTTTATTTAACAAACATTGGAGGCTATGCTTAAGTTATAATGGGAAAAAAGGAAACAAAGTAAAATTCTCTCCAGGAGGATGCCTAGAGAATAAAGAACACTAGGATGCAGCAGTCAGGTGAACGCATTGGAGGGCAGGTAGTCCAGGAGGCATACAGGATGTGAAGGTGGCCATGATAGAAATCTAAACAAGGGATGATGATGGTTGAATAAAAAGAGTAGCCATGGGGCCAAAGAAGAGGGGAAAACATCAAAATAATTTTAGGAAGTAGACCCATCTGATCTTAACAATTGTTGCAGAAACTGCAAACTTTCTACCCAATCCATTCAACCCTTCTTCCTGGACACAGAGGTGGTCTCCCTCCCCAGCCTCCCTCACCATTAGGTATGGCCATGAGTCTAAATTCTCCCCACTTGAATGTGAGCAGAGTGATGTGTGCCATGCTTATCTTTTATTTCTGATATTGGCAAAGAACCCTATTATACATCCAGCAAAGCCAGTACTAAATTTCATGCCAGAGTCCTTCCTATCCTTAAAGTCCCGCATCCAAACAGTGACCAAGTCCTACCTCTTTGTTGTCTCTTATGGTCCTGCTTTCTTGCAATTCCTGGACCCTACTTCCAGCCCCTCCCCCACCATCCACACTCCCAGTAATCCATCCTCTACTTTGTAATGAGTGTTATCTTTCTAAGAATAAAACTCGTCAATTGTCAATGGCTCCTCTTTAACTAAAACCTCCTTTGCCAAGACTTCAATCTCCTACATCCAGCCCTTGCCTCTGTGCTCACTTTTCTCTCTTGCTGAGCAGCTCTTCCCACCCTAAGTCGTGTCCCTAACAAACTACTTGCCGTTCTCCAAACTGTATAGACGAGGTCTCTTAGAAACCCATGCCTGTCCTTTCCCTCCATAAGACCCACCCCCAAACTTCAATTTTAACGAATATCCTACATCTTTCAAGACTCAAATCAATCACCATTATCTTTAGGAAGATTGTTTTTACCTCTCCTCACACACAGTGCCCTAAATAGCTTTCCATCTGAGCACCTGTAGCTCTTCATTTCTTTTGTTTGTTTGCCTTTTAGCGATCCCTGTCCCTTATTAGCCTTCCACAATCAGGAGCACTAATGGGATCCTTGTAAATGACTGTTGAGTGAACAAAAGAATAAATGAATGATTGATGATGGATTCGACTCTCTGAAATAATATCATCTACTCACCTAACCAAGTTCTCCTTGTACATCACACTGGTCTGGGATGGGCTCAGAGATATATTGCCATCTTTGTCACAGAGGAAACTGTCTTCTGTCCAAATATAATATCCATTGGTGAGGAGCCTGGGACTTCGACGGCAGGTCAGGAAGGAACCTGTCACGGGATCTATGGAGCCGCATTCAAGGGAACTGACACCCTCCAGGAACTCGCAGGCAAAACTAAAGAGGGAATAAGGAAAGTCTATTCACTCTATCCAGCACGTCTAGTCACACAGAAACCACATTTCCAGTCACTGTCAAGGAAAACAGCCTCTTGCTCGTTCCCCTTAACCTGCCAGGGGATCACCTCCTCGCCCGGGAGAGCACTGAACTATGGCACATTTAGAGCTTCTTTCTGTTCTTAAACTTTAATGCAAACTCTGTTGCTAACCAGATTGATGAAACTACACCCGTGTTCATTTCTTGGATGAAAAATTACAGAACAGTCTTTCTGGGATGCTGGAAACTCAGACTACCCACCCTACCCCTTTACTTTGAATAGTCCTCTAATTGCCATATCCTTACTCTTGTCCCTGTTTCAAAGAAGTTATAACTATGCAGCTACCAGGCACAGAAGAGCTACATGGTGAGCATGCTGTCAAGAAATCTTTTTGACCTTAGCAAACTTTCCTCCAGATCAACCAGACAAATGGTTTCACAATTACTTTCCCCAGTTCTGTATCCAGGGTAGTCTCATACTTAGTTGGGTAAAGCTACATGTGTCTTGGGTTTAAAAAACAATTACATGCCTGTATGGTTGAAAGGCAACCGAATTTCTGATGATATTCTGGATATATAAAAATTCTTGGTGGAAGCCTGGTGACAACAGTTATAGAACCATGCTGGAGACAGAAATAAACTCCTCAGGCAAAATTACTTGTTTTTTTTTCCTCCCTTCTCCCACAAAAATTATCATATTTTTTGTCCTAACCTCTAACTGATTTCATTGTTATTTATGTGTATGTGTATCTGTCTCTATAATTACATTATACATTTCTGGAGGGCAGGGACTATGTGCTTACTAAATGTTTGGTGTAAAAATAAATTCAATTCTAGTTGCTGAATGAAATCACCTGACAGACTATGGAAATATGGTATTTTTTAAAAATATAGTTTCTGCATGCATCTGAATTCTCAGGGTGATTTCATATCAGTCAATCAAGATCACTGATAATAGCTCTCATGCATTCTTTACTTGATATTTTCAAAAAGAACTTCTATATCCATTTATTCCACTGAATTGCATTACGGTAGGAGTATATATCTACAGAGAATCACAGACTCTAAGAATCAGAAGGAATTTTAATGATCATCTCGTCAAACCCACCAATTTCTGCTGGCCCCATTTAATGAATTCTCATAAACGTTGTCCAGTCTCTGGTTGCACATCTCCAGTGACAGAGAGCCCACAACTTACCAAGTCATCTCTTCTGCACTGAACAAATATGGACAAGAGTGTGATGGAAGAGACAGGAAGTTTGGAGTCAATCCACCCTAAACCCATAATCCAAACTCTGTCGTTGATATGCCTTAACCCAGTCATTAGCCTCCCTGAAACTGTTTCCTCATCTGTAAAATGAGAAAAATAACACTTTCCTTATGAGGGTGACTTGATAATCAAATGAGAAAAATTAATGGAATGTGCATGGCACATAGTGTGTGTTCAGTAAATGTTCATTTCCTTCTTCCCACCTTTCGCTTATTTCCCTTCACCTAAAGATTCCCTTGAGAGCTATTCAGCTGTCTTAAGAGAGTTTCCGTGTCTTCCTTGGGTCCTCTCTTCTCCATATTAAAAATCTACCAGTTCGTTTAACTCATCCTTAAACTGCTCGCTGTGATGTCGATCCCTTCACTAGCATCTTCTTCACTGATTTCCTCTGAGTATTTTCCAGTTTTTAAGACACCCTTTAATGTGTCATGTAGGCATAGAATCCAGCCCTTCAGGTGTGTCTGCACAGCACAGAGGACAATGGGATTATGACCTCCCTCATTATAGAATCCATATCTTTATTGATGAAGCTCAAGATCATGTTACCTTGATCTTTTCTTTCTTTCTGTCATTCTTTTCTTTCATCTCTGCTCTTTCTTCTGGCTTTTCTTTCTCCTTCCTTCCTTTCTTCCTTCCTTTCTCCCTCCCTCCCTCCTTCCTTCCTTCCTTTTATCCTACACTTTCAGTATTTCTACAGTTTCACGTCTTGCAGAAATGTTATGATGGAGTTTACATGATCTCAATTCAAATCACTGATGAAAATACTGAGTAGTACAGGTAGAAATCTAAGACTCAGGAAACTCCAGAAAGAGTTACTTTCCAGATATGCACTGGCCCACTTTATCAGTACAGTTTGGCTATTTTTACTCACATTAATAGATAAGAAATCTGAGACTCCAACAGGATCAGATAATTTGTCAAGACCTCAAAGTTTATGAGTGGAAGAGGCAAGGTAAGAATCTAACTCTTGTTCCTATTTAGTGCCATTTCCTCTACACCACTTTGCCTCCTCAAGTATTAATGGGACAACTATAATGTGCTCAACATTTAGGAGGCTACAGAGTTTTGAACCTTTATTTTTACTTGTACATCAATTATTGAGGTTTCAGCATTTAACAATTATCTGCTCTAGCATTCCTAATCCTCTGGCACTTTTCCTTTTTAATGCCTTCATTTTTGTCTTTCCTCTCTTAATTATAAATAAAATTATAAATAAAACATTCTTCCAAGATCTGTATTACAGCAAAAAGAGGCACTTCACTAATGATGTCAAATATTTTAAGTGAATGACACAATTATCTCTATATCTTAACTCTAATTTCAATAATGTTGTAACAATCCTCATAGCTGACTGTTTTTAGCAGTCCCTTCCAATTGGTTTACTGAAATCCAGCCCTACCCCAAATCCCAATAATCTCTGCTCAACTGCTCAAAAACAAAGCTCTTTCTTGTCTTGTGAGGCTACTAGCCAGACCCTGGAGGATCTCTAGAGACCACCACTCTTAGGGCTGCACAAACACTGGTTGGCGAGGAGACAAACATCACTGGGGCTTTAAAAAATATTTAGGTAAGTATGCATGCATTGGTAGATTGTAAAATATCTCTTCTCCTTCTGTGTGCCTCCCTCATGACCTACTGAATTTCTGATAATTTTTTAAATTTAGAAGTCTGTGCTCCAGACTCTTATTGGTTAGTAGGTACAAAGTTTCTGTTTGGGGTCATGAAATGTCTTGGTAATGGATGGTGATGATGGTAGTACAACATAGTTAATGCGATTAGTACCACTGAAGTATACACTTAAAAAATGGTTAAAGGGGGAAATGTGTTATATATGTGTTATCCCCCCAAAAGAAAAAATAATTAAAAGATTATGCATAACTAATATATACACTCCAATTAGTAAAATTCTATTTTAAGTATTTATAATTGAAAACATATTATGGGCCTGACCCTATATTTCATGCTTTATATAATCTTCATGAACCTCCCTGAAGTTAAGTATTATTATCCTCATTGCCCAGCAGGGAAAAAAATGAGATGCAGAAGGGCAAATAACTTGGATATTTATAAAGTTAGTAAGTGGCAAAGATAAGATTTGAAACCTCAGTTTACCTGGCTCTAAAACAAAACATGAGCCCTTTCTGCTCTGCAACTGTTCATCCTTGGCTGATTCATTTGGTATAGCAAGAAGCCTAAAATTTACCAATGCTTTATACTTATTCTACAAACACATTTCAAAAATGCTTGGGGAAAATCAACTGATGCTTCCATGAGAAGTAAAAGACAGAAAAGAAGGAAGGAAAAGAAAAAAACAAACTTCATTACAGAACTTGAACAAAATGGTAACCTCTATATATTTTTAGTGGAGCATTCGATTTGGCCCTCTTAGGCATTACTCTTGTAAAATGAGGTAGAAAAGCATATTTAAGAGAACATTAATTTGAGAAAAGTTACCATACATCGGTATTCAGCAGTTTCTCTACTCACTAATTGACCAACCAATTTATACCTGCCCATACACACACTAGAAAAGAAAGGAAGGGAGGGAGGAAGGGAGGGAGGGAGGGAGGGAAGGAGAGAGGGATGGAGGGAGGGACAGAAGGAGAGAGAGAGAGAAAGGGAAAGAAGGAAAGGAAGGGAGGGAGGGAGGAAGGGAGGGACCAAGGGACGGAGGGAGGGAGGAAGGAAGAGTACTATTAGGTTAAGCAAGTTTTCGTTTTGTTTGTGCTTGGGACTGAAATACATAACCATACCAAAAGTGGGATGATAATTAAAAGTAACATTTGTAAATCAGAAATACAACAAAGATGACATACAGGAAGAGAATTTGATAAACTTTTCTTGAGAAGAGCCCCCTGGCATACCTTGGGACAATGCGTGTGGGTGACAACTCTCCAGGGTGTCCTCTCTCTGACCCAGAACCTGCATAAGCAAACAGGAGAAAAGTATGAATTCATGATGCCCTACCAACATGCATGGCTGCAAACAGTGGAGGCATGTAAAGAAGGTGTAAACAGAGGATGTCCCAGCCCCAGCAGAAAGATATCAGCTGGGGCAGCCCTCCCATTACTCAGTGCTAACACAGCTTGTCACCAGGCCTCTACAGGAACAGGAAATAATCTAGGGGCTTGGATCTTCTGTCTTCTCTTACTAAAGAGCCATTGGAGATTCCTTAGTGCAGCATGAAGCAATAACAAATCATTAGTGTCAAACTGGGCTTTTGAAAAGGAGGAAGAAAACACCTAGTGTGAGGCCACAGAAAACCAAAATCAATTACACAATGTGTTGTTTTTTTAGCTTAGTCAGTAATTTGAGGAATTCAGTAGTCTGCCCAAATCTTCCCTCATTAGTGCATTTTAAGGCATTTCTACTGTAAAATAATGAGCAAGAGACAGTGGTGGGAAAATATCAAGTAGGTTTGTTTTGTTTTGTTTTTTTCACATAAACAATTTTTCAATGTATGAAGCCAGTGACTATTGCTAATTAAAAATTAAAAAATCAACCACTCATTCATTTCAGTTTAACCAAAGGCATGACAACAGACTTCAATTGTTAGAAAGGGACAATTGATTACTTTTCTAAACTCCAAAGTAGAATTTTATAACCCAAGTTGACAGTGCCAATACTTCTAATAGACAGGCTTAGTGAAACTCGATTCCATTACTGAAAATTATATCTAAGAAAAAGAGAGGAATTTAGACTTTCTGATTGGGCTGTTTGATTTGAAAGAAGAAAATTGTGCGGGTGTGAGGGAGGGTTAGCAGCAGGGTTTGGGGAGAAAAATAACAAGAGGAAGGAAGAAACTAGAAACCACTACCGTTTTAACTACGCCTTTATTTTCTGCAAGTAGCTATCAAAATCATTTGGTATTTTTTTTTATAGACAAACAGTTTTGCATCTTAATACTAGCTGATAATCTCCTTTCATATTTATGCAGAGGCATCTGAAAAATGGTGATTTTTTTTTCTTCCTACTAAAAGGAAAAACACCACATTTCTCTCAAGCAAAGAAATGAAGTCAAAATCATTGCCAAAGTGAACACTGGCGTTTAAGAAGCGAAGCTACTGACAGATGGTTAATGGTATGAGTATCAGCAAAATCAAAGCAAGGAAATTGCTAAAAAGAGTCTAATCGTTCAAAAGATAATTGCACATAGCAGCTCCCCTCCATTTACTTGCGACTGGTGTTGACATCAGTTGAGATATTCTGTACATGTTGGGAAGGCCGCTTGTTCAAACTTCACAGATTTTCTGCAAAAGACATTTGAAAAAAAAAGGTGGGTTGCATGTTAAAAATAGAAAAAGGATGCCAAAACAGATGGCACCTACTAATTGCGCTAGAGTCAGATATGTTTACTGAAATGGTACAGAGATCTAGGACTGAAGACAAGGGACCAGACTGCAGGAGTGCTGGGGTTGTGTCTGCCCCTGTGATCTTGTTTTACATTTCCCATTATACCACTCTGTGCATTTAAATATATTCTTCTCTTTTAAATATGAAGATCATCTTATTTGGAAATACTAAACCTTACCAAAGTTGATTTTCAAAATAGAACATATAAGTGAGTTATTTGATTAAGAAATAAGAATTATTCTTATTCTTGGGCTGCTTTTAGAATCCCAAACAAACAAGTTTGCATTTTAATCATCCATCACCAATCTGTCTTCATTATCAGTCTTCAAACAATGCTTAACTCTCTGTCTTTCACCCAACGAATTATGCCATTGACAGGTAGTTGCCCTTTTGTGGTTGTAATCAGCTTGGACATTCCTAAGCAGCATATGCAGCGTTGCACTAAAAATAGTATACAATGGGGCAGATTTCAAAACTCAGTTCTCATGACCATGAAATTTACTTTCTCAATTACAAATGAAGCACATATCAGAGTGTTTAAATTTTATAAATTCTGATCATTTATCATTCATCACATAGAACTGCCTTCTGTTGACTTCTAAATTTTGTACACACACATTCACTGTACTAATAACCTTTTATAAGGCAGGGATAAATTATTTTTTGATTCACTATGTCTATCCACATTTTTAAAAATCATGGTAACTAGCAATGGATTGTTTTTGGAGCTGTAATATAAATCAAACCAGGTTGATGCTATAGTTCCAAACTGATTCTTCAATAAATTATATAAAATCTGTTAGCAAATAAAAGTTATTTTATAGAGACCTTTAAAGAAGTTAGGAGAAATTTCTAGCCTTCCTTGGAAGATCTCTAAATCAAAGCATGCATTCTTAGGTTTCATTTGTTTGGAATATTGAATAAAATATTATGTTACTTGTTTTTTTCTTTCTCATCAATATAATATGAATATGCTATCCCCAGCCCAAATTTCTTTGTGCTAGTTTTTCCCAAGGATCAAATTACATCTTAAGCCAGCGTGTACTGTGGCAGAAAGCAAGATCTTAATCACTATGTTTTACAAACACTTGTAGTAGTCTACTGACCATTAATCAGAGTTAGTAACACTGTAAAAGAGTTTTGTTACATCTCTAAAATTTTTCAAGAAACAGACCCTATCTACCAGTTCCATCGAAACAGCACATCAGTCTGAAAAATAATTTGCCCATACTTGCTCCTTCCAAAGGAGTTCACAGTCTCTTCCAATTGACAAGAGAGAGAATAATTACTGAAAGACGAAGCTTCTTGTGGTTACGGTCAGTGGAGAAAGCCAGGACTTAGCAGTTCTTCCGCTGAAAATGAAGTCAGAACGTCAACAGGTGTAGAAGTCTCTGAATAAAGGGAAACCCCATTTTTCTCTCCTGGTAGATGCCAACACCCATCGCAGTATTACAGGCATTTGCAGAGAAGAACTGGTCTGTCTCCAGCCGCCTCTTGTTCTTTCAGCTGTTTCCTAGACTAGAAGAGCGTGTGGTTCTTAGGAAGGTTGGCCTCACCACCTCTCGCGTTTCCTTTCAGAAGCAGCCTGTGTCCTCAGAGGCAGAAAGGCAGAATGAGGTCACACTTCCTGTTGGGCTCACATCAGGGGCACTCGCGCTGCCGCTCAAGGTGAAGATTTAATCTCCTGGACCAGCAGCTGGGGATGCGCAGCCCACGAGCCAGGCCAGCTGGACATACCGTGGCCGCTCCAGAGATGCTTTTCTGAGCTAACCCATCACCCCAGGCTGCGAGGACACGAGAAAAACTTTAAGTGCAGTGACACTTTCTTTTTATCATCTTCTGGTCATTTTCCATATGAGTAGTCAGTGCACTTTGTCCAAATCACTTACCTTTATTGACGATGCCATGCAAGAAGCTATTAAATTCAGGATGTGGTCAAGTACCAGGAGTTTCAGCTTATGAAAATTTCTGTAGTGACACTACATTGATCCACCAAATGTTAGACTTTACAAAGAAACTCTACAGAGGTCATTTTACGTTTTATATTTAGATTTTTGTAGCACTCCAAGAATTTGATGCTCTTTGTGGGTGCCTACAAACTCTGCAGTTGAAAGTAATAAAAAAATTTTACATTTCTCCAATGCTGGGATAGCATCGGGTAGTGGAAAGACTGTGGGTTTCTGAGTCCTGTGTACTAAGATTCAAATTCTTCCTGCTCTACTAGTTGTGTGACCTCAGATTTGTGACTTAACCTCTTGGAGTTGCAATTTTGTCACTTACAAATATACTGGTATATACTTTCTAGGATGGCTTAGAGAATTAAATGAGATAAACGAAATGAGAAATTATTGAGGCTTCAGCTCATGCATGCAAGATTTATTCCTTATTTGTATTCCGTAAATCTAATTCTTTTCTGAGCTCCCAGGAGTGCTGGCTGGCAGAAAAGTCAATCCCGTCCTCTCTTGGGGTGCCCTTTCCCACTGAGGTTATGCCACATGGCAGGGTCTCAGGCAGCTCATGCTCCAGACATCAGGGTCTGTCGGCACAAGGAAAGCCCATCCGATCTGCAGAAGGCAGCCTGCAAAGCCAGCCCTCCATGACCCCTGCCTCCTGGAACTCGAGTCTTTGGATAATCCCCTCCTTTCTCAATGGGCTGGGCAAGTGACCTCTAATGAATAAAGTAGTAATGGAATGGCACTGCCGTGATTGGGTCACCAAAGCCTGTGGCTTTCATCTCACTGGACTCTCTCTATTGCTTTCTTGGCTTCTCCTTTTTGATGACGCAGACTGCCAAGATGGAGAGGCCCACCTGACAAAGAGTTGAGACTTGTCTCAAAAGCCCGTGAGGAGCTGAGGCCCTCAGCACAGCCGCCGGGAATCCAGCTGGCAGCCATGTGAGGGAGCTTGGAAGTTCAGCCTGGAGCTAAGTGCAGACCCAGCCAATGCCTTCAGTGTAGCCTGTGAACGATGGAGAGGCGAAGGGCTCAGCTTAGCCCCGTCCTGATTCCTGACCCACAGAAACTGTGAGGAAGTGAATTTTTATTTTAATTTTTAAATTTATTTTAATTTTTAAAAATTGTCTTTTAAAAAACAGATACATAGATCACAAAAAATGTTACACTAAAAAGTATAAGAGGTTCCCATATACCCCCCTCCTCACCCTCCCCACTCCTCCCATATCAACAACCTCTTTCATCAGTGTGACACATTCATTGCATTTGATGAACACATTTTGGAGCACTGCTTCACCACATAGATTATAGTCTATATTGTAGTTTACACTCTCCCCCAGTCCATTCAGTGGGTTATGGCAGGATATATAATGTCTAGCATCTGTCCCTGCAATATAATTTAGGACAATTCCAAGTCACAAAAATCCTCCCACATCACAGCCCTTCTTCCTTCTCCCTGCCCTCAGCAACTGTAGTGGCCACTGTCTCCACATCAGTGATACAATTTCTTCCATTGCTAGAGTCACAATAGTTCTATAGTAGAATACCAGTAAGTCCACTCTAATTCATATCTTACTTCTCCATCCTGTGGACCTTGGGATGGTGACATCCACTCTACCTCTAAATCAAGGTAGGGCTTAGATCCCACATGGCCAATGGATGTGATTCTCCTGCTTGCATTGTAGGCACTCTCGGTTCCCGGGTCTGGTAGTTGACCATCTTCACCTTCCTCTTAGCTGACCTGGGTAAGACCAACAAACCAGAGAGTAGGAGTTGCAACTCTGCTGAGGGTCAGGCCCAGCTTGTACATGGGCAGTCCAGAATTCAAGTCTTCTGAGTACACATCAACCCCAGGGCCAAACACAGGTTCAGTAAAAGTGACAGAAGAGGCATGTGAGCAAGGTCACATCTCAGCCCAGCTCCATCACACTCAGGAACACAAATTCCAAAGCAGAGCCCACTGACAAGGCACTGAATTCCCGAGCTATCTGCCATGAGTGTAGAACCTGTGTGTCTCTGTAGCCCTCAGGAGCACCAGGACCTGGGGTTGTAGCTACTTTGGCTGTCTTTGGGATCCTGCTGAGACATGTGTAAAGGTGACCCCTCTGATGACCTCCTGACTCATTTTGAAGTCTCTTAACCATATAAACTCATTTGTCTTTACCATTTCCCCCTTTTATTCAAGATATTTTTATAGTTGCATCACCAGCTTGTGCTTGGTAGTAATCCCTTGGTACCAGGGAGGCTCATCCTCAGGAGTCACGTCCCACCCTGGGGGGAAGGTAATGCATTTACATGCTGAGTTTGGCTTAGAGAGTGGCCACATTTGAGCAACATGGAGGCTTTTAGGAGATAACTCTTAGGCACCCTGCAGTTCTAGGCCTAGTTGAAATTCCAGGTACACAGGCTCATAAGCATAGTCATCAGTATCAAGGGCTCATCATTAGATCATCCTTTTTCACTGGTCTTTGCCCTTGCACTTGGGGGATTGTGGCTGTTCCATTGGGGAATGTGACAGAGCTCCCCTGACTAGGAACTCAGCACTCCCTTAGTTGTCACTTGTAACTCTATCTACTATGACAATACCCAATGAATATCTGAACATTTTTATATACTCCATATACATGCCCTGGAGTACTCCTTCCCAACCATGTGTTCCCCCATCAATAACACCCCACACCAGGGTTCCTCCCCTGCCATAGTTGAACCCCTCTGTGATCCAAAACTTCTTAAAAAATGAAGCCTAATGTATTGCCAAATTCGATTAGTAGGAAAATGAAATCCTGATGATAGGATTAAAGATTAGAAATAGAATATATACTAATTCAGAAAAACTAAAATATAGTAAAAAATAAATTGGGGTATTAAAAAATGAAAAATATCATAAAACTTTGTTTTTGACACTTTGTCTTTCATCACTGTAATAGGTGTTGTCCTGCATGTACAGTGGCAAGGTAATTTCTTCATTCCTTCCTCAGTGTCTACATCGTTTTTTTTTTCCTTCAATTTTTAATTTTGTCTTCAAAAAAGTTTTAGGTCATATTAAAGTCACATATACAATATATGGGACTCCCATATATCCAGCATCAAACTCTTTTCCCCCTTCCCCAGCAATGTTCATGTTATATTTGCTATAGTTGGTGCACAGATATTGAAAATAGAATTTTGTATTAAGATACAAAGTTTTGGGGGGAATTTGTTACACAGCAATAGATAGCTAATGCATAGTCCTAATAAATCCTATCTCCTGAGTCATCCATTATCTCTGCCAACTTTGTCAGTGGCTCTCCTGCTTTAGTGCCTCCCTCAGAATATATGCATTTATTCTAGCCTTCCTGGTCCTATCAGCCTAGGTTGATTCACCACCAATTCACCACCTGTTCTGGGAGGCTGGAACCCTTTTTCTTATAATCCACACCTTCCCTCCTTCTCCTCCTATTCCTGTTCCTTCTCTTCTTTCTGTTCCTCATCCTTTTTCCAGCCTCAGTTAATATCTTCTAGAGAAGGAGGTGAAATCCCTCTTACTTCTTCAAATCCCTCTTTGCCACATATAGCCCAGAGCTTTAGGAAGTTCAGAGGGATATTTGGGCCAAAACATGGAAAGGCTGATGATCAAGAAGGAGTTTGGGTCTCTAAACCACCAGTTGAAAAACAACTATTTTATCACAACAAATTATGCTGTAGTAAAAGTCAACCCCCAAATCTTTGTGGCTTAGAGCAATAAACTTTTATTGCTACACACAGTGGCTTTGTAATGTGTCAACTTGGCTAAGCTGAACTACATTTTTCAGAATTCCATTCTTTGTACCTCCCTAGTAGGTCAATCCATAACTGTAATTTGTGCTGGACTTGAAAGGTGGAAGTGAGGAGGGAGCATGTTTATTCATGGAAGGTCCTTATGGGCAGGCTTTGTGGTGGCTTATGCATACTTTTGTGGATCTGCTAGCTTACCCTGTGAACTGGGCCCATAGTTCCATTCTCCACAAGATCTGTTTCTTCAGGTTCTCCAAATCCTGGGTCCACAGTTAGCACAGCTATGCAATAAGAGTGCCAGCTTTTACAGCAGTGAGGTTGGTGACTTGGAGATAGGACGAGGCCAACACAGGTTTCAGTGAGGCAGATTTGTATTCCAGCTTTTCTTCATGGATTCCAGTTGTCTTTCTTCTTCCCCACTTCCACCCATTTTTCAATCCCAACCACCTGTCCTGCAACTTCATGTTCAGCACTAGACACAGAAGAAACAGTCAAACTGAAACTCTTATGGGGCCCAGAGTTGTATAAGGTCCAATTCCACCCCCCTTCCTTTTTTTTTTACATTTCATGTTCTACTCGTTCCTAGTGACTCTGTATCTCTGGTTGAACCTGACCAACAAAACTTGTCTGATGTTAGCTGCAGGTTGAGTGAAAACTCTGCTCCTTATGTTTTCATTCTAGGAGCCAGGCTGGAGAGTGGGCCTCTATCAATGACATGCCCTTCTCCACGTAAGAGGGAAAAGAACAGAGAGATGGCAGACATGTATAATGGCTTTTAAAGCTTCTGTTCAGAACTGGCTTCACCCATAGTTCAGTGGTCAAAGCAGGTCATATGGCCAAACCCAATGGCAATGGGGCAATGGGAAAGCACTGCAAGTCATGGGGCAATGGGTAGAAGAAAGGGGATAACTGGCAATGGTGAAGTCCATGACTACTACTATCATTCCCTTTTACTTTCAACTTTGCTATATTCACTTCCTTTCCACAGAGAAAATTCCCAAATCTCATTCAATTGTGGCTTCATGTCCAGGGTCTCAATCTTTTCATCTGTGGTGTTCCCCTTGATGGGAGAATCATGACCATCTTGCCCCATACACCCAACCTTCAATCCTGGAACAGAATAACTTCCACCAAAACTCTCCCATTTAGAAATGGAAGTAATGGGTGGGGCGCAATAGCTGTGAAATTGAATGATCAGATGTTGCAAGAGTCCTGTATCCCCTGTGGGTAGGAAAAGTGCCTTGATTAGGCCCCAATTCTGCTCTCCAGGTGTAGCAACTCGGTGAATTGTTGTGACTCTTGGCTCTCTCCCTCTGGAAAGGGAAAGGCATTCCTTTTCCATTGCCCTGCTTGGTGCATCTGAAGGTTGGAGAATATGCTTTCTCTGGGGGCTGAGCGGTTTTCTCAGCCTATTTTCTGCTATTAAAAGGTGGAAAATTGAAAGGTCCTTTTAAGCCTTCAATTGTCACCACCTTTTTGATAGCAAGCTGCCACCTCTTTGGTTCTATGATAATCTCAGAAACATAGTCAACAACTTTTTATGTGTTTTTTTCCCAGCTGGCTACATGCACTAAGACCAATGCCTACAATTCTTGTGAGAAATGCCCATGCCTCTGGATTTAATTGCTAACATCTTGAACTTACCAGGCTTCCACTGGAGAGCCATGCCCATTGTCTCTTTTCCTTGAGCCACTTTGTCCATCTGAATGGATTTCCTTGGGACCACCTTAGTCCTTTCAAAACTTTTAACAAGGGACATAATCACCTTGAGTGTCCTCTGCCCCAAGGCAGAGTCTTAATTGAGTTCCAATCAGTCTTTAGTTGTTTAAAGCATTTCTCAATCTTGTTCTTTACCAATTGGACAAAGTGACATCTTTTTATCTTTCAAGTTCCAGAATTTCATAGTTCTTTCTTTCCCTTTATTCCTGCTTGCAAATGGATGCACTCACTTTTAACTATTTCTTTTGGTATCTTGTCAAATGCAGCCTATAGCATCCCAGGCAAGATTCTGTTTCACAACCTCTCCATCTAAAGTCACAAGTACTTTGTGTACATTTTCTGCTTTCTGGGTTATCTCAGGCAACGGTATTAGCAAGTATTTTACCAGTCAGTAAGATGAGTCACATCTTTCTCCCGCCTCTGATACTGGCATGCACCAGTATATATTAGGTTCTTTATTATGGCAGCACCATGCCTTTATACTAATTTCTTTATCCTCTCTCACTTCATTATGCTACCATCACAGACAACCCCAGAATCTCAGTGGCTGTCAACAACACTTTCATTTCTTATTTACGTTTCATTTTGGCTGCTGTGCAGCTGGGTTTCTGCTCCACATGTCTTCATTCCAGGACCCAGGCTGGAAGACTAGTTTCTAATCATATGGTGGAGGAGAAAGAGCAAGAGAATTGGCAGAAACACTTAGTGGCCCCTAGAGGGTCTACTTGGAGCTGACAGCTAAGCTTGCATGGAGTTGGCCAGAGCAAGCTAAGGCTGACGTCAGCAGGGTAGGGAGGTGTACTCTTCCACAGAGAGGAACTTCAGGTCACATAGCAACATGTAGGGATGTACAATCATCTTCCAGAGAGGAGGTTAAATAATGAGGGCAATATTATAACCTATCACAGCTGCTTACCAAGTAGGCACACTTAATTTGGACTTTACATGAGTAAGAAAGATACTATTGAATGCTGTTGAATTTGAAGCATTGTTCTTTCTCTTAAAACTGCAATTAATATTAACACAACTGATACAAGAAGTAGGACTACAGTTATAAGGCAAAGCAGAAAGTGCTAGGAGGGATACTCAGGAATCAGAACTCAGTGTCAGGAAAGATTTCTTCCACGTTTAAGGGAGGAGGCAAGACTCCTTGGAAAGGATGAGCACCATGGACGCAGGAAGAAGTGTACTCTGCTGAAGACCCGGGCATCAGGTGGAGACTTAGGTAAGTGCCTGGGAATGGAATAGTGGTGGGCCAGCACATAAAGGAATGTTAGGCTCTATCATAGAAGGCCTGGCATTCCCAAACTATGAGCCTGAATTTGTTCTGAAGCAAAGGGGAGTAACAACGGTTTTGAACAGAAGAGTGACAGAGAAGTTTTAAGAAAATTAAGCAAAACTCAGACCCATTAGGTCCCTTATGATCCTGAGATCTTATGACTCTCTGATTTAAAATATATACTTAGTTCCTGTTCTCAAGAAAAGCAGACTCAAATTGGAGAAACAAATTTTACAAAGATATGCCTAACTGTATGTTTATATACTGCTTTGTTCCTGAAGGACTCTTGCACAAAGACAGCATAAATTAAAAGTGAAGTGACTGAAGAAAAGAAAAATAAGGATGTAGATACTGGGAAGACGGGAATGGGGTGAGCAATCCAGAGCTGCCTACTGGCCATGAGCATGTCTTCCTTTTGCTGCTAAGTTTTCTGAAGCCAACTTAAAACAACAAAAACAGGTAGTCGAACAAGCATCAGTGTCCACCACATAGGACAAACAATGGTTTAGGAGATGAGCTATGATTCTTGACCTTTGATGAGTCAGAGGCTACTTCCAGTGGTCCTAATAAAGGGGGCTGGGGATGGGCGGATGGGTAATATTGCCCAAAAAGTGGGGGGAGGGAGGGGCAACATACGAACATAGGAGAGTGTCAGCTGTTGGTTGAGAGTAAAATGCTGAGAAAATCGTATCAAAATATAATTAGGAGGGTTACCTGTTTAGGATGCTCGGAGGGGATGGTCTGATGCGGGACGGGCTCCTGGGGAATGTCTGAATGCTCATTTTGCCAGAGTGGGTTGTACCATTGGGTAGAGACCCAAGTAGTGAGAGTGGGGGTGGACCCACATCCTGGGGAGGACTAATGCCATCAAATAGAGGGAACTGTATCTCTCGAGAGAAAGGGTGGCTCCCAGGGCATTGGGGCAGTTGAGCAAGTTAGGTCCTGAACACTGTTGCAAGTATCTCTGGACGTGGCTCCTCGGGAAATGGAGGTTGGCTGTCACTCTGGGCCCCAAGGGGAGGGTAAAATGGATGTTAAATGTGTGGAACCAAGGTAAATGTGGGGTAAGAGAGGAGTTTCGCTAGAGTACACAAGGATGGATATAAAACATGTAATATTACACCATAAACATATAGGGGACGACAGACTAATAATGTAAACCATAATGTAAAACATAGGATAACTAAAAAATTAGAAAACTGTATACCCTAAAGTATGGACCACAATGTAAGCACAGATGTCACCTTGTTTGAAAGCTATTGTCTCAGAGTCTGTACATCAGTTTAAGTAAATAAGATATGAATAAGTTATAAGAATATCGCTGTGGAAGGGAAAAGGTTTTATGGTAGATGTGTGGGAGTACTGTATATTGTATATATGAATTACTGTGGTCTAGGGCTCTTTTGAAGAGAAGTTCAATAATTAGGAAAAAAGAAAAGAAAAAGATAGGATGTAGAATTTTTCCAAATCAACACGTATTCTATATCTAACCTTTAAACCCATAGCTATATTCCATTTTACTAGTAAGGGATCCTGACATTATATTGGGCTTCACTTTTCAGGAAGTTTTGGATCACAGAGTGGTTCAACAATGGCAGCAGAGGAATACTGGTATAGGATACTATTGACAGGTGATATATGGCTGACAGGGAGCTATAAAGGGCATATGTCCAGGGTGCATGGTAATGTTTGGATATACTCATAGTGGCAACAATTAAAAACTACAGCTGGGGGGTACTGGGTTCCTGGCCGGGGTGCTCTGTTGTGGTCCCTAGGGGAGCCTCCAGGTGCAACGGTAAGGACCAGGAAGGAATGAGGGTCCAACAGTGAGACCATGATACTAATGACTATGCTTGTGAGCCTATATGCCTGAAATAAGAACAAGGCCTAGAGCAGCACTGTGCCTAGGAATTTCCTCCTGACAGCCTTCATGTTATTCAAATGTGGCCAGTCTCGAAGCCAAACTCAGCATGTAAATGCAATGCCTTCCCCCCAGCGTGGGACATGACACCCGGGGATGAGCCTCCCTGGCCCCGAGGGATCACTACCAAGTACCAACTGATGATGCAACTAGAAAATGACCTTGAATTAAAGGTTCAATGCGGATCAGCAGAATATCCCTGTCTACATATAATAACATGACTTTAAAATGCTGTTTGACCTAATGTAAGGGGGAAATGGAAAGGAGAAATGAGTTTATATGGCTATGAGTCTCTAAAAAAGAGTCTGGAGGTTGTCAGGATTGCCCTTATGCACAACTGAGCACAGTCTAAGAGACAGATAAAGTAGATACAACCCCAGGTATTGGTTCCTTTGAGGGCTAAAGAGACCCACGGGTTCTATGGTCATGGCAGATGGGGTTCACTGCCAGGTCAGATGGCCCTTCTTTGGAGCTGTTGCTTCTGTGTGATGGAACTGGACTCAGATGGGATCTCTTTTCACAAGACTTTCATGCTACTTTACTGGAATTGTAGCTGGTATTGGGGTTTAAGATATATTTAGGGGATTTGAATCTCTGGACTGACAATATGATAGCCAGGCCCTGAGCATCAACAGACTTCAGCTCCTACACTCTGATTTATTGGACTAACCCCACTCAGCTAAGATGGAGTTGAAGAAGGACAACCACCACACCATGGAGCCTAGAGTGCCTACAACTGAAAGTAGGAGGATTGCATCCAGTATCCATGTGGAATCTGAGCCTCCTCTTGACATAGAGGTGCAACGGATGCAACCAATCCAAGGTCCACAGAGAAAAGGTGGCATTGGTGTGGGAAAAGAGGCCATAGTGACTGATGAGTATGGGGAATGGGAGGAAGAGATGAGATGTGGAGGCATTTTTGGGACTTGGAGTTGCCCTGGATGGTGCTTCAGGGGCAATCACTGGACATTGTAAACCCTCCCAGGGCCCACTGGATGGAACGTGGGAGAGTATGGGCTATGATGTGGACCATTGACCATGAGGTGCAGAGATGCCCAGAGATGTACTTACCAAATGCAATGGATGTGTCATGATGATGGGAGTGAGTGTTGCTGAGGGGGGGTGGGGGGTAGGGGGGGTGGGGTTAAATGGGACCTCATATTTTTTTAATGTAATATTTTTACAAAATGAATAAAATAAAATAAAAAAAAGACAGATCTGCGAGATATAATGCTTATTGTCCTTTGAACTTCCTGCCTCTAGGTGGTGTTTAAGTTTCCTTGGCTGCTCAAGCAAGTACCATGAAATCAATTAAATACTGGAAATCTATTCGCTCACAGTTTTGAGGCCAGGAATATGTCAAAATCAAGGCATCAAGGCAAAGTTTTCTCCCTGAAGACCGTGGCCTTCCGGCAGGCTGCTAGAGATCCTTGGTTTCTCTGTCACATGGCAAGGCACATGGCAGCATCTCCTTGTCTCTCCCTTCTCTTACAGTCTCCGATTCACCTCCTTGTTTTCTGTACCATGTGACAGAGTTGGATTCATTTGTGATTTCCCTACACATGGCCCTTCTGACCCTTCTATTTGAACCTATAATTAGTACTAGGCCTGATAGGTGTATGTCCAAGAGAGTAAAATCTTAGGGCTGTCCATGTGCCAGCTGGTCCCTGAGTCTCAATGGAGTTGCAATACCTACTCTCCAGTTGATTGAACTCACCCAGGACAACTAACAAGGAGGTCATGATGGACAACCACCACACCAAGGAACAGAGAGAGTCTACAACTGCAAGCAAGAGAGTCCCATACATTGGCGGTATGGGACTGAAGCCCCCTCTCAGTTAGAAGTGGAGTGGGCATCACCATCCCAGAATCCTCAGGATTGGGGAATGAACTATGGACTAGAGTTGACTTATTGGTACTCTACTATAGACTTATTGTGATTCTAGCAACAGAAGAATTTACATCATTGATGTGGAGGCAGTGGCCACTGGAGGTTCTGAGGTCAGGGAGAGGGAAAACAGGTGTAATACAGGGGCATTTTCTGGACTTGGGAATTGTCCTGAATGACGTTGCAATGACAGATACAGCCCATTATATATCTTTCCATAAGCTACAGAATTGTGTGGGAGAGAGTGTAGACTACAATGTAAATGATAATCCATGCTTAATGGCAATGCTCCAAAATGTGTTCATTAATTGCAAGGAATGTACCACACTAATGAAGGATGTTGTTAATGTGGGTATATATGGGTGGAGTGGGAAGCAGGGCATATGGGAATGCCCTATAATTTTTATGTAACATTTATGTAATTTAAATATTTTTTTTAAAAAAGACCCTATATACAAATGAGTCCACACTTTAATAATAACATCTTCAAAGTTCCCATTTACAAATGGGCTCATCCACAGGACCAGGGATTAGTATCTGAACATGTCTTTTGTAGGAGGCATGATTCAATCCCCAGCCACACTCTACTTACTAATTTATATCACTAATGAGATGATTGACTGATAACATAACTCCTGTTCCATTTTTTAATTCTTTGGGGAGAGAAGGGACAAGGAGCTCTTCAGTTGATTTTTGGGATGGTGAACTGTCATTTAAATTTAGATAATATTCTTCCTTTGTCCCAGATACAGTAAGCAGGAGAAGATATGGGCACCCTCCATAGAGGTAATCACATTGTTTCGTCTGTGAGGGGGACAGTCATCAACCTTCTATGCTTACTAAACATGGAATAGAATGTCTAAGATAGACATAGGAATCCCCCAAGGATAATTTATAAAGATGTCTCTGTTTCTCTGAGATACATCAAAGAAAGCATTCCAATCCCTGGAAAAGAATTGCCATGTAAAAGAAGAGAAGAGTGGTTCCAAGTCTTCAATGAGTGAATGCCAGAATCCATTACTGTATTGTATTTTTTAGGTGATGGAAGCATTTGAAGAATCATTCTATATGTGGCTGAAAGAGTAGGAATTAAGAACTCCAACTTTGGGACCTTAAGATATGGGCGCAGCATTTATCTAGGATACTTTCACTGAGAGACAAAAACCAAAACCAAAATAGCTAAAGCAAAAAACAAACAAACAAACAAACAAAAAATTTATTGGCTCCAGAATTGATAAGAACAGGTGAGCACATGTAAATCTATGTGCTCTTGTTAGAGTACTGTCACTCTCCATCTCAGCCCTGTTTTCTTCTATCAATATCACTCTCAAGCAGGTATTCATCAGGGATCAGACAGATGGCAATCAATAGGTCAAAGCTCTCATGAACCTTAGTGCTTATGATCCCAGGAACAAGTTTTAGTTGGTGAAGGAGAGAAATAAAAACATGAATCGCAGATAAAATTAGTCTACTCCATTCCAATGCTCAGCACACACACTCTCTTCTTACCATGTGTGAAATATCAAGAACATTCTCATCTAACATAATCCAATCTCCCATATACAACTGAAATCATACTCAGCCTTTCGTAGTTGCCCAGATCCTAAAACCAATACCATAAAATGGGTTGGCTTAAACAATGAGAATTTATTCGCTCAGTTTTGAAGCTAGGAGAAGTCTAAAATTGGGTGTCAGCAAGTCAATGTTTTCTCCTGCAAATTGTTGTGTTCTGGGGCTGGCTGCCAGTTATCCTTGGTACTCGCCTTTTCTATCACATGGCAATGCACAGAGCAGCATCTCCTTTCAATTCTGGGTTCCACTGACTTCCAGCTTCTACTCTCCCATGTGTCTTTCTCTTCATAATGCCTCCAGTAATAGGATTAAAGCCCAACATCATTCAATTGGGCCACACCTTAACAAAAATAAGACCAGAAGATCCTATTGCCAATGGAAATTAAGAATTCTTAATCCAGAAAAATGGATTAAGATTAAGAATGTGGTTTTTTGTTTCCTGGGGTTCATAATTCAACCTACCACACAGATCCCACTCGAAAGAAATGCCAACATATTTTATATAGTTAATGCATTCATTTGCAAGTCCAGAGTCTTTGGGTGGTATCCATTTATTTAAATTAAGTCCTGATTTAGCTCTTAATAGTCATACATATAGATACATGACACATTTAGCCATACTCAACACCCTAATATAAAATGATAGAATAGAACAAGATAATAGCCATAAAAACTTCTGATTAGAAAAAGCACAAGGGGAAATGAAACTCAGAGGTCAGAGCACACAATATCCTGTTGTGCAGGGAGAGCAAAGACTCATAAAGCTAGATTGGATTAGTTTCTGCTACTTTCAAGCAAAAGAGTCCTAAATAACACTAAAATTAATACCAGGAGTGGGGTGTTATCCACACCCCATGTTTGTGGAGGTGAAATGACAAAGAAAGATAACAGGATAGTCCTTACAAGAATACAGACAATGGTTTAGAGAGCAGGAATAGAGGGTTCATTACTACAGTAAAATGGGAGTGATTGAAAGACAACAAGAAAACTAACCATTCATTATTGGCATCTTTGAATGAACTTTGCACTAAGGGAGTGAAACTGGCACATTTCAGGAGGTTCTGACCAGGGGCTGGATTCAATGGTCAGTTTAGGCTACTACTAATTTAAGATAGTAAAATCGTATTGTCTGTATGGCAAAGACCAATTATCAATTTATCCTTTAAGAGTGTGCATGTTTATGTGTGCGTGTATTCACACGGGGCACCTCTGTGACTGTGCTAATTACAAAGAAAGACTCTTCTATAGATTACACTTCCAAAAAGAAGTTGCAGCCTGGAGAATCTCTGTACAGCCAAATGTGTCTGTCTGTCTCTGCTTTTTCAGTTACTATCTTTTTCCTTTAGGCAACACTTTTCTGAAGTTTGACTGTCCCCAGTGCTTCCTCTGAACGTCTCTGCTTCCCTAGAGGAGGAAAGTTTACACCTTGGCCCCTGCTTTTCTCCTAACCAAGGAAACTTCACTGAATCCTGTTGAGTAATTGCAAGATTTTTAATGGGTGTGTGAGAGTTGAGTGGGTCAAAGATGAGCTGCAGTTCTCTAAGTAGGAGTGAATGAGAATGCTCTAATTCCCACTTATTCTGACTCAAGAGATCTACAACAAACTCCCTTTCTAAGTCTACTCAGAAAGAAAACATGATTCGCAAAACAAGTATTAGTTTCTCTTAGAGACCATATGTTCCAATCTCCTATCTAGGAAAAGATATATCTCGTTAGTTTGTATTTGGTCTTGATTTGGGGGCGGGGGGTATAGACTCCAATATTTCTGTGCTGATTACAGTGTATTTCTTTACTGTCCTGATTAATTCTGCCTTGATTTACACCAGCTCCAAAGGGCCTGTCTCTTTGTTATGCAAGAGAAGAGATATGACACCATCTCCTATTTGATACTTTAGATTCCAAATCTACCCCAAGAGAGGTGGTGTAAGCATGTGTGGCTGGGAGGGGGTACCAGTTAGCAGTTGTTTTCTCTATCAGTTGTCTAGTTAAATAATTTAAACATATAAATGAACAACGATTATAAAATAGTCACATTTCCTAGAGTTATCTATGAGAAGCTTTGGGGTCACCACATGTATTGTTTTCACGTGGCTGCTTGTAACAAATTACCACAAACTGGGTGGCTTGGAGGCCAGGCATCTGCAATCAGCCTCCTGATGGACAGGGCCATGCTCCCACTACAGCAGGGTTCTTGGCCTTTTTTGTTCCACAGAGCCCTTTGCCAGTCAGGTGAAAACCATGGACCCCTCACTAAGGCCACACTCTACTATGTATTATTTAATAAATATACCACACCCACAGCAACACGTCCCCACAAGAATAATGTCTTTTTGAACTTCGATTTAAGCTCACAGGTCCCTTGTTAAGAACCCCTGCTCTAGAGGTTCTGGGGAGAGCCGGTTCCTCACCTCTTCCAGAGGCTGGCAGCTGCCAGGCTTCCTTGGCTTGCAGCCACATCACTCCAATCTCTGCCTCCTTGCCGAGTTGCTTTCTCCTCTTCCATCTGTCCCAAATCTCTCTCTGCCCTTTCTCCTATAAGGTCCATCTGGACAATCCAGGATAAGTATCTCATCTCAAAATCCTTAATTTAGCCACCTCTGCAAAGATCCTTTTTCCTAATAAGGTAACATTTCAAATCTCTTTGGGGAGCATTATTTTGCTTACTATACCAATGTTCGTTGAAATAGTCTTATAAAAAGAGCGAAAGTCTGAGAGAGGAGCAAACGTGTTAAAAATGTTCTGGTGGTGAAAACAGCAAGGTCAAAGGCCTGATGCCTTGAAACAATGAGGCATGTTTCGATAACAATTGGGTTCAACAAGCATTTCTTGGGTATCTGCCATGTGTCATATGAATAATTCATGAGCACATTTTGGGTAAGAACTTTTCAACTGTTGGGCTGAGCATTGGAAGATTATGTAGACAATATGAGTTATGATCAGATTGTGAGGTCAGAATGCCACCAAAGGTTATTTTTCCCATGGGTATTGTGGGGAGAGGGGTGGGGATTATAACAGGAATATTTGGAAAACTTGACTAATAATTCCATTGTGATATACTAAGAAAAGTTAAAGAAATAAGAAAAATGGCAAACCAGAACAGATCTGGACTTCGACTGGCTCAATTTTATTCTCTTGTAATAACATTGGAGTGCCTCATGCATATGTAGTGATAGAAGAATGAAATATTTCATGGCTTCTTCTGATCTTTAGAATCTACTATTTCTATTCCACTAAATTCATTGTAGTACTTTTATTATTGGAATTCAGATTTGATTTTCTCATGATTGATATTCTCAAATTTCCTTTGCTGCCAAGGTATTTCTTCAGGATTTTTACTATATTTCCTGGAACTAGATTTCCTGTCTCTCAAAACTGCACTGAGTAATTCCCCACTGTTTGGTCAGGGGTCTTATTCAAATTGCAGCAGCAATAATTTTGTGAGGAAAAGAAAGACAGAGTGAGTGAGAGTGTGCCAGAGAGAGAGTGAGAAAGAAGAAGGAGGAGGAAGAGGAGGAGGAGGAGGAGGGAGATGGAGAGAGATTAAGAAATAGTTGAGGGAAGCAGATGCAGCTCAATTAATTGAGCTCCTGCCTACCACATGGGAGGTCCTGGGTTCGGTTCCCAGTACCTCCTAAAGATCAGCAAAACAGCGAACTGACCCAAGGGGCAGGGGTAGTGAGCTGATGCAACAAGAGACACAAGGAGGAAATATAATGAGAGACACAACAATGCAGGGAGTGGAGGTGCCTCTACATGGGAGGTCCCGGATTCGGTTTCTGGTGCCTCCTAAAGAAAAGGAAGATGAATATGCAATGAACAGACAGCAAGTGCAAACAACGAGGGGGTGGGGAGAAATAAATAAATAAAATAAAATCTAAAAAAAAAATAGTTGAGGAGCAGAGGAGAGGACCCAAGAGAGATCAATTCAGAGTCAGAAACTAGAATGCAGGTTACCAGGGGTTGGGGTGGGGGTGGGAAATGGCAAGTCAATAGTTCATTGATGCCAAGTTTCTCTTTAGGGTAATGGAAAAGGTTTGGTCATGGATGGTGGTGGTGATAACATAACACTGTGAATGTAATTAATACCACTGGATTGTATATTTGAAAAGTGGTTAAAATGGGAAATTTTATGCCTTACATATGTTAACAAAATAAACATTTAAACAAATAAACAAACAACCCTATACAAGCATACAACACAAAGAGTGAACCCTATTTAAAATATGGACTTAAGTTCATCTTATAGTTATAATACTATTGGTTCATCAGTTGTAACAAAGTTATCACATTAATACAAAATGTTAATAAGAAGGTAAAATGTGTTTGGTAGTGGTGTATGGTAACTGTCCTTTCTACATAACTTTTCTGTAAACCTACAACTGCTCTCAACATTGTCTGTTAAAGAGATAGAGGGATAGAGAGATTGATTAGCTATTGAAAACCCTATAATAAAATAAAAGCTTATATCCTTGGAGGCAAGAACAGCTTCTTACTCCTGTCTGTAATCCTTGGCAGCAAACACAGAGCTTGGCTCAAAGTACGACCTCAGCGTGCTCAGGGAGGGAAACCGGGAGCACCCTCTGAACTTACGATGACTAGGTACGTTGGTTCCTTTCCTTGGTCTTCCCAAGAGGAGAGAAAAGCACATTAGGGGACATCTGTTATTTGCACATCAATTTTCAAAACAGTTAGTCTTGTCCCATCTAACTTAATTCCCATTACAACCCCATGAAATAGGTCTAAAATTCCCATTTACATGTGAGAAAAGGAGAATCATACTAGTTTTTAGTCTCTAAAAACACTGGTAGTAAATGTCAAGACCACACACAATTCCTGGACCTGCTCCAAATCCCTGCCTCTAACACCCTTTATTATTTTACATTGCAATTTAAAAAGCAATAGCATAAAGCAAGTTAATGGATTGATCCTCTAATCTTTAAGATACTTATAATTCTCAAAAACAAAAACAAAAAGACAAAAGAAAAATGAAAAAAGTGTTTACAGTCATCCTGGTGAAACTGGCTCTGTGGAATGTTTTGCAAAAATACAAAAGAGGAAGTAATCCAATACCCGACCACAAGGTTCTGCCACTGTCCAGCCTCCCACCCCCCTCTATTTCATCTAAATATCAGGAAGTTGCATTGGAGATGCTGATATTGTTTTGTGGTCTTTGCCAAGAGGTCAGATACATAGACAAATTGCAAGGGACCAACCAGAGCCCATGTTTTGATCTTGCTCATTCCAGCATGCCAGCACTTACACACTGTATCAAAATTATTTGAATGTTAGTCAATTTGACTATATTATAAGTACTTTAAGACTGGTAATTAAGCTTATTAATCATTATATTCCTTGAGTCTAGCACTGTACCTGACAGTAACTGATGTTCAAGAAGTGCTTGTGGGAAAGAAATGGAAATAGAATGATTTTTTTAATTGAAGAAGTTGTAGGTTTACAGAAAAACCAGGTAAAAAATACAGTTTTCTTATATACCCCTCTATTGTTGGCACTTTGCATTAGTGTGGTACCTTTTTTACAACTGATGAAAGAATGTTAAAATTGTACTAACTATAGTCCATAGTTTATGGTAGGTGTGTTTTTTCCCCATATACCATCCTATTATGAACACCTTGCATTAGTGTGGCACATTTCTTAGAATTCATGAAAGAACTTTTTTACTTGTACTATTAACTATAGTCCATAGTCTACAATAGGACTTGCTATGTTGTACAGTCCTATGCTTTATCTTAAAATTTTTATTCTAGTAACATATATGACCTAAAATTTCCCCTTTTAACCACATTCACATATATAATTCAGTACTGTTAATTACATCCACAATAATGTGCTATGCTCACCACCATCCATTTCCAAAACTTTACAATAACTGAATAGAAATTCTATACAAATTAAGCATTAACTCCCCATTCTCTACCCCTAACCGAGGCCCTGGTAACTTGTAGTCTAGACTCTTTAACAAGTCTTATTCTCATTTTTCAAATTGGGTTGTTTGTCTTTTCATTGTTGAGTTGTAGGATTTCCATATATAATCGGGATATTACACTTTATGGGACAAATAACTTCCAAATATCTTCTCCCACTGAGTAGGTTATCTTTTCACTTTCATAATAAAGTCCTTTCATTTTTTTTTAAAGATTTATTTATTTATTTCTCTCCCCTTCCCCACCCCCGCCCCAATTGTCTGTTCTGTGTGTCTATTTTGCTGCATGCTCTTCTTTGTCCGCTTCTCTTGTTGTCAGCGGCACAGGAATCTGTGTTTCTTTTGGTTGCGTCATCTTGTGTCAGCTCTCCGTGTGGGTGGCACCATTCTTAGGCAGGCTGCACTTTCTTTGGCGCTGGGCGGCTCTCCTTACGGGGCGCACTCCTTTCGCTTGGGGCTCCCCTGCACGGGGGACACCCCTATGTGGGGGACACCCCTACGCGGGGGACACCCCTGCATGTCATGGCACTCCTTGCGCGCATCAGCACTGCGCATGGGCCAGCTCTACATGGGTTAAGGAGGCCCGGGGTTTGAACTGCGGACCTCCCATGTGGTAGACGGATGCCCTAACCACTGGGCCAAGTCCGCCACCATAAAGTCCTGTCCTTTCATATACAAAAGTTTTTAATTTCGACGAGGTCCCATTTATCTATTTTTCCTTTTGTTGCTTGTGCTTTGGGTGTAAAGTCTAAGAAACCATTGCCTAGCACAAGATCCTGAAGATGGTTCCCTATATTTTCTTCTAAGAGTTGTACAGTTTTGGTTCTTGTATTTAGGTACTTGATCCATTTTGAGTTAATTTTTGAATATAGTGTGAGATAGGTGTCCTTCTCATTCTTTTGCCTATAGATATAAAATGATAGTTTTGATTTTTACCAGAGCCTGAATCAAAACCATAAAGAAAAATAAGGCATTACTAAATATGGAGTCTGCATCGAACTCCATAGAAGCTTACTCACCCTTCAAAGCTTATTTCAAATGCCACTTCATTTGTGCAGTCTTCTCTAATCTGGTGAGTCAGAATTTACACATTCCTACAGTATCTTTATTTCAAACTTATTTAACTTCATATAGTGCTTGGTTGTTTCTGAATCCATCTTTCCATTAATGGAAAGTCACCTTAGAGTTGGCAGCCTAGTTTTATTTTGCTTCCTGATCCCTCATTCTACCCCGCTCAGTGTCCAGCATTAGATATGTACTCAATAGAAGTTGATTGTTTAAGTAAATGAACGAATTATGAATGAAGGAATGCTGTCTGTCATATCTGACACTGCCAATGAATTGCTGCTAGCCCCATTGACAAAGAAAAAATGATCATTAAGAAATTAAAAGTGATCACCATTTGGTTACTATGTATCAATTTTATATTTGCTGTTTTTTGTTGCTTACCATCTTTCTTCAGTTTCAACTATACCCAGCTATGTGTCTCTATATTGTAGGGGCTGCTTCTAAAAGCAGTGAAATCATCTAATGAAATAGGAATAGGATGGGTTAGTCAACCCCTCACTTATTTGCCTCTTATTTGGCTTGGTTTTCCAACTTTGCAAACCAGGAAGCATATTCCCAGCTTTATTGGACGGCTGCAAGGTGCAAATGCAGGTTAACTCAGAAGAGGTCAGTTGCAGTGGGTATTAGTTGTGTTTGCTGTACAGCTTCCATTCCAAACCTCAGTCCATTGAGGTTTGGATCAGTCTCCATTCCCACCTGACTGATTGGGGATTGAAGCCAGGTCTAAGCCAAATTATCACATCATGCCCATTGTCACTGCCCGGCACCACCATATTTGGTTGAGGGTTAGGCACCTGACTTATTTTAGGCCAAGGAGAAAATAACTTCTAGAACTTGTTTTTACATCAGTAAGATGAGGCTGGGTTATGGATCTTGAGAACTGAGCGCACAGAAAGCAGAGTGAAAGATGTTACAACTTTTTATTCCTAAATTGAACTTTCCCAGAAGTCAGGCTTATTCCTTACCTTTCATTAAGTCTATAGCCCAATAAATCCCCTTTTGCTTATGCCTGTTTGCACTAAATTTTCTGTAACCCAAAGAATCTATACGCTACAGGTACAAAGCATAGGCATCTTTCAGGGTGGCTTGTTAAAAATGGAGATTTCCACAAACCCAATGATAAAGGTTAGGGTTGAAGAATGTAACATGCATTTAAGCAAACCAGCGCTGGTGGGTGGAAGGCAGAACAAACCTTGAAAAACACTGCTATAGCTATTGGAAGTGGTAACAGTAAACAATAACCACAAAATCGGAGGAGGTATAAAGCATCAACATAGTAGCTGAAAGTCAAGCCCGTTCTTTGTCTTGATGTCACAAAGAGGAAAATCCTTTGAGGAAAGAAAAGTTGATTCCATATTCATTGCTTTTCCTTCCATATTTCTGCCTAGCTCAGGAAGCGTGATCCTGTGTCTTAGCTTGCCTGGGATTGCCCACTATCCAACTGTGGTTCCAGCATCATTATTAATAGCACTTTTACTCCCAAAAGTCACTCTTTTTGATGGTTACTCTAGGTTCAGGACACAAAAAGGAGTTCTTAGGCCTCATCCAGCATTTCCAAACTATTGTTGAGCCTGAACTGTATATATGTAATATAACCTTCACAAGCGGAGACTATGATATCTTAAAAATCATTATTGCCAATCTAAAATTCTTAAAAATTTGGAAACTCAGGGGGCCTCTGTGAAGCATGTGAAATGAAAATATAATAAAAATAATAATTACAATAAGGCCATTTAGAATATCTCATCATTCTTATGATTGACTCATGCTCAGAAAGTGCCATATAAACACATGAATCACAATGGGAAAGGCCTTAGAAATGAAAACAATGCTGTGTGGACAAATGGGAGAGATGATACCTCTCTGTCAGAGGTATGGCCTGGTTCAATTAATTAATAATTGCCAGAAAGTAATTCTGGAGCAACTATCACTTCTGGGCTGTTGATAAAGGAATATGGCAATAGATAGAAAGACAAGTAAACTTTTTTGGCAGGTAAAAGAATCTATATTAGAATCATTTTTTAAAGTATCTGGAATGGAGAGAGACATAATATACCAGAGGCACCTACTGTGGCAGTTTGTTTCTTCTAAACCAGATGATTAAACACAGACACACACACACACATACACACGAACCTTGAATTGCTCTGGTTTTCTTTACTGATGTCAATTACAAATATTAAATGAAAACATGAAAAAATAGGTTACTTGTGTTTTATGTGTAATTAAGGCCTATCTTTTATTTAGTAATGCCTTTTTCCTCCCTTAAAATAGGTACACAGTTGTTAACTGTTTCAGGAGAAATGATGGGTCCATATTCATATTTTTAACATTGGAGGAATTTCGTTCAGAGATTTCTGCCTGAGAGCTGTTGTTTCAAGATATTAGCCTACTGCTTGTCTGATCCTGCTCAGACACAGCTCTAAGTTCTTTCTTTCTATATTTGGAGATGGAGTGAAGGACGGCTAGCACTGACCACCTGCAGGAAGAGCATGTTGGGTGGGAGACAGGGGAGAGCAAATAGCAATGCATAGCTATGAGGGTCATTGCTCGACCTTTCTACACCCTGCTTATCTGCCCTGATCCTGACCTCTGACTCTCTGGAGGGTCAAAAGAGGATGTGGCAACCAAGTGGGTTTTCTCCTCAGTCTTATCAGACTCAATGTTCCCTTTGTAGAGTAAACACAGCTTTACGTAACAGTCTCTCCACTCTTCTGATATTAAATTCATGGAAATAATTCATAATTAAAAGAACATATATTTCAATACATACATGTTCACACCCCATTTACAAAGAGAGAAAGAAATAATCTGATGTTTGCAACTAAATTTAAGATTTACCCTAAATGTAACAGCTTTAAATGCAGACTGATCCAGGTTTGTTCTACCAGTGCCTCACGTACTGTGAGTAGCTTTGCCATTGGTGCTACGATTTTTTAAAATGATCAATTCTTGGTAATATTCATAGAAAAGGCCAATCTTCCCTCATGTTACATAGTACTTCGTTCCTGGAAAATTGAGTTTTTATTTAAACCTTGTAAAAATACTTTGTGGTGTTTATGTGTAACACTGAGTTCTAGGCTCAAACACAAACATGTTTCTCACCTACATGATTGTTTGGAGGGACATTCAAAATCACGAATGACCTGGGACAATTCCTCATGCATGGAACACTAAGATGTGCATTTTTCAGTGTATCTAGCAGTTATACCCTCCCCAATCACGTGAAAACTAAAACCCTCCATTCCCAGCCTGTTACCAGAATGCCTTCGAGGCGATAGTATTAATTTCATTGAAAATCATTCCCTTATTCAATTCACTCAAGTCAGGAAACATTTATATAAGTCATTTCCTTTTTTAAAAAAAAATGTTTTTTAGTTGTATTATTGTAGGGGTCACTTGTTAAAACCCAATCAAAATGGAAGAATTATGTTTTCATTGTGAATTCTCAGGTACAGAGGAGAGTGGATATTAATAGAATCCAAGTTATCCTTTATATATGTATTGTTCTTTCAAAATAACAAACAAGGGAAGTGGACTTGGCCCAATGGATAGGGCGTCCGCCTACCCATGGGAGATACGCAGTTCAAACTCTGGGCCTCCTTGACCAGTGTGGAGCTGGCCCACGCGCAGTGCTGATGTGCACAAGGAGTGCCGTGCCACGCAGGGGTGTCCCCGCGTAGAGGAGCCCCACGCGCAAGGAGTGCACTCCGTAAGGAGAGCCGCCCAGCGTGAAAGAAAGTGCAGCCTGCCCAAGAATGGTGCCGCACACACGGAGACGCAGCAAGATAATGCAACAAAAAGAGACACAGATTCTTGTGCCGCTGACAACAACAGAAGCGGACAAAGAAGAACACTCCAGCAAATGGACACAGAGAACAGACAACTGGGGGGTGGGGAGGGGGGAAGGGGAGATAAATAAATTAAAAAATTTAAAAATCTAAAATAAAATAAAATAAAATAATCTAAAAATCTCACTGGTTTGTAACAACAAATAATTATTTTTTTTCATTTAACATCAGAAACTCAGTTGCTGGTACTGCACCTGCTAATGGAAAAAACTTCCTTATTTTGAGCATCACTAGCTTCTGATACAAAGCCCTCAATGAGAGAGTTTAATTAGTATAGCTGGGGCCAGCACTTTAGCTGCAAGAGAGACTGGGAGTTTGATTACCTGACATTTTATTCTTATTTGTGGGAGGTTGACTCTGCTTTTAAGAGTCATAAGGTGCCTGTTGTCAGTTTGGTCTAAATCATGCTGTGTAACAAACACACCCTTAAATCTTAAAATAACAAAAAATTATTTCTTCATTTTACTGTATGTCAATTGTAGATCAGCATGGGCTCTGGGCCCATTATAATCTGTCTAGTATCCAGGTTCTAGAGCAGTCATCATTTCAAAACATTGCTTTTCCGTCTGCCAGGGACAGAAAGCTTGGTGAAATTTAGTTTCCATCTGACCATGATATCAGCTCACTTATAACTTCATTTTATTACCCAAAACAAATCATATGGCTACCTTTAATTTCAGATTCTAGACATGTATGGAATATTGCCTAATGACAACAACAATGGGAAATTCCCCAAAGATACAAAGGGTTCAGTCGTTGAGTAACCGAAAGTCAGGAAAACGAATATCCATTAGATACTATCTTATATCTCTTCTATACATCACTATGCTGAGTTGATCCCAGTACCTATTAGTTACATAGTAGGGGTGTGTGTGTGTGTGTGTGTGTGTGTAGTATCATTTGTATGAAACGCTGCATTTAGAAAGCTCAAGAAAAAGAGTGGTACAGTAGAGAGACAAAATCAATGCTTCATCTCAATGTTGCTCCGAAAGCGTTCACTTGGTTTCTGCCACTAGACTCATGGCAGGGACAGTCTTCTGTGCCTAGCATAGAATTTTGGACACAATTGTTCAATAATAGCAGTGTTGCTATCATTAGCTGTGTGATCTTGGGCAAGTCACTGCAACTTTGCCGTATGTTCTTCAGCGGCGAGCGCGCACACACGCAGGCACACACACACACCACACACACACACCTTGGAAACACCTGCCTTTTACAATGTAAGTCTCCTAGCCTGTGGGGAGCAATACGAATATGCGATTGTGGTTGCCATGAGATGTACTTTTAGAGGAGTGCCTGCCACAAAGTATCCATTGAATAGATGTTCACCGATTTAATAACAGTAACATCTGCTCTACTCTTCAAATGGAATATTTAAGAAAGAACATAGCACATCAACAAAAGTTTGCCCAGGGTGCTGGGTTGAGAAGTTTGGGAACCTGGTTCTCGTCAAATCACCAATAATAACCAATAGGCTTCGTCCTCATCTCTCCAAGGTGAGCCACCTCACTTCTGCCAATGGGCGCCCGGAGCTGGCATTCCTGCCCGGGCTAACCAGCGCCCCTGCCGAGAGCCTCAGCCAACAGCCTCTAAGCCCCGCCTCTCAAGGCGGTCCTCCAATCAAGTTCCCTGGCCGGGCCCAACCCTCGCAAGTCATGTGACTCCAGCAGGCCCGCTTCCGGCGCGTCGCGGGCGGCTGACGTCCTAGAGCCCGGCGTCGCGTTAGGGCTGGACGGCGGCGGCGGAGGCGATGGCAGCGGATTCCGAGCGGGCTTAAGGTCTAGGACCCGGCTCGCTCCCGCGCCACCTCGGCCCCGACCCAGCGCTGCGGCCTCACCTCACTCGGCTCCTGCTCCCTCCTCGGTCGCTGCTCGGGCGGAGGCGGAGGCGGAGGCCCGGGCTGGCCGCCCCGTTGGTGCCCGGCTCGGCCCCTGACGGCCCGGCTGCTGTGCGGAGAGGAGGCCGAGTCGGTAAGAGGCGGCGGCGGCGGGGCCTGGAGGCCAGCCTGATCCCCGCCTGGCCATCCCCGCACCGGTGTCTCTCTCAGGCCCGCTCGCCTCCCGCGTCCTTCCCCATAACTTGCCGTCCCTATTGTCTGGGCTCTGCCGCTCCCTCTCCCCCTCCCTTTCCTACCCCCTGCCGAGGGCCGGACGACTGTCAAACCTGGAGGAGCTTCCCGCCTACCCGGTCTGAGCTTTTCCTTTCAGGCTTTTGGTCCCCCGCCCGGCATCACTATCTACCTTTTTTTTAGCCTCTTGGTCGTTCTGTCTACTGCTTCATTTTCTTCGTGTCTGTCTTCTTGCTAATCTTCTCTTTCCTACCACTTGTCATCTCGCACAACTTTCACCATCCTTATTATTGTTATTTTGCCATTCTTTTTCCCTTTTCTTCCTGTTTTTACTCTTCTCCATACTCTCTGCTCCCAAATCCTCCCTTCCGCCCCCATGGACTACCTTACTTTTTACAAGTTGTTTAATTCAAATCCCTCCTTATCCTCCTCCATCCACCTGCCTCCCGCTCCCCACCTTCCCCAAAGAAAAAACAAATCTTGCTTTTCGGGGTATCTCATCCGAAGTTTCTTTTGGGGGATTATACCCCCTAACTTCATCACTTGCCTTGGGTCCAAGTTTGATCCTAGAAAATGCTAGTGTAATGGGTGAGCTACCCCTTACTGAGTTCTTCCTGTACAGAAAATGTTGATTAGATTTCTACACAAACTTTTAAAGTAGTTGTTTTATATGTTGCTCACTTACAAGACCTGTATTAAAAATAATTTATATGTTCTGTTTACACCAAATACACCCTGGCTACCAAGATTCCTGTTAAAAATTTAAATGTACTAATCTTTGCTGATGCCATGACAAGAGGATATTTCTCCCCCAACCATGAACTGGATTTTACTTATTTTCATGGCAAATATTGATGCTATTTTTCTCCCTCATCTATTGGGTTCTTTCCAGACAGAAGAAAGGGCAGGTGAAATTCTAAGTTTACTATTAGGTTTTGTTTATTTTGACTTGTGACCAAACTATTAAAAATATGACATAGTTGTGTCTTTTCCTTTCTTTTCTTCTTCTTCTGTTTTTTTTTAACTGGAAGGGAGCATAGTCATTCTAGTAATCCTAAATATCAAAAAATGTTTTATAGGTCTTTCCCTTTAATAGCAATACATTTGCATTCCTGATTACTTACTATATTTTGCTTAGACTGTCTCAAAATGCATCCATATTCCTCAAATAATCATTAGTGAAAAAGAGGATATCTCAAGTAAACTAGGTGGCCGGTGTGATCAAAAGGATAACAATTCACTGTGAATCATCTAGAGAATAATCAGTACTTTGTAGTTTTTTGTTTTAACATTGCACCCACTTTTACTTATTGTGGACACTTGAACAATAGTGGAAATAAGTTTTCAAGTTAAAAAGAAAATCCATTTCATTGTTTCTTATTGAATGTGAAGTATAAGAAAAGAAATTTCCTTTGCAATTTTACACGTTAAAATTATTGAATTATTTGCTACCAAGATGGCAGTAGGTGATAAAAGGAATTATTAAAATATGCAGTGGAGGAAGAGTGTGTCTACTGCTTTGTTCATCTTTGTCTGTTCCTTAGTGTTTTATTTAGTGTTTTGTATTAATAGGCATTCAATAAATATTTGTTGAAATTAATGAAAAACTTGATTAATTTGTTTACTTAAGATTTACAGTAGTCATATTCCAGAACACTCAGTTGTCTTAAATTTTTCAGAGATGTAAAAACACTTCTGGCTGTCATTTTGGACACTTTTCTTGGGTATTTTCATGTTAAAATTTAAAGCTTTTTAGTCATTAGCAAATTTTAATGGGCCATCTTTTTATTCTTCCTAAATAGTTATCTTTTCTATGTTCTTTTTCTTAATTCATCATCAAGATTGACAGCAAATTGCTCATATTAACTTGGAAATGCTTGTGATCATCATTCAGATTTCTTTAACATTTGAAACATACTTTAAACTTCTCATGTATCATTTAAAATTTTTCGTTTTTATTTTAATTTTACCTCTTCCCCTACACTATATTCCCTATGAATTTTATGTACTGGAATCTAACAGGTGTTGTTTTTTGTTTTTTTGTGTTTTTTTCCTTCTCCTCTTGAGGTAGTAAAAAGAGAACACTGAAGAACAGAATCTCAAGATGAGTAAAAAGCCCCCACATCGTCCTGGAATCACTTTTGAGATTGGTGCTCGTTTGGAGGCACTGGACTACTTACAAAAATGGTATGGAAAATATAGAGCTTTTGACCTAGAACACAGTGTCTCTCACCTTCTATATGTTGGTTAATTGCTTAATTTCATTGACAGTGGCAGAAGCATCAGTTCACATTTTCAGTACATATATACATTGTTTTAGTTTTCCTTCTCTTCAACAGGCTTTCAGGTTTAGCATTTAAAAATATTCTAGTCAGAGTTACATAGTACAAACATTTTAGGTGCTTGAGAACTGAAAATAATTATTTAGAATATGAGATATATATATGATATTATTACTCTTGTATATTTAAATGAGCTATATTGGGGGAAGGAGGATAAATCCACCTTCCCAAGTTTTGGATAAATTTTATATAAATCTGTTTTCTTGACATGTGTTGGGTGGTCTTTCAGAATATATAAATGGTTAGCATACTATTTCTTCATAGTGTACCTATTCAGAAATGTCTTCACTATTTACCATCCTACCTGAAACCCCGAATATACTAACCTCCTCTTTTCCCAGAGGGCTGTAACCTAAAGGCATGTTCAGTTACAACCTCTAGTACTAAATCAGGATCTCTGGGAGATGGGTATTCCTCTTAGATCTGGATGTTTCTTCTCTGCTGGCCTCCTGTGGTAAGTGGTCAATTAAACACCCTCACACCATTACATAATGGTGTAGGAAAAATAGAGTAACTGAAATAAAACCACTATCTGGAAAGGAGAGAAAGGGAAACAACACACAGAAGTCACTGGGCCACAGTAGAAATAATCAGAATTCCCTCTTTCTCCCAGGGAGTGTGTTCCTCAGTTAGGGTAGCTGGCCTCTGGTTCTGCTTTCTTGTTGCCATTCTCAGTCCCTAAACTGAGAGGGGTATTCGTGAGGTTACTTCTTGGGATGGTATACTACTTCAGCTCCTCCTGAAGTCCATTTATTTTTATGAGGGGTTTGCCAGACTTTGTGACATTTTCATTCACAACTTCCTTAAAACCATAGTGGGCATTTTGTAGATTTGCTTTTGATTGATTTGTATTAAGTCATCTCCCTGAGTTGGCAATAGCCGGCAGAGTTATCTTGTTTAGTCCTGATTTTTGACTTTAGACTAGTGTGGGATTTCTGACTCTTAGCAATCCATGTTAAAGTTCTGCATTCTTTGACCAGCAACTTAATAGTCTCTTTCCCGGGTTCTGCTCTGGGGTAGTTTGAAACTACATTTTGAGATGGCAAGGCACACTTATTTGACTTCTTGTCCTTAGGCTGCATCTTAGTGGGTAGTTCTTTTTAGGGAGCTTGTTATTATCAACAGATAGAGTCCACAGTAGCTCTTGGGAGGGGCTTGGGAAGTACTTGGTAATTGAGCTTCTCTTGGTCTCCACTCTGTTTCTTGCCTTTGTTTGCTCAAACCAACTTAGAGCTGAGAACTGGCTTTTCCATTCTTCAGTGTTCTTGGTTATTTAAGGCTTTGGCATCTTGGATTGATGGTCTCAGAAAGAAAAGCCTTTCTTAGCAAAGCTGTGATCTTTTCCCTCTGTTTGGACAAAGTCAGATTTGACTAAAGTTATTTTCTTTCTTGTACTAATGTATTGAAGGCCACAAAAAGCAGTGAACACAGTTAAACATGTGGACATTTTTAATGCCAAGTCCCTTGAAGCTCCAGCTTCAATAGATACTGATTAGAGTCTGAAGATAGAAGCAGCAGTTTAACCAACTGCATTACTGTCACCTAAAAGGAATTACTACTTCTCTGGGATCTTCTAACTCCTTACTGACTGAGCCAGTTCTACTTTTTAATGTCTGTTGCTCACTTTTAGGGACTTATTTCTTTATTAGGACTTTCTGTTAGGACTTTCCATTGAAAACTAAAACTGACTTAATTACAAAAGGGAATTTATTGACTTGTGTAACTGAAAAGCCAGGAGGAATTTGAACAGTGGTGGTTGCCTCCTCTTCTCAGGGTTTTGCTTTTTATTTAAAGCTATTTCTGAGACCATTCAGATAATCCTGTGGTCAGGTATTAGTATAGAAACATTACACAGCTGAATATTGATTAATTACCTTGTGATTTTACATTGTTTGCCTTTTTTGTTCTTCCTTTTCTTAGCGCTTCTTTTCTGGATGGAATTGTTAAAAGTAGTGACTGTCATGAAAGATGGTTGCCATCATTCTCTGCAGTATACTTTAAGGTTAACATTAGACTAGGATAATTCTTTGTCGTGGGGGAATGTCTTGTGCTTTGTAGGATGTTTTGTAGCATCCCTACCCTCTACCACTAGGTATACCAGTTGTACCCTTCCTAGTCATGACTTTAAAGAAATGTTTTCATACATTGCCAGATATTCACTGGGAGACAAAATCGCTCCCAGTTGAGAGCTCCTGCATTAGAACATGCAACAAAAGGTGCCAGCTTAGTCAGTAATTGGCTCTTTGGTTTTGATTTGACCAAACTTTTTACTCTGAAATCACACTGTTAAGTTTGTGTTGTGTAATATAAAAGTATGAGAAACGGTAGTTGTTACTTCTTTAAGGTTTTTAATGTCAGTCTTAAATTTTTTTCCTTTTATGTTATATAGGCTTTGTGAATAAATAGTTAATTCTTATTAATATATACTCTTATATTTTCTCCAGGCTGACAGAATTGCAATTAAAATAGCTTACATTTTGGGGAAAGCACATAGTTTAATATTCTTAGTGGTTTTGAGAGATATTAACATAATTGACTTTGGTATTAGTAAGAAATTCACTTTTGGTGGTGAATTATTTTCTCTTCCAATAGGAGTTCAATTTATAGTCTAGTAAAAGATGAAAAAAGATGATTAAAAAGAACTTTTAAAATCAAGCTTGAATGAATAAATAATCTGTGCTTTAAACTATTTGGAAGTTCAGAGAACAAATGAAAGTTGTAGCTTAAATCTTTCATTATTTCGTGCCTTTCACAAAGAATCCTATGTGCTGAGGTAAGGTGATATTCATTGATGAAGTTTAGATATAACTACAATGACCCCTGTACTAATGGTTCTTTTAATGTAAATAAATGTTAACCAAAAGAATCATGTATGGTAATTATTGAAATTTATCAGTTTGATTTTTATGAGCTCATTTATATAAAGTTTGTAGCATTCTGTTGCAGGTGGCTTTTTAAAAAGAATTAGGAGTGTCATATATACTTAATCTAGGTAGTCAAAGGAATAATTTTCTTGTGGCTTTATTTCTTACTATCAGTAGTTTCAAAACCTTGTTAGGCTTGGGTGATCTTCAAATTTACTATTAAGTACTCTTACCTTAGGATAACTGATTAATTGCTAAGATTTATTGAGTTTATAGGGAGCGCAAAAGAAGTTCTATGAAACATAGTGCTCTTAAAAGATTTTATTGTTTAATGGGATGAAAAACTTTGTTCTTCTTATTTTTCTATTTGTAAAGGACCATTTTATTACTTCATATAAATGCCGTAGAATGTTGTTTTGATATCAGGTAAAAATGTAGAAGTTATTTCAGTGTTGAGACACTTTGACAATCTTGTGAGAAACAATTACTGAAAATGTACCAAAATAATTTTCTTCTCTTTTCTTTTCTTTCCTTTTCAATCTTTTTTCTCTATTTGTTTTTCCATATTCTGTTGTTGCATCTCTACTGAATGTTTATTCTTCCAAATTTATTCAGTTTTACTTGGAAAGTGTTGTGCTCTTATTTGACATAAGTGTAGTTTGAACTGTTACAGGTCTTGCACCGTTGGATGGGGAGGAGGGATATGCGTATATTACTTTCCCTGTATTCAAAAATAAACTGAAATTAAGCTCCCAATTTTCGGTTTGGAGTAGATTTGATGTAATAGGAAAACTGAATCTATTTAGGAAAATATATTCTTACTGCTTAAACAATAATAACACATTCTTTAAAGTTCAGAAAGATATTTCGTACTTGAACATATATTCTTTACATTTTAAAGTAGTGATTTATTACCTTTTGTTTTCAAAGTAACCTTTAGCTGCATCAGAAAACTCATTGTTGGTTTAATTATATACCAAAACTGATGATTGCATGTGCAGAGAAGCTATCTTCAGTTCTAGTATTTGGTTTTTGATACTTGGGTCTCCTCTGTACTGTCTAAACCTAGCTTCTACTGAGTAATGTGAGTTGCTTTAATTTTTAAAAGTTTTTATAGAATTTTACTTAAAATTTTTTGACTTCTTCCTCAACAATCTAAACAAAGGCTTTAATTTAACATGCTAATATTTACAGCCAATATGATCATTTTCTTTATCTCCATCATGTTTTCTTCCACAACCTCTGTACATGCAAAGATTGACATATCAGCTTTATAATTTCCTGAAGACAGTAACAAAACAATGAAAATGGGTATAAGTGTTTGATATGGGTGTATATTTAGGGCAAGAGAAAACTCAGAGTTGAAGTTATATAGGAGACACTATATGGAGACACTTTTTAAAGACCAAAAAGGCGGGTTCCAATCACATTGTCACTTATTAATCCTTTTAACTATGGGTAAGTCATTTAACTTGGTTTGCTTATCAGTAAATGGAAGCAATGTTAACTGGCTTTTACAGGTTTAAGTATCAGTAAAATAATGTTTTCAAACTCACTTCAAATTCTATAAAATATTATAAAATTTGAAAAAATTTTAAAATTACAAAGCATTGAGATATATGCAAGTGAAGTTGAAAAATAAATCTTTGGGGGTCTGAAGATTTAAGTGTTTAAGTTTTAAATGTAGCTTTATTTTTGACATGCAAGTGACATTAAATGGTAGAAGGGAAAACATGTCATTGCAATAAGCTGTAAATGATCTTTTTGAATTGGAAATAAAATCTTTATACAGTTTTGCAATTTACAAAGCACGCTTGCAAATATTAACGTATCTATTCATTCTGAATATTGTTCAAAAAGAAAGGTCATTAAATCAAACTGGTTTTGATTACTGATTTGATTTCTCTTCTGAATGAAAATAGGCACTATACTCACTGATTTAGTTTTGAAAACAAAACACATGAAATAATATGCCCTGGAGTTAGTCTTAAAAAGAGATTTGAGATATAGAGTCAATTAAAACATTCAGATGAGTTATGCTCTTTCGACTTCTTTTGGAATATTTCTATTTAATTCTCTTCTAGATCTAAAGGAAAGGAAAATGAAAGATAAAAAAATGTGGAGATGTCTCCAAGTATCAGAGTTTGATAGAACAGTCTAAATTTTGAATTGACAAATGCTGTTTCCACACTTTTGGAGTTTTCTGAGCTGTATGGAACATTTGCAAATGTGAGTTTTTAAGATGTTCATGAACAGAATTAAAATAGGATGTGAAAATTGAGGAAATTTAGATTGTAACAAGTAGAAATACCTTGTAATTTAAATAAAAGTACGTATTTTCTAAATGAAAAGATTGCTTTTTCTGTAATTGGATTTAGCTATGCAAAGGAAAACTAGAGGTAAGTCATGTGTTCTATATTTAGGGTAGGAGTCTACTCTGAAAAGTCATATGTAGATACAGTTTTAAAAACTAAACCAGGGCTTATTAACAAGGGGTTTGTGAGCTTGAATTTAAATTGAAAAAAAAAGAGCATTATCCATGTGGGGACAAGTTGGTGCAGGTGTGATATATTTATTAAATAATACACTGTGTAGTGTGGACTTAGTAAAGGGTCTGTGGTTTTGGCATAGGGGTCTGTGGATCAAAAAAGGTTAAGAATCCCTGAACCAAACTGTATTTAAATTAGGTGAGTTTGTAATTTGTAGGAAGCTTAGGTGAATATTTTTAAAGTAAAGATTCTTTGCTAATATGAATAAAGTTTTATCTTGTATATTGGGTTTTTCAGAATCTGTATATAACCTGAAGAGTAATGATTCTTATTTTGAATCATTACCCTTTCTTTGCATGCCTGATTTCAGCTGTGGACTCAGAAAAGTATACAACCACACCTGTACACTAAAATAATTGATCATATTTTATGGGTGTACATAGAGAATCTATCCATAGGCTCCAGATAAGGACTTTTCCTACAGAGAATTCAAATGGAAATCTATACTTTTTTTTTTAAACTTTTGAGATTCTTTATGTTCAGAATATCACAAATTTTGAATTTTAAAGTTTAAATGAACCATCCAGTTTGATCAATCAAGCGAGTCTGCACCAGTGCTCAAAAACCTTTGTTCTTCAATCTTAAAATTTCCATAAAAGAAAGCCTCATAAATCCCTTTTGGCAATGCTAAATATGAGAAAGTTGTCCTATCCCCCTCACTCCCCCACTCCCCCCACCAAAAAAACATTTTAAAAATAGGGGGTGGGGTAAGCAGATTTCTACAGATTTATTTTAAGACATACCTGGTCTCATCAAAGTATACCCTGTTATTCATGTGCTAGTGTTCTTCCTTTCATTGTGTTGATTCAGTTTTTTTTTTTAATTAATTAATTTATTTATATCTCTCCCCTTTCCCCCTGCCTCGGTTGTCTGTTCTCTGTGTCTGTTTGCTGTGTCTTCTTTTGTCTGCTTCTGTGTTGTCAGCAGCACAGGAATCTGTTTCTTTTTGTTGCGTCATCTTGCTGTGTCAGCTCTCTATGTGTGTGCCATTCCTGGCAGGCTGCACTTTCTTTCCTGCTGGGCAGCTCCCCTTATGGGGTGCACTCCTTGCGCGTGGGGCTCCCCTACGAGGCGGACACCCCTGTGTGGCAGTGCACTCCTTGTGCACATCAGCACTGCTCATGGGCCAGCTCCACCCGGGTCAAGGAGGCCCGGGGTTTGAACTGCGGACCTCCCATGTGGTAGACGGATGCCCTAACCGCTGGGCCAAGTCCGCTTCCCTGATCCAGTTTTTTATAAAACTTTTTCTGATCTCAAATTTTTGCTTACCTTAATTACTCGTGAAACAGAAAATTTAACTGGAAGTAAGAACAAGTGGGTTGTATGTATTTGCCATTGGCAGTGTGACTGTGCAGTATTTCTTCTCTGCTTTAATGCCCTTAAAATCAAGTTGTTATATTAGATGACCTTTGAGGTCCCTTTGAATTCTAAAATCAAATTCTGTCTCTTCACCTATTCGGGGATGGCATATTCTTTAGTCTCACATCTAGGAGGGTAAATCGCATGGACCTGAGGCAGGGCGAGACAGCAGACAAGAAGTAGGAGTCATATGTTGTTCAAAACTTCTCGTCGTTAGAAGAGAAAGTGAGAAAAGTGAAGAAAGGTGAATATAATTTGGAACAAAAAGGGGTTTGAAGCATTTGTGACAAAGAAAGTTAAGTTCTCTTGAATATTTAGTTACCCTTTTTCCCACCTATTATCCCAGTCATTTAAAAACTTGTTCTAAGTACTGAAAAACAATACTTACAATAATAACTGTTGACTTTTAAAAATGTGCTTTTTTTTTGCTTGGGTACTGCTTTAACTCACTGACTTTCCATGTGCTACCAATTCATTGACAAATTAGTTCTCTTACAAAGTTCATTGGTACTATGGTTTTGAGAGTGATTTAGGGGAAATCTAGAAGATTCTTAAACTTTAGTTCGCATCAGAATCACCTGGAGTGCTTGTTAAACACAGCTTGTTGAGCCCTACCCCCACAGCTTGTGATTTAGGAGGTTTGAGGTGGGCCCCAGATTTTGCATTTCTGACATAGTTCCTGCTGATGCTAATGGTGTTGGTCTGGGGACCACATGTGAAAAATGCTGGTCTAGATGTTCCAGATTATGAGCTAGAGTATTAGCAAACTTTTTCATGTGGATAGCAATAGAAATACCCAGGATTATTTTTTGAATTGATAGTCAATTTTAAGTTATTTATGTTAGTTGGAGGAAATAAAGTGTAAGTACATTATAAAGAGATGATTCAAAAATCTTTTAAAAAATTATTTCTTAGTCATGAAATGACAATAGAATATACCGAACAGCATGTACTTTGACATGCTTTAATTTTCTTGTTTCTCTTCTTTAACTTCCAACCCTACCTGACTAGATAGTGCTGTGGTTTAGGTTAACCCATGTTTAATCCAGAGTTAATTCATGGTTAATCCACGGTTAGTCATGGATTGGCCATCATGATATATGGTTTGTATAACGTTTTAGGATTTATAGAAAATGTTCATTAACTCATTCAAATTTTACAAAAAGCATGTGAGCTAAGGGATGACTTTCACCATTTTAGAAATGACGGGTCTGTGGTTTAGAGATGTTAACGCATGGAGTTATGTGGTTTGGAGATGTTAACTTCTTAAATTCCAGTTCTGATAGCTAGAGTCACGCCTTACAGCCAAGTTGTTTAGGTTTCAAATCTACTGATTTCTTCACTACAGCCTACTGGGCCCTATGTAGATTCTCTGGAATCTTGAGCCTTGGTTAACTAAATGGTCTCATTGTTTACAAGTCATCTTAATTCTGGACTTGAATCTGGCTGGAGTTTAGAAGGGCCCTGAAAGATCCCAGCACACCTGTCACTCTTATTTTCTTGGTTTAAGAGAATCTGCAAAGCAGGCTAATTTCAGGCCAATCTATCTGACAGAGTCTTCCTCCTGAGATTTGCTGAGAATTCAACTCCAAGCCAATGATTTCCTAGCTTTCTTTTAAAGTTCACAACTTTATAATAGTGTGAGGTCCAAAAACTTCAGGCTTATTGTGCTGTGCTCTGTGACAGAGAGAGTGTGAATATGTCCATGTTTATATAATGGAAAGGATTGGATCAAGAGAGAAGACAGTTTTATTTGCTTGTCTGACATTTGGTTGAAGTTGAGCCATGACATCACACAAATCCAACTCCCTATTCATTGTATCATTCTTGCCGGATATTCGATATAATGTATTCTGAAATTTCACAATTCTCATATCACATTGAAAAATGTTTTTTTTGAGGGGGCTGATTAAAGATTAAATTACTTGAGAAATAATTTTTCTGTTACAGTCAACTCTACCAAAAAGGATGTTTTACAATTTTAGTTTTGCTGAGTAGATGGAATTGGCATCTGCATTGTTTATGTGTCTTTAATTCTCTTTTTAAATGGTTGTTTTTTTAAAGTGAGGGAGAAAATACTAGTTGGTAATTTTAAGTTTTCAGTGTTGGTAGTATTGTCATTAAAAAAACATTAACACGTTAATGGAAAGGTGGCTTAGTTTTGCTCTTCATAAAGGTCCCAGTTTTTTAGTATTTTTCCTATAACTTTATAGTTTGAAGAATAATTGATCTCCCTACCTCTACTTCCCACAGATCATCTGTCAGCACATGAGAATTCTTTTTATTAAATTAGTTATTAATATGCAATTATTGTTCCGTCAATACTTAAACTCAATTTTTGGAAGCAGTTGTTGCAATTGAGTTGAAAGAATGTGGGTATTTAATATTCTGAATGTCTTTAAAAGTCTGTTTCCTCATTGTCGAAAATTTAAAAGTCTGTTTCTTCATTTAGAAATTAGTGTTTCTAGTACTTCATGGTTAGATGGGGTCCTGAAGTATAAGCTCTTTATAAGAAGTGATTTCCCTGCAAGGCCTAACCTAGTATCGTACTCATAAAAGGTGCCCAGTGGCAAAGTTTATTGAATTTTGATGAGTTTTTAAAGAATGAACACAAAGGTTTTGGGGATGTCATAAAATCTGGTACCACTGCCGACAATCCTGACCAATGATTTATTATTTATGGGTTGGAAACTAAGTATGGATGGTATTTGTCAAACTAGATTAGCAAATTTAATTTCATTTTTAAAGTATGCAGTGTTTTCCTTAGTTCTGTAACAAATGGATTTCCTGTCTGAAATACTAAATTTATATAATGACAATTTTCAAACAGCACAAAAGTTGTATTACTTTCTCTTCTCAGATTCTTTAATAATGTGCTGTTTCATACTTAGGCAGTAGCTGACATGCAGTGTACCTTTTTGTTTTGAGAAGTTTTAATAAAACAAAAGAGAGACTTTTTTCTTGGCTTAGTCCTTTTTTTTTTTGCATTGAGGGGGGAAATTTATTTTGTACAATATATTAAAAGCTGTTTTCCATAGTCTTTGGACTAAGAAAAAGCTATTTCACACATTTTGTTCGTATAAAGCAGATGATTGAAATTAAATTTCCAAGGAAAAATAAACATAAAATAATTAGATTTTTATATTGTTTTTAATTTGTTTTCAGTACCTCTTGGTAAGTGCCCTCTACATTTGAAATACTGCAGTTAAATGTGGCAGAAGCTGAAAATCATCAGATACATTTGCAAAGTATAGAATACGTAATGAATAAAATCATAGCTTTTCAGGACAGACAAATCTGAATTCAGAAACCCACTGCTTATTACCTGTTTTAATTTGCACAAGTTACTTAACCTTTCAGGACCTCTGTGTCCTCCCTTTAAAAAGTCAATGAGGATCAAGCAAATAATGTATATTAAGACAGCATGTTTTTTGGCACATGGCAAGCACTTAAATAAATACTAGCTCACTCATAACATGAGCATTCTAAGAAGTAAGGGTCTCAGGAGAGAGAAGGCAGTACCAATTATTAAAACTAATCAGTAGGTATATAGAAGACATATATACCCATAGGTAGTAGTAAAATAACTTTTTAAGTCCTATTGATAAAGAAACTGGTTAAACTGTAGCTTGCTAAAGTTCTGAATTTGCTGGCACAGTTAAGTGACAAAGTGTTTGGTAATGGCAGCTTGAAAAAATAATATGAAGTTACTAACCTGAGTAAAATACTGATGGCAGGAAGAGCATTGTTTGGTAGAGTAGGGGAGAGAATTCTTGATGGTCTGATTTGTGTGGTGGGAGGATATAAATTAGGTCAAAAGATATAAATTAGAATTTTTATTGTCTTTGTCAATATAAACATGAAAATGACTTAAATGTAAAATTTGTATTGCTTATTTGGGCAACTGTTAAAAATGCTGTATTGCCTATTTGATATCATACATATTTAAATAAATCTCAACTCAATCTTTTAATGAATTTTAATGGTCTCTAAGACATTTGGTAGTATTATCTGGACTTGCTCAGTGGTTTATAATCTATCAAAGAGTAGTTAACAACCCCCTGTCCTTTGCCTTAAGTATAGGGGATTCTAGGCCATAGGATATCAAGAAATTTCCCTCCTCATCTTCTCATGGTTCACTTTCTTTACTAATAAAGACAAAAATGTGGATATATCATTCTAGATGACAAATCAGAATGAGTTCCTTTACGACAAATGTTTAAATGAGTTGCTTTACAGTTACTACATTGAATTCAAAGAGATTGTTTTTTATTCATCCTATTAAAATCCTGGCTTAGCTCCCTGTCCATCTGTCCTTCCTTCCAAGAATATTGAAACACCTGTAGTATGAGTGTTAATAGATGACTTTTGCCTTCCAGAAGTTCTCAGTGTCTTGCGGTCTCTCTCAATGCTTTTTTATTTGTTTGTTTGGATCATGGACTCCTTTGAAAATCTGATTAAAGTAGTAAACTCCTACCTCAGAAGAATATTCTTACACTTCTATACCAAACACAGCACTTTGCATACAGCTTCAGGGAATTCCTGGACTTCTAACCAAGTAGATGAGTCAAATCTGCTGATATAAAATAGTTTACTCCACAGGATGGAGGAATAGAATATGGATTAGGGTGGACTTACTGATATTCTATTCATGAACTATTGTGATTAGTAATTGAAGAAAATGTGGCATTGGTGTGGAGAAAGTGGCCATGGTGGCTGCTGGGTGTGGGGAATGGGAGGAAGAGATGAGATGTGGAGGCGTTTTCGGGACTTGGAGTTGTCCTGGGTGGTGCTGCAGGGACAATTATCGGACATTGTAGGTCCTCCCATGGCCCACTGGATGGAACATGGGAGAGTGTGGGCTATGGTGTGGACCATTGACCATGAGGTACAGCAATGCTCAGAGATGTATTCACCAAATGCAGTGAATGTCTCATGATGATGGAGGAGAATGTTGCTATGGGGGGAATAGTGGGGTGAGGGGGGTGGGGGGTATATGGGGACCTCATATTTTTTGAATGTAATATTAAAAAAATGAATAAAGACAAAAAAACAAAAACAAAAAAAGCACTTAAAAAAATAAAATAGTTTACCAATACAAATCTGTATAGGAATTCACCAGTATTGGTAATTTCCACTTTTGGTTTCTCATATTCTGGTGTTCTGACAACACTCAAAACTGATGCTATAGGGAACCAATAGAGTATATTCAGTGTATAGCTGTTTAACTGTGTTACTGGTTTTATCCAAAATTTGTAGGTATTCTGTGAGCAATCTTGTACAAGTGGGAGGCACCAGTGATAATCTTACAATGCCAGTATAGTAGATAAGGCAATAAAGTGCTGTAAGAGTTCAGGGAAGGTAAAAAATACTTTTTTTTTCTTTGTAATGGTCTTGCTCTACTTTGTAGTTATAGTCACCATTTAACTTGATCATTAGACAACTTTGACCACAGTGATTCAGAAAGGGTCCCAAGAAGTCAATTGAGAGATTACAATAGTAGAATTGTATAAATGAAAATTCTTTTAAATTTTAGAAGAATCATTTTAAAGCATTCTCAGCATTCCTGAATGCTACTCATTTCCACTAAACTTTATAAGAGCTAGAAAGAACCAATTTTACGGTATATTACTTCTCTTGTTCAGTTTGCTGAGGGTAAATTATGTTTATGATTCTTTAGGAGTCAGGTGAAAAAGACAAATGAGAGCAGGGTAATGGAAGCATTACCCTCTTTTCTTTACAAGTAAATATTAATTGAGCAATGCATGCATTTCTAAGTGGGATTATAGTAGAGAAGATAGATGGTAGAAATTGTATGTATCTATTTTGCAGTAATAGATGGTAAGGGTAGAGAATTCTAAGTAGAATTTTGGCATTGAGTAATCATACTTCTAGTGAAGTTGTCTTCTCTATGTCTGTTTATTGTTGAACCCTTGGGAGATACCAACTATTGTGTTTTCTTTTGTTTTTATCCCTTTTGGTGTTTTACCTCAAGGCATTCTAAACTCTGAAACCCTGGTCTCCTACTTCTCAAATCCTTTCCTAAATAATTCATAATTACCTGGGACTAAGGCCCATCAGTATCCCTTACTATAACAGCTTTTCATGTTTCATCCTTTTAAAGCAATGACAGAACAAAGACATATAACATTACTTCTTCCATATTTAATAAGAAAAATCTTACATTTCATTCACAGCCAGTTATAGTAAAATATAATAGAGCATCAAAACAATGTTGTATTTCAAGATAGAAAGGAATTTATGAATGAATGTGTTTGCTCACCAGTGTTTTTTATATACTGTATTAGTGCATTATTACTGTGGACCATCTGCTGCAATGGAAAAATCATTACACTGTATTACCTACATTTTAAATTGCCATTTTGTGATTTTTATATATCTAGCAAAGATCTTGATGTTAAAATTCTTCTCTAAAGTGAAACTGATAGATTAACTACAAACTTTAAGTTACTCTCTTTTGTCTGTAGAATAAAGGCTTATTTCATTAGTTTACTCTTTAAAGGCCCTTCAAATTTGGCCCCAGCTAACCATTTCAATCTAATTTCCCACTATTCTCCTATATTCACCTTACTACTTACCCTGTAGTCTAGCCTGAAGGAATATTACTGTTTCCTTCAAATGTCTCTCCTGTCTGATCATGAGGTCCTGAAGGACAGAAACCACATCCTACTTGTCTCACAGTCTTATTGAATTCTCATTGTCTGCCTAATTGCCTGACCCAGAATCATATGCTTGTTTTAAGTAAATGAGCATTGATTAAATAAATAATTTATGCTCTGAAGTCCCCACCAAGTCGAATGTAGATTTTAAGTCTCACAAGAGACCTTTAGTAAAGCATATTGTGTAAAATTTTTGTTTGCACTTACCAGTTTTACCTTGTATGATATAATTACTTGAATATAGGCCTTATCCATTATTTATGTTGGAATGGAGCATAAACTTTTGTACCAGTTAGCTTGGCTTTGTATATTCTTGGACAGATCAAGTGAGATAATATATGTAAAGAGCAGGTGACTCTCAGTAAATGCAGAACACAAAGCCTGACACACACTTGACACTCAGTAAATATTTTAAATCTTCTCTCTTTCCTCACCTGGCGAGTTTAATTATGTGTTTTCTTTATCCAGCAATAGTAGCGCCTAGAAGTGCCTTAGTCTTAATAGAGGTTCAAATATATGTTGAATGAATGAACAGAATTTGGACATTCTTGATGAAGAATGATGAAGGTACTATTTCCTGATAGCTTTATTTTAAGATTCAAAAGTTGATTAGTAAACACTGTAAATGTTAAAATAGACAATGATCTTGGGTATTCACATAATTTATTTAATTCTTGGCCTTCATCCCAAGTTTACATGTCAATCTCAAAATAATTCATGTACAGAGTATAACATGATCTAACTTATCCTGAAGAGGTTCCCCAACATATAATTATTAGTCTGGTTCTTGCATCAGGCATTCTCTCAGCCAACAGAGTATGAAATATTTTAGGAAAAACATAAGTTACTTAAAAATGCAATCCAGATTTAAGTATTTGAACTCATTTAGGTTTTCATTCTTTACTGAATTGAATTATGTTATGAAAATAAAGATGTATTTGATGCTCCCTGTGTACTGTCCTTACTTTGAGAAATATTCCAAATATATGGAATTACGAACATTTAGAATTTGAAGGAACTGAGATAATTTCCTTATTTTTTATTCCAAGTTGAAAAGATGTGATAATAAATTTAGCATGTGAAATCAGAGGCTGTTATGCTTTGAGAGAAATTCTGTCAGTTTTTATAATTGATAGAGAATCTCTCTATAGCATTTTAGTGTCTAGTTAAAAAGTAAACTACAGGCTGTCCTTAGGCTATCTTAATGCCATTGACAGTTTTTATGTTTTGTAAAAAAGCAGTAGCCAAAATAACAAAACCAGAGCAGCACTGCATTTTAGCACTGACTCTTAAGTGGTTGGGCTAGGCATGTACCCCTCTGGGCTTATGTTACTCTCTTAGGTTTTCTTGGTTTTAGGCTTTTCTTTAACAAATGTTTCCTATGCCCATCCTCACCCCCTCAAAAAAAAGTAAGATCTAACCTAAGATTATAGTTGTGTCAACATCCTTAACTCTAAAGAAACATATAGATCCCCTTTCTTTAACATGACTTCTTGTTCATGCTGTACATTGCCCAAGTGCTTAGTGGGTGTCAGTCACTGTGCTGGATGCTGAAGGGTACATGACTTAGCTATCCCCAGAGCTCAAAGGCCAGAGTAGCATTTCTAACATGTTCCTTAGAATGCTGTAGTCTAGAAAAATGTTAATATTTAAAGACAGAAAGGCTAGGTAGTTCCTTAAATTTGCTGATATTGGATGGTTTATCTCCATTTTGTTGCAGGCATAAAATTCGTGCACTAAAGAAAATAACTTTTAAAAAATCTAGTATTTACCTATCTTGTTTGACCAAAAGACCCTTCTCTTGTGCCATACATATTAATGTCTTAAGGGATATAAGTGCTTTCCAGCACACTGTTTGCAAACCTGTACAGAGACAATTAGGGCATGTTAAGTTCTGAAGGAGCAACAGGAAAAGGGGAGTCAGGGAAATTTTCACACGAGAGGTTACATGTTAAACCAGGTCTTGAATGATTGGTATCCAAAGGCAGTTTAGGGCTAGTAGTTCAGTATCATTACACCAGACTGGAGTTGACTGTACAGAAGGAATGAAGCTATGCTAGAGAATGATTCAGGGCCCTTGAAATACAAACAAACCTTGAAGAACATGGTGAAATGTATACAGTACATAGTAATTAGTTGCTAAACTTCAAAGTTAAGTAAGCTTCATTGTGCTTCATATTTAAATCTCGTTTTCCACAAGGAAACGAGATACCGGGTTTATTGAACCTAGCAAAAATATGAAATAAACTGTTGTGATGGAATCATCTAGCCTGTGCTGCTTTTGAATTATTAATGTTGTTTAATAATACTTTTTAAACATTTGAGTCATCTGTGAAGATTTTAATGTAGTATATTCAGAATGAGGCAATTTTCCTTGTAAAAAGTTTGAAGTTAAGTAATTTCTATTTTTGGAATTAATTGCAAGAGCACCATCACACATGAAATTAGAACAAAGAGATGTTATTTTCTTATAAATATTTTAAACTTTAAAGTTTAGCTGAGCTTTATAAAATATTGGGAAGTATAGAAAAATAAAGAAAACAAAGTACATTTATGCCATATAGAGATAAATATACATGTTGGTGTATTTTGATTTTTTCCTAGACATCATTTAGTTCACATAGTTTAATCCTAGTGCCTTTTTTTTTTTTCACATTTTCTCACATTATGTATTCTTTGTAAACACCACACTTACAGAAACAATATACTATTCCATTTAGTGGATGGATATACCATTGTTTATATAGCTGTATGGTTAGAAAATCTTTGATTTTTCCAACTATACTTTTAGATGGTTTCTGTTTTCTTTGTTATAAATATTGCTTTGTGAACATCTTTGTTCCATCTAGTTCCCATATTGGAATTATTGTGCCGATAAGTAGGAATGTGTTGAAGGCTTTTGATGCATGTTACCAAATTACTTTCCAAAATGGTACAGAAATTGGGACACACTGGGAGTGTATCAAAGTATTTTCTTTAATCAGACCTTGAGAACAATACTTAAAAAAAAAAAATTAAACAGACTTTATTAGTTCAGTAGTTAAAAAATAACAACCCATATTATTTTGCCATGGTTTTAATGGTAAAAATATTTGTTATTTTTTTCCTATTTAATACTTTAAACAAATACAAGAATTCTTTTTGATATCATGGTCCCTTTTATCTTTGAGGTATCCGTCAAGAATTGAAAAAATGGACTATGAGGAAGGCAAGATGTTGGTTCATTTTGAGCGCTGGAGTCATCGTTATGATGAGTGGATTTACTGGGATAGCAATAGATTGCGACCCCTTGAGCGACCAGCACTAAGAAAAGAAGGGCTCAAAGATGAGGAAGATTTTTTTGTAAGTAGACTGCTCTTTCCAGCTACTAATTTTACTAGATATGTAATAACGTATTTTTAAAGGAATTCTGCTAAATTTTACGAAAACCTATTTTTGTTAAGGAAATGCTTATTTATTATACATGGTATTGATCTTAAAAGTTGTTTAAAATAGGATTTTAAAGCTGGAGAAGAAGTTCTGGCTCGTTGGACAGACTGTCGCTATTATCCTGCCAAGATTGAAGCAATTAACAAAGAAGGTATGTATTTGAAATGATTCGAGACTTAAAATGGGATTAATAGTAATCTTTAACCATATTTTAAATATTAATGTATGTAATTGTTACATTTAGCTTTTATTTGTTTTAATTTTGCTTAATTTAAGAATATCTGCTAGTATTCTTTCTGGGGACTATTTAATTTGTTACATATTGTGTAGAGTAAGATAGAACGTGATTTATTGCCTAAATAAACTGTTTAAATCAGTGGGGGTAATAGTTGGTTAAAACTTTTCAGCTTTCATTTCACAGACTTTTTTTTTTTGCCTTTATTTTTTTTAATGTTCATTAAAATATGAGTCCCCATATACCCCCCCACCTCCCTCAACCCACTCCTCCTCCTATAACAACCTCCTCCATCATCATGAGACATTCATTGCATTTGGTGAATACATCTCTGAGCACCGCTGCACCTCATGTTCAGTGGCCTACACCATAGCCCACACTCTCCCACAGTCCACCCAGTGGGCCGTGGGAGGACATACCTGTCCCTGCATCACCCAGGACAACTCCAAGTCCCAAAAACGCCCCCACATCACATCTCTTTCTCCCACTCTCTACCCCCAGCAGCCGTCATGGCCACTTTCTCCACACCAATGCCACATTTTCTTTGATTACTAATCACAATAGTTCATGAATAGAGTATCAGTAAGTCCACCCTAATCCATACTGTATTCCTCCATCCTGTGGACTCTGGAATGGTTGTGTCCACTCCACATCTATATCAAGGGGGGGTTTAGATTCCACATGGATGCTGGATGCAATTTTCGTGCTTTCAGTTCACAGGCTTATATTATGTGCATTTTATTTCTACTTCTCTCTTTCCAGTTTGTTGGCTAAGTTATTTTTATGAGTGTTTAGAGAGGTTAAAGATAAAGGGGGAATTCAAATCATTTCAACTCACAAGTGAAATACAGTACAATATTTTCTGAGGAAAGGGTATCGCAGTTGAGGATTCTTTCTCCCTCCTCTTCCTTATCAATTTCTGTATATAACTGAGAGTTAATTTTCCAAGTGACCTTTTGTACACATTGGTTAGAATACAGTATTAGATCCTCAACAGAAGTTACTTAAGTAATCTGAAGTGTTCGAAAAAATGCTGAACTCAAGTATGTGAGAGCAGCTTAAGACTGGTAAATGTGTGGGTAGAGAATGAAAAAAAAAAACCAAAACTTATAAACTAATTTAGAAAGCCATGAGAATTAATATTTAAATTATTGTTGAAAATATATTTAAATATTTTACTTTTCAAAATTTCTCATTCAAAACAATGGTGAAGTGTTTGTAAGTATAATCTTCAAGTTCTGAATACATTAGTTTTCTATTAGAATTACTTCTTAAACTTGCCCACTCATTCTTTTTACTGAACAAACACACATCGAATGACAGTTCTTTGGCGAGAAGGGGACCCTTCCGTTAAATTGATTTCTTGAAAGACAAATAATTAGCTAGTCAAAGAAGGGATAGGAAAGCTTTTCTGACAGAAGAAATAGTGTGTTCAAGGAACTACAAATTGTTTGATGTGACTGAATGAAGGATATCTTTGAAGGTGGTGAAATATTGGGAGCAGAGGTAGATGAGAGGCATGATTCAGTATATAAAATGTCTTGTAATCTTGACAAAGAATGTGAATTTTATTTGGAAGTGATGGGAGCCAAGGAAGGGATTTAAACTAACATCAAATGAGAACAAATAGGAGGTAAGGAAAGATAGAAGAGGAAAACATTTAAAAAGGAATATATTAAGGAATGTAAGTTGTGAATAAGTAAATCTTAGTCTATCTAGAAATCATATAACTTTACAAAGGCCTTAATCCAATTTATTTTTTTTTTACTGAATTAAAATAAGTAAGGTTATCGTTTTATTACTGCTAGTTACCCTACTACAGGAAGGATTGAGGGACATCTCAGTCGTTAGATGTGCAGGTACTTCTTTGGTGATGGTACCTGTATCTCACTGTGGCACCTATTTTTCTGGAGAGCTGTGTTATGGAGCTCACTTTATGGCATCTCACATTGGTTTCCTATGTCTAGTCCAGAGCCTACCACAGAGTAGGCAGTCAGTAACAAGCTGTGGAAGGAAGAGAAGATACATGGAAAGAAGTAATGAATTAGTTCTCCTGAGTAATAGGATACACCATAAAACAAAAAAACAAAACCAAAATTAAACAATACTCTATTTTCTAATTAAGAGTAGTGGAGAGTGTTGAGAACATCCTTCCGTGCTTAAAGCTCCTTGGGTATATGCGTATGCAAGGCATACATATACATACATAAATACACTCAGAAAAAAATACAACCTCATTCTTTGTCCTGTTACATTCATGCACAGGCCTTTCATAGAGAAAATTAAGCTTACATTAGTAGAAGAGTGATGATACTGATGGATTACCTACCATTTTAAAGCATTTTGAACAAGTGAGCGAAATGTTGGCATATATAATTAAAAAAAAAATTGCCATGCAAAGAGGCATTTATTATGTGATTTCTATATTCCTCATAAAGTGGATGAGCTGCATTTCTCACCTCTTCCCCTCAAAAAGGCAAAGGGAGTCATCAAGGAGCCTTCTATCGAGTAGCAAAGCAAAACAAAACAACCAGTGGGAACATTATTAGATATGGGAAACCAGTGTGGACTGGAGTGGTCAGGGAAGTTTTTATGTTAGGAATAATACTTAAAAGAGCTGGCCCTTGAACAGTGGGTTAGAATTAGACAGGCATAAAGAAAGGAGAAAAGCATCACAGCAGAGGAAATAGAGCAGAGGCAGGGAGGGATGAATGAATGGCTGTGCACTGACAGCCCAGGAAGGAGCATGGTCTGGTCTGGAATGTCACATTGATAAGGTAGGAGGATAGTTATAAGGTTAGTGTAAGGTGTAAGTACAGTTTCGCATTCTCAAAACTTTCCCAACGTGTGTACATCCTTGTTGTTCAACTGATCAGTTTGTGTTTTCATAACTCTAGTTTAGATCTTTTACATCTGTGATATTGTGCATTATTCTAATTGAAAAAAGATACGAAATCATATGATATTTTTCAGATTACAAATAAACATCTTTGCACACATGTGCCAATGATTTTGGTGCCTACTCCGAAGCCATTAATAACAATTATCATATTGTTTATACTTTTGTAAAGGCTACATATTTGTGTAAAGTGATAACCTGTCCTTATTTGTACAGAAAGAGATGGAAATTTGAATTGTTTTAATTTCCATAAGTATAAAATGTGCATAATTTATATATTTTCCCGTAGTATTGTATTGGCTTAATTTGGCTTCAGAGCATGGAATCTGTAACAAAAACTGAATATGCTTCATTGTAGATATGTTGATAGAATCTAAAGTCGTTAAAAGCAGAAAGAGTTAATGGGAGAAGCATAAATAGTTGAGAGGGTTTCTAGGTGTTCGTTATGGCTGTGCTGCTACTTAGCTAAATGTCATTGGGTTTGACGTTTACCCTCCCTGGAGATCAGTGTTCTGATCTGCAAATGAAGGCTTTCATCTAGATTATTTGCCAAGTATTTTCTAACTTAAAATTCTTATTTGCTAGTTCATTACTATTGCCAAAGGAATAATCCTTTCCTAAGAAAATGATCTTTTCCATATATTAGATCTTTCTGTTTGTTATTTATTTTGAAAGAACTTTCAGAGAGAGCAAATGATAATTCCTACGAAAGCTCATAGGTTTTTGTAAATAATGATTTTATTTTTGTCAGGTATGTCATAAGCATAAGCATGTATTTAAATTATTACAAAAATAAATTGTAAAGTATCTAGTAAAATCAGAATTTCACGCACACATTTATCAAGACTTTGTGCACTTTTAAAGGAAAATGAGTTCAGAGCTGTTTTTAGAGGGAGAGCAAAAGTAAACTTAGGAACTTAATGGATTCCCTACAAAGGGTGTATGTTTGCGGTTACTGCAATCACAGAGCATTTGTTTCTGTCAGGGCTCTACTTGTCAGATTTCAAGTGTTGCTGTGAGATTGAATTATATTTTCTAATGGTTCTGACTTGCTCCTATTCCAGGAACATTCACAGTTCAGTTTTATGATGGAGTAATTCGTTGTTTAAAAAGAATGCACATTAAAGCCATGCCCGAGGATGCTAAGGGGCAGGTAAGAATGTTCAGCATTCCTAGCTACCCAAAGGAATGTCTTCTTGTCCAGTGACTGATGAAAATACATATATTTTATAAAGTGACCTAATTGTAGGGTTATGTGCTGATAGCCCCAAATAGCAGCAAGGTAAAGAAGCTTAGAATGTAAAATAAATTATACACGTGATTTTTGCTTCTTTGGTTTTATACCTGCTATAGTTATAGGTCACTAGTTTCTGTTCCAGGTGAAATCCCAGCATCCTCTAAGCTGGTGTTGTCCTATCGACCCAGCTGGATCGTGTAACCAGTCTATGGGAAGTGAGGTAAGTGCCTTTTTTGAATTTTGTTTTGTTTTTCCTGGTATATATAGTATCATTTAGAAAGTTAATTTTTAATATAAAACTTCATATTGAGTTTCTTATCCTCTTCTTTCCTTCTACAAATCATAGTTATTAATCTTCTTTTAAAAGGCGCTTACCTGACACTCTGTAGGCTGTTTCAGGTAGGGCTCTCTGAGTCATATGATGTAAGCAGTGTATTACATCTTTTGTCACTGCTCAAAGCAAGAATGAACGGTAAGCATTTGCAGGAGAGTCTGGGATGGAGTTAAAAACCATGATTCCATTTGTTGAATATGTTTCCTGAAATACTGGAAATCAAAGGTGCCATTAGAAATTGAAAATCTTTTCTTTTATGTTCTGCTGTTATTTGGGATTTTCAGCACCTGGACCTACAATTAATTTTAAGAACCTGAAGGTAATCTATAAAAATGTATAATATGGAAATATGCTGTGTATTTGTTCCATAGTGAGAAATAATTTTCATCCTGAAATGTGTTAAAACTGCCTGGTTAGTTCCACTTGAGTGTAAACATTTGATAGTCTAGTAACATATACCACTGCATTTTAAGAAATTATTCCTGAGGATGTCTTCTAAGAAGTGTGATTATTTTAAATAATCTGATTTTCAAAAATTTAGTTATGAAATGATCAGTTAGCAAAGTTTTTTCCTCTAATGGAATATTAAATGAAAATACGTTTGATCAGGAAATTGCTTTGTGTTTTCATACTTGTATGTATAAATAAAATGTTCTTTTAATCATTCAGTGGTGTGATTTCTTGGTTACTACTTGGAAAGATCGATTAAAATGTTGGGAGCATTGTTTTATATATGCCTATTGAAACAAAATTCTCAATTGTTTTTTGCTTTAAAACTATTATTTTGCTACTTTGGTTATTCAGATGTTACTGAGATGGTTACTAGTGTTATTGCCTTAAAGCTTTCTTTGTATCAAAGTAGAACATTGAGCCAGTTAGATTTGTGGTAGAATGACAGGTTGTAAAAGTTAATTTATTGGATGTATTTGATGTTTACTTTCAATAAGTATTTCATTCATGCCATATTGTATGTTAATAGTAAAATCAATGCCAAAAGACAAAACTACTGAAAAAAATTTGGCTACCAGTGTATTTCCTTTAGTTTTCCATTTTTTTTCCTTCATAATTTTAAATTACAAGCATACTAAAATGATTTATAGAATGGTTTTTTTAATAAAACAATTGCATTGTATGTATGTCTTTTTTCCCTAAAAAATTTCTGACTTATTTTCATCTAGGAAGCATTAATAAGTCAGATGTTATTTGCACAAAGCTAAGAGAATTCCTATATTGCATATTATCTTCTAGATTTTTAGCACTTTGAGAATTCCTTTATGAAGATATAAAGTAAAATTTCTTTTATTAAACTGGCAAAAAATAATGTGTCAAATAAATGCATTGTGGAAATGCTCTACTCCCAACTTTCTATACTCTGTAAACTATGGTTATTAGTAACAATTTTATATATGTTAGCCTCCAAAGTAATATTTTAAAGTCTAAATAAAAGCCTAAATGCTGTTGTTTCTGACTCTGAACTTGATGAATATTGGCAAGTCTTACCTTGCATTCAGATCTTAGCCTAAGTATATTCATGAGCTTTTAATGTTACAGTGAAGGGAATATGATCTGCAGTCCCTTTTACATTGTAGACTTATTTTTCTTACTGGGGAAAGAAGTACAGTAAACGTGTTGATTGCTCAAAATAAGGTCCCACTCAACCTTTCCTCCCTCCCTCTTTCCTTCCTTTTTCCTCTTGAGGGTGTCCTGCTGATACATAATTTAAAATGAATTTCACTAGTGTTAAGGATTTCCTTATAAGGTGTTTTACTATTTACAAAACGTTTTTTTTGCAAACATTATTTTATTGGATTCTTATACCTTTAGGTATGGCTGAGATTTCTATTTCACAGTTCAATATTCAGAACTTAGAGAATTGAGTGAATTACTTAAAGTTACACTCAGCCATTATGTGCAGTGATCCTTGGATCCTGATCTTCAGATTTCAAGCACAGTGCTCCTTAGCCCACTACTCTATATGTTATCTACAGATAACATATGTTATCTAATTCATGGAAGGATCATACTTCAGTTATTTTTGACAATGATTCTTTCCCATTGAAAAATACAATAGCAAAATAATGGGAGGATTCTTTAATCACCCATGATTAGGAAGACACCTTTCAGGAAGTATTTTTTTGCATTAAATTTAAATCTTTAAAAGGGCTATATGATTATCTTCTAGTTTTCTCCTTTATTGGAGGTAGAAAACAACTAGGGATAAAAAGTAACCCCGGCATTTGTCAGCATTTCTCTAAATCCTTATATTTTTTCCCACAGTGGTTCCTGGTATATATAGCAGGGTATATTCAGTTGACAGTTGATGAATGAATGTTAGATGAATTCAACCACATGACTTTTCCAGTTCATTTCACCCATGAGGGGGAGAGAGAGAGAGAGAGATTTTGTATGTTTTGTTTTTAATGGTTTATTGTCTTTGCTATTTATTTTTCAAGGCTGATTAGCCAGCAACCTGAATTGCTTAATGACTTGTGTTTATTAACGTAACCCATGATTTAATTACATCGAATGTGAATTTGTTAATTTTTTGGCCTAAGATTTTAATGTACTACACATGTTAGCTGAATCTGAATTTGTGGTCAATTTGATAGAACCTCAGTGGAAGATTAGCTGTGTAGAGATTTTTACAAATATGTTTAAAAAATCATTTTGATAGTGAAAATTAAAACATTAGCATCACTTCTTGACACCTTTCCATATTTTTTACAGTAAGAATTTTTAGTTAAAAATAGTAAGAGATATTTAGCAACAATTAAATTAACAGAAAAAAGTAAATATCATACCTCAGAAGAATGATTACTCATACAGACCCAAGAAGTTGTAGAGGGAGAAAAATTAATCTGGAGACTGATAGTGTGTACTTCACAATAATATTAGGTTGTGCTAAATTTGTAAACACATTTTAAAAGGTTTAGAAAATAATAAAACCCACGATTTATGTGAAACTGACTATAACTTGAATCGGGTACATTCTTCCTAATAAGGAATAGTCATTTGCTCAGTGGGAATACATTTCTTTTCTTCTCTGCAGCATTGCAACGTAAACATTTTTTCTTATTTCTTTTGCCATCAATTGTATTATGGAAAAGAAATGTAATTTAGCATGTAAGTCCTGAAGTATAATGACAGAACGTCATGTCATATTCTAGATTTGTGATAGGTTTCCTCTTATTTTAGATTTTATCCCTGTGAAAAGAAATCAAAGGGCTATTTGTTTTTGAATATGGAAAGGTTATACAGTCCAGTTAACCCTTTAATTAAATTTGATAATCTATGTTGTTTATCTTATAAATCCCATTAATGTGATTTTTATGTGCATGTGTATGAACGTAGCTTTGAAATGTGATACATCTTTTTATTACTAGTGTAATTACATTTTGGATAATTTTTAATACTTCACATATTTTGTGTTTTTCCTTTGGAGGATTGGATAGCTTTAGTCAAAGCAGCTGCTGCAGCTGCAGCCAAAAATAAAACAGGGAGTAAACCTCGAACCAGCGCTAACAGCAATAAAGATAAAGATGAGAGAAAATGGTTTAAAGTACCTTCAAAGAAGGAAGAAACTTCAACTTCTACAGCCACACCAGAAGTTGAGAAGAAGGAAGATCCACCCACATCTAGTGAACCATTTGGTACAAAATACATTCTTACCCTCATTTCATAGGACAGTGGTAAACTCACAGTGTGAAAGTCAAACCTGTTCATTACCTAGAGTTTTGTATGCATAATTAAATTAGTAGGCTTTCCCCTAGCACAATATGATGGTTTACATGTTTAGCATCTGACCATTAGAACTGAAGATTGATGTGGGTACTTGATATTGGATGCCCTAAATATTCTTGGATAGAAATAAATTGAGATTTTGATTTGTAACTTCTTGAAAGTAGATTTTTGTTTCTGTTTTGTGTTTTTTCTTTGACCTTTTTCATGTATTTCAGTATATCATATGGGAAAAGCAGTAAGTCATTCTCTTCCTGCTTTTCTTTCCTGAGGAATAACTGCTTTATTTCTGATATATCGGTCTGAAGGAATTTGTGTTCTTTAAAGTTTTATGTCAAGCCCTAGATTAAAAACCAATAATGAGCAAAGCAGTTTTACTATTTTTAAAAAGTCTGTTTGTTTTAATTTTGGATGCTAGATAAATTCTCATATATGTATTCTATTAAAAGTAGGACTCCATGTAGAGAACGTTCCAAAGATGGTCTTTCCACAGCCAGAGAGCACATTATCAAACAAGAGGAAAAATAATCAAGGCAACTCATTTCAGGCCAAGAGAGCTCGACTTAACAAGATTACTGGTAAACTACAATGATTCTTTTTTTGGGGGATGGAGGGTTTAGTGTAGTTTATATTCAATAAAGCAAAATGCATATTTTGGCTCAGAATGATGAACTCTGAATAATAAGAAAGATCATTACTTTACTATTCTTCAAGGTTAACTCCTTTCCATTCAGTTTTGTCTGTTGTAAACTGTGGCAGATATCACCTACCTCACAGGGATGTTGTGAGGATTGCTTAGATACAATGTTATAAAATTCCATAGTTTTTAATCACCTTTGTAGTAGGGGTTGTTTATATTAGAATTGAATGAATTGCTTTTGGTAACCTGTGGGGACATAATTTCTGAATTTCTGAATAATTTTATAAAATCATTCTTACTCTTGACCATTTAAAGATGGTACCATATATGATTGAAAAGATGAATATATGAATTAAATTCAGTTCTTGAATCTGTTAATTCCCAGTATGAAAATAGTTTTGTACATTTCTTTTTTCTACCCTGATCTTCAGGCTCGTTTGTAGATTCGGGGCTTACTTTCCTGTGCTTTCTTGTAATTTAGAAACTAGCAGTGCTAGGATATAGGGAAACACTTAAAAATCCCTGCCTGGTAAGTGTACATAGAAGACGGTTTTGAAGTATTAGAATTAGGGCCAGTCTTACTACGTGCTGTGACTTCCAAGGCCTATTTAACCTAATAATTTTAGTCTTTAAATTTAATTGTGAACATATTTTATTGTTCTGAGTGTATGTTGAAAAGGGAGTTATATTAGTTTAATTATTCAGTCATATGTTCTTATTTTAAGGATAAAATGGTTTTTAGTGCCCTTGTCCTAATAAAGCTCTGTGAACCATTTGTTGACATTCATTTGGATAACTTGAAAAAACTTGATTTTGTTGTCAGATCCAGGAATAAATGTGAATTAAACATTTTGACCATTTTCTTAAGGAGTGGAAGACCCACTAAAAGATGACTGGAGCTAAGGGGTATTTAGGACCACTGTTTTATTATTATGTATATCTAAGTGATTATAATTGGTTTCAACAGATGGGAATAGTCTCTTCCTTTTAGTTTCTGTTTTTTTCATGCCTTTCTTTGATAACGATATATTTGGCTCCATGATCAGAATATTTCAAATTGATTCACCCACTCCACCTTTTCCTTAGAAACTATTAGCTTTGGAGAAAGCCAAAATGTTATCCAACTCATTGTTATGATGGCAACTTGAGACTTCAGTTTTACCTTAGAGTATGGAATCCAGTGCTGCATGATGTAGCAGAAGCAGAAGAGTCCTTCAAACTCCTGTGACACAAAGATTGAAGCTATGCAGAGAGCAAAGAAGATGGTGACACTGATGCAATACCACTGCCAGCCTACCAGCATCACATTTTTTTCCTTCAGTCTGGATAACCTGATCTTAGTTTCAGTCAGTTTACTCTTACACATGCCCTACTAGGAAATTCAGGCTCAATGTTTAAAAAAATAAAAAAGAAAATAATTGAGTCTACAAGGATCGTTACCTCCCTGTGGCCTTGAAAAGACAGTGGGTTAAAAAGAATCATTTTACCCTGTTCTTCAAGGAAGGTATACTATTGGTCCTGGAGCTCCAATGGAGGGACTTTTTCTTCATTTCCTTCTGGACTCTTGGTGAACAAGTGATACAGTTTGGCAGCAGCAGAAAAGCATAAAATTTTACAAATAAGAAATCAGTACAATATTTTTCCTTTACTCAGAAGATTTAAGTGTATGATAATCCTTTTAATAATTCCTCTCTGTGCATCTGTCTCACTTTTTGTCATGACTATGTAATGTAAAAAAATGATACTGTAAGATTGTCTTCAATGGTTGAAACTCAGACTTGGCCTCTGTATAGTAAATTTCAATGGCATTCCATATAAAGAAATGAGAACTAATATGAAACAGTGATTTTGATGTGGCATTATGATATATTTTAAACTTCTCATTCTTACTTACATGTGTCTTTTCTCCCCCTTTACTAGAGTTGGGATCATGGCAGGATCTCAGCCTGCTCTGATATAGTTCCCCCTTCTCCATTTTATATTTCTTTTAAATAGTAAGTTTCTAATTAGAAATAAGAGGACCAACCACTAGATAAGTGTTTATTTCATGTGCTTATTCATTCTCTTTCTGTTCCCTTTCTTCCCCTATACCGCACAGAGATTCTAAAACTGATTTCTATATAGAGAATGTATAGGTATGACTTTTTTCAAATTTCCCATATAGGTAGACGTTGAAAATGTTGTGTAGTATATGTATATGTTTTTCCAGGGTTGTCTTTTGTATAATGTAAAGTTATGGAAATGATACGAGTTATATCTTATGCTTTAAGCATACTGATTTATAATAAATAATTTTAGATAGAGAATCAGGAGTCCATATTGTGGACCAACTAGCTAGCAAACTGAATTTGAGTAGATTTTAAAACACATATTGTCAAGGGAGTTACAAGAAGAAACATGAGTAATTGGCATATGGTCTGTTTCCAGGAGTTCCTAGGGGTTCCTTAAGTTTAGGCATCTTAGATATGATTGTGCAACTTAAGGAATTTTAAAAACCCTGAGGTTTGAATTGGTTAATAATATGTTATTAATAATACTGTCAAGAATATTTGATTCTTGATCCCAACAAGAAGATTGTGTTTTGAAATTCCTGGGTGAAAAACAGACAAAGAATTGAACCACTTTGTTCTTCCTTTGCTTCCCTTTGCCATTCCACGGAGGTCTGGCATCTATTCCAGTTGTTCTGATTGTCAGGGAAAGACTAACTGTTTATTTTATAGCTAAAGTGGAGTAGTGAGAATTTATGAATTTGTTGGTGGGATTCATGAATATTTGATTTTCTACTATTTAATGTTTAATAACTTACTGGAAATTCACAATGCTGTTTGTGAAGATAATTGACATATAGTCTTCTGTAGGAGAGCCTTTAGTAATGATAATTAGTAAGTATTTGCTTATAATTAAATTAATTTCATTTGTATCTGTTTTCTTCCAAATAATTTTTCTCATTTTGTAAGAATATTGTTTTTCTCCTGAGAATGTTATCAGGTCAAGGTAAACAGATTTTAAATTCTCTCTTAAGGCAGACATAACTAGAGTCCTTTTCTCAAAGACCTATTTTTTGTTTCCTTTTGTTATTTCTTTTCACAGCTCTTTTGTAAGTTGATGTATATAAAGTATAAAAAACATCTTATTGATCATATTTGGGCCTTTTGACTCCACTAGATTAAAAAGTTGAATTTTCTAAGCTAATTTTTATGCTGTTTTTATTCCATTACTTTTTACAAGCACTTTAAAAGGCTTTCTTTTTTCCTTCGCAAACCATTAAATGGGAATGCTTTTAAGTAATTAAATTTACTCACAGGGTATGTCTCAGGATTATTTTGTTTCTTTTAAAACTTCTGCCGTATTTTTCATTTTGTATTTTGTAATCTCTTCAATCTATTGATAAATATTAAAATGTATTTCTGTCACCTATAGGTAAAGAAACAAAAGTCAGAAATAATGATTTAACGGGTTGAATAGCAAGTATTTGTGCTGTTTGAATAACCTTTTGGAATAGAACCTCTACTCAGTTCCTGTCCAAAGAAGAACTTGATTTCCTAATTATTTTTATATCAATAGCTCAGTTATTCTCAAGAATATTAACTTGAGAAGAAAAAGCTAGTGAATGTGGTTTTTAAAAGTTCTAAATGAAGAAATACTCTATGCTAAGTCTGAGTCATGTAAAAATATGTTCATAAGTTATATAATTTAGGACTGAGTTAATAGTTTTTAAACTATTTGTGCAATTGTTTGTATTCTCTTGGGGCTTTTTTCCCCATATAAATGTACACTTTATGTTATATGAGACTGAAACAAGGTATGTAGAATGTTACCTCAAATTGGGCCAAATACCAGTTTTAACACCAATCACTGCTGTAACGCAACCTACTGTGTCTTAAAATACAATTCCAAGTGCTAGTTATTCAGCTTTCCAGTAAAGAAAAGGTGTTTTTTTAACTAATTTAACATTTGACTCTAGTATGCCTTTAATAATACAATATTTGATTTACTTTCTATATCACTTAGCATCCTTGGGTAGTTATCTGAAAAAGTCAAGAGATGTTGTTACATAAATAGCTCTAAGTTATGTAGCAATTGAAACACCTTTTTCTCCTGTTAAATACATGGTAGACAGCTTCAGTAGTATGGATAGTATAGCTATGATCAGTTTACTAATTATGATATTGATTATGCAGCATGCTACCTATGAAGCCGGGGTTTTGTTTGGCCAACTTTGAAATGACATAAAAATGATTTTTTAGTGGCCTTTCATACGCAGGATGGCCCTAAGTTCAAACTAAAATACTTAGTTATAATATAAGGGGAGTAAGCATGGCTTCATTGAGGCTACCTGATAGGCTTGGCAAATAATTTTGAATCAAAACAATGCCTTTCATTTATAAATTAAGAGTTTTAATCACTTATAAAATTAATTATGTCTGCTCTAGATAAAATGTTCCTGTGTTAAAATTGAAAAATAGGGGTATACATGGGAGAAAACAGGAATTCTAAAATTATTTCATAATTTGTAGAATGAAGTTTTAATAGTAAAGCTCAAATGTTCTAGGAAGGACCCACCCTTATTTTTCCAGTGTAAAGTGGACCTATCAGTGTTTTGGAAACTCTTGTAAAAGGTTAAGAGCTCTAGTAAGAAAGTAAAATCCAATTGAGCATTTAAAAATACTCTGAGAAGAGATAAACACATTAAAAAATCCATGTGAAATGGAAAAATCGCTTTTTTTTTTTTTTAGCATCGCCTACAACGAAAAAATATTACCTTATATTCTAGATGTTTGGGAGAATTCTCATAATTTAATAATATTAATTGTACATTTTATTTCAGTTGCATAAACGGAGTCCATGTTATCAGTATTAACCATCTATGCCATCTTCTATTTCTAAACATTAAGCCATTGAATTTTTGTTTTTTTACGGAATGTGTATTTTTTCTTTAAGGAATCAAACAGGACAAAAAAACCATGCAAGCATGCTTAAGTTCTAATTCAATCCCTTAGCTCATATTTGGGTGTTTGTACTTTTTTTTAACGAATAAACATTTGAGAATATTTACTTTCTGTATGTTAAAAATATGGGGGATTTCAACAGGTAAAAATTTTGGAGAAGTTAATTAGGGTGAAAGTCAATTATTTTTTCTAATAAGTAATTTCTGTACAATTTTTCTCAAGGTTTGTTGGCATCCAAAGCTGTTGGGGTGGATGGTGCTGAAAAAAAAGAAGACTACAGTGAAACAGCTCCAATGCTGGAGCAGGTATGAAATGGTAGCATTTGATTTTTTTCAAGGTTCCCACTGGAATGGTCATGGAACTATAGTATCTGCGAAATTGAAATTGCCCTTTTGATCAGATATGTGAGTAGGGAACTAATTAATTGATATATTTTTAACTCTGCTTACTCTAAGGTATACATATATATTGCAGACTTTATTAGCATTTGTTTTCAATAGACTGGCATTAAAGCCTTTGTCTCCTGAAATTTGAAGGCCTGGAGACGGGCATCCCAGGGTATAAGCTTACAGCTGGATCACCTTTAACTAGCTTACAAAAAAAGACCCTTACACAAATACTTTTAATTTGTGAGTTAAAACAGGGTTTTTTTTTGACATCTAATAAAGCTTCTTTTGTAAGAAGTTTCTTTTATATTGTACCACTTGGTGTTGTTATACTGACTATGTGTTTTATGAATTGATCAATGAGCCATACATTTTTGCTAGGATGTATATTTTAATAACTGTAAAAAAAAAAAAGTTTAAAAAACTATTAAGGGTCTGTCTTTAAACCACCTAATAGAGGAATTTAAAAGTGAAGGTTGCAGTTGCTACATATTGCCTTGGCCACTTTCAGATTCCCACAATACCTGTACATAATGAACTGTGCATGCTTTTACATTCTCTAAGGGCTTAACTTCTTAGGCACTGAACGACTATAATAATACAGTAATAGCCATAACTGGATTTCCTTGGTTCTCCTGTTTTAAAATCTGAGCCTTAATGTAGATTTAATAATCCTTTTTGTATTTTAATTTTCTTTATTAGTAGCCTAATAAAGAAGATTTCAAAATGAGTATATTTTGCTCTTCTCTATATACGTTTTAAAAAGTAGTCCAAATTTAATTGATATTGTACTGAGTTTTTCAGGGTTATTTTAGGTTTGATTTGATAACAATGCATTGTTTTGGTGCCTCCATTAATGTTGTATTAAATCAGTGGTCTTTTAAATTGATTAATATGTCAATGGATATAACCTTCTGACTTTCTGTGATTATCAAACGGTTAACTTATTGCCGTTATTGTCAATCTATCAACCAAATTTTAAATGACTCTTTTTACTATGTATTACTATATTCAACGTCCCAGATATAAGAATATTTTGTATTTTCACCTCTGTTTATGGTATTCTCAGATTGCAGTAAATCAGGGACTTGGGTAATAAAATGTTTCTGGAAAATTCATTACAATGTCAATCTTTCATTATGCACAATCCTGCTGAGGTGAATGTGATTGTGAAAATTACTATATATGAGAGTATAGTGGGCAGTGCCCATTTCAGAGAGAAGTATAGAAAACATTTGAAATTGAGTTAAAAAAAAAAAGAAAGAAAAGTTGAGTAACTCGGCTGTTCCATTTGCATAATTCAAACACTTTCTGAGAGTCCTTGCCAGTTTTGTAACAGAGACCAGTATCATTAATGAAAACTTTGTAAATTAAATTTTTAAAGGAATATTATGCAATTCCCTTATTTTTTATTTATCATTCAGGTTGATTTAAATGTAAAAATGTTTTTTTACTAAACTCTTAATTTTTATGCTAAGTGTTAGCCCCTATTCAAATTTTAAAAGCCGAGTTATAAAACTCTTAATTACATCTCTATTGATACCAACAATGGACCTAAGGAGAGGTATTGTTTTTGTCACTTACCTCTGTTGCCCTATTGAATAAAAATAATGTCAGTCATTACATATATTGATAACAGGCCTATAGCCAAACTTACTATGCTAATGGATTCATTTTATTGATATTTTTTAAAAATCCAAACTTTGTGGTCTTGAATCCCAGTTCTCAGATTATTAATTATAGATTATTTAATTGTATTAGGGATATGTCATGTTATATTTACTTTTGAATAAAATTTGCATTAGATGCATAATAATTCAGTAAGGTTTTAAAAATGTTAATTTGTCCTTGTTTAGAAGTTAAGCACCTTATCAAAATATTAATTTAAGTTTTAAAATCTTGTTTTATAACTTTGTAACTCAAGAGTAATGGATGCTGTAGTGATGTCTTTCACATATGTGAAGATGAACAATAAAATTGTTTATTTACAAGTAATGGCTCTAATTACTTTTCTGGCAACACCTTTTACGATAAACTTAGGAATACATTCCATTTATGGAGTACTTTTTCAAGTGATTAATCTGCACTTATACACATGTATAACAAGTAAATTAAAGAGTAGAAATGGTGACAAGCGAATGAATGGGACTCTTGGCATCAGACCTTTATGTGGTATGTCCAACATGCCGTCTGTAGAGCAGAGGTGCCCTACTTCACACCAAATATACACTTTTTCCACCAAATTTGAGCACCGTGTTTTAAAATGGGAACAGATAGTTATTTGGTCCCCAGACAATGATCTTTCATACTCCAGAGAACCGCAGACTACAGACCTGATGGTCATCCCTCACAAAAGTTATGGAAATAGTAAGGTTTCTTGGGGATAAGCATTTTGTTCTTTGTGCTAACAATTTGACTCTAGTGTAGATTTAAAAAATTGTGTGTCAGATATTTTGTTCTTGGATACATATATCAGAAAGAGAATACTGTGTAGGCATCCCAACACCATGGATTGCAGATCCAGCCAATGGAGCTCTTCTCTGTAGTCAATGAACAATGGAAATGTTCACACATTTTTACATATGTAATAAATTTTACTGCCAAATAAATAAAAATATTTTTTATGAAAGAACTGACAAAGTTCTGATTTTTTTTTAAAAGTATCAGTTGGCAGGAAGAAGGTAAAATCTCTCACCTAAGAATGCGACGTATTTTGTTTTTAAATCCAATGTTTTAAACTTACACTTTATCTCCTTGGTTTCCTTTTGTTGTTTGTTTTGTATTGTTTTTTAGTTTTTTAACTCTCTATTGCTGGTGGCTCTGATTTCATGATGCATTATGCTCATGAAACTGGCTTTCAGCACTAAAATGAGTTAAAGATAATGTTTTGTTAATTTGGTCATTGTTTTTCTGTTGAGATCTTTCTTTAAAGGGAAACTGTCTGCTTAGACCTCCACATACATTTTGATAAAGGAAATTTTATAAGTGTAGTCAAAAGTCAAAAGATTGAATGTGTTTCTCTAATGCTCTAAAACATGAAAATGCTGTTTATTTACCTAATTACTGTTAATGTCATTGATAATTGTTGTTCCAAAAGAGATATATTTAAATGTTCATGGAAAACATTTGTCCAGTAACATAACATTTAATATTCTGAGGATATTGTAAATAATATTTTGAAAAATTAGAAATTTGGAGTAAAAGTTGACAGTATCCATTTAAAGACAGCCTATTCAACTTTTAGTTAATAATTTGTGGGGTTCTTTTTGGTTTTTCATTTGTTATAGAAATGTTATATGTTGCTTAACAATGTTTTTGGATACTAAAGTTGCTTAACAATCAAAATAGAATACAAGAACAAAATTGAAGAAACCAAAATAAAAATATCAATTTTTTATTATTTATTCAGGCGATTTCACCTAAACCTCAAAGTCAGAAAAAAAATGAAGCTGACATTAGCAGTTCTGCCAACACTCAGAAACCTGCACTGTTATCCTCAACTTTGTCTTCAGGGAAGGCTCGCAGCAAGAAATGCAAACATGAATCTGGAGATTCTTCTGGGTGTATAAAACCCCCTAAATCACCACTTTCCCCAGAGTTAATACAAGTCGAGGATTTGACGCTTGTATCTCAGCTCTCTTCTTCAGTGATAAATAAAACTAGTGAGCACAGATTTTTAAAAAATAGTTACTTATCCTATAAGATACATTTAAACACAGTTGATTGTAGTTATATTGTATTTTTATAAAGTTGCTTTTACAAAACTCAAGTGGATATGGTAGGGAAAACTTGAAACTATTTCAGGGTCGAAGACCATGTACATTTCTGATTGATTTATTGTACAGAGACTACTGCTGGTTGAGAAACCTTACCATTTAATAACACAAATTCCACTGTAGTTTGACTCTTCTCAGGTAATAAACTAAACACAACGAGAGGCCTGATTCATTATAAAAAAAGAAAGAAAAAGAGATCCATTGTATGTATTTTTTCTCAACTCACAAGGCTATTCCTGTGGATAGATTTATTTATAGTGTTCCCACGTGTCTGTAATCCCCTTCTGCAATATATTTTGCTCAATCTTATGCTAGGATTTAGAGTGCAAACTTCAGTTTAATCTTACTAATGAATGAAGACATATGCTTCCGTGATCATTTTTTAAAGATTTCACTATTTCAGTTCTTTTAATCTTAGTCTTTTTAAAAATAGCCTTTCAACAAAATTGTATACATGTATGAGACAAGACTTGTGTTGAACCTGAGTTTCTTGTACTGGTTTGTAATACTAGTTAGTATTCTAGGTTAAAGACAGAACCATTACATGAAAAATCACTGGGTAAAAGATACTTTTCTTTTGTTCTTTATACAACAAATGAATTAGTAATATGACTAGGAAATGAATATGATAGTTTTTTAATGAACTATTCCATATCATCTATTTTTAAGAACAACTAAAGATGTTGGCATTGAAAAGACTTTTATGAAACTTATTAATCACCTTTTCTATTCAGTTGCCGTATTTTCTACCAAGCCGTATTTTTCAATTTTTGGTCTGTTTTTTTTTTTTGTCTCTTCTTTTGGTTATTTTTCCATTTTTTTCTTTTAGGTGAATGGGTAGAAAGGATAGGAACAGAAAAATTCAATTGTTTCTTCATAACATTCTTTTCATTAAGGCATTTATCATGAAATAATGTCATTAGTCACTCAAATGCCACATGACATTACTAAGTATTTCATTTTCAAGTTTTTTCATAATGTTATAGTAACTGAATTTTATTCTTTTTTTTTTTTAGTTGCCACCATGTCTTTTCATCTATTTTTGTAACTTAAAGTATCAGCCTCTTTAGACTACTTTTATTTCCTCTTTCTAAGTTTACATGAATATGTTGGCCTATTCCTGCCTGTTCTCAATAGTCAAATATACTTACACGTCATGAGAAAGAAGACATCTAAAAGTTAAAAACAAAACATGACATTAGAGATTTCTTTACTTGTGTGTTATATACTTAGAAGAAGCTTAAAGGACTTACCAAGTTATTTATTAAAACACAAGGGCAAGAATATTGTCATATTTTTTTTAAAACCTCATTGTTTGCCCATGAGTATATAAAGTTGTTTGTTCATTTTTTTTTTTTTTTAATGAATCAGGCCCAGAAATATGTTTATAAGAATCCATTTGGGGAATGGGGGTGGGATAAAATTTATTTACATTTGTTTTACTTTGGCAAATAAGGTAAAGCACTAACTGCAATGTGTGTCAGATTTTTATCACCTATGTCCCCTGCCTTTTTTTCTCTTAGAGTTTCTAGATGGCCAAAAGGGATGTATTTTTTCTTTAATTTTTGATATGTGTTTTACATAAAGGAAAAATGGCACTTTACACACTGATCTGCAATTAGAGAATTCACTCTACTCTGTCATTTGGGAAATGATCTGAAATTAATGTTCATGTTATTTTCTTTCGGTTGTAGTAGGTTTTAGATTTTAGAAATTTTGATTAACTTTTTTGTGTGTGTGTGTCTGAGGGCACAGGTTTTGCCTTTGATTACCTTTGGAACATTCTGTTCCTTGTGGATACCTTATAACATCATCAGAGGGCAGAATTTGAATCATTTTTCCCATTTATCTCCTTAAATATTATAAGATGATCCTAGTATGTATCTGCTTCGTGAACATTGAAGATCTTTTTCTAGGTCCTCCACAGCCTGTGAATCCCCCTAGACCTTTCAAGCATAGTGAGCGGAGAAGAAGATCTCAGCGTTTAGCCACCTTGCCCATGCCTGATGATTCTGTAGAAAAGGTTTCTTCTCCCTCTCCAGCCACTGATGGGAAAGTATTCTCTATCAGTTCTCAAAATCAGCAAGAGTCTTCAGTACCAGAGGGTAATGTATATTGATTTAATATAGAACCAAATATAGAAGAAGATAAAGAAAACTTAAGTGATAAAGATTATTAGAATATTAAGAAATTTCTGCTTTTTCCTTCTTATATTTGCGCTTGTAAGCACTTCATTTATTCTAGAAATATTTATTGAGTACCTTCTTTTTGCTGGACACTGTTTAACTTGTTTTACACTTTAATCCACGTTGATATTTGCTGAGCCAGTTTATGTATATTAATATTACATATCATTCTTTATTTTGTGTAGTGCCTGATGTTACACATTTGTCGCTTGAGAAGCTGGGACCCTGCTTCCCTCTTGATTTAAGTCGTGGCTCAGAAGTTGTAGCATCACTAGTTCCAGATCCCTCTTACAATAATGAAGGCCCCAGGGCAGAAAAGGAAGCTACACATATACTGACATACCCTTCTTCCAAAGCAATAACTGATGGAAGAGGAACACCAACAGCATCAGGTAAAAAAAATTCTTTTTACTAGTAGCTAGACTTAAACAGTTTGATATGCAATAGCATTATTTGAATTCCTAGATAATTCCTGTTCATAATACTGTTGTATAACATCTATGGGAGATTAGATTCCTCCATCTATTAAAGTTCTCTTGTGTGACCATTTTACTGCCATATCCCTGGACATAATTATTAACTTTGCCACATTAGCCTTATTCTTTCTCTCTGCTTCTTCATTCTTACCTTATTTCTACTAAATAGAAATTATGAGAACTAAATATAATTACAGTAACTCTTGGTTCTGAAGCCAGAAAATATGTTATGGGATCAATACCTAGTTTTAAAGATTTTAATAGTAGACTTAGATATTTGTGCCTTTATCATTAGTATAAACCTGTATTTGGGACAGAGTCTCCAAATATAAATGTAATTTGTTATAAAGTTACTTGGGGTATATAATTTGTAAAATCACTTACGTATACTAATACAGCTTTTGGGTGATTTATGATATTTATCATACTCTGAAAGCATTTTGAAGGTATTTTAAATCTTAACAGAATGTTTCTATTTCTCTTACAATGTTGCTTTATTTTGGAAGTTTTATCTAATTGTTACCTCAACCAAAGAACACATATAATAAGAAAAGGCAAATACCAGTTTCATATGCTTTTCTAGTAAATTACTAATTTAGAATTAGATGGGTGAGTCAGTTCTGAAATGCAGAAAATATAAAACAGTTACTTGATTTGTAGCCAAGATTATTAGGGATAATTGTATTTAGCAGCATCTTCCCTTGAATCATTTTATCTACCACCTCCTTGGATGAATCATAAAATACAGCTTACTTTTTTTCTGGTGGTGGTATGAAATAAAACAATTGAAGTAACTTAAAAATGAATATTTTTTATTCTACTTTTACCTTCTTATTCCTTCTTTCAAAGGAAAAATGTTATTAATGTTAAATATTCAGTTTTCTACAGTAACATTTTACCAGTGAATATTGAAGTTATTTTGTATAGGATAGTGATTCCTTGTCTTGTCTTAAGAAAGAAATGCTAAATGAAGATTTGTAGGTTTTGAAATATATCTTATAGTTTCCCAAATCTGAACCATTACTTTTTGACTCTTTATTAGCCCTTTCTTTCCTGAGGGTATTTCAGTTTTCTTCACCCTTTTCCCACAGAATTTTGAATTACTCTTAACCCTTTGAAATATTTTTCCTGATGGTGTTATATAGTTCTTTACCAACCTGGAATTTGTTACTGTACTAAATATATGAAAAATATGTTGTTAAAATTATAACATGTATCCATTGGGAATATTGTTCTTAGGTGTGCATGTGAAAATGTTTATGTTTTCCTTAAAAATGCATATATTCTAATAGTGACAAGACTGAAATGTAGACCAATATAAATAGGTATATAATAATTAAGAGTATTATGATAGTCAGATTATATATCCTAAAAATGTCAAAGTAATAATTGTGTGGAAATATTTGATTCAGGTTATTTTGCTGCTACTTAGAGTGTTAACTTAGTCTTTAAAAAATAATTCTGGCAAAATCTTGGAGATACGGCTAACTACCATGGAGGTATGGTTCTTGTAATGGTTAAAATGAATTAGGGTGGAAAGGAGGCACACCTACAATCTTTTTTAGATATTAGAAATAGCTATTTGGGAAAATAAACATAATAAGGCAGTTTTGTGAGAAAGAGAAGGAAGTTTAGATTTGATGAGTTTCTAGATTTGTTTGTTGAAGAGTGAGGCTTGTGGTTTGCTTAATGGCACAGTGGCTGACAACTTAAATTGCTTCAATCAAGAAATTGCGTGGTTTTAAATGTTAAGTACTAAAAGTGGGCTTATTAGAGGTTTGAACACAATATTTGAACTGAAGGGGGTAAGGTTCTCATTGGTTCCTAAGACCCTTTTTATTTTTATTTTTGAGAGAAGTTATGGCATTTAGATCATATTCGAATTGGAGAGCTTTTGATTAAAACTTTGTGAGCATAGCTCACATTAAAATTCTAAATTGTCTGCATGTTTTTCTTCCTTAACATATTTGTTACCCATCCTCTATAAACTATTGTATAGTATTTGTTGGACTTATGTCTGCCCCTATCTTGTTTTCCATCTAGATTCAAAATTTTAAGGGTTTTTATGTCTTTTATTATTTTTAATGCTTTTGTAAAGGTACATTTTGTTAATATTGAATTTTAAAACTTCCAGAGTTTTACCAGAACTTGTATCAAAGGCATTTTCTGGACTATTTTTGTCAAATTGTAACCATTGGGGTGTTTAGAATGATGATGTTAGCTATTAACTATTAATATTAAGAGTGTAATGTTTAACAGACATAAGTTTTTACTTTTTTGTGTGCAAGATATGTGTGCACTGCTAAGTTTAGTAGTCATGCTAAAGAATTGATGAGATTATGAAAATGATCAAATGTTTCTAACAGGTTACAGTTTGCTTTTAATTGGTTTTCCAGTAGAAATACTGGCCTTGCATGAATCCATCTAAATCTTCCACTGGGATGGATGTGGACATGACTAATCAAGGTTAGGGATACTGTCACTGTTCACATTACCAAAAAAAAGTAATTGGTACCCTTGTAAATAGTGATGCCTTTGTTTTCATTTTGTTATCAAAATACTTTATGAAACAGAGCCAACCAGTTTTAGGTAGTGATAGAGCCTCAAACCATTCTGTTCTGTCACTGTCTGGGAATGTGAATTAGTTCTCTTATCTGCATACTGAATGTATATGTAAGAAATACTTAACTGCGTCTACCTTCTTTGTGGAAATAAAGGATATGCATAATGGATTTTAGGTGTTAAATTCTTTATCAATTCTAAATATATACTATTAACTTGAGACATGTGGATCAAGTTTAAAAAACTTCACCTTGAAAAATAAACTTTTCCTGTGGTCTCAAGCACCTTAGGCCAACAAATACTTATTGGCCCTCTTGTCAAAATACCGTCTTAGGATCAGGAACCCAATGAGCACAAGATAGAATCTGTTCTTGAAGGACTTAAAATCTGAAAGGGATATAAAACTAGTAACTGCAGTGTAAATAACTTTAATGCAGAATGTAAGCGCCTTAAAAGGAACAGAGTGCTTTTGTGTTCAAAGGAAGAAAAGATGCCCTCATTTAAAAGAACACAGGGGGAAGTGGATGTGGCTCAAGTGATTGGGCTTCTGTCTCCCATATGGGAGGACCGGGTTTGATGCCTGAGGCCTCGTGGTATAAAGGCATGCCAAGCCTGTGCTGTGGGTCAGACCCATGTGATGAGTGATGCAGCAAGATGAGAACACAACAAAAGAGAGACGCAGGGGAGCATCAAGGGGAGATGTGGCAGAAACCAGGAACTGTGGCTCAAGCAAGAGGATACTCCTCTCCCACATCAGAGGCCCCCAGATTTGAATCCTGGTGTAGCCTAGCAGACTAAATGAGAAGCAAAGATTTTAAAAAAAAGAAAAAAAAAGAAAAGGAAACAGACACAGAAGATCACACAGTGAATGGACAGAGACAGCAAAACAGCAAGGGAGTTGGGGAGATTAAAAAAAAAAAGGAGAGGGAGGGGAAAAGATGGCTTTGTGGGTGATCTAAGCTGAGTTGATGGAATTGCACTTAGGGAACATTGGAGGCCCAAATGCCCACCCTTTGTCCTTCCTTTCATCAAAAATTAACTCACCTCTCTGAAACTCACTTTTTCATCTATGTGATAAGGAAGTTGTCGTTATTGATGTCTGGGCACTTTGGGCTCCAAAATTTTGGTTTTTAAGATACATTATTTATTATATCATTGATCATGCATTTTGATGGAGTCTTAAGTTTCTTCAAAAGAAAAGATCATGATATGGTAGGATTAAGTTTCAAATATTCTTAGAAATGATAACTTACATTCTTAGTAACTACAGTGAAGACAAAGTTGGGATATATAGATTTTTTGAAAATAATTTCTAAAAAATTTTATTTTTAAAGAAGCTTTAGATTACGTAAATGATATATCAAAAATATAGGGAGATTCCCATATGCCCTGACCCTCCCTTCCCACACCTTTCCCATCAACATTCTTGATTACTGTTGTACATTTGTTCCAATAGATGAACATATGTTGAAGCATTACCACTTACCATGATCAACAGTTTGCATTATACTTTACACTCTGCACTGTACATTTTTATAGGTTTTGACAAAATGTGTAATGGCGTGTATCCATTTTTGCAGTGTCATTCAGAACAATTCCAATGTCCCAAAAATGTCCCATGCTACACCCCTTCTTCTGTCTCTTTCCCCTCAGAACCTCTGTGGCCACTGCTGTTATAATAGTGTTACAAGTTCTTCCATTGTTAGAATATTATGTCTACTTTAGTCCTTAGTTGCATTCCTACCCTGTGTGTTCATTCCTCATCCTGAGGATTTTAGAATAGTGATGCTCACTTATTTCTGATTGAGAGGGGGCTTAGATCCCATGGGGCCGATGGATGGAACTGTCTTGCTTGCAGTTTTATTAATAGATAACTCTCTATTTTTTTGGAATGGGTTTTGTCTGTCATCATCATCCTGTTAGTTGTCCTGGGTGAGTCCAATGAACTGGAGAGTGGGTGTTGGCTGAGATTCAGGGCTCAACTAGCATATGAACAGTCAAAAGATTTAAGTCTCTGAGGCATACATCTAATGGGTATAGTACTAATTATAGGTTCAAATAAAAGGGGCAGTAGAACCATATATAGGGAAATTATAAATGAGTCTAACTCTGTTAAATTGGGGAACACAGATTACAAGGTAAGGCCCACTGACAGGGTGCAGAATTCCTGAGATTGTTGGCCCTGCCTGTAGTATCTAGATATCTCTAGAGCCTTTAGGAGCCCCCCTGCTTGAGGCACAGTTTACTGTGGCATTCAGTGAGATCCTCCTGAGACGTGTATAGGTGTAACCTCTAAAATGACCTCTCGACTCTGTATGAAATTTCTTAGCCAAAAATCTCATTTGTATTTAATATTTCCCCCTTTTGGTCAATGTCTTTTTCCAAATGCTTTTTTTTTTTTTTAAAGATTTATTTACTTTTTATCCCCCCCCCCACCCCCAGTTGTCTGCTCTCTGTGTCCATTCACTGTGTGTTCTTCTGTGACCGCTTCTATCCTTATCAGTGGCACTGGGAATCTGTGTTTCTTTTTGTTGTGTCATCTTTTTGTGTCAGTTCTCTATGTGTGTGGCGCCATTCCTGGGCAGGCTGCACTTTCTTTTGCGCTGGGCGGCTCTCCTTACGAGGTGCACTCCTTGCACGTGGGGCTCCCCTACGTGGGGGACACCCTCCTGTGTGTGGCACAGCACTCCTTGCATGCATCAGCACTGCACATGGGCCAGCTCCACACAGGTCAAGGAGGCCTGGGGTTTGAACTGTGGAACCTGGACGCTCTATCCATTGGGCCAAGTCCACTTCCCTCCAGATGCATTTTTGAACAAATGAATATATAAGTATCAAGCAATCATAAGTCTTATTGTAGGATATTATAGTTAATATGGATTTGGTTATTGGATTGATATTGATATGATGACTATACTTTTATAATATCAGGATATTAATAGGCCATTGAGATTTAAGGTGCTATTGTTTGAAATGTATTAGGCTTTTCTTCAAAAGAAATATCTTAAAGTAGTTTTTGAAAGAAATATACATATCAGTAAATGAATAACCATAATTAATTTCATTAGACTTTCGTTATATGAAATCTCTGTAGAGAGTCCATGGGTTATATTATATATAAGATACTATAATAACCTTTAATCACCAAGGAAAAGCAAAGGTAGACCATGGGCTTAGTATGGAAAAACAAAGAAACATATCAGACACTGTACCTAACCAGATTCGGTGGCTTTTTAAAATGACCTTCATTTTTAAATGTACTTAAGTACAATGCCTTACGTTAACTTTACATGTACTTTTTAAAAGCCTTTTGTTTTAAATTGGTTTTCTCTCTGTTTTTTTTTTCCTCCATAATTGTTCAAAGTGAAACTGTAACTAGAGATTTTATAATCCACCCTGAATGTATGGCTTCCACAGATCCTGGGGTTTCCATGGAGTGTCTCAGGGATTGCCTCCTTTTTTAGTAAGAAGAATCCAAGATATGTAGCATAACAGAAAAGGCCTGAAAAATCTTTCTACATTACTGTTTTTTAAAGATAGTGTGCAAGCAGAAATGGTTCCATTTTTTCTGGTTTTTTTTTTTTGGACTGTCCTGTAATCTATGTGAATAAAATAATCTGTTGATAAAATTTACTTTAAAAATTAGTGTTCTATAAACTAATATCCTAGTATTTGGCTCTCAGTTTCTAGCACTTGGTGAAATAAAGGCAATGTAGTGAACTCATAAAACCACATTTATTTTGTTGTTGAATTCTAGAATAGGGCTCTTCTATATTTTCTTTGTGTGTGTTTTTAAAGTCCTATCTTACTGCACATGTGTATTCATTTTGATAATCCTTAACTTGTAGAAATTAAACTGCTGACAGTCCTTTGTTTACTTTTGAATTTTACCACCTATAAACCTGTCTTAGTTTGCCATAAGAAATATCAGAGACTGGTTGTATTAAACAACAAAAATGTATTATCTCACAGTTTTGGGTGCTAAACCTCCAAAATAAAAGTGTTGGCACAATCATGCTTTCTCTCAGGTTTGCAGGGTTCTGATGGTGGCTAGCCAGCAGTCCATAACTCAGCCTATCCCTCCATCACATGGTCATCTTTTTCTGTTTTCCTGACTGCATACACGTTTTCTTTGCTTGTAAGGACTCCGGTCATAATGGGTTAAGGCTCACTTTAATACAGTTTGGCCTCCTTTTAATTAATAGGATCTTCAAAGATCCTATTTACAAATTGATTCACATCAGCAGGACCAGGGGTTAGGACTTGGGCATGTCTTTGTGGGGGGCACAGTTTAATCCATAACAAAATCTCAAGGTTTGGGAACCACTAGAACATGTGAAAACTGACTCTAGAACTGATTTTCCTTGAACACTCTGGGAATGACTATATCCATTCTGCTGAGCTATAACCTCTTTGTTCTGGAGCAGTGGTTCATAACCGTTTTATTTGTACCTGAGGGATCCTACATTCCAGTCAGTAAAGGTAGCTCATAAGGCAATTCCTGTAAATTGACACATACCCTCCACTCCCATCTCAAGAGGTTCCAAGCATTGCTTCACCTTTCACCTTTGAGATTCAGTATTTCAGAGTATTAGGAACCTGGTAGGAAGTGAAATGAGGCTCAGGATTGAAGTGATTTTTTGAACAACTTTTTAACTAAGTCTTTAAAATAATACAACAAAATGGCTTCAAAAAGAGCTCTGGTCATTCTGGCTAAAGGAGCAGAGGAGATGGAGACAGTCATCCCTGATGTCATGAGACAAGCTGGAATTAAGGTCACCAATACAGGTCTGACTGGAAAAGAACCAGTTTGATATAGTGGAGATGTTATTTGTCCCAACGCCAGTCTTGAAGATGTAAAAAAACAGGGACCATATGATGTGTTGGTTTGCCAGGAGGTAATCTTAGTGCACGGAATTTCTCTGAGTTTAGTGCTATGAAAGAGATATAGAAGAAACAAGAAAAGAGGAAAGACCTCATAGCATCCATCTGTGCATGTCCTGTGGCTCTGTTAGCTCAAGAAATAGGTTTTGGAAGCAAAGTTTCAACATACTCACTTGATGAAGATGAAAAGAGGAATGGAAATCACTACAGCTCCTCAGAGAACCACGTGGAGAAGGGTGGCCTTATTCTTACTAGCCATGGTCTTAGAACCAGTTTTGAGTTTGTTTTTGCTAGTATTCAAGCACTGGGTATCAAAGTGGTGGCCGATTAAGGGAAAGTACCATGCGTTTTTAAAGATTACCACAGAAATATATGAGTGAGAGAAATAGGCTATATGTAATCTGTTCTCATTGTGTTAAATTCAACAAAAATGGTTTCCTGTGCAAACATGAGGCCATTACTGTCTTTGTGAAGGAATAACTAGAAAGAAAAGTCTCAACCTGCACATTTTGTGTCCATACATTTCTGAACTTTGTATGCAAGAGCAACAGGTTATTTAGCAAACTACTGATTGTTGATTCTCTTGTGAAATCAAATTCATTATCAGCTTCATTTGTAGCTCTTAATTTTTGATAGAGCTGCTGAAATAAGAGAAGAGTGAATGTATTTTGCATGGCAAGTAGGAAAAGCATAAAAGCAAAGATTAAAAGCCTTGTGATTTTTTCCCCATTCATTAACTGCATTTTTAATTTGCTATTGAAGAATATCAAAAAAGTTGGCTGTGTGGGGAAAAAAGAAAAAAAAAAAAAGAATATTGGGAACCTAAGGGGCAATAATCATTGTCAAGTGCTTCTTCTAAATGTTTATATACAATCACTGAGGATTTATAAGGCAAATTTCTCACTTGCATTATAAATGCTCTACCAGTTTGCAAGAAAGTTGCATAATATATGTAGAATTTTCATGCTGCAGTTATTAGTAAATTGAAGGAAGTGAAGCATTTGCTGAATGGTCTTGATAGTAAGGAAATTTAATCATATTTTTCTTTGCTTTGATTTCCCATTTATCCTTTCATCATAAAAAGTAGAGATTATCAGTGTTCTTACTTTAATTTAAAACCTACTTATTAGAGCCTTATTGGTATTTGATTCAGGTTGAATGGTATTTTTATATTTTTGTTAGTTTTCATTTAAATTATGTAAAATATTTGAATGAAAGAAGTTGTCGATGTGGGAAGAGTGGGGGGTGGGAGTGGGGTATATAGGAACCTCATTTTTTAATGTAACATTTTGTGTGATCTATGTATCTATAAAAAAAGATTAAAAAATTAAAATAAAATGAAATGTTAACTTTGATATTTAGTGGATATGAAAAATCAAAAGAATGTTGATATTAAAACATAATTTAATAAGCTGAAATTGTAGTTTAAATGCATGATAGTATTTTTCTTAGATTAACCCTTAGACACAAATAAGATCTAGCATTGGGAATGGTTGCATATGAGTTGAGAAGCTTAGTTAAATGTGTTAGTATCAGGTACAAAGCTATTGTAAGGTACACTATTGGTTTAAAAACGTATTTTGGACTGTTAGATAAGAATATTTAAGTGTCTTTAAGAGTGAGTATTTTTATATGTAAATAATGTCTTCGTATTTTATGTTTAGATAAAGACCAAAAATGATTTGCAGAGTAGCTCTGTTTTGGCCATTAGCTAGCAGTACATAATGGAGTTCAAGGTTCAGGTTTGTTTTAGGCAACAGGAGAGTAAATCTTAATTTAAAGCTTTTATATAAGTTGTTGAAAACCAATATGCTTTAATATGTTGTTACATATTTCTGTTGGATGATCTGAGTGGTATTCATATTGTGACTCTCATGGAAGCAGAAATGTCACATGGGCTGATCACCTGGGTGAATTCTGACATCTTATGGATTGCTAAAGGCTGTAGTGCCAGGCTAAACCTTCACTGATTCCCTAGTAAATTTATCTAAACATTACTTATATGTAGACCTTTATTTGTGCTATTTCTGGAAATTGTATAGTCTCAAATTTTCTCTGTCACAAAAGAGCACGTGAATAAAAGCACTTTTTATTTGCCAGGCATTGGTCTAAGACTTTGCATACTTTAACTCATGTAATCCTTACCACAACATCAGGTAGATGTTAACTATTCCTGTTCTACAGATGAGGAAACTGAGGCTCAGAGACATTTAAATTACTTTCTCAAGACTGTATAGCAAGTAAATAGGAGAACCAGGATTTGAACTTGGGTAGTCTGAAGGAACATAATTCATCCTTAATTTGTCAGTTTTTGAAGCAAGAAATCCCATTTTCCTTATTACTAGTTTGTACTGTTTTGTGACAAAACATTGTCCTGTATGTTTAACCTTTTCTGACTAAACTTACATTTTTTCCCCCTAAACCTGCAGGAATATTGAAAACAGAAAAAAAAGTGAAATTGGAAGAAAAAAGCTCAACAACATTGGGTATGAACGGAAAGTATCTTTAAGCAAAAAGCATGGCAGAAAGTGGAGGACATAGTTTCTCCTTTACTTTTTGCCTGTTAATACTCATTTAGGTGTAAGTGTTCATCTGTTTTAGTATTTATTAGTGTTATTCAGCTCCAGATATAGATTAATTACATTTCTTGTAGTTTTTTATGTATTTTATGCAAGGGATGCTCTGAGAACTTCTGTTTTTAAACATCTCTAATGAAAATAATGGCTATTTAAAAATAAGTCTCCATTCTTGAGACTTAGATGTTAGATGATAAATTAAAACAGTGATTTTTTAAATACTCTCTTCCTTAACGTATCTTATAAAAAAATTACTGGGTTTTCTGCTATCTTTTTTGCCTTCTGTGCTATAATGATGACTAAGGCAGGGGATGATGGATGGAGCTTGGGTAACAACATGGATAAATACAATTGATAATTTTAGGTTAAACCATTCTGAGTTGGAACAATAGCTATGTGAAAGTAAAATTTATGAATTAATTTTAAAAATGTACTAGAATACTACTCTGACATCTCATTCCATTTTGTTAGAGTACACATGATAGAAAAAAGAGGTTTTACAATTTTGGAAAAATCATTTTAATGAAATCATTTTTTTTCTTGTGTTGCTAGCTTTTATCCTAGGACTCTCTTGGAAAGTATTGAAAGACTGAAGAAGTTGATTGGGGATTGACTTAAATTTTTTCTTTATTTATCCCAAAACAAAGATTTTTAAAAAATCTTGTATATTTTTTCATTAACTTATATATGAAAATGCTGAGACGCCTTAGTTGGGTCTTTTTTTAAAGTTATGGAGTTTAATTTTTTGCCACGTCAGGAAATTGAGTATATTACTCATTTAAAGATTTTAACTACTGTCTGTGTTAACTTTAAGGTGTCAGGAGTTGGGATTTCTCAACACTGCTAATGAAGATCCCCTCTTATAGCCCAGTAAGCTAATCAGGAGTTCCAGACTCATGACAGGAACAGTTTAATTGAATCCATCCACTCTGGGCAGGTGACTGGAATAGCTGATTAAAACATAAATGCTGCTTTTAGGTTAAACCACAAAGGAGCAACTCAAGACCAATCATGATTATTAAAAATGTTCATTTATATCATTTAGGAAAGAGAAAAGAAAAGGATAAAGAAAGAAAAGAGAAGAGAGACAAAGATCACTACAAACCAAAACAGAAGAAGAAGAAAAAAAAGAAAAAGAAATCTAAACAACATGGTAAGTATGGTAAAGTGGGCATTTCTACTTTTTAGAATTCTAAGAATTTTTCCTCTTTCTCTTTTCTTTTTTTACCAAAATGGAGGTATGGCAGGATCCCACCAGGTTGTTGAGAACTGGGAAGTTTCTGAAGCTTTCCTTTGTTTTGCTCATTTAAGAAAATACAACTCTTTTCTACAGTGGTTTATAAATTAGTTTTTGGAATTGATGAGAGACTTTTTATTTCTGGTAGTATGATGGGCTGGATACCCTTACCAGGGAACCTTTAGCATCCTGAAGGAATCAATCTAGAATTGTATACCACCTTAAGTTGGTTTTCACGAATGAGGGTGAAATAAGGTATGTTTAGAAACGTTGTTAAAGACCAAAAAAATTTGCTATCAACATTCTGTCTCTAAAAGAAATTCTAAAAGATACGTTTTTAAGGCAGAAGGAAAATGGCTACAAAAGGAAGATTTGAGATGCAGAAGAAAGAATGAGCAGAGAAAGTGTAAATATGCAGGCAATTCTAAACAATATATTGACAATATAAAATAGCTTGGTTTGTGGGGAAAAACAAAATGATACAGAACAGAAATACTTAATAGTTTGTAAGTTGAGAGGGGCATACTTGGATTTAAGTGTTTTTAAGCTCTTTGTGTTGTTTTAGAAGAATGAAGGAAATCTATTGAATTTTAGACTTGATTAGTTAAATCTACATGTTAAAATTTCTAACATGAATAATGAATGAGTAGAGGCATAGTGTATACTTTCCAAAATAGAAGTGGAAAAAATGAAAAACTAACTAAAGGAAGGCAATAAAATACAAATTTTAAAAGAAGAAATTAGGAATCAAATATATCAGTAATTATAGCTGTATTGAGATTATTTTTGTAAATTTGTTAAAATTTTTTTTTTAAAAGAAGCTTTGGATTACATAAATGTTACATCAAAAATACAGGGGATTCCCGTATATGCCACCTCTTCCCCTTCCCACACTTTTATCCATCAACAACACTTTTCATTAGTATGGTACATTTGCTAATATAGATGCACACATATTAAAGCATTGCCACTAACCATGGTCTATAGTTTACATTATGATTTACACTCCACTGTTCTATAGTTTCGACAAAATGTATAATGACCTGTATCCATCATTGCAATGTCATGCAGAACAGTTCCACTGTCCCCAAAATGCCCCATGTTAGACCTGTTCTCTCTCTCTCCCCTCAGATCCTCTGGTGACCACTGTCTGTATCAGTGTTTTAATTTCTTACATTACAAGAATAATTATAATTCTACTTCAGTCCATAAATAGATTTTTTTAAAGTCCAGTTCTTTGTTGTTATAAGAGACATAAGTAAAATGTAAGTATAAAGAGGATCGAGAAATGATGAAAATAAAAGGATAGAAAAAAATATGGTAAGTACTTCTAACTATAAGAAAAGCTAGAGTAGATAAATTAATATCAGATGAAATCAAGATTACAACAAAAACTATTCCTAGAGATAGGAGGTTGTCATACAGTGACAGAAGGTTTAGTTCACTATCTATCTCCCTAGATATAAAAATTCGGAATTTTATAACTGAAAATAGCAATCATTCTTTCTTAGTAGTAATTAATAGATTTTAAAAAACCTAAAATATATTCAGTAAGGCTAAGGAAAGTATTAAGAGCAAGCTGGTTTAATAGACCTATAAGAATACTGTACTCAGCAGCTACAGTGCACACACTTTTCTCAGACACGGATGTTTATTAAAATTGACCCTATGCTACAGTGTTAAGCAAATCTCAACACATTTTAGAGATTGGTATAATATAGACCATGGCTTCTGACAACATCTCTTTATCAAAAAGATAAATAGAAGAAGTGCCATATGTTTGAAATTAAGCAACACACTTCTGATTTATATAACTCATGGGTCAAAGAACCAGTCCAAATGGAAAAATAAAACAATTTTTAAGAACCTGAAAGAAGATGAAAATATTACACATCAAAACTCGTGGGATGTAGTTACAGTGGTACTTAGAAGAAAAACGAATAGCCATACATGTGCATGTTAGAAAAGGAGGATGAAAATTGGCTGAGCCTTTAGTTTAAGAAGTTAGAAAAAGAACAAGAATAAATCTAAAGAAAGTAGAAGTAAATAATAAACAGAGGAGCAGAATTTATTGATCTAAAGCAAAAGTATGTTAGGAGGAATAAAAAAATACCAGAATGAGTACTTTGAAGAAACTAACAAAATCAACATATTTCTGGGAGCACTGATTAAGAAAAAAGATAAAATGAATAAATACACAATATTAGAAATAAAAAAGGCATAATTACAGATGCTCCAAATGTTAAAAGGAAAGTAATATGAACAACTTTTTGCAAATAAATTTAAAAGATTAGATTAAATGGACAATTGTTAGTTCAAGTTGAAAATGACACAAAGGGCCTTCAAAAATAATGATAATATTTATTCAAACTGCATGATCATTACTCAAGTTTTTTGTGGTATTATGTCATACCTATAATTTTTACATTCATTAAACATTCAATAAAAACAGTTTTTAAAAATCTAAAGCCAGCTAGGTAATTTCATGGTCAGTAAGCATTGTTAGTAAATTATTCCGATTTTAACTTTCTCCATCCAAACATAACATCTGATTTTTCCACAGGATATGAATTTTCTACCTTCTCTAACTAAAAACTGCCAGAGTACTTGTGAAGTATTTGTGAAGAAAAGCTTGAGACCACTTCTCAGTGTCTCGAGCATTTCCAGGCCCTTCTTCTGCCTTCCAATGATTCTCTTCCTCACCCCCTTCATACATAGCTCTATTGAATCCAAACCAGAGATAACCAGTTAGGAAACAAAAAACATTAATTACAAATCCACGTGACTAATGAATGTCCTTCTGTGCAGAAATGAGCAGCTTTAAACCGCAGATAAAACTGTCATAAGAACTCCCAACCAACGAGAGGTGGCCTTCTTGGGGATTCCTGTGGCGACTCCAAGTGGTCAGTGAAGGGATGGCCAGCCTTTTAAGTCACCTTCTACTGCTTCAGCAAACTGAGTTCTGTACCAGTCCCTAGTAGCAGGCAGTGAATCTTAACTGCTAAAATGCCTGTGAAAGTGGGGAAAGAATAATGGGGAGAGGCTGAACAGGAATGAAATAAGGGGCTACCCTTGGTAGCAAAGTGAGAGATTGAGTTTGCAAGAATGGAGCAAGTAGTATCTTGAAAGAAAGAAGGGTGATGAGGAATAATAGGATAGACTGAGAAAAAATTGCCAAGAAAACTTGCACCTTAGAATTGAAATCAACCTTTGATTGTGGTATCCCTTTAAAAAGCCATTTTAAAGAAAATTAACACTTTAAGTGTTAGATATTTTTATTTTTTAGTTGGAAAGAGGCTTATATCTTTGTTTACATTTGAAAATTAGGCCTATAAATGAAAATCTTAACTTTGTGAGTAGAATCCTGGTAAATTCTGAAGGTACACAGAAGCATTGCTATTTATAAACAGCAGGTGTTGAGTCTGGTAATCACTAGTATGTTTGCAATTAATTATTACATTTGAGGAAAATTTAATCTAGGCTATTTACATTCATCTTGGAAGTGACACTTTTCCCCTGATGATTAAATTAGAGGAGTGGTCTTTAAGTTGAAAATCAGGGTTTAACATAACTTTTAAAATTTTAAGTGCATTTTAATTTTAAAGAATTCGTTTTACTACTATATGAGTTCCCTAGAATAATGTTTTTTAATCTATAATTACCACTGTGAGGGAATTTTTAAAATTATTTTTGATTGCCACTCAATGTTATTTTGCATATATCCTGCTGGAACTTAGGATGGACCAAATCTTATTCAAGCATTTTGCATGTATATTAGTTCATTTAATCCTCCTGTTACCCTTTATTGTGTGACCTGCTATCCCTATTTTCCAAATAGTTAACTAAAGCAGAGAGAGACTGAGGGAATTGTCCAAGGTCACACAGCTAGTAAGTAGTGAAGGAGATTCAAACTCATGCAGTCTGGCTCCAGAGTCTAAATTCTTAACCATCATTCTATGCTGCAAATCTTACTTCCTGTACCTTCAAGTTTGCATACTAGAATGTGTATTCTTCCCTTTAACAAGTTTTTAGTTTGTCTTTATTGGGTTACTGAGTTCTTATGTTTATCTCTTATATAAATGACACTATGAAAAATAGTAATTTAGTTAAGTAATTCTTTTTAATTACTCTGTACAGTAGTGGGTTAACACATGTTTTGACTTGCCAGAATTAATTTACAAGATACCAAACTATCAGTGTGTATGAGAAATCACCATATTGGGATTTATTTAAGATGATATCTTTGCCACTTTTTGGCTTTATTACTTTGAGTAGATCACTTCATCTTTTTGTTTTATGGATCTGTAAAGATGAGGAAACTGAGGCACATAGAAATTTAAAAAATAATAAGCTAGAAAAGAAAATCCTAAACATTTTATAGTAAAAACAAAAATTCCCTTCAAGGTCCTAGAAAGAAAGAATGTAAGTATGTAGTAAGAGTGATAAGAACCATATAAATAGCTACAGAAAGATGTATGTTAAGTGTGGTAAGAGTGGTACAGAGTAAATTCTGTTACAGTTTAGTGAATCTAGAGTGTCCAAGGAAGAGCTTTTATGTAGAAGATTCCATTTAATCTAAGCCTTGAAACATGGCAGTAGATTGGGTGGAGAATGCAAAGAAGTTTTGTTCATTTGCTAACATAACATAAAGAGATTAAATGCCAATAATGTTTTATTTTTAGCACCAAATTGGCATTTCCACATTTTTTTCACAATCAGACTCTACTTTTACTTTTGTGGTGGATAAGAGAGCATCTTTGAAGGTGGGGTACGTGGGTTCCAATCCTGGTCACAATACTGATACCTGGGTGACCTTCAGCAGGTAAATAGCTTGCCTACGTTCTCTAAACCTCAAGCCCATTACCTCTAAAATGGAAGGATAGTTTCTTTTATAGATAATACCATAAGGCTTAACTAAAGGTAATCATTGTAAAGTACTTAGCATAGTACCAAGCATTTAATAAATGTCCTTCCCTTGCCTGCTTCTGAATAGCACGTGTTGGGCAAACTGCAGATTCATGTTACTGTGCAGCTGTGAGAGGCAGACTAACACAGAGATACTCAGAGATGGCTCTGTAGTCTGGCAGCATCAGCATTACCTGGGAGTGTCCCCACTCTTGCTCTACTGGGGTGAGGCAAGGGAATCTGCAGTTTGTATACACTTTAAAATTTGAAATCTACTGCAATCCATGTTGGTTAAGATTCAGGCTTCTGTGGTCAAGCTGTCTGGGTTTGAATGCTGGCTTTGCCGCTATAGGTGTGTATCCTTGCACAATTTTCTTAACTGTTTCTGCCTCAATTTTTTACTTATAAAATAAAGGTAACAGTTGTACCTCACTTACTGGATGATTGTGAGGATTAAAAGAGTTAATACACATAAACAGAATTATGTTAGACACATAGTGAGCCCTCAAGTGTTAGCTATGTTGTATTTATGGTAACCACTGTATTAGTTTTCCATTGCTGCTATAACAAATTACTATAATCAAGGGCTTAAAAACAACATAAATTTATTATCATTAAGTTCTGGAGATCAGAAGTCCAAAATAAGTCTTGCTGGGCTAAAATGAAGGTGTTTTTAAGAGACTAGGGGAGAATCCTTTGTCTTGCCTTTTCCAGCTTCTGTAGGCCACTCACCTTCCTTGGCTTATGGCCCTCTTCCATCTTCCAAGCCAGCAGTGGCCATTTGACTCTTGCTCACATTGCATCACTCTGACCCTGTTTCTTATGCCTTCCTCTTTCATTTTTAAGGACCCTTGTGATTACATTGGGTCCACCCAGATAATACAGGATAATTTCCTTATTATCAGGTCAGCTGATTAACAACCTTAATCCCATCCACAACCTCAGTTCCCTTTGCCATGTATCCTAACATATTCACAGATTCTGGGGATTAGGACCTGACATTTTTGGGGGGTGAGGTGGAGAGCATTAATCAGTCCACCACAACCACTGACTTCAGTTGGTCACTCAGTATCTACCAGTATTGTTACTACCCTTCCCTTGTAAACTTGCTTTTTCCACTACCTTTCCTCAACTTTTTCATTCTTTTCTACCTCTTCTTAATTTCTTACCTGCCTAAGTTAATTCCCTTCACCTCACAGTGACTTGAAATAGAAACCATTGTCCATTCACCATATTACTACATACTTACCTATGTCCATTTTCTCTTCCTCTTCCTCTGTTAAAACAGAGAGAGTGTTTTTCTATTCTTAAAATTTGGGCATTTCTCACCCCCTTCCTCTTCTGCATTTTATTTTACTTTATTTTTTTATTTTTAATATATGTATTTTCACATAGTGCAGCCAAATTTCTCATTTTTCTCTTTATTTTTTTACCTCTCCCCTTTCTGTCTGCCTCCCCTTCCCAATTGTCTGCTCTCTATATGTTCTTCTGTGTTTGCTTGTGTTCTTGTCAATGACACTGGGAATCTGTGTCTCTTTTTGTTGCATCATCTTTCTGTGTCAGCTCTCCATGTGTGCAGCCCCACTCCTGGGCAGGATGCACTTTTTTCGTGCGGGGAGCTCTCCTTATGGGGCGCACTCCTTGCACATGGGGCTCCCCTATGTGGGGGACACCCCTGTGTGGCACGGCACTCCTTGCACTCATCAGCACTGCACATGGGCCAGCTTCACCACACGGGTCAGGAGGCCCTGGGTTTGAACCTTGGACCTCCCGTGTGGTAGGTGGATGCTCTATCCATTGAGCCAAATCGGCTTCCCGTCTCCTGCATTTTAGATTCCTGTATTTGAAGAGTAGGACCTCCCATCTTTAAAAAAAAACCCTCTGACTCCACATTCCTTCTTTGGTTTCCCCTCTTCATTTACTCTCCAGTCCCATCTTGTAAGTCCTTTTCATCACTAATTTGCTCCATCCAGAAACATGGAAATCAACCTCTAAACACTCTCTCAGCTCTGTACATCTATTCTCTAATATCTCTACTTCTAAATTTTCATCTCAACCATTCCTAGCCATGATCATCTTTTGCCTAGACTATCTCTGAACTGGTTTCCCCACTTCTTGTTCCTCCCTGCACTCCATCTCCATTCCACAGCTCCATCGTTCTTTTAAAAATGTAGTTAGAGCTGAGTCAAATCCCGCTCCCTCTTTTCTTTGAATGGTGTTTTACTGCATTTGTGATAAAACTTAGAAACAATAATATCTTTAAATTGATCTGGCTCCTGTCACTCCAGCCTCATTTCTCACCTCCCTCACTGTATTCCAGGTACAGTGTGTTGTAGTTTGTCAAATGTGTCATGTACTCTTCTGCTTTAGAGCTTTCCCTTATTATGCCTGAAATCATACTCTTCCCTGCTCCCCCCTCTCCTCACCGCCATCAGCTGTGTGTGGCTTCTCTTTCACACATTTCTGTGACTCATCCCAAGCTAAGGAGAGCAGAACTTTGACCAGTTAATTTCATTCAGGGATTTTGTTGCTGAAGGAGTTACTGATCAAGTTATAACTATAATAATAGGCATGCTAGACATCATAAGAACCTCCTTACGAATTGAAATGGTTAATTTTCATTTTGTACATCTTACTGCAGACGTATTTGTGATTATGATAGAAGGGTAAAAACCCCTTTATTTTTCCGGACTACTTAGCAAAAGAGTTTATTGGTACCAGTTAGAACATGGTGAATCCCACTATGTCTATACCATCTGTGGTATATTTCCATATGGTGTTCTTACCAATTTATCCAATACGTAAAGATCCAGCTATTCATGGATGAGAAGAGAAAGTGGCGGCATGGTTATTTTATGTGTGCTAAAAATGGTTTTCTCATGATTTTTGTAGGGACCATTCTTGATTACTTGAGCCTTTATTAATATTTCTCTGTGTTTTTTATATTGCAGATTATTCAGACTATGAAGACAGTTCTCTAGAATTTTTGGAAAGGTGCTCTTCTCCACTAACCCGATCTTCTGGGAGTTCTCTGGCTCTGAGAAGCATGTTTACGGAGAAAAATACAGCCTATCAGTACCCAAGGGCAATTTTGTCAGTTGATCTTAGTGGTGAAAGTATGTGTAACCCAAGTAATGCTTAAAAAAAGACTTGAGATTCTTAAATGTGGAACTGAGAATAAAACATTATTGAATCCTTGCCTTAGTCAGGCACATAATTTTAAAAGTTTTTATATAAATTAATGTGAAAATCTCGTTATTAGATATATGAACTGCTTTTTAACTTATGTAAAGTAGAATTGCCTTTTATGCTTAGTGATGGGAGAGATGGCAAGGAAACTTGTCTACTATATATCAGGTACTCTGATAGAGGTTTTTACATACATTTTCTTGTTATTTCCTCACCTCCAATTTATAAAGTAGATATTGTTATCCACATTTTTATAGATGTTTTTTGTAGATGTACAGAGGCTAATACTATATAGTATTAGTGTAAAACGAATGTAGTACTAGAAAAAATTCAAAGCCAGGCCTCTCAACTCCAGAGATAATGCTTTTTTTACTAATCATTTGTTATAGTCTTAAAAATGCACTTCGAATTCCTGATTATAGATCAGTTCAATGATTTGAAACCAGTCAAATATTAGACACCCCGAGGTAGACAGAAGGCCACTTCAGTGGGCGGAAAGAGCATTAGTGTTGGAATCTGACAAATTTTTCTGCAAGTCTGGTCCTGAGATTGGAGCAGATTGAGGACGTCTACCTTCTAAGAGAAGAGACTGTCAGCATGATGGCAGTGACTTGAGACTAGTGCTCCAACACAGTAGGCACCAGAGTCAGGGAAGAGGGATAAGGGGCAGGTCTTCATCTCATATGGGTGAGCTACTTCTGTGCTCTCCTTTTCAGTGCCGGAATTTTAGATACTAGGTTAAACGTTTTCTTCTGTACTCTTATAACCTCTTCCCTCCCATGTTTCACTCCTTTCTAGTTCACTGTGGGAAAAAAAAAAGCATGTTTGTCCCTTTACCCTGAAACCAAACACACAGTGCTTTTAAGATTTTAATAAATAAAATTTGGGGAAATGGAAGGGAGGAAGGATTAAATTACTGCAACCCTCCTCCCCATACTGCTCTCTTTTCCAACAAACACAAGTCCCCCTTTTCCCATTTGGTTCAGTGGTTTTTTTATCCCCCCCACGACTGCGGCTTTTTTGCATGTTGTCTGCTCTCTGTGTCCATTCGCTATTTGTTCTTCTGTGTCTGTATTTATTTTTATTTCCCACCCCCCCTTGTGGCTTGCTTGCTGTCTGTTGCTTTGTGTCCATTCACTGTGTGCTCTTCTACATTTTGTCTCCCTTTTTTTGTGGCATCACCTTTCTTAGTTGGCTCTCCACAGCGCCTGTGGTCTGGGCGGCGCTCCACCGCATGTGGGCGAGCATGCCTTCACAAGGAGGCCCCGGGACGTGAACTCTGGGTCTCCCATTTGGTAGACGGGAGCCCAACTAGTTAGCCACGGCCACTTCCCTGGTCCAGTGATTTTTAATCCCAGATGTATCTTATAATCACTGTTGTTATGTTTTTTAAGTAAACCAATACTGGATCCTACTTCAGAGCACAGTTGAATGAGACTTTCTTGGCAATGGGGTGGTGAATCCTAGGCAAGATCCGATCAGCTTCTGAGTGCTTGTGTGGGACAATGGGAGTTGAGAATCACAGAGTGACAGTCATACTGTGAGCTGTCAAGGTCTGAAGATGGGCTCTTGTTACAGGCTGATGGAGAATGGCTGTTTATATCTGGGCTAGCAGTTTTTGCTGGAACTATAACCCTTGAAAGAGGGGGAGAAAAGAGTGTCGTAGAAATGCACTCTCAATTCTGCCTTGTCTTTGCCCTGGCATTTACATTATGAGGATTGAGCTATGAGAAAGAAAGCGGATGTTAATAAGGGTCAGATTTCTTAGGCCAGAGGTTCTCAACCTGGAGCCAGTTCTGGAGGGCTTGTTAAAACACTGATATCTGTGACTCAGCTACAGAATTTCTGATTTCTGATAAGTTTCCAGGTGATGCTGATGCTGCTGGTCTGGGAACCACACTTTAATATAAATACTGTCTTAGGAGACAGTTGGTAACAGAAGGTAACTGGTGTTGCTGTAGCTGCTCAAGAGGAACCATTGTTCCAGGTGGCATTTAAAATGTACAGGAGAACTATTACTTGGTTTTCTTATGTAACTTTCAACCTGGTGATTCCTTTACTCAATACCTAGAATTCAGCCAGATATATGTATAATGCTTGGGAATTAGTTGCTCATACTGGATTTTCTGCCAGTATGTAAGATTTGCTTGTTAATACCATACTTCTTGGTTATTGTGGTCTTAAAGATATATATGAGATTCACACTAATTCCTTTCAATGATACAGCTTTTGTTTTTTTTTTAAAGATTTTATTTATATCTCTCCCTTTCCTCCCCCCCACCCCCACCCCAGTTGTCTGTTCTCTGTGTCCATTTGCTCTGTGTTCTTCTGTGTCTGCTTCTATTTTTGTCAGCAGCACTGGGAATCTGTGTCTCTTTTTTTGTTGCGTCATCTTACTGCATCAGCTCTCCGTGTGTGCAGCTGCCACTCCTGGGCATGCTGAACTTTCTTTTCACGCTGGGTGGCTCTCCTTACGGGGCGCACTCCTTGTCCATGGGGCTCCCCTACGCGGGGGACCCCCCTGCATGGCAGGGCACTCCTTGCACGCATCAGCACTGCGCATGGGCCAGCTCCACATGGGTTAAGGTGGACCTCCCGTATAGTAGGCAGATACTCTATCCATTGAGCCAAGTCCGCTTCCCTAATGATACTGTTTTAAATTAACTTCATTAACTTATCATTGCCATCCATTTAATAACCTATATGCTACTGCAACAGCATTTGAAAATGTTGCTCCGTGATCTAGCTTGCCTTTTTGAAACATGAGCATTGCATCCAAGAAAGCCTGAGAGGAAAGGCTAATTATGGATTTAAGCTAGCAAGATTATGAATGGATGAAATTTCTCAACTAGGTTTTCAGAACTAGTCGTACTATTAATATTAGAAAGATTTTCCATATCTAATTGATTTACTTCTTGCTCCTTGAATATTTTCAGGTATTTATCTACCATTATGTCACCTCTCCTGACCTTACTTTTACCCAAATGTCCTAAGGCCCTAAAGAGAATAAAACATTTATTTATTTTTCTATAAAATATTAACCCTTAATAAATCAAACATTCTAAAACAGTGAGTCAGGAAAAATAAATTAATCAAGATTTGAAGTGGATAGAAGGAACATTAAGTCATGTGGAACGTGAAATACCATGAATAGGTTGAATTCAGCCGGCTTCTATCGGGTCTGAGTCTAAAAAGGAAATTTTCTTTGTATATTGACTCTCCCTTCTCTCTTCCACGAACATTCTGTCATGCCTACTGTATTTGTCAGGTGTCATTCCAAGCACTGGGGAAGGTAGCCTTCAGCAATGCAGAGTCCTTACTGTCATGGATTCTGACATTTTAGAAAGGGGAGATAAATAAGAGACAGGTTAAAGAATAATTCTGAATGTGACTGGAGGACAGGACAGTGAGGTAGAAAGAGACAGCCTCTGTCAATCAGAAATCTTTAGTATAATGTACTCTGTAATTTTTTTTTTTTTGCCTTTGCCATAAATAAACATTTCCTTATGTTCGCCTCAACTTTCCCTCTGAATTGTAAGTTGAGTGGTGCCAGACAAAATAGTACCACAAATCTGAATCTTGGCATTTAATCAAGTTGTAGTGGTCTTTCCTATAATCTAGTTGGTAAATATGCTTAAGTTTTTTAAAGGAATTTTATCAGATTGAAATAAAGTTAAAAAAAATTCCTTAGGGAACTCATGATACCAGTTTCAGAAACACTGATGAAATCTTTCCCAGGCTTTAGAGTCAAGCAATCCTGGTATTCAGTCTGGCTTTATCACTGCCTGGCTACATTAAACTGATCAAGTTATATATCTGTTCTTAAAGGACATAGTATGCTAGCTGGTGAATATTAAATGCAATGGTACTTGATACTAATACTATTAGTAATAGTATTATTGGTATTAGACCTTAGACAAATTCCTTAACCTGTCTGTCTTATCTCTGTAAGACAAACAGTAAAACTTGTTCTCCTTACAACCCAGGACTTTTATGAAACTCAAAAATATTTGTGAAAGCATTTGAAAACTTTGCAAATTTACATTAATATAAGAATTAGCCATGACCTCTGTAAGTACCAAGACTATGGAATACTTATAATATGAGATGCATTAAGATATAAAGTAGTTACATTTGTTTCAGCTTCAAAAATTTTCTTTATCCAGAGACAATACTCTATTATCATTTGTTTGCCCACCTTTTTTAAGCGTTTGGTAGCTTATTTTTAATCTTCCTTAATTCCTTCCTTTTTAGAAAGTGAAAAAAAATATGCTTTCCTTTGTGTTTATTCTAGACTTATCAGACATGGAATTCCTAGATGATTCTTCAACAGAGAGTTTGCTTCTTAGCGGGGATGAGTACAATCAGGACTTTGATTCAACCAATTTTGAAGAATCTCAGGATGAAGATGATGCTCTTAATGAAATTGTGCGGTGTATTTGTGAAATGGATGAAGAGAATGGCTTTATGATTCAGGTAACTGAATCATTTATTTCAGTCTTAGAGTACTGAATTATTTATTTCAGGAACTCAGCAAGTGTGTTGTAGCTTTTGTTTTATCGTTTTGCTTACCATCCTATTGAAAACATAGGTTTCTAGCTTATTAACGTGTTTAAAATCTTAGTAGTAATGATTAGGAAATCTCTTCAATGAAGTACACAATTGCCTTATTTCAGGGTCCCTATCCCTTTACTAGGGTATTTAGATTGAACCTTTCAAAGCCGAAATTCTTTGCAGGAGCCATTAAGGTGGGTGAGCCTCCATGTTGAATTGTAAACCATAGTGATCCTTTTCTGAACTACTGCTCTTAATCCATGTTTAAGAATTTACATTATACAGTCACCTTCATTGAACAGAAACTGAAACAGATGTTTTCAGTATTCTCAGATTAAAGGAAAACTTTGCTACAAGGGTTTAACCGTTACAAACAACCTCTTACTGTAGGAAGGGTATGTTTAGGAAAAAAGGAAACAGCCTGTATTTTGTGATGGCGTGTGGAATATTCAGAGAATTTAGTTACAGGGTGACAAAAGAGAAAGTTCCTTTTGTTCTTGCTCTTTCATTGGATTTCTTAAGGGAACTATAAATTTATAGGCTCACCACTCAGGTTGTACTTTCAGAGGTCATTACTATGGACTACAACCTTTTTTTTAAAATTTCTGTACTTTAATATTAAAGCAATTTTTAAAAATATTACACATGCAATTTTCTAAAAATCAATGGGAAATAGACAAGGGATATTTTTAATGACTTTTTAATCATTTAAGTGATTTATCAAAGACCATTTTAAAAGTTAACAACGAATAGGGACATTCTTGAACTAGTTGACTGTTTCAGGGATAAAATTCATCAGAAATTATGGCTTGCTTTTGTTATGTGAAATAAGAATTTAACTGGTAATAGCAGCTGGAGAACAAACCAACTGATTAAGAAGAAGAGACTGTCTTTATTTCTAGTGAGTACCCATAATGATTGTGAGCACTCCTCTGTTTTCTGGCAGTGTGAAGAGTGCCTGTGTTGGCAGCACAGCGTGTGCATGGGGCTACTGGAGGAGAGCATCCCAGAGCAGTACATCTGCTACATTTGCAGAGATCCTCCTGGTAAGGCTTTTCTTACTCTGCCATTTACAAGATACATAAATAGCTTATTACTTGTTCCTTATTATATCAGTAATTAAACCCCATTCTTTGTCAGTCAGAACTCTGCTTCAGTATTAAGGTGTTCATGTATTATCTCTGTTTGTTATGTCACTCTTTGTTATTCATATTTTTCATTTAATTACTTAGGTAAGAACATTAGCATAAATTTATCAACAAAATTACTACCTTGGAAGTACTACTACTTAGAAGCGCAGAGTTCTGTTTTTTTCTTGGGAAGAATTAGCCTCTTTGTGTGCCTCTGCGTTGATTCCTAGCCAGGTTTACTTATGGCTATATGAATGGTTCAGTATCCTGAAATTGTACTTCTCCTGCCATAATTTTGAAAAATTCTCTAGTAATGCTGCATATACAGATAATTTTAGAGCAGGATGGGGTCTTCAATATCATCTGGTCCATCCCTTTTTTTTAATGATGAGGCAGCTAAGGCACAGATAGTCACATGCCTTGTGCAAAAGGATAGCACCAGGCGTGGCACATGTCTTTGGTCTGCTAATCCATTGTACTTTCTACTTGGTGCCTTCTTCCATGCCAGAGGCTCATTGAGTAGCAAGTTCTGCATATTGTATCCACTTTTAGCTTCTGAGGCAGAACATAGTTGTTTCTGCAAACAGGCAGTAGGTAGTCACAGGTGAAAAGATAGTGAAAGAGCTATGTGAATGTAGAGGTTCATTCAGCAGCATTTATTGCATGTTTGCTATTTGCCAAGCACTGGTAAGATGATTGATTCAGGCCTTGCCTTCAACCATCCCATAGTAGTGTAGGGAGCACAGACAGAGAAGCAAATAATTATATTAGGATATAATTAGGGTTACCATTGTTAATATAGGAGTCTGTAAGGTCACAGACATGGTGGGGAGGAGGAGTCCCTGCTCACTCAACTAGAACTCTTTGTTTTATCCAGTAAAAAACAAAGGTTAGTGAGAGAAACAGGAACCACAGTCTAGTTTCTCTCTAGCCTTTTAATTTTTTTGAGAGGACAGATGACTCATTCATTAGAGTAGATAGCAGTATTCCTTTGTAGGTGTGCCCTGCCATTACTTATGCTCCCGGTGGCTGTTGTCACTCGTGGAAAGGCACGCTGAAAGTGGGAGGTGCTCTTACAGTGTTGCCTCCAAATTCCTCCTCTTGAATCTGCTCTTAGTGCTAGAGCTTGCCTTGCTGAGTAACTTTAGTAGGGTAGAATTTGAAGGAAAATCAGAATAAGTGGAATGCTTTGTAATTTTAATATCCATTTCATCTACAGGTCAGAGATGGAGTGCAAAATACCGTTATGATAAAGAATGGTTGAATAATGGGAGAATGTATGGGCTATCATTTTTAAAAGAAAATTATTCTCATCTCAATGCCAAAAAGATAGTTTCCACGCATCACCTGCTTGCTGATGTCTATGGCGTTACGGAAGTACTACACGGGTTACAGCTGAAAATTGGAATACTAAAGTAAGTAAAGAATGACAAAAGGAGGATCATCTTAATATAAATTTTCATCAAAACTAAGTTTGCCTTTGAAGGCCAAAAAAAAGAGATCTTTTTATAAAGCTTAATTTTTTAAAAAAGGAAACATTACCTTTTTGGATGAATAGCTGCTTCATTCTTACTGTCCTAGTCTAGGAGGCATGGTTGAAGATAGAGCATCAGATATTTCAAAAGATTTTAATCCCTGCCCCACTATTTTGTGAACTCAGCACATACACAAAATTAAGTGTAAGTTGCTGTGGTGAACCCTTTATTTTGTGTCCTCCTTCAGGAATGCTGTCAAGATTAAATAAATTCTAGGCAGGCTGAGTATATTTTTAAATTACCTTAAGATTTAACTTGTTAGGGACAAAAAGAGCTGTCAGATCATGCACTCTGTCCCTCTGCTATGCACCAAAGTATATTTTAATCATCCCAGATCATTTTCCCTTAAAATAAAAGAACGTGAATCTCCCTGAATAACATATTAGAATATTCCTAAAATTTTCTTAAATTCCTTATTTTCCATTCTTCCCAATTCTTAGCTACATTAAAAAAAAAAAATATCAAAGTAGGATAATTCGTATGATTTTCTTCATTTTGACTCACTTGCCTGAGCTGGACCCTTGGCCCTTCCCCTCTTTCTGCCCCATCTTTGTGTCTCCCACGTTGAGTTGGTAACATAGTCTGTCTATCCACTGCTGTTCCTTCATTTTATTGAGTCCATTCCCACCTTTCTCTTCTTACTGGTCCTGTCATAGTCCAAGCTGATGATTTTTGTATGAACAATTGTAATATCTTCTTATTCTCTTTCGGTTTATCCTTCATACTATTGCCAGTGTGATATTAGTAAAAGATAAAATGTGAGCTTATCTCTCTTTGGCTTAATATACCAGTGTCTTCCCTGTGCCCAGTGAACAAAGTCTACATTTTTAGCCTATACTCTTAGTCCTTCCATGATATATATTCTGCCTACCATTTATTTTCCCCCCAACCCACCCTATTTTTTAAACAAATCAATTTTATTGATACATATTAATAAAGCATACAGTTGATCCAAAGTGTACAATCAGTGGTATTTGGTATAATCACATAGTTGTGCATTCATCACTTCATTTTTAAAGCATTTTCATTATTTCAATGATAATAATAAAAAACAGACAAGGAAATTCCTCCCTTCTCAGTCTCTGTTTCCCCTGCTGTACATAGCTGCTGTTTGTGGCCATATATAGAATTCTTGCTTTCAGCACATTAAATACATTTTCCCACAGCCTTCTTGGCTCCCTGGTTTCCAATAAGAAACTGGCCTATAATCTTATTGAATTTCCCTTGTATGTGACATGTTGCTTCTCTCTTGTGGCTTTTAGAATTATCTCCTTATCGTTGGCATTCAGCAGTTTGATTATAATGTGTTGCAATGTGGGCCTGTTTGGGTCTATGCTGTCTGGAATTAGTTGAATATATATTGATGTCTTTTGTTAAATTTGGGAAGTTTTCAGTCATTATTTCTTTGAACAGTCTCACTGTCCCATTCTTTGTTCTCCTTCTAGGACTCCTACGTTGTATATATTGGTATACTTGATGGTGTGCCACAGGTTCCACAGGTTCTGTTCATTTTTCTTTGTTTTCTCTTTCTGCTTCTCAGACTGGATGATTTCAGTTTTCTTTTAAGTTCACTGATTCTTTCTTCTGCTAGTTCTAAAATCTGTTGGTGAATCTCTTTAGGAAAATTTTCTTCATTCTGTTACTGTGGTATTTACCTTGATTTGGTTTCTTTTCATAATTTCCGTTCTCTGTTGATACTCTGTGTTCATCTATCTTTTTCCTAATTTCTGTTAGCTCTTAAGCCCATGTTTTCTTTAGCTCTTTGAGCATATTTAGGACTTTTTTTTAAATTTCAAAGTTCTGTCTGATATGTCCCAGGTCTGGTCCTCTTTGATGCTTTCTAATACTTTAATCTTCTTTGCTGCGCCATCTCTTCCTATTTCCTTACATGTTTGTAATCTTTTGTTGAAACCTGGACATTTTAATCTGTTGTTGCTAGAAGTTTAGACTCTGAGGTGCCTGTTCCTTATGCTTATATCCAGCTAGTATTATGACAGAGCTTTCCTTGAATGTCAGGAGTTAACAAAAAAGGAAACACCTTTCTTTGAAGATTGATGTGTTCCACTGTGTTCCTTCAGAGCTTATCAATACAGTGAATTTAGAGAATAGCTCAAGGCCAAAGGGTAGGGACTTAGCCTTTGTACAAAAGCATTTGTCTCTCCTTCCCTAGGAGTCCCCCTGTTTACAGTGTTCTGAAGGTCCAGGGCACTACACTGTATGTCACATAGTTAGCAATCCCTTGCCTGAGGCAGCCACTTGACTGCTTTCCCACAACCTTCTTTTTTTCTTTTTTTTAAAAACTAAATCTTAAAGATTTATTTCAGTGCCAGAGATATGCAAAAGAGATTTAGGTCCAGAAAACAAGCTTATAAAATGACATGGATATTGTGACATGTGAGAAAAGTTGTGAGAAATTACATTTGATTTATTTTGATCAACTTCTAAAGTTTGTGAATAGAGAAAAATTTTATTCCAGTAGATAAAATGTTTATCTCATATTTTCTGGAATGTCCAAAAAATTGTCCAAGCAGAACCAAAATTCAATAGAACTTTTATTGGATCCATAATCCCCAGAACAGTTATTTTCAGCCTCTTTTATTAGGTATGGGACTAGGTGAGGAATAGGAAGGAACATTCATCCATGTGACAGTTGTACCACTTCCAAAACCCTTCTAGCTCTTGATAGTCTACATTTTTAAAAAGTCTGCTTATCAATAGAGTCTAAAGAATATACTTTAGACCAACACAACTGGCCATAGTATTTTTTTAAACAAATCAATTTTATTGATATATATTAATAAAGCTTACAGTTCATCCAAAGTGTACAATCAGTGGTATTTGGTATAAGCACATAGTTGTGCATTTATCACTTCCATCATTATTAGAGCATTTTCATTATTTCAATAATAATAAACAACAAACGCTCTAAAAAATTCCTCACCTCTCAATCTCTCCACACTTCCCCCACTGTACATAGCTGCTGATTCTGGCTCTTCTATCCAAAGTGTATTATCAGTGGCTCTTAGTATAATCACAATTTTGTATATTCATTGTCTCAGAATTTTAGAACAATTTCATTACCCCAAGAAGTGAATAAGCATTCCTGTCTCTTCACATTCTTTCCAACATATACAGTTTTCTGACTTTTAACAGTGGCCAATCTAATAGGTATGAAATGACATCTCATTGTAGTTTTGATTTGCATTTCCCCAATTGCTAGTGATGTTGAACATTTTTTCATGTGTTTCTTCACCGTTTGTATTTCTTCTTTGGACAGTTGTCTTTTCTAGTCTTTTGCCCATTTTTTTAGTCAGATACTTTGTCTTTTTATTGTTGAGTTGTTTGATCTTCTTATATATCATGGATATTAAACACTTATCAGTTATGTGGTTGCCAAATATTTTTTCCCATTGCGTTGACTGCCTTTTCACCCTTTTTACAAAGTCCTTTGAGGTGCAAAAGTGTTCTTTGTTGCTCATGTTTTGGGCATCAGATTTAAGAAACTACTGCCTACCACAAGATCTTGAAGGTGTTTTCCTACATTTTCTTCTAGGAGTTTTATGATTGTTTTTATATTTAAGTCCTTGATCCATTTTAAGTTAATTTCTGTATAAGGTATGAAATAGGGGTCTTCTTTCTTCCTTTTGGATATGGGTATCCAGTTCTCCCAGCACCATTGTTCTGGCCCAGCTGCACATTTGCCTGCACACCAGGCAAGTTTGGGGCAGGTCCCTCAGACCCCACTAGACAGACTGGGCTAGACATACATACTCCCAGTGTGCGCACAAGGGTTGTTATTCTATTCCTTCTGGAACTGGCACCAGGGATCCACACAGTGAGGGGTAGGGGTATCAGAGGGGGCCAGCCAGAGTGCCAGGAGATCCTACCACTTTTAAGTAGCCTTTTTCTTGATTCTTTCTTTGCTTATCCTATTGCTGTAGTCCTTTAACCATTTTTTGGAACTTTGAGAAAGATGTTTCTGGCAGTTCTTGCTGGTTGTTTCAAAGCTGCTTTGGGGGATGTAGCCCTAAAATGTCTCATTCCACCATCTTAATCGGGGCCTGGATCTTTGCTAAGGATTTTAACTGGGCCGTTTTTACCTCTTCTGCCTGTAGGCTTTCTTTATGAAGGTGGGTATTTCTAATGATAATAGTAATTTTTATTATGTCTCCTATTTATTCAAGTACTAATGTCAGAATTTGTTTGGTGCTTTCTTAAATTTCATATAATCCTTCCAATAAACCTGAAAAATAGATCTTCATTTTGTAAAAGGGTAGTCAAAGACAGCAGTTTTATAACTTGGCCAGTCTACTCAGTGGTGTGGCTTGATTTAACTCATTGGACTAGTGGAATATAAAGGCAGCTTTCTTTCTACTATGCCTTTTATTAGATTAAGAATTTTACTGTTTCCTGGATATTAAATTGTTAGGGATCCAAAAGATGAAATTCGTAATTTCAGGAAAAATACTTGGATATTATTAGAAGGAAACTAATTTGACTTCTGTTATTTATCTAATTTAGAAATTAATAATTCACAAACTTTTAAATTTTGTACACGTTGATGACCTGAATTTGTCATGAGGAAGTATCATCACTTTATAATTGAATAAAGGTTTTAAATATGCTCATATAGGGAAGCGGACTTGGCCCAATAGATAGGGCATCCACCTACCACATGGGAGGTCCGTGGTTCAAACCCTGGGCCTCCTTGACCCATGTGGAGCTGGCCCATGCGCAGTGCTGATGCGCGCAAGATGTGCCGTGCCATGTAGGGGTGCCCGCCGCATGGGGGGAGCCCCACGCACAAGGAGTGCACCCCGTAAAGAGAGCTGCCCAGCGCGAAAGAAAGTGCAGCCTGTCCAAGAATGGCACTGCACAAACGGAGAGCTGACACAACAAGATGACACAACAAAAAGAAACACAGATTCCTGGTGCTGCTGATAAAGATAGAAACGGTCACAGAAGAACACGCAGGAAATGGACACAGAGAGCAGACAACTTGGGGTGGGGGCAGGGGAAGGGGAAAGAAATAAATAAAAAATAAATCTTTAAAAAAATATATGCTCATAGATACAGAAGATCTCTTATAATTAAAAATAATGAAACAGAAAAATCAGAAAAAGAAATGCAAATATCAAATAATATGAACTATCAGAATTAAACTCATTTTTGCTTTTCTTTGTGAGTATTATTTCATTAAAATCCTGAGAACTTACATTTGGATGAAATATTGGGGTGCGTTAACCTGCAGTATAATTTTCCTTTTATTTTGAGTGCCTGATTTTTCCAACCATGGTTCCCTTGTGGGTGGTCCAGGTCTTCAATCGACAGGTGGAAAGATGCCAGTGTAAGTCAGGTGCACTCAGCACACATAGGTTTGTGTAAGAGTTAACTGTTCTGAATTTTATAATGATACTGAAGTTGTTACTGGATTTTTATCCTGAACTGACGTTTCTCCAACATTGCTTTTAGGAATAAACATCATCCTGATCTTCATCTTTGGGCTTGTTCTGGGAAGCGAAAAGACCAAGATGAAGTAATTGCTGGGATAGAGAAAAGAATGACAGTGCAAGACATAGTTAATCTAAGAGAAAAGACATCTCATGTTCAGAACCATAAAGAACCAGTTCGTTTGCCTCTAAAAGTGGAAGGAACTTACATAACAAGTGAGCACAGCTACCAAAAGCCTCAAAGTTTTGGTCAAGACTGCCAATCTCTTGCAGATCCTGGGAGCTCAGATGATGACGTTAGTAGTTTTGAAGAAGAACAAGAATTTCATAGGAGTGATAAAAACCATTTACAATACTCAATAAAAGAAGATGGAATGCCTGAAAAGGTAAAGCTGGCTCGTTTGTCTTTGCTTGGGAAAAAACCATAGAACAACATTGAAAAATTTTACAAAATAAAAGACTGCATTCCCGGGTTTTACTTAAATTGCCAAGTTGACAAGCACCTTGTCAGGATGAAGAAATTGTTTATTTTTCTAAGAGAAAATATTGGCTATTTGAACATTTAAAATTTTCCCTAATTTGGAATAGTAATAATTCAATAAACTTTTGCTCTCAGAAAAATTTTAATTTTATAAGCACCCTTAGATGCCTCCAAAACAAACATGAGCCACAATTTATTCCAAATGTAACTGTGTGAGTAATTGAAAGTGAATATAGTTGTGTGAATATATTAATAAAAATTTGTCTTTTTTTCCTATGTTTTAAGATAGCACCTTTTAAAAATTTTAGCAGTGTTTATAAAAGCATACCACTTCCTTTATGTGTAAGCTGAATTCTCACAGCCCTATGCACTTTGAATATTTATTTATTATCCACTTGGATTATCTTAGAGATGTTCCTTCATTAAAAAATTTTTTATTTCTCAATTAGCTATTGGCACTTTAAAATTAGTTCTTTATTTTTCTGGCCTCTTTATCAAGTTGTCACTATATATAAATACTTAACTGAATTTGGGGTCCATAATATTTCATGAAATGTGTGGTAAATTATTTTATCAGATAATGTCCTTATGAAATGAGTTCTCTCTCACCAATCCAAGTTCATATTTTGTGTCTATGTGTTAAGCAATTTGTACTCAGGAAGATTTTTATTTTCTCTTCACCTCATTGATTTTACTGCATCATATCTAATAGTAAAGTCCAGTCTACAGTTTTAATTAGACAGTATTAGTATTTAATTAGTCATGGCCAGTTTTCTTAATTTTCCATCATTGCTTTGCCCTAATTCCACTTATGTCACCAATTTAGAAAGAGAAAGTGGATTGGTCTAAATTAGCTGGGCATTCTAATTACATAATATAATAGTGACGTCATTAATTTAGCACTTTTATTGGGTTCCTCTACCCCTTCAAGCACTATGGTATGTACTGTGAGGAGACGTAGTAAATGTGTATACTCTTAAGGACCACCAAATGTAATTTGATTGTGTACCAACACTTTCTTTTAAAATATTGTAGAAGTCAGATGGGATTTCACTGGTCATTTTGGATGATTAGGTTTTTAATGTGTCTTTCATTTTATGACATTGCATTTCATTCAACTCTTTATATATTTTTTTCCCAATGGTCCTTTGGAGAAGAATTCATCAGAAGGGAATACAATATTTGTTTATAATGATAAAAAGGACACCGAAGACCCAGGAGACTCACATCTTCAGTGGCAGCTCAATCTTCTTACACACATAGAAAATGTGCAGAATGAAGTTACCAGCAGGATGGATCTAATAGAAAAAGAAGTTGATGGTAATTTAAGCAGGAACTTAAAATACAATTATTTTGATTTGTTTAGTGTTAAATGGAGAAGTTATTTTAAATTACGGGATGAAAAGTACAAATGCAGTCTGTACTGATTGAGCTTCCTTGGTCCCTTTACATTGTCAATCACACCTGGCGTTTGAGGTCTTTTAGGGTTAAGGCAATGTGGCAGGAAGTTATCTTAGGCTTTTTTTAAAAAATTCTTTCTTTAAGGTGGATATTTATTAAATACTGCCTATCTGCCAGGTTCCATATAGAGTGCTAATGGGATATTTGCTAGTTTCATTTAACTGTGCTTTCTTTGGAGGTCAGCATAAGCATATCTGGCATATGGGAAAAGAACATCTTGAATATTTGTTTTCACTTTGGTCAGTATTTGTTAAGTGAAATTAACAACAACAAAAAATCCCTGCAAGGTTAAGTTTATGTTTTAAGTCTTTGTTTTGAGTTTGCATAACAATTTTCAAGTGGCTTTCTTTTATATTTTTAAATGTTACTATAATGCAGCAGCCCTGAAAAGTAGGAAGGAGGGATATTTTTCTATTTTATAGTTGCATGAATTGAGTAACTTGAATTACCTGAGTCCTGATCCAGTATTCTTTCTATGCTTTTCTTTTTCCCCTCCTAACCTCATAGATTGTTTTCCTTTTATTTTTATTTTTTAAAGTGTATGGTACCTCTCCACTTTACTAAATTAGAGCTCCTATTGCTTTTACCCCCACCCTGAAGTATGTAGAGAGAAGAAAGGAAATGGAGAGCTATTTCAAACAATAGAGTTATTGTTTTGAGTAGATTTTTGGAGGGAGAAAAACAGAACTTGACTCATCTCTTATTAGGGTAGATTTCTGAAGGAAGCTTTAATAAAAGTGTAGAACATAATTGCATTATGCTTAGGATTTTAATAATGCTTGTATGTTTTTTATAAGTAAAGATAAAGTAGTGGAGCTGAAAAAGACATTGAGAAATTGCTGCCATTTTTCTCCTTTGTTAAAAAAAGTCTGGATTTAAAAAAAAGAACATGGATAGGGTAGCTAAATAAAAGACAGGCACTTTAAGTCTAAATTAATAGAAAGTTTTGAGTAGGCCCAAGGAACTATTTTTAGTCTGTCCAAGAGACAGTAAAAGATCACATTCAAAATAAAGTTAGTTTATACATACGAAGGGAAAAATGAGCTAAAATATCTGATAAAGGTTACCATGAGGGCCTAGAACTCAATAAGAAAGGGTATAAAGAATGCTAAATATCTCAAAAAATTGCTTGAAGATAATGGCCGTATAAAGTCAGAGAAGTGACCTCTTGCCTCCATCAATTTTCCAGCCTTCTAATTATATTGTTTGGTGGCTTTTCCTTCCAGTTGTCATGTACATTTGTTTGTTCTCTTCTCTCTCTTAGTTCTGGAAAGCTGGCTTGATTTCACAGGGGAGTTGGAGCCACCAGATCCTCTTGCAAGGCTACCACAACTTAAACGTCACATAAAACAGCTACTAATGGACATGAGCAAAGTCCAACAGATAGCAACTCTGTGTTCTGTATGACAACAGTGAAAACTTGATGAAAAGAATATGGCTCTCTTCAGTCAAGTAATTTTTATTATCCACGTGACTGCTAAGTGGATAGTTAAAAACCTTAGTAATGTTTGGTCACTTAATTTGTGACATCAGTAGGATGGCACCTTGGGAAGAAAATGAAACTTTATCAAGAAAACTAATATAAAAAAATATGAATGAGCTGCAAACGGTAATGTGTTATATGCCAAGGATCAGTGAAGTAGAATATAATACTAAGGGAATTGAATTGGCAGGAGTTTTGAGTGGTAGTTCACATGAAGCTTGAGATATCTGTAGAAAGAAATATGGTATATTTATATAGTTTTTAGTTGATCCACATTTATAAACCAGCATCTGGCCAAAAACGAAATTATAGAGAATTTTAGTTCTGGAGAGTTCTACAAGGTTGCTATAAGGACTGTCTTCTCTGCAAGTGATCCAGCTGCACAGAAGATTACGGTATTTAAACTTTTATAGGATCATGAGCTGTTAATTGGGTGATTAATGTCCTTAGTCAAAGCTGACAATAGAAGCCTCACTTCTTGGAATACAGTTGTAGAATTCTTACTTCATTATGAATATATTTTAAAAATAAACACCAAATAATTGGAATTTATTTCAGGAAATAAGCTCATCAAAAAAAATTGGCTTGTAGAAAGGCCACACGTGCCAAATGATGTTGACACTGCTGGAAAGAGAATTTTAAATCTTGTGGGGGTTCTCCCACCCTGTCTCACATAATGCCATCAATCCATCAAAGAAGTATATATCATATATAATATATATGTTATATATATATGTGTGTGTGTGTATATATATATATAGTGGAATTGCAGTATTCAGGCTTCAACTTATGGTTTGATCCTGAGTATGCTTGGTGTTTGCCTTCAGAGAAAAAAAATGTTAACAACCTCAGCTGGGATGAGGAGTGACAAAAATATCAAAATAATTTGTTGCTGTGGATTTTTTTTAACTGCTAGTAGTGGAATACTGGAAATGCTTCATTTCTGAAGATGAATTTTATTTTTAAAAAACACATGTGCACTCAAATCTTTTAGCTTTGGTCACAAATGGACAAATTTTTGAAACCAAAGGCAACTAAGTTGCTTTGTTAGCTCTTGCTGGATTTTGAGCCTAGATCCTACTGTCTGCCCGCGCTCATGCGAGCTGTTTGCCACCCCCAGTGCTCCGTACGCAGGTATGCTAAGTGTGTGTGCTTGTTTTAAACAAACACTCGAAGTACATATGTACATAACCGATGCATATTTATATCTACACATATCTAGTTTTATTACTATAGACTCTAAGAATTGATGGTTAACATGAAATGTTACCTTTTAATAGACTGTTTTTAAAAATTAAAAATGTATGTACAGGTTTTGAAATTTTTTTAAAAAGGGGAAAGACTGTTAAGAGGAGGCTATGAGATGACATATAACACTTGAATATTTTTTGCCTCATTCTGTTTCTCAGTTCTAGCAATCTGTATAAATGCATTTTAGAACTGATAGACAGTAAACTTGAATTTATCTTTGATAAGAATACATGCCACTGTACATTCAGATATTATTTAAATTTGCAAACACACTGTTCTATATGTAAGGTACTGTATGTAAATCTCTTTATTAAAACAATTCCACATATCCTGATATTTCAGCTTACCTTTTTGCGGCCTTATAGTTTGATACAAAGATGATTAAAAGGAAGTGCAAGACAGTCATTAGAAATTTTTATTGCCTTTGACATTCTCCAACTTGACAAATGTGCCAAAGATCACACACATAAAATACAGTCCTTTGTGTTTACTCATGATGCATTAACTTTGTCATGAAGATCTGACGATAGATGAAAAGCTTTAGTAGAGGTGATATTGTGGGGTAGTTGCTTAAATTTACATATTAAAGTACAAAATATAGTGCCTATATTTCATGTGTGGAGTAAATTTGCTAATGTCAATAATTTCACGACTTGCTGTATCTTTCTTCTCAAGACTTACACTACATCTTTCACCTATATTTAAAAACAGTGACTCTGACCTTTTTCCTATAGTGGTTAAATTTTAGACATTGAATTTTTCTCTTCTTTCCTCAGAAATGGAGCTAATAGCATCCTTAACCTGTTAATAATGCTGTTGCCTAGATTCTTGTCACATACACAGAAGACCCTTGATACTCAATAATGCTTATATTTTCAAGCTCTAATGACCACAGTTAATGCACGTTTGTTCTTAATTAAATATTAAGTTTAATATCTCTTAAAATTTATGTTAGCCGCCAATCAACTGGACGTTCCATTAATAATTAGATTACTAAAACCATTGTTCTGCTTATATGTAGAAGTCTGAATTTTTTAATTTAGATTTTAAGTAATGTTATATCAGATTATTTGTATCCACATATCCATTTAATATAGAGCATATCAACAATTGGTTGAAGCTTTTCAGCAACTAGTGGCCTAAGCTTTTCTTTCTCAGAAACAAGTCCATTGTGTGAAGCTTCAGGTGAGATGATTTTCTTTCCATGCAGTCTTACTTTAAGAAGGTAAGTATATATATTTAAATATGAGTAATAAACTAGAGAGGGTATTTCTTGAAAAAACAATATTTTATATGCCACCCAGAGAGAATAGGTTTTGTATGTATTACCTGCACTTTCTAATTTAATTATTTTGTAAGGTAGTTAAAACATTTTCTAGATGTGAAAGCTCAGGTTTAGAGATATTTAGTAATTTGTCCTGGATGAGAGAGCTAGTAAGTGGCAAGTTCCGGACTCACCCTGGGCTTATTCAAGCTTGTGTTCTTGTCGTGTATGCTTTGCTCTTCTTGTCATTTCAGTAATATGCTCTGAAACCTCCAACGACTCCCTCTTTCAGACTAAATCAAGGCTGTATAATTTGGATCTCTTGCTGTCTACCTAACCAATTCTCAAATCATTTAACTACAAACTCACTGTTACATAGACAATGCTTGTTTTCATTTCTTGCCTTCATATCATTTCCCTGTGCTAAAGAATTCTCCCTTGTATATTCTGTCTCTGTAAACCCAGACAGTCCTTCAGGCTCCAATTTCTCTTCCTAAGAGAAGCAATCCATAATTGAAGGCCTCTTTGACATCCTACATTATACCAAGCTATGAAGGAACTATATCAGTAAATTAATAATTTGGTAGAATGAAACAAGTATGAACTTTACAATCCCATACTCAAATTTTCACTGGCAATTTACTAGCAGTATACACTCTCTGAACTTTGATTTCTTTAGCTACATAAGGGGAATAATGCCAACTTAGGGCCTTGTTTTGAGAAAAAAGTGAAATAAAGTACCTAGGTGCACTTATTAATAAATTATTAAATTGAAAATTGAATTTAATATACATATTGAGTGTTACCTTTTTATTTCCCATTAAGTTATGTGGTGGAGCTAGATATGGAAATAAAGTTCCTAAGATTCCTGGCTAATGGAAACAAAATATTAATACAAAAATTTTTCATTGTTCAATATTTTAAGATTCAATATTTCAATACTTTTAATGAGTTAGGTGCTATCAAAGAGTATAAGGACCCAATAGAGCAAAAGAAGGAAAAAAAATCTTTAAACCTTGTGGTGGGGAGTGGTGAGGGTGGGGGTGGTGGGGTTGAATGGGTCCTCATATATATTTTTTTTAATGTAATATTTTTACAGAATATATAAAAAAAAAAGGAAAAAAAAATCTTTAAACCTGTGGATGGAGGGTTGGGGGAGGGGAAGTGTGTTAATTAAAACAGTGGTCTTTAATTTTTCCTTTGATTAAAACCTCTAAAGGAATTTTGAAAAACATCCACTCCCATTACCTGTTATCTCTGGATACCCCTGAAAGTAGAGCCAGAGACAAAAGACTTGAGGGTATTTAGTTTATTTGGAAGGTCATCCAAGGAAGTTGGAGTGAGGGAGTTGGAAAAGGTAGTGGGAAAGGAAAAGCCAACATAAATATGCATAATTGAGAACACTGCTATGGGCAATGCAGCTTAGATTTTGCCATTTGAAGTTATTCATTGTATATTTAAACCATTGTACAGGATGCAAATACCAACATTTTTGTACATAGGAACATGAAAATCAACTTGAATCATTTTGAAGTGTATGTGATAGAATCTCAATACAGTTTTGCTACTTACCATCATCTTTTTTAAAAATGCATCAACATTTGAAAATTTTGCATATTTTAATATTCTCTCATTCCTTACCATTTTACTTCTCAACAGAATGTATCTTATATGTACAAGTCATGCTTTTTGCCCATGAAAATGGTAAATTGCAATTTTATAATTTACTTATATGCTTCTAAAGAGAGCATCAAAATCGTGAGGCAAACCCTAAATTCACTGAATAGAAAAATAGAAAAGCCCATAATCATAGTCGATTTAAAGTAGACAGAGAATCAAAGATATAGAAGGCTTGAACGAAATGATCACGCAACTTGATCTAATTGACATTTATAGAACACTACACCCAACAACCCCGAAATGCAAATTCTTTTCAAGTGCACATGGAAAACTCAAAGAAAAACTATATGCTGGTCCATAAAACAAAACAAGTCCTAATATATTTAAAATAAATCATCCATAATATGTTCTCTGACCACAATGAAGTTAAAACTGGAACTTAGTATCACAAAGATATCTGGAAAAATCCCGAAATATTTGGAACATAAATAATAGACTTCTAAATAACATATGGCTCAAAGAAAAAATTACAAGTTAGAAAATATTCTAAATTGAATGACAAGTGAAAATGCAACATGTTAAAACTTGTGGAATGCAGCTCAAGCAATGTTAGAGGGAAATGTATATAAGTGTTTTAAAAGAAGGTGTAAAATCACTGAGCTAAGATTCAATTTTGAGAAACTAGAAAATAAGCATATCAACACCAATATAAATAGATGGAAGGGAATAATAAGGATATGTGTTGAAACCAATGAAACATGAATAAGATAAGCAAACCAAAAAGCCAAAATAAAATTAATAACCCCCTAGGTAGACCGCAGATTACCCATACCAGGAATGGAGCCAGTAGACAATTAACAGCAACCACAAAAAGGAGGTGTAGGACATTATAACATTAAAATCAAATATACATAAGAAAAAGAAGTGTGTGTGTGTGTGTATATATATAATTTATATTGTCTAAATTTGACAACTTAGATTAAAATGGAAAAATTCCTTTGAGGAAACAAAATACCAAAACAGACTTAAAAAGAAATTTAAAAAATTGAATTTGTAATGAAAAATCTTCCCACAAAGAAAATTCTAGAACTAAATGTAGATTCTGTCAAACTTTTAAGGAAGAAACCTGAATTTTCCACAAAGAGGCAGAAAATAGAGGAGAAAGGAACACTTAATATCTCATTTTTTAGACCACCTTTGACCTCATAACAACAGCAGGAGAAGACACTGCAAGTAAAAAAACTACAGAGAACAAATCCCTCCCGGACATAGACAAAAAAATCCTCAATAAAATATTAGCAAACTGAACCCAGCAATATATAATAAGGATACTATAGCATGATCAAGTTAAGTATTTCCCAGGAATACAAAATTGGCTTAATCATCAAATATCAATCGATGTAACATCACATTGATAAAGAATAAAAATTTTACGATAATAAATGCAGCAAAAGAATTTCACAAACATCATTTGATAAACCAACATCATGATTTAAAAACATACGGAAAAAAATATATATATATAAGGGAATACATTTAACTATAATGGGCATCCACCAAAAATATATCTAACTTTTTACGTAATGGTAAAAATATTTTCCTCTGTAAGATCAGGAGAAAGGCAAGAATATCCACTATTGCTACTTCTATCCAATATTGTCCTGGAAGTTCTATCAGTGCAATATGGCACTGTGCAGTAAGGAAACAAAAGACATACAGATTGGAAAAGGAGAAGAAACATTTGCAGATGATGTGTACATGAGAAATTTTAAGATATCTACCAAAATGCTACCAGAAATATTTCTATACATTGGTAATAATTGAAAATGCAGTTAAATAGCAATACTATTTTGATGGTTTCAAAAATATGAAATAGGGATAAAATAGAAAGAAAGTGCATGACCCTTATGCTGAAAATTACAAAAAATGCTGAGGGAAATTTAAAGATATCAAATGAATCAAGAGATACACTAGGATCATGGTTTGGAAGACTCTGTTAAATTATCTTCACTGAAGAAAATAAATGGAGAGCACATAAACCTAAAAACATACACATCATCATTTGTCATTAGGGAAATTAAAATTAAAACCACAATATAACTGCACACACATTCAGTTGGCTAATAAAAAGACTGCCGTACCAGGTATTGGTAAGGTGACATTGGAACTCTCATATGCTGCTGGTGGGAATATAAATGGTACAACGAATTCGGAATATAGTTTGAAATTTTCATAAAAAGTTAAACATACACCATTGTGTGATTGGACATTCCACTCCCAGGTAAGAAATGAAAACATATGTTCTACAAAGACTGGTAAATGAATGTTTGTAGGAGCTTAATTTGTAATAGCACAAAATGGAAACAACCCAAATGTCCATCAACACATTAATGGATACAAAAATTATGGTAATCCATAAAACTGGGCTACTCAGCAATAAATAGGAATACTGATACATGTCACACTGTGGATGAATCTCAATTATGCTGAGTGAAATAGTTGAGACACCCCTCTCCCCCCAAATGAACATATTATATGATTCCATTTGTAGAGAATTCTAGAAAATACAAACAACAATGACAGCAAATCAGATTACCTGGTGTAGCAGGGAGAAAAGGGGAATTGAGGGAGATGGATTACAAGGAGGTACTGGAAATTTTTGTGAGATATGGAAATGCTCATTACATTGATTGTGATGGTGGATTCATGTGTGTATACATCTGTCAAAACATCACATTGAAAAAATACGTGCATTTCATTGTTCATCAATTATATCTCAAAAAGCTGGAAATATTTTTTACATTAGCAGCATTTAGAAAAATGGAATTTTCAAGTAATGTGCTTTATAGTAGCAGCTATGGCCAGGGCACTGGCATGTGTTCACCAGCCCATTTTTATTTTCCTACTAGTCATGTAGGAGGTCCACATTTCCCTTTGAACACAGACTGGTGACTGTGTTCTGACCCGAAGAATGTGGGTACAAGTAATGTAAATGCCTTAAAAGACTAGCCATAAAATGTCTCATGAGATCTTGTTCTTTTCCATCTCCTCCTCAACCTCATTTGCCAGACAAACTCAAATCTCAATTTAGGACTGCCAGAAACTGGAAGCCACCTCTGTCCCTGAGTACCTGCTTAGGAGCTCTGTCAGGCCAGAGCATCTGCATATGACTTTGTGTGAGTGCAAAACAAATGTTTGCTCCATTAACCTACTGCAATTTTGGCACTGTGTATCATAGCAGGTATCATTTCTTATCCTGTTAAAAAAAAAAAAAACATGCATCCATCATTATCTAAACTCTTGCTAACTGAACCTTTTGCTACATGAATTTAGATGTGAATAATATTCGACATCTTTAATGAGGTATAATTTACATATAAAATTCACTCTGTGTACAGTTTGAAGAGTTTTAGTAAATATATATAGTTTGCAATCCTCACTACAATCTAGTTTTAGAACATATCCATCACCCACCCACTGAAATCACCCCATGCCCTAGGCCAACACTGATCTGCTTCCTATCTCTAATTTCTCCCTTTCTAGAAATTTCATATAAATGGAGTCATACAATATGTGGTCTTCTGAATAAAAGGGGGGAATGGAAAGGACAAATGAGTTTATATGGTTATGAGTCTCCAAAAAGAGCCGGGAGGTTATCAGAGATGTTGCCCTTATGCACACCTCAGCAGAGTCCCAGAGACAGATAAAGGAGATACAACCCCAGGTATTGGTTCTTCTGAGGGCTACGGAGACCCACAGGTTCTATAGTCATGACAGATGGAGTTCAGTGCCATGTCAGTTGGCCCTACTTTGGAGTTTGTGTTTCTGTGTGATGGAGCTGGACTCAGATGTGATCTTTGTCCACAAGCCTCTCCTGTTACTTTTACCGGATCTGTAGTTGGTGCTGGGGTTTAGTGTATACCCAGGGGACCTGAATCTCTGGACTGACCATATGATTGCCAGGCCCTGAGCCTCAACAGACTTGCAACTCCTACCTCTGGTTTATTGGACTTACCCCACTCAGCTAACATGGAGTTGAAGAAGGTCAACCACCACACCAGGGAGCCAAGAGTGCCTACAATGAAAGCAGGAGAATTGCATCTAGCATCCATGTGGAATCTAAACCCCCTCTTGATATAGATGTGGAGTGGACACAACCATTCTAAGATCCACAGGATGGAGGAATAGAGTATGGATTAGAGTGGTCTTACTGATACTCTATCCATGAACTATTGTGATTAGTAATCGAAGAAAATGTGGCATTGGTGTGGAGAAAGTGGCCATGGTGGCTGCTGGGGGTAGGGAGTGGGAGGAAGAGATGTGATGTGGGGGCATTTTTGGGACTTGGAATTGTCCTGAGTGGTGCTGCAGGGACAGTTACTGGACGTTGTTATGTCCTCCCATGGCCCACTGGGTGGACTGTGGGAGAGTGTGGGCTATGGTGTGGACCATTGACCATGAGGTGCAGTGGTGCTCAGAGATGTATTTACCAAATGCAATGAATGTCTCATGATGATGGAGGAGGTTGTTGTTATGGGGGGAGGAGTGGGGTGAGGAAGGTGGGGGGTATATGGGGACCTCATATTTTTTGAATGTAACATTAAAAAAACAAAACAAAAAAAAAAAAAAAAAACGGATGCAGTTACTAAAGGATATACGCTAGCCAATGAAGTGGCTCGACAAGCAACAAAAAGGCCCTCAAACTGCAACTCCACCACTGGTGCCTCACCTATCCCTTTTAAAACAACACATTAAAAAACTAAACTATACCCAGGAGAAACAGGAGTGAGGGAAAAAATAAAAGGAAGGCACCAGACCCCAGAGGAAAACTGGCTACTCCCGGATAGCTGAGTCTTCATCCAAGAGAAGCCACCTACACCCTTGTTCAACAATACCACTAGCTCACCCACTTGAAAAAAACTGCTTTAAAAGCCCTGCTCAGAAAATATTACTACATTGCCTGGATGACCTCGCTCTGCACCATGTTAGCAGTCAATGCCAAACCTGTGCTGAGAGCAACCCCTCCCTAGGTCCCCAGGCCCCAGCCAGCATCCAACACACAGGAACCGCCCCTTTTAATAACTTAACGATGGACTTTACAGAAACAAAACCAAGTCAAAAGTATAGGTACCTGTTAGTAATAATGCCCATCTCCTTGGGCTGGGTCAAAGCCTTTCCCACCCGCACTGAAAAGCAAAAAAAGTAACTAAAGCTTTGCTCCGAGAAATAGTTCCCAAGCATGGGATACCTTTATCCATAAGCAGCAACATGGCCCAGCTTTCGTGTCAGCCATCATCCAAGAGCTAGCAAAATGTTAGAAATTGAGTAAAAACTCCACACAGCATATAGGCCCCAAAGCTCAGGGAAAGTAAAATGCATAAGTCAAACCCTATAAATCACCCTAGCCAAAGTCTGTAAAAAAAGTAAAAAATAAAAACTGGCCTCCCGTGAGTAAATCCACTCCCATTAGCCCTCCATAAAGTGAGACTGAACCCTCCCCCGCTCTC